>NC_053390.1:738580409-739810061 GCF_905171765.1 Bufo bufo | reverse complement strand
CAGTGCAACATAAAACATAAACAAAAACTGGAATTGCACTATACGTATGTCTGTTCAGACATAATTCTGTCTCTTTCATATTATAGCTCCCCTTATATATAATTTACTTACAGTTCTAAAAGACTTCAGGGGTGCTGACAGGCTTGGCCTCAGGGGTGTTGGCAGGCTTGGCCCTCAGGGGTGCTGGCAGGCTTGGCCTCAGGGGTGCTTTGCAGGCTTGGCCTGAGGGGTGCTGCTGGCTTGGCTGAGGGGTGCTGGCTGGCTTGGCCGGGCAGAAGGAGTGTGGGAGGACTGTGAGGCCTTTTTTCTCCAAGCTGCTCCGGAAAAAAAATATTTTTCATTATACCTCAGGTCAGACCACCAATCAGACCCCCAATGTTAATCAGACCTCAGCTAACAGCCCCAATAAGATCCCCAATGCTAATAAGACTCCAATAAGACCTCAGATAACACCTCAGCTCAGACCCCAATATGAATGACCCCCAATCAGACCTCAGATAAGAGCCCCATGCCTTATAGCAGCCCCCAGTAGCCTTATAGCAGCCCCCAGTAGCCTCATAGCAGCCCCCAGTAGCCTCTCCATCAGCCCCCAGTGCCTCTCACCAGCCCCCAGTGCCTCTCGCCAGCCCCCAGTGCCTCTCACCAGCCCCCAGTGCCTCTCGCCAGCCCCCAGTGCCTCTCAATCAGTCCCCAGTGCCTCTCAATCAGTCCCCAGTGCCTCTCAATCAGCTCCCAGTGCCTCTCAATCAGCTCCCAGTGCCTCTCACCAGCAGCCACCAGTCAATGCCTCTCCATCAGCCTCCAGTGCCTCTCAATCAGCCCCCAGTGCACCCTCCCCGGTGGTATTAAAATCATTGGTGGGCAGTGCATCCTCCCCGGTTTTAAAATCATTGGTGGGCAGTGCGCCCTCCCCCCCCTCCCCTGTATTAAAATCATTGGTGGGCAGTGCGCCCTCGCCGTATTAAAATCATTGGTGGGCAGTGCGCCCCCCTCCAGTATTATAATCACTGGTGGGCAGTGCAAGCCCTCCCCCCCAGCATTAAAATCATTAGTGGGCAGTGCGCCCTCCCCCCGGTAATAAAATCATTGGTGGGCAGTGCGCCCCCCCCAGTATTATAATCATTGGTGGGCAGTGCAAGCCCTCCCCCCAGTAATAAAATCATTGGTGGGCAGTGCGCCCCCCCCAGTATTATAATCATTGGTGGGCAGTGCAAGCCCCCCCCCCAGTATTATAATCATTGTGGGGGCAGTGCGCCCTCCCCCAAAATCCCCCCCCCAACATTGGTGGCAGCGGCAGTTCCAATCGGAGTCCCAGCAGTGTAATGCTGGGGCTCCGATCGGTTACCATGGCAGCCAGGACGCTACTGAAGTCCTGGCTGCCATGGTCAGTTAGTCAGCAGAATACTTCCATGCGCGGTGGCCGCCGGGCGCTCCTTCTTCTTGTAACTTACAGGTCTGTGCGGCGCATTGCTTATGCTTATAGCAATGCGCTGCACAGACCTGGGATGAGTTACAAGAAGGAGGAGCGCCCGGCGGGGACAGCGCATGTAAGTATGCTGCAGAGTAACTGGCCATGGCAGCCAGGATTTCAGTAGTGTCCTGGCTGGCATTACACTGCTGGGACTCCGATCGGAACTGCCGCTGCAACCAATGATGGGGGGGGGGAATCGGGGAGTGGGTAAGGCCGCATTATCAGCAGGCGCTGCTATAGCGATGCTGCCCGCTGCCACATCTATCTCTCCTGGAGGGGGCCCCATGGGCCCCTCTGACTTAGGGGCCCGGTCGCAATTGCGACCCCTATAGTTACGCCACTGTGTATATTATGTATATGTACTGCAATGTGATGTTCCAATATCTGCACTGTATACTCGTGCATCACATTACTAGCACATCACATAACATGTTACATGTTATATATTACACATATAAGGCCACTGCATTTGCAGATATTGATGAGCTATATTCATGATGGGTCATCAATATCAGATCGGTGGGGGTCTGAATCTGATTAGCTGATTCATGCAGCCACTGCTCCAGAAATTATACTGTGTACGGAGCACAGCTCTGTGTATGGTATAGCGGCCATGCATTTGCACTGAAGCTCAACTCCTATTTAAGGGAATGACAGCTGAATGTCATGGATGAGATTTGCAGATAGCTGGAACTTATAAATAAACGAGCGACTGGCTTGATCCCACACTAAGGAGCTATTAGGTGAGCCCTATAAAACCCTAACAGCTCTCCCGACTGCTATGCACATACAAGGGTCTCGATGGTAGACGATTGCATGCCCACGTACCTAAGCCTGTGTGACACCTGAAAACCCTATAATAGTGAGGGAGTCAGGGTCACCTAGAATCAAGCTAGCAAGCAAACACAATAAAGTAAAGGACTTATCTGAGCAAACAGCAGATGAAGCCTCCAGCAGTGAACACCTAATCCAGGAAGTAGTATAAACCGCAAAGTAAGGCAGTATGGGAGGGAATATAAAGGAAGACGATTATGTCTAAATAAGTGACACCTGGCAGAAGGAAAGGAGATGAGAAAGTGAAAGCAAAACAAAGAACATCATACAAGAGGTAGAGAAGAACGTCTGCCAGACCTTCTCACAGAAGTGGCGGTGACAGTAACCCTCCCTCTACGGGTGAACTCCGGACACTCAGAGCACACCTTCTCAGGATGAGACCTATGGAAAGCCATAATGAGACGAGTGGCCTTAATGTCCGCCACTGGGACCCACATCCTCTCCTCAGGACCATAACCCTCCCAATGAACGAGGTACTGGAGAGAACCGCTGATAATGCGAGAATCCACAATCCTAGAGACCTGAAATTCAAGATTACCATCAACAATAATCGGAGGAGGAGGCAAAGAGGAGGGTACAGTGGGTTGGACATAAGGTTTTAATAGGGACTTGTGAAAAACATTATGGATCTTCCAAGTCTGAGGAAGTCGGAAGGCAACGGGATTGATGACGGACAAGATCTTGTAAGGCCCAATAAACTTAGGACCCAACTTCCAGGAGGGAACCTTCAGTTTGATATTCTTTGTGGTTAACCACACCAGATCACCCACATTCAGGTCCAGACCAGGCACACGTCTCTTATCCGCCACACGCTAATATCTCTCAGTCATCCTCTTCAGATTACCCTGAATCTTTTGCCAAATAAACGACAAAGGCGAGGAAAATCTCTCCTCATCAGGTAAACCAGAAGACCCCTCTCCAGAGAATGTCCCAAACTGCGGATGAAACCCATATGCACCAAAAAATGGTGACTTATCAGAGGACTCCTGGCGATGGTTATTTAAAGCAAACTCAGCAAGGACAGGTGCACTCTGCGGTCTTACTAAACCCTCAAACTGATTTTAAAATTGAGAGATTAGCCAACATATCCTACGGTGTAGGACATGTCTGAGCCCGAGCACCGCGCCAAGGTTTCTCAAGTAGCTCGGGGACCTAACACTCACCTACCTGGGCCTATGTGGGCAATACCAGGAGCCAGTGGGCAAATTACAGGAGCATGAGGCCGACTCACAAACAACTCACCAGTTACCTCCAGCATGTGACCATGCTAGCAATGGGAGGAGGGAGGAGTCTGCGAGTCCCACTCAAGACTGGCTGATAAGGCCCAGGCCTCACAGGTGCACCTAAATGTAGCCTGTAGATGGAAAGCAGGCACATTTAAATTGGAGTTTATACACCTCCAGGAATCTCTATATATACAAACTGAAAAGAATGGCGTGGTATTAAACAAGCAGGACGTGCTCAAACCCACATGCAGTTGTGCATATATATAGGGGAGCAGATCCTGCACTTGTGGCCCATTGCTAATGACGATCCCCAGCAAAAATGCATACAGTGGAGGATGACCGCAGTGAACCACAAGTTCCACAATAGACATCCTACACAAGATAGCAATTATGTGGATGTGATATTCAATATAACAATATAACAAAATAATAGCAAAGACGGGTGCACTCTGCGGTCTTACTAAACCCTTTAAACTGATTTTAAAATTGAGAGATTAGCCAACATATCCTACGGTGTAGGACATGTCTGAGCCCGAGCACCGCGCCAAGGTTTCTCAAGTAGCTCGGGGACCTAACACTCACCTACCTGGGCCTATGTGGGCAATACCAGGAGCCAGTGGGCAAATTACAGGAGCATGAGTGGCTCCTCCCTCCTCCCATTGCTAGCATGGTCACATGCTGGAGGTAACTGGTGAGTTGTTTGAGAGTCGGCCTCATGCTCCTGTAATTTGCCCACTGGCTCCTGGTATTGCCCACATAGGCCCAGGTAGGTGAGTGTTAGGTCCCCGAGCTACTTGAGAAACCTTGGCGCGGTGCTTGGGCTCAGACATGTCCTACACCGTAGGATATGTTGGCTAATCTCTCAATTTTAAAATCAGTTTGAGGGTTTAGTAAGACCACAGAGTGCACTTGTCTTTGCTATTATTTTGTTATATTGTTATATTGATTTTCTTGGACGCCCAACCAGTGCACTGAAATAGACAGTGCACTGTGTCAAAGAACGAGTGAGCAAACCAACACATGGGACGCCACGTGGGCCGCCAAACGAAAAGGAACTACACTACTTGACTTAGGGCTCATGCACACGACCGTTGTTTTGCGGTCCGTTTTTCCTGGATCCGTTGTTCCGTATCTATTTTTTTTCTCTGATGTAAGTCCTCTTCTGTTCCGTTATTCCACAAAACATATCCGTATGGTTTCCTTATGCAATACGTTTTTTGCAGATCGGAAACAGTAAGGCCCCTTTCACATGGGCAAGAATTCAGCGCGGGTGCAATGCGTGAGGTGAACACATTGCACCCGCACTGAATCCGGACGAATTCACTTCAATGGGGCTGTTCAGATGAGCGGTGATTTTCACGCATCACTTGTGCGTTGCGTGAAAATCGCAGCATGTTCTATATTCTGCGTTTTTCACGCAAAGCAGGCCCCATAGAAATGAACGGGGATGTGTGAAAATCGCAAGCATCCACATTCACACATGGTTGCTAAGGAGACAAGGGATGAGTTACCAGGGACCCCAATTACTTTATTATTTTCCATTATAACATGGTTATACTGGAAAATAATAGCATTCTTTAATTCTGAATGCTAAGTAAAAAGTCCATTGTGGGGTTAAAAATAAAAAAAAATGCAACTCACCTCATCCACTTGATCGCATAGTCGAGCTCGTCTTCTTTCTTCTTCTTCTTGCAGAACCTGGCTGGAAAAGGACCTTCAGTGACGTCATCGCGCTCACCACGTGGTGAGCGCGGTGATGTCAGCGCAGGTCCTGCTGAATGAAGATAGAAGGTTCTTCTATTTTCATTCAGCAGGACCGGCGCTGACGTCACCGTGCTCACCACGTGGTGAGCGCGATGACGTCACCGAAGGTCCTTTTCCAGCCAGGTCCTGCAAGAAGAAGAAGAAAGAAGACGAGCTCGACTATGCGACATCCCACATCTTTTTCCCCCAGCAAAGGTCACACCCTAGGCCCTTTAATCTGAGAGGGTCCAAAAGGTCCACATGTCCCATATGAGTAGACCAGTGCTGTACACCACACATGATAGTTCATGGCCCTGTTAGGTATTTTACATTGGAGCCCAGGTGCTTGAAGTTAGTCATCTAGATTTAGGAAGGTTTTCTAATAAAGACATGTTTCTGTTAGGAGTTATACATGTTAACATGTTTACTGCCACCTGTAGGCTATATAGATATGACAGTTGTTAACCTTTGTCATATTGTTTGTGTCTGAATACGGTTAGTTGAATTACCTCACATCGCCTCAGGAAACATGGTGTCAGAAGTGGAGAGGGCTTTGGTGTTTGGAAAGCGCCTGACTGTATAGGGAGGGTGCTTAGGGACTGATGGTCCTCCCCCTTCCCCCCTTCTTCCCCTTAGGGTCATTTAGGAATCTGGCCCCGTCTCAGTAATGGTTAAGTAGGTTGCAGATTAGGGTCATTGAGGGTTAATCCCTGGGGAACCTCCTTAGACAGGATGGGGGCGGTGCAGGAAATCCTGAAGGTCACATATACCTCCTCTCTGTCCTGGTCACTTCCTCTTGCAAGTGGAAGCAGATTGGTATGGACATACCCCTTTGCTCTGTCCACACCAGGAGTCCACAGGTGGTTCTGCCCTTTGGCTGCTTCCTGGTGAGTTACATGAGGAGGGGAGGGTTAGCTGTGCTCTGTTAGAGCAGCTTGAGCTCTACCCTGCCATCCTCCTCCCCTGTGCCTGCTTCTGGGGCTTTGTGCAGCTGCTGCTGTGGTATACATGCAGCTCCAGCGAAGGTCCGGTGGTCTGCTCGCCGTTCCTCCTAACCCCCCCCGACTTTTATTATCCCCCAGCTTCCCGCGTGTGTGTGCCGTTTCTTTCGACCCATCCTGTGATGTCTGTCGCGGTGCGCTGTGTCTCCGCCCCCCCCCCCTCCCTTCCCAGCTTCTGTTCCATGGCGTTAGGGCTAAGCAAGCCGAGCGGGATTGTTGGTCTCCCCGGTAATGTAGGGCAATATGGGGTCCTCACCCCTCCCCCTGCTGCTTTGGACGGCCTCCTTTAGCTCCCATGGCGCAAGCTAGGTCGCTTCGCCTAACCCCCGCCCCCCTTCCCCTGCAGCGTTTACCGGGTCCCGTACTGGGCACCGCTGGGCAGGCGAGTTTTCATATGTGGTGCTTGTTTTAGCTTCCCCCAGTCTCCTGTCCAGTATTATAGATTAACCCCTCGTGCTTGCCATGTCCGATTTCGGTGCACCTGTGCCTATGGCTTCTAAGGGGTATTCCTACTGTCCCAGCTTTGCGATCCGAGCCCCTTCTGTACTATGAGACTCTCTGGGTCTTATTTGTAGCCATTATGGCGACACCCCCCCCCCCCCCTCCTTCCTCCCCTTCACGCAGGCACAGGTGCGGTTTTTTCTTCCCTTAGGTTGCCTGGAGGCATGGCCGTAATGGATTCCACATGTGCCAGTCCTGTCGCCGTTCCTGGGTTTCAGGGAGAAATGGGCGCTCCAGATCCTCAGGTGGCGCTTATCATCGTCTTTAGGACGGATGTCAGGCGCATCAGAGGAGTCTGGTTATACAATCACCGTATCGAGGCTGTTGCCTGACCGTCACTCCAGGGCTCGGCCTGGTCGCTGTAGCCCGTACCCGCTCCTTTGGAGGTTCCGTTCCTCTCTGTACTGGTGAGTACTGCGGGGAGGATGGTTCTTGTGCAGAGTTAGAATCACTGGTAGAGGCGGTGTCCCTGCCTTAATAAATAAAAAATAAAAAAACAATCTCGATGGTCGCTTAATGGCTTCAGGGTGGATTTACAGAGCCTGTAGGTTACCCGCACATATTTTCCTGGAAATTGGGCAACTCAGGTGCAGCCCTGAGCAACGGGATATCATTAACATATATGGAGGTTTTTTCTGTCTATACGTTTAAAAAAAAAAAAAAAAGAAAATTACTAACTGAATTAATATATTATAGGCATTAAAATATACAAATGAATAGCAAAGGGTATTATAAAAAAATAAATAAATAAATGGAACTGAGTATATATATATATATATATATATATATATATATATAGGTATTATAAAAAAAATAAATAAAAAAAATAAAATAAAACATGATTAAAAAGAATGAAATGATACTAATAATAAATGATTTAACAATGTAATTTTATGGATAAAAAAAAAAAATGGAATATATATATTACGATAAATGTATATATAAAAAAATAATAATAATAAAAAAAGAATAAATACATATATGAATAAATAAACAGGTTTGATCTATGTATATATTTATTATGTATGTTTATATTCTCCTGCATGAGAAGTCTTGCTTCTACCTTGTGTCTTCTTTATTGGCTGGCCTTTTTTGCGGATGTTTTTCAGGATAGATCAGTCCTGCCGGGTGTTCTCCCAATTTCCCTTTCAGCATGGAGTGTAGTATTAAAAAAAAAAAAAAGTAGTACTGCCTGTTATGCTCCTATCTGCGGGCACTAGGCCGTGTGTATATAAAAATAAAATAAAAGTAGTACTGCCTGTTATGCTCCTATCTGCGGGCACTAGGCCGTGTGTATATAAAAAAATAAATAAAAATAAAATAAATATATAAGCGTTTTATTTGGCCTTTCAACAATGACATACAGGGCATGGTTAGTACATATATACGGAGGCGAGACGCAGTAGTAGTAATCCCTCTAGCATTCAGCTCTATAGCCTGTGGTAATGGACCTTCATTTAATGTAAATGGTTGTGAGTTCATATCATCACAGCCGCAATTACGGTTTTCTCTTTCTGCAGTCTACGGTACGGGTCACCGGCCCAAGGTTCCGTTGGTATGGTTGATACCTTGGCACTGCTGCTGAGCTTCTAGCATGTCTGTGCAGGCGGGCAGCTTGGTGGTGATGCACTTGCCTCATGTCCAGTGTTACAGGAGTTACAGTGCGGTGGGATCCAGTAGGGTCGAATCCAGGGGAGATGTACACGATGTTAGCCGTACATGAGACTTTCTTCTAGTCCAGCTGGGTTGGTTGCCGTGAGGGTGGTATTAGTATTCTGGTGCCACATGGTTTGTACGAAGCAGGGCTGCCCCTTGTTGAGTGGATATGGCGGAATCAGTAGTCCCAGGTATAACTAGATGGTAAGCCAGTAGCGGATAACCAGGTCCGTTCGTAGACATTGCTCAGGGTGGAGCCTTGATATAACACCATTCATGGAGTTACACTGTTAAACTGCAGCCTTTCATTCCCCGTTCGGATCTAGGTTGTGATGCGGGTCAGACCCACTGACTGGTCCTCTTGACAGGACTTCACAGGTCGGCATGGTGACCCTCCAAGCATTATTTGCATGTATCGTTTCATTGTATGGTAGGCGATACCGGTATAGTTAGGGAGTATTTAGTTTGGATAGTCACGTCCCGTCTCCTTCAGCCTTCTGTTCTGGCTGATTGATATTTTCTCCAAGGTGTTTGTCTCTTCATTCAAGGCCGCACTGCGCGGGGGGTTGTTATTCCCGAATTTTTGTATGGGGTAGTAGTACTCGGGATTGGGGTCCGTCTATACATGTCGATCCAGTTAATATAAAGGGGTGGGTACCTCCCCTCCACCTGGTTTCGGTCCGGCTGGTCGGTTCGTTTGGTATTCTGTAATGACTTCACGCATGGTGGGGCTCCAATTGTTTTTCCCTTTAGGTTAGGTTTTCGCCAGGCGGTTTGACAATTTGTGGGTAATTTGGGCCGGCGCTCGGGGCGCCCGGGGGGGGGGGGTGTATCCGGACTAGTTTGTTTGGGTACGGTAAAAAAGAATAAATCTGGTTGCATTTATTATCTATGCCAGCCTGGATAGGCACAACCCTGTTCTCTATATAGAGCTTTGAGGATACAATTCTGATTACTCCTACTGGGACACAGCTTTTATCATCTCCACTGGGACTCACCCATATGATATGGGCTTATTACACTGGGACTTTAATTGTGAGAAACATCTAGGTCTCCAGGAAAATCGAGTATTCATCGATTAAGGATATTGTTTTGTTAGTTGCTTTTTAATTTTATGCATGTGCAGCACGCCAGACCTGCAGGGTATAGCGAAGTGAGGTCACGGTTATGGGCAATCGAGGGTTGCTCACTGTATTGGAGAACCCTGGGCAGGCATGCGGCAGTGAAGGAGAGGTAGACACAGTTCCTCTGGGGCACACTCTGTATATAGGGACCAGGCCTGATGGTGGATGAGGTGCCCTGGATGTTACAGGTATTTTTAGTGCCTGGGGCAAGGTCCCTGTTGGATTCGTGACGCCAGTGCCTGTAACGGTGGCACACCGATTTATAGGAGGAATAACTGAGTACTCAGTGGATAAACCAAACGTTGCTTTACTTGGTGAACACAGTACAACTTTGTACATACAGTTACAGTTGATAGTGATGATAATGCAGTCCCTTGAACAATACTTCACAAGCAGGTAGACTTTAAATAGTGGCAGGAATTAATCATGCAAGATACTTGGAGGGCACAACGGTTGATGCTTTACAGTGCAATGCTGCTCTATTCCCTTCAGCTATTCTAGCTGGCTGGATCCCAAGGCCCGGATGCCTAAATGCTGGCTTTAATCCTTGGTATATAAATCCTTCCTCCAGTATTGGCGCTTGCTTTACTCTATAGAACCTCTGCCCATCAGGGTACTTATCTGACCTGGTATTGTCCTTACTCGGCTTGAGGGTAACTGCAGGTTTCTCCCAGGAGGTGCTGTCCTGCCACTGGGGTGTCTCTACTGAGCTAAGCCTAGCCTCAGGAGCTTCAGGTGGACGAAGTAACTCCTCTAGTCCCCTGGAATGAACTACCACTCCCCTGTCTGGGCCTTCCTATATATATATATCTAGGGCTCTCTAGCTCCCTCTAACGTCTGAGAGGCTAAACTACACCCCGACAGGCCTGACACCCAGCTAACACAGGGAAATGCATACACATAACATTACAGGTAATAAAAACACATTAACCCCTTTTGTGCAGTGCCCACCTTTACCTAGTGGGACACTACATACCACCACGCTATAACGTTGCCCGTCCTCGGCGCAACCTGGAGGGGCCCCGCCTGGCTGGATACTGCAGCCTGAAAGACAAAATGAGAACCGGCATACATGGCAAATATCACAGCAACAATACAAACATTAAACTGAAGGAATGGTGAAAAGGGGCATCGTTCTCTTCTCTCAGGATAATGGAAGGGAACAGGGGCGCTGACCTGGTGCAGCGTATCAATAAACCAGGATAGTCCATAAATGCAAATTGTCCATAATATAACAGTAGAACAATATAAAACGATGTAAAGTTCTTGGAGGCTCAAGGAACAAATATGAGTCCGTACCCAGGCTTGCAACAGAGTTAAACAGGGGTTTCCCGTGAGGGGCTACCTGGGCTCATGATGTAGTCCTCAAACCTCACAGGTGGGTGTCCCCTGGTAGAACGGTTAGACCTCCTTAGTGGCGGAGATTCTTCCTGCCTGAACTCAGGAAGGTCAAGGGAGCTCACCGCCTCTGGAACTTCTTCAGGAACTCTCTGAGGTAAGGTCTCCTGAGACGGGAGACCAACAGGAACAGCAGCAGGAACCAGCAAATTCAACCAAGGCGTGAGGGCCCAGTGGAGTGGCTCTTTATCGTGGATCAAGTTCTCCACAGCCTGCATAGGGTCCATAGGTGGAGCCGGCAATTCTTCCTCAGAAGGCTCAGGCTCCATCTCCTCCGCCGCTGGTTCTCCTTCGATACAGGGTTTGGGGCGGTTCCTGTGAAGAACTTGGGGACCTTTTCCTTCTCTGGAGACCTGGTAAATGTGGGCTGCAGCATTAGGTATGGCAGTGATAAGGTAGGGAATCCTTTCCCATTTGCTGTCCAACTTACTGGTCCGGTGGTTGTTTTTCAACCAAACCTTGCCTCCAAGAGCCAGGGGTCCCGCATGGGCAGTCTGGTCGTAGTCTTTTTGCTGGCGTTCCCGGACATTCTCCATGCGTTCTTGCACAATTTCCTTGGCATTAAGAAGACGCCTCTGGTGCTCCACTACCCAATCAGTCCTGGGCAGTGGGTTGATCACATCCGGCACTTGTACCCCCAGGGAGTGATCCGCAGGTAATCTCCCTTGTTGCCCAAACATCAGATAGAACGGGGTGTAACCGGTGGAACAATGGATGGTGTTGTTATAAGTGTACATCAGTTGTGGCAACAGAGTAGGCCAATCACCCCTCGTATAAGGGGGTACTGCTCTCAGCATTTCAATGAGAGTTTTATTCATCTTTTCACAGAGTCCGTTACCTTGCGGATGATAGGCGGTGGTCTGGACTTTCTGGCAGTTGTGTAGCAGGCACATCTCATGGAACAGCTGTGACTCAAACGCAGACCCTTGATCGGTGAGGATCCTTTCTGGACAGCCGTAGGGCAGAAGGAAATGTTTCCAGAACGCCTCCGCTGTAGTCTTGGCTGTCAGGTCTTTCACAGGCACTGCTACGACAACCTTGGTGAAGTGGTCAATTATAGTCATGGCATATGTATATCCAGAGCGACTTGGCTCCAACTTCACATGATCAATCGCGACCAATTCTAGAGGAGCTGTACTTACAATAGGATGGAGAGGCGCCCTCTGGTCATGGCGTTCCGTCCGCCCCACAGCACAGGCAGTGCATTCTCGGCACCATTTCTCGATATCTTCTCTCATCCCAATCCAATAGAATCTCCTCCGTATAGTGGCCTCAGTCTTTTGCACACCGAAGTGTCCGGACTGGTTGTGGTACATGTCCAGTACCAGGCTGGCATCCCGACGTGGCAGGAGAATCTGGTAGACTCTATCACAGGACACTGGATCCAGACTCCTTCTGAGCAACAGGCCTCTTTGAAGGAATAGTTGGTGGCGATGTCTCCACAGTCTTACTAGTTCTGGGTCTGCACTCTTCCTGCGGATCCTCTCAGGGATTTTCCCACTGGTAAGGAAGTCGAGCAGTTCACCGAGGACTCTACTTTCGGACTGGAGCTTAATCCATCTTTCTTGATCGCCTCTGGACTCAGGATCATCTGAGGAGGGAAGATCAGCAGCAGGGAGATTTTCAGTACGGATATTATCCTGCTGGGCAAATTTTCTGTAGAACGCGGGAATTTCCACTTCTTCCCAGGCATCTTTTAACTCATCTGGGGCCTCTGTAGTGGGGAGCCGCGACAGGGCATCAGCATTATCATTGGAGCGGCCTGCCCGGTACTTCACAGAAAAGTCATAGTTGGCAAGGCGGGAGGCCCATCTTTGCTCCAGTGCCCCTAACTTGGCCGTGTTCAGATGCGCCAGGGGATTATTGTCCGTGAAGGCAACAAACGGTGTGGCAGCGAGATAGTCTTTGAACTTTTCAGTCACAGCCCACACTAAGGCAAGAAACTCCAGCTTGAAAGAACTGTAATTCTGGTCATTCTTTTCAGCTCCCTTCAGGGATCTGCTGGCGTAGGCAATTACCCTTTCTTTGTTGTCTTGCACTTGAGCCAACACGGCCCCCAGGCCTCTTTTACTGGCATCCGTGTAGAGGAGGAATGGCTTCTGATAATCTGGGTAACCCAGAACAGGGGGTTCAGTCAACTTCTTCTTTAGGAGTTGAAAGGCAATTTCTCGTTCTTGGTTCCATTCAACAGGAATAGGAGTTTTCGGGCTCTTCTTTGGATGCCCCCTCAACAGTTCCTGGATGGGATCCGCAATTTGTGCGAAGTGCGGGATGAAACGCCTGTAGTACCCTGCAAAACTGAGGAAGCTTCTCACCTCTTTCACGGTCCTTGGAGTAGGCCAGTTGCGGACAGCAGCAAGTTTATCAGGATCAGGCTGTATTCCTTCGGCACTAACAACGTGCCCAAGGTATTTGACCGCCGGTTTCAGTAGGTGGCACTTGGATGGCTTGATCTTGAGGCCATATTTAGCAAGAACTTGAAACACCTCACCCAGGTGCTTTAGATGGTCCTCATACGTCTTGGAGAATACAATGACGTCATCCAGATATAAGAGTACAGTCTCAAAATTCCTATGGCCTAGACAACGTTCCATCAGCCGCTGGAATGTTCCTGGAGCGTTACACAGTCCAAACGGCATATAATTGAATTCAAACAGGCCCATAGGTGTAGTGAAAGCAGTCTTTTCTCGATCTTCTGGGGCCATGGGTACTTGCCAGTACCCACTGGTTAAGTCCAAGGTAGAGAAATAGGCTGATGACCCCAGAGCAGTCAAGGACTCTTCAATGCGTGGCAATGGATATGCATCTTTGTGGGTGATTTGATTAATTTTTCTGTAATCCACGCAGAACCTTATGCTGCCATCCTTTTTCCGGACAAGAACTAAGGGCGCAGCCCAGGGACTATGGCTGTCCCGAATTATATTAGAGTCTTTCATCTCTTTTATCATCTCTTTCACAGACTGATAAGTAGTAGGTGGTATGGGTCTGTGCCTCTCCTTAATAGGAGGATGAGAGCCAGTGGGTATGGTGTGCTTGATTACACTGACCTCTCCGTAGTCCGTGGAGTGTTTGCTGAAAGCCTGGTGGTGCTCCTTCACCAGCTTCAGGACTCCCTCTATCTGCTCCTTTGGGGTAGATTCGTCCCCCACATGTAGTTCTTCCCACCAGGATGTTGTAGGGGTGCTGCTGCTCTGTGTGGTCTGGAACGCCTCCGTGGCAGGCAGACGGATGACATCCTGGAAAGACACCTGGAAAAGCTGAGCAACGGGGCAGTGTTTAAGGAGAGTAACGGGATGGTCACCAAAGTTAATCAAGCGGACAGGCACTTTACCTTCAGACACGGTCACCAGGCTCTTGGCTGTCCGTACGAAGGGATGATTTTCAAAGGGAATAGGTTCCACTAGGGCTTGATAGTCCTGGCCCTGGATCCCTAACACCGCACGGCACCACAGGATGATCTGGGAATTTGGAGGCAGAGTTACCGGCCGGTTATCCCGGATCCGGACAGTGCAAATTTCTCCTTTCTTGTTGGCGAACTTTTGTTGAGCACACAGCACACTAATAGTCTTTTGAATAACTCTTCTGGAAGCAGGTGAGGCTGAAGAGATAGTTTGGTTCAATGCGTCAAGTACTTCAGGGTAACAGTTTTTTAGAACGTTAGTCCCTAATATCACAGGGTGTCCTCCTTTATCTCCTGCTTGTACCACAATCACGCCTTGCTGTGGCAGGGTGGCTTCTCCCACTTGAAGGGTAGGTTCCCAATACCCATGCACTTTCACTGGCTTACCGTTGCTGGCAATGATATCTAGCCAGGACTCTGGTGGCTGGGTAAGAAGACTTGGATCCCAGAACTTGTCAAAAGCAGGCCGTTGAATGGTGGTGACCTGTGACCCAGTGTCCAAGAGGGCTTCAAAGGGTATCCCGTTGATGCATATATTAATTTTTGGACGGGATCCTACATACTTAGGCATACAGCTTGGATCCTTTGGACCTACTGTTCTACCTCCCGAGGGGCAGTCCTCTGCCTCAGGGGTTGCCCGTTTAACTGCCAGCACATTGATTCAGTATGTCCATATTTCTTGCAGTGGTGGCAGACAGGCTGTTTTCTACTTCTGGGCCTGTACCTCAGTCGCCCATCAGGCTCTTTTGGGTATACGTCTCCATATGCAGGTGGGAGCCTTGGAGGAAAAGGACCTTCATCTTCTAGTAACAATGGTCTCTCCCATTCCTCTATCTTTTTGCACACCTTCTCTAGGCTTAGAGTAAGATGGTTCACTTGCTCCATTAGTGCTGCCACTACGTCTGTGACTGGAGCTTGGGTGGCCTGACTGACCCCTGCAGACCCCACATTCACAGTCTTGGGCTGACAAGCCTGGGGTTCATAGGAGGCTGCTGGCCCTGGAGCAGGGTTCTGGCCCAATATACTGATGGCCAATTCTTTAAAGTCCAGAAATGCACAGTGGGGGTGTTGAGCTGACAACATGCGTAGCTGGCCCTTTAAATGCTCATTACTTACGACTGCAATGAATTGCTCTCTAAGAGTCCGGTCCTGGTCCTCAGCTTCTTTAGGATCCACTTGGACTACCGCTCTCAGTGTCTCTTGTAAGGACAGGGCAAAATCACGGAGCGACTCTCCAGGTTGCTGTTTTCTGCTGAAGAAACGCATTTTAACTTCTGACACCGTTCTGGCCTCAAATGTGGTGCCCAAGCGATCAAAGATCTGTTCCAGGCTACTTTTCTCAGAGCGGGGCCATGACATGACTTCCCTGCGGGTGGCCCCTTCCAACTGAGCTAGGAGGATCTCCATTTGCTGTTCAGCAGTTATGGGGTAAAGCCGGAACAAGGCCAATATCTGTTCCCTAAAGTCCTTTAACTTATGGGCTTCCCCTGAATAACGTGGAAACCAGGGGGCCCCAAAATAGTACGGCATAGTTAGCGGCATCATGCTTGGCGGTGCCGCGGCGGCAGGGGCCCTAGGGTCGGCTGGGGATACTCCAGAAGACACGACTGGGGCCACCTGTCCGATTTCCTCAGGTGTGGACATGGCGTTGCTAGGTGGGTATGGCCCTTTAAATGTAGCAGAGCGGACCGGAGCGGCAATGATAATAACTTTTTTTTTTCCACAGAAAAGTATTTTGTCGCTAACGGGGCTCCCTCCGGTGCCC
This sequence comes from Bufo bufo, assembly GCF_905171765.1. Lineage (NCBI taxonomy): Eukaryota > Metazoa > Chordata > Amphibia > Anura > Bufonidae > Bufo > Bufo bufo. The sequence goes on along the minus strand of NC_053390.1, from coordinate 739,793,942 downwards.
TGGCAGGGGTCGGGAACGTTCCGGTAAGGTAAATAGCAGAGCCGGCAACAGTTTTAAGTTGGTACTCACTCCGGTGGTGCTCGCTCCAAGTCTCGCGAGATGCGCGGCTACGGGCGTCGGACGTCCTGCGTACAGCGTCAGCAGGTGGGCGCGGCCTCTCGTAGCTCCGGGACTCAGGTAGGCGGCACCTTCTTCTCCAGACAGGGCGGCGTTTTTCCTCCTCGCTGGCTGGGTGATGACTCCGCCTGGTTCTTTTCGCGCCAAAGTCCTCTTTTTCGCGCCAAACAGTTCACCGGGCGCACTTGTAATCCACCTCAGGTTTAAGTGGCAAAATGGCTGTCTATTCACTGACAGCAAGCGGTGGCTTAAACAAGCAGCAAACAGTCCAGAAAACGTTATCTTCACACCGCTAATTATGACAGTTCTTTGGCCCAGCAATTTTGAATAAAACAATAGGGCTTGGTCACTTTAAGGCAGTTTTTAGCACACAGTTTTATATCCGCAATGGCGCAGGAATGTTCCGTAAATCCTGTTTGTGACGCCAATTTATGCAGCACGCCAGACCTGCAGGGTATAGCGAAGTGAGGTCACGGTTATGGGCAATCGAGGGTTGCTCACTGTATTGGAGAACCCTGGGCAGGCATGCGGCAGTGAAGGAGAGGTAGACACAGTTCCTCTGGGGCACACTCTGTATATAGGGACCAGGCCTGATGGTGGATGAGGTGCCCTGGATGTTACAGGTATTTTTAGTGCCTGGGGCAAGGTCCCTGTTGGATTCGTGACGCCAGTGCCTGTAACGGTGGCACACCGATTTATAGGAGGAATAACTGAGTACTCAGTGGATAAACCAAACGTTGCTTTACTTGGTGAACACAGTCCAACTTTGTACATACAGTTACAGTTGATAGTGATGATAATGCAGTCCCTTGAACAATACTTCACAAGCAGGTAGACTTTAAATAGTGGCAGGAATTAATCATGCAAGATACTTGGAGGGCACAACGGTTGATGCTTTACAGTGCAATGCTGCTCTATTCCCTTCAGCTATTCTAGCTGGCTGGATCCCAAGGCCCGGATGCCTAAATGCTGGCTTTAATCCTTGGTATATAAATCCTTCCTCCAGTATTGGCGCTTGCTTTACTCTATAGAACCTCTGCCCATCAGGGTACTTATCTGACCTGGTATTGTCCTTACTCGGCTTGAGGGTAACTGCAGGTTTCTCCCAGGAGGTGCTGTCCTGCAACTGGGGTGTCTCTACTGAGCTAAGCCTAGCCTCAGGAGCTTCAGGTGGACGAAGTAACTCCTCTAGTCCCCTGGAATGAACTACCACTCCCCTGTCTGGGCCTTCCTATATATATCTAGGGCTCTCTAGCTCCCTCTAACGTCTGGGAGGCTAAACTACACCCCGACAGGCCTGACACCCAGCTAACACAGGGAAATGCATACACATAACATTACAGGTAATAAAAACACATTAACCCCTTTTGTGCAGTGCCCACCTTTACCTAGTGGGACACTACACATGTATCTTACCTTCTCCAGAGCAAGGGGTGGCTCTCTTCGTCCAGAGCACCTAGCGTGATTACTCACAGTGAGCCATCCGTTTACTCTTTCCAAGTGCACTATGGTTTGACAATTTACCTTGGTCTTTTAAAAAAAAAAAATAATAATAATAATAGCAAAAAAGAAAATACTTTTTGGATGAAATATAACTATTCTGTGTCTAGTTGTGCGATCCTCTTTTGCGTGTTGTGGCTCGGGCTAATTGTTTTTTCTTTCAGATTTGTGGCGTTTAGCGGTTCGATGGCTGGCTTTCGTATACCTTCTGTGCGGTGCGGAGAGAGGAACAGAGGCTGGTGGGCGCTCTTTGGTTTTTCGAGAGGTGGAAGTCTTTTGGACAGGGATCCTGGAATTCTGGTGGTCATAACTCCTTCCGGAGGTGGTTGGTATAGAGTTCTGCCGGAGGCGCGGTGATGCTGGTGACCCGCGCTGTGGTAATGCGCCTTTGTCTATTCCAGAGCTCTGGACCTCATGTGTCCTGACATATGATTATCCCTTTCTCATCCACCTCCTCAGGCAGAGTGGCCCATAGTCTCACTGCTCTTACCATAAATAATCCTCTTCTATGTTGTGAAAATACATTCTTACCTCCAGACACAGAGAATGTTCCCCTTGTCACAGTTCTGGGGATGAATAGATGAGGGGAGTGATCTTTGTACTGACCCCTGATATATTTATACACAGTTATTAGATCTCCCCTCTGTCGTCCTTTTTCTACAGTGAATAAACCTTATTTTGCCAATCTTCCAGGGTACTGTAGTTGCCCCATTCCAGTCATTACTTTAGTTGCCCTCCTCTGAGCCCAGAGCTGTACACAGTACTCCATGTGTGGTCTGACTAGTGATTTGAAAAGTGTTTGGACTATGCTCTCATCACGGGCCTTATTGGCCTTGGTTTTTAATGGGACCTGATGGTGTCTTCCTTTTGGGTGTTAATTTGGACAATTCCTTTTCTGGCGTGAGCTAAAACAGACTCGGTTATGCTTTGTGGTGGTCGGAGCCCCGTTGGGAGAACGGGCCTCCTCCGTGGCGGCATTTGAGTACAGCGGAGATATGGTGGTAGCAGATGGAGTAACTGCCCGCTGGGAGTCCAGCGGTTGGCAGACAGCTCTGATGATTACGGTTTAACTTGCCCGCTGGGAGTCCAGCCTTTGGCATACCGTTCCGATATTATGGTTTATTAAGGTTTGCCGCTTTAATAAAGAAGCTGTGGCCGATCACCATCCAGCAATAAAGTGATACAGTTGTCGGTGTCTTTTGTTATGGGTCAAGGTTGGGTAAAGGGGCCAAGGGTGAGTTAAAGGTGGTATCCCCTCCCCCTGTTACCCTGGATACCAGCAGTCTTAGAAACCACTAAAGTCCTAATATCAGAACAAAAGATCAACAAGAATTGTTTCTCTGGTAATTTATTGATAAGAGACACACCGTGTTACAGAAAATGGCTGCAAACAACTTCCCTGTGCCGTCTCCCATGGACTGTAAAGGGGACCTGGAAGTTAACTGGACATATTTCAAATGCCAGTGGGAAGATTATGAGGTGGCAATTGACCTTCATAAGAAAGACCCCAAGGTAAGGATAGCGACACTGCGCTCAGTGATGGGGAGAGACTGTCTGCGTATTTATCAGCACCTCTCACTCTCTGATGCCGACAAGCAGGACATAGAGAAAACTCTGGATGCATTACAGAGTCATTTTATGCCTTCACGTAACATCATTTATGAGAGGTACATATTCAATACCACAAACCAAGGCCCATTGGAAACTATAGATCAGTATGTGACTAGACTGAGGCAGCTTGCCGCTACATGTGAGTTTGGAGTATTACATGATGAACTTATCAGAGACAGAATAGTTCTGGGATCAAAAGACATAAATGCTAGAAAGAGAATGCTCAGAGTACCAGACCTGAACCTACAGAGAGCCATTGATATGTGTAGAAGCCATGAACTTACAGAAATGCAAATACAAGCAATGCAAGAAAGCAAAAGTGAAACTGAAGCTGTACATTATACTGCTAAAACATATAAAAAGCCCATGAAAGAAAGCAAAGTAAAAACAATCAGATGTAGATACTGTGGAAACAACCACCCCTGGGGGAGAGACCACTGTCCTGCATATGGAGAAACCTGCAGTAAATGCAAAAAGCAAAACCATTTTTCTAGAGTATGCAGGCAGAAAGCAAATGCCAGAATACATATGGCTGCACAGATCAAGAGCAGCAGCTCAGAAGAATCAGTATTCACTATTATTCATCAAATAGGAGCAGTAAGCAGTCCAGGATCACAGTGGTTTGTACCACTAGAACTCAGCATTGACAGAGAAGCAGGGGAAAGGTTACACTGTCAGTTAGACTGTGGGGCCACCTGCAACCTTATGACATACAAAGACTATTGCAAAATTGTTAAAGAAGGAAAGCCAACATTACAGAAGAGTAATGTCAAATTAAAATGGTACAATGATACCTATATGATACCTATGGGCCAATGTAATCTAAATTGTACATATTAAGATAAAACATATACACTGCAATTCCAAGTTGTCCAAGGTAAACACAAACCACTTCTCTCAGCAGAAACATGTCAGAAAATGGGCCTCCTTATTCTGAATGTAGAACATAATGTATTATTACATGATGACCAGCAAACAACTACAACTTCACCCTTTTCTTATGAAATGATCACAACTGAATATAGAGACATTTTCAAAGGACTAGGGTGTCTACCTGGAGAGTATCACCGAGAAATAGATGAAGCAATACCTCCTGTTCAACACCAACCACGTAGTGTGCCGGCTCCACTTAAAGCAGACTTAAAGGCGAAAATAGAGAGATTAGAGACACTGGCAGTGATAAAAAAGGTCATAGAACCTACGACATGGATAAGTAGTATGGTTGCTGTTAAGAAACCAGGCAAGCTGCGAATATGCATTGATCCCAAAGACTTAAATAAAGCACTAAAACGCTCACATTATTCAATGCCCACTATAGAGGAAATCCTACCAAGTTTAACAAATGCAAAAGTATTTTCTGTCTTAGATGCTAAGGATGGCTTCTGGCAAGTAGTTATCTCACTACATTATCTCACTACATTCTGGACTCCCTTTGGGCGTTACCGATGGCTACGCATGCCTTTTGGGATTGCTACTGCACCAGAAGAATATCAACGTAGACAACATGAAGCAGTAGAAGACCTGCCCGGAGTGGAAGTTATTGCAGATGATATATTGGTGTATGGCTGTGGTGACACTACAGAGGAGGCCACAAAGGATCATGACAAGAATTTGATTGGACTCTTAGAGAGAGCACGAAAGCTGAACCTAAAATTCAATAAAAAGAAGCTGAGATTGAGGCTATCTTCGGTACCATACATGGGACATTTACTTACAGCAGAAGGCCTGCGTCCTGATCCAGAAAAAGTCAGAGCAATTTTAGAGGTACCAAAGCCTGACAATGTACAAGCAGTTCAGAGACTGCTAGGGTTTGTAAACTACCTTTCAAAATTCTTACCACATCTTTCGGATGTATGTGAACCACTACGCAGACTGACAGACAAAGACAGCTTGTGGGCCTGGCAATCCAGCCATAATGAAGCCCTCAAGCAAATTAAAGATATTGTTACTAAACATCCAGTTTTGAGATACTACAATGTCAATGAAGAAGTAACAGTCCAATGTGATGCCAGTGAAAAAGGTCTTGGAGCAACACTTTTGCAAGGAGGTCAGCCAGTGACATTTGCATCACGTACACTGTCTTCAACAGAACAAAGACATGCCCAGATTGAAAAGGAATGTCTTGCCATTGTATATGCATGCCAGAAGTTTAATCAGTACTTACATGGAAAAAATATTATTAACATTGAGACTGATCATAAGCCTCTAGAGAGCATTTTTAAAAAACCTCTCCTAGTAGCACCAAAACGTCTACAGCGCATGATGCTACAGTTGCAAAAATACAACCTTAATGTGGTTTACAAAAAAGGATCAGACATGTATATTGCAGACTTCTTATCAAGAGCAGCATTACCTCACAAAACAATGGACAAGGACACCCCAGATTATGAGATTTTCTTGATGCAATCAGAGGATGCCTTTTCTAAGGAACTGGAAGAGATAAACTTTGCAGAATATCTAAGTGTCTGATTTGCGCCTACAACAAATTCAGAAGTTCACAGAACAAGATGAAGTCTTGCAAGCATTAAAAACTACTGTTCTTACAGAATGGCCAGACCAGAAAGAAAAAATACAGATTTGTATCAGGGACTACTGGGGATTTAGAGATTAGATAAGCATACAAAATGGAATTCTGTATAAAGGACACAGAGTCATCATACCAAAAAACATGCGCCCAGAAATGATTGCGAGGACTCATTCTAGCCACTTAGGAATAGAAGCATGCCTTCGCAAGGCCAAGGATGTCATCTTTTGGCCACACATGGGCCCAGAGATTATAGAGGCAATAAAGAACTGTAACACTTGCAATGAGTATATGCGTAAACAAACAAAAGAACCTCTGATGACTCACAAATTGCCCACTCTACCCTGGAGCAAACTAGGCATGGACTTATTTTCCTTAACAGGACAAGATTACTTAATAATTGTTGATTATTATTCAGATTTCTGGGAAATTGATTTAGTTTCTGATACCACCTCTAAAACAATTATAGATTGTTGCAAAGCACATTTTAGCAGACATGGAATCCCTGATTCTGAAATTACAGATAACGGACCACAGTTTGTCAGCTCAGAGTTTGCACGATTTTGTAGAGAGTGGGAATTTGAACATCTTACATCATCCCCATATCACAGTCAGTCCAACGGTAAAGCTGAAGCTACTGTAAAAATAGCAAAAACACTCATAAAGAAAGCTAAACGAGATGACAAGGATATCTGGAAAGCGGTTCTTGACTGGAGAAATACCCCATCAGAAGGCACCAGCAGTAGTCCTGTACAACGGCTAATGTCAAGAAGGACCAGGACTTTACTTCCGACTGCTCAGAAACTGCTGTTTCCAAAGGTTACAAAAGGAGTGGTCGAGAACCTAACTGAAAGATGCAAAAAAGCAAAGGCATATTATGATAAAGGAGCCAAGGAACTTCCTGAACTAAGCATTGGTCAGCCAGTGCGAATACAACCATCACCGTCGTCAACAGATGAAATTTGGCGACAAGGTATTTGTTTGGAGAAAGTTGCTCCACGATCTTATAAAGTGGAAGCAAATGGACAGTTGTACAGAAGGAATAGGAAGTTTCTGAGGACTGCAGATGACAAATCTGACATTGAAATAAGTGAAGTGATTACACCAGGTACATCTCCAGATGAGACAACTCCCGGAGAAACAGGGATGGATGATCATATGCAACAATGTGAAGCTCCTGCCACACTAAGACGTACTAGAACTAGGGTTATTAGAACACCAACAAGATATAAGGATTTTGTATGCTAGATACATTATAAAAAACATTGTCACCTTTGCAGAGGCGGCTCTAGACTTTGTGAGGCCTTAGGCGAAACTCGAACATGAGGCCCCCACAAAGATTGTTGGGATGCTCGTGATCTCCTGTACGGCGCCCCGCCTCAATCCTCAAGAAATAAGCTGTGTCAACCACCGCACGGAGCGGTGGTGTGGTCAACACTCCCCCCTCCATGTATCTCTATGGAGGACTCGGAGATACACAAGTGTTGTTTCTGCGGCTCTCCCATAGATACATGGAGAGGGAGTGTTGACCACCGCTTTGGGCACAAGGAGATCCGGAGTACCATACAGGAGATCGTGGGGGATCCCAACGGCCAGACCCCCCTGATCAGACACTTGTCTTCTATCCTTTGGATAGGGGATTTATTTTCCTATCCCGGAGTACCCCTTTAATATGCAGTGACATCACAGTAAAGGGTTAATATGCACAGTGACAACACAGTACAGGGCTTATATTCACAGTGCATATTAACACTTTGCATTAACCCTGGCCCAGTTCTCTAAATCGACCCTCCCCCCACACACCGCATTGTGCTGTACTTGCTATACAGCAGCACATACCGGTCACATCCAGGGCCTCCAGGTGACGTCTCCTCCGGTGTAGATCTTCTCTGTCATCATCTTCTCCATTCGGTCCCGGACACTTCTCTCAGCCGCCTCGTCTCTGCAGAGTGTGACACACGGACATCTTAGCTTCCTCACATTTCTATCATCATCCCCCAACCTGGAGCCCCCACAGTGTTATCCTGCTGCTCGCTGTGCCCCCAAATACTATCCTGAAGAAATATTAGTGCCCCCCATAGTAATAGTACTCCTCATAGTCCCACCAATAGTAATTCCCTTCTAGAATGCTCTCATTAGTAATACTGTCCCCCACATTGCCCCATTAAGTAAATTGCCCCCCACACTGCCCACATTAAGTGATTTGCCCCCCACACAGCCCCCATTAAGTGATTTGCCCCCCACACAGCCCCCATTAAGTAATTTGTCACCCCACACTGCCCCCATTAAGTAATTTGTCCCCCCACACAGCCCCCATTAAGTAATTTGCCCCCCACACAGCCCCCATTAAGTAATTTGTCCCCCCACACAGCCCACATTAAGTAATTTGCCCCCCACACTGCCCCCATTAAGTTATTTGTCCCCCCACACTGCTCCCATTAAGTAATTTGTCCCCCCACACTGCCCCCATTAACCTCTTAAGGACACATGACGTACCGGTACGTCATGATGTCCTGGTACTTAAGGACACATGACGTACCGGTACGTCATGTGTTGTTCCGATCACTGCCGCCCAGCCGGCAGTGATCGGAACCCGGTGCCTGCTCAAATCATTGAGCAGGCACCTAGGCTAAATGCGCGGGGGGGTCCCGTGACCCCTCCATGTCGGCGTTCGCGGCAAACCGCAGGTCAATTCAGACCTGCGGTTTGCTGCGATTTCTGCAGTTCCTGGTCCGCGGGGATCAGAAACTTTATATGCCTAAAAAAAGTTTTATTCACCCCCCCCCTGCACCCCCGAATGATTTTTATGGTGGCGGGAGGTGCAGGGGGAAGGTTGCGGGCGGTGTGGGCGGTGCGGGAGGCGGGCGGTGCGGCAGGCGGGATCGCGATCCCCCGCCCGCCTCCCCTTGAAAATTCATTGGTGTTCAGTGGGTATACCAGGGTGCCAGCACATTGCTGGCACCCTGGTATAAACGGCTGACATCTGCGATGCGATGTCAGCCGTTTAACCCTTTCCATACAGCGGTCCGTACGGACCGCTGTATGGAAAAGGTTAACAGCGCAGGGAGCTCCCTCCCTCTCCCATCGGGGGGCTGCTGTGCCTTTGCAGCCCCCCGATGGAGAGGGAGAGAGCCCCCAGACAGCCCCCCGAGAGATCCCCTCCTTACCCTTCCCCGTCTGCGAAGTTCTGAGCAGACGGGGAAGGTTCCCATGGCAACAGGACGCCTCTCAGGCGTCCTGCTGTCCATGGTGCTGAACAGATCTGTGCTGAAAGGCATAGATCTGTTCAGTGTAAGTAAAATACAGTGCAGTACAATATATATTGTTCTGTACTGTATTATACAGACATCAGACCCACTGGATCTTCAAGAACCAAGTGGGTCTGGGTCAAAAAAAAGTGAATAAAAGTGAAAAAAAAGTAAAAATCAAAAAACACATTTATCACTGATAAAAAATGAAAAAAATAAAATTCCCTACACATGTTTGGTATCGCCGCGTCCGTAACGACCTGATCTATAAAACGGCCATGTTACTTTACCCGAACGGTGAACACCATAAAAATAAAAAATAGAAAACTATGATGAAATTGAAATTTTGCCCACCTTACTTCCCAAAAAAGGTAATAAAAGTGATCAAAAAAGTCACATGTACGCCAAAATTGTAACAATCAAACCGTCATCTCATCCCGCAAAAATCATACCCTACCCAAGATAATCGCCCAAAAACTGAAAATACTATGGCTCTTAGACTATGGAGACACTAAAACATAATTTTTTTTGTTTCAAAAATGAAATCATTGTGTAAAACTTACATAAATAAAAAAAAAGTATACATATTAGGTATCGCCGCGTCCGTATCGCCCGGCTCTATAAAAATATCACATGATCTAACCCCTCAGATGACCACCGTAAAAAAAATAAAAATAAAAACGGTGTAAAAAAAGCCATTTTTTGTCATCTTACATCACAAAAAGTGTAATAGCAAGCAATCAAAAAGTCATATGCACCCCAAAATAGATGCCAATCAAACCGTCATCTCATCCCGCAAAAAATGAGACCCTACTTAAGATAATCGCCCAAAAACTGAAAAAACTATGGCTCTTAGACTATGGAGACACTAAAACATTTTTTGGGTTTTAAAAATGAAATCATTGTGTAAAACTTACATAAATAAAAAAAATTGTATACATATTAGGTATCGCCGCGTCCGTGACAACCTGCTCTATAAAATTACCACATGATCTAACCTGTCAGATGAATGTTGTAAATAACAAAAAAAAAAACGGTGCCAAAAAAGCTATTTCTTGTTACCTTGCCGCACAAAAAGTGTAATATAGAGCAACCAAAAATCATATGTACCCTAAACTAGTACCAACAAAACTGCCACCCTATCCCGTAGTTTCTAAAATGGGGTCACTTTTTTGGAGTTTCTACTCTAGGGGTGCATCAGGGGGGCTTCAAATGGGACATGGTGTAAAAAAAAACAGTCCAGCAAAACCTGCCTTCCAAAAACCATATGGTGTTCCTTTCCTTCTGCGCCCTGCCGTGTGCCCGTACAGCGGTTTACGACCACATATGGGGTGTTTCTGTAAACTACAGAATTAGGGCCATAAATAATGAGTTTTGTTTGGCTGTTAACCCTTGCTTTGTAACTGGAAAAAAAATATTAAAATGGAAAATCTGCCAAAAAAGTGAAATTTTGAAATTGTATCTCTATTTTCCATTAAATCTTGTGCAACACCTAAAGGGTTAACAAAGTTTGTAAAATCAGTTTTGAATACCTTGAGGGGTGTAGTTTCTTAGATGGGGTCACTTTTATGGAGTTTATAATCTAGGGGTGCATCAGGGGGGCTTCAAATGGGACATGGTGCCAAAAAAACAGTCCAGCAAAATCAGCCCTCCAAAAACCAAACGGCGCACCTTTCACTCTACGCCCCGCTGTGTGCCCGTACAGTAGTTTACGGCCACATATTGGGTGTTTCTGTAAACAGCAGAGTCAGGGCAATAAAGATACAGTCTTGTTTGGCTGTTAACCCTTGCTTTGTTAGTGGAAAAAATGGGTTAAAATGGAAAATTAGGCAAAAAAATGAAATTCTCAAATTTCATCGCCATTTGCCAATAACTCTTGTGCAACACCTAAAGGGTTAACGACATATGTAAAATCAGTTTTGAATACCTTGAGGGGTGTAGTTTCTTAGATGGGGTCACTTTTAGGGAGTTTCTCCTCTAGGGGTGCATCAGGGGGCTTCAAATGGGACATGGTGTAAATAAACCAGTCCATAAAAATCAGCCTTCCAAAAACCATACGGCGCACCTTTCCCTCTACGCCACGCTGTGTGGCCGTACAGTAGTTTACGGCCACATATTGGGTGTTTCTGTAAACGGCAGAGTCAGGGCAATAAAGATACAGTCTTGTTTGGCTGTTAACCCTTGGTTTGTTAGTGGAAAAAATGGGTTAAAATGAAAAATTAGACAAAAAAATAAAATTCTCAAATTTCCTCCCCATTTGCCAATAACTCTTGTGCAACACCTAAAGGGTTAACAACGTATGCAAAATCAGTTTTGAATACCTTGAGGGGTGTAGTTTCTTAGATGGGGTCATTTTTGGGTGGTTTCTATAATGTAAGCCTCGCAAAGTGACTTGAGACCTGAACTGGTCCCTAAAAATTGAGTTTTTGTAAATTTCAGAAAAATTTCAAGATTTGCTTCTAAACTTCTAAGCCTTATAACATCCCCAAAAAATAAAATATCATTCCCAAAACAATTCAAACATGAAGTAGATATATGGGGAATGTAAAGTCATCACAATTTTTGGGGGTATTACTATGTATTACAGGAGTAGAGAAATTGAAACTTTGAAATTTGCAAATTTTTCCGAATTTTTGTTAAATTAGGTATTTTTTGGTGCAAAAAAAATTATTTTTTTGACTCCATTTTACCAGTGTCATGAAGTACAATATGTGACGAAAAAACAGTCTCAGAACGGCCTGGATAAGTCAAAGCGTTTTAAAGTTATCAGCACTTAAAGGGACTCTGGTCAGATTTTCAAAAAATGGCCTGGTCCTAAGGTGTAAAAAGGCTGTGTCCTTAAGGGGTTAAGTAATTTGTCCCCCCACACTGCCCCCATTAAGTAATTTGTCCCCCCACACTGCCCCCATTAAGTAATTTGTCCCCCCACACTGCCCCCATTAAGTAATTTGTCCCTCCACACTGCCTCACAAATTTGCCCACACACTGCTTCATATTATGAAATTTCCCCCCCCACCTTGTACTTGTCCGCTGATCTGCTAGGCTGCTGCGCGGGCATGAGTTCAACTTCAGTCACTTGACAGCGCAACCCCATCCTGTGGCGCGTAATCCTGCGAGACCTGTGACCTCCCGCCGGTCTCGCGAGATTACGCACGTAACACACCGCACGACTGGGTCGCCTTGTCAAGTGACTGAATTCATGACCGCGCAGCGCAGCAGCCTAGCATTAGCCATTAGTGGACAGACAAGTACAAGGGGCGTGGGGAATAGCATTCGGGGCCTGGAATGTTTTGACCTAAGGACGCTCCCACCCGACACTGCCGCAAGTACTTGTGGCGGTGTCGGGTGGGAGCCAGAGCGAGGCCCCCACCAGCGCGAGGCCTTAGGCGGTGGCCTAAGTGGCCTAATGGAAGAGCCGCCTCTGCACCTTTGGAATGTATTGTGGTATCCAATCATCTTATGTTATATATTACTTGATTTCACAAGAAAGGGAGGATGTTAGGAGTTATACATGTTAACATGTTTACTGCCACCTGTAGGCTATATAGATATGACAGTTGTTAACCTTTGTCATATTGTTTGTGTCTGAATAAAGTTAGTTGAATTACCTCACATCGCCTCAGGAAACAGTTTCCGCTCAGTCAAACCATAAGTTATATGACTATAGATCTTGAAACTGGCGCTGGTGTTAAGAATAACAAGAAGAGACTCCATCCTCCTGATCTATCTCTGATATAGGCCTCTTTCCCACGGGCGTGTGCGCCCCGTTGCCGTATTGCAGACCGCATTTGTGGATCCGCAATACACGGGTGCCCTTCCGTGGGCATTCCTCATCACGGATGCGGACCCATTCACTTCAATGGGTCCGCAAATCCGTAGATGCGGAATGGTGCGGAATGGAAGCACGGAACAGAACCCTATGAAAGCACTACGGAGTGCTTCCGTGGGGTTTCGTCCCGTACTTCCGTTCCGCAAAAAGATAGAACATGTCCTATCATTTTGCGGAACGGCCGGATCGCGGAACCATTCAAGTGAATGGGTCCGCGATCCGCTGCGGCTGCTTCACGGACTGTGCTTCTGCATTGCGGCCCGCATTATGCGGGCCGCAGCACGACCACGGGGCGCACACGCCCGTGGGAAAGAGGCCATAGTCTTTGTAGTTCTTATGTGACATATAGGCAGGTAAGGAATGGGAAATGAAATGCTGCAGTCAAGATTTTTTGTATATTTTTATTTTTTTTATTTTTAAGGGAAAAAGGGGAGGGAAGAAAAGGGGAAGGGAAGAGAATTTTTTATTTTTTGGGAAACATTTTTTTTTTTTTTTTTTTTTCATGGAAGGGGAGCAGGGAGAGAAAGTGAAGGCAGAAATGGGGAAGGGAAGTTTTTTTTTTAAAGTTTTTTTGTTTTTGGGGAAGGGTTAAAATTTTCATTTTTATTTTTTTTTCCCGGCAGGTGGCAGTACAGGATGGTGCTTGACGGTTCGCCTTCACACTGGCTCTTTTTCCAGAGGCTCTCTAGATTTCATTTTCCTCCAGAACATGCAGATGCTGAAAAAAGAAAATCTATCAGTTATTTGATATTTGCTACTTACATGTCAGCTCTGAGTGAAATGTGTGCACAGATCCTCCAATGTTTCTTCTTACATTAGCTGCTTATCAGTCCACTGACATTATAACATGTCTGGCCTTGTAATATGCGCCAAATTTATCATGTAGCGTTCAGTATTGTGATAAATCTGGAGCATCCAGTGACTGCCTGGACTAAGTGTAATGTGTAATATTTATCTAAAATACTACGCCTGTTCTACAGAGTATCTTATAGATGCTACCTACCATATGCCAGCGATCAGCATGATGGTGACGGAGCCGGCCACAGATATTGCTATGAGGGAAGCATTGTTGTTCTGTAGCTCCTCTAGAAGTGGCGGCTCAGGCGCTGTGATGTCAAGCACATCAGGAAGTGTAGGGCGAGGATGGTATTTTTTTGTCGCCTGTTCCGATTCGCTGATAACTAAATGAAGAAAACAATTACATTAATAGTTAATTCCATGAAGAGAACGATAAAGACATTGTAGTGTATCTTATACATGAAAGAACATGAAATATATGTCAGAATATCAGAATCGTCTGCATTATGGAGGCTCAGAAGCACTGTCAAAACCAAAAGTGGCTCCAAAATACAGAAATGGCTAAAATCTTTCCATTATAGGTTTTTTCCTTACAAATACTAATGTAAAATAGCCCCACATTATAGGTGACAATTCAGATTTTCAGAACTAGATCCTTTCTCACTAATTATCACCCACAAGTAGATATGAATCCCGCGTATCTAAGAAATACCGCTCAGCATAGTGCCAGTAATAATATGTCCTTACCTGCCACGTTATAGGTGATCTTACTCACTGGCACCTCAGAGTCCAGGATGGTGGTACACGTGTACCGTCCGGAGTCCCCCATCTGTACGCCCTTGATCACAAGATAGGGCTCCCGGGTGATTTTGGGATTGTGTTCACGAGGCTATAGAAAAAATATGGAGAATTATCAGAGCCTCAGATATCACAACTATTTATAATATAATATATGTAATTTACATAGTCATATCATTAGGACAAAAATTTAGAAAATTGCTGATGATAATTTGCTGACATGACAGAAAGTCTGATTTTAGACCATATTGAGCAGCCTGGTGATGATATTGGGTGAAAGGACTTTCTGCTAAGTGGTTTTTGAGTAATGAAAGGAATACGTTTGGGAAGCGCTGCCTTAACATTATAATCGTATAACTCAAACTGAACAATCTCCCAATTTTACCCTGCATTGTACTTACCAGGGTGAACACGTTGTTATAGGTGTCCTCCAGCCTTGCGTACCATTCAAAAGTACAGTCCAGAATTAGTTCTTCATATTCTGGGATTTTTATATTTATCTCTAGAAAAACAGGAAAATAAAAGAAGATATTATAGAAGTAATTGTGTAGATATTCTGTCCTACATTTAGGGGTTGTCTCAATAACACGTCTCCTTCTATAAGAACTAATAGGAAATACGGCCATCATAGAGGAGACTGATAGTAACTGGTTATATTCTGCTATCTCCTCACCTCCACAGTTTACAGTCTCTGCCAGGTGAGACTTGTGATCTTTACATGGAGAGCAGGACCGTCCAGTTTTCAGATCTGAGAAAAGAAGAAAGAAATGAAATGTGAGCCGAGCATTAAAGACACTTATAATATTAGAATAAATATGATAATCATGTGCTGGTATCTATCACCCCTCTGTCACCTGCACATGGACAGGATACTGTACAGGCTGCCACAAATCACCCTTCTAGCCTGCTTATGGACTGAATCATATTAATGTAAATATCCTCCTGCTTTGGGAAGTCTGGTGTATACCAGTGAATGGTATATTTAGTGTACGGTGAGGATTTGGGGTCCTATATATTTACTAATGTACTATATGAATGTAGATATAAGAATAGAAACTTCTACTTTACCGAAACATCTGTTGGAGGTGCACAGGCAGCTGCATCTCTCCAAGTAGTCTGTGAAAAGAGGAGACATCATATAATAGTCAGCGAGTCCTGTGTAAAGTGCCTATGTAGTGCTGCTCACCTCTGTATAATAGGCACAGTACCCACAGTTTACACACACTAGTGGGAAAGGTCCATTGGCATGCATTATATAGTGTAATTCTGGTTACTCTGGCCTATGATAAAAATCTTATACTGTACCTTGATTTTTTGGAGGGCCCCCGGCGCAGACAACCTTCTCCTCGGCGCAGGTCTGACAGTTGATGTAGGTTTGCACCATTAATCCTGGGGAAATGCACTTGTGTTATAACCGTCCAATCTTATAGATGATAAAAATAATAATGACAAGAAGCTGAATCTGGTATAAAATGTACTTACCACAGCTGTCTGCACCTGAGGAATGGAGAAGAAAGAAGACATTACTGACCGTTCTCATTGTCAGACTCAGAAACCTCTAATCTCTGGGTCTCCTTATTATTACATGATGTCAGTGCCTCTGTGTTCGTCACTTTGTTTTCTAGATTTCCATTGACAGAAATCTCTGAGCCGCCCCAGAACGGTCCCGGCCTCTATAGAACGCAGCAGCTCCTAGTGCAAACATTCCTGGCAGCCAATCAGGTGCTGGCTTTCATATGTCCAGTACAGGGTAGGAGATAACAGCAGTGATCTGATTGGTGGCTGTGGGGATCTCTAGTTTGGGTCTACATTACTATTACTACAAGAGGCCTGTGTGTGTAATACATTTATATGTCATATTATAGCAGGTGTTATATCTAGAAGAACTCACCTTGTTTATTTGGACACCTCCCTAAAAGTGAGAAATGAAGAAAAGCAGAATTACTAATAGAGAACAATAGAGAACAGAAATCCCCTGTATATGAGGGCTCTATCTATAACCCTGCAATAATACAAAAGAAAACTGCACGCATAGCAATTCCCAGTATAGAACATTTTATTACAATCGCTCCCTCCTGTCACTAGGCTGTAGGGAAAGGAAAACAAGTTGAAAATATCCTCTCTGACAACCTACCAGACACGTAGAAGATAAGTACAATGGTAGACAGAAGAAGATTCCACTTACGTTGGTTTGAGTCCTGGACGATAACCTTGAGCTTTTCTTTGAGTCGCTGGAAATGGAGTCCAATGATGTGAAGAAGCTGGATCTCTAAGAAATATAAAGAGGAGAAGAATGAGAGTCCGATCCCCTCATCTATCAGTCTGAGCCCCCAACACACTAATTCCTATTAATAAGAGAAGTAGAATTTCCACCTACGTATAAAATATTGTACTTACCCTTAAAATCTATATCCTGGATGACGTCCACAGATTTTTTATATTCAGACGCAATTTCGGATATAGCATATTTATCTGGAAGGAAAATAATGGTACAATAATTATCTATCTATCTATAGATTATATGAAATGGAGATAATAGTAATAATATAAGTACCCAGTATGCCGACTTCATCCTCAAGGTAGTTCAGGACTTTTTTCTCGGTGACTTTGGCAAACCGCTTGATGTTGACATAGGCTTCTATTGAGTCAATGTCATCGACTTGGCTTTTGATAAAGGTGTTGAATTCTTCCATAGCCATTTTCCCTCTGGAGTCGCATGGTATGCAACAGAGAGACTGTCCGATGAAGACAGATGTTACGAGCAGTAGAAGCCACATGGTCTGGATAGAACCAGACATCTTTAGTAAAATCGCTTCCTGTAGCAAATAATCACTAAGGACGCAAGAGAGCAGAACTTTGTCCCACTGAGAAGACAACAGCACTGCACAGGGTATAGCATCAGGCGCCGGTTAAGAGACAATGTCTTTATGACATCATCAGAATATGCAAATGAGGCTCTGAAACAAGCAATTGGATTGGTGGAAAATGGGATTATGACATCATATGCAAATAATTCTCTGGAACGTGAGATGTTTGAGGGAGTAAATAAGTATGTTCACTTAAAAAACATTTTTTTTAAGCCACAACTAATACATATCATGACATTCTTTACAGAATATACATATCAGGCATGGGTAACAGAACATGTACCACCCGTATATTCCACTGTATGATGTTATCGGAATTTGAAAATGAGGCTCTGAAACACAAAAGTTATTGGATTGGTGGAAAATGTAATTGTGTCATCATTATATGAAATATGCAAGTTATGTTCTGCTAGTGTTGGGCAATATACCGGTATCCCCAATATAATGCAGTATTAAAAAACGGCAATATGACGATATCATCGTTTCTTAAGTATCGTGGTATTTAATGACATCATAGGGGTGGCCGCTTCCATTATAGGTAGGTATGGAAGACCTATAATGAAAGCTGGTGGTTAAGGACTGACTCACGTGGTCTTCTCTTAATCTTGAGGCTGGCAAACGTCAGAACATAGCTGTCTGTGTCACATCGACATCACCTAGCATATGGGCGCCGCGGCTGACTTCACAGCAACTGCCAGTGCGGAGCTAGGCTGATGCTCTGCCTCACTCCTGTGTCCTGCTGCCAGGCTGCTGAGTGGGGCCATCATCTGTCAGTCAATGCCAGGGGCCTTCTAGCTGCTGCCCTCAGCTTCAGCCTGCCTCACTTGTCCACCCAGGCTCTCAGCTGCCCTGGACTGATGGTGGTACATGCTGCCCAAGTAATATACTGTATATTCAGGGGCGTAGCTAGAAATGACTGGGCCCCATAGCAAAAAAAAAATTATAGGCCCCATCCTGGATCTCCCACCCCCACATACCTCTCAGACCTCGCCGCCACATCCGCAGGTCCTCATGCACTTACGACGGTTACGTGTAGGACTGAGCACAGACAGTTGGTCACTGGCAACGCATTTGTGCCAGTGTAGGAAATGTATGACTCTAAATGTCTGTGTATTTAAGTAGGACTAGTCAGAACTGCCACCCAGACTGCGGGACCACTCCAGGGGTCAAGTTCTGAGAAAAAAGTGTGGGAACTCCCTCAAGATCCACTGCCACCACTCCCCCCTCAGAAAATTCAGTGCAACATAAAACATAAACAAAAACTGGAATTTGCACTATACTGTATGCCTGTTCAGACATAATTCGTCTCTTTCATATTATAAGCTCCCCTTATATATAATTTACTTACAGTTCTGAAGACTCAGGGGTGCTGACAGGCTTGGCCTCAGGGGTGCTGGCAGGCTTGGCCTCAGGGGTGCTGGCAGGCTTGGCCTCAGGGGTGCTGGCAGGCTTGGCCTCAGGGGTGCTGGCTGGTTTGGCCTGAGGGGTGCTGGCTGGCTTGGCCTGAGGGGTGCTGGCTGGCTTGGCCGGGCAGAAGGAGTGTGGGAGACTGTGAGGCCTTTTTTCTCCAAGCTGCTCCGGAAAAAAAATATTTTTCATTATACCTCAGGTCAGACCACCAATCAGACCCCCAATGTTAATCAGACCTCAGCTAACAGCCCCAATAAGATCCCCAATGCTAATAAGACTCCAATAAGACCTCAGATAACACCTCAGCTCAGACCCCAATATGAATGACCCCCAATCAGACCTCAGATAAGAGCCCCATGCCTTATAGCAGCCCCCAGTAGCCTTATAGCAGCCCCCAGTAGCCTCATAGCAGCCCCCAGTAGCCTCTCCATCAGCCCCCAGTGTCTGTCGCCACCCCCCAGTGCCTCTCGCCAGCCCCTAGTGCCTCTCCATTAGCCCCCAGTGCCTCTCACCAGCCCCCAGTGCCTCTCACCAGCCCCCAGTGCCTCTCAATCAGTCCCCAGTGCCTCTCAATCAGTCCCCAGTGCCTCTCAATCAGCTCCCAGTGCCTCTCAATCAGCTCCCAGTGCCTCTCACTAGCAGCCCCCAGTCAATGCCTCTCCATCAGCCTCCAGTGCCTCTAAATCAGCCCCTAGTGCACCCTCCCCGGTATTAAAATCATTGGTGGGCAGTGCACCCTCCCCGGTTTTAAAATCATTGGTTGGCAGTGCGCCCTCCCCCCCCCTCCCCTGTATTAAAATAATTGGTGGGCAGTGCGCCCCCTCCAGTATTATAATCACTGGTGGGCAGTGCCCACCAATGAATATAATACTGGGGGGGGCGCACTGCCCACCAATGATTTTATTACTGGGGGGAGGGCTTGCACTGCCCACCAATGATTATAATACTGGGGGGGGCGCACTGCCCACCAATGATTTTATTACCGGGGGGAGGCCGCACTGCCCACTAATGATTTTAATGCTGGGGGGGAGGGCTTCCACTGCCCACCAGTGCAAGCCCTCCCCCCCAGCATTAAAATCATTAGTGGGCAGTGCGGCCTCCCCCCGGTAATAAAATCATTGGTGGGCAGTGCGCCCCCCCCTAGTATTATAATCATTGGTGGGCAGTGCAAGCCCTCCCCCCAGTAATAAAATCATTGGTGGGCAGTGCGCCCCCCCAGTATTATATTCATTGGTGGGCAGTGCAAGCTCTCCCCTCCCAGTATTATAATCATTGTGGGCAGTGCGCCCTCCCCCAACCCCCCCCCCAACATTGGTGGCAGCAGCAGTTCCAATCGGAGTCCCAGCAGTGTAATGCTGGGGCTCCGATCGGTTACCATGGCAGCCAGGACGCTACTGAAGTCCTGGCTGCCATGGTCAGTTATTCAGCAGAATACTTACATGCGCGGTGGCCGCCGGGCGCTCCTTCTTCTTGTAACTTACAGGTCTGTGCGGCGCATTGCTTATGCTTATAGCAATGCGCCGCACAGACCTGTGATGAGTTACAAGAAGGAGGAGCGCCCGGCGGCGCCAGCGCATGTAAGTATGCTGCAGAGTAACTGGCCATGGCAGCCAGGATTTCAGTAGCGTCCTGGCTGCCATTACACTGCTGGGACTCCGATCGGAACTGCCGCTGCAACCAATGATGGGGGGGGGATCGGGGAGGGGGTAAGGCCGCATCCTCAGCAGGCAAACCGGGCCCAGTGGCGCTGCTATAGCGATGCTGCCCGCTGCCAAATCTATCTCTCCTGGAGGGGGCCCCATGGGCCCTTCTGACTTAGGGGCCCGGTCGCAATTGCGACCCCTATAGCTACGCCACTGTGTATATTATGTATATGTACTGCAATGTGATGTTCCAATATCTGCACTGTATACTCGTGCATCACATTACTAGTACATCACATAACATGTTACATGTTATATATTACACATATAAGGCCACTGCATTTGCAGATATTGATGAGCTATATTCATGATGGGTCATCAATATCAGATCGGTGGGGGTCTGAATCTGATTAGCTGATTCATGCAGCCACTGCTCCAGAAATTATACTGTGTACGGAGCACAGCACAGCTCTGTGTATGGTATAGCGGCCATGCATTTGCACTGAAGCTCAACTCCTATTTCAGGGAATGACAGCTGAATGTCATGGATGAGATTTGCAGATAGCTGGAACTTATAAATAAACCAGCGACTGGCTTGATCCCACACTAAGGAGCTATTAGGTGAGCCCTATAAAACCCTAACAGCTCTCCCTGACTGTTATGCACATACAAGGGTCTCGATGGTAGACGATTGCATGCCCACGTACCTAAGCCTGTGTGACACCTGAAAACCCTATAATAGTGAGGGAGTCAGGGTCATCTAGAATCAAGCCAGCAAGCAAAGACAATAAAGTAAAGGACTTATCTGAGCAAACAGCAGACGAAGCCTCCAGCAGTGAACACCTAATCCAGGAAGTAGTATAAACCGCAAAGTGAGGCAGTATGGGAGGGAATATAAAGGAAGACGATTATGTCTAAATAAGTGACACCTGGCAGAAGGAAAGGAGATGAGAAAGTGAAACCAAAACAAAGAACATCATACAAGAGGTAGAGAAGAACGTCTGCCAGACCTTCTCACAGAAGTGGCGGTGACAGTAACCCTTCCTCTACGGGTGGACTCCGGACACTCAGAGCACACCTTCTCAGGATGAGACCTATGGAAAGCCCTAATGAGACGAGTGGCCACTGTCCGCCACTGGGACCCACATCCTCTCCTCAGGACCATAACCCTCCCAATGAACGAGGTACTGGAGAGAACCGCGGATAATGCGAGAATCCACAATCCTAGAGACCTGAAATTCAAGATTAGCATCAACAATAATCGGAGGAGGAGGCAAAGAGGAGGGTACAGTGGGTTGGACATAAGGTTTTAATAGGGACTTGTGAAAAACATTATTCCCATTATTTTTATTCCCCTAAAGTAAGGAAAATAGGCTTCTACCTCACAGGGTTTTTTTGCCTTCCTCTGGATCAACTTGCAGGATGACAGGCCGAACTGGATGGACAAATGTCTTTTTTCGGTCTTTTGTACAGTCGTGGCCAAAAGTTTTGAGAATGACAAAAATATTAGTTTTCACAAAGTTTGCTGCTAAACTGCTTTTAGATCTTTGTTTCAGTTGTTTCGGTGATGTAGTGAAATATAATTACATGATTTTCCTAGTTTATGACGTAAAGTCATGATTTTATGAACGACACGGAGGCGAGTATTGCATTCTCAATCTTTACTGTAACCATAGCAGCAAAGAGAAAAAACACACAGAAATCATCCCACAAGGGTAACCCCTCCCATAGTCCAGTCCATAAATAGAACCTCCCACAGGCACTCTTCCTCTTTCTTTGTAGCGAAGAATCTTTAACTGTATCACCGGACCGGAAATAAAAACTCGCATCAACACGATCCAACAGGAAAACTCAACCAATCAGGATGGAACAGAAACTGGATCCGTCTGGAAAGTCATCCGAAACGAATACCACTGGAGGGCCTCGACCAGACCAGCCACCAGAAGGCCACATGGAAAAACACGGCCGAGTAAGGTCTCAACCTACAGGAAGATATATAAAGGCACATGGTAATCTGCTAGAATATCAATTCTTTTTTGAGTAAATAAATAAATAATGAATACTGAGAGAAAAATACAAGATAGTTCAATCTAAACATATAAATATATTGTAATGACAATAACTATAATTATAAATATAATAATGATATAACCATCAATGGAAGAACCACAGAAAACAAAAAGGGAGGGAACATTAAATTTTTATTAACAAGTAGTAAAAAATGGTAGCAAAGGGAGGGGCAATACTCGCCTCCGTGTCGTTCATAAAATCATGACTTTACGTCATAAACTAGGAAAATCATGTAATTTTATATCACGACCGGAGGCTCCTATTGCAAGTTCAAAGTGTGGAAATAACAGACTCGAAAGCATGTGGAGCCGGCCTAAAATAAAACTCCCGGAAGGTAGAGGATCTAGACCAGTCCGCCAATCTCATGATGTCCTCCAAGCGAGCGCCCGCTAATACCATAGAAGTAGCCGAAACTCCTCTGACCGAATGGGCGGAAAAAACGGACGTGTTCACTCCGGACAAGGAAAGGATCCATTTCACCCAGCGGGAAAGGGTGACACTCGTAACCGGAGGGAATGGTTTCCGAAAAGAAATGAACAGGTTAGGAGAAGAACTCCGACGGAGGAGAGAAGTACGAGATAAGTATTCCCTAAGACAACCTACCGGACAAAGGGCCGGAGAATTAGGAAATTCCGGATACCAAACCGACTTGATGTTCGTTTTCGTACGGCGGGAGATGTTGAAGGAAACGCCATCCGGGGAAAAAGAGAGAGCATTAAAGTCTAGAGCTCTAACATCCGAAACTCTCTTGCATGAAACAAGGCATAGCAGAGACACTAGTTTCGCCGAAAGCTGCCGTAGAGAGAGATCAGAATTGGAAGGCCACTGAGAAAAGAAATCTAGAACCAATCTGACGTCCCAAGAAGAAGAGAAACGAGGTTGTGGGGGACGAGAGAGACGAGAACCCTTGAGGAGACGACAAACTAGAGGGTGTTGTCCAACTGGAACACCCGCAAACCCTTGGTGTCGTGAGGAGATTGCCGACCGGAAAACATTCATAGTCCTGTAAGCCTTACCTTCATCAAATAGAGATGATAAAAACTGAAGAATCTCGGTCACAGGGGCCGAAACGGGATCCACACCCCGTCCAACGCACCAACGAGACCAGATGCCCCAAGCTGATCCATATGCCCGTCTAGTACCGGGAGCCCAGGCGTTATCCAGGAGAAACCTAGCCGTTCCCGATATTCCAGCGATTTCGTACTGCATCCCGAAACTCTGCAACCTAGGAGTCGGAGGGATCCGTCTAGCAGGAGAGGATGTTGTTGGTCTAGAGGGCCCAGGAGAAGAGTCCGGGAAAACGGGAGGAGACGAGGGTCCTCTATCAGGAGATCCAGGAGTTGGGGAAACCAGACCTGAGTCCGCCAAAATGGGACTATTAGGACCAATTCCGCTGACTGGCGGCGAATTTGAGATAGCACTCGAGGAATCAGCATGAAAGGAGGAAAGGCATATGAAAGGTGTTCTGACCAGTTCTGAAGGAGAGCGTCCACGGCTTCTGACAGAGGGTCCGGCCTCCAGCTGTAGAATCTGGGAAGGTGGGAATTCCAACGTGAAGCAAAGAGGTCCAGGGCAAAAGGACCCCAAAGGGAATCGATAGAGGCAAACACCGCCGGATCCAATCTCCAATCGCTGAAGTCCGAGGTGTACCGAGAACTCCAATCCGCGAAGGTATTGTGAAGACCCGGGATATATTCCGCGATCACCTTGAATCCATTGTCCAGGCAGTAGTTCCAGAACTCTTTCGCTAAATGAGTCAACATAGCCGAGTGAGTCCCCCCCATGGAGTTGACGTATCGGACCGCCGACACGTTGTCCATCCTGAGCTTGATGCATGCCGAAACCCTGCTGTTGGCGAAACTGCGGATGGCAAACGAACCCGCCAGGAGTTCCAGTGCATTTATGTGGAGATGGGATTCGACTGCTGACCACGGACCCCCAGTGGAGACTCCCTCGCAGTGGGCACCCCAGCCCAGAAGACTGGCATCCGCCTCTATGATGAGATCCGGTTGAGGACCTACAATGGCTCTGCCATTCCATGCATCGAGGTTGGAAATCCACCATGTCAGTTCGTCCCTCGTCTCCTGGTCCAGGATCACCAAATCTGCGTACGCCGCTCCCGTCTGAAGGTGAGCGATCTTCAGTCGTTGAAGAGCTCGATAATGCAATGGGGCAGGAAAAATTGCCTGGATGGAAGAGGATAAGAGGCCTATCACCCGAGCTAAATGACGTAAGGAAACTAGGCGGAGTTTCAGAGTATGGCGCAATTCTTTGCGGATGGATTTCACTTTGGTGCTTGGAAGACAAAGACTCTGAGTGGACGAGTCCACCACGAATCCCAAAAACTCTATGGACCTGGTGGGTTGAAGAAAGGATTTCTCCGTGTTGATAATAAACCCTAGATCCGTGAGAAGAGTAATTGACATCTGTAAGTGAGACAAGAGGATCTTGGGAGACTGCGCCAGGATCAGGATATCGTCTAAGTAAATTATTAAACGAATCCCCTGAAGACGGAGCCAAGCGACCACTGGTTTCATCAGCTTGGTGAAGCACCAAGGAGCTGACGAAAGGCCGAAGGGGAGGCAGGTGAACCGCCAGACCTGACCGTTCCACAGGAATTGAAGAAGATCCCTGGAAGGTGGAGCAATGGGAACCGTAAGGTACGCGTCCTTCAAATCCAACTTCACCATCCAGTCGTATGGAATCAGAAGGTCTCTGAGTAAGTGGATACCCTCCATCTTGAAATGGCGGTATCGTACAAAATGGTTGAGGCGTTTGAGGTTTATGACGGGTCGAAATTGACCCCCCTTTTTCTGTACTAAGAAAATGTCGCTGATGATTCCTCCTTCTGGAATCGGGGCGAGCTCTATGGCTCCTTTCGTATGGAGTGAATGAAGCTCCGTGTTCAAACAAAGGCGGGATTGCCTTGAAAGCACTCTCGGGTGCGGATAGGGGAGGAATAAAGGAGAGACCGTCAGTTCTATATGGAAACCTTGGACCGTGGAAAGGATCCAAGGGTCGGATGAGATGCGGGACCAAGCATCCAAAAAATGTAGGAGTCTGCCTCCTATGCAAAGGTTTGAAGAAGACATTAGATTCTGGCAACTTACCAAAAGGGCGTCTGGAACCAGCGAATCCTCTGAAGGACCGGGATCTTCCGGATGAACCTCTGGATGGAAAGAAAGAGGATTGAGGCCTCTGGTCCTGGAACACCTGTCGTTGGTTGAAGGAGCCTCGACCGCTGCCGCGGGTCTGGAAATGGGCACGGCCGGACAGACGGCCCCTGGAACTGCCGGCCCTGGAAGAGACTCTCCCCTGAAAGACCTTACGCATGGAGCTTTGGGCCTTATCTAATGCTGTGAACGCTCCTACAAATTTGCCTAGGTCTTTGATAAAAGTATCTCCGAATAGGAGCCCCTGCGCCTCCTTGCCCGACTCAGTGAGAGCCATGTTGGCCAATTTAGGTTCTATCTTAATGAGGATTGCTTTCCTCCGTTCCATGGAAAGTGAAGCATTCACATTTCCCACCATACAGATGGCGCGCTGAGCCCAGCCACGCAATTCATCTGGGTCAATAGAAGTGCCCTCAGATTTGGCGGATTCTGCCAATTCAAAAATTCTGGTTAAAGGACCTAGGCTATCCAGCAATTTGTCCTGGCAAGCACGAAGTGCTGAATCGAGACCTCTACGGGGATTAAATCCGGACTTGGCCAAAAATTTGATCATTTTCGGATCCACATTGGGGGTATCACAGACTTTGTTTGGGACCAAGGGACGCGGACACTCAGCTTTCAGTTTGCTGCGCGTCTCCTTAGACAGGGGTTTTCTAACCCTATCTTCTAAATATCTGGCCACATGTGGGGATGGTACCCACTCAGCGTACCGTGGATGATGTAAATTATCCGGGTCGAATAATGGTTCACCAGCAGGGTCTAACAGGGTAGTAGATGCTCCGAGGGTCTCAGGGGCCGTACTAGTTGACGGACGAGACCGAGGGATTTCAGGGATAAAATCCTGATCTTCCTCTAGGACCTCTTCTAGGTCTAGGTCAGAGGCACTGTGGCCATCACTATAAGCCTCCTCCTCGGACTCCACATCTGAGTCTGAACTGGGGACGGGCTGAGCCCGAGCCGACTTCCATGGGCGCGCTTTTTCTGCCTGGCGCGTGCAGGCTCGCTTGCGTGAACTAAGCACGCGGTCTTGTGATAGAACTAAGCTATCTGACACATTAATTCTGGAGGCATTAGTAGGAGGAATAGGAGCAGGGTTCTGAACCTTCAGTGCTTGGGCAATTGACTGTGATATGACAGTCGACATGGATCCCATAGCACTGTTAATGGCCTCAGTGATAGACTGCTGTAAATTTGCCTGGGGCAAAGCAGATGAGGCTGGGATAGGCACTAGAGAGGGGGTAGCTAAATCGGACTGTGCAGGAAGGGACATGGTGAGGAGTTAGTCACTCCTGTGAGAACTGTAACCTGAAGAGATGAAAGATGCAGCGGCGCTGAAGCAGACAGGGAGCTGGAGAGCAAGCTGAGGTAAGACTCCGCCCACTAGAAGCGCGGGACGGAGATAAACACGCCCCCAATCCGGCTCTAGAGAAGCGGGCTGGATGGGGACAGAGCGCAGGGAACTGTGAGGCTCCGCCCACCAGAAGCGCCGGAACACGCCCCCAATCCGGCTCAAGAATCAGCGCAGAGACCTGTGAGGATGAAATCTCGTCTCGCGAGATTACGGAAGTATCGCCGGAATGGAGCCGGTGTCAGGGAGAAAAACAGAGGTAAAAGAGAGGGGAAACGGCGCTGTAGTAACCCGCCGAGGCGGGTAAAGAAAGGAGGGCAGTAGCGGTGGCTAAACCGGAGCTAGAGGGAGAAAATAACTCAAAAAGGAAGGAATCTATACATATATATATACGTTATCCAGAAGAAATCCAGTACATGGAGGAGATAACAATTCTAATACAACTAGTAATGACTAATACCATAAGTCAGCAAATACAAGAAAATATATCGCAATTCAGTAAAAAATAATATGTCAGTCAAAGGTACACTTATCTTGCCATGGAAGCAGCAAAGAAAGAGGAAGAGTGCCTGTGGGAGGTTCTATTTATGGACTGGACTATGGGAGGGGTTACCCTTGTGGGATGATTTCTGTGTGTTTTTTCTCTTTGCTGCTATGGTTACAGTAAAGATTGAGAATGCAATAGGAGCCTCCGGTCGTGATATAAAATTACATGCACTTCATACGTTTCAAAGGCTTTTATCGACAATTACATGACATTTATGCAAAGAGTCAGTATTTGCAGTGTTGGCCCTTCTTTTCAGGACCTCTGAATTCAACTGGGCATGCTCTCAATCAACTTCTGGGCCAATTCCTGACTGATAGCAACCCATTCTTTCATAATCACTTCTTGGAGTTTGTCAGAATTAGTGGGTTTTTGTTTGTCCACCCGCCTCTTGAGGATTGACCACAAGTTCTCAATGGGATTAAGATCTGGGGAGTTTCCAGGCCATGGACCCAAATTGTCAACCTTTTGGTCCCCGAGCCACTTAGTTATCACTTTTGCATTATGGCACGGTGCTCCATCGTGCTGGAAAATGCATTGTTCTTCACCAAACTGTTGTTGGATTGTTGGAAGAAGTTGCTGTTGGAGGGTGTTTTGGTACCATTCTTTATTCATGGCTGTGTTTTTGGGCAAAATTGTGAGTGAGCCCACTCCCTTGGATGAAAAGCAACCCCACACATGAATGGTCTCAGGATGCTTTACTGTTGGCATGACACAGGACTGATGGTAGAGCTCACCTTTTCTTCTCCGGACAAGCCTTTTTCCAGATGCCCCAAACAATCGGAAAGAGGCTTCATCGGAGAATATGACTTTGCCCCAGTCCTCAGTAGTCCATTCACCATACTTTCTGCAGAAGATCAATCTGTCCCTGATGTTTTTTTTGGAGAGAAGTGGCTTCTTTGCTGTCTTTCTTGACACCAGGCCATCTTCCAAAAGTCTTCGCCTCACTGTGCGTGCAGATGCGCTCACACCTGCCTGCTGCCATTCCTGAGCAAGCTCTGCACTGGTGGCACTCCGATCCCGCAGCTGAATCCTCTTTAGGAGACGATCCTGGCGCTTGCTGGACTTTCTTGGACGCCCTGAAGCCTTCTTAACAAGAATTGAACCTTTTTCCTTGAAGTTCTTGATGATCCTATAAATTGTTGATTGAGGTGCAATCTTAGTAGCCACAATATCCTTGCCTGTGAAGCCATTTTTATGCAACGCAATGATGGCTGCACGCGTTTCTTTGCAGGTCACCATGGTTAACAATGGAAGAACAATGATTTCAAGCATCACCCTCCTTTTAACATGTCAAGTCTGCCAATTTTTAACCCAATCAGCCAGACCTAATGATCTCCAGCCTTATGCTCGTCAACATTCTGACCTGAGTTAACAAGACGATTACTGAAATGATCTCAGCAGGTCCTTTAATGACAGCAATGAAATGCAGTGGAAAGGTTTTTTTGGGATTAAGTTAATTTTCATGGCAAAGAAGGACTATGCAATTCATCTGATCACTCTTCATAACATTCTGGAGTATATGCAAATTGCTATTATAAAAACGTAAGCAGCAACTTTTCCAATTTCCAATATTTATGTAATTCTCAAAACTTTTGGCCACAACTGTACTATGTTACTATGTTACTAGAAAAGGCTTTAAGCGCATCTACCGACCACAAAGAAAAATCCACCCCCTTTTAAGGCTACTTTCACACTAGCGTTCGGGGCTCCGCTTGTGAGTTCCGTTTGAAGGCTCTCACAAGCGGCCCCGAACGGATCCGTCCAGCCCTAATGCATTCTGAGTGGATGCGGATCCGCTCAGAATGCATCAGTTTGGCACCGTTTGTCCTCCGCTCCGCTCAGCAGGCGGACCCCTGAACGCAGCTTGCAGCGTTCGGGTGTCCGCCTGGCCGTGCGGAGGCAAACGGATCCGTCCAGACTTACAATGTAAGTCAATGGGGACGGATCCGTTTGAAGTTGACACAATATGGCTCAATTTTCAAACGGATCCGTCCCCCATTGACTTTCAATGTAAAGTCAAAACGGATCCGTTTGCATTATCATGAACAAAAAAAATTTATTTTTTTTTTGTTCATGGTAATGCAAACGGATCCGTTCTGAACGGATCTAAGTGTTTGCATTATAGGTGCGGATCCGTCTGTGCAGATACCAGACGGATCCGCACTTAACGCAGGTGTGAAAGTAGTCATATCAGGGAGTGGCTTAACAACAGAGGAATAATTCAAAATGAACTTTCTGTAATAATTGGCAAAACCCAAAAACCGCATCAGCGCCTTCTGATTCTCAGGAAGCTCACAATCAAGCACAGCCCGGACCTTCTCAGGGTCCATCCGAAAACCAGAAGCGGAGAGAAGAAAACCAAGAAATTGAATCTCCGGAACTGCAAACACACATTTTTCCAGTTTAGCACACAATTTATTCTCCCGCAGAATCAGCAAGACCTGACATAGGTGGTCCCGATGAGTCTTGAAATCAGGAGAAAAAATCAAAATGTCATCTAGATACACCAGTACAAATTTCCCCATTAAATGATAAAAAATGCTGTTCACAAAATGTTGGAAGACGGCCGAAGCATTCATCAAACCAAAGGGCATAACCAAATTTTCGAAATGACCCTCAGGGGTATTGAAGGTTGTCTTCCATTCGTCCCCTTCCCTGACCCTGACTAGGTTGTATGCCCCTCTTAAATCCAACTTAGAAAAAACTTTAGCCCCAACAATCTGGTTAAACAGGTCCGGGATCAGAGGAAGCGGATATGGGTCATGAATTGTGATACGGTTCAGCTCCCTGAAATCCAGACAAGGTCTTAAAGAAGCATCTTTTTTCTTTAAAAAAACCAAAAACTGCTGTAACAGGTGACTTCGAGGGTCGGATGTGTCCCTTTCTCAGTCTTTCAGAGATATAAGTACGAATAGCAACTCTTTCAGGTTGGGAGAGATTGTATAAATGTGATTTTGGCAGCTTGGCGCCTGGGATGAGATTAATAGGGCAGTCGTACTCCCGGTGAGGGGGCAACTCCTGGATGCCACTCTCAGAAAACACATCCGAAAATTCAGAGAGAAAAATGTCACAGTAGAAACCTCTGAAAGAGATGCCGTGAGGCAATTCTCTCTGCAAAACTCACTCCAACCATTTATTTGCCTTTCTTGCCAATCAATGGTGGGATTATGTTTAGTGAGCCAGGGTAGCCCCAACACTAGAGGAGTAGGTAATCCGTTTAAGACGAAACATGACATATCCTCAACATGAGCGTCACCCACAGTCAAACGGATATTGTGAACTATGCCCTTTAACGATCTTTGGGAAAGTGGAGCGGTAGCAAAAACAGGTATATCCTTTTCCAAAGTGCATACCTGGAAACCATGCGTTGTTGCAAATTGATTATCAATGAGATTGACAGCTGCTCCACTATCTACAAAAATCTCACAAACAATGTTCTTGCTGTCTAGCGCCACCCTGGCAGGTAGGAGAAAACGGGAACTATAAGCAAACGGCAAACCTTCAATTTCCGCATCAACCTTGCCAATAGTAGCAAATGGTTTTTAGAGTTTTTTGTTTTGTTTTGTTTTTATTACCCTCAGAAAACTTCATGAATCTCCTAGAGGGGCAAACATTAGCTAAATGATTTATACCCCCACAACAGAAACAAACCCTCCTCTAAAAGCTGAATCCTCTACTATCAGAGGCAAGCAAACCCAGCTGCATGGCCTCCTCCTCAGAGGGGATTGAGACAGACTGAGACCCCTGCGCACTGAATGAGACAGCCCCACTGTCCTTGGGCTGAATATGACAGGAAAGAGTAGTCTCCTCTCTCTCTCTAAGACGCCTGTCAATACGAACAGCTAGAGACATGGCTGACTCTAAGGCCTCTTTTACACGGGCGTTGCGGGAAAATGTGCGGGTGCATTACGGGAACACCCGCGATTTTTCCGCATGAGTGCAAAATATTGTAATGCGTTTTGCACTCGCGTGAGAAAAATCGCGCATGTTTGGTACCCAAACCCGAACTTCTTCACAGAAGTTCTGGCTTGGGTTAGGTGTTCTGTAGATTGTATTATTTCCCCTTATAACACGGTTATAAGGGAAAATAATAGCATTCTGAATACAGAATGCATAGTAAAATAGCGCTGGAGGGGTTAAAAAAAATTTAAAAATAATTTAACTCACCTTAGTCCACTTGATCGCGATGCCCGGCATCTCCTTCTGTCTCCTTTGCTGAACAGGACTTGCGGTGACGTCACTCCGGTCATCACATGATCTATCACATGATCCATCACCATGGTAAAAGATCATGTGATGGATGGATCATGTGATGACCGGAGTGACGTCACCACAGGTCCTTGACCTGTAATGAATGCTCACCACAGGTCCTGTTCGGTAAAGGAGACAGAAGGAGATGTCGGGCATCGCGATCAAGTGGACTAAGGTGAGTTAAATTATTATTTATTTATTTTTAACCCCTCCAGCGCTATTTTTCTATGCATTCTGTATTCAGAATGCTATTATTTTCCCTTATAACCATGTTATAAGGGAAAATAATAATGATCGGGTCTCCATCCCGATCGTCTCCTAGCAATCGTGCGTGAAAATCGTACCGCATCCGCACTTGCTTGCGGATGCTTGCGATTTTCACGCAACCCCATTCACTTCTATGGGGCCCTGCGTTGCGTGAAAAACGCAGAATATAGAGCATGCTGCGATTTTCACGCAACGCACAAGTGATGCGTGAAAATCACTGCTCATGTGAACAGCCCCATAGAAATGAATGGGTCGGTATTCAGTGCGGGTGCAATGCGTTCAACTCATGAATCGCATCCGTGCGGAATACTCGCCCGTGTGAAAGGGGCCTAAGGATGCTGGTCTCTCATGAAAAGTGAATGCATATTTCAATCTTTCCGAAAGACCATGGCAAAATTGACTTCGGAGTGCAGCATCATTCCAACCAGTATTAGCTGCCCATCTCTCGAAATTCAGAACAATATATCTCTGCGGACTGTTTACCTTGGCATTAAAAACGCAGTTTAGATTCAGCCAGAGCAATACAATCCGGGTCATCATATATCTGCCACAGGGCTACAAAAAATTCATCTACCGATCGGAGGGGCCGTGCCCCCACCGGCAGCGAAATGGCCCAAGACTGAGCATTATCCCTGAGCAGTGAGATGATGATCCCCACCCTCTGCTCCTCATCACCAGAGGAATGGGGAAGTAGGCGAAAAATGGAGTTTGCAAGCCTCTCTATTGCAAACAAAATTCTCACTACCCCCGGAGAACGTATCCGGAAGCGAGATCTTAAGCTCGGAACAAACTCCATGAACGCCAGCAGAATCGGTCACCTGAAACTGAGACACAGTTTTACGGAGATCTGCTACCTCAGCCGAAAGACCTTGCATGCGGTCAATCAAGGCTGAAACCGGATCCATGCTTAAGACGGTTATGGCGGTTTATAATGTCATGGATGAGATGATTTGCAGATAGCTGGAACTTATAAATAAACGAGCGACTGGCTTGATCCCAAACTAAGGTAGACGATTGCATGCCCACGTACCTAAGCCTGTGTGACACCTGAAAACCCTATAATAGTGAGGGGACACGACCACCGACTCCCTGCACTTAATACGGAGGGAGTAAGGGTCACCTAGAATCAAGCCAACAAGCAAACACAATAAAGTAAAGGACTTATCTGAGCAAACAGCAGACGCAGCCTCCAGCAGTGAACACTTCATCCAGGAAGTAGTATAAACCGCAAAGTGAGGCAATATGGGAGGGAATATAAAGGAAGACGATTATGTCTAAATAAGTGACACCTGGCAGAAGGAAAGGAGATGAGAAAGTGAAACCAAAACAAAGAACATCATACAAGAGGTAGAGAAGAACGTCTGCCAGACCTTTTCACAGAAGTGGCGGTGACACTGGGCTGCAGTGCACTGGTGAGTGAAACTATATAGAGTACAGGACCTTCTGCGTCCAGCTCCACACCTTGTATAAATTCTGTTGTCATGGCTGGTCAAAACAGCTGATTGGTGAGGGTTTCAGGTGTCATACCCCTACTGATCTGATCCTAAAGATAGGTCATCAATATCTGTAACCCAGGCAACCACTTTAAATGTGTGTAAAATTGTATATTGTTCTGCACTGTGGTATTTGGTTCTGCTGGGGCAGTATATTGTGCTGAATTGTGGTATTGGGTTCTGCTGGGGCAGTATTCTGTGCTGCACTGTGGTATTTATTTCTGCTGGGGCAGTATATTGTGCTGCACTGTGGTATTTGGTTCTGCTGGGGCAGTATATTGTGCTGCACTGTGGTATTGGGTACTGCTGGGGCAGTATATTGTGCTGCACTGTGGTATTGGGTTCTGCTGAGGCAGTATATTGTGCTGCACTGTGGTATTGGGTTCTGCTGAGGCAGTATATTGTGCTGCACTGTGGTATTGGGTTCTGCTGAGGCAGTATATTGTGCATGTGAACATATGGTAACGGAATGCATGCGGAGTAACTTAGGGTTTATTTAGCGGACCCATTGAAATGAATGGTTCTGCATACGGTCTGCAAAAAACAAGGAACGGAAATGGAAAGACAATATGTTCATGTAGATCGTATATTAAATAACAGCATACAATGTCAATCAGCTGTTTCTAAGGCCACCAGGATATTGTCATGCATTAAACGAGGCATGGACTCGCGGGGCAGGGATGTAATATTACAACTGGAGAAAAGCAGCTGGCGGAAATCAGCAGCCACCCCAGCCTTCCGCTCACTGTCTTGAGCAGGAGGAATTTTGGGGTATACTACATGAGGCGGATCCAGTACAAGCAGCCAGGTCTGCCATCAGAAATTTTGGGGCCCCTTACACAGCTCAAGGCCTGGGCCCCCCTCCTACCCCGCCCCTTTAGAATCTTTCCTGACTCCGCCTCCCGGCCCCCCTTCACCCCCAATTTCATTATTTTTTTGCATTAGGATGCATTAGGGCCGTACGGATCCGTTCGGGGCCGCTTGTGAGAGCCTTCAAACGGAACTCACAAGCGGAGCCCCAAACGCGAATGTGAAAGTAGCCTTACTTACAAAAGAAGCTATTCAGTCGTCTGCTGTGCCGTCCTCCGCTTGCTTTTGAGGATTCTTTCCCCTCCTTTCTCTCTCTTCCTCAGTGCGCAGGCGCACTGTTATGGGGGATCTGTGGATGACAAACTGTTATGGGGGAATCTGTGGATGACGCACTGTTATGGGGGGAATCTGTGGATGACGCCCTGTTATGGGGGGAATCTGTGGATGACGCACTGTTATGGGGGGAATCTGTGGATGACGCACTGTTATGGGGGGAATCTGTGGATGACGCACTGTTATGGGGGGAATCTGTGGATGACGCACTGTCATGGGGGGATCTGTGGATGACGCACTGTCATGGGGGGATCTGTGGATGACGCACTGTCATGGGGGGATCTGTGGATGACGCACTGTCATGGGGGGGATCTGTGGATGACGCACTGTCATGGGGGGATCTGTGGATGACGCACTGTCATGGGGGGATCTGTGGATGACGCACTGTCATGGGGGGGATCTGTGGATGACGCACTGTCATGGGGGGGATCTGTGGATGACACACTGTTATGGGAGATCTGTGGATGACAAACTGTTATGGGAGAATCTGTGGATGACGCACTGTTATGGGGGGAATCTGTGAATGACGCCCTGTTATGGGGGGAATCTGTGGATGACGCACTGTTATGGGGGGAATCTGTGGATGACGCACTGTTATGGGGGGAATCTGTGGATGACGCACTGTTATGGGGGGAATCTGTGGATGACGCACTGTTATGGGGGGAATCTGTGGATGACGCACTGTCATGGGGGGATCTGTGGATGACGCACTGTCATGGGGGGGATCTGTGGATGACGCACTGTCATGGGGGGATCTGTGGATGACGCACTGTCATGGGGGGGATCTGTGGATGACGCACTGTCATGGGGGGGATCTGTGGATGACACACTGTTATGGGAGATCTGTGGATGACAAACTGTTATGGGGGGATCTGTGGATGACGCACTGTTATGGGGGGGATCTGTGGATGACGCACTGTTATGGGGGGGATCTGTGGATGACGCACTGTTATGGGGGGATCTGTGGATGACGCACTGTTATGGGGGGGATCTGTGGATGACGCACTGTTATGGGGGGATCTGTGGATGACGCACTGTTATGGGGGGATCTGTGGATGACGCACTGTTATGGGGGGGATCTGTGGATGACGCACTGTTATGGGGGGATCTGTGGATGACGCACTGTTATGGGGGGGATCTGTGGATGATGCACTGTTATGGGGGGGATCTGTGGATGACGCACTGTTATGGGGGGGATCTGTGGATGACGCACTGTTATGGGGGGGATCTGTGGATGACACACTTATGGGGGGATCTGTGGATGACACTCAACCACTCTCAAACTTGTTAAAAGGATCCCAAACACAATATGCACAATAATAACACCCCCTCCAACACTTAATTAACCCCTTCATGGCCTAAACTTTTTTTGTTTTTTCTAAGCAGCACACAGCTAAA
Organism: Bufo bufo; assembly: GCF_905171765.1. NCBI lineage: Eukaryota > Metazoa > Chordata > Amphibia > Anura > Bufonidae > Bufo > Bufo bufo. Next base: position 739,757,907 of record NC_053390.1, on the reverse strand, counting down.
TGGGGCTGGGTGGGCTGGCAAGGGAGGGGTTAATAATAAGTGATGGATCATGGTCTGGAGGATCATCATGGCCCTGGATAATGTTGTCTTTGCTCGGGGGTAAAATGCAAGGCTGTTTTCTGGATTATCCCACAGGGCCATGATCCTTCATCACTTATTGCTATTAACCCCTCCCTTGCCAGCACCATTTAGCTGTGTGTTCTGACTGCAGCCGAACACACAGCTAAATGGGGCTGGCAAGGGAGGGGTTAATAACAATAAGTGATGGAGGATCGTGGCCCTGTGGGATAATCCAGAAAACAGCTTTGCATTTTACCCCAGAGCAAAGACAACATTATCCAGGGCCATGATGATCCTCCAGACCATGATCCATCACTTATTGTATTGTTATTAACACCTCCCTTGCCAGAAACAAGTCAAGTAATAACCTACCTAATTTAACCTAATGGACGTTATGGACCTAATGAATTATTAGGGGGGGGGGGGGGGAGTCCATCCAAGTCCAAGAAGATCATGTGTGTGATGGAGGAGAGGGTGAGGGCACTAGAACAGGCTTCCAGACCACCACAGTCTCAGGCCACAAATTACCTCCAGACAGTACTGCGTCTGCTGCCACTCTCTCTGCCACTGCCAGGCCAGCCCAGAACAGAAGTTCAAGTTCCCCGCGCTAATTTGAATGACGCCGGCGGCGTGAGGCAGCGACGACAGACAGGTACAGCCAGCCGCACGCACAGCATCTGAGGTCACGTGCCGCTGCGCAGCGGCTCCTTTTAAAGGGGAATGCAGCCGGGCCCGGAATACCGTCCCCACTCCCCAGGTTAGGCTAAGGTGTGTTGTACACTACTTACTGCGGCCGAATCAGCGGAGCGGCGGGGGGAAGGTCGGTCAACGCGGCCAGGAACAATCAATTGCCCCGGCCCCCTGCAGACAAAAAAATAAATAATTAAATTGGAACTGGCCGGGCCCCCTCGGGGTCCGGGCCCCTTACTGGGGTATCGGCTGTACCCCCCTGATGGCGGCCCTGCAAGCAGCCCAGCAGGATAACCGGCAGCAGCACAGGCAGACCGTTAGACTAAATGGCAAAGTGGTCACTGGTCTGAGAGACACCGGAGCCACTATGACCCTGCTCCAAAAGAACCTTGTTTCGGAACACCAACACACTGGAAATACTGTGGCAGTGAGGGTAGCAGGAGGCGCCGTGTTTCGTCTACCTGTTGCCCGGGTTCATTTGGATTGGGGAGTGGGCTCTGGACATGTGAATGTGGGGGTTATGAAAGACTTGCCTGCTGATGTCTTGCTCGGGAATGACCTGGCCCCTTTGGTTTCTGCTTATGCTCCAATGGGACCTGCTGATGTCAACCCAGTGACTACCCGGGCCCAGACCAGTGTTGCTGGAACCAGCCCACCTGCCGCTGAGACCCAGGTAAGACCCGATTCCCCAACTGATACCCTAGGACAGACCTTTGCTAGCTGGGATTCCCCAGAGGAGTTTGGGAGGGAAACTCAGGCAGATCCGACTCTCCAGAAGTATAGAGACAGAGCAGATACTGGAGAGGAAGGAGTTGATGGGGAGCGGTATGAATGGGTGGGGGACAGGTTATATAGGATCCCTATACCGTCCCAGAAAAGTGTTGCCCATCCGCCGAATCGACAGTTGGTGGTGCCCACAAAATACCGGCAGGAGATTCTGCAGATAGGGCATGATGTTCCATTAGCCGGACATCTAGGGTCCCGCCGCACAGCCTATAGGATCATGCAGAACTTATTTTGGCCAAATTTTAATCAGGCTGTGCGGATATATTGTAGTACGTGTGACACTTGTCAACGGGTAGGAAAGCGGGGGGACCACCCAAGAGCTAGGCTTATGTCTATGCCTATCATTGGGGAGCCCTTTGCCCGCATAGCCGTTGACATTGTGGGTCCACTGGCCAGGGCTAGTCCATCCGGTAAGAAGTATATTCTCACCGTGGTGGACTATGCCACTCGCCACTCGCTATCCAGAGGCAGTAGCGCTGTCTAATATAGAGGCAGAGACAGTTGCTGATGCCCTGGTTAGGATTTTTACTAGGGTCGGGTTCCCTAAGGAGATTCTCTCTGACCAGGTAACCCAATTTACCGCTGTGCTCACCCAGCAACTGTGGAGGGTGTGCAGCATTAAACCGATACTTATTTCCCCGTACCATCCACAGACTAACGGCCTCTGCGAGCGATTTAACGGCACCCTCAAACAGATGTTGAGGAGCGATTCCTGCCTCATCTGTTGTTTTCTTACAGAGAGGTGCCCCAGGAATCTACTGGGTTCTCCCCCTTTGAGTTGCTCTATGGGAGGAGGGTCCGCGGACCCCTAGATCTCATTAGAGGCCACTGGGAGGGGGAGACAGAGCAGGAAGGGACCCCCATAGTACCATATGTCCTGGAACTCCGGGACCGCATGGAGAAACTGTCCCTGATGGTAAGAGAGAACCTCCAGGTGGCCCAGGGGAGACAGAAGAGATGGTACGATTGGGGTGCCCGGCAGCGAGTCTTCCAGGTTGGGCAGAAAGTGCTAGTGCTCAAACCTGTGAAAGCGAACAAGATGCAAGCATCTTGGCAGGGCCCGTATAAGGTGTTAGCTCAGGTGTGTGATACTACCTACCTTATAGACAGCTGTTCAGATGAAAGGATCCAGCGATCCTTTCATGTGAACATGCTAAAGGAGTATCAGGAGAGACCGGAGGATGTCGCTGCAGTATGTGCCCCTGCTGCAGACGATACAGAGAGTTTACCCTTACCCGATTTGTTAGAGAGGGACTCCCAGACTGACCTTACTAGTCTTGTACAGCTAGGGGATAGATTAAGCCCCACAGAGAAGGGACAGGCAAGACAGCTTCTGTGGGAGAAGCAGGCGACGTTCTCCCAAGAGCCTGGCTACACTACCCTAGCTGTACATAAGGTAGAGACCCCTGGACAGAACCCCCTGCGACAGCCCTCTTACCGTATCCCTGAAGCAGTCCGAGAAGGAATGCGGAAGGAGATACAGGAGATGACCCAGCTTGGGGTCATCGAACACTCCGATAGCCCTTGGGCTTCGCCTGTAGTCCTGGTGCCTAAGAAAGATGGGACCACCCGGTTCTGTGTAGACCAGGGCTTGACAAATTTCCTTGGAATCTAGGAGCCAGCTAAAAAAGTTAGGAGCCAGGCGGAGCCGCGTCATAAAGCCCCCAGTAGGTGCCCCCATAGTGCTCCCCCCCCACTTTTCCATAGAGCCCCCCCAATAATGCTGTATACCATGTTACATATACCGCCGCTCCGTCCCCGGACCCTATTGACTATAATGGGGACAGGGGGTGGAGCTCCGGCGCAGCATGGCAGTTCGCGGTGAGAGGCCGCCGGACTAAAAAGTTGGACATGCAGTACTTTTACCATGCACTGCCGTGCTGCGCCAGAGCTCTGCCCCCATTATAGTCAATGGGGACAGAGCTGCGGTCCGGCGAAACAGCGGAAGGACGGATCTGACAGGGTGAACAGCCTGCCGGATCCATCCTGCCGCAAGTGTGAAAGTAGCCTTAGTTCTATAGCTACTGAATGAGACAGAAGAAGGGATGCCTTTAACATATAGATCTCCTTGAGAAGCCAATTTGATCCTAAAGGGTTAATTCACACTGTAATCTAAACTGTGTCCTGTCACTGTCTTATCACTGCTGCAAAAGCATTAGCACAGCCTCAGTGTAACCTGTTCTTTTAACTCAAAGAATCGAATGAGTCACTAACTAAGTCGGATCTTTAGATTCTTTTAACCTGTGACTCATTCGATTCTTTAGACTCCCTGTACTTGTGTCAGTGACTCAGAGCTGCTAGTGCTTGCCTTGCCTCAGCTCTGATTGGTTGGTGGGCGGGGAGGGGAGGGGCTGGCAGAAGCAGCTTCCACTCTAGGATCAGATTACACTCCTCCCGAGCCCCTCCCCTCCCTGCTGCCAGCGTCTCAGCTATTGTGTGCTGTGACGGAGCTGCTTCAAACTGTGCTGCCTCATGACAGAACGGCAGCTCCGCACCCATCGCCCGGGCACCTTTGAAAACGGGCTGACAAATACCCAAGCGCCAGGACTACATTCCTGGTCGCCATGGCGACCTGGTGCCTGGGATTTGTCGAGCCCTGGTGTAGACTATAGGCGGCTCAACGAGCGGACCACCACTGACGCCTACCCGATGCCCCGGGTAGACTAATTATTAGATCGTATTGCCAGGGGACGCTATCTGACCACCATAGACCTGTGTAAAGGCTATTGGCAGATTCCCCTGGCCGAGGATGCTATCCCCAAGTCGGCCTTCGTCACCCCATTTGGCTTGTACCAATTTAAGGTCATGCCATTTGGAATGAAGAATGCCCCGGCTACCTTTCAGCGTATGGTGGATAGACTTCTCGATGGATTCCAGGAATTTGCTTGTGCATACCTGGATGACATTGCGATCTACAGTGGGTCCTGGGAAGAACAACTTGTACATGTAGGGGTAGTTTTGGACAAAATTCGGGCTGCTGGCCTGACATTGAAGCCAGAGAAGTGCCATCTAGGCATGGCTGAAGTGCAATACCTGGGTCACAGAGTGGGGTGTGGGAGCCAGAGACCAGAGCCGGCTAAGATAGAGGCAGTAGCTAACTGGCCCACACCTATCACTAAGACCCAGGTGTTAGCCTTCCTAGGGACAGCAGGGTATTACAGACACTTTGTCCCAGACTACAGCACTATTGCTAAGCCGCTGACTGACCTGACCAAGAAAAATCTCCCTAAGCAGGCTTGTGAAGCTGCGTTTCAAGCACTCAAACAGGCTCTTGTAAATGCCCCTGTCCTGGCTGCCCCAGTCCCTAACAAACGTTTTCTCGTCCATACAGATGCTTCCATGTATGGACTGGGGGCTGTGCTGAGCCAGGTCGGGGAAGATGGAGGAGAGCACCCTGTCGCATATCTCAGTAGAAAGCTGTTACCCCGAGAAGTGAGTTATGCGGCAGTGGAGAAGGAATGCTTGGCCCTGGTCTGGGCATTGAAAAAGTTAAGCCCTTATTTGTTAAGCCCTTGTGACGGACCACAATCCCCTTGTCTGGCTTAACCGGGTCTCAGGAGACAATGGTAGACTGCTGCGGTGGAGTTTAGCTTTACAACCGTATAACTTCACCATCAGCTACCAACCCGGTAAGCAGAATGGGAATGCAGATAGATTGTCCCGGCAAACCGACGTTCTTGCTACCTCCTAGTCCGGTCATCCCCAAGTTGACCCGCTAAAGGGTCAAGCCGGGTCTGCAGGAGTGTCCCACAAGGGGGGAGACGTGTGACGGATCCATCTGTATAGACCTATATTGCTGGTTCGTCTGTTTGCGTTCATTTCGCTGGATTTCCTGTCCGTATGCGCCTGTTCGTGTGTTTCCCCAAATACCGATTGAAACTACCGAACGGACGGCCACCCAGGAGAGGAGTGTGCTGCTAATTAACCTAAATGGCCTCATTGTTCACAAAGGACTTGAACTAACTTGAACTCCTGGTCTAATTCGTGCCATTTTGGGATGTTAAATGTCTGTATTGAAAAGGGTTGTGACATTGTATGTTTAAATGGTGATTTCTGTTCTGTTGTCCCCACATGTGTATTGGTGATTTCCCTCAGTCTTGAGAGATAATTGGATTACTCCTCGGGTGTCTCCAGGGCAGAGAGGAGGAAACCATGATGCATTGTGGGGATGTATTGTCTCTGTAGTGCTGCATGTCTGTCTTGTGTCACAGTCTCCATTCTGGTCCCCTAGGGGCGTGTCCACCAGATGGGGACCTGCATAAATACGGGCGGGTAGCCCTCAATAAAATATATTCCTGTTTGACCTTCAAGACGGAGCTTGGTCTCGTTTGTGGAGGGATTTATTATTGGGACAGCGCTTTCGTTTATTGCTAGCTGTGGAAGGAGTTCGACTGAATTGCTGATCGGGAGTTGCCGCGTTCGTATGCTCCAATCGGGGAGTTTGACGATCGGCTGGATTAAAAACTGCATTTCTGGAGAAAGGGGATTATTCACTAAACGGCGGCTTCATCTACCTGGCGGTGAGTGTCATAACAGTAATGTAGTAGGGTGGAGTGTTAAGCGCGAATATTCAAATTACGAATTTTAATCACAAATATCATCACTTTGAGAATTTGCTAATATTTAGAAAATAGTGCTATACAGACATGTCCATAAATATTGGGAAATGGACACAATTCTAACATTTTTGACTCTATACACCACCACAATGGATTTGAAATGAAACGAACAAGATGTGCTTTAACTGCAGACTGTCAGCTTTAATTTGAGGTTATTTACATCCAAATCTTTCCAAAATTGGGTCACTTGTGGGGTATTTATACTGCCCTGGCATTTTAGGGGACCTAAAGCGTGAGAAGAAGTTTGAAATCCAAATGCGTAAAAAATGTCCTGTGAAATCCTAAATATGCTCTTTAGAATTTGGGCCCCTTTGCGCACCTAGGCTGCAAAAAAGTGTCACACATGTGGTATCGCCGTGAGAGAAATATCTCTGTAAAAGTCAACATTTCCCATTTTTTTATACAAAGTTGTCATTTTAGAGAGATATTTCTCTCACCCAGCATGGGTATATGTAAAAAGACACCCCAAAACACATTGCCCAACTTCTCCTGAGTACGGCGATACCACATGTGTGACACTTTTTTGCAGCCTAGGTGCGCAAAGGGGCCCAAATTCTAAAGAGCACCTTTTAGGAGGGCATTTTTAGACATTTGGATTCCAGACTTCTTCTCACGCTTTAGGGCCCCTAAAATGCCAGGGCAGTATAAATACCCCACATGTGACCCCATTTTGGAAAGAAGACACCCCAAGGTATTCCGTGAGGGGCATGGCGAGTTCATATAAGATTTTTTTTTTTGCCACAAGTTAGCGGAAATTTTTTTTTGTTTGTTTTTTCTCACAAAGTCTCCCTTTCCGCTAACTTGGGACAAAAAGTTCAATCTTTCATGGACTCAATATGCCCCTCGGCGAATACCTTGGGGTGTCTTCTTTCCAAAATGAGGTCATTTGTGGGGTGTTTGTACTGCCCTGGCATTTGGGGGTCTCCGCAATCATTACATGTATGGCCAGCATTAGGAGTTTCTGCTATTCTCCTTATATTGAGCATATGGGTAATGAGATTTTTTTTTTTTCGTTCAGCCTCTGGGCTGAAAGAAAAAATGAACGGCACAGATTTCTTCATTCGCATCGATCAATGTGTATGAAAAAATCTCTGCCAAAAAATGTGCAAAAAAAAAAAAAGGAGGGGAAAGGCGTCTGCCAGGACATAGGAGCTCCGCCCAACATCCAAACCCACTCAGCCCGTATGCCCTTGAAAACCCGATTTCTCCATTCACATCAATCGATGTGGATGAATAAATCATTGCCGGAATTTTTATTTTTTTTATAAAAAATGTTTGCCAAAGCATATGAACCCCGCCCCTCAGCTCATATGCCTCGGCAAACGTATCTTTTTTACTGCAGAGGAGAAATCTCGTCTTGCAGCGCCGCATACACCAACTTTTGTGTAATCTGACAGCAGCACAATGCTTCTGTCAGAATGCACATCAGTGCTGCAGCTGGTTCATCGGTTGGTCCACCTAGAAGGTAAAAAAACAAAACAAAAAAAAAGAAAACAGGCCGCAACGCAATAAATTTATTAACATTAACTTTATATAACATTTGAACAGAACATTAACTTTTATAAACTTTATTGAACTTTTGGAACAGAACATTAACTTTTTTGCTTACCGGTGATTTTTTTTTTTTTTTTTTTTTACCTTTATAGGACAAACCTCTCCTTCCCCATTGAACAATGTGCAAAGCGCCCAGAGATGTGGCGAAGTACATTATGCACTTTGTCCCAGGTGAAAGGAGAGGTTTGCAGCAGCTCTGTGTGAAAGGGCCCTAAGACTCCTGTGTGCCTGTCCTGTGTCACGCAATCCCTATGCTAATAGTGTACCTGTGTGTGGTACTTCCGGAAACACTCCCCTAAGCATAGGGCAGGGTGGTCAGGGCAGTCAGGACAGAAATAGCGGGTGTCACGCCTTATTCCACTCCTGCTACAGACACAACATTTTTTTCGGGGTGGCGGTTGGTTTGAGGTACCAGCAACGACATTGGGGAAATGTCGCTAGTGTAGACGGCTCACTACACTGGTGGTTGGGGCCACGGAACCTCCTGGATACAGGGGGTTCTCGATGATCTCTTCCTGAAATGTGAGGAAGGATCTTGTTCTCCTAGCCTTACTGTAGAGAACAAAACTATTGTATATAACCAATTGAATTAGGTATACAGACAACTTCTTATACCAGCGTCTGGTCCTGCGGGAAAGTAGATAAGGAGCCAATATCTGGTCATTGAAGTCCACCCCTCCCATGAGCGAATTATAGTCGTGGACACAGAGGTTGCTCGTTCAATTTGGATTGTCATGTCTGCGTGAATGGAGGAGAGCATGTAAACGTCACGCTTGTCTCTCCATTTCACCGCGAGCAGTTCTTCGTTACACGAGGCAGCCCTCTCCCCCTTGCAAGACGGGTGGTAACGAGCCGTTGCGGGAAGCCCCGGCGACTAGGTCGCGCGGTGCCACAGCAGCCAATCTGTTCTAAAAACAAATGCCTGAAGAGGGGCACACTTGTGTAGAAATTGTCCACATAAAGATGGTACCCCTTGCCAAATAAGGGTGACACCAAGTCCCAGACTGTCTTCCCACTGCTCCCCAGGTAGTCAGGGCAACCGACCGGCTCCAGGGTTTGATCTTTACCCTCATAGACTCGAAATTTGTGCGTATAGCCTGTGGCCCTTTCACAGAGCTTATACAATTTGACCCCATACCGGGCACACTTGCTTGGGATGTATTGTTTGAAGCCAAGGCGCCCGGTAAAATGCATCAGGGACTCGTCTATGCAGATATTTTGCTCAGGGGTATACAAATCTGCAAATTTGGTGTTAAAGTGGTCTATGAGAGGCCGAATTTTGTGGAGCCGGTCAAAAGCTGGGTGGCCTCTGGGACGAGAGGTGCTGTTGTCACTAAAGTGCAGGAAACGCAGGATGGTCTCAAATCGTGTCCTGGACATGGCAGCAGAGAACATGGGCATGTGATGAATTGGGTTCGTGGACCAATATGACCGCAATTCATGCTTTTTTGTCAGGCCCATGTTGAGGAGAAGGCCCAGAAAAGTTTTAAATTCGGAAACTTGGACGGGTTTCCACCGGAAAGATTGTGCATAAAAGTTTCCCGGGTTGGCGGCTATAAATTGAGTGGCATACCGATTTGTTTCTGCCACGACTAAGTCCAAGAGCTCTGCAGTCAAGAACAGCTCAAAAAACCCCAGTGCCGTTCCGATCTGAGCGGTCTCAACCTGAACTCCAGACTGGGCGGTGAAAGGGGGAACTACAGGTGCGGCTGAAGTTGGTGACTGCCAATCAGGGTTTGCCAGCACCTCAGGGACTCTACGGGCCTGTCTGTGCGGTGGAAGCGACGGGGGAACTAATGCACGTGCCACCGTACCAGCTTCAACTGCCCTTTTGGTGCTCGCCACTTCACCATGTTCTACGGCAGTGCTGGTACTAGGTCCAGGATGGGCTGCGCTGCTGGTGTATGCCTCACCACGTAATCCGACAGCGCCAGCCCCATTCTGCTGCCCTTGAAGCGGATCCTGCGCAACCTGTGGTCTAGCAACACTGGGCCGGGTACGCCTGGTGGTATCAGGGACCTCAACCTCATCGTCCGAACCTTGGGTCAGACTGCCACTGCTTTCTACAGGTTCGTATTCTGACCCGCTGGATTCGTCAGATGAGGGTTCCCATTCCTCATCCGACTGGGTCAGAATCCTGTAGGCCTCTTCAGAAGAATACCCCCTGTTTGACATTTGGTCAACTAAATTTAGGGGGTATTCCCTGAGACTACCCAAGAAAAAAAGCAAGCCTGTCTTACAAATGGGAGGCTAGCGTACAGTACAGTACAGGAAGTACAGAAAGCCGCTGCGATTGATAAAAAATATCAAAACAGATTTTTTTATCGCCGCAGCGCTTGTGAAGTGATTGTGCAGTGATAAAAAAATAAAATAAAAATTTTGTCACTGCAGCGGGGCGGGTGTGGGTGAACGCACGTGTGGACGACCGATCAGGCCTTATCGGGCAAACACTGCGTTTTGGGTGGAGGGCGAGCTAAGGTGACACTAATACTATTATAGATCTGACTGTGATCAGTTCTGATCACTTGCAGATACTATAAAAGTACCAATGCTGATTAGCGATACGCTAATCAGCGAATCAGTGACTGCGGTGCGGTGGGCTGGGCGCTAACCAACGCTAACTACCTACCAAAGGGGCCTAAACTAACCTAAAACCTAACAGTCAATACTGGTGAAAAAAAAAGTGACAGTTTACACTGATCACTTTTTTCCCTTTCACTAGTGATTGACAGGGGTGATTAAGGGGTTAATTGGGGTGATGGGGGGTGATCTGGGGCTAAATGTATAGTGTTTTGTGTACTTACAGTGATGTGTGCTCTCTGCTGGAACCAACCGCCGAAAAGGAACCAGCAGAGAGCACAGAAGCCATTTAACACATTATATTTATAAATATAATATGTTAACCACCTCAGCCCCCTTAGCTTAAACACCCTTAACCTCTTAAGGACATAAGGCGTACAGGTACGCCCTTGTGCCCTGGTACTTAAGGACACAGGGCGTACATGTACGCCCTGTGTATTTTCGATCACTGCCGTGCGGCTGGCAGTGATCGGAACCCGGTGCCTGCTCAAATCATTGAGCAGGCACCTAGGCTAAATGCGCGGGGGGGGGTCCCGTGACCCCCCCATGTCGGCGATCGCGGCAAACCGCAGGTCAATTCAGACCTGCGGTTTGCTGCGATTTTTGCATTTTCTGATCCCCGCGGTCCCTGACCGCGGGGATCAGAAACTTTATATGCCTAAAATAACGTTTTATTCACCCCCCCCCTGCACCCCCGAATGATTTTATGGTGGCGGGAGGTGCAGGGGGAGGGTTGCGGGTGGTGCGGGCGGTGCGGGAGGCGGGCGGTGCGGCAGGCGGGATCGCGATCCCCCGCCCGCCTCCCCTTGTATAATCGTTGGCTTCTAGTGGGTATACCAGGGTGCCAGCACATTGCTGGCACCCTGGTATAAACGGCTGACATCTGCGATGCGATGTCAGTCGTTTAACCCTTTCCATACAGCGGTCCGTACGGACCGCTGTATGGAAAAGGTTAACAGCGCAGGGAGCTCCCTCCCTCTCCCATCGGGGGGCTGCTGTGCCTTTGCAGCCCCCCGATGGGGAGGGAGAGAGCCCCCAGACAGCCCCCCGACAGATCCCCTCCTTACCCTTCCCCGTCTGCGCAGTTCTGACCAGTACTGAGCAGACGGGGAAGGTTCCCATGGCAACAGGACGCTGTCTCAGGCATCCTGCTGTCCATGGTGCTGAACAGATCTGTGCTAAAAGGCATAGATCTGTTCAGACAAAGTGTAAAATACAGTACAGTACAATATATATTGTACTGTACTGTATTATACAGACATCAGACCCACTGGATCTTCAAGAACCAAGTGGGTCTGGGTCAAAAAAAAGTGAATAAAAGTGAAAAAAAAGTAAAAATCAAAAAACACATTTATCACTGATTAAAAATGAAAAAAATAAAATTCCCTACACATGTTTGTTATCGCCGTGTCCGTAACGACCTGATCTTTAAAACGGTCATGTTACTTTACCCGAACGGTGAACGCAATAAAAATAAAAAACTATGATGAAATTGAAATTTTGCCCACCTTACTTCCCAAAAAAGGTAATAAAAGTGATCAAAAAAGTCGCATGTACGCCAAAATTGTAACAATCAAACCGTCATCTCATCCCGCAAAAATCATACCCTACCCAAGATAATCGCCCAAAAACTGAAAAAACTATGGCTCTTAGACTATGGAAACACTAAAACATGATTTTTTTTGTTTCAAAAATGAAAGCATTGTGTAAAATTTACATAAATAAAAAGAAAGTATACATATTAGGTATCGCCGCGTCCGTATCGACCGGCTCTATAAAAATATCACATGATCTAACCCCTCAGATGACCACCGTAAAAAAATAAAAATAAAAACGGTGTAAAAAAAGCCATTTTTTGTCATCTTACATCACAAAAAGTGTAATAGCAAGCAATCAAAAAGTCATATGCACCCCAAAATAGATGCCAATCAAACCGTCATCTCATCCCGCAAAAAATAAGACCCTGCTTAAGATAATCACCCGAAAACTGAAAAAACTATGGCTCTTAGACTATGGAGACACTAAAACTTTTTTTTGTTTTAAAAATGAAATCATTGTGTAAAACTTACATAAATAAAAAAAATTGTATACATATTAGAAATCGCCGCGTCCGTGACAACCTGCTCTATAAAATTACCACATGATCTAACCTGTCAGATGAATGTTGTAAATAACAAAAAAAAAACGGTGCCAAAAAAGCTATTTCTTGTTACCTTGCCGCACAAAAAGTGTAATATAGAGCAACCAAAAATCATATGTACCCTAAACTAGTACCAACAAAACTGCCAACCTATCCTGTAGTTACTAAAATGGGGTAACTTTTTTGGAGTTTCTACTCTAGGGGTGCATCAGGGAGGCTTCAAATGGGACATGGTGTAAAAAAAAAACAGTCCAGCAAAACCTGCCTTCTAAAAACCGTATGGCATTCCTTTCCTTCTGCGCCCTGCCGTGTGCCCGTACAGCTGTTTACGACCACATACGGGATGTTTCTGTAAACTACAGAATTAGGGCCATAAATAATGAGTTTTGTTTGGCTGTTAACCCTTGCTTTGTAACTGGAAAAAAAATATTAAAATTGAAAATCTGCCAAAAAAAGTGAAATTTTGAAATTGTATCTCTATTTTCCATTAAATCTTGTGCAACACCTAAAGGGTTAACGACGTATGTAAAATCAGTTTTGAATACCTTGAGGGGTGTAGTTTCTTAGGGAGTTTCTCCTCTAGGGGTGCATCAGGGGGGCTTCAAATGGGACATGGTGTAAATAAACCAGTCCATAAAAATCACCCTTCCAAAAACCAAACGGCGCACCTTTCACTCTACGCCCCGCTGTGTGGCCGTACAGTAGTTTACGGCCACATATTGGGTGTTTCTGTAAACGGCAGAGTCAGGGCAATAAAGATACAGTCTTGTTTGGCTGTTAACCCTTGCTTTGTTAGTGGAAAAAATGGGTTAAAATGAAAAATTTGACAAAAAAATTAAATTCTCAAATTTCCTCCCCATTTGCCAATAACTCTTGTGCAACACCTAAAGGGTAAACAACGTATGCAAAATCAGTTTTGAATACCTTGAGGGGTGTAGTTTCTTAGATGGGGTCATTTTTGGGTGGTTTCTATTATGTAAGCCTCGCAAAGTGACTTGAGACCTGAACTAGTCCCTAAAAATTGAGTTTTTGTAAATTTCTGAAAAATTTCAAGATTTGCTTATAAACTTCTAAGCCTTATAACATCCCCAAAAAATAAAATATCATTCCCAAAACAATTCAAACATGAAGTAGACATATGGGGAATGTAAAGTCATCACAATTTTTGGGGGTATTACTATGTATTACAAAAGTAGAGAAACTGAAACTTTGAAATTTGCAAATTTTTCAAAATTTTTGTTAAATTAGGTATTTTTTGGTGCAAAAAAAATAATTTTTTTGACTTCATTTTACCAGTGTCATGAAGTACAATATGTGACGAAAAAACTATCTCAGAACGGCCTGGATAAGTCAAAGCGTTTTAAAGTTATCAGCACTTAAAGGGACTCTGGTCAGATTTGCAAAAAATGGCCTGGTCCTAAGGTGTAAAAAGGCTGTGTCCTTAAGGGGTTAATGACCAGGCCACTTTTTACACTTCTGCACTACACTACTTTGACCGTTTATTGCTCGGTCATGCAACTTACCACCCAAATGAATTTTACCTCCTTTTCTTCTCACTAATAGAGCTTTCATTTGGTGGTATTTCATTGCTGCTGACATTTTTACTTTTTTTGTTATTATTCGAAATTTAACGATTTTTTTGCAAGAAAATGACATTTTTCACTTTCAGTTGTAAAATTTTGCAAAAAAAACGACATCCATATATAAATTTTTCTCTAAATTTATTGCTCTACATGTCTTTGATAAAAAAAAAATGTTTGGGTAAAAAAAAAAAATGGTTTGGGTAAAAGTTATAGCGTTTACAAACTATGGTACAAAAATGTGAATTTCCGCTTTTTGAAGCAGCTCTGACTTTCTGAGCACCTGTCATGTTTCCTGAGGTTCTACAATGGCCAGACAGTACAAACACCCCACAAATGACCCCATTTCGGAAAGTAGACACCCTAAGGTATTCGCTGATGGGCATAGTGAGTTCATAGAACTTTTTATTTTTTCTCACAAGTTAGCGGAAAATGATGGGTTTTTTTTGTTTGTTTTTTCTTACAAAGTCTCATATTCCACTAACTTGTGACAAAAAATAAAAACTTCCATGAACTCACTATGCCCATCACAAAATACCTTGGGGTGTTTTCTTTCCAAAATGGGGTCACTTGTGGGGTAGTTATACTGCCCTGGCATTTTAGGGGCCCAAATGTGTGCGAAGTAGTTTGAAATCAAATGGTGAAATCCGAAAGGTGCTCTTTGGAATGTGGGCCCCTTTGCCCACCTAGGCTGCAAAAAAGTGTCACACATCTGGTATTGCCGTACTCAGGAGTCTATATGGGGTGATCACCCCCCTGTCATTGATCACCCCCCTATAAGGCTCCATTCAGATGTCCGTATGTGTTTTGCGGATCCGATCCATGTATCCGTGGATCCGTAAAAAACATACGGACATCTGAATGCAGCCTTACAGGGGGGGGTGATCAATGACAGGGGGGTGATCAATGACAGGGGGGTGACCAGGGAGTCTATATGGGGTGATCACCCCCCTGTCATTGATCACCCCACTATAAGGCTCCATTCAGATGTCCGTATGTGTTTTGCGTATCCGATCCATGTATCCGTGGATCCGTAAAAAACATACGGACATCTGAATGCAGCCTTACAGGGGGGTGATCAATGACAGGGGGGTGATCAATGACAGGGGGGTGATCAGGGAGTCTATATGGGGTGATCACCCCCCTGTAAGGCTCCATTCAGACGTCCGTATGTGTTTTGCGGATCCGATCCATGTATCCGTGGATCCGTAAAAAACATACGGACGTCTGAATGGAGCCTGACAGGGGGGTGATCAATGACAAGGGGGTGATCAGGGAGTCTATATGGGGTGATCACCCCCGTCATTGATCACCCCCCTGTAAGGCTCCATTCAGACGTCCGTATGTGTTTTGCAGATCCGATCCATGTATCAGTTGATCCGTAAAAATCATACGGACGTCTGAATGGAGCCTTACAAGGGGGTGATCAATGACAGGGGGGTGATCAATGACAGGGGGGTGATCAGGGAGTCTATATGGGGTGATCAGGGGTGAATAAGGGGTGAATAAGGGGTTAATAAGTGACAGGGGGGGTGTATTGTAGTGGTGTTTGGTGCTACATATTACAGAGCTGCCTGTGTCCTCTGGTGGTTGATCCAAACAAAAGGGGACCACCAGAGGACCAGGTAGCAGGTATATTAAACGCTGTTATCAAAACAGCGTCTAATATAACTGTTAGGGGTTAAAAAAATCACATCTCCAGCCTGCCAGCGAACGATCGCCACTTGCAGGCTGGAGATCCACTCGCTTACCTTCCGATCCTGTGAACGCGCGCGCCTGTGTGCTCGTGTTCACAGGAAATCTCGCGTCTCGCGAGAGGACGCGTATATGCGTCCAGAAGGAATCAATCAACCACCTCCAGGACGCGTCGCTGCGTTCGGCGGTCCGGAGGTGGTTAAATGGCTTGTGATTCGATTTTTTGAAAATCACCAACCTGCCAGCGATGATCATTGGCTGGCAGGCTGGTGACAAACTCCTCCTTTAACTTTTGCCGGCCCGCACTGCGCATGCGCGGGCCGGCTATGCGCGTAATCTCGCGTCTCGCAAGATAAAGCATCGGCGCGTCCAGGAGGAATAACCCTGCAGCCGCCAGGACGTAATCCTGCGTACGGCGGTCCTGAGGAGGTTAAAAAGAAGGAACGCACCGGTGAGCTCAGCAACACCAAAAGACCCGGAAGACCACGGAAAACAACTGTGGTGGATGACCGAAGAATTCTTTCCCTGGTGAAGAAAACACCCTTCACAACAGTTGGCCAGATCAATAACACTCTCCAGGAGGCAGGTGTATGTGTGTCAAAGTCAACAATCTAGAGAAGACATCACTAGAGTGAATACAGAGGGTTCACCACAAGATGTAAACCATTGGTGAGCCTCAAAAACAGGAAGGCCAGATTAGAGTTTGCCAAACGACATCTAAAAAAGCCTTCACAGTTCTGGAACAACATCCTATGGACAGATGAGACCAAGATCAACTTGTACCAGAGTGATGGGAAGAGAAGAGTATGGAGAAGGAAAGGAACTGCTCATGATCCTAATCATACCACCTCATCAGTGAAGCATGGTGGTTGTAGTGTCATGGCGTGTGCATGTATGGCTGCCAATGGAACTGGTTCTCTTGTATTTATTGATGATGTGACTGCTGACAAAAGCAGCAGGATGAATTCTGAAGTGTTTCGGGCAATATTATCTGCTCATATTCAGCCAAATGCTTCAGAACTCTTTGGACGGCGCTTCACAGTGCAGATGGACAATGACCCAAAGCATACTGCAAAAGCAACCAAAGAGTTTTTTAAGGGAAAGAAGTGGAATGTTATGCAATGGCCAAGTCAATCACCTGACCTGAATCCGATTGAGCATGCATTTCACTTGCTAAAGACAAAACTGAAGGGAAAATGCCCCAAGAACAAGCAGGAACTGTCAAGACCGCTATCCCAGCAGCAGTCGTGTCGCACCAGATGGAGGGGAAGGGGGACCCTTATCTACGGATGGGAAGTAGAATGGCCACCCCTGACTAACCCTAAGCTGGCACCTGTCTGCCCTGATACCCTAGACGGGGTGTGAACCCGTGCGGCGAGCAGGATGCCTAAACCCTCAGTCACCCTAACAAGACTAGACTGGGGAAAGGCCGATGGGAGCACTAGTCACCATCACTCACGTCTAGGAGAACAACAGGGGAAGACAGCAACAAACAAACAATCTATACCAGAGATAGACTTATCCAGTCACGAGCAGAGAAGGCGATCCCAAACACGACAGTCCACGCCGGACAAGAGCTCCACAGCAATACCGTCAAACGATCTCCTTCAAAGGTCAGAATAGCACTGGAAGTAAGGACTATATCTGGCAATGACTGCAAGTGAAACTGAAACTAATATAGTAGCTGGGAGTGGCAGACAGGACTCACCTGAAAAGGATGCCTACAAACTCCCAGTCAGGACAAAAAGGTTCACAAGGCAAAACCCGGATGACATACCCTGAACCACGGAGCAAACTCTCAAGCTATCGCGAGTAGCAAGTCGCTGCGACCTTCTCCTCCCAGACCTGTCTGGATCAGTCACAGTCGTGACAGTACCCCCCTTTCTACGAGGGGCCCCCGGACCCTCAAGACCAGGCCTCTCCGGATGGGAGCTATGAAAAGCCTGAATGAGTCTGTCCGCTTTTATCTCTGATGCTGGAACCCACATTGTCTCTTCGGAACCATAACCTCTCCAGTGCACCAGGTACTGAAGAGAGCGGCGAACATATCGTGAATCAACAATCTTTTCTACCTGAAACTCAAGACTGCCATCAACAACCACCGGTGGAGGCGGTAGTGGCAATGGTTCAGGAGGTTCTACATATCTTTTAAGCAGAGATCTGTGGAAGACATTATGGATCCTTAGAGTCTGAGGTAGCTCCAGACGAAAAGCCACCGGGTTAATGATCTTAATTACCCTATAAGGACCAATAAATCTCGGACCTAATTTCCACGAGGGAACCTTCAACTTGATATTTCTGGTAGACAACCATACCAAGTCATTCACCCCAAGGTCCGGACCTTCAGAGCGCTTCCTATCAGCCACACGTTTGTATCTACCACCAATTCTCTTCAAACTTTCTTGCACACTCTGCCACACTGAAGAAAGTGAAGACGCAAATCGTTCCTCCTCGGGAATCCCAGACGGCCCCCCCTCACTAAACATACAAAACTGAGGATGGAAACCATACGCACCAAGAAATGGTGACTTATCGGTGGATTCTTGACGACGATTATTAATGGCAAACTCGGCTAACGGTAACTAAGATGACCATTCCTCCTGATTTTCGGAAAACAAAGCATCTCAAATATGTCTCTAGGTTTTGATTGGTACGTTCAGTCTGACCGTTGGACTGTGGATGTAAAGATGAAGAAAACGACAGATGAACCCCTAAACGAGAACAAAAAGCTTTCCAAAATTTAGAAACAAATTGGGTACCACGATCCGAAACAATATCGGAAGGGACCCCGTGAAGCTTCACGATGTGGTCAATAAAAACCTGAGCCAGTGTGTTAGCATTAGGCAATGCGGCAAGAGCAATAAAGTGCACCATTTTACTGAATCTGTCAACAACTACAAGAATAACAGTCTTCCCCGCTGATACTGGTAGATCCGTAATGAAATCCATTTATAGGTGCGTCCAAGGCCTGTTGGGGATGGCCAGAGGTAAAAGACGCCCTGCCGGACGAGTATGATCTACCTTAGAACGAGCACAGGTAGCACGTGCAGACACAAAATTCAACACCTCCTGGCGCCACTTAGGCCACCAGAACCGACGAGACACTAACTCAGAGGTTGCCCTACTACCTGGATGTCCTGCCAGTATGGAGTTATGGTGTTCTTTTAGTATCTCCAGGCGTAAATTTTCTGTCACAAACAGTTTACCCGAGGGGCAGGAGGCCGGGGCGTCCCCCTGAGCTTCCAACACCCTCCCCTCCAAACCTGAGTGTAATGCAGAGACCACCACCCCCTTTTGCAAAATGGGCTCTGGTACATCAACCTCACCCCCTCCAGGAAAACTTCGGGACAATGCATCCGCCTTAGTATTTTTTGCCCCCGGGCGATAGGTTATTACAAAATTAAACCTAGTAAAAAATAACGACCACCGAGCCTGTCTAGGGGTGAGACGTTTAGCAGACTCCAGATATAATAAGCTTTTGTGATCAGTAATCACCGTGACGGGATGAACCGCCCCCTCCTAAAAATGACGCCACTCCTCAAAGACCAACTTAATAGCCAAAAGTTCCCTGTTGCCAATATTATAGTTCCTTTCTGCAGTAGACAATTTCTTCGAAAAGAAAGCACACGGACGCCATTCACCAGGGTACGGGCCCTGAGATAGTACTGCTCCCACCCCCACCTCTGATGCGTCAACCTCTACAATAAAAGGAAGCAAGACATCTGGCTGTACGGGAATAGGGGCCGAGATGAATCTCTCCTTCAGAGATGTAAAGGCAGTTTTGGCTGCATGTGACCATTTGGAAAAATCGGATCCCTTTCGGGTCATGTCCGTCAGTGGTTTGACCACCAAGGAATAGTTCTTTATAAACTTTCTATAAAAATTGGCAAACCCCAAGAAGCGTTGCAATGCCTTCAGGTTCTCAGGCAGATCCCAGTCCATAATCGCCCGGACTTTCTCTGGATCCATGCGGAAACCTGAATCTGACAACACATACCCCAGAAATGGCAGTTCTTTTACGGCGAACACACATTTCTCTAATTTAGCAAACAATTTGTTGGCCCTTAATATCTGCAGCACTTGTCTCACATGGATCTTATGTGTATCCAGATCCGGGGAATAGACCAGGATGTCATCAAGATATATCACAACAAATCTCCCGATAAGGTGACTAAAAATATCGTTGACAAAATGTTGGAACACCGCAGGCGCATTAGTAAGACCAAATGGCATGACCAGATTTTCATAATGCCCTTCCGGAGTATTAAAAGCCGTTTTCCACTCATCCCCCTCTTTGATGCGAACCAGGTTATAGGCTCCTCTGAGATTGCTTTTGGAGAACCATTTAGCACCAGCAACCTGATTAAAGAGGTCGGGAATGAGAGGAAGAGGATAGGGATCTCGGATAGTTATCCGGTTTAATTCCTGGAAATCCAGGCAAGGACGCAGGCCCCCATCTTTCTTTTTAACGAAAAAGAACCCTGCAGCCACGGGTGAAGAAGAGGGTCTGATGTGTCCCTTAGCCAAACTCTCCGAAATATAATCTTGCATAGCCTTCCTCTCCGGGACGGAAAGATTGTATAACCGGGTTTTAGGTAGTTTTGCCCCAGGTAATAGATTAATCGGGCAATCATATGGACGATGAGGTGGTAACCCCTGACAACCCTTCTCAGAGAACACATCCATAAAATCTGACAGAAAGGCAGGTAAAGATGTTACAGAGAGTGTAGAGCACCTACTACTCAAGCAGTTGTCCTTACAATGTTCACTCCACTCCACAATCTCCCCGGCCTGCCAATCCACCACAGGATTGTGAGTCACCAGCCAGGGAAGCCCCAATACCATAGGAGCCGGAAGACCGTCCAGGACATAACAAGAGATATGCTCTTTATGGAGGTCCCCTACCTGCAGATGGATATTATGGATGATCTGAGTTAACTCTCTCTGAGTAAGAGGGGAGGAGTCGATGGCAAAAACAGGAATAGTTCTGCGTACCGGTTCCGGAGTAAAACCCAGAGCCTGAGCAAACCGTGAATCCACCAAGTTGACCCCCGCCCCACTGTCCAAAAAGACGGAACAGATCTCAGTCTTATTGCCCGCCTCAACGGTAGCGGACAACAAAAACTGAGACATGCGCCATGCGACATGGAGGAAACAAATACGCCCAGACTGTTATCCTCCGCACAATCTGGGGACTCTAGTTTTCCGGCGGCTCCTTTGTTTGTGGTCTCTTGGGTTCTGAGGGACAAACCTTTACAAAATGACCCCTCCCCCCACAACGAAAACAAACCTCTGACCTACGGCGGAACTTAGGAGGATTCCCCCGTCTAGTGGCGCCCCCTATTTGCATTGGTTCGACTGGATCATAGCAAACCGATCCCTGCCCTATAGAGGCCTCCGTAAAATTTACTAGTCTCTCCCTGAGTCGTCTGTCGATTCTTATGGACAGAGACATAGCAGCCTCAAGAGACCCAGGGACCTCGTATACCGCCAGCGCATCTTTTAATTTTTCAGATAACCCCTGGCAGAACTGACTCCTAAGGGCCGAGTCGTTCCATAATGTATCAGTAGCCCACCTACGGAATTCGGAACAATATAGTTCAGCAGACCGGTTCTCTTGCCGAAGTCTACGTAGCTTAGACTCAGCCAGTGAGACCCTGTCCGGGTCATCATATACGAGACCCAGGGCTTCAAAAAACTCCTCCACTGATCGTAAGGCCGGAGAGTCTGATGGTAGGGAGAAAGCCCAAGCCTGCGGATCTCCTTGAAGGAGAGAAATTACAATGCCCACCTGTTGTTCCTCACCGCCGGAGGATCTAGGGCGTAACCTG
Organism: Bufo bufo; assembly: GCF_905171765.1. Taxonomy (NCBI): domain Eukaryota; kingdom Metazoa; phylum Chordata; class Amphibia; order Anura; family Bufonidae; genus Bufo; species Bufo bufo. The sequence goes on along the minus strand of NC_053390.1, from coordinate 739,736,372 downwards.
AAGAACAATTTGCAAGCTTCTCTGAAGGTTACAAATTGGTCTCTCCCTCCTGAGAACCTATCAGGTAAAGCCACTTTTGGCTCAGGAGTACCTTGGTTTCCCGTAGCAACGGTGGAACCCAAGGATTGCTGCTGCTGCAGCACTGTTGCTTTTAATCCTGCCACTTCAAGGGATAACCCCTGTAATTGTTTCGCCAAAACCGTAACAGGATCCATAGTGGAACAGAAAAATACCAAGCAAAACAGCAAGCAAAAAAAAAGAAATGTCACTTTTTTTTTTTTTTAAAGGCCAGATATACTTTCACGACCGCTATTCCAGCAGCAGTCATGTCGCACCAGACGGAGGGGAAGGGGGACCCTTATCTACGGATGGGAAGTAGAATGGCCACCCCTGACTAACCCTAACCTGGCACCTGTCTGCCCTGATACCCTAGACGGGGTGTGAACCCGTGCGGCGAGCAGGATGCCTAAACCCTCAGTCACCCTAACAAGACTAGACTGGGGAAAGGCCGATGGGAGCACTAGTCACCATCACTCACGTCTAGGAGAACAACAGGGGAAGACAGCAACAAACAAACAATCTATAGCAGAGATAGACTTATCCAGTCACGAGCAGAGAAGGCGATCCCAAACACGACAGTCCACGCCGGACAAGAGCTCCACAGCAATACCGTCAAACGATCTCCTTCAAAGGTCAGAATAGCACTGGAAGTAAGGACTATATCTGGCAATGACTGCAAGTGAAACTGAAACTAATATAGTAGCTGGGAGTGGCAGACAGGACTCACCTGAGAAGGATGCCTACAAACTCCCAGTCAGGACAAAAAGGTTCACAAGGCAAAACCCGGATGACATACCCTGAACCACGGAGCAAACTCACAAGCTATCGCGAGTAGCAAGTCGCTGCGACCTTCTCCTCCCAGACCTGTCTGGATCAGTCACAGTCGTGACAGGAACTGAAGACAGTTGCAGTAGAGGCCTGGCAGAGCATCACCAGAGATGAAACCCAGCGTCTGGTGATGTCTATGCGTTCCAGACTTCAGGCTGTAATTGACTGCAAATGATTTGCAACCAAGTATTAAAAAGTGAAAGTTTAATTTATGATTATTCTGTCCCATTACTTTTGGTCCCTTAACAAGTGGGAGGCACATATGCAAACTGTTGTAATTCCTGCACCGTTCACCTGATTTGGATGTAAATATCCTCAAATTAAAGCAGACAGTCTGCAGTTAAAGAGGACCTTTCACCTGTATAAACTATGTGAACTGAGTATGCTGCCATATAGAGCGGCGCCCGGGGATCTCACTGCACTTACTATTATCCCCGGGCGCCGCTCCGTTCTCCCGTTATGCCCTCCGGTACCTTTGCTCCTTAAGTTATAGTAGGCGGTGTCTTCCCTTGTCCTGTGGGCGTCTCCTTCTCCTAGGCTGCAGCGGTGGCCAAGCGCAGCGCACAGCTCACAGCCTGGGAGAAAAAAAACTCCCAGGCTGTGAGCTGTGCGCTGCGATTGGCCAGCGCTGTAGCCTAGGAGAAGGAGACGCCCACAGGACAAGGGAAGACCCGCCTACTATAACTTAAGAAGCAAAGGTACCGGAGCCTATAACGGGAGAACGGAGCGGCGCCCGGGGATAATAGTAAGTGCAGTGAGATCCCCGGGCGCCGCTCTATATGGCAGCATACTCAGTTCCCATAGTTTATACAGGTGAAAGGTCCTCTTTAAAGCACATCTTGTTCGTTTCATTTCAAATCCATTGTGGTGGTGTATAGAGCCAAAAATGATATAAATGTGTTGATGTCCCAATATTTATGGACCTGACTGTATATTAGTTTTTGAAATATTCATAATTTATTCCATCTGAACACATGATTCCTCCCTGCTTCTTGCTTATGAGCCAATGAGTCATTGGCCCCCAAGCAACTTAAGCAGGGAGGAATCATGACTTCAGATGGAAAAAAATGACGAATATTCAAAAAAACAAATATATAGCACTATTGCTATAAATTTGTTTTTTAGAATATTCGTCATTGAAGAATATTCTAAAAAAAACAATATAGCACTATAGAATATATATATATTAGTTTTTTTAGAATATTCGTCATTTTTTCCATCTGAAGTTATGATTCCTCCCTGCTTACGTTGCTTCTCAAGCAACTTAAGCAGGGAGGAATCATGACTGCAGATAAAAAAAATTACGAATATTCTAAAAAACGAATATACACTGCTCAAAAAAATAAAGGGAACACAAAAATAACACATCCTAGATCTGAATTAATTAAATATTCTTCTGAAATACTTTGTTCTTTACATAGTTGAATGTGCTGACAACAAAATCACACAAAAATAAAAAAATGGAAATCAAATTTTTCAACCCATGGAGGTCTGGATTTGGAGTCACCCTCAAAATTAAAGTGGAAAAACACACTACAGGCTGATCCAACTTTGATGTAATATCCTTAAAACAAGTCAAAATGAGGCTCAGTAGTGTGTGTGGCCTCCACGTGCCTGTATGACCTCCCTACAACGCCTGTGCATGCGCCTGATGAGGTGGGGGACGGTCTCCTGAGGGATCTCCTCCCAGACCTGGACTAAAGCATCTGCCAACTCCTGGACAGTCTGTGGTGCAACGTGACGTTGGTGGATAGAGCGAGACATGATGTCCCAGATGTGCTCAATTGGATTCAGGTCTCGGGAACGGGCGGGCCAGTCCATAGCATCAATACCTTCGTCTTGCAGGAACTGCTGACACACTCCAGCCACATGAGGTCTAGCATTCGCTTGCATTAGGAGGAACCCAGGGCCAACCGCACCAGCATATGGTCTCACAAGGGGTCTGAGGATCTCATCTCGGTACCTAATGGCAGTCAGGCTACCTCTGGCGAGCACATGGAGGGCTGTGCGGCCCTCAAAAGAAATGCCACCCCACACCATTACTGACCCAATGCCAAACCGGTCATGCTGGAGGATGTTGCAGGCAGCAGAACGTTCTCCACGGCGTCTCAAGACTCTGTCACGTCTGTCACATGTGCTCAGTGTGAACCTGCTTTCATCTGTGAAGAGCACAGGGCGCCAGTGGCGAATTTGCCAATATTGGTGTTCTCTGGAAAATGGCAAACGTCCTGCACGGTGTTGGGCTGTAAGCACAACCCCCACCTGTGGACGTCGGGCCCTCATATCACCCTCATGGAGTCTGTTTCTGACCGTTTGAGCAGACACATGCACATTTGTGGCCTGCTGGAGGTCATTTTGCAGGGCTCTGGCAGTGCTCCTCCTGTTCCTCCTTGTACAAAGGCGGAGGTAGCGGTCCTGCTGCTGGGTTGTTGCCCTCCTACGGCCTCCTCCACGTCTCCTGATGTACTGGCCTGTCTCCTGGTAGCGCTCCATGCTCTGGACACTATGCTGACAGACACAGCAAACCTTCTTGCCACAGCTCGCATTGATGTGCCATCCTGGATAAGCTGCACTACCTGAGCCACTTGTGTGGGTTGTAGACTCCGTCTCATGCTACCACTAGAGTAAAAGCACTGCCAGCATTCAAAAGTGACCAAAACATCAGCCAGGAAGCATAGGAACTGAGAAGTGATCTGAGGTCACCACCTGCAGAACCACTCCTTTATTGGGGGTGTCTTGCTAATTGCCTATAGTTTCCACCTGTTGTCTATCCCATTTGCACAACAGCATGTGAAATTGATTGTCACTCAGTGTTGCTTCCTAAGTGGACAGTTTGATTTCACAGAAGTGTGATTGACTTGGAGTTACATTGTGTTGTTTAAGTGTTCCCTTTATTTTTTTGAGCAGTGTATATATATATTCTATAGTGCTATATACTCGTTTTTGACCCACGCCTGTATTGATAGCGTAATATTCGCATATTCCGCGATCATTACCTTGCCGATTTTCGAGTAAAAATAAGAATGTAGAATATAACGAATATTCGAATTTGCGAATATTCGATGAATATTCTACAAAATATTCCACAAATATCACAAATTCGAATATGACCCCTGCCGCTCATCACTAGTAAGGTTTTCCAGCGGAGGAGCAGATTACCGGAGTTACTGTATTTGTCATAGTCGGATACCACTGCACACCGGCGAAATCCCGGCTTCAGAAATACTGGCTTTTGGTTGGACAAGTACCGCTGCACATTTCTCCAGCTGAAAGCTGGTATTTATGTTGGAAAGCCATCCCCGCTGGATCCCATTATAGTCAATGAGGATCCGGCGGTGTGCAGCAGTATGGTAACTCCAATAGTCTGCTCCTATGCTGGAACAGACTACCGGATTACCTTCAGTGCAGGTATGAACCTACCCTAATAGGTATGGACACCTTTAGCCAACAACTCCAATACTTCTGCAGAGCTTGGGAGGATGAGATACGTAACACTTTCTCCTCAGAAGATAGAGGCGTGTATGCTCTCACGCAAACACAATATGCTTCAAGAGAAAAAAATATTTTGCCAGAGGACCAATATCTGGTAAACTAGTAGGGCATTAATCTGTCTGGTGTAAGATGCTTGAAATATCCAGCAAACATTGCAAGTATTCCATGATCGTTCTAGCCCAAAATTACGGTACTCCCTTACACTTTTACATAGCTTCATAGCCCCTACCATAAACTGAAATACACAGCCATAATGGTTAGTTACTAGGCTAGTTGGTTCCTAAGGATAGGCAACCAGTAGTAAACTCCTGGAAAATCTACCTATCTTTCAAGTCACCTATGCCCTAACCCTTGTGATCAGCTTTTGTTGCTGGAAGAATTGCTCAGGGCAGGGACGTAGCTATAGGGGGTGCAGAGGTAGCAGTCGCTACCGGGCCCAGGAGCCTGAGGGGGTCCAAAGACCCTTGTGTCACATAAGAAGACACCAGTATTATAGAAAGTCCTCCTTGATCGTCACATCTCTGGCTGGAGGGAAGGGGTTAGGTTGAGAATTTAGCTAGGGGGTGTGCCGTTTCAATTTTTGCCTCAGGCAGCATGAAGGCTATGTGCTCCCCTGCCCCTGGCCACAGAGCACTGAGGGAAGGGGGGCCCAAGCTGAACTCTTGCACCAGGGCCCATGAGCCTTTAGCTACGCCTCTGGCTCAGGGTGTGCTTATTGAAGTTGAGCCAGGTCCTCTGGAAGTAGAGTTTAGAGGGGTTGTAAGAGATTTTAAAAAATTGGGTCTACATTTCCCTAATATTATCCATGGGCTGTGTCTGGAACGCCCAAATCATGGAATTACAAATTGCAGGATGACATCAGCTTGAATCACTGTGACAGTGTCCTTTACACACTTCTGCCATCTAGTGACTAAATATCAAACTACATGACGTTGCAGTTAAATGGGTTATCATCCCACAAGAAGAATTGCTATGCAATGAATGGGGCAATTCAAATGAAGTATTATTGCAATATTCCTAAAATACTAATATTGTTAGTTTTTGTAGGTACACCACATTTTCCTCTCTGGTAGCGCCCCCTTCTACTGCATTCAGTGGTGGACCAGACATGCTCAGTCACTCGTCCCTGCTCTCTTCCTCTGGTGATCCGATAGTGAATGGGTTCAGACACCTGGGCACAGACCAAGCAGCAAGAGCGCTTATGTGATGGATTTCACACTGAATGGCACTGGGCAGCTGCAATGATTGGGAATACCTGCAGGCTGAAGGAGACAGAGCAAATATTTTAACAGATAACCTTTAAAGCAGGTACAAGCAGCCATGGGGAAGGAAAAGGGAACTTCTTTTTAAATATTCTTGCATCGAGTGCAATTCCTATCATTTGCTGTGTCTATTGAACTACTACTCCCCCTGTGCTTAGCCAAAAAGTTTCAGATCAGTGAGTTATAGAGGATATCATTATGTGTTTTTGAATATGGTACATGGACACAAACTGAATGGATGTACATATGGATAACTCGCAAAAACAAAAGGTCACGATTTATCAAAACTGGTGTAAAGGAAAACTAGCCTAGTTGCCCACAGCAACCAATCAGATTCCACCTTTCATTTTTTATAGCTCCTTTGGAAAAATGAAAGGTGGAATCTAATTGGTTGCTATGAGCAACTAAGCCAGTTTCCTTTACACCAGTTTTGACAAATCTCCCCCTTTACTCAGAACAGGGTAGATGGAGTTTCCTACCGGGCTAAAGGACCTTCCTGATGTCATACGCCCATGTGACAAGTGGGGGAGGACAAGAAAAATGGAGTAGGACAGCACCACTTACTTCAAAGCAATTCACTACTGGCGGCGGTGCTCGTGGCGTCAGGTCCCGGCCTCAGGGACCCCCCAAAAACGTAGACAGGCTTTAGAAAAGTCACAGCACTCTCGAACTTCAATCCAAAAATTAGTGTTTAATTACACCGAAAAATCCAGCAACGTTTCGACATCCAAGTCTTTCTCAAGCTATACATCAATACAAATGAATCAGGGGGTTGTACTCCAGAAAGGTCAAGATCTCCCCCTAGGAGGATTATGGATTATGCTAAGGGTAATGTCTATAAACGAACACAGTTTGATGGCAGGAAACCCAAACCACAGAAAAATCGCAGAATACAGAGACCGAGGGGACGACCTTTGGATCTTACAGATACAGATTCCTCCACAGAACGGGGGGATGAGATTGATTTTTTAGGATTAGGAATATCAAGAGAACCAGGAGAACAAGGAGGGGAGGACGCAAACACCATAACAACAGAAAAATAATCCATGAATGCCCGTTTGACACGGTCAACCAAGCCACCTGTGGGAATCAAAACTCCTGGATTACAACAGGGGAAGAAAGGTGTACAGAAAAAGACACTATGAATGGGACTACACTTGTGGTAAATATTTCCTCTTATGATCTTTCTGATGTAGAACTAATGGTACTGAATAAGGGACTTTCTTTTTGTCCAACGTCAGCGGTTGATTGGTTTCAAAATGAGGTTGATCTGTTACATTTTTTCAGACGCATTAAGTTAAGGGTCTTTTTTGATAGTCAGAAACCTAGGGATGGATTACCTCCAGAGGTTTCTGAAGACATTGAGCACAGCATCTTGACTCTGACTGACCTGGGTTTGTATCTCAGGAGTGATTTGCAACCTCCTGTGTACAACAAGGCAATTGACACATTTGTGTCTTTGGTTAGGTCGGATATCACCAAAATGAGACAGCATGCATATCATGGGGTGAGTTCCAACCTAACCAATGAAGAAAGAACTGCATTGACCTCCCTTTGCCGACGCAAAGAACTCAAGATCAAAGCGGCCGACAAGGAAGGGGCAATAGTAGTGATGAATACTACCAAATATGTCGACCGAGAAAGGAAAACAGCTACAAGATGCACAAGTCTATAGACAGGTTGATGGCGATCCAAAATTTGATGTGATGAGAAAAATCAAAATTTTGGTTGACAATGCTTATGCTAACAATATCATTGATGCGAAGCTCCATACTTACCTTATACAAAAACATCCAGTCACGCCTATTTTATATATTCTGCCAAAGATCCACAAAGACCTGTATAACCCACCCGGACGTCCCATAGTGTCAGGAATAGACTCTGTTTTCGCCCCTGCGGCAGTTTTCATTGACAAACTGTTGAGGACTTCTGCCACAGAGGCTAAATCGTATGTAAGGGACACACGACTGATTTTCTTAAAAAACTCCAACAGATTACATTTAATGCAAATGATAGGTTGGTGTCTTTTAGTACATTCCTTCTTGCAGAGGCCTGACAAGTCACGCATCTCCAAGAAGGGCTGTTATCCCTGCTTAAATTGTTGCAATTGCAACAACCTGCTGAAGGGCGAAACTTTTTTTCATCCCCATACTGGAAAGAAGTATGAGATTGGGGGCTTCTACACATGTTCCTCCGACTACATAATTTACACACTGCAGTGCCCGTGTGGTCTCATCTATGTGGGTGAGACCATGCAGGCCTGCAAGCTGAGGATCAACCAGCACAGGTATTCCATTTGGAAACTGTTTACAAAGATGCAGAGTCAGTCGGGGGGACGTGGAGGGTGAACTCCCAGTTCCAGAGCACTTTTATAGGTGCAGACATAATGTTGCGCAGTTGAGGTTCAGGGTCATTGACGGCATTCCCCCACTACAGAGAGGGGGGGGACCAGGAACGACTACTGAAACGATTAGAACTCAGATGGATCTTCAAACTGGACACTATTGAACCAAAGGGTCTTAATCGGGAGTGCAAGGTGGGCTCCCTTTTCTAAATCGCCACATGGGGTGGGGTATTGGGGTGTTTTTATATAGATTAAGTTGTAGTACCCGATGAAATATCGTGATAGTTACTTATTTTCTTCTTTTTTATCACTCATAGATTTGGCTACCATTTGACATTCTAGTGGAGAATCAAATACAGCCCTCAACATCTGCGACTCGGGAGCCGGCGAGGGGGATCATTTTTCCATACTAATTGTATGTTGGGTTTTGATTCCCTGTGCTGGATATATGTTCTAGGCTTGGGTTATATTAAAAGTGGGCATTTTTGGCCAATTTTTTACCCTCTCTCCCTGAGGAGCTGCACAACCCATACGGATCTAGATTGAGGGGTGTTGACACGGGGGGTTATTCACATAGAGTGTGACTGATCCTTTATCCTAGTCACTCATAGGACAAAATGGGGATAAGCAGGGTAGGGGTCCTCTACTACTGTAGTTGGGCTCAGACCAGGCAAGGGCTGGCATCTGTCACCTCCTTTTGACCGGGGTTGGTGGTGGCTGTGGCCCCAGTATTCCCAGTCTCATTATATTGTAAGGGTCGTTCCCTCGGCACATCCCGTTGAAACCATTGGGGATTGTGCGGCAGGATGCCCACTGACTTTGGATATAGGATTCAGTCCACCCCAAATGCCATTTTTCAGTTTATAACTGTTGAAAATCCCTCTGAAATTCTTCCATCTGTGTATTTGGTGCAGCTCCTGCAGTGTAGAAAAGGGTCTTGTAATCATCGGCGGTGTGTTACACCTTTTAGCCAGGCCATAAACCAGCTGGGGACATAACCATTGTTTTAAGCAGTATTATATTCTATATGGATTTCTGCAATGGACAGGTTCCTGCGTCGCTGGTCATAGGTAAACATTTGTTATATGGCTGTATGTACATATATTCTATACCTACATTGTGCGTGTAGGGAGTGGCCTCTAGATATTTGGTTTAGTTTCCAGCTTGGAGCTCATCGCTAGCTCAATAGGTCTGTGCATAGCATAGTATTGTGGATGCAGGACCTGTGGTTGCCAGGATACTAGCTGGACGCCCAATCACATGACGTGTCATGTGGTGGAGGGCGCCATGCTAGTTCCTGAACTCCCGATCATGTGACCGCAAGGCCGGACGCGTGACCTACGGGATTCTCGTCCGATCAACTCGCGCATGCGCAGGGACATGCGGAAGACGCCGCTCAACACACGTTCAATGCTGGATGAGATCTCTACTTCAACACATGCAATGCTTTGTGTTAATGGAAACACACAGTTGTTTTATTGCTGTATTAATTGAATATAGTCATTGTATTTAACGATTGGGTGATTTTATAGGGGGGACTTGACCTTTCTGGAGTACAACCCCCTGATTCATTTGTATTGATGTATACCTTTATATATGTGTTGGGATTCACTTGTAAACCTTATGTAGCTTGAGAAAGACTTGTATGTCGAAACGTTGCTGGATTTTTTGGGTGTAATTAAACACTAATTTTTGGATTGAAGTTCGAGAGTGCTGTGACTTTTCTAAAGTAGGGGAGGAGCCGTAGGAGCAGAGAGCTGTGCACCTGTACAGAGAAGAGCAAGGCTGGAATGTGGGGAGGCTTAGCAATTTGCCATTTTTTCATTGCTTCTCTTACCCTCAAAAAATTTTATAAAATGTGATCAAAAAGTCATGCATACTCCAAATTGGTATCAATTAAAAGTACAGATTGTTCCGCGAAAAATTAGCCCCTAAACAGCTCAGTAGACATAAGTATAAAAAAGTTATGGGGGTCAGAATATGATATATATAAAAAAAAAAATCTCAAAGTTAACTTTTTTTTTTTACACTATTTAGACATAAAAAATCGATACATATGGGGTATCGTAATCGTACTGACCCAGAGAATGAAGGGTATGGGTCACTTTTGCCGTAAAAAACTCGTAAAACGGTGGAGGGATTGTGTTTTTTTTTTCCAATTTCACCCCATTTGGAATTTGTTTACCGCTTCCCACAACATTTTATGCATAGTTAATGGTGGCATTAGAAAGTACAACTTTTACCGCAAAAAATAAGCCCTCATACAGCTATGTGACCGGAAAAAATAAAAAAGTTATGGCTCACGGAAAATAGGGAAGAAAAATGAAAACGCAAAAACGAAAAAAACCTCCGTTATCCAAAGGTTAAACCCCAGTCCATGTCCCCTCAGTACTGGGAATCAGTGGGAGTCATATTAGAAGGTAACAAAAGGTTGGATAACTAAAGGTGGAATTCCCTTTTGATGTCCCCTAAAGGTGGCCACACATTAGATAGAAGTTGGTTGACGATCTCACCATCGCATAAGTGTCTGTCCATATGTATGTGTCTGTTCCTGTGTGTCCCTATGTGTGTGTCTGTCCCTGTGTGTGTGTGTGTGTGTGTCCCTGTGTGTGTCCCCCTATGTGTCTATCTTTCCTTGTGTGTGTGTCCCTGTATGTGTATCTGTCTCTGTGTGTATTTGACCGTCCCTTTGTGTGTGTGTGTGTGTGTCTGTCACTGTGAGTGTCTGTCTCTGTGTGTCCCTGTGTGTGTGTGTCCCTTTGTGTATGTGTGTCCCTGTGCATATGTGTGTGCCTGTGTGTATTTGACCGTCCCTGTGTGTGTGTCTGTCCATGTGTGTGTGTCTGTCCCTGTGTGTGTGTCTGTCCCTGTGTGTATTTGACCATCCCAGGGTGTGTATCCCTATATGTGTGTGTGTGTGTCCCTGTATACAGTCAGGTCCATAAATATTGGGACACTGACACAATTCTAACATTTTTGGCTCTATACACCACCACAATGGTTTTGAAATAAAACAAACAAGATGTGCTTTAACTGCAGACTGTCAGCTTTAATTTGAGGGTATTTACATCCAAATCAGGTGAACGGTGTAGGAATTAGAACAGTTTGCATATGAGAGTGACAAGGGAGGGGGGGAATGAGAGTGACAAGGGAGGGGGGGAATGAGGGTGACAAGGGAGGGGGGGGGATGAAAGTGACAAGGGAGGGGGGAATGAAAGTGACAAGGGAGGGGGGAATGAAAGTGACAAGGGAGGGGGGGGGGGTGAGAGTGACAAGGGAGGGGGGGAGAAGAGAGTGACAAGGGAGGGGGGAGAAGAGAGTGACAAGGGAGGGGGGGAGAAGAGAGTGACAAGGGAGGGGGGGAGAAGAGAGTGACAAGGGAGGGGGGGAGAAGAGAGTGACAAGGGAGCGAGGGGGGGGGGGGAGAAGAGAGTGACGAGGGGGGGGGAAGAGAGTGATGAGGGAGGGGGGAAGAAGAGAGGGACAAGGGAGGGAGGGGGGGATTGACCTCCATCACAATGCACCCTTGCACACATACACAGACACACACACTGCATCCCTTACAGACACAGAAACACACAATGCAGCCCTTACACATACAAACACAGATTCACACAACGCATTCCGTACACACAATACATACCTTATACACAAACACAAACTTCTTTCTATCCCTTACAAGAAAACACACTGCAATCCACTACACACACACACACTGCATCATCTACACACACTGCTATCCCTATACACTACATTCCATAAGCGCACACATTAGATTCTCTACAGCAGCACATAACACATCCCCTACCCACTTCACCCACTGTGAACAAACTCATGGGTGGAACATGTAGGTGGACTTATGGGTGGGGCTTATGGGCATACTCACCGTCAGACTCTGGGGCCCAGACCTTTAGCTGTGTAAAGGGCCCCAAAAAATGGAGCTGCTTTCCCTTCTCCCAGAACATTGATTTTTGTGACCACAGTTTTGTTCTACACAAGAGCAGTGGAGCCAGACTGCAGCTAGGGCCCATCCTCATCCTCATCTGGGTGTAAGGAGGCAATCTAGTATATTATTCGTGGCACTAATCTCTAATTTACCTCACATTAAAGAGACACTATAGTCCCCAGAACCACTGCAGCTTAATGTTCTGGATCCAGTGGACCATCACGCCAACGACACCCTGGATGGGGTAGGACCAGATTTTATTAGGACTGGGTGAGTGTAGTCATGCATTGGGCTTAGGGCTCTTTAACACGAGCGGATGCCATGCGGGTAAACAAGAAAAGGGCGTTGTGCTGGACTGCTGGTATAATTACACAATGCTATGGGGCTGGTATGTAATTTTTTTCCGGGGCTGGTTTTCATACCCAGTCCGGCCCTGGTGGAGGCGGAGCTCTGACAACTTGGATGGAAGGCTGGGTAGCTCAAGATCTCTACGTTTACCCCCCCCCTGACCCCTCCTTCGAGCACGCAGAGCAGGGGGTGGAGCGAAGAAGGAAGGGAAGGCCACTGAGCAGCCAGCCACCAGCAATTTCCTGCCTCCCAGTGCCTTCTGGGACAGAAGTGGGCTCCTGGATTGGAGTGCAGCTGCTTTCTTCTTCCCCAGGGCGACATTGGTGTTTGTCTCCAGTCCCCAGAGTCCCCAGAGCCAGACTGCAGCCAGAGACCAGATCATCTTATTGTCCTTGTGGTAAGTAGACAATACAATATGTTTATTATTTGTTTAGTTATTAATACTACATTGGAAACTAATTTACCTCACATTAAAAGGTATAGTCCACAGTTTAATGTAGTGGTACTGGTGTCTATAGCCTGTTCCTGCAGAGAAAAGACACTGTGCAGTACTGGTGGTAAAGGAGCACTATAGTGCCAGGAAAAGAAACTCATTTCCCTGGCACTATATAGTTGTTAGGAGTGGGGCACCCTTGTGTCCCCCTCCCACTGGGCTAAAGGGGTTAAAACCCCTTCAGCCACTTACCTTTCTCCAGCGCCGGCACTGGGAACTCTTCTCCCCGATCCTCCTCTCAGCTGCGAATGCGCAAGCACACGCATTCAAAACTATGTTCCGCGTCTTCCCACTGGAATTTTCACAGTGAGAATCGGGGAAGCACCTCTAGCGGCTGTCAGGGAGACAGCTACAAGAAGCTTGATTAACCCTAAGGGAAACATAGCTGTTCTTTTAATTTAAATGCTGAAAAAAGGGGTGGAACATATGTGATGTCATGATATGGGCAGTTCATCTGATGGGGATGGGGGGGGAAGCAGCAATTTTTATCTTGCCTAGGGCGGCAAAAATCCTTGCACAGGCCCTGCAAAGAGCTGTCACTATCAGTGAAGCAAGCCATCATTAGGCTGAAAAAACACAACAAACCCATCATAGAGATAGCAAAAACATTAGGCCTGGCCAAAACAACTGTTTGGAACATTCTTATAAAGAAGGAACGCACCAGTGAGCTCAGCAACACTAAAAGACCCGGAAGACCACGGAAAAAAACTGTGGTGGATGACCGAAGAATTCTTTCCCTGGTGAAGAAAACACCCTTCACAACAGTTGGCCAGATCAAGAACACTCTCCAGGAGGTAGGTGCATGTGTGTCAAAGTCAACAATCAAGAGAAGACTTCACCAGAGTGAATACAGAGGGTTCACCACAAGATGTAAACCATTGGTGAGCCTCAAAAACAGGAAGGCCAGATTAGAGTTTGCCAAACGACATCTAAAAAAGCCTTCACAGTTCTGGAACAACATCCTATGGACAGATGAGACCAAGATCCACTTGTATCAGAGTGATGGGAAGAGAAGAGTATGGAGAAGGAAAGGAACTGCTCATGATCCTAAGAATACCCCCTCATCAGTGAAGCATGGTGGTGGTAGTGTCATGGTGTGGGCATGTATGGCTGCCAATGGAACTGGTTCTCTTGTATTTATTGATGATGTGACTGCTGACAAAAGCAGCAGGATGAATTCTGAAGTGTTTCGGGCAATATTATCTGCTCATATTCAGCCAAATGCTTCAGAACTCATTGGACGGCGCTTCACAGTGCAGATGGACAATGACCCAAAGCATACTGCAAAAGCAACCAAAGAGTTTTTTAAGGGAAAGAAGTGGAACGTTATCCAATGGCCAAGTCAATCACCGGACCTGAATCCGATTGAGCATGCATTTCACTTGCTGAAGACAAAACTGAAGGGAAAATGCCCCAAGAACAAGCAGGAACTGAAGACAGTTGCAGTAGAGGCCTGGCAGAGCATCACCAGGGATGAAACCCAGCGTCTGGTGATGTCTATGCGTTCCAGACTCCAGGCTGTAATTGACTGCAAACGATTTGCAACCAAGTATTAAAAAGTGAAAGTTTGATTTATGATTATTATTCTGTCCCATTACTTTTGGTCCCTTAACAAGTGAGAGGCACATTTGCAAACTGTTGTAATTCCTGCACCGTTCACCTGATTTGGATGTAAATACCCTCAAATTAAAGCTGACAGTCTGCAGTTAAAGCACGTCTTGTTCATTTCATTTCAAATCCATTGGTGTATAGAGCCAAAAATGTTAGAATTGTGTCGATGTCCCAATATTTATGGACTTGACTGTATGCGTCTCTCCATGTGTGTGTGTCACCATCACCATGCCCACAGTGTTTCTATGCCTTGACGCAGCTGCATCAGGACATTCTGGGCGGGGCAAGATGAAGATGGAAGAGGAGGCAGCGCCGCCAGCATGGAGTCCGTGGGAGAGGCACACTAAGGAGGCAGCTACCAAGAAAAAATGTGGGGGATTCAGTCAGCACAACCCTGTATGCAGGTGCACATCGCAAACGCAAAAACACAAATGCAATAGCACTCTGCAACCAGCACTCTGCCCTGCCTCTATGCTGGATGAGGCATTGGTGTACATTTTGGCCAAAGCGTAATAAGCCACTCACCACGTCAAGGTCGCCTCTATGAGTGGTCCCTAACACTAGTTCCTACCTGTTTATGGGCCATGACAGCCACACAAAGTCCAGGGAGCGCAGGTACAGCATGCACGCCAAGCACACTCTGCTTTTAACCCCGTCCGGTGCCGTGACAACTTTCATCGGATCCAGGGATGCAAGTACCAACATGCATGCTGAGCCCACTATATACCTCTCCTGGAGCCAAATGGCTACTGGTAGGCTCAGTTTTATACTGACTTTAAAACCACATTATCAGCACTAGTATCATCTGTGGTTTTACATAGGACTGCAGGTAACACTACCACATTATCAGCACTAGTGTTATCTGTGTTTTTTTACATAGGACTTCAGGTAACACTACCACATTATTAGCACTAGTGTTATCTGTGGTTTTACATAGGACTGCAGGTAAGGCTCCATTCACACGTCCGCCATTCTGTTCCGCATTTTGCGGAACGGAATTGCGGACCCATTCATTTCTATGGGGCCGCACTATGTGCTGCCCTTATCCGGAATTGCAGACCTGCACTTCCGGGTCCGCAATTCCGTTTCCGAAAAAAATAGGACAAAATGCAGAACGCACATTGCCGGTGTCCGTGTTTTGCGGATCCGCAAAACACTTACGGACGTGTGAATTAACCCTAACATTACTACATTTTCTGTACTCAGATAGCCATCACTGTGTTATCGGTGTTGTTACATAGGACTGCAGGTGAAATCTACTATATTATCTGTACTCAGAGAGTTATCATTGTGTAAGGGGGCCCACGGAGACTTTATCGCCCAAGGGCCCACATGAACCTGGAGCCGGCCCTGAATTTAGAGATAAGGCTACTTTCACACTAGTGTTTTTTGCGGATCCATCATGGATCTGCAAAAACGCTTCCGTTACAATAATACAACCGCATGCATCGGTCATGAATGGATCCGGCTGTATTATGTCTTATATAGCCATGACGGATTCGTCATGAACACCATTGAAAGTCAATGGGGGACGGATCCGTTTTCTATTGTATCAGAGAAAATGGATCCGTCCCCATTGACTTACATTGGGTGTCAGGACGGATCCGTCTTGCTCCGCACCACATAGCAAACAGAAAAACGTTGCTTGCAGTGTTATTCTGTCTGAGATGGGGATGCAACCATACGGAACGGAATACATTTTGGAGCACTCCTTTTCGTTCAGTTAAGTTTTGTCCTCATTGACAATGAATTGGGACAAAACGGAAGCATTTTACGCCCACCAATAGCGGAATGACTAGATGACTAGCACAAAGTGAAAGTACCAGTCACACAGTTAGAAAAAACAATTAACTCTTTGTGACAGAATGGCTCAATTTTTTTAATAAAGGCCAATTGAAAATATGATTTTAGCCAAAAATGAGTAAAATGCAATCCTAAACAAAAATTGCCTCAGAAGGTGTACATAGCCTTTACGAGGCATAAATGTCCCATCTGGAAATTTATGGAATATCAATAGGATATGCCATATATATGTCCAATAGGTGCGGGTCACACCTCTGAGGTCCACTCAACAAGACCCCATTGTGCACCTGGAATGGGGAGGTGTCCACACATGTGCAGCTCTCACCATTCAATAGGACTTACAAAGGTAGCTAAGCATGGCCACTTCTCCATTCCTGGGGAATATGCTATAAGTGTCCAAATGGGACAACCGCTTTAAGGGGGTTTCAGAAGGTTTACAGTCAATTTTTCAAACTTTCATGTGAAGATGGATTGTCACCATCATTCTATTTACTGTATCCATCTGTATAGGTAAGGCTACTTTCACACTATTGTATTTTGCGGATCCGTCACGGATCTGCAAAAACGCTTCAGTTACAATAATACAACCGCATGCTTCCGTCATGAACGGATCCGGTTGTATTATGTCTTCTATAGCCACAACGGATCCGTCTTGAACACCATTGAAAGTCAATGGGGGACGGATCAGTTTTCTATTGTGCCAGATTGTGTCAGAGCAAACAAATCTGTCCTGGCACACAATAGAACATAGAATGTGTCGGCAGATAAGAACCATTTGGCCCATCTAGTCTGCCCAATATACCGTATATGCCGGCGTATAAGACGACTTTCTAACACTAGAAATTATTTTCAAAAGTCGGGGGTAGTCTTATACGCCGGGTATACTCAGATCCGATGGTATATTCTAACCCCCAGGCGTTCCCATGGTGACGGGGACGCTTGCCTAGGGGTTAGAATATACAGGGCCCCGCCACTCAGAGGAGTATACATTTATTAACTGTAATCCGTAACTTTAACTTTAAATGAGCGCTCATCTCTTTACTAGGGTACCTTACTCTCAGCTCCGGTAACAGGCAGTGCGGGCGGAGCTCACTCTCTGACGTCACGCGCGTGCGCCGCCTAGTGGAATGAGCAGGCACGTGACGTCAGAGAGTGAGCGCCGCCCTCACTGCTCGTTACCGAAGCTGAGAGTAAGGTACCCTAGAAAAGAGATGAGCGCTGATTAAGGTTAAAGTTACAGATTACAGTTAATAAATGTATACTCCTCTGAGTGTCGGGGAGGGGGATCTGTGGATAGCACTGTTATGGCGAGGGGGATCTGTGGATGGCACTGTCATGGGGAGGGGGATCTGTGGATGGCACTGTCATGGGGAGGAGGATCTGTGGATGGCACTGTCATGGGGAGGGGGATCTGTGGATGGCACTGTTATAGGGGGGGAGATCTGTGGATGGCACTGTTATAGGGGGGGAGATCTGTGGATGGCACTGTTATAGGGGGGGAGATCTGTGGATGGCACTGTTATGGGGAGGGGGAATCTGTGGATGACACTGTTATAGGGAGGGGGATCTGTGGATGACACTGTCATGGGGTGGATCTGTGGATGACACATATAGCATAAGATGCTATATAGTGTCATCCATATATCCCCCCATAGCAGTGTCATCCACAGATCCCCCTCCCTATAACAGTGTCATCCACAGATCCCCCTCCTCATAACAGTGTCATCCACAGATTCCCCTCCTCATAACAGTGCCATCCACCGATCCCAGTCAGTTCCCTGGACTAAAGAAGATAGTCTTGAAGACAGGGATGGCTGGGCATTGAGGGGTAGTCTTATACGGCGAGTATAGCCCAAACCCTATATTTTAAATGGAAAAGTTGGGGGTCGTCTTATACGCCCGGTCGTCTTATACGCCCAGTCGTCTTATACGCCGGCATATACGGTACTGAATACTATGAATAGCCCCTGGCCCTATCTTATATGAAGGATGGCCTTATGCCTATCCCATGCATGCTTAAACTCCTTCACTGTATTTGCAGCTACCACTTCTGCAGGAAGGCTATTCCATGCATCCACTACTCTCTCAGTAAAGTAATACTTCCTGATATTACTTTTAAACCTTTGCCCCTCTAATTTAAAACTATGTCCTCTTGTAGCAGTTTTTCTTCTTTTAAATATTCTCTCCTCTTTTACCTTGTTGATTCCCTTTATGTATTTAAAAGTTTCTATCATATCCCCTCTGTCTAGTCTTTCTTCCAAGCCATTGTCTCATCTTTCTTCCAATGTAAGTCTATGGGGACGGATCCGTTTTCTCTGACACAATCTGGCTCCGCTTCGTCAGGCGGATAGCAAAACGCTGCAGGCAGCATTTGGTGTCCGCCTCCAGAGCGGAATGGAGACTGAACTGATGCATTCTGAGCGGATCCTTTTACATTCAGAAAGCATTAGGGCAAAACTGATCCGTATTGGACCGCTTGTGAGAGCCCTCAACGGATCTCAGAAACGGAAAGCCAAAACGCTAATGTGAAAGTAGCCTAAGTGCCGCGGACCACACTTTACAGTAAGAAATGTATGCCAACATACACTGTCCCCCAGATCTTACCAAAGCTACACTCTTTTGGTGTATGCTGTGTGGATGGGGCCCTGTGGATACATTTGGCATCTGCACCAGGAGCTTACACAGTCCTATGTACACTAAATGATATGCAGGTTCCAGCAGGCTTTAGCATTAAAACTGGCAGGCAAACTCCACTCTGCTATATCTGTTTCTCTCTCTGACTCTGCTGTACGGACAGGCTGGCTGTATAACTCAGCTTCTTCTGTATGATGCACTTCTCTTTGTAGTCTGACTCTAGGTTATGCCAGGGAACTTTCCTCCTAGCTCCTGAGGCTTCAAGCTTTGGCCTCCATGGCCAGCAGAGCTTAAGGTGCTCTGGCTGGCGTGGGCACGTCCAGCAGAGAAGTGCCCCTGCACACCCTTCCCCTAGCTGGGGGTAAGCTAGATTGGAACTAACTGGTCCCCACCGTTCCTGCAGGAAGTAGGTCTCGCCCACTTCTCTCGAGAGGGGGGTTAGAATGGAATGGAGAGTTCCATTCTACCTAAGTACAGCTCTGCCATGTTTGCTGCCACCTGCTGGTGAACCAGGCGCATTACATGAACAGTTACATAACATTAGAAATGCACAGTGTGGAGGACCTGGAATAAATGCATAAGATGACATGAGGTTAGACCAATAAAGACAGTGGCAGGGTGCAGGAGTCGTAACTCCATTCTGTGATCATTGGGGGGGGGGGGGGGGGCTGACCACAGGGAAAGGTCTAGGGTGGCCACTGGCTTCACCCCAGAAAGCCGGACCTCACCGGCCACGCCCACCTCTGTGAAGCCACGACCCACCTCCATGAAGCCACGCCCACAATGCCGGCCGGGAAAAGAAACGGGGGGAGGAGAGGAAAGAACTTTCTGAATGGAAGGTGAGCTGGGGGCAGCCGGGTGCTTCTCTTTCTCTCAGTCAGCCGCAGGGAGCCATGTCTGTGGCTCTAGTGACCGACTGGCAGTGAGAGAAGCCTCAGTCAGTGGCTGCAGCTCACGCTCAGACAGCGCAGTGCTGCAAGGGTGGACATCCCTGTGTCCGCTCAGGCCCTGCGCCAGACAGAGGACAGGGAGCCAGAAAACCGGACGTCTGGCCACCTTAGGTCCAACCTGTGGACAGGGGATAACTTCTTGTAATACCCCTTTAAAAGGTACATAAAACATGACACCAGGACAAAGAGCTCCTGAGAATAAATAAAAATGGAGCAACAAAGTTAACCATAGCAACCAATCAGATTGCAACTTGCATTGTTCCCACTGAAGCTTATAGACGGTAAGCCGTGATCTGATTG
Source organism: Bufo bufo (assembly GCF_905171765.1). NCBI lineage: Eukaryota > Metazoa > Chordata > Amphibia > Anura > Bufonidae > Bufo > Bufo bufo. The sequence continues at coordinate 739,716,301 of NC_053390.1, read as the reverse complement.
GCTGGCTCCTGTAGACACCCTCCTCCACTAAATCTCAGTACTAACTCGACCGACCTGTAAGCTTTTATATATGCAAAGCTCGCTAGGGCCAGCGTCGCGCATCACGTGACCAGGCCGACGCGCCGCAGCCTATGAGGTCCCAGCTCTGCCCCACGTGACGTCCCTTGGAGCCCTGTCAGGAAGTTCTTCCTGCAACCGCTAGCGCTGCACTGCGCATGCCCCGGCCACCATTTTGCCGTGTAGTGTTGTGTCGGGGGCTCGTTCTCCGGGGCGGGGGAGGCTGTGGAATCAGGGCCCGGAGGTTACTGCGGGAAGGCAGGAGCACTCGAGTAATTCATTCCGGCATCACATCCATTGAACCGGCAGATCAGCGCGAGGACAGCGTGTGAGCAGACATGGCCAATATCGCCGCGCAGAGGATCAAGAGGGAGTTCAAAGAAGTGCTAAAAAGCGAGGAGGTGAGAGGGCTGCCGGCTGTCCTGTCATCCTGGCCGGCCACATCCGGTCATGTGTGCGGGGCCTGAGCCCCCAGAGCCGGGGCAATGAGGCACCAGCTGCATGGTTATCATAGCCCCATCCCTATGCCCAGCCTGTGTGGAGCCTGCCTCACACCCCATTAGGAAAAACATTGGCACCTGCCCTTCAGTGTCCCCATGTTAGAAAAATGTCAAAGTGTCGCGCCATCCGACGGGTGCCGTCAAAGTGTCGCGCCATCCGACGGGTGCCGTCAAAGTGTCGCGCCATCCGACGGGTGCCGTCAAAGTGTCGCGCCATCCGACGGGTGCCGTCAAAGTGTCGCGCCATCCGACGGGTGCCGTCAAAGTGTCGCGCCATCCGACGGGTGCCGTCAAAGTGTCGCGCCATCCGACGGGTGCCGTCAAAGTGTCGCGCCATCCGACGGGTGCCGTCAAAGTGTCGCGCCATCCGACGGGTGCCGTCAAAGTGTCGCGCCATCCGACGGGTGCCGTCAAAGTGTCGCGCCATCCGACGGGTGCCGTCAAAGTGTCGCGCCATCCGACGGGTGCCGTCAAAGTGTCGCGCCATCCGACGGGTGCCGTCAAAGTGTCGCGCCATCCGACGGGTGCCGTCAAAGTGTCGCGCCATCCGACGGGTGCCGTCAAAGTGTCGCGCCATCCGACGGGTGCCGTCAAAGTGTCGCGCCATCCGACGGGTGCCGTCAGCGTGTCGCACCTCCATTCACTTCCACTGGGGACGACAGGTGAACTAGCGCATGCACAGGCTGTACCCAGTGGAAGCTAATGGAGTCCTCTGACGGACAGGATCCTCTATCATAAATTATTCATATCCGCCTACTGGATATTGGGGACAGTGGTTTAAATGGCTTCTGTCACCCCACTAAACTCATATATTTTTTTGGGGTACTTATAATCCTTATCCTGCGATATAGCTATACATTATTTTATTAATCATTTTCGTTCTGTAGATATGCCAAAAAATGTACTTTTATAATATGCTAATTACCTGTCTACCAGCAAGTAGGGCGTCTACTTGCTGGTAGCAGCCGCAGAAAACCGCCCCCTCCTCCTGTTGATTGACAGGGCCAGCTGCGATCTCCTCCTCCGGCCAGCTCTGTCAGCACTCCTCAGCACTCCCTCAGTGCGCCTGCACCGATGACGTCTTCTCTTTCGGTGACGTCATTGTATAGAGGTGAGGACATGGGTTGCTAGATGCCACTAGCACATCCGCAATACCCAGTCCCCATAGCTCTGTGTGCTTTTATTGTGTAAATAAAAAAAAGATTTGATACATATGCAAATTAACCTGAGATGAGTCCTGTCTCTGACTCATCTCAGGTTAATTTGCATATGTATCAAATCGGGTTTTTTTACACAATAAAAGCACACAGAGCTATGGGGACTGGGTATTGCAGATGTGCTAGAGGCCATCTAGCAACCCGTGTGGGTGTACAGTGCTGCCGCAGATGGGTGTGGGCGTACAGTGCCCTTACAGTTGTAGCTAGTGATTACAGAATGTGGATTGAGCAGATCCTGGAGTGATCAGACGTGGTCGCGGTGACGTCTTCTCACATTGTAATTTCCCTGTCTCTTCTGTCCGCCCCAGACTGGCATGACGGCTCCTTCCAGCTGTGACATGTTGCTGCTGACTCTGCTGACCAGGCGTTTTTACCAACTTGCTATTACACCACATTTCTCCCGTGGCAGGCACAGATTACCCACAATGCCCCTTCTTCCACAAGCCCTCCCATGGTTACCCCCTGGGGGGGGGGGGTTCTTTTTTTATTTCTGATGCGTAGCTTTTGCATACACATACATTAATGTGTATTTCTGCCGCGGAGTACCCAATTCTGGCCCCATTCACTTGTGTGGCGTGGTACTGCAGATCTACGGAGTGCTGCTGTCCTTGGTGATACAAGTTAGCTCTACAGCCCCTTCTTTCCCGGGCTTGGTCCCAGAGGTTGGAGTCGGACCCCCACCAATCATAAAGTGAGGGCATATCCCTAGGCCATCACTTTGTAAGATGGGAATACCCATTGTGCCTCCTCAGTGACAGATCTGCCTGTTCATCCAGTACACTTCAGTCCTCTGCATAGCCGAGCAGTGTTTGTCATTCAGCTTTCCCACACTACTGAATAACATGATTGTGGCTGTGCCCGGGATCATTCACCTAGAAGTAAGACGCTGCTGAAAGAACTGTATAACATGGAGGAGGCTTTAAAGAGGACCTGTCACCGCTCCTGACAGGCCTGTTTTAATAGCTCCATGCATTCCCCATGTAATAACAATTCTGGAGCATCTATTCTTATGTCTGCATGTTGTGCCATTCCTTTATTATTTCTACTAGACGTTCAGAATGAATTGCTAGCAGTCTGCAGTAAGGGTACAGAGGGGTGAAAACAAGTTGGGGGGGTGTCCCTGCACAGACTGAAAACGACAGCACTGATTGGATAGAGTCAGACTGTGCAGGTACACCCCCCCAATTGGTTTCCTCCCCTCTGTACCCTTACTGCAGACTGCTATCAATTCATTCATAACTTCTAGCTGGAATAATAGAGGAATGGCACAACATAGAGCCATAAGAATAGATGATCCAGGATTGTTATTGCATGGAGCTATGAAACAGACATGTCAGGAGCGGTGACAGGTCCTCTTTAAGGGGTGTGTGCGACTCTGAAATAATTAATGGTTTTATGTATTTACTGTAAATGCAGTAAAATTCCTTCAGTCCCATTATCAGATGATCTGTTATCAGAGGTAGACACGGGCAGGGACTTTCCAGAAGACACAGCGCAGTGTCTGCTCCCATTACTTCTCTCCGCTCACACATTATATTGCAGTTCTGTGCTGGATCATAAAGGATACCCAGAACCCAAGCCCACCACAGCCCCCTCCCTAAAATGATTCCTAATATACTCAAAACCATCCCTTGAATAAAATTCCACAGACCACCCCCCCCCCCCCCCCAAAACTCAGCACTTTCCGAAATTCCCGTTTTCATCACCACCTACCTCACTGTAACAGGATGCGATAGTGAAGTGACAGATTGCAGTCCTTGTCATCCCTTCTGTAGTGAGTCCGCAGAGTCCGTGCTCTATACAGCAGCGTATCCCCGGACTCCGAGCATGGGGCCTTTCCCTGGGGGTACAAAAAGTCACAATTCGGCCAAAGGGCATTTTGCGCCAAAATTCTCTGACCTTTTAGTTTTTCTACTGCTCTTGACACCTTTTAAGAAAGTGGGCATGGGTGGCTCGATACATTTACTAGAGGGTGGCCCACCAAAAAAGTAGCCTGTCTCCAAATTAAACTGCCTAATAGTAAATCTGACTTAGATGCCCATAGCAACCAATCAGAGCTCAGCTTTCATTTTTTCAGAGCCCTGTAGGAACTGAAAGGTGAGCTCTGATTGGTTGCTGTGGGCATCTAAGACAGATTTACTATTAGCCAGTTTGATTTGGGGATATTGGAGGTGGGCTACTTTTTTTGTAGAATTTATGCCAGGAAACTGGTGTAAATTATAACTGGCATCTACTCTGGTCTTAGCCGGGGTAGATATCCGTTTCTGGCACACAGACAGCAGAAGACGTACCAGTGCCTCCTAATAAATGGGTAGGATCTTCTTCCAGCAGGGTGTGAAACGCCAGTCTTTAGTAAATGACCCCCGATTGTCTCCAGCTATCCATGCATTATATTAGTTTGGGGGGTTGCTCATGATAGCGTACCCTTAGAGTAAGCCAGAAAGATTTCATTGGTGGTGATCTAACCCCAGGGGGTCCTGAGGTCAGCAGAATAAGGCCCCATGCACACTACCGTATGTATTTTGCGGTGCTCAAATTGCAGATCCACAAAATACGGAAAGCGGCATGTTTGCTGACCCATTGACGTCAATGTGTCCATGGTCTGCACCTTGCAGCCAAGTATAGGACTTATTCTATCCTTTTACGGAACGGACACACGGATCATCTGTGTGCTTTTCCCATCTGTATCCGTTCTGCAAAAAGATAGAATATATTCGCAAAATTCGGACCAGTGACCCATTGAAGTCAATGGGTCTGCAAAAAAATAAAATGACGGCACACAGATCGCAGTCATATTTTGCGGATCCACAATTTGCATGCCACAAGAAACGGATACGGTCGTGTGCATGAGGCCTAAAGCAGCATGTCAAGATCTGTGTCCAGTGACATAAGGCGCAGCCACACCTACAGGATATACATTGAAGGGGCTATGGCCCTCCATTCTGATGAGCCCCGCCCATTTAAAGGGGTTTTCTCATCTCAGACAATGGGGGCATATCGCTAGGATATGCCCCCATTGTCTTATAGGTGCGGGTCCCACCGCTGGGACCCGCACCTATATCGAGAACGGACCCCCAAAAGTGAAGGAGAGCTCACTGTGCATGCGCAGCCGCCCTCCATTCATTTCTATGGGGCCGTCGAAAATAATTGCTGTCTGCCCCATAAAAAATGAATGGACACATGGGCCACGCATGCGCGGCACGCTCCCATTCATTTCTATGGGATAGGCGGGGATTAGCGCTTGGTGGTGGACGGACCCTGGGAAATCTGGGGTCCTCCAGCCACAGCGCTCCCCGCTCCGTTCTCGATATAAGGTGCGGGTCCCACCGCTGGGACCCGCACTATCAGACAATGGGGGCATATCCTAGCGATATGCCCCCATTGTCTAAGATGGGAATGTCCCTTTAAAGGGATTTCACTGTACGTTGTGTGTCTTGTACTGGTGCTGAGTTATAGGCTATATACTATAGGGTTATTATTAGAAACAGTCAGCAAGCTTGTCCAGGCACCACTTCTAGGTTGAGCTCCTTTAATGCAAACAGACATTTAACTTTTCCTACATCAGCTCGGCAGGGAATGCTGGGAGATGATGGCTCTGATGGCACGTGCTGTGGAAGAGGCGTGTTGGCGGTAACAGAATGACGGCGCACACGCTGGTGTCACATTCTTCACCATTGTCTTACGTTACTAACTGCGCCCATTTCTGTCGGCAGCAGAAAGTTGTCAGAAAGCGACGACGTTCACATTCTATTTCCGGATTGGCGCCCTCGCCTGCTCTTTCCAGTGTTGCTTCTGTGTGTAGCAGGTGATAATCAGTAAAAAAGAGCATTGTTAGGGCTCATGTACACGACCGTATGTATTTTGCGGTCCGCAAAAAATAAACAAGTGACATCCGTGTTAGGCTACTTTCACACTTGCGGCAGAGGATTCAGGCAGCCAGTTCCGTCGCCGGAACTGCCTGCCAGATCTGGCAATCCGGATGGCATTTTTCAGACGGATCTGTCTGACAAATGTATTGAAATACAGGATCCATCTCTCCGGTGTCATTTGGGAAAAACTGATCCGGTATTTTTTTTTTTTTCACAGACTTAAAAGTCTGCGCATGCGCAGACTGGAAGAACGGATCCATCAATGCAGCAATTTTAATGCCGGATCCGGCACTAATACATTTTAAGGGGAATTAATGCCGGATCCAGCATTCCGGCAAGTGTTCAGGATTTTTGGCCGGAGAGAAAACTGCAGCATGCTGCGGTATTTTCTACGGCCGAAAAACGTAAAAGGAACTGATGCATCCTGAACAGATTGCTCTCCATTCAGAATACATCAGGATAAAACTGATTAGCTTTTTTTTTACGGTATAGAGCCCCTGTGACGGAACTCTATACCGGAGAAGAAAAAACGCTAGTGTGAAAGTACCCTTACATTTTTTTTTTTTCTTTTTTTAAAAGATCCATTGTAACAATGCTTGTCCCCAAAACGGACAAGAATAGGACATGCTTTTATTTTTTTGCGGAACTGACTTGTGGACATACAGATACGGAATGCACCGTCATTTCCGTTTTTTTTTTGTTGCAAATCCATTGAAATGAATGGTTTAGCCAGGTAAATGTAAAGGGACCGTTCATGCATTCTACAGTGTGGCCTGACACGCAGTGATAATCATACCTACCTGAGCCCCGCTGCTGGGTTCCGGATCTATCACTACCCCACCGGTTCTGCAGGTCCATGGTCTCACTGCGTCGGGTCTTCTGGCTGCAGCAGTGATGTGTCACCCATGCGTCAGGTCACATCATGGATGCGTGGGTGACACATGACCACTGCGGCCAGTCATTGGCTGTAACGGTCACGTAACCTTTGTCACAGGGAGACCCGGGACCTGCAGAGCCGGCCAGACAGTGATGGATTACACGCTGTGGGGCCCCAGGGGGTGAACAACCTCTTTTACACGGCGCCATGTGGCACACAGACAGGAAGTCTCCGAAAACTTGTGTGGCCAGGAACATAAGAGCTGTGGTTTTACTACACGCGGCTTGCGTTGCGGACTATGATGGCAAAGTCGCCTGTTACCAGAAATCCAACACTGGTGGATTTTCTGCAATTGCGGCATGTCACATGTTGGCGTGTAGCCCCTGCCTTTCCAAATATTCATTTATTTGCCGATGCATTTTTTGGCATGGTTATGCCTTCTTTTCCATGTCAATATCACAAAATCCTTTTAATAACCGCAAATACAAAGAACTTGTGTATATGCAGAATTGCCAGCCTTCAGGTGACGTCACTGCTCTCCTCTGGTAGTTTTACAACAGCTGGAGAGCCGCGGTTTGCCCATCCCTGCTCGAAGGCACATTTGCCATAAGGAGTTCCATCCTCCTGCCACTTCCAAGCCAGACCTCTGCTCAGGAGAGAAGGAAAGCTTTCCAACAGCAAGTTTTTGAAACTTTTCTTTTAATATTTCATGCAGTTTCACTCTGCATAGTGCCCCTCCTGTCAACTGCCCCAAATGCAGAACCGGTTGAAGGCCGTGCTGCGGCTTGATGAAAACGCAAGGATTCCCGCGCCGCAGATTTGTTCCAAAAAAGATTTTTGTTCTGCAGCACCTACATGGATTTTTGCAGGTCCCATTCAGATGATAGGCACCATAGAACACCCAGATTGGGATTATCGTGACATCACAGTAGAAATCAGGCGAGCACCAGTGTAACATCATCACCGGAGAAAATAGGCCTGCACTGGAATTACCCCGCACCGTCCATTGTGTAGGGTGTTGCTGGTAACTACAGCACTGCTTCCTTTGAAGTTAATGAGAACAGCGCCATCCACTGCCCAGCGGACAGAGGGGTGTATTCCTGGCACCGGAGTTGGACCATATTGATGTCCTAGGGGACTGCAAAACACTTCTGGTCGCGTGAAGGTAACGCTAAGCTCATAGTTTAGCTTTTATATGACCGGAGGATGAAATAGGTGCAATATTTGGGGTGCAGCACTAGTTTGAGGTTTGACTTCCTGATTCTGTGTGTAGAAGGTTGAAGAACTGCAAGTGACGGCAAAATGGCATGAAGGCGTCTGGGTGTGACGTGATGGGCGCCATTTTCACAGTGATTGAAAATGTATGTGTATGTTGGTATAATAGGTTTATTTTGTATATTTTATCATTCATTTTGTGTATGCTAAAAGTGTGCAAATTGTCCTGGGAGCAAAAGGGTTAAATCACCTTTTTCTTTCGTCTGCTTTGTCTACGGAAGACCCCTGCATCGGGGGTGCCGTTACAAAGCAGTGGCTTCTTGTGAAAGGGCAGCAACTGAGTCAGCAGGAACCTTTCCAGAAACGCTGACCTATTCGCACTATGCCTTGTACCAGAGGTAGTGATCGCTGACCACGGCAGTGTTGTAGGATATTATAGTTAGAAACGTGTGGTAGTAGTAATATCATACATGGTATTGCTTGTCTGAAGAAGACCAAGAAGGTCCATGGTTCTCCTTTATCCAAGTCAGCCATAGCCATGTATCATCGTGCAACAGAATCAGCTTGTCCCCTATCTGATCAGTGGGGTCTGACCGCTCGACCATTCCCTCTACCCAGAAGGAATGGAGCAGCAGGTCCGGCACTGTACCGCCTGCAGCGGAGGCCCCAGCACTTGGACCCCCACTAATCAGATGCTTAGGCCGCATTCACATCTCCGTCAAGATGTTGCGGCTGCCTGACCTGGCACAAATGTCGCTGGACCAAAACCGCTATGTTATTTAATAAAAACTCAGGCACCCTCAGTCAGTGGTCTAAAATATGTGATGCCCCTTTTCTCTCCTGCTTCTTCCAGCGCTGAACTCTTGTCCTCCCAAACACTGATGTCATCTTCCTGGCTGCAGCGGTGACGCTCTGTGCACACAGGTAACTGTACAGCCAATCGCTGGCCTCCACAGTATATGGAACATCTCTTCTGTGGCCAGCGATTGGCTGCAGTGGTGACCTGTGCGCACAGGAATAACAGCCAGCAGCATGGAGGACCATAGCGCAGGGGAGAAAAGGGGTTAATGTCTTAGACCACTGAACGGGGCTGTCTGAGTTCTCTTTTTACTTGAACATCCCTTCTGTGAATGAATGTGTATGTAATCGCAGCAGTTACAAGGGGCGGTCATTTCTCCTGACATGTCTCTGTGAACAGTAAGGATGGCACACTAGTATCTGGTGTCGCAAGGATTAAAAATATCAATCATTTATTAGTACACCAAATTACATAAAAAGGAAAAATTCTTAAAAATTCGATCCCATAATAAATAATACTAGTATAGACTCCTACGTGGGTGATAGTATTGTGAAGAATAGCGTAACTAGAACCACAGTGTTGGTAAGGTAACTTTCACACTTGCGTTCAGAGCGGATCTGTCTGCTGTCTGCACAGACGGATCCGCTCATATAATGCAGACGTTTGGATCCGTTCAGATGGATCTGTCTGCATTATAGTTTAGAAAAAATTCTAAGTGTGAAAATAGCTTCAGACGGATCCGTCCAGACTTTACATTGAAAGTCAATGGGGGACGGATCCGTTTGAAGATTGAGCCATATTGTGTCAACTTCAAACGGATCCGTCCCCATTGACTTACATTGTAAGTCTGGACGGATCCGTTTGCCTCCGCACGGCCAGGCGGACACCCGAACGCTGCAAGCAGCGTTCGGGTGTCCGCTTGCTGAGCGGAGGCTGAACGCCGCCAGACTGATGCATTCTGAGCGGATCCGCGTCCACTCAAAATGCATTGGGGCTGGACGGATGCGTTCGGGGCCGCTTGTGAGACCCTTCAAACGGAGCTCACAAGCGGTGAAAGTAGCCTAATACTAATAGACGCTAATGGTACTGGTGTGAACAGCAATCTCTGCACCTCTTGTATGAATTTAGAAAGGTGTCCGTGAACATAGCGATAAACATAGCCGTCTCTGGATGGCGGCAGTTCACAATAGTAATAATGATTCGATGGGTGGAACACAAATCAATCAATTCTCTAAAATTGGTCCGGACCAAGAGAGCGTAAAGAAAGAAGTATATTTCTAATAAAAGTGCAGGTGCAAAAAATAGAGAAGTAGTCCCCCTACGATAGCCAGCCCGCCATATATGATGAACGGAGACTGAAAGTTATATGTATGCAGCATATGCACTATCAGCCGAACAGCGATCTGAGATATTCAAAAAGTACTACTCCCCCACCTATTGCTTAATCAACTAGAGGGAAAGCTGAACCCTGAACAATCCACCACGTGGGACACCGTGGGCAGCGGGACTCGCGATTAAGCCACACCGCCAACAGGACAGCGGGACTCACAATCAAGTCGGACCGCTAACAGGAGAAAGAACATCACGGAGGGGAGTAAGCATCTACAGATCAGCGAGTGGTAATGTATGAAACATAGTATTACTACATGTTTCAACACTGAATGTCATCACTTTGAGCAATGTGTGCCAATACTGGATGTCAGACTGTGATTATATAACACGGTTTATATACTAAAGGAGGATCGAACACAGGATAAAGCCGACAGCTCGCTGAGCAATATTAATTTCCAAGAACTCCTTCATAACTGACTAGGATATCTATCTACATATATGAACTTAAATATTTATTAATTAATTTAACTTGTATACAGCGACTGCGCTTTACATTTTTTCAACTTTTCTATTTTTTGCACCTGCACTTTTATTAGAAATATACTTCTTTCTTTACGCTCTCTTGGTCCGGACCAATTTTAGAGAATTGATTGATTTGTGTTCCACCCATCGAATCATTATTGCTATTGTGAACTGCCGCCATCCAGAGACGGCTATGTTTATCGCTATGTTCACTGACACCTTTCTGAATTCATACAAGAGGTGCAGAGATTGCTGTTCACACCAGTACCATTAGCGTCTATTAGTATTACCAACACTGTGGTTCTAGTTACGCTATTCTTCACAATACTATTATCCACGTAGGAGTCTATTCTAGTATTATTTATTGTGGGATAGAATTTACTTTACTAATAAATGATTGATATTTTTAATCCTTGCGACACCAGATACTAGTGTGCCATCCATCTTTTCTATTTTTACTGTTCATACATAATATATTGGCGACGGGTACGCCTAGGATTGAGCACCTATATCCTACGGTCTGATTTACTATGTCTCTATTTTTGTAAACCCTTGTAGTCTCTATAAAATAACAGTTCTGGAGCATCTTTTGTCCGTGTTGTGCTGTGTCTCTGTTGCTCCTCCTGGCAGCCTCCTGCCCCTCATACACATGAGCCCAGAGCATTATTTCCGCCTATCAGAATTGTGAAGGCTCCCAGAGGGATTTAAAAAAATAATTTAAAGGGTCACTGAGATTTCAGAAAACTTTTGATCGGTGGGGGTCCGTGTGCTGAGACCCCCTCTGATCACTAGAAGGAGGAGAGAGAAGCATTCGCATAGCATGTGGTCTCTCCTTTCTGCTGGAGACGGAAACGAGACGGACTCTAGCAATCAGTGAGGGTCTCGGCACTTACACCCCCACAGATCAAAACTTTTGATATGTCTCTAAAGCCCCATTGACACTTGGGACTCTTGCACACGACCGCTGAATGTTTTGCGGTCCGCAAATTGCAGATCTGCAGACCACGGTTACAGGCCGTATGCATTCCACATTTTGCGTATCGGAATATCTGGCCCCTAATAGAACGGCACTATCCTTGTCCATAATGTGGACAATAATAGGACATGTTCTATTTTTATGCGGAATGGCCATGCGAACATTTCATGAAGTAATTATTGTGGGGTTTTTTTGGCGGCCCTATTGAAATGAATGATTCCACATACCAGCTGCCAAAAAAAACCAGAACAGACACGTAAAAGAAAAAAAAAAGGTGGTGTTCATGAGCCCTTACAGTGGAATCCAGACGTTTTCTGGAGTTTACCCGGAGGAGATGTGTGTGTGAACGCAAGCATCCACAATATCTGTCCCGGACTTTACCCAGACTTTTTCTCGTCAGAGCTCTAGTACTAAATCCGGGTTTTGTCCAAGTGAGCGCATGTGTGAAAACAAAAGTGTTCCACAAAATCACAGTGGCCGTGCCTAAAGATTTTGCCCCTTGCCTAGAGACCTGGAACATTTAGTGAGAAGGCACCCGACATGGAACATCTCCGGGGCAATAGCTACATGTGTGAAAGGCCAACTCCGGATAATCTGGAAATATTCGGGCGTGTAGGTGTGAAAACGGCATGTCAAACGTTTTCTGAAAAATCAGCCACCCCTAAATAAAGTTAAATGAAACTAATATAATAAAAATGTAAAAAAAAAAAGCTGACAGCTACAGCGACAGAAAAATCAAAATGTCTCCTGGAATACAGCGATGCAAAAACAAAGAATTTTCTTTAAGAACAAATTGATAAATAGTCGTAGTAAACGTGAAAAATACATATTTGGTATTGTCATCATTGTGCAGCATAGAATAGAGGTCACATGGTATTTATGCTGTATGGTATAAAACTTTAAAAATGCAAAAAAAAATAATAACAAGTCTGTTAGATTTCCCTTTTTTTTTTTTTTTCACTCCCACCCAGTAATAGTAAGTTAATACAAGTTTATCCAGAAGAGGACTCTCCTCCTGGACTTCTATCCACAGAGAAGATACCCGTTAGTTACCTGTCAGGACATCTCCAAAGCTTCCAAGTGTGATTATTTATATTTTATGTGCGACTATCACTCTCATCATGCGTTCGGATGGTACACAGATTTAAAGTCCGGTTCACCTGTCTTGTCTCGTGCCCCCAGATCTATAGTGTGTAATATTTCTGAAGTATCAGAATTTCCAATCTGGCTGTGTACAGAGGCCTCCTACAATCCTCCAGAGCTGTCTTCTTACAGGAACAGCTATTTTAGGCTTGTAGCCCAAGAATCCCGTGAACTCTGGCTCATCGCCTTTGTTCTGTAATGATACATATCCCTTAGGCCTGTGCTGCGCTGCGCTGACCTGCACAGCCTCGTCCAGCGTCTGGATCAGTCATCTTCTTGAATCAGGTGTTTTACATGCCACAGTCTTCAGTAGATGAACCATTAGATTTCTATATCTGCCTCTTTCACGTGCGGGTATCGAGGTCCATCCGTATTGTGGCTCAGGCTACTTTCACACCTGCGTTAGGTGCGGATCCGTCTGGTATCTGCTGACGGATCTGCACCTATAATGCAAACTCTTTTATCCATTTAGAACGGATCCGTTTGCATTAGTCTTAAAGGGAACCTGTCACCGGGATTTTGTGTATAGAGCTGAGGACATGGGTTGCTAGATGGCCGCTAGCACATCCGCAATACCCAGTCCCCATAGCTCTGTGTGCTTTTATTGTGTATAAAAACCGATTTGATACATATGAAAATTAACCTGAGATGAGTCAGAGCTTGAAAATATGACTCTTCTCTGGTCACACAAGTAAGATAGGACTCTTTTATGTTAATTTGCATATGTATCAAATTGTTTTTTTTTTACACAATAAAAGCACACAGAGCTATGGGGACTGGATATTGCGGATGTGCTAGCGGCGATCTAGCAACCCATGTCCTCGGCTCTATACCTAAAATCCCGGTGACAGGTTCCCTTTAAAAAAAAAAAGTCTAAGTCAAAACGGATCCGTCCTGACTTACATTGAAAGTCAATGGGGGACGGATCCGTTTTCAACTGCACCATATTGTGTCAGTGAAAACGGATCCGTCCCCATTGACTTACATTGTAAGTCAGGACGGATCCGTTTGGCTCTGCAAGCTGCGTTTTGGTGTCCGCATCCAGAGCGGAATGGAGGCGGAACGGAGCCAAACTGATGCATTTTTAACGGATCTGTTTTGAACTCTTTGTGAGATCCCTGAAACGGATCTCACAAACTGAATTCAAAACGCCAGTGTGAAAGTCGCCTCAGGGATACACACACGGATTCCGGATGATATACCATCCAGATTCTCATCAGTATTGCTTCAGTAATTCATCCGGATTTACATGTCTGTTCCTTCCATTTCTGCATTTTTGATGAAGCCAAAACGCACAAAGCTAGGGGCATGCTGCGGATTTCAAATACTGATGGAAATGGTACGCCCATGTGAATAACTCTATTCATTAACCTCCAGCGGATTCCTGTACATAAAATACGCGCCATATACAGACTGCGAATACGCTTGTGTGAAGGAGGCCATTGGTGGAATTTATCAAGCAACTTTGTGATGATACTCTGCTTTTGCCACTTTTAAAAAGTGAGTGTGGTTGACTAGGTGAATGCCAGATTTATCAAATGAGACTATTTAAAGGGGTTGTGCCCCTAATAACCTTTCCCCCTTTCCACAGGATAAGGGATTTTTGGAGCACTATACTTGGCCATCCCCTAGAAGTGAGTGGAGCGGTGGGTACACGGACCCCTGTTCTTGTGGTTGACCCCCAGTGATCACTTATCCTGTGAATAGGGAATACGTGGTACAAGAGGACCTGTCTCCTCTCCTCACTTGCCTGTTTTAATAACTACTTGCATGCCCCATGTAATAAACCATTCTGGAGCACCTTTTCTTTCACACGTCAGTAAATCCAGACGTGTGCTGTCCGTGGCCTCAATGGTCCTCTCACGTACCCACCGACATTAATGTGTGTATTTACACATCAGTGGTTTTCAATGGAACATGGTTTGGTGGTGATACCACGGAAGCATGCCCTATTATATTCCGTGATTAAGGATCCTTTACACATATCATTGTCTATGAAAACCACTGCTCTGGAAATCCATTTTAAGCCTAGCAGTGTCCGTGGAATATGGATGACACGTGGACCCAATGCAGATCCTTTACCAGCAGCCTGGGAGTTCCCATTTGGAGGTGTATCAGTCTGACTCTGGCAGCAATGATTGGATTGTGTCAGACTGTGCAGGGACACACACCCCAACTGGTAATGATCCCAGACGGACCTTTGTTGCAGACTGCTACCAGTTCTTTCATCCATTTCTTCAGGAATAATACTGAAATGGCACAACATAGTCATAGGAATAGATGCTCCAGAATTATTATTACATGGGCAATGCAGGTGGTTGATATAATGGACATCATGAGGGTGGACGGGTCCTCTTTAAAGGGAATATCTTAACTTTAGTTTTATTGAAATCTTGCAAAAAATGTTGCCGTCTCGCTGCAGTAGGGGTTGAGACAAACCTGGAGTAACATCTTCATACAAAAGTGTTAAGCTCAAAGTTGCTTCCAACTTATCAAACAATGTGCGACGTTTCATACATTTGGCGAAAATTAGGGCAAAACGGACTTCAGAACTTCCCCTCACGATGATTTCATCCTATTATGTTTTAAGATGGATTAGTATTAAATTGATCCCCCAAATGAGCTCTGCGGTAGGTAAACCCTACAAGCTTTCCGCCGGCTAAAAAAAAATCTGCTCCTCTTTGGTCATTTTGCATCTGTAGAAAGTGGCCTGTACTCCCCAACATCCGTATTTAGGCCTCCTGCACACGAACGTGTGCGCCCCGTGGCCGTGCTGCGGGCCGCAATGCACGAACGCCCACCGTGGGGCAGCCGCAGCGGATCGCAGACCCATTCACTTTAATGGGTCCGCGATCTGGCTGTTCCGCAAAAAGATAGGACATGTTCTAGTGCTTCCGTTCCGCACCATTCCACATCTCCGGATTTGCGGACCCGTTGACGTGAATGGGTCCGCATCTGTGATGCGGAATGCACACTGAACGGTGCCTGTGTATTGCGGATCCGCAAATGCGGTCCGCAATACGGCCACGGAGCACACACGTGTGCAATAAGCCTTAGGGAGGGGAGTGAATTCCAGTGTTTGAGCAGTAGATGCTTTGTTTTAGCCATTTTATGTATACCGTCATAAAACTTTTTATTTTTTAATACTATTTTTGCCTTTTTACTGTGTGTTTTTATGTCGATTGAAGTGATTTTTGTCAAGAAATGTATTTCTACCAAGGATAGCTTTAAAGGGCTTTGTCCAACCCTTTACAAGTGATGCTTATCCTCAGTTTAGGTCAAGTGATAGCTAACCTCCGGCACTCCAGCTGTGGTAAAACTACAACTCCCAAGATGCTGGTAGTCGTAGTTTTACCACAGCTGGAGTGCCGGAGGTTAGCCATCACTATCTGACAACCCTCACCCGACCGATCAGCTGTTCTGCAGAGGACGGACCTGGTACTGCTCATCTGTATGAATAATAGTCCACAATGGGTGGAGTAGTGTAAGTCAGTACTGATCAGTAGGCATGTGGGATGTCCTCTGCTGATCAGATAGTGATGGCCTGTCTTGAGGTTGAATAACCCCTTTAAGAACCTTTTACACAGATGATTATTACAGTGTAATAAGTGTGCAGTGGCCAAGAATATCCATTTATATATTGACTTTGTCAGGATAAGTCCTTGTTTTTATACGTATTATTTTTCTCTTTTAAAGACTAGCAAAAACCAAATCAAAGTAGACCTAGTAGATGAGAACTTCTCGGAGCTGCGAGGCGAAATTGCTGGCCCCCCAGACACACCGTATGAAGGTAAGTCCATCTACCTAGTTGTACTCACTGATCTGTGTTCATGTAGTGCAGGCACGCTCAACCTACAGCCCTCCAGCTGTTGGAAAACTACAACTCCCAGCATGCGCCAATAGCTGTAGGCTGACCAGGCATGCTGGGAGTTGTAGTTTTGCAACAACTGGAGGGCCGCAGGTTGGGCATCCCTGATGTGTAGGGCATTGGTGAGAGGAGCCAGGGTTTCTAGCTGGAGGATAAACCCATTTGACGTACTGTGTGAGTATCATGATCTCTTGCCAAGGCCAGGTTCACGCAGTTGTCTTTTTCCTTATTTTGTTAAAAAAAAAAAATTAAAATAAACTCTCCTCATGTGAACTTGACCTTAAAGCGGTTTTCCAGCCCTGCCCAATACATTAATTGAAAACGAATAAATTCTTGGTATGGCCACACGTAGGGCATCTGCAGCAGATCTTTCTAAATAACCACCTGACATTCCATGATTTTAGCAGAACGTTTGCTGCCGACATGGCAGTTTTTTTCCGCTGCTTTCAGTTTTTGCATTGCAGTCCTGTTTTCTCCGCAGCGAGTGATTGAGATTTCTGAAATCGTATCCTCTTTACTTGCACTGTAAGTGCTTTGGATTTTCCACATGAAATGTCACTGCTGCGGATCCACAGCATTTATTCCACGTGTGGGTGTACTTAAACAACGTGGAAAAACTTGTCATGGCCTTACATGTATCCTCTCCCGATTGCCCATCTGTGTTTTTTATTTCATTGATGATACATCTTTTCGACATGGCATGTCAACTTAAAGAGGACCTTTCACCTGAAAATGCAAGTTAAACTAAAGATATACCCTTACTTGCCGCCCCCCGGTGGTGTCTATTCAGTTGTTCATTTTGCACTCAGTGCCCCCGTTTGTCAGCGGTGCCCCCCGCAATATTTCCCGCCTTCTATGCTAATGAGCCATTCGGCTCAACTGGGCGGGCCTGCAAAAGTTCCCCTGGGCGTCTTTCTTCTCCCTGGCATGGAGCGCATCCAATCAGCGCGCTCCGCTCTTAGCCAGGGAGAAGAAGCTCCCTGGAGCGATTTCATCCATCCTGAGCCGCGAGAATCTCGCGAGAACTGAAGCTTCTTCTCCCTGGCTAAGAGCGGAGCGCGCTGATTGGATGCGCTCCATACCAGGGAAGAAAGACACGCCCGGGAGAACTCTTGCAGGCCCGCCCAGTTGAGCCGAATTGCTCATTAGCATAGAAGGCGGGAAATATTGCGGGGGGCACCGCGGACAAACGGGGGCACTGAGTGCAAAATGAACAACTGAAAAAGCACCACCGGGGGCCGGCAAGTAAGGGTATATCTTTAGTTTAACTTGCATTTTCAGGTGAAAGGTCCTCTTTAAGTGGCTAGAGGTTAAATGAAACTTTTATTTTTTTTAAACTTTTTTCCTTTAACATTTTTTTTTGTCAACGTTGCACAAGATACTGTAGGCCATAAATGTATGGCCGCTGGTGGTCCAACCGCTGATACTCCTACTGATTGCTAAAATTGGGTTTCCTGTGTGTTGCGCATCTGTGAGCATCGGTCCATTCGCTTCTATGAGCCTGCCCTCTGCCCATTAGAGGTGACTAGAGCAGTGGTCAGATTTGTGCATCACTGCTTTCTCCATACACAGGGGACTCGGTGACCTCCATACTTATGATCAGTGGGAGTCCAAGCTATTTGGCCTCCAGCAGTTGTTCATGTTTCACCATAATCTATTGATTTCATTTTTCATGGGCCTGGAAAACCTCTTTTAAGGGGCTGTCATGAGCGGGGACTGTTTATGTGCTATATTAGAACATAGAAAAGGGTTGTCATGATGAGACAGCACCTCTAAGGTTACTTTCACACTCGCGTTTGTTGCGGATCCGTCTTGTATCTGCACAGACGGACCCGCACCAATAATGCATATGCTTGTATCGTTCAGAACGGATCCGTTTGCATTATTCATTCAAAAAAAGAGTCAAGTCAAAACGGATCCGTCTTGACTTACATTGAAAGTCAATGGGGGGACGGATCCGTTTTCAATTGCACCATATTGTGGCAGTGAAAAACGGATCCGTCCCCGTTGACTTACATTGGAAGACGAGACAGATCTGTTTGGCTAAGCATTGTCAGACGGTCACCAAAATGCTGCAAGCTGCATTTTAGGGACCGTCTAAAAAAAAAACGCAACGGAGACCAAACACAGCCAAACTGATGCATTCTGAACGGATCCTTATCCATTCAGAATGCATTGGGGCTGAACTGATCTGTTTTGGGCCGCTTGTGAGAGCCCTGAAACGGATCCCGCAAGCGGACCCAGAAACGCCAGTGTGAAAGTAGCCTAAGACAGTGGACTTTTATTTAATTTTTTGGCATTCACATATATAGGCCTTGCTCACATTAAGGCCTCTTTCTGATGAGCGTGTCCTTTGTGGAAATCACGCTGTGTGTGTGAGCGTGATTCACCGTTATGGATTCTGCTCGTTTCACAGGAGTGCACTGCGTTATAATGATTTATAATGCTGTGTGTCTGCATCTACTGAATTGCACTGGCAAAATGCTGTCAGTATAATTCTGTAGATACAGGTCATGCAGAGACACACAGCATTATAAATCATCATAACGCCGTGCGCTCCTGTGAAACGAGCAGTGTCCATAACTGAGAATCACGGCCACACACGGAGTGTGATTTCCGCACAGGACACGCACGTTTGAAACAGGCCTTGTGCACAAGACTGTTTGCATCTGATCTGCATTTTTTTGGTGGATCGCACACCGATCCATTCATTTTTAGGACAGCACATGGAAATCGTCCGCATCCATAGGGCCTTTCCTCAAATGATACAGTCCTGATCAAAGGTTTAAGACCACTTGAAAAATGGCAAAAAATCCTATTTAGCATGGCTGGATCTTAACAAGGTTCCAAGCAGAGCTTCAACATGCAACAAGAAGAAATGGGAGTGAGACAAAACATTTTTTGAGCATTCAATTTAATGAAAACAACAAATAAACTGAAACAGGCTGCTTTTCAGCTGATCAAAAGTTTAGGACCACACCTCCAAAAAAAAAAAACTAACCCCCCCCCCCCCAAAAAAAAAACAGAAATCCAACTTCCAAACATGAACTCAGTAATGAGTAGCTCCGCCGTTATTGTTTATCACTTCAAAAATTAGTTTCGGCATGCTTGATGCAAGCGTTTCCATGAGGTGAGTGGGAACATTTCTCCAAGTGGTGAAGACGGCCGCACGAAGGCCATCTACTGTCTGGAACTGTTGTCCATTTTTGTAAACTTCCCTTGCCATCCATCCCCAAAGGTTCTCAATTGGATTTAGATCAGGGGAACACACAGGATGGGCCAAAAGAGTGATGTTATTCTCCTGGAAAAAGTCCCTTGTCCTGCGGGCATTGTGTACTGTAGCGTTGTCCTGTTGAAAAACCCAGTGGTTACCACACAGACGAGGGCCCTCAGTCATGAAGAATGCTCTCTGCAACATCTGGACATAGCCAGCGGCCGTTTGACGCCCCTGCACTTCCTGAAGCTCCATTGTTCCACTGAAGGAAAAAGCACCCCAGACCATTATGGCGCCCCCTCCACTGTGGCGCGTAGAAAACATCTCAGGTGGGATCTGCTTGTCATGCCAGTAACGTTGGAAACCATCAGGACTATCAAGGTTAAATTTTTTCTCAGATGCCGTCTGATGGTTATGGGGCTGCAGTCAGCACCAGTAAGGGCCTTAATTTGGGTCGAGGATCGTCCAGTGTCTTGACGGACAGCCAATTGGATCCTCCGGCTCAGTGCTGATGAAATTATTTTGGGTCTTCCACTTGACTTTTTTGTTCCATAACCCTCAGGATCATTTAAGAAATTCCAAATGACTGTCTTACTGCGTCCCACCTCAGCAGCGATGGCGCGCTGTGAGAGACCCTGCTTATGCAGTTCAACAACCCGACAATGTTCAAAAAGGGAGAGTTTTCTTGCCTTTGCCATCACAACGTGTGACTACCTGACAGAAAATGACAATGAATCCACATCTTTGCACAGATTTGGCCTTTTAAAGGCATGTGGTCCTAAAATTTTGATCAGCTGAAAAACAGCCTGTTTCAGTTTAATCGTTATTTAAAATTAATTGAATGCTCAAAAAATGTTTTGTCTCACTCCCATTTCTTCTTGTTGCATGTTGAAGCTCTGCTTGGAACCTTGTTAAGATCCAGCCATGCTAAATATGATTTTTTGCCATTTTTCAAGTGGTCTTAAACTTTTGATCAGGACTGTAGAACATGACCTTAGTTTTGCAGACAATAATAGGCAGTTCTATTAGGAAAGTGTAGCATGCACATGGCCGGTATCCGTGTTTTGTGGATACATGGTTTGAAGACCACAGAATGCCTTCAGTGGTGTGCATGAGGCCTAAACTGAACGTTGACTTGCCTACAAACCTTGCATTTGGATTGCAAGAGCCTCCTCCATAGTGAAATCTGTGAGCCTGTCGTCCAGTGCTTCTGACTCGGCAGAGCTGGGGTTGTGATAGTCATGTATCCATATTCATTGAAATCAGAGCCGGTGTCATCACAGGAAGATTGAATGGCGCTTAATCTTGTATAAGGTGTGTGGCTCGTATGACCACTGGTGTAAGTAAAGCAGGGATAAGATGACGAGCGCTGGGGGCAGCCGTGTCTTGTGCGGGGTCGCCGTGTTATTTGTGATCATTCTGCTCCTGTACGGTCAGTGGACAAATGGCCGTTCTCTCCTCATTACCTTTATTAGAGTAAAGCTAGTTTTGGCTGCAGAAAGTAGTTGTCATTCCCGCATGTGTTCCCATTGAGAGGCAGATCTCCCTGGTTCGCCATTACAGGCCTGTGTTATTTCCAGGATAAGTGAATAAAGGCGCTATGAGAATATCCCTATGACAGTAACTATGGAAGTTTATTGGGAGTTTTCCTTCAGCTTGAAAGTGATTTTTAACACCAATCTCGTATTCCCTATCCTGAGTGAGAAATGTTTGACTGCTGGGGGCCACGTCAGTCACTAGAAAGGAGGTGTCTTTAAAAAAAAAAAAAAAAAAAAAATGCTTCACTGTGAAGTGTCCTCTGCATTGAGCTCCTTCACAGACCCCCCTCGGAGTCTCTGAATGACAGCTGTAGCATCCAATCATGAGACCCCTACAGCTGTTACTCAGAGCAGGAAGCACAGTGATCACCTGCCCTGCACACTTGGGGGAGCAGAATAAAAGTTCATATTCTCACTACTCTTGTTATTAAAAGCTCCACAAAAGATATGTTTGTAATGTTCTCAGCAGTTTAGCATGGCAAAAACTGCTGCCAGATTCCATGTTAAGAAATTGTCTTAAGAATTTAAAATGATTATTGTAACCAGACATCATATAGTACACTACAATCGCTTTCTAACATATCTAGAACCAGCCCTGTACCTCACATGGATCCAGAGATCTCCACATTCATTGCTCTGCTAGATTTACATCAAGCCGAGAGCTCAAGTTGAGTGTCCTTTCTGCTGTAGCTCAGCGGGGCGTGTCCTTTTTGCTGGAATTTTCTCCCTTTTTTCAAAGCTAAGACAATAACCTGCCAGAAGGTATGGTCCACAAAAATGGGGCCTAAGCAAACAAGTATTTACAGATTGCCACCATTAAAACATAGCCTTTATTCTAGTTAAATTAAAATAACCCCCAGATACGTAAAGAAAAAATAGTAACAAAAATATCAAAAAATATTAATAGATAGTGAAAATAAGGGGAGTAGTTTTGCGTAGGTGTAGACTGGTTATATTCTGGGACTCTGTCCTTAAGTCTCACCCTATACTCAATACCCTACCTACAAAACAGAATGTCCGTCCTGATAGGGGCGATCCCGTATCAGGAGCCTCCTATAGACCCCTAGGATAGTTCTGATAGAGGGATAGAGCCAACTAATATAAGTTGGCAAATAGGCTACCATAAATACCAAAAATAATAAACAAAAATCAAGTATTAAGCCTCCAAAAATACAACGTCCACCAAAGATAGCATATCAACTCCTTACGGGGTCCATTCACACGCAAAACACGGACACCGCCAACGTGCGTTCCGCATTTTGAGGACCGCACATCGCCGGCACTCTCGTAGAAAATGCCTTTTCTTGTCCGGAGCACATTCCGCCCCATTGAAAATGAATGGGTCTGCACCTGTTCCTCAAAATTGCGGAACGGATGCGGACCCATTTTGCGGACGTGTGAATGGACCCTTGGTTAAAATACATCACAAGTATTACCAAGTGGTGTCTTGCAAAGTCATCAAATAGTCTTTAGATTGTTTAGAATAATGATGACCCAGGCCTAATGCGTTTCGCCCATTCAATCGCAGGGATCATCAGGGGACATCTTTTTGTTATTTGATAGGAGAGTATAAACAAATTATCTCTCTAATTCAAATAGTAATCATTAGGGCTGAAAGACTACAGATAAGACTAACCGCTAAAAGGATTGTATTTAAAGGAGGCAAAAACCGGATAATGCCAACTCTCAGTATAAATAACTAAGATGTCCGATACATCCCCACCTTATGTATATCAGATATGAGATTCATGTATAGGCAGAAAGCTTTTATCCATATTTATCTTTCTATTCTTATGTGCCCAATATCGGGTTGGGTTAGTAAATACACAGATGACTCGGTCCTTTTATACTTGAATAACCCCACGATCAAGGTTTATTTGTTTTTATTATATATTTTTTCTACCATCAATGTTGCATTTCATAGGAATATTCCTCTTTTTGTAGGACCATTTTGGCATTGGCAATGCCTATTCATCTCCTTTTTTCCCTTTCCCCTCCCTCTACTGTTTATTAATTAATTTATCTGTATAGGCCAAATTGGCATATCCTATGGTTATCCCTCCCCTTTTTCCTTTACTATATGGGCAGGATCCCTCAGCCGACATAGTTCTCATATGATCGGGGCCCCAGCTCACGTGACCAGTATATCGGTCGGGTGATTAGCAGCTGTCACGTGACACGCCCTTCTTTGAGCGGGTGCTATAAATGGAGCGTCCCGCTCACTTACAGGCGCGAGATATCACCGTGGACGCCAGGTCTACCTGGAGGACCCCCTGCTTTTGAGGAGGCGGCCACTGCTAACTATCTTCAGGATTTTGAGCCTATCATTCCTAACCATTCTGATATTGGGCACGCAAGTATAAAAGGACAGAGTCATCTGTGTATTTACTAACCCAGCATGTGATATTGGGCACAAGAATATAAAGATAAATATGGATAAAAGCTTTCTGCCTATACATGAATCTCATATTTGATATACATAAGGAGGGGGATGTATCGGACATCTTAGTTATTTATACTGAGAGTTGGCATTATCCGGTTTTTGCCTCCTTTAAATACAATCCTTTTAGCGGTTAGTCTTATCTGTAGTCTTTCAGCCCTAATGATTACTATTTGAATTAGAGAGATAATTTGTTTATACTCTCCTATCAAATAACAAAAAGATGTCCCCTGATGATCCCTGCGATTGAATGGGCGAAACGCATTAGGCCTGGGTCATCATTATTCTAAACAATCTAAAGACTATTTGATGACTTTGCAAGACACCACTTGGTGATACTTGTGATGTACACCTACCCAAAAGTACTCCCCTTCTTTTCACTATCTATTATTATTATTATTTTTTTTTTTATATTTTTGTTACTATATTTATTTTTTCTTTATGTATCTGGGGGTTATTCTAATTTCAATTTAACTAGAATAAAGGCTATGTTTAAATGGTGGCAATCTGTGAATTAATTTTAATTTAACTAGAATAAATGCAATTTTCTCCCTGTCACAGCTCAGGAGGCAGCTGAAGAATGAAACTGAGCATGTGCGGCCTTCTCAGTAAACAGGACAAAGAAATAAGAAAAAAAAAACTAACGGCAGATGGCGCTTTACAGATACGTTTTCTTGAATAACTCAGTGGCTGTACAAAATTTTTAAATTACGTGCAACAAAAGTATTCAGGTGCTGGTTTGAAAACGGTACGATATATTTTCGTGGGACAACCCCTTTAATAAATGAACCTGGCAGCAGGAAATATTATAAAATGTCACACCTGACTCACCTGTTGAATTCCCCACACTCCAGTGGTGTCTGGTGGTCCTCGTTTTCCTGCAGTGATGACATGCCGTACATTCACATGCCCGCTGAGTGATGTGGCAGCATAAGGATGCTGAGACCAGCGCCATGCTTCTAGAAATGTACTGCTTGTGATTAACTGCTCCGGCTGTATCTTGTTAAAGGGGTATTCCCATCACAGACAATGGGGGCATATCGCTAGGTTATGCCCCCATTGTCTGATAGGTGCGAGTCCCACCTCTGGGACCCACACCTACAAGGAGAACGGAGTGGGGAGAGTTGTGGCTGGAGGACCCCCCCAAACGCTGCTCCCCTACAGGTGAATGGGAGCGCACCGCGCACATGCTGCCCCTGCTCCCATTAATATCTATGGAGCAGACGGAAATGGCTGAGCCAGTGCTCTGCTATTTTCGGCGGCCCCATAGAAATGAATAGAGGGCAGCTTCGCCCTCCGTTCATTTCCCCATTGTCTCATAGGTGCGGGTCCCACCTCTGGGACCCACACCTACAATGAGAACTGAGAGGGGAAATGAACAGAGGGTGCACTGCGCATGCGCAGCCGCCCTCCATTCATTTCTATGGGGCCGCCGAAAATAGCCTCCATTGTATGTGATGGGAAAACCCCTTTAATGTCTTATGAAGGATTTCATTCTCAAGCTACTAAAATTGCAACTAATTGGCAGCTAAAGTCCTCCCTGAAATGAGAGGTAATATCTAAAATACCTACCCAGAATCTTCAAAGGGTTCACTGTACTAATGACAGCATTTTCCACAGCTTTAGACTACTGCTACATGGTGACTTATGGGTATGTGATATAAGATTGCAATGTCACACAACGTGGCGGTCAGCAGATTTCCAAGCCTGCTGGATAAACGTGTGACCACATTCACATAGGAGGTGTGACTGGTAGTGTGACATTTGCAACCTTAAAGGGTTGTCTCACTTCAGCAAATGGCATTTATCATGTAGAGAAAGTTAATACAAGGCACTTACTAATTGTCCATATTGCATGGCTGGATTCATTTTTCCACCACATTATACACTGCTCGTTTCCATGGTTACGACCACCCTGCAATCCATCAGTGGTGGTCGTGCTTGCACACTATAGGAAAAAGCACCAGCTTATGTCAGCTCCTATGGTCCCAGCCACCAGAAAGGCTGGTGCTTTTTCCTAGAGTGTGCAAGCATGACCACCACTGATGGATTGCAGGGTGGTCGTAACCATGGAAACGAGCAGTGTATAATGTGATGGAAAAATGAATCCAGCCAGCAAAGGAGGCAATATGGACAATAACAATACATTAGGAAGTGGTTTGTTTCAACTTTCTCTACATCATAAAAGCCACTTGCTGAAGTGAGACAGCCCTTTTTAGGATTAGGGTTACATGGTGACATTTGTCTCACGAAATATTTTTTGTAATGATAGTAATTGGTATCACACTGCACCATGCTGCGACATGACAGTCAGGCAAAAATACATCCAAATAGTTGTGCAATGCGTTGCAGTGTAGGTGTACCCTAGCCTAAAGGTTATGAACACCTTCAGGGCAATTTCTTTATGGTTGAATTAAAATAATTTTTTCGAATGGTCTTTATTAAAAATGTTCATCGCTTCAAGATACAGAGATTAAAAAAAAAAAATCAGTCTGTTTGCAGAGTATCACTTCAGTCCTGTCATCTGAAGCTCATATGAAGCCTTATCTCTAATCTGCTGACCTTATAAGACTATGGGGTTTAAATGAGTGTTTGAGGTCAAGAGATCAAAGATCCCTCACTTAGTAACCCTTTTTAATCATTTTCTAGCTGGCAACGCAGTACCTGCCCCAATGTCTCACTCTTATCTCACGATGATTCCGAAACCTGGGAAAGACCCCCACGAGTGCCAAAATTACAGGCCCATTGCCCTGCTTAACTCAGACCTTAAAGGGATTCTGTCACCAAGTTTTGGGCTATAGAGCTGCGGACATGCACGGCTAGATCGCCGCTAGCATGTCCGCAATATACCTATCCCATAAAGCTGTGTGCTTTTATTTTGCTTAAAAAATGATTTTATATATATATATATATATATATGTAAATTAGTCTTGTATGTGTCCAAGGGGCTGTACGAACCTTCCTGGTGCCCAGCCGTGCCCGCCTGTGAAGGAGCCCAGCACCGCCTATGTCCTCCAAATCTCCTCCTTTCATCAACGATAGATTGCCGTAATCTCGCGCATGCGCAGTTCTTTCCCTGAGGCTGATGCCAGCACAGGGAAGGAACACTATACCGGCACTGCGCATGCAAAATAAAAGCACACAGCTTTATGGAAAAGGTATATTGCGGACATGGTAGCGGCGATCTAGCCGTGCATGTCCGCAGCTCTATAGCCCAAAACTTGGTGACAGAATCCCTTTAAGATTTACACCAAGGCCCTGGCCTCCCGACTAAAGGTTTTTCTCCCCTCCCTGATTCACAAAGACCAGGTGGGATTTGTCCCAGGCCGTCAGGGGGCCGATAACACACGAAGAAGCATTGACTTGATAGATGTCATATCTCACTTGGGTGAGGAGGCGCTATTTCTTAGTTTAGACGCAGAAAAGGCGTTTGACCGTTTTGGTTGGCCCTTCCTTTTTGCTACCGTGCAGGCTTATGGCCTTTCTGGTCCCTTCGTTGGGGCCATTCGTAGCCTATACTCCTCCCCCACAGCGACAATCAAACTACCTCATGCTCCATCTCGACCCATACGCATTGCTATCTCCTCTATTATTTGCCATGTGTGTCGAACCCCTGGCGGCCAAAGTCAGGGCATGTCCAGACATAAGAGGTGTTATGATGAGGGACAAGGAGTTTAAGCTATTGCTATATGCAGACGACATCCTTCTTACCCTTACCAAACTTTATATTTCCCTACCAAACCTCCACTCTATCCTGCAGGAATTTGGTCGGCTCTCGGGGTATAGGGTCAACACTCATAAAACTGAGGCCCTCCCTCTTAATATTTCTCAGGCGGCCCTGAGCTCTCTTAGGGTTAACTTCCCTTTCCACTGGAAGATGGATTCCCTGCGATATTTGGGTGTTGAACTTACGCCCCGATATGGGGACCTTTTATAAAGCCAACTTCCCACGCATATATGCAGAAATCAGGGTCTCCTGGACAAGTGGCACGCTCTCCCACTCTCTCTCTCATGGGATGTATTGCCGCGACTAAAATGACGATCTTGCCCAAGCTTCTGTATCTTTTGGAGACCTTACCAATTGTAGTTCCCCTCAAGGATCTGAGATCCATTCAATCTCACCTCCTTAGATTCATATGGGCGGGAGACGTGATAGAATCCCAAGGTCAGTCCTTCTATCCAGTAAGCGCCAGGGTGGACTGGGGGTACCAGATCTGTCCAAATATTACTGGGCGGCCAAACTACGTTGGGTCACGGCTTGGGCTTCCTTGCACCCGTACTTTGTCTGGATGCAGATAGAAAGACTCCTACACATCCTAACTCTATGCTATGGTCCGGTTCTCACAAGACCCTACCAGTTAAGGACCTCTTAGGGCCCATGGCTTGCACTAGACTCATATGGCAACTGTGTGGTGGTAGGTTCCCTCTGGTTTCTAGCCAATCCGCTATGACCTCCTTTTTGTATCACCCTATGCTCCCTACTAGTCTTACCATGTCCACGACGAGATCATGGTTTCAGCAGGGAGTGTTTCGGTTTGCAGATATTGTGGACCCCTTCACTAGGAATCTGTTGCCGTTTTCTACCCTCCAGACCAAATATGATCTCCCCTCCTCCTCCAATTACTTTTATATCCAGATCAGTCACTTTGCACAGTCCATTTTTTTTTTCAGGGGTCTCCCTCCCTTTGAACGCCTTTGCAGGGAAGGGGTACACGCGAAGGGTCTAATTTCTGAGATCTACTCCATATTGCTGACTCCCTTCCCTGATGGGTCCAAAGGCATTCCTACATGGTACAGTGGGAAGAGTACTTAGGGAAGGCCTTACCGGACGCACTCTGGCACCTTATATGGAGAAGGGTAGCGAAATCCTCTTTAAAGTATATGGGCAGCTTAACACTGATATAGCAACATACACGATGGGCTACTTTGGAAACAGTGAAATTCTTGCTCTTAGGCTGCGTTCACACGTCCGTGAATGTGTCCGCATCCATTCCGCAAATTGCGGAACAGGTGCGGACCCATTCATCCTCTATGGGGCAGGAATGGATGCGGACAGCACACAGTGTGCTGTCCGCATCCGCATTTCTGGAGCGCGCCCCCCATCTTCCGGTCCGCGGCTCCGGAAAAAAATAGAACATGTCCTATTCTTGTCCGCAATTGTGGACAAGAATAGGCAGTTCTATGGGGGTGCCGGCCGGGTGTATTGCGGATCCGCAATACACTACGGACGTGTGAATGGACCCTTAGGCTGCGTTCACACGGCAGATTTTGTCTCTGCAAAATCTACTGGGTACTCCGCAGCAGAAACTTTTTGGATGTTGCTACACCACGAACGGACACCCGCCTTGGCTTCCGGCAGCGTTTATCCGGACCCCGTGTGACCGCTGACAAAATTTTGGTGCAGACTCCACGCCAAAGGTTAGACCTGCTATAATTGGACATTTATAGCATGTCCTCTGGGCTGCCCCCTTCATACTGCTCCCTGACTGTTTGACTCTTAAACTTGCTTTTTAAAATTCCCTTTTGACACCCTGCAGGTTGTGGGCACGGAAATGCTGCTGTAGTACCCTGATATCTCCCGTCTTATGATGGCATCCACCTCCTAAGGAACGTACATTCAGTGTAATAGTAAATGCATTCAGAGCGAGCAGCTTGCTGAGAAGTAGTATCGTACATGTCCTGTGGCCGCATTTCCCTCATTCTGGCACTTTCAGGACGCTGGAAACATCAGATATCTGTCAATGGCTTTACATCTAGAAATGTGATTGTCATTTAGTTCATTTCATACAAATATTGTGTAATCTGCGTATAGTAAAAGGTTATACAACTTCCTGATATACACTGTATTATGATTACTCAACTTTCTAAGATCTGAACATTCCTGTTTGCAAGCAATAAAACAAATACAGACATATTGCTTCTCACAGCTGGGTGTTTGCTGCAGTCTCAGACTCCAGGCTGACACATTGTAGACTATCAGCAGAGGAGATAATTAGTTTTTTTGCTCAGACGTTTGTTTAGGCCGAGTTTCCACACTCAGGTTTTTTTATGCAGTTTTTTAAGTCAAAACCAGGAACACAAAGGCAAACTGAGTCTCTCTGTTTTTGGATGGCTAATAATAAGTAAAAAAAGAAAAGAATAAAAATAAATGTAAATTATCCACTTGACCATTTTACATAACTAAACTACAAAAAAATCAATTAAACATCATTGACATCGCAGCGTACCAAAGTGGCCATACTATTAAAGGGGATCTCCGGAATACCAAGCACATCCGCTATGCAATGAGGAGGCTAGTCAGACCTCCAACAGCTATATTGACGAGCTATTCAGAGGTTAGGTCATCAATATGAAAATCCCAGCAAACCATTTAAAAATATATCTAATACAGTGAACACCGTAACGGACAAAAAATTCTGAATGGCTGAATCGCCTTTTTTTTTTTTTTTTTTTTTGGCTCTTCACCTCCCAAAAAAGGAATAAAATGTGGTCTCAAAATAGTATCAGTGAAACCTCTATCTTATCCTGCAAAGAGAGTCCTCCCACAGCTCTGTACATGGAAATATAAAACCGTTATGGGCGTGCGAATATGGAGATGCAAAAACCTTTAAAAAAAAAAGAGAAACTGTATAATTTTGGTATTGCTAAAATAGTATTGGCATTTTTACCACCCAGTGACCGCTGTACATACAAATCCCATAAAATAATGGCTGAATTTCCTTTTTCTCCAGTTCCACCCCATTAATAATTTTTTCCAGCTTCTCGATCCATTGTACGGAATAGTAAATGGTGCCATTAGAAAGTGCAACTTAACCTGCACAAAACAAGCCCTCATACAGCCAAATGAACAGGTAAGTAAAAAAAAAAAAAAAAAAGTTGGAAACCTGGGACAATAAAACAAAACAAAAATAAATAAAAAATAGTTTACGGTGCCTGATATCACTTTTTTTTTTTTTTTTATCAAGACGCAGAAGGAGTCTTGAATGGTGCTAGACCGCGAGCCGCTCCACCACATTCAAATTAAATCACCGCATCACAACGCATATTGAAAAAGCAGAATCCGCCATGTGAATAAGGCCTTAGGCTACATGCCCACGAATTTTTTTGGTGGATAGGATGTGGACCCATTCATTTCAATGTAGCCCCTACGTTCCGTAGCCCCGCAAAAAAAAAAAATAGAACATGTCCTGATCTTGTCCGTTTTAGGCATTGTTACAATGGATCCGCAAAAAAATAAAAATAAAATGAAGACATAAGGATGTCATCTGTTTATTTTTTATTTATTTTTTTTTTATTTTTTTTTGCGAATCCATTCCTTCACAAAAAAATTAATAGTTGTATGTAACTCAAAATGGTGGCAGTAAAATACACAGAAAATCCCACAAAAAACAAGCGCCAAACAGAGTTCTTAAAATTGGCGAGGGCCTGATAAAATATATAACAAAGTTGTAAAACTTTTTTTTATTTTTAAGGAAACAGACCAGACTTTTGCTATGTTTGTGATGTTGTATGGTAGTTATATATCCGCATTTCTTTTCTTACAGGTGGGCGGTATCAATTAGAAATAAAAATCCCAGAAACATACCCTTTTAATCCACCAAAGGTAAGAAGAATTGTTCACTACCCCCTCCCCCCCTGTTATTTTCTTTTTCTTTGTTTATAGTAAAATTTCAGGTTAATGAGGATATTAAACCCTTTACAAGTGATGGCCTATGCCAGGGATCAGCAACCGTCGGCACTCCAGCCTTGTAACTCCTGCAAAAGTGAAAGGGAGTTGTAGTTTCAGATCAGCTGGAGGTTGCTTAGGATAGGCCATCACTATCACTCCATGCTGGTTACTGCAGCGCTGCTCCCATTCACTTCACCAGAGCTACAGCAGAACAGCTATTCAGAGGGGACGCGCCCTGAGGACCGGTCCAGCTTCACGACCGAGCATCAAAATGAGATGAAGTAACCTTGTTCTCACATATATAAAGTTCATCAAACATAACTGGGCAGTAGAAAGATTTATTAAACACTTGGTATTACCTAAAGTTTGGTATCTCTGATGCAAACAGACATAGTCGCATATAACGACCCTGTATAAGGCTGCCCTCTCATGGCCACGCGTGGTCTGTGTGATGGCCACATGTCCCAGACCAACCACGGCTCAAGTGAGCTGCGGTGGGTCGAGAAAATGCGGCTATGTGAAAGCAGCCTTATACAACTGGAAAGTAAGTATTACACTTGTGCCCTAAAGCACCATCAGCGGCGCCCAATAAAGCAGTTTAGTGCTCTGTACTCCAAGATTTGGCGCATGTCATCCCTACACGTATATATATCACTAGTAAGTACATGATTACAGGGTCAGACTACAGAGAGTGTGTTGTCTGTTACCATGGAGACACAGTCTGCATAAAAGCTGTAGAAACAGATTGCTTCATTTATTCATTTTCGAAAGTGGGCCATGAAGGTGAACATAGCCTGCAAAGGGTATTGTCTTCTCAGATATGCATGCCGTATCTACACCGCTCACACCATCCTGCTGGCTAATGCATTACTGGATTCAAGAGGTGTCCAAGCTCGCTGTGCTACCGCCAGGACAGCTCCTTAGGGGTTATCTGAGTCCCTGTGTCATGCTCCACCTTCAGGCCTCGCACCAGACACAACACACTTGAATCCATTTTATACGACTTCAGCGTGCCCACCAATAAACAGTGTGCGCTGAGCGTGACATAATGTGAAGGAATGTATACGAGTCTCCAGCCTAATGGTGAGAGGGGTGTCGGGCTGTAAGATCATCCATAGCATGAATATGAAGGAATTCCTAGTATAACCTGTATGGGTGTGAAAAACGAATGATGATCTTTTTGCATCCTGTGCCCTTCTGTTCAGGGTCCATTCACACGTCCGCAAAATGGGTCTTCATCCGTTCCGCAATTTTGCGGAACAGGTGCAGACCCATTCAATTTCAATGGGGCCGGAATGTGCTGTCCGCATCCGCGTTTCCGTTCTGCAAAAAAATAGAACATGTCCTATTCTTGTCCGCAATTGCAGACAAGAAAAGGAATTTTCTATTAGAGTGCTGGTGTCCGTGTTTTGCAGATCTGCAGAACACATACGGACCTGTGAATGGACCCTTAATGGCAGCCTGGTATGGAGCCCAGCCACTCCATCTTTGCTCGGAGGAGTAGGGGGGGTTGTTCCCCTCATGAATACTGCAGACTCGTGCTTTATGACTCTGTTGTATTCTCTCCTCATTTTGCCTTCATCCTGTAAGGCAGGGATATGATGTAGCGGTACAGTCTTGTCTTTGTGACCAGTGGAGCGTTCTGTAGCAGTCCCATTCCGTCTCGCCTGTTTACCGGTTTTGGCATCCTAGGTTGTGTGATAACCTGGAGTCCATGTGCCATGTAGATGTGGAGTTCTTCAAGGCTTCAGAAAAGATTTCAAAAATAGTTTTCAGAAGTAAATTAGACGCTAAGGGTGGATGTCCCCTGCACCCTCACATCTTCTCTGTGCTCGTGTTCAGAACCTGTGTTTTTTGGAAAGTTCTCATGTTTGTGGGGGAAAATGGTTGCAGATGGTTTCTATGTATGGCGAGACATGAGGAGGTTACTGTAGACACTTGGACAGTATCCAGTCACTGCCCTGTTGTACTAATGCTGCTTCTCTCTGTTTTAGGTGCGGTTTATTACTAAAATTTGGCATCCAAATATTAGTTCGGTTACAGGAGCCATATGTTTGGATATATTGAAGGATCAATGGTAAGACTTTTGTTCACATTTTATTGCCTATATTGTCAAAATTGAGATCGTGTGCAGTTCTTCTGAACAAAATGTCCATCATCAGAGGATTGTACGATGGTCTAAGTTTGGTTCCGCACAGCCAAAGGGGGTCTGGGTCTTTTTTATGTATTACGTTTATCTGAACCTGGCCTAAAACTGGTTATATCAAAGTCTCGTCTTGAATTAGGGCCTTTAAAAATGGATACACTGTCAGTTTTTCTGCCCTCACAGTATAAATAATGCCCCCCCTAGAAATCAAATGGCACCCATAGTGCCCTCCAGTATTGTTAATGCCCCCATCATGATTAATGTCTCCATTAGTGCTCCCAGTATAGCGGGATTTACACGGGCCAACTGAGCAACCGATTGTCAGGAAGGAAGCATTCGTTCCCGACAGTCGGCTGCTCGTTCGGTGAAGGAGATCGCTGTATTTACATGCCGAAATCGCCTCCACAGTATGAGGATGAGGGATGGCTATTGCAATCCCTAATCCTCATACAGAATCATTGTTTCTCGCTGTTTAGCATCACTCTGCCCAGGAACGATGATCAGTGGTGCCTGCATGCATCCTTCTAATCAGCTTGTGTGAAGGGGCTGCAGTTTTTCACAGTATAGCAAACACAGCAACATATATTGTATAATGACTGTGCTTAACCCATTCAGGACCCGGCCATTTTTTTACAATTTGACATTTCACTTTATGTGGTGATAACTTTAAAACGCTTTTACTTATCCAGGCCATTCTGAGATTGTTTTCTCGTCACATATTGTACTTCATGGCAGTGGTAAATTTGAGTCAAAATATTAAATTTTTATTTATAAAAAAAACATACCACATTTACCAACAATTTGGAAAAATTTGCAATTTTCAAAATTTCATTTTCTCTGCTTTTAAAACGGATAGTGATACCTCCTAAAATACCGTATTTCTTTGCTTTATAAGACGCACTTTTTTTTTTACCCCGAAAGTGGGGGGGGAAATGGCAGTGCGTCTTATAAAGCAAATGCTGCCATTTTAATTCTGCTGACACTGATACTTTGCCGGCCGCTATGCTACACAGCGCGGCCTGCGATGTATCAGCGGGGGAGGGCAACTGATGTTGCGTTCGCGGTGGGGCCCGATGCAGTCACTGTACTCTATTACACCAGGCCCCGCGCACAGCAGTCTTCATATGTAAAGTGTAGTCCTTTAATCCTTAACCAGTGGGTTAGCTTTGTTAAAGTAGCACAATCCTCTGTAGTAGTACTCCCTATCAAACTACCGTAGCAGGCCGGCCGGCAGCGTAACGTCACTCACTCCCTCACGCGCCTGCTTCATTAATAAAGTGACAGGGCGCAGAAGGAAAGGAATGCCGTATGGTTTTTGGAGGGCAGATTTCACTGGGATAGTTTTAAGTTGCCATGTCACATTTGAAGACCCCCTGATGCACCCCTAGAGTAGAAATTTCAAAAAAGTTACCCCATTTTGGAAACTACGGTATAAGGTGGCAGTTTTGTAGGTACTATTTTAGGGTACATAACATTTTTGGTTGCTCTATATTACACTTTTTGTGAGGCAAAGTGACAATAAATAGCTGTTTCGGAACTGTTTTTGTTTTTTACAATGTTCATCTGACAGGTTAGATCATGTGCTATTTTATAGAGCAGGTTGTTACGGATGCAACAATACCAAATATTTTTTGTTGTTTGTTTCAGCTTTACATAATAAAGCTTTTTTGAAAAAAAAACTTTTTTTTAGTGTCTCCATATTCTGAGCCATAGGTTTTTTGTTTTTTTTTGGGGGGGGGGGGGGGGGGCGATTTTCTTAGGTAGGATCTCATTTTTTGCAGGATGAAATGACGGTTTGATTGGTACTATTATGGGGAGCGTATGACTTTTTGATCTCTTGGTATTATTTACTTTTTATGATGTAAGGTGACAAAAATGTTTTTAGTTTTTTTTTTCTTACGGTGTTCTCCTGAGGGGTTAGGTCATGTGAAATTTTAATAGACCTGGTTGTTACGGACACGGCAATACTTAATATGTCTACTATAATATGTTAATTAGCCTCTAGGTGCCCCTGCTCCTACAGGCTCCGTTCTCCCACCTCTGGCCACGCCCTGCTACACTAGATTGACAGGGCTAGGCAGTGTTGGTCTCCTACTGCCGGCCTTGTCTGCCTTGTAAATCTCGCGCCTGCGCCGTCCCGTTCGGTATTCGGCGCAGTGAGTGAAGGGCGCTCGCCGGCTTCCTCACTGCGTCGATTTCCCGGCAGGGCCGGCAGTTGGAGGTGAAGGCTGCCTGGCTCTGTCAATCTGGTGTAGCAGGGCGTGGCCAGAGGTGGGAGAATGGAGTATCTAGGAGCAGGGGCAACGCCCCCCTGCACCTAGAGGCTAATTAGCATATTATAAAAGTTATATTTCTGGAGTAACGGGGGCATAGATAAAAGTAGGAATAGGCTAGTTAGGTTCAGCTGACATTATCACATCACTAATATCAGCTAGTTTATTAGGGTTCATTCTGGTGACAGAAACCCTTTAAATGTTAATTTATTTTCATTGGTGGAGCAGTGGCCCCGGCCCCTCCCCTCCTCTGCCCCGTCTACTTATTGGTGGCAGTGGCACAGGGGGAGAGACTGCTTACTCCTCCCCTGTGCTGCTGAGGAAACATGGAGTGCGCTGAGAGGGAACATGCAGTAGCGCAGCCTAGTATCGGTAAAAGACAAATCCCAGTATTGAATTGATACCAGTACAAAAGTATCGATTGGGTATTGATAATTCGATACCTGGTACAACCCTATGAGCGGCACAGCGACCATGTGACTGATGGGCTTGTCATTAAAAGCCTAGAAGGAGGCCGCAGTGCTTGCCTCCTTTAAAGGAAACGTGTCACCAAAATTGTTCTATGTGCCAGTTAAAAACCAGATAGTAACAATTATCCTTTTTTCCTAATCTCTCTTCATTTTCTGAGTGCAGATTTATTTATTCTGTTTCCTGAACATGATTATGGGGACGGCCGTCTTGCCTGAGCTGTTCTTAACAGTATTTAGGAAGCATTAAGAAAAGTTCTTTACGGCAGCCCCATGGGCCATAGACACAATGGTCAGGAGGGGACCTCACTGACTTCTATGGGAGAGTTTTCTAGGCATGCTGTGTGACTTGTACAGAGGTCATTGTACAAGGACAGAATAGATGAGCTCTGACAATCAGCTATTGTGAATGGTGGATCCTGTCTTATCTATACACAGAGGTGATATCATTACAGGCAGGATTAGAATGACAGATAAGCGGATAAGTGCAGTACAGTGATCTGTACAGACCAAGAAATTGCGCCTATTATTAGACATAGTGGCCAGTGCAAAAAAACTGCAGGAATTAGTTTTTTGATTAAAAATAGATATTGGCATGGAAAATTAAAAATAACCCTCAAAAATTATTTAAAAATATGTTAAACATAAAAATGTGATTTAAGCAATGGGTCATTTTCTGATGACACATTCCCTTTAAGGCAAACAATCTGTTAAATTAGTAGATTTGTAAGCGTGTTTCTTTTGTGATCTTATTCCTGTCCTCCTCTATCCCCACAGGGCAGCGGCTATGACATTAAGAACAGTGTTGTTATCATTGCAAGCTTTGTTGGCTGCAGCAGAACCAGATGACCCACAGGACGCGGTGGTGGCTAATCAGGTAAGGCTGAGGGTTATTAGCTGGGCCTGAGAGCAGCATCAGGGCATCTAATATTGAAGAGGGTATAATCCCTTTATTTGACATGGATAGTCCATAGGTTGGGCTGAAGAATTACATGATAAGAATAGACAAAGATAGGCCAGTATAGTAGCTGCACTTACTAAGAGGTCCTGGTCTTAAAGGGGTTATCGAGGAAATGATAATGAAGACCTATCCTCAGGATCATTATCACATCGGTGTGGGTCCGAGTCCTGGTACCCTGCAGCTGCAACTAGGCCATGTGGTGGTGTACGGACACATCACATGGCCTAGGAAGAGGCTGCGGCACTGACTGAGAACCATCCTCTCCTAACAGCCGATCGGCGGGGGTCCTGGGGGTCAGACCCCCGCAGATCTAATATTTATGACTTCTCCTGAGGATAGGTCATCAATATTATTTCCAGGACAACCCCTTTTAAGTTTAGAAGCCTAAACTGTGACATTCACTTGGACAGATATGGATCGCACGTGGACCCATTCATTTCTGTGGGGCCACAAAAAATGTGCACAGCACACAGATAATATCTGTCTGCCTCCTTGTGCCCGTTATAGAACATGTCCTATTCTTGTCCGTTTTGTGGACAAAAATAAACATTTTTACAATTGGCCCCCAAAAAATGCGGGATGCACACAGACTGCATCCATATTTTGCAGATCTGCGATTTACAGCCTGCAAAATGCATACGATTGTGTGAATGTAACCTTACTCATGTCTATCGTTTCTTCTCCTTGCTGCCTCAAATTGCTTTATTTTTTCCTTTCTTTCTTTTCTAGTACAAGCAAAATCCAGAAATGTTTAAACAGACAGCTCGGCTGTGGGCACATGTATATGCAGGCGCACCAGTCACTAGTCCAGAATACACACGGAAAATAGAAAATCTTTGCGCTATGGGCTTTGATAGAGTAAGTATTGCCTGGTTCAGTAGCTTCCTGTATACCCCATCTGAGGGGCCATTGGTGGAAAATATAATACAGTGTACACGGAAAATGTTAACCTCTGCCTTAAAAATGTACAAGGTAGATGGTTACAGTCAGGTTGCCAGATTCCCTCCCCTTTTCTGAATGCAAAAAACATTTTTTGGCATGTCTTTTGGCTGTATCTCTCTATGAGGCTGGAAGGAGCCTGTTTGAGTGACTTGGGATGTGTGTTTGAAGGACTCGGCATTGACTTCAGTGGGCATTGGCCTGGCAATAACTGATCGTGGAACCATTACGGGGACGTTTTCCAAGACTTAAATACTGATGACCTATCCTCGGGATAGGTCATCAGTATCTGATAGGTGGAGGTCTGACACCCGGGACCCTGCCAATCCGCTGTCAGCGCTGCGGCCTTCTCCCTGCTCACCAAGCACAGCGCCGTACATTGTTTAGCAGCTGTCCTTGGTATCACGCTCAGCCCCATTCACTTCGATGGGGCTGAGCTGCTCCTAGGCCATATGACAAAAGAACGTGATGTCACTGGCCTAGGAAAAGCAGTGAGAAGGCCTTGGTGCTACTGTGGGCACCGCTGCCGTCTCCAACAGCTGATTGCAGGGGTCCCATGTGTTGGACCCCCACCAATCAGATAAGGTAACCTATCCTACTAAATGACCTATTAAAGTCTCGAAAAACTCTTTCTCGCACTTAGTGCGCGCATAGTATTTTGTAAGGTTGGTGTGAATCTCATCTCTTTCTTTGCTTCCCTCTTACAGAACGCAGTAATAGCTGCTTTGTCATCAAAGGCATGGGATGTAGAGACTGCAACAGAACTTCTGCTGAGTAACTGAGAGAAATCATCTGGCCCCCGCTCGCCCCTTCCCAAGAGCTCGACATCTGTTATTTTTAAGATTCTGCATAAAAAAGGAAAAAAAAACACACACAAAAAAAAACGCACTCCTGCGTGACAATGCTGTTTAGGCCATACTGGAGACTGATGGGGGTGGGAACTGCTCTGTAAATAAAGCTAATTAAACCCGTAAATTAAATGACAACCAAACAGAGGGGAGGGGTAGGAGTATCATTTTTTTTCTTAACTATTGTGAAAAAAAAATATCTTTGAGCTGAACCAATGGAAAAAATGCATTTGCTTTACCATGTGACCAAGAGCAGCACGATGCCCTGGATATTTTTTATTTTTTTTCCCCCCTGTTTAATCTCTTGTACCAGAGGGGACATGCCAGCAGGCTCATTTTTTGGGGTTCTAGGCCATCATTTTGCCAGTCACTGTCTACCGTACTGCTAGTACCAGCCATCCTTTGTGTCTGTGGACTTGCATGCATGCACAACATTGGGTTACATTAATTCGTCCAGACTCTCCATTTGTAATATATTTGGTACTTGTTTTTGCCTTTTTTTTTTTTTTTTTCCCCCTCCCCCAGGGTACTGGAGACATGACAAAATAAGGTTTCCATAAAGCAGGCATAGACACGTTGTGGTGTACCAGGCGTTACTTGGGCGAGAGAGAGATGCTTACGTCTGTTACGCACTCTATACTATTGGGGTTGTTTTAGTTTCCACACAATGATATATTTTGGAAAAAACGAAGAAAAAGATAAAGGAAGGAGCCAATCAATGAGGGAGCAAATGAGAATTTTGCAGCCACATTGCTGGGACCTTTCAAGCCAGTGTAAGCCACATGTTTTTTTTATTTTTTTTTTTTTTTTTCAGGCAATGTCTACCTTTGCAACCAGTTTTATTCTGGTTTTCCATCTAAAAATAAAATAAAAATTAAGAACTTTGCAAATAGTCTTGATTAAAAAAAATTTACCACTTTGTGTCTACAGCTTCCATGCAGACCTGGGTGTCTCCGCGATTAGTCTGATCCGGCCGACGTACTCCATTCCATCCGCCCCCTGTCTAATACATACCTTTTCTTAGGTTAGTAAGAAGTAGTTACAAGTGGATGGGACTATTACTAATCAGATTTACATGGCTCTGCATGGAAGCTGTAGATGAATTGACCCAACTGATTTATGAAAATCTATGAGTAGCTTCAGCGTGACCTGATCCTTGGAGCTCTTCAGTACATGCTGGAGATTGCTGAAATTCATGAGCGCCCGGCACTCTCTGTTGCCAATTGACCTTTTTTCCGCCTTTAGCAATCGGTGGGGGTAGCTGGTGTAGTGGTTTAATTTTTCTCAAATCCCAGACAACCCCTTTAACTGCATGGTGTGGTTAGTGCCTAGTAACAACGGATGCAATTGAGAGTAGTACAAGAAAAGCATGCTGTGGGTCATAGGAGGTAAAGCTCTGGATGCTATAGGCCAGTGAGGGTGAAGCTTTTAGAGGCCGAGCGCCCAAACTGCAACTCAAAACCCACTTATTTATCGCAAAGTGCCAACACAGCAACTTAACCTGAATATTACAGTCCAGTAAAGTGTATCTTCCATGTACTTTATCATTTAGCTATTAAAGCCTGCCTACATTCAGTGCACTGCCTGTGCTGTTCATAGTGCGTCCTGCGCTGATGAATGGCAGGAAACGTCTAAGGCCTATTGGTACACCATAGACTTTTTCCAGAGATGGCTGAATGCCGCCACCACTGCTATAGGCAATATTACTTCGCCCTGCATTAGTTCAGTGATCTCTAGTATGGTGAAACCATTCACTTGTTTACATCCAGATCAAACACTAATCTCAGAACTTTCCATGAAGCCTGTACCATAAGCCCATGTTCTGCATATAAACTGTTCATAGGTTGCAGATCAACCTATTGGAGAAAAAAAAAAAAAAAAAAGGCCTGAAATATATCTAATTTCTATATATCTATATATAATTTCTATTCCCTTAAAATTAGGACCATGAAATTATTCAAACTGTGGTTTTCATTTGACTTCATGAATTAGTATTTCTTAAGGTGGCCACGATACAAGGCTTGTATATTTAAAAAAAAAATTTTTGGCGTTGTCAGCAGGAACAGGCACTAAAACGTGAATTCTTTTTTCAGTGAAAAATGGCTTGTCATGTTGGCAGTATTAAACATTTGCATCGTCTCTGCTGGAGTTTCAGAACTACCTGAAAAATATCCAAGTGTTTTTGACCAGTGGATCCGATTTTCCTTTGAGCAGAATTATAGCATTATAAACCAAACAATCATAAAATATTTTGCTATATGCTATAAATGTATATATTATAGACTATAAATGTCTATAATGGTTACATCTATAGGCAGCTTCTGATTCTGTTTGCTGGAGGTTGACATTCCTCAATAAGTGCTGAATAGTAACCACTCAGCATACATTACATGAAACACTAGGATGTTTTATACCTGATTGTGTACACCAGTGTTTTGTTTTTTTTCTTCTTCCCAAAATTGTGCTACACTTAAATAGGATTGAGCTGCCTATGCATAGGGGGTGGGTGGGGGATCCCTTTCCTTATCTAATTGCGGACAACCCCTTTAAGAAATTAGGCTTACAACTTTGAAGTCTCTACTGCCTGGATCCCAGCAGTGGGAAGAGGATAGCTATTCTCAAATGTCTTCTATGTCCTCCTCCGAAGAATCCAGAAGAGAGCACAGGCCTTCATTAAAGTCCAAATGCAGATTTCACTAGCACTTAATGAATTTGCTAATTTTCCAGCCCTTTCCATTCACTGGTTTGAATGAAATTCCCAAATTCCTGCCCTGTAATAGTGATTTGAAACGGTCATTAAGCCACCTTGTCACCTTGAGAATGCCTATGACGTGTTTACAGTGGATGATTTGCTTTCTCATCTTTTGGCCTTTCTAGAACATGTCACTAAGTGCTCCAAAAAGTTTATTAACAAGTGATAAAAAACGGAAATCATTGTACCGGATGTATATTTTTCTTTTCTGCACATTTTCTAGGTCTGTGCCATTTTCAGTAGCCCGAATGTTTAAGCTATGGAAATCTTGTTATTTGCATACCTGTGGTACATTCCACATCGTCTGACAAAGGTTTGGTATGTTTGGAATAGTTCAACAAATAAAAGCTAAAAATAAAAATAAAAATCAGGAAAAAAAGACTTTTAAACCTTAGCTTGTCTGTCTTTCATTGAACCTTTTGGACCAAGCAGGCCATACAGATTAGATGTACACTATGGTGGCTGTACCTGCCGAGTCTTGTCGGATGTCGGGCTTCATCCTATGTGTGTGATGCATCGTTTTGAATCCATTTTACGTGCATGATGTGCACTTGTTAGTACATCGTAATGGTCTTGTTCCTATTAAGGATTTTTTTTTTATTGGTCTTAGCTCCTGGTTGCACCCACAGCTCCTCTCCTTTTAGTGTCTGGTTGCGGCCCCACCACTTTGGCAGTGCAGACATAATCATGTCTAGCTCTGAATTCTCGCAGCAGCACATTTGGCGCACGGGCTGTACATGGATGGAGATCGCCAGATGCTCCAGCCGTGGGATAAATTGTTCCATGAGCATTGGAAGTTCTCCCGAGCGAAGACAAAAGTTGATTTTGGTCTAGCCAATAAAGGGGCTCTCTGCTTTTCTGACAGATGTGATTTAGGGCTCGTGCACATGGCTGTTGTTTTGGTCCACATCCGTTCCACATTTTGTGGACCCATTCATCTCAATGGGGCTGCAAAAGATGGGTGTGCTGTCTGCATCTCTGTTCCGCTGCCCCACAAAAATAAAAAAAAATAGAACATCCTATTCTTGTCTATTTTAGAGAAGTTAAAAAGTGGTGGCTTGTACTGGGCTGGGATCGCAAGCAAACCACTTACGGCATGTGCATAGGCCCTTACTAAATACCCATCAAATAATATAGTTTGTTTTTTTCTTATTAGAATTCTGCATTTTGTCATTTCTGTTGTTCTTCCTTCAAATGTATGAATCAATTTGGGGTTTGGAGCCCCCTTACCAAGATGGCGTAGCCCTACAAAGTCTGATTGTCAGCACAGAATGGCAGGGTCACACCCAGTTGTCAGTCTATACTTTATCAGAGGAATAACGTGGAAACAGAAAAACCCAAAATTTGGACCCAGACCTGGTTTTGGCTTATAAAAGATTTTATATATATATATATATATATATATATATATATATATATTATTGTTATATATAAATTTTGTTAAAACAAGGTGAGCTCATAAAGTGGTCACATTATTGTTATTTTTTGTGAAAATATTGGCATGTTCAGCAGCTACAATGAGGAAAAGAAGTATTTGATACACTGGTAATTTTGCAAGTTTTCCCACCTACAAAGCATGGAGAAGTCTGTAATTTGTATCGTAGGTACACTTCAACTGTGAGAGACAAAATCTAAAAAAAAGAAGAAAATCACATTGTATGATATTTAAATAATTAATTAGCATTTTATTGTATGAAATAAGTATTTGATCACCTCCCAACCAGCTAAAATTCTGGCTTTCAGAGACCTGTTAGTTTTTCTTTAAGAAGCCCTCTTACTCTGCACTAATTACCTGTATTAATTACCCCTGTTTGAACTCTGTACGTCCACACACTCCATCAATCACACTCCAACCTCTCCACCATGGCCAAGACCAAAGAGCTGTCTAAGGACACCATGGACAAGATTGTAGACCTGCACAAGGCTGGGATGGGCTACAGGAAAATAGGCAAGCAGCTTGGTGAGAAGGCAAAAACTGTTGGCGCAATTATTAGAAAATTGAAGAAACACAAGATGATTGTCAATCTTACTTGGTCTGGGGCTCCATGCAAGATCTCTCCTCGTGGGGTAAGGATGATTCTGAGAAAGGTCAGAAATCAGCCCAGAACTACACTGGAGGACCTGGTCAATGACCTGAAGAAAGCTGGGACCAAAGTCTCAAAGATTACCATTATTAACACTATGCTGTCATGCATTAAAATCCTGCAGGGTGGCACGCAAGGTTCCCCTGCTCAAGCCAGCACATGTCCAGGCTTGTTTGAAGTTCACCGATGACCATCTGGATGATCCAGAGGAGAAGGTCATGTGGTCAGATGAGACCAAAATAGAGACCCAACCGTGGAGCATGGGGTGGAAACATCATATTTTGGGGGAACTTTTCTGCAAAGGGGACAGGACAACTGCACTGTTTTGAAAGGAGGACGGATGGGGCCATGTATCGTGAGATTCCTTCCCTCAGTAAGACCATTGAAGATGGGTCGTGGCTGGGTCTTCCAGCATGACAATGACCCGAAACACACAGCCATAGCAACTAAGGAGTGGCTCCGTAAGAAGCATTTCAAGGTCCTGGAGTGGCCTAGCCAGTCTCCAGACCTGAACCCAATCGAAAATCTTTGGAGGGAGCTGAAACTCAATGTAGCCCAGTGACAGCCCTGAAACGTGAAAGATCTGGAGAAGATCTGTATGGAGGAGTGGGCCAAACTTGGTCAAGAACTACAGGAAACGTCTGACCTCTGTAATTGCAAACAAAGGCTTCTGTACCAAATATTACGTTTTGTTTTTCTATTGTATCAAATACAAATGCAAGAAAATGCTAATTAATTATTTAAAAATCATACAATGTGATTTTCTGGATTTTTTTTTATTCCGTCTCTCACAGTTGAAGTGTACCTACGAAAAAATCACAG
The DNA here is from genome assembly GCF_905171765.1 of Bufo bufo. NCBI lineage: Eukaryota > Metazoa > Chordata > Amphibia > Anura > Bufonidae > Bufo > Bufo bufo. The sequence continues at coordinate 739,671,773 of NC_053390.1, read as the reverse complement.
ACCTCCATTGTTTGTAGATGGGAAAACTTGCAAAATCACCAGTGTATCAAATACTTATTTCTCGCCCATTCCATTTTTCTTCTCCTGTTTGTTTTTTTTCTCAACAGAGGATGGAGGGTCGCATGGTGCGTCCCTGGTCTCTCAGTGGAGCGAGCGTCGGGGTCGAATGGACGTCCCCGGCTACCTCCTTTTTCCCCCCAGAAGATAAGTGGAACCAGGCTCGACCTGCAGCTCCGGTGGCCTACCAGATCCAGGGTCACCTACTCCTGCCCTCTATCCAGATCAATGCCACTCCTTGTGCCAAATGACTGAAGAGGTGTACCCTGCTGGTCCGGAACAGAGGGTGAAGACTGCAGGACGCAGATAAGTACTAATGGCTCGCCTGGGCCCTGGAAATTGTGACTTCCGGTTACAAGATAGAATTAGTTTCCAGGCCTCCGGAACGCTTCTTTCTTTCTCGGGTTCCGGGGGGTCCGACCCGAGCCTCGGCCCTTTTACAAGCGGTCTCTTCCCTTCTGGATTGGGGAGTAGTTGCCCCAGTTCCTCTGGAGGAACAGGGCACAGGGTTATACTCAAATCTCTTTGTAGTACCGAAGAAGGAGGGATCAGTGCGTCCGGTCCTAGACCTGAAGCTATTAAACAAGTCCCTGCGGGTGCGGAGGTTCCGGATGGAATCCCTCCGCTCCGTTATTGCTTCTCTTCTTCCAGGGGAGTTCCTAGCGTCGATGGACATCCGGGATGCCTATCTGCACGTCCCTATCGAGGATTTCTCCACAGATTTCTGCGCTTCGCCATTGGCGGCCGTCATTATCAGTTCGTCGCCCTTCCCTTTGGGCTGGCGACAGCCCCGCGGGTATTTACAAAGATCTTGGCGCCGCTCATGGCGCTTCTCCATACCAGGGGCATATCTCTGTTGCCCTACCTGGACGACATACTGATAAAGGCTCCCTCTCATCCCCAGGCCAAAGACAGCGTCAGGATCACTGTTCAGACTCTGCAACAGTTCGGCTGACTGATCAACTTCCCGAAATCTTCTCTCCAACCTTCCCAGAGGGTGACCTTCCTGGGGATGATTATGGACACCACTGCAGCCCGGGTATTCCTTCCGGATTACAAGTTCTCTCGGATTTGGGAGTCGGTGTCTCGCCTTCTGCATTCCCTGTGTCTCTCCATCCGGGAGTGCATGCGGGTACTGGGGCTTATGGTGGCCTCCTTCGAGGCAGTCCCCTTTTCCCAGTTTCACACTCGGCCTCTGCAGCAGGCGGTCCTGTCCTTCTGGGACAGAACATCGCGGGGTCTGGACTCTCGGATCCGCCTACCTCCTCGGGTTCGCATGGAACTCCCGTGGTGGCTGTCCCCTCAGAATCTGACTTCGGGGAGATCCTTCCTCCCAATCTCCTGGACAGTTGTCACCACCGACGCCAGTCTCCTGGGTTGGGGTGGCGTTCTCCGGGCTCGGACGGTTCAGGGGGTGTGGTCAGAGGTGGACGCCCGCCTTCCGATCAACATACTGGAGCTCAGAGCAATCTTCCTCTCTCTGTCTCATTGGACCCCTCTCCCAGCGGGTCTCCCGGTAAGGGTCCAGTCGGACAATGCCACAGCCATGGCCTACATCAATCATCAGGGCGGGACCCGCAGCCGGATTGTGATGCAGAAGGTGAAAAGGATTCTCCAGTGGGCGGAGGCTCACGTTCCAATATTGTCTGCAGTGTACATCCCAGGGGTCGAAAACTGGACGGCAGACTTTCTCAGCCGCAACAGGGTGGATCCGGGAGAGTGGTCTCTGCATCCGGACGTATTCGAGGACGTCTGTCGCCGTTGGGGCCGCCCGGACGTGGACTTGATGGCGTCCAGGCTCAACAACAAGGTTCCCACTTTCCTGGCCCGAGCTCGGGGTACGGAGTGGACGCTCTGGTGTCTCTGTGGCAAGACTTTGCACTCCTCTGTCTTCCCACCACTGCCTCTACTCCCAAAGGTTCTTTGAAGGGTCGCGGCAGAAGTAATTGCGACCATCCTCATCGCCACCGATTGGCCTCGCCGCGCCTGGTTCTCGGAGGTCACTCGTATGCTGGCAGACATTCCGTGGCCTCTTCCTCTCAGGGAGGACCTGCTGTCTCAAGGACCGCTCTTCCACCAGAATTTACAGCCACTTTGTTTAACGGCATGGCTGTTGAGACCACCATCTTGAAGAAGAGGGGCTTCTCGGACTCTGTCGTGAAGACCATAATCGAAGCCAGGAAACCAGCTTCCTCCCGGATATACTATCGTACCTGGAAGGCCTTTCTTGCCTTTTGTGAAAAGATAGGCGTTTTTCCCCTTCGTTTCTTCTGGTGGTCCTCTCCTTTCTCCAGTCGGGCCTTGAGATGGGCATGTCCCTGAGCTCTCTGAAGGGTCAGGTCTCCGCTCTGGCCATTTTCTTTCAGCGGTCTCTGGCTCTGCTCGGTCCGGTGAGGACCTTCCTACAGGGGGTGGCGCATTCGGTCCCTCCGTATGTCCCTCCCCTGCCCCCCTGGGATCTGAACCTGGTTCTGTCTTCCCTCCAGACGGCTCCATTTGAGCCCCTGAGGGAAATTTCCCTGAGGCTTCTCTTTTTGGTCGCCATCACCTCCATTAGGAGGGTATCGGAGCTAGCCGCCCTTTCCTCTAAGGAGCCCTTTTTGGTCTTCCACAAGGATAAGGTGGTACTCCACCCAGTCCCTTCTTTTTTGCCCGAGGTGGTCTCCGCCTTCCACCTTAATGAGGACATAGTCCTGCCATCCTTTTGCCCCGCCCCGGCGAACCCCAAGGAGCGCGCTCTCCATTCTCTAGATGTTGTCTGTGCTTTGCGGGTGTACCTGTCGGTTACTGCCCCATTTCGCCGCTCGGACTCCCTTTTTGTGGTTCCCGAGTGGCTTCGTAAGGGTCTGGCGGCCTCCAAGGTCACTGTGGCTCGGTGGATTCGGTCGGCTATTGCCATGGCCTATCGTTCCCAGGGTAAGGCCCCTTTCACATGAGCGAGTCCCACGCATTGGACTCGCAGCATGTGTCCGGGAGAGCTCCCGTCTTGAACTCCCAGCACGGCCAGGGTCGCATAGCATTATATTGATTTATAATGCTATGTAACCCTTATAGTTCTGGAATGTATTGGATAACACATTCCAGACCTCCTATGGGTTACATAGCATCATAAATCAATATAAAGCTGTGAGATCCCGGCAGTGCTGGGAGTTCAGGACAGGAGCTGTCTTACACTCACTTTGCGAGTCCGGAGCGTGACACACTCTCGGCTGAAAGGGGCCTAATACTTTGCAGCAGCATCTATCCTGATGGGTGTCCTTTAGACCTTGTTCACACGGTGCAGTTTTGGTGGCAGAAACCGCTGAAGTTATTCACTTTCAATGTCACAGACCTGTTTATCCTTTGGCTAGGTCATCAGCAAGGGTCTGACTCCTGGGACCCTTGCTGATCAGCTGTTTGAGAAGGCAGTGGCGCTAGCAGTAGCGCCATGGCCTTCTTGCTGCAGACCAGTGATGTCACGACTATACTATAGTTCACGTGGCCTGGATGCACCTTAGCCCCATTGAAGTAAATGCCACTATTAATGGCTCTCAGCTAGGTTGAGGACCACACAGGGAGGGGTATACAGTCTGTGGACTCTTGGAGTCCCTTGAGTGGTCTTTGTCCTTAAACCTTAAAGCTATAGAATATGCTGTCTCTTGTGCACCCGCAAATGCAGAGGGAATTGTAGGGCCGGATAACGTGACATCAGTGCTCTATATCAGGGATGGCCAATCTGCAGCTCTCCAGCTGTTGAAAAACTACAACTCCCAGCATGCCCACACCTAGGCAACAGCTGGAGAGACGCAGGTTGGCCATCCCTGCTCTGTATCAACAAGCAGGGTAGCATTAGATCAGAAGCTTTTCTCAAGGAAGTGGGAAGGGTCATGACATAGACAGAACTGAACTAAAGTAGATCCCCAGTGTCCGGGAAATACCATAGATTTATCTCATGGCGACCAGGTTTAGTGCTAAGATGGAAACATGCCTTTTCCTTAGGCCTCAAAAAATGGATCCGCAAAAAATACGGATGACGTTCATGTGCATTACGTTTTTTGCGGAACGGAACAGCTGGCCCCTGATAGAACAGTACTATCCTTGTCGCGGACAATAATAGGACAGGTTCTATCTTTGAACGGAAATGGAAGGCATACCGAGTACCTTCAGGTTTTTTTGCGGATCCATTGAAATGAATGGTTCCAAATACGGAGCGCAAAAAACGGAACGGAAACGGAAAAAAAAAAAGCTTGTGTGCAAGAGGCCTTAATCAGAAAAGCAATCTATTAGCAGCGGATTCTCTGTCCATTCCTTACAGGTTCAGACTGGCCTACATTTTCCCTCTGGTTTCCGTGATATCTAGGGTACTGATAAAAATCAGACAAGACCTGGCTACAGTGACAGCCATCATACTGTTCTGGCCAAAGTTGTCATGGTTTTTCCCAATTTATTAAAATTAATTGAAAGCGTCACTGAGACTGTCCCCAGTTCAGATTATGTGTGTCTAGGGCCCTCAACTGTACCAAAACCTGAAAAGGTTCAATCTGTCGGACTGAAGGTCGACTAGCCCCTATTACTATCTAGAGGCCTCCCTGATGCAGTCATGAAGACCTTGTCACACTGTGGGTCTCAATCCAACAGGAAGTGATACTTTCCCAATTTATTCAAATGAGTTAGGGGTGTAACTGGAGACTTCTCCAGCGCAGATCGTCTATGTCTACAGTATTCAACTTTTCCTAGACCCGAGGAGATTCAATCAGATAGCCTCTATGTCAACATAGGGATTTCACAGACATAAAACCAGGCACCCCCTGCTCTGAAGAAGGGAGGGTGCCTGGTTCATAGGAAAAGGTCAGAAATTTATGAAAACACTACCAAAATGGTTTGGGAACAGCATGGGGAGGATGTCTGGATGCATCTTGGACTCCCAGGTCGCTGCTGGGAATGATGTTGTCCGAGTAGTACGCCACTTTTACAGACTAACAATAATACGCACAAAACCGAAGATAAAATCGATTTTCGAGGAAAACTAGTTAGGAAACATTCTTTCCTGTATATTTACTTGTATATAAAGTGCAAGTGCTGCCAAAAATTACAAGGAAGAGGCACTCCGATACAACCTGTATATCACATAAAGGAGGGCCTCATACACATTGTGGTACAATTGTTCAGGTAGTGGGACTCCTACACTCATAAAGCCTATGCACTAAGTGAAAGGGCTGCCAAAAATTACAAGGAACCGGCACTACAATACACCCTTTGTTACACACAAAGGAGGGCATCATACTCAGCCTTGAAAAATTATGATTGATGGCCTGCTGGTAAACCGTCAAAAACATTTGGAGCAAGGGCGTGCTGATCTGTCCATCTAAAACATTTAGGGGCAAGGGCCTGCTGCTGCTTTGGTGACTCTAGATAACCTGGGTCCGATCGCACGTCTCCGTGACGGTGATGATCCATTCGGATGTCTGTCCTATCAACTTTCGATGTTATTTTCAGCGCAAACCATGGTGACCATGGGTAACGGGGAATTATGGTTCGATTCTGGAGAGGGAGGCAGCATGCATGCAACTTACCTATTAGGTATAATAGGTAAGCTGACCCTATAAAAGATTTTAGGTGTGGGCCTGCTGGTGAGCTGACCCTATAAAAAAAATATGCAAGGGCCTGCTGGTGAGCTGACACTGTAAAACATTGTATGTGAGGGCCTGCAGGTGAGCTGACCCTCTAAAAGGTTGTAGGTGAGGGCCTGCAGGTGAGCTGACCCTCTAAAAGGTTGTAGGTGAGGGCCTGCAGGTGAGCTGACCCTCTAAAACATTATATGCGAGGACCTTCAAGTGAGCTAACTCCGTAAAAGATTGTATCTGAAAGCCTGCTGGTGAGCTGACCCTCTAAAAAATTATATGTGAGGGCCTGCTGGTGAGCTGACCCTGTAAAACATTATATGCGAGGGCCTGCAGCTGAGCTGACCCTCTAAAAAATATATGCGAGGGCCTGCTAGTGATCTGACCCTGTAAAAGATTTTATGTGTGGGTCTGCAGGTGAGCTGACCCTCTAAAAAATTATATACGAGGGCCTGCAGCTGAGCTGACACTAAAACATTATATGCGAAGGGCATAAATGTGAGGGCATTATATGTGATGAATAAGCATGTTGATATGATGGAAGAGGAGAAGGAGGATGAGTAAAGGAAGATTCAACCATATACCCTTGTTTGTGGTGGAAGGGGTTCATGGGAATACAGTGTATTCAGTACATTATAAGCAACACATTTGCAGGGCTTCTGTCACTGCACTAAACTCATTTATTAATTTTTTGTCTCCTTAAAATCCTTATGCTGCGATTTCTCAATATATAGGGCTATTACTCAGTTTGGTTTAGTAGTTATATAAAAAAACTGACTTTTCTAATATGCAAATTACCTCTCTAGCAGCAGGTAGGACGGCTACCTGCTCCTAGCAGCCGCATCCTCCATTCATAATGACGCCCCCTCCTCATGTTGATTGACAGGACCAGCCAATGCGCTCGTCCTCTGACTGGCCCTGTCTGCGTTTTAAATCTCGCGCTGGTCTTCAGTTGGCGCAGGCGCACTGAGTGGAGAACGCTCGCTCGGCCGCTCCATCCTCAGTGCGCCTGCGCCGATGACGTAACATGTACACCAGGCGCAGGCGCACTGAGGATGGAGCGGCCGAGCGAGCGTCCTCCACTCAGTGCGCCTGCCAACTGAAGACCGGCGCGAGATTTTAAACGCAGACAGGAAATGGGCACACATGCGGCGCACCTTCACCAGTTGCTCAGGCAAATTGGGGTAGGTTTTGAGAAACTGCTGAACCACTAAGTTTAAGACGTGGGCTAGGCATGGAATGTGTGTGAGCTAGCCGCCACCAAGTTACGGCCATTATCAGACACAACCATGCTGGTTCTAGGTTGAGTGGCGAGAACCACAGCTCAGTCTGGTCTCTTATCCCCTGCCACAGCTCTGCGGCGGTGTGCTGTTTGTCCCCTAAGCATATCAGCTTCAGCACGGCCTGTTGCCGCTTCCCCACTGCTTCAAGCTACCGACTGATGACTGACTGGTGCTGCACGCGGATAATTCGGAGGTGGAAGTGGGGGTTGGAGCCACTAACGTAGTAGCTGGCAGAAACCCTGATCAACGTAGGGCCCGCAATCCTTGCACTCGCTCCCGGCCTCCACAACATTCACCCAATGTGCCGTCAGGGAAATGTATGGTCCCTGGCCGAATGCACTTGTCCATGTGTCCGTGGTTAAGTGGACCTTCCCAGTAACTGCATTGGTCAGGGTACGTGTGATGTTACGGGACACATGTTGGTGTAAGGCGGGCACGGCATACCTTGAAAAATAGTGGTGGCCGGGGACTGAATAACGCGGGACAGCAGCCATCAGGCTGCGGAAGGCCTCAGTGTCCACAGGCCTAAATGTCAACATTTCCAGGGTCGGTAATTTGGAAAGCTGCGCATTTAGTGCTATGGCCTGTGGGTGGGTGGCTGGGTATTTGAGCTTGTGTTCAAATGCCTGGGGTAAGGACATTTGCACGCTGTGCTGAGACACGGAGTGGATGTGGTTGCTTGCGAAGGTCCAGGTGCAGGGCAGGAGGAACACAGGGGAAGAGGAGGCCGTTCTGTGACCTGCATACACAGATTGTGGACCCAGGCGTTCGGCCCACCCATTACAGTGCTTTGATGCCATGTGGAGGATCATGCTGGTGGTGGTGAGGTTGCTAGTGTTCACACCCCTGCTCATTTTTGTATGGCACAGGTTGCAGATTACAATTCTTTTGTCGTCCGCACTTTCCTCAAAAAAGCGCCAGACTGCGGAACACCTACCGCTTGGCAAAGGAGATTTCCGCAAGGGTGTGCTCTGGGGAACAGTTGCGGGTCTGTTTGGTGTAGCCCGCCTTCTCCCTTTTGCCACCCCACTGCCTCTTCCAGTTGTTGCAGTGCAGCAAATCCTTCCCCCTCTGTACTGCTGTCCTCGCTCGGCTTTCCACCTTCCCAGGTTGAGTCAGTGATTTCATCGTCCACCACCTCCTCTTCCACTTCCTTACTCTGCTCATCCTCCTTACTTGACCTAACCACTAAGTCAGTGATTGACAACTGTGTCTCATCCTCTTCATCAACCTCTTGAGACAGTAATTACCGTTGAGTTATTGGCAACTGTGTCTCATCATCATCCACCTCATTAAACAGTAATTGCCATTCCCCACCATCATCTTCTTGTGATTGTGGATGCTCAACAGTTTGGGAATCAGGGCACAAGATCTGTCCCACTTCAAGCGGCTTTGGCGAGAGGGCCAAATCAAGGAATGGCGCTGAAAAGCGCTCCTCGGAATATCTGAGTGTGGGATCACTTGTTTGCCCAGACTCTCCGTGGTGGGCGGAAGGAGGATCAGGGTGAGGATTGTGTGGACCAGACTTGGCTACGGAGACTGGACTCGGTGGAAGACAGGGTGGTGCTAAACAGACTGGAAGCATTATCTGCTGCAATCCAACCGACCACCTGGTCGCACTGGTCTGACTTCAAGAGTGGTGTCCTGCAAACTGGGTCATGAAGCTAGGTATCATGGATGATAATTTTCCTTGTGCTCTGGCAACAGGAAAGGTTTCGCCAATGTTATACAGGAGAGATACCACCGGTAATGTCACTGTCTGCAGCGTCTACGCAAAAAAGTACACTATGTCACAGATAATTTTTTTAAACCAACACGTTACACTCTAGATGTGGCCCTGGTAAGGTCACTGTCAGAAGCAGACACGGTCTATTAAAGTACACTGTATGTCACAGATACATTTTTGAAGCGCACAAGTTACACTGCAGATGTGGCAATGTCACTGTCAGAAGCGGACACCATCTATTGAAAGTGTACACTGGATGTCAGATATTTTTTGGATGTGTACACATTATACAGGAGATGTGGTGCAGCTAATGTCACTGTCCGCAGCGGACACAGTCTACGGAAAAAGTACACTATGTCACAGATACATTTTTTCAGCGCACACGTTACACTGCAGATGTGGCACTGGTTGTCTAGATGTGTAGTGGATGGGGAGACATGGATCCTGAAGTCAAAAGTTCAAAACATTGTTACCCTTTTGATCAATAGTGTAAGTCTCAAATTTATGATGGTATGGAAAGGAGCCATTGGGCTTTGGGACATCTAAATAGTGGAATAAAATCCTCTCTCTTTCTTCTACTGGGATGGATCTCTTTTGCCAAGGCAGATAGTGCTGCAGAGTTTGTGCGCAAGTCTGTAATTTTGAATCTCTCTGGTGGAGGGGGCACTAGTCAAAAACCTTCCTTTATGCTTACTCAGAAGTTTGAAGACATTTCTTCCCAAGCCTGCAGAAACAGGGAAAGGTTAGATCTGCCTAGACTTTTTTCCCAGTATCCATCCGGTATTAAACTTTTGCTTTTCTTGTCACTATTGTCTTTACAGTTCTTAGGCTACTTTCACACTAGCGTTTTTACTGGATCCAGCATGGCTCAGCAAAAACGCTTCCGTTTATATTATCTTTAACATAGCCAAGACGTTTCCGTCATGAACACCATTGAAAGTCAATGGGGGATGGATCCGTTTTCTATTGTCAGAGAAAACGGATCCTTCCCCATTGACTTGCATTGTGAGTCATGACGGATCTGTCTTGCTCTGCATCCCACGACAAAGAAAACTGCAACATGCTGCGGTTTGCTCTCCGATATGGGAACGCAACGCATTTTGGAGCATTCCGTTCAGTTACGTTTTGTCCCCATTGACAACGAATGGTGACAAAACTGAAGCGTTTTTCTCCGGTATTGAGACCCAATGACGAAACTCAATACCGTAAAATAGAAATGCTAGTGTGAAAGTAGCCTTATTCCTCCTGAAGAACCTATTCTCCTCTTTCTTATTTTAATGAAAGGGCATCTTCTGTTTACAGAAATTTGAGATTGAGAACCCATTCTTCTTGTTACAGGACCTATCTGACAGCTAGTCTAAAGCTGGCCCATAGAGGAATTCTCCCTGGCAAAGGATAGAACAAAGATTTGCTTTAGAACGTATATGTCCTGATCAAACCTTTAATCATAAGGCTATTTGGCAGAATTCAACAAGGCAGCCGACCTACCTGTTTAACCACCTCCGGACCGCCTAACGCAGGATCGCGTTCCGGAGGTGGCAGCGCTGCGCACAGTCACGCATATACGCGTCATCTCGCGAGACGCGAGATTTCCTGTGAACGCGCGCACACAGGCGCGCGCGCTCACAGGAACGGAAGGTAAGAGAGTTGATCTCCAGCCTGCCAGCGGCGATCGTTCGCTGGCAGGCTGGAGATGTGTTTTTTTTAACCCCTAACAGGTATATTAGACGCTGTTTTGATAACAGCGTCTAATATACCTGCTACCTGGTCCTCTGGTGGTCCCCTTTGTTTGGATCGACCACCAGAGGACACAGGTAGCTCAGTAAAGTAGCACCAAGCACCACTACACTACACTACACCCCCCCCCCCATCACTTATTAACCCCTTATTAGCCCCTGATCACCCCTAATCACCCCTGATCACCCCATATAGACTCCCTGATCACCCCCCTGTCATTGATTACCCCCCTGTCATTGATCAACCCCCTGTAAAGCTCCATTCAGACGTCCGCATGATTTTTACGGATCCACTGATAGATGGATCGGATCCGCAAAACGCATCCGGACGTCTGAATGAAGCCTTACAGGGGCGTGATCAATGACTGTGGTGATCACCCCATATAGACTCCCTGATCACCCCCCTGTCATTGATTACCCCCCTGTCATTGATTACCCCCCTGTAAAGCTCCATTCAGATGTCCGCATGATTTTTACGGATGCACTGATACATGGATCGGATCCGCAAAACGCATCCGGTCGTCTGAATGAAGCCTTACAGGGGCATGATCAATGACTGTGGTGATCACCCCCCTGTCATTGATTACCCCCCTGTAAAGCTCCATTCAGATGTCCGCATGATTTTTACGGATGCACTGATAGATGGATCGGATCCGCAAAACGCATCCGGACGTCTGAATGAAGCCTTACAGGGGCATGATCAATGACTGTGGTGATCACCCCATATAGACTCCCTGATCACCCCCCTGTCATTGATTACCCCCCTGTCATTGATTACCCCCCTGTAAAGCTCCATTCAGATGTCCGCATGATTTTTACGGATGCACTGATAGATGGATCGGATCCGCAAAACGCATCCGGACGTCTGAATGAAGCCTTACAGGGGCATGATCAATGACTGTGGTGATCACCCCATATAGACTCCCTGATCACCCCCCTGTAAAGCTCCATTCAGATGTCCGCATGATTTTTACGGATGCACTGATACATGGATCGGATCCGCAAAACGCATCCGGTCGTCTGAATGAAGCCTTACAGGGGCATGATCAATGACTGTGGTGATCACCCCCCCTGTCATTGATTACCCCCCTGTAAAGCTCCATTCAGATGTCCGCATGATTTTTACGGATGCACTGATAGATGGATCCGATCCGCAAAACGCATCCGGACGTCTGAATGAAGCCTTACAGGGGCATGATCAATGACTGTGGTGATCACCCCATATAGACTCCCTGATCACCCCCCTGTCATTGATCACCCCCCTGTCATTGATTACCCCCCTGTAAAGCTCCATTCAGATGTCCGCATGATTTTTACGGATGCACTGATAGATGGATCCGATCCGCAAAACGCATCCGGACGTCTGAATGAAGCCTTACAGGGGCATGATCAATGACTGTGGTGATCACCCCATATAGACTCCCTGATCACCCCCCTGTCATTGATCACCCCCCTGTCATTGATTACCCCCCTGTAAAGCTCCATTCAGATGTCCGCATGATTTTTACGGATGCACTGATAGATGGATCGGATCCGCAAAACGCATCCGGACGTCTGAATGAAGCCTTACACGGGCGTGATCAATGACTGTGGTTATCACCCCATATAGACTCCCTGATCACCCCCCTGTCATTGATCACCCCCCTGTCATTGATCACCCCCCTGTCATTTATCACCCCCCTGTCATTTAGCACCCCTCTGTAAGGCTCCATTCAGATATTTTTTTGGCCCAAGTTAGCAGAATTTTTTTTTTTTTTTCTTACAAAGTCTCATATTCCACTAACTTGTGTCAAAAAATAAAATCTCACATGAACTCACCATACCCCTCACGGAATCCAAATGCGTAAAATTTTTTAGACATTTATATTCCAGACTTCTTCTCACGCTTTAGGGCCCCTAGAATGCCAGGGCAGTATAAATACCCCACATGTGACCCCATTTCGGAAAGAAGACACCCCCAGGTATTCCGTGAGGGGCATATTGAGTCCATGAAAGATTGAAATTTTTGTCCCAAGTTAGCGGAACGGGAGACTTTGTGAGAAAAAAATTAAAAATATCAATTTCCGCTAACTTGTGCCAAAAAAAAAAAATTTCTATGAACTCGCCATGCCCCTCATTGAATACCTTGGGGTGTCTTCTTTCCAAAATGGGGTCACATGTGGGGTATTTATACTGCCCTGGCATTCTAGGGGCCCCAAAGCGTGAGAAGAAGTCTGGTATCCAAATGTCTAAAAATGCCCTCCTAAAAGGAATTTGGGCACCTTTGCGCATCTAGGCTGCAAAAAAGTGTCACACATCTGGTATCGCCGTACTCAGGAGAAGTTGGGGAATGTGTTTTGGGGTGTCATTTTACATATACCCATGCTGGGTGAGAGAAATATCTTGGTCAAATGCCAACTTTGTATAAAAAAATGGGAAAAGTTGTCTTTTGCCAAGATATTTCTCTCACCCAGCATGGGTATATGTAAAATGACACCCCAAAACACATTCCCCAACTTCTCCTGAATACGGCGATACCACATGTGTGACACTTTTTTGCAGCCTAGGTGGGCAAAGGGGCCCATATTCCAAAGAGCACCTTTAGGATTTCACAGGTCATTTACCTACTTACCACACATTAGGGCCCCTGGAAAATGCCAGGGCAGTATAACTACCCCACAAGTGACCCCATTTTGGAAAGAAGACACCCCAAGGTATTCTGTGAGGGGCATGGCGAGTTCCTAGAATTTTTTATTTTTTGTCACAAGTTAGTGGAAAATGCTTATTTTTTTTTTTTTTTTTTTTTTCATACAAAGTCTCATATTCCACTAACTTGTGACAAAAAATAAAAACTTCCATGAACTCACTTTGCCCATCAGCGAATACCTTGGGGTCTCTTCTTTCCAAAATGGGGTCACTTGTGGGGTAGTTATACTGCCCTGGCATTCTAGGGGCCCAAATGTGTGGTAAGGAGTTTGAAATCAAATTCTGTAAAAAATGACCTGTGAAATCCGAAAGGTGCTCTTTTGAATATGGGCCCCTTTGCCCACCTCGGCTGCAAAAAAGTGTCACACATCTGGTATCTCCGTAATCGGGAGAAGTTGGGGAATGTGTTCTGGGGTGTCATTTTACATATACCCATGCTGGGTGAGAGAAATATCTTGGCAAAAGACAACTTTTCCCATTTTTTTTATACAAAGTTGGCATTTGACCAAGATATTTATCTCACCCAGCATGGGTATATGTAAAAAGACACCCCAAAACACATTCCTCAACTTCTCCTGAATACAGAGATACCAGATGTGTGACACTTTTTTGCAGCCTAGGTGGGCAAAGGGGCCCACATTCCAAAGAGCACCTTTCGGATTTCACAGGTCATTTACCTACTTACCACACATTTGGGCCCCTAGAATGCCAGGGCAGTATAACTACCACACAAGTGACCCCATTTTGGAAAGAAGAGACCCCAAGGTATTCGCTGATGGGCATAGTGAGTTCATGGAAGTTTTTATTTTTTGTCACAAGTTTGTGGAATATGAGACTTTGTATGAAAAAAAAAAAAAAAAAAAAAAATCATCATTTTCCACTAACTTGTGACAAAAAATAAAAAATTCTAGGAACTCGCCATGCCCCTCACGGAATACCTTGGGGTGTCTTCTTTCCAAAATGGGGTCACTTGTGGGGTAGTTATACTGCCCTGGTATTCTAGGGGCCCAAATGTGTGGTAAGGAGTTTGAAATCAAATTCAGGAAAAAATGAGGAGTGAAATCCGAAAGGTGCTCTTTGGAATATGGGCCCCTTTGCCCACCTAGGCTGCAAAAAAGTGTCACACATCTGGTATCCCCGTACTCAGGAGAAGTTGAGGAATGTGTTTTGGGGTGTCTTTTTACATATACCCATGCTGGGTGAGATAAATATCTTGGTCAAATGACAACTTTGTATAAAAAAATGGGAAAAGTTGTCTTTTGCCAAGATATTTCTCTCACCCAGCATGGGTATATATAAAATGACACCCCAAAACACATTCCCCACCTTCTCCTGAGTACGGAGATACCAGATGTGTGACACTTTTTTGCAGCCTAGGTGGGCAAAGGGGCCCATATTCCAAAGAGCACCTTTCGGATTTCACAGGTCATTTTTTCCTGAATTTGATTTCAAACTCCTTACCACACATTTGGGCCCCTAGAATGCCAGGGCAGTATAACTACCCCACAAGTGACCCCATTTTGGAAAGAAGAGACCCCAAGGTATTCGCTGATGGGCATAGTGAGTTCATAGAAGTTTTTATTTTTTGTCACAAGTTAGTGGAATATGAGACTTTGTAAGGAAAAAAAAAAAAAAAAAAAAATCATCATTTTCCGCTAACTTGTGACAAAAAATAAAAAGTTCTATGAACTCACTATGCCCATCAGCGAATACCTTAGGGTGTGTACTTTCAGAAATGGGGTCATTTGTGGGGTGTTTGTACTGTCTGGGCATTGTAGAACCTCAGGAAACATGACAGGTGCTCAGAAAGTCAGAGCTGCTTCAAAAAGCGGAAATTCACATTTTTGTACCATAGTTTGTAAACGCTATAACTTTTACCCAAACCATTTTTTTTTTACCCAAACATTTTTTTTTTATCAAAGACATGTAGAACTATAAATTTAGAGCAAAATTTCTATATGGATGTCGTTTTTTTTTGCAAAATTTTACAACTGAAAGTGAAAAATGTCATTTTTTTGCAAAAAAATCGTTAAATTTCGATTAATAACAAAAAAAGTAAAAATGTCAGCAGCAATGAAATACCACCAAATGAAAGCTCTATTAGTGAGAAGAAAAGGAGGTAAAATTCATTTGGGTGGTAAGTTGCATGACCGAGCAATAAACGGTGAAAGTAGTGTAGGTCAGAAGTGTAAAAAGTGGCCTGGTCTTTCAGGGTGTTTAAGCACTGGGGGCTGAGGTGGTTAAAGCTCTCCATAGGTGTTTCCTGTCCTGGAGCTGGTCTCCCTCAGGGTGCAGTCATTGGCTTTAAAGGAAAAACTCCTATTACTCTACACACAACCGATAAAAAAAAAAAAAAAAAAAAAAAAAAAAACACCTTAGAACTCTTTAAACCCCAGTCTGTATGAGATTTTAAAAAATCCAGAGCCAAACTTAAGAAGAGAGCAGACTTTATTAAATAGCTGTATGTACACTTTGGAGGGAAAAGAGAAATGGCTATTTTCCCTGCAAGAACCTGGATTTATTAAGTGTGTATGATGGGCACAAAACCTTAAAGGAGAGAATATTAAGCGACAGATACAAAGTTTAACAGTGTAACTAGTGTTCACTAAGGAGCGGTTCAAAATATTAATATGAGTTGTTAGGAAGACAATTAAGAAGTTGGTTGAAAACTGGGCACACAGGAGAGATGAAGCTGCACAGAGCCAAGTATACATGGCACTATCTACATTTAAAGTCCATTTACATTTCTTACTTTCTGCATGGTCCAATGTAGAATATTAACATTTCCCAGAACACGTTTCATGTTGAAAAACCCCAAATCCTGTAGACTCCAGTGAATCTGCAACACTAGACAGGAGAGCATGACTACAAGACAGACAGGTTAAAACAGCGTCGTAAAGAGTCAGGACACAAGGGGGAAAAGAAGATGCAACAAACTTTGAGGAACTTTTTTTGGTTGCGCTTTTTGTGCTCTTTGAATTCACCGAAAAGGGCAAAGTAAATTGAATAAGAGCAAAAGGTGGGAATTACCTTGAATACATTCCCTCAAAAACACCAGGAACATTGCTTGAAAACATTTCATGAGATAAGGCACAAGAAAAAGGAAAAGCAACCCACAAAAACAATGCACCAACCTATTCAAGAAGTGAGCCACATCAATCAGGACGACTAGCATGGTTGCAGGCCCCTAACTGTTCTGCAAGCATTCAGTCAACACAGCATGAAGGATATTCAACTGGAATCCTTTGAAACCAATATGGTTTGCTAGTCTGTTCAGCATCATATCTTCATGGACACTACTCAGGGGCGCATAAGAGTGCATATAAATGCAGTTTTATCATTAACACAGATGAGTGGAAGGTGTGGCTGAGGACAGGACAGTGTGAAAATAGCTTTTATCCATTCTGAAATGCAAGATCCATTATTTCACAAGTTTTTTTTTTTCCTTGTACATTCTGATCGAGATTTGAGATATTATTTTTTTTTAAACCCTATATCGATTCAAAATGCTGTGTGCATTAAAAGCATATATAATTTCATTTTTCAGATACATAGATCCAAATACCTCCCATAGACATTTAAATGGAAAAATTCTGGTTCCCTGCAGCCACTAGAGGGAGCTCACGCACACTGGTTTATTATAAAAGGTGTATAAACAGTATACAATGGTCTATGTAACAGATTTGGATTGCTACCTCATGAAAAATGAGCGCTCAAGACTATAAAGATTTATTTTTATTTTTTTATTAATTCTAAAGAATAATCGGCTCCGAATGAAACATTGATTTCGTGGTGAACCCAGTTTCATTGCACTGGGAATCATTACCACCTTAAAAAGTGGGCACTGAATATTTAAAAAAATGTAAATCAGTCAATTTCTGAAAAACAAACCTAACCTAGGTTGTATATGGTCAGCTCACAACTCCACGGCAGGACAATCCCAGGCACACAGATAGACCCAGAGTCCAGCCTTGCAACCGGGAAACAATTTAAGACCAGTTCTACCAAAATGTGTAACCCTTTATACAGTGCATTCTGCAAATAGACTATTGAACACACACAAAATTAAATGGAATGCATTTATGGGACTCGTATGTGGGGCTGGGCTTCTTTCAATTAAAGGGGTTGTCTCACTTTAGCAAATGTCCTTCATGTAGAGAAAGTGAATACAAGGCAGTTACTAATGTGTTGTGATTGTCCATATTGCTTCCTTTGCTGGTTTGATTCAATTTTCCATCACATTATCCACTGCTCGTTTCCAGAGATTACACCACCCTGCAATCCAGCATCAGTGGTCATATGTTCATAATATAGAAAAAGAGCTGGCCTATGCACACTCCTGCGGCCAGCTTGTGCTTTCCCTATAGTGTGCAAGCATGACCACCAGTGCCGAATTGCAGGGTGGTCGTAATTGCCGGATATGAGCAGTGTATAGGCAATACGGACAATCACAATACATTAGTAAGGGCCTCGTATCAAATTTCTCTACATGATAAATACCATTAGTTTGAGTGAGACAACCCCTTTAAACAGAATGGTAAGGTCAGGTTCTATCATGTATGATGTACAATCAGGACAAGATCAGCCATAATTTGCTTCTAGCAATGGCTGTCAAAACCAAAGAAATTCATGTCTGCAATGTACAAAGAGGTGTCCACATATGAATGTTTCCATAGGCCCTCCGATCAGTAGACACGTAAAAAAAAAGTAATGGGGATGGGGGTTTATGGACTTAAAGGTGTTTCCTAACTTTGCGAACGTAAAAGGGTTTGCCAAGATTTTCATTCTGATCAGTGGGGGTCCGACACCCGGGATCCTCGCAGATCAGTTGTTTGAGAAGGCACCAGTACTCCTGTAAGCACCGCGGCCTTCTCCGTGCTCACCAAGCTCAGCGCCGTACATTGTCTAGTGGCTGTGCTTGTTTTCATACTCATCCCCATTCACTTCTATGGGGCTGTGCTGCACCTAGGTCATGTGACCGATGAACATGTCATCACTTGGCTAGGGAAAGCAGAGAGAAGGCTGCAACGCTACTGTGAGCGCCGCTGCCGTCTGGGGATGCAGGGTGTCTGACCCCACCGATCAGATACTGATGACCTACCCTGAAGATTAGGAGCAGGACAAGCTGTGTACAAGGTTTGCAGCCTATGAATCTAAACAAGGTTTAGAAAATTGTAGAAATGCATAACCTTCATGTACATAAAAACCCATGTATGTCAGTAATCACAGCGAATCGCACTACAGTCAGCCTCCCCACCATGAAAATAGATAACATAGGGAATTGATTAGGATAAATGAGTGCAAAATGATAAGAAAAAGCTTGCCCCATCAGGAAACCGCATCACTCTTGACAACTGGGGGTGTCTGGCATTGTTACTAGGCCTTATTCCAGTGAATATTGCCGAGCTGTAATGCATGACACCGCCACTGGACAGGAGTGGCATGGTTTCTAGAAATAACATACACCCCCTTTACAAAGGGAACCTGTCAGCAGCTTTTGGTGCATCAGACTGCATGGGACAGTAGGACTGTTCAACAGCATACCAACCATGCGCCTGTTAACACCTTCCCAACATATATGGTGTACGTCGGGTCCTTAAAGGGGTTCTCTGGGAATTAAGAAAATTAAAATATTTAAATATTACTTTATATTCCCAAAGATCTTTCATTAGTTATAATGGCTTGTTTTGTCTGGGGAGCAATCATCAGGGGAAACAAAATGGCCACCATCCCAATAGTACACACAAAACTTGTCCACACAGGAGGACAAGTTACTTCACAGCACTGAGGTAAAGAGCTGCCTAATCCTCCTCTCTACCCTACTGGTCAGGGATTACGATCCATAATACATCTGATAAGAGCTTTAGCCGTATATCTGGGGAACTTAAAGGGGTTGTCTGAGTTCAGAGCTGAACCCGGACATACCCTTATTTTCACCCCGGCAGCATCCCTGAGCCTAGCATCGGAGCATCTCATGCTCCAATGCACTCCCGTGCCCTGCGCTAAATCGCGCAGGGCACGGGCTCTTTTGTTTTCAATAACACACTGCTGGGCGGTAACTTCCGCCCTGCAGTGTGTTCGGTGACGTCACCGGCTCTGAGGGGTGGGCTTTAGCTCTGCCCTAGCCGTTTTACTGGCTAGGGCCGAGCTAAATCCCGCCCATAAGTGCCGTTGACGTCACCGGGGTTCCTGTCAGCCCCATGGAGAGCCCCGGTATGTCACCAAAACTCCTAAAAATGCCTTTGCCCTGCGCAATTTAGCGCAGGGCAAAGGAGAGCATCGGAGCATAAACTGCTCCGATGCTCATGTCAGGGGGGCTGCCTGGGTGAAAATGGAGGGATGTCCGGGTTCAGCTCTGAACCCGGATAACCCCTTTAATACAGAGAGGTAGGACAGGCTGTGGTAATGGAGACTGTAAACAAGTGCTACTGCTCATTAGCCACACCTCACCCTCCTCTCATGTCTCATCTCTATTCCCACAGAGATTCATCTGTATTCAGGATCATAATCCCTGACAAGTAGAGAGGAGGATGAGGCAGCTCTTTACCTCAGTGTTGTGAAATAACTTGTCCTCCTGTGTGATTAGGACAGTTTTTGTGTGTATTAGGCCCCATTCACACGTCCGCAATTTCGTTCTGCATTTTGCGGAACGGAATTGCGGACTCATTCATTTCTATGGCCGCACTTCCGGGTCCGCATTTCCATTCCCGAAAAAAATAGAACATGTCCTATTCTATTAGTGCGGTCGATGTGCGGTCCGCAAAATGTGGAACGCACATTGACGGTGTCCGTGTTTTGCGGATCTGCAAAACACGCTACGGACGTGTGAATGGACCCTTAATAGGATGTCGGCCATTTTATTTCTCCTAATGATTGCTCCCTAGACAAAAAAGCCATTATAACTAATGAAACGTATTTGGGAATATATTTATCATAAAGTAACATTTAGGTATTGTAATTTATTTCATTCCCGGAGAACCCCTTTAAAGATTGTGTCCACTCATGGTGAACAGCGACCGTGACATCTGAGCAGTGAAATCTTGGGAGCACGGCTCTCCCGCACCTAGATCGAGGGAGCAAATTGGAGGGTCAGCATATCACGCTGTGGTTCACCTGATTAAAATGCATTAATTTTTTTATTTCATTTGAGGCTCCGTTCAAGTTCTGATACTTTTTCTTAATATGAAAATTAGGCCTTTGGTGCAATGAGTGTGTCATCATTGCTCGTGTTGTACCCAGGCTCCATTGCTTTCTGTGGCCAGCCCCTTCATCGCTGCTTTGTCTCTGCCTGGCTCTGCCAAAGTAGCGAGGGAGGGGAGGGCCAGAGAAAGGAGTGGGGTTGGGTGCAACAAGAGCAATGGTGATGCCCTCATTGCACCAAAGGTCTAATTTGCATATTAAGAAACAAAAAGTATAACTCTAGAACGGAGCCTCTGATCAACAAACAAAAAACGGTGTTTTAAATCAGATGAACCACAGTTTAATAGGGACAGTCATTGGTGACATATTCCCTTTAAGTACTAAAACACAAGAAAAACTATTAAAATGTGATCACTGTAATTGTGGGAATTAACCCAGGGAATTAAGTGAACAGGTCAGTTTTACAGCATAGGGAACTCCATAAAACAAAACCTATAAAACTGCGATACTGTTTCTCCATTTCCACCCAAATTGGAATTTTTTCCAGATTCCTATTACATTGTATGCAATAATAAAAGTTAGGAAGTGGAACTTGTCCAGCGCACACACAAAAAAAGAAGCCTTGCCGTCATATAAAGTAGCACACACTAGAGCAAGGATCAGCAACCGGCGGCACTCCAGGGGTTCTGAAACTACAACTCCCAGAATGCTCCATTCACTTCTATAGGAATTATAACAGCTGAGCATTTTTGCATGCTGGGAGTTGTAGATTTTATTTGAGATGTTTTAGCTCAGACCTACAAACATTGGGGGAGATTTAGCAAGACAGGCTTAGTTGCCCATAGCAACCAGATTCCACCTTTCATTTTTCAGAGCTCCTTTGAAAAATGTAAGCTGAAATCTGATTGGTTGTCATGGGCAACTAAACCAGTTTTGATAAATCTCTCTCCGTGTGTGAGATCAGATGAAACATTTCTTGTGAAGACCCTTCAGACGATTAGTTTTTCACATGATGGCAGGGGCACCTCAGTTTGGGGATCTGTCCTAATGCAGGGAGAATTGCTCACTCGAAGTAGTGAAATGCAGACACTTTATTAGGGGCATGGTAAGAATGCTGAGAGACAGCGCCATGAAGTCTGATACCCAAAAAGGTGATGGCAGCCTTCCCTTTAAAACTATAATGGTTGGCAGTGGCACTATTTTTAGGTTCCGGTGCTCTGTTATGGGGTAATGTCCCAAAATTATAGAAAACAAATCACAGCACTCAGGTATAGAATGCAAGTTAATCAAATATTTATTTCATCCCTAGTGTTTTCACTGCAAGTGGATTAAATAAATATTTGATTAACGTGCATTCTATACCCGAGTGCCGTGATTTTTGTTCCCTGCAGAGCAAACATCACTAATATAGACACTAGATTGAATTATCCTCTATTATTAAAAAGCTTAGATCTTTGTAATGAATGAATGAATGAAAATGGAAAGTAAACAAAAAAACAAACAAAAAAAAACAATGGACACAATGCGACACCTAAAAGCGTTTATTGTATGCAACAAAACTTAAATATGATCATGTGTACATACAAGGTGCACGGGCAGCATTAGGGCAACACTTACGTGTCCACTAATCCTTTGACAAAATGCAGAGTGCACACTTATCTAAAATAAAAAAATATTCTGCCACAAACAAGAAACATGGACTTTAGAACCGCAAAACACCTTAAAAAAAAAAAAAACAAAAAAAAAAACAGCCAGCATTTCCGTTTCCGGTATACAGCTGCCTAACGCAACCATTTTCTTAAAAACAAACAAGAAAAAAAAACAAAAAAGAGGAATTTTGAAAAATGTTTTATATTGTTATTAAAAATCTGGCAACCAACATTATAAAATCAAGTGCCGGACTGTGTTGCTTATGCAATACAGTATTCCAACATGAGCATTTTATCAAAATGGCGTTTTACGAGAAGTGATATATGGTATTTAAAAGAAAAAAATATATATGTACATTTACCTAAATTTTAATCCAGAACAAAGGGGGTGAAAGAATGGCATTAATGAAATGTCTGCAAAAAAAATAATAATTAAAAATTAAATGGTGACTCCCTCTCCTATTTAGTGCAGAGAGATAAGTGGGACATGATATCGTCTCATGGGGTTGGTCAGGGGTGAGGGGCTGTACATCTCATTCTATTTAAAAAGTAGACTTGTAGCACATTTATTTTTACATAAAACAGTTTTTCTAATTCATTAATTCCACACATTCCTTCCGGCTGTGCCTTCCCTCTATGTACACCAGCAGAAAACAGTACAATCTGTTTTCACAACGAGTCCTATGTGCAGGGTCAAGATTCATGAGGCTGGAGAGTCACATCAGCACCTTCTGGCTTTGTCTTGTACAGCAGGATACAGCAGACACGGCGTCAAGGAGACCCAACAACCACCATAGTGAGATTTCAATGGATGGAAACAAAAAAAAAAAAAGTTTTCAAAATTCATTGGGCTTGCTGAAGACTACATTTCAGTTTTTTTTTTTTTTTTGTATTTGTTAAAAGTAGAAAGCAGTTCATGTTTGAAGCAAGTTTATCTTCTGAATAAAAAACGGAATTCAGTCTTGAAGTGTGGAGCATGCCTGGTTACGGACAGTCACTTCTGCCTTTTGTTCAGGATCTTTCTTTTTACCTGTGCAGAAAAACAAACAAACCTAAAAGTCACAAAAATGAGGCATAAACGCAAACCGGACATTTGACATACCTGTCTAGGATTAGAAAAACATGACCGCTTTCTTCCAAAAACAGCACCACACCTCTCCACAGGTTGTGTATGGTATTGCAGCTCTGCTCCACTAATTCCAACGGAACTGTGCTGCAAAACAAGACAACCCCGTGGCGCCGTTTTTTGTTTTGTTTGTTTTTTTAAGAAATCCGCCATGTTTTTCTAATCCTGGACAAACACTTTAAAAAATACATTAGGCAACCAAAGAGATATGAACGCAACAGAATTGCAACGGATTTACGTGTGGAAAAACGCAGCATAATATAGTAGGAAACCAACCAAAAACCACTACGTAACACAATATCATGTGTGGGCACATAACTACAAAACCGAATCATCAAGACCACACATGCAGTACAAAAACATCATTATATCACATCAAAAGACATACATAGAATAAATAATGTAAATAATAAAATAATCCATAAGGTGCTGAGCAGATGACACCCCACCGGGCTCTGTCCACACAAAAATCGTACCAGTAGGTGGGATGTAATAAAGAGATAAGTCTGACCCCATGGCGGTCATCTGAACGAACACCATATAATACTACATTTTCCGGCAGAAAATAAATTGATCCCCACGGGTCATGGTCTCCGTTTGCCTCTCATGAGATGCGGGATACATTTAAAGAACAGGTTAATAAAGCATAACAATTGTCAATGACAGGCGTTATAAGAGGTGACAATTTCTATGCTTCTACTCTGTCCTCTATGAAGCTGCACCTGGAGGAAACCTCTCTCTTCTGCCTCCTGGCTGCTCTCACATGCACTAAATAGCTCTGCTTCACTAGCTGGATATCCTGGACTGGAGTCTATCTCCCACAGGGTATCTCCTTCACTGCCCAGACATAGGCTGCGGGAAGAAGCGACAGATTACCACATTGAACAAGTACGTTTCTCTGGAATAACTTACATCATACTTTCTTAAAAAAATATATTTTTTTTTTTACATGGCTAATACTCAGTAAAACACAATCCAGGAAACATAGGGCGGTCTTATTTATATTTCTCATCTGCCTCCATTAGGTTGACATGAATGCTGCAATACCATACGTTCTGTATTAGGAGACATTCATTCATAACCCACTTCTTAATAGTACCCACAGGGCGATGGCGCCAGCTTAGGAGCTGGGCATGTACCATCACTGGCAGGTGCCCTCTGCATTATACCGCAGGCATCCTGCTCTCACTACAGGGATCGGAGATAACTGGGCAGTTTAACCCCTCAGATGACACGGTCAATAGCGACAGCAGCATCTAGTGGGGAGAGGACTCAGTATGAGCTGAATGCAATCACGAGGTGAAGAGTACTCAGTATGGTAGATGGGGGCCTTCTAAAGTACCGCAGGCCTGCCATGTCCTGGCTGACCAGAATGACTATGCACTGTAATACAGGAGTATTACAGTGCACACTACAAGTAATCAAAAGATCACAGGTTCAAGTACTAAAGGAACTAATATAATAAAAGACCTAAACATAAGGGGAGACCGTCACCTTTTAACCAGCAGAGCTGATCTGGATTTCCTAAGAGGCAGTGGCATTGTCGCTTGCTCTAGTCATACAGAGCACAATGTAGGCAGGAAAATACAATACAAGCTGCTTCTGTCTTCTCCTCTGGGTCCTGGGCCGTCTCCGGCAGCCATGCACCCTACCCAGTTCTGCTAGATTGCAGGAGCGTTAGTGCAGTGATGCCAAAGGATTCACTGCAGACCAGAGGACAGCTTTGCTTGCTGTCAAAGGATGGTCGTTAAGGGAGATACACAATGCTGAAGTTGCTTCTGATTTCACAGGAGCCATGATGGATTCATTTTGTAACAGGTGTCATTTACTTATAGTGTAGGGACCAACAGGTTTCAATCCTTTCACTGGATAGAAAAGTGCAGATTCTACACTATTCTAGCCATCATAGAGCAACAGAAACCTCATGGAAAGGAGTGTGAACAGAGCCTTAAATCCACAAAATGCTAATTCAGCTAGTTATGTATCACATAGTTGTTATATAACCTCCATTAGTCTCGACTTAACTACAAGCATCAATGGCTGTGCAGTACATAAAAAAAAAAAAAAATATTCAGCTTTCCCCATTACTTTTTAAATAGGGGTGACTCCAACTCCACAGATGCTTCCATTTTCTTAAGAGGCGTCCTGCATCGTAGTCGTTCTTACTTTTAGATTAAGACTGGTGTATGAAATGCCAGTCTTAATGGATCTCATAATTATATATATATGGGAAAGGACGCTAAAACAAAATAACAAAATCTTTATTATAATGTCTAAGTAAAATATAGGGGTGTCTACCCAGACTGCAACAAGCAGCTACTTGACCCGTCACTGATTTATGGGACCACCGTCATACTAACCACACTGATAAAGGTGGAACTGCACTGAAGCTCCCTCTCCAGGCTGGAGGGGGTATAGCGGCCAGGGGAGGAGCTAACAGCTTTATCTAGTGTCAGCGCCTCCTAGAGGACATAGCTATACCACGGTTCCTGTGTCCCCCAATGAATATGGGCGAGAAAAGCAACATTTTCAATCTCATAAAACCACATTTACATGCAGTCATTTAAATAAATAAAAAAGTCATACAAAAAAAATTATATAAATATATATTTGTATGTTACCTTTGTAAATCCATTTGTCTTTGTGCTGTTTTTTTGGCTGTAAGATCTTGCTGTTTTGGTACCTTTGCATTACCTGCCTCCATCCCAGGGGCACTTGCTTGACTGGCTGCTGCCCTCTTACGTCCTCGTCCAGACGGCTTGCTTGAGTCATCATTTTTTGCTGCACTGCCCTGAGACTCTGACTTTGGTGGCCGTCCTCTTCTAGGCTTGGGTGGTGCTGTGGGAACTACATCATCTGCCTTTTTGTCCTCAGTCTCTTTATGGATATTTTCTGTCCCTGGTGAAGCTGCGGGTCTTTTTTTCCCTCTTTCTGTACCAATATTTGGCGTAGCTATCGGATCAGAAATCACCTCCTGAGAAAAAAAATAAATACACATGTAAAACAAGATAAATCAGAAGACATAAGATGTGACAAAAAAACTGACAAAAAAAAAAAAAAACTGTTTTGAATTAAAGGCATTTCCAGGATTTAAATAGTGATAACCTATACTCAGCATAGGTTACCTATATCTGATTAGTGGGGTTCCAACTGCTGGAACCACCTGCGATCACCTGCTTAAGCACTGCGGCCTCTTCATCGAACTGTAATGTCATGTCCATTGGGCACATGGCCTTTGTGCAATTCAATCCCATTCATGTGAATATGACTGAATTGCAGTGCCAAACAAAGCCCCTATATAATGTACAGCAGCTGAGCTTGAAATGCTGTGAATAGGACTCTGTGCTTGCTTGCCCCTTTCAAAAAGCGGAGTAGCGGGGGTGCTGGAAGTCAGACCCCCATCAATGTAATAATGATAATCTCTGAAGACAGGTCATCAATATTTAATTTCTGGAAAGCCCCTTTAAATATAACAAAACAAGTAGTGAGGTTACTGTACCTTGCTCTTGACCACGTCACATTTGACTGGCGTGGCGGAGATCATTCTAACTGGATGCTCCTCATTTTCACTTACACCAATTTCAGATACTTCTAAACTCTGATCCCTAAAAAGAAATGATTTATTATTTACAAAATTGCAAGAATAAATACAATCTGCTTTCTTATATGCAAAAGAATAATTACATGCAAAACCCTCAGGAGCAGAAAACCCCCTGTGGTCCTAAAATCTTCCCCATAAAACTAATAAAAAACAAAAACACACTTGCCTGTCCGCTGTCCTGCTGCTGCCCTGTTCCTGAAGGACCAGGAAGGGTCTTGGGCCAAATCACAGGCCTCAATGGTCACATCTGCTTGAATGATATGTTATCCTGGGACAGCGGGACTGCTGACAGACAAGTGTGGCTTTGTGTTTGATGGGGCACAGGTTAGGACCATAGGGTTTGTTAGCTCACAGGCCACATAACCTTTTTAAAACCTCTTTCAACACGTCTCTAACTTGGAAGCACCTATTGGGTGTGCCAATTAGCTTAGTAAATCTCCCCCTTAGTGAACACATATTTAAGTTTTAGTTATTCAAAAAAAGAGAAAGTGGTCTTTGTTTTACCTTTGCCGCAAAAGAACATTAGGGTCTGATTCGGAAATGATAATTGTATTGATTACAGCATCAGTACCAGAACTCCTTTGATAAGGCCGCCTGCCAGTGGCAGAGAGAGGCTTGTTCAGTGCACCAAGGACAGTTGTCGGTTTTGGCTACCGGAAAGAAAAAAACAAAAAACAAGTGAAAACCATGAAATGTATGAAGAACAAACTTTATGGCTTTGAGTGCATTATAAACGCAATCCAAGTATATTAGTGGTCCTCTGAAAAACCAGCAGCAGAAAATGTTATAGGCTCATGCACACAAACGTATATTTTTTT
The DNA here is from genome assembly GCF_905171765.1 of Bufo bufo. Classification (NCBI taxonomy): domain Eukaryota; kingdom Metazoa; phylum Chordata; class Amphibia; order Anura; family Bufonidae; genus Bufo; species Bufo bufo. The sequence goes on along the minus strand of NC_053390.1, from coordinate 739,644,352 downwards.
CTGCATCAGATCTGCATTTTTGTGCAGGACAGTTGCGGACCCAGTCATTGACACTGTGTTGTCCGCATCACTGTCCCGCAAAGAGATAGAACATATCCCATTCTTGTTCGTTTTACAGACAAGAATAGGACAGTTCTATAGAGGACAGGGCATTCCATTTAGCAAAATACCGAATTGCACGCGGCCAGTATCCGTGTTTTGCGGACCACAAATCAGGCTACGGTCATGTGCAAGAGCCCTAACTCCGTAATCATTACTGCACGCAGTCTTGAAAACACTTAAAAAGGGAACAACTCCTGCATTCTTATTTCCTGCAACTTTTTATTTTACTCACTTCTATAGCGCCGACGTATTCTGCAGCACTTAACGACATTATCATTTGCTGTCTCCAATAGAGCTCACAATCTAAGTTCCGTATCAGTATGTCTTTGGAGTGTGGGAGGAAACCAGAGAACCCGGAGGAAACCCAGGCAAACACAGGGAGAAGATACAAACTCCATGCAGATGTTGTCCTTGGTCGGATTCAAACCTAGGAGGACCCCAACGCTGCAGGGCACCAGAGCTAACCACAGCCACCCATAATCATGTAATTTTTTAATGATATTTTAGGGTTCATACAATTTACAGGCTGTTTAAACTATTACCTTTCCCGTTAATAGAAGTATCCTTGTCTCTTCACTTATGTAGCTCTTGTCATTGCAGAAGTCCTGCAAGATACAGAATCATTTGTTATTCTCTCCCAAATACAATCGAGCTAAAGCAACAGAAAAATAAGGAATTCATTTCAGCAAGCAAAAAGTACAAAAAAGGGAAAACGTGCAATAGGTTTTTTATCTTTAATATGTATTGAAATAATTAACCTCTTAAGGACAGGGCAATACTTTTGATGTCATACTGAAAATCGTGTAGCTGCCCGTCAAGTGCTCTGTTCCTGTAACAGAGTGCACAATCTCATTATCATTACAGGGTGGACGCCTCGAAGGGATTGTGTAGGATTGTAAAACTTTGCTGACACACATGATCGCAGTTTTTGTGGGGTATTGCAGATTAGCCTCATTAACTGAATTTTAGGGCAGAGTGCCAACGGATAATGCTACTCTGAATGTCAAGAACATCTGTAACGTTCATATAGTATTGTTATGCCTTTTCATAAGGATACAGTGATGTCTGCTTATTCTAGTCAAGATGGACGTTAATTGCCTTTAAGAAAGTTCGTCCTGAACCATAGTTACAATTTTACTATGTGTCTGGAGTAGGCCAATGGAAAGGTCACAGAAAGCTTACTCTATATAAGGTTCAGACTATGTATGGAGAGCATTGTTCGTTAAAAGTCATTGCCACAGATGTAGGTTTATCTAAAGGGAGTAATTTTACCTCATTGCAAGGATATGAAGGAGGTAACGCCGTTTCAGGAGAAACATCTGATGTGTGTGTTTATTCATATAATCGAAAGTATAACGTATGTATACATAAAGTGGATTTATTTAGTCCTAGCATAAACCAATTAAGAATTCATATATATTGACACATTATAACAAGGTATATATCACACACACTTTATGCCGTGTGTGTCTCACTAAGCGAATATGTATTAGGATATATGGAAAACGTTTAATTTGATTTTCTGCTAATGGAATTTACTCAGAGGAGCTAATGTTATTCTAACCATAATGAATCAGTCGTTTGGACAGTTAGACTATACTAACCCACGTGCGAGTGTAAGGCCCATTAAGAGTCTGGGGAAAATCATGATGGCCCCACTAAGTCTGGGAAAGATTACTTCAGAGTGTCAAAGAAGTATCCCTCCTCATTGATTTAGGTTGCAAAGGTTAAAAGGTATAATATGTAACAAAGTCACATCGTATAAATTAATTCTTGAAAAGTCTAATGTTAATATGTTACACAACAGTGCCATCTGGAGACAAATGGATATCATGACACCAATCACAATAGTGCATTCTGGGTAAATATGATCTCATAGGATCCTTACCATATGAGCACACCCATCCAACATGATTGGAAAATCCTAATCTTGAAGGGGTGTGATCATTAGATAAGGATGGGGATAATTACCACGTACCGGGATATATCACAAAAAGAAAGGAAGAAAAAGAAAGGGGAAAAAGAAAGGAAAAAACAACAACAACAGACTTCACGAGACAGAGAACACATAGGATCCCCACTACATTACAAGGAAAGAAAACCCTGGATTAGTCCCCGACTACCAGAGAATCCAATCCCTGAGAGCTGGTTATCCTCCGCAACTCTGCTCATCCTTTGATCTAGTAACGTATATTTCTGTACGTGTAGTATTCATAAATCACTTTGCTTGGTATATAGTTAAGATCCCCATTTTGTGTGGATTCATAGTGTTAAGTGGCCACAGCAATATTATAATTGGTAGTGAAAATGCATATCACTAAATAATACATATGATACTATCAGAGAAAGAATCTCAGACTGAAATTTTATATTCCATAGCCATACCAAGTTAAGGAATTTATAAGTTATATCATACTACCATATACTGAAATTGTTCATAGGTGACAGAGCAAAGGGTTAACATCTCTAAAGTTTCTGTATTGAGTTTGGGTCTGTACAGATGGCTGCAGACGTGGTATATTCTCGTATTTTCATGATAGCTTGTTAGTGGGTGTTGGTAAAGTAGTGGTGTGTTAGCACCACCGTGTGGCATATTTTGGGTATTATTTTGCAGCTTCATTGTTTGTCTTTGCAATTGTATTGATGTTATATTCTTGGTTTGTATTGTGTATAATAAATTACATATAAATTTTTGCATAGACCATTGTCCCTTTGTTTCACTGCTTGCATCAAATTAAGATACTCGATAAAAGAACTTAGAGGCGATTATGTCCGCCTGAAGGATCATATAATAGTTATATTCTTCTTTGATCCTCTCTTTTATATGAAGATTCTTTTTATATGAAGATATACGACAGTATACATATAGGTCAAGCAATTTATAATAAAAGAATAACAGGGCTGAGGATTACCATGTCAGGCTGCGTAAAAAATCGACTTGGTAACATAGGTTCCTTGGGTGCTTCGGCAAGGGTGATCGCAATTTTGCTGTTTATAACACAAAGAGCCACATCGCAGACCGTATACAATTTCTAAAAACAAAGATTATTATTTCATAGTACAACAGAATATGTCAGGCTAAAAAAAAATATTTTACTTTATAATAAAAAGCAGCACCTCTATCACATTACTATGACCACTTTCTACTTTAAAAGTTGGCAGCGCCTAGCTCGTGTGTGGTGAGCTGGCCTGGTGGGGACAGAAGGTGTGTGGTGAGCTGTCTGCACACATCTCATTTCTGTCATGGGTAAAAGGGGTGATTTATCAAAGTTGTAAAAAGGGATGATTATTAACTTTCAGGCCAAGGGTAACTGTTCACCTGCTGCTGTGGTGAAAGTCTATCGTGGGTGGACAAATTGTGAATAAGTGACGTGGAAACTGCAGAGCACCAAGTACCACGGATGTGAGAGGACGTTGGCTACAAAGGTATACTGACATACTACAGTGGAGCAACGCACTGCCAAAATGGGGGGCTACCAGACGTGTGTCTAAAACAGTTGAGTGAACCCTACTGTGTATGGGGCGCTGAAGCAGAGTTATGGTCACTGCACCTCTGCTAAAAAAGTTGAATCAGCAGAAACAGCTTCCATTTTCACAGTAATATCAGAATTGAACCTCGACTGATTGGCAAAGGGATGCCTTCTCCAATGAGTCAGAGAAAGATCACCCTGCAACCATTGCTGGAAGAAAACAAGCTGCTGGTGGCAGTGTTATGGTTTGGAGAATGTTTTCCTGGCATTCTCTGGGCCACTTATCCATGTGGAAAGCACTCAACAGATTCGTGTTCGAATCCATCCTTGAAGATCATGTACAACCACAGATGCCTCTAGTCTTCCCTGTGGTGGATGGGATCTTCCAGCAGGACAATGGCTATAAATACCTTGGCTAGAAATGTCCACCATTGGTTGGAAAAGCATGAGCAAAACTTCCAAGTACTACCTTGGCCTCCTAATACCCCACCCTGATAGTTGTGTTGGCTCTATGGATCCTTCCCTGTGCACCCTCCATCAGCTGTGGGGTGCACTGCAGTCACCATGGCTCCAGATACCTGGGACACCCTACCAGGACCTTACTGAGCCCAGCCCGTGTAGCTGCTGTCCGTGCTGCACACAGCAGTCACTCCGATACTGTTAGCCTGGATATTAGCTGGTGGTCAGAATAATGTGACAGGGCATATTCATTAAAGAACAAAGCAAAAATTGTAAGAGAAGGGGAGGGAGTAAAAGAAATTTTGCTTACAGATCATAGTTCTTAATATGGCCATTATATGGTGAGTATTTGATCTGTAATAAAAAACCAGGAGTGGACCCTGCAGAGAAAAAGTATAATGGAAAGATTTTTAACTCTTCGGTCACTCCTGGTTTTGCCGTACAAAGAGAGGAAAAACACTGATCAAATGCCGACCATACAAAAACTGGGCAGATAAGAAACCGAAGACAGAGACCACACTGTTTGCAATGAGCAAGATCGCTAACATTATACCTGTGCTACCTCTACAAACATCCCCATTTATTAAAGGTGTTTTGATGCCCCAAGTCACAGTACACATCATTTATAAAATTGGTGATTTTTTTTCCGTCTCAGTGGTGAGAAAAGTAGGTACAGTTTTAGGATGAGCGGGCAAGGACACCTTCCTGATCCAAGGCTCCATTGCAGGAGATCACATTTTCGCTAATATGTAAAATGAGCTGCTTGGTGCAACAAGGGAGTCACAATTGTCTTGTCATTGCACCAAAGCTCAGCTCCTAACCCAAGGATAGGTTATCAATATCTAGACCATGAAACCCCTTTAATGTCTTAATAAATCTCCTTTACTGTGCTATCCTTATACAGTGCCTTATACATGTGATTGTTATTGTGCACTGAGCCTGATAAGTGATAAACAAAATCCCTGCAATTCTGTACTAAAATCAGTGACATATGGATGTACAACAGGATCCCAGAGATTTCTACAGCTGAAACTATTTGGAGCTTGCATAGAGTTGCAATATGGCTTTTTGCATGCGTCATAATGCAGTTTTGACTCACTTCATTTGCTTTAGGATCATCAGGAGATTGGGCATCCCGAGTCTGTTTGATGCTCTCACACATTTTCTGCATGAATAAATGACTGTTGTTTTCATTCTTTGCCATTAAAACTTCAAGCATGAACCAAAGGCACCTTGGGAAAGACAGTTTTTAATAAAAAGGTTACAACAAGTAGTAATTTTTTCCAGATACTCACAAGTAAACTAAAAGCTGTGAATGCTTCTTGAAAACTTACTCTTTGATATCACGGAGTTGCTCAACATCCTGAGGTTTAGTAAAATCTGGATCATGAGCCAGAAGATGAATCATGTATGGTACAACATATTCAGGCAGTAACGACAAAAGCTTTTCTGTGGAAATACAAACCACCACACGGTCATGATAGGGGTTCCAGAAAGCTTGTGAAATACAAGTCTATAAATTTTAAAGGGAACCTGTCACCTCCCAAAACCATCCCAAGCCGCCAGCAGTACCTGCGTGTAGCCAGCAGCATGTTTCTGATGATTCCTTTCTTCCTGAAGGCAGATGCAGCAAAAGCTCTGAAAACGTTGTTTTATCCCCTGCCCGGCACGCTTCTCCACACATGCTTGAAGTCACGGAGGCAGTAGCCTCCTTGCTTCAAGTCACGGTAACCACACTCCCTGCCCTTTGCTGTGACTGACAGCGCTTATGCACAAGAGTTCGGCTGCCTTTGCCGAACAGCCGGCTGTCAGTCATAGCGAAGAGGCAGGGAAGGGAGCGTGGTTACCGTGACTTAAAGCAAGGAGGCCACTGCCTCCGTGACTTCAAGCATGTGTGGAGAAGCGTGCCGGGCAGGTGATAAAACAAAGTTTTCAGTACTTTTGCTGCATCTGCTATCAGAAAGAAAGGCATCATCAGAAACACGCTGCTGGCTACACGCAGGTACTGCTGCCGGCTTGGGATGGTTTTGGGAGGTGACAGGTTCTCTTTAAGTATATGTTACAGTAAAAGATCTGTAGGCTGCTTTCTTACATAAACTCACCAGTTGCCATTGGGTTTTGCTTTATGTATTCCCTCCGTATACTTATGTTTTTGAGCAAGCATTGCCTGGCATGTGCTCTTCTTTCTTTCACTGGATCCTTGGCACAAAGTGCAAAGATAGCCATATACTCAAGTGGAAGCAGAAGTTTAACCAGCGCCTTGTGCAGCTTCTGTGCAAATATCTGTCGAACTTGGTAGCATTCATCCTGTAAGATAAACACAAATTATCATCATCTACTGGCAATTCACTACATTCCAGCAGCACCTCCATGTTACCTAGAAGAGAGACAGGTGGACAGAAGAATGGTCTTTATATAATAGAAAAGTAGTTTTTGCATGACAATCCTCTAGCCCAGTAATAAAGTATTGAGGCACTCAGGTTGAGATTTTTGCAATTCAAGTGAGGTTTATTTCATAATCTCTGCATCATCCATTTGCCCATGGTATATATAAGCGTCAACAACAAAATATTTCTGACCAGACGTTTCGGTAGTCCAGGGACCTTACATCCTTATTCACACCTACAATGACACTACTGTCATGCACAGCCTCCCCTCTATATGCCATCCTTCTATGTCACCACCCTAATACACCCGCCCTCCTCCACTTACTGCCCTCTGCTGCCCAATCAAACATCCTATTACAAATATGGACTAGATCGAAATATATATGGGAATAATGACATCCTTTGACACAGACAGGCATGTTCCACTTCCGGTATGCACACATTACCATGTGATATCATTTGGAATGCATACTTGCGCTCCATTTGCCCCCCTCCCATCCGGTCACATGACCAATACCTGCGCTCCATACAGTGCCCACTAGCACTTCCGCCTTATGGAACGCAATCGTGCGTTCCACATACCGCGTCACTTCTGGTCAGATGACCGGAATTGCGATCCCTCAGACAATTTAAACCGCGGCATAACATGGGTCACGTCTGCATCCAGCGCCCCAGAATACCGCTACCCACTACTCAGGTAGAGAATTTACCTTAACCTTTCATTTTTCTTCCACAGAAACTTATTTATTATGCCAGTCTGTTCGACCATGGGAACTTCCTGCAGGTCCTCACCCCTCTAGGTCTCCATATATACACAGGATCTCAAGTATAGGAATAATGCGTGGGGGTCACTGAGCTTATCGAATGTATTATGATGTATGCTGATATATTCAGTATGATATGTACTATGATTACATGTATCAATATGCTGTGATATATGCAAACGATATACGCTATACCGCCTGAGTCCTCATACATATGCAAACGATATATGTGTTGTATGCGAATGCAATATATGGTCATATATAATATACCCGCTCATATGGACTAACGCCATAAGCAGCCCTCGATCCGGCATAGACCAGTAGTACTCGGCAGCACACACATGGGTGGACTGCAGTATATAGTATTTAATCATGTTCAAAACCAAACCCTGCTATAACAATATAATCATGTGCATTATGTCCTCTGTACGTTTTGCCCCTAGGCATGCATATACTCCCACCACTATTGATACATATATCAAGATCTATTCCATCATAACCAGTATGTCGCTTAACCATTATTAATTTCGTAAACCGTATGTCACGGACCCGCCGTATTTTCACTCATTTGCACCTATATGTATTTGGATATATTTTCTTTTTACTACTGGACACCATTTTTTGTTTTTGTTGCTATGATTATATCAAATCTGGCTTGTACATTATTTATTTAATATTTATTAATTTTGTTATGATTATGATATGCCATCTCTGCCATCCGAACATGTATCCGATATTATTCCAGATAACATGACCACTGATGAAGGTCCACCGTGACCGAAACGTCTGGTCAGAAATATTTTGTTGTTGACGCTTATATATACCATGGGCAAATGGATGATGCAGAGATTATGAAATAAACCTCACTTGAATTGCAAAAATCTCAACCTGAGCGCCTCAATACTTTATTACTTTGATAAACGGCATAACAAGCCCTTGATTGGCACCGGTGACACCCTTGAACAGAGTGCGGTTCCTCACTTTACTACAAATCCTCTAGCCCAGGCATCCCAACTGCGGCACTCCAGCAAAACTACAACTCCCAGCATGCCCGAACAGCCTACAGCAGGGCATTGTGGAAGTTGTAGTTCTACAACAGCTGGTGAGCCGCAGTTTGAGGATGCCTGCTCTAGCCACGGTATAGTTCATCACCTAATTCTATGCTTGTGTGAAGAGTAGATGTTTTGCAGCTCTATATGTTATATGTTAAGACAGGGCTGCACATAATTGTGTTGGGACCACCAGTGATTAATTAGGTGGCAGAAGTGCTTTGATGAGTGCGGTGGCCTTTTAATTCCACTCTGCATCTTAAATTATGCTTCATTAGGATGGACATTAAAAGGGGTTGTGCAGGCAATATATATTGATGACCTATCCTCACGACAGATCATAAATATCTGATTGGTGGAGGGTTCGGCACCCAGCACCCCCGCTTATCAGCTGTTTGAAGAGGTGGCGGTCCATGCGAACACCAATTCCTCTTCATTACACTGCCAGTTGTCTGAGGCTCAGTACTTGCTCCTTTAACTTGCAGTGAGAACTTGTAATTACACTGTGCTTCAGATGCAGATGCAAGGGAAACAGCGCACAGTGTAAGGGCTGATGCACACAAACGTATTTTGTTTCCGTGTCAATTCTATTTATTTATTTGCAGATCGTATGCAGAACCAGTCAATTCAATGGGTCTGCAAAGAAAGTAAAATAAAAGAAGAAAACCAAACAAAGTTACTCCTTGTGCATTCCGTTTCCGTATGTCCGTTCTGCAAACAAATAGAAAATGTCCTATTATTGTCCACATTACGGACAAGGATAGTACTTTTCTATTAGGGACCAGCTGTTCTGTAAAATACATATAGTCGTGTGCATGAGCATTATGCAGAGGAAGCAGCGCTCGCATCCTGCCTACCCATATGAAAAAGGGTTCCCAGTCTTTTAGAATCCCTTTTACGGACTGTGAAAGACATACATATAAGTTGTTAAGGGGTTAACAAATAAATACTTACATTAATAACCAATGCACATAACTGGAACTGCTCCGGTGTGATGATTTCATGGTAACAAGGCTCCTGTGCTAACTTCATAATGGCACCACCTGCTGCCAGCCTCAGACGTGACATATCGGATTTACTGAAATAATGAAAGTTAAATTCAATGCTTGATCAAAAAGCAGCAGAAACTGACGTCAGCCCTGGTAGGTCTCTGAATACTACTGATGCTAAAAATCTCACCTTATTTTTTTGTGTTCTGTCAGGTCTCCTTCACTGACCAACATAGCCGAGAGCAATCGCAAAGTAGAGTTTGCAGATTTTGACTGATTGTTTTTCATACCCAGCAACCAACGCACTAGTAACTTTATTGCTTGCACCTGAAAAGTAAAAGTAAACTGAAAACCGCTGTGCATCTCATACCTCCCCTGCCGGGGCTATCAGGTACCGAATTCTAAAAGCTTGTATTATAGGGAGCGGCAGAGGAGAAATCCATGCAGCTGCTTACAGAAAAAAACTCACATCTGGTGATCTGAGAGTCAATTTGGGTGTATAGGACTAATAGAGCTTAACCATGGTCCTCCTGGTTGTGACCGAACGAGTTTCTTATCAGAGCACTAGTTCAGCTTGCCGGCTCAACAAAGTCCACATGAAAGGAAATGCACCTCTAAAGTTAAAATGAGGTTTTTATTCCAAATTCATTGACATGATCACAACAAGTGGGTTCCACTATGCTTACGCATTTTAAGACATGAAATTCTTAAAGCATGCTTGTGATCGTTCTAATGAATTTGGAACAAATAGCGTTTCATAGGTAAAGTAGGGCAATCAATCTTCAGATGGATAAAGGTTTTGCTCATCTAGGAGTCATTTAAAAGAGGACTTCGACTCATCTTTACTGATAATTTGACGCTCCCTACATGTTGAAATGTGGGTGGGTGGTGGGTGTCAATGTTTGGTGGGACTTCCAATAGCCCCAAGAGCTGGGCTGTCTCAGCTCAGAAATATACTTATAAAACCATCTGTACAAAGTCAGCCAAATGCATCCATGACAGGCAATAATTCAGCCCATTTATACTGTGATAGAAGCAAGTAGTGCTAGAGAATGCTCGGCCTGAGAGTTTAGCTACTACTAATGCAATACACAAGAAAACTGCATATCATCTAAAGATCATAAAGTATGCCAAACAAAACTTGTTATAAATCCATATAAAAAGACATCAGGTGAGGACACCATTAAAAGGGTCATACACATCAGCAGACACTAAGATAATGAATAAGTTGCAGTGTCTGAAGAAAATCAGAATACATTGAATGGATATAGGTGTATACTGCAGCAGCAGATCCCACTTAGAACATAACGAAGCATAAAACTATAAAATACTGTTATCACCTTCCACAAGAAGAAATTAAATCATGACTAAATGCACAAAAAGGTCTATAAAAAAAATAAAAAATAAACTGTGCGTCACCACTATAACATATGCAGACTTACTTTAGCGAGGACTTCTGGTGAAACTTCTTCATCAGGGGACCAGAGCTTGCCATTCTTATCACCGCTGGTCTTTTAATAGAGAAGTAATTTACATTTTTATTTTAAATTGCCAAAGACATCAAAAATACAAAAGGGAGTGTTTTGAGAAGTCTTACCCGGTCATTCATTAGCAGATCTTTCACAATGAAGTTTGCCACAACTGATTTCATAGGTGAAGCAAACTGATCAGGCGCCAACATGGAAATGTGACCCAAAGATACAAGAGGCGTTACTAACTGTTCAGGCACATCCGCATTGAGACTTCGGCTGAGGGGCTATGACAGGAACAAAGTATAAGTTTAGCAAAGTATCTGAAAACATGAGAACAGTATATGTATAGCTGGTAAGGACATTAGAGGTTTATAGTGAATGTGACTTTCCATAAAGCAAAATGCTGATTATAATATACCATCCTGACTGAGTGCTCTTCATTTATCCATTCAAATAAAAATAAAAACAGCTAGAAATAATCTATTTTAGCAGATAAAGTGCGTCTCTGTGTCTATACAGAAATTAAATGACCACTATCCCTAATATAGAAAAAGCAACCAGTCATTCAAAACAAGTACGCTACAATTTCTAAGTCTGCTGGCTAGTTTGCTAGAGCAGCCAATTCACTGGGGTTGCCCCAGTATAGGCAGCTTAAAGGGGTCTTCCGCTTTTACTATATTGATGATCTATCTTCAGGATATGTCAAAATATCAGATTGGTGGGGACTCGACTCTAGGAATCCCCAGCCAATCAGCTGTATAAAGAGAATGCAGGCAGTCGTACAAGTGTTTTCTTCTGTTGTCAACATTGCAGCGGCGATCAGTGTAATAACCGCTCCTCTGTCCCATTCACTTTTATGGGACGGCTCCCTCCTATTCACTTGAAGCAGAAGCCATCCAAATGAAGTGAAATGAATGGGATGGAGGAGCTGTAATTACACTATTCATCGCTGCAATGTCGACAGCAAGCAGGTAAACAGTGAAGAGAACACAGCATTCGTACTAGCGCTGCGTACTCTTCACACAGCTGATCGGTGGGGGTGCCAACAGTCCGGCCCCTGCTGATCTGAGGATAGGTCATCAATAAAGGAAAGGCGGAGAACCCCTTTAAGGCCAATTTCAGATGAACGTGTCCACTGCAGGAAACACGCTCCATTATGGACACTGATCCTGTGACATGAGAATTATAATGATTTACGTTATAATGCCCCTACCTAACCTCAGATCTACTGCATTATTATGACATAATGGAGTCTCTCTTTCTATATATCTATATATAGAGGAAAATTCAAGGCAGCACTCCTAGTAAAGCTGTTTGGGTGCCAGCGGTGACAACACCTTACCAAGGTGTGCAATATATGATAAAGAATGACACCGCAGCTCGTCCGTTTAGTGAAAAAAGTAGGACCCTTTATTCACCTGTGCGACGTTTCAGTCCGCTTGCTGGGACCATTTTCAAGCAAAATGCTTGAAAATGGTCCCAGTAAGTTTTGAATGCTGGCGGTGCTTTCACTGGTGGTAGCATGAGACGGAGTCTACAACCCACACAAGTGGCTCAGGTAGTGCAGCTTATCCAGGATGGCACATCAATGCGAGTCTGTCAGCGCAGTGTCCAGAGCATGGAGGCACTACCAGGAGACGTGGAGGAGGCCGTAGGAGGGCAACAACCCAGCAGCAGGACCGCTACCTCCGCCTTTGTGCAAGGAGGAACAGGAGGAGCACTGCCAGAGCCCTGCAAAATGACCTCCAGCAGGCCACAAATGTGCATGTGTCTGCTCAAACGGTCAGAAACAGACTCCATAAGGGTGATATGAGGGCCCGACGTCCACAGGTGGGGGTTGTGTTTACAGCCCAACACCGTGCAGGACGTTTGGCATTTGCCAGAGAACACCAAGATTGGCAAATTCGCCACTGGCGCCCTGTGCTCTTCACAGATGAAAGCAGGTTCACACTGAGCACATGTGACAGACGTGACAGAGTCTGGAGACGCCGTGGAGAACGTTCTGCTGCCTGAAATCCTCCAGCATGACCGGTTTGGCATTGGGTCAGTAATGGTGTGGGGTGGCATTTCTTTGGAGGGCCGCACAGCCCTCCATGTGCTCGCCAGAGGTAGCCTGACTGCCATTAGGTACCGAGATGAGATCCTCAGACCCCTTGTGAGACCATATGCTGGTGCGGTTGGCCCTGGGTTCCTCCTAATGCAAGACAATGCTAGACCTCATGTGGCTGGAGTGTGTCAGCAGTTCCTGCAAGACAAAGGCATTGATGCTATGGACTGGCCCACCTGTTCCCCAGACCTGAATCCAATTGAGCACATCTGGGACATCATGTCTCGCTCTATCCACCAACGTCACGTTGCACCACAGACTGTCCAGGAGTTGGCAGATGCTTTAGTCCAGGTCTGGGAGGAGATCCCTCAGGACACCGTCCGCCACCTCATCAGGAGCATGCACAGGCATTGTAGGGAGGTCATACAGGCACGTGGAGGCCACACACACTACTGAGCCTCATTTTGACTTGTTTTAAGGACATTACATCAAAGTTGGATCAGCCTGTAGTGTGTTTTTCCACTTTAATTATTTTTATTTTATATATATTTTTTTTGTGTGATTTTGTTGTCAGCACATTCAACTATGTAAAGAAGAAAGTATTTCAGAAGAATATTTAATTAATTCAGATCTAGGATGTGTTATTTTTGTGTTCCCTTTATTTTTTGAGTATATATATATATATATATATATATATATATATATATATATATATATATATATATACACACACATACATACACTTTAGGCCTTATGTACATGACTCAGCATTAATTTCAATGGGACCACCAATGAGGAGGCAGCACACCTTGTGCTGACCATATGGTCCTGTGCATGAACCTTTAAGCAGTCATGGTGTGGGCTACTTTCACACCTGCGTTAGGTGCGGAGCAGTCTGGTATCTGCACAGACGGATCCGCACCTATAATGCAAACGATTGTATCCGTTCAGAACGGATCCGTTTGCATTACCATGATAATGTTCATGATAATGCAAACGGATCCGTTTTGACTTACTTTGAAAGTCAATGGGAGGCGGATCCATTTTCAGCTGCACCATATTGTGTCAGTGAAAACGGATCCATCCCCATTGACTTACATTGTAAGTCAGGACGGATCCGTTTGGCTACGCATCGTCAGGCGGACATCAAAACGCTGCAAGCAGCGTTTTGGTGTCCGCCTCCAGAGCGGAATGGAGGCTGAACGGAGTCAAACTGATGCATTCTGAACCGGTCCTTATCCATTCAGAATGCATTGGGGCTAAAATGATCCGTTTTGGACCGCTTGTGAGAGCCCTGAAACGGATCTCACAAGCGGACGCAGAAACGCCAGGTTGAAAGTAGCCTAAACCCAAAGTAAACTGCAGCATGGTCCAAAATCTGGAAAACTGAACACTGCAGTTGCGTCTTCACACATACAACAAGCAAGCATCAAGGTCTTTTTTTTCTATTATAATTTGCTTATTAAATGATATAAATGCATGTTTCCAAGCAAATCTGTTATTATCATGAAGCTGGAAGTCTCCTAATATGCAGATGTTTGTATTTGTTCCATAACATTTTCAGCATGTTTCCATGCAAAAATGATCTCCTACTTGCACCGCACCCCCCAACTTCAGGGTTAGGCTAAATGCACATGGTCAGGATTGTGTGCGGAAAATCAGCACAGTAGGTCATGTACATTGTACTCTATGAGAATTTGAAATTCTCATGTACACAATGTGGATTTTGACCTGCGGTGTGGGTTTAAAAATGACCGGATTTTCTCCATTCACTTCAATAGGGAGAGTGAAATTCGAATGTGGAAAATCTGCACCAATTGATGCGGATTGTCCGCACGGATTTCCCTGTGAACACCTGTGGACTTCAGTGCGGATTCTCCACACATAAATCCTAAATGTGTGCATTGACCCCAAGAGGCAGGACTTTTGTATCTTCTACCTCCACTGCACTGGGGGCAACCCCCTCCTGGATACACACCCTATTGTTTTCGATCAGTCTACTAAAGCAAGATCCCATGTGTGGCTGCTTCAACATATTCCATCCCATCCTACCCAGTTTGCGTTGCAAGTACAGAAATGATGCGACTGCTAGGGCAGACAGGAAGTCAGGACAGCCCTACATATGATGTAAGTAATGACTGTCCAACACAATGGTGGGGAGTTGGTGCCTGAGGTCCTTTCAGGAGAGAGGGGGTTGTGTCGTCATGGCACAGGAAGAAGCCTCACAACTTCTGGTGTCAAGTAGGCTCAGTCTGTAATGGCAGAACGGCGGATCCTGACTGATAGCATTCTATGAGTAAGCTTTTTAAATATACAGAAGAGTATTTTTAGCTCCCTGGATAATCACTTTAAGAAAAAAGGGGGGGGGGGGAGCCTATTCTTTCACAGATTTACTTTTGCAAACTATTTACAACAGAAAAAAAATCTATTACCTCAAAGATCTGAGCCAGTTGCACTTCTTTATTAGAGAATATAGCATGGATGCAGTGTACAGCCTGCTTTGCTTGATGAGGCGTACCCCTCTTGGCCTTCTGATGCAAAATTGGAATAAGCGCCCTATTAAATTACAGATTTATCAAGCGTATTAAAACACGATTAAAAAAATAATAAAAAACAAGTAGACTGACAAATAAGACCATTTTGGATATGTTCACTTTTACTTTATACTACCACATAAATACTTGACTATTGGTAAACTCTACACTGCATGTTGCCATAGGCCTATTGTGCAAAATCAACTTTTGTGGTTTTTACATACTAAACCAGGGATCAGCAACCTTCAGCATGCCAGCTGCTGTGAAACTACAACTCCCAGCATGTGCAAATATTTGGCTGTTCTTGTAACTCCCATAGAATTGAAAGGAGGATTCTGGGAGTTGTAGTTTAAAGTAGGGGTGCACCGAAATGAAAATTCTGGTCCGAAACCGAAACCGAAAATTCAGGATGCCCTTGACCGAAACCGAAACGGCCTTTTTGCCCAAATACTTTTAAAATACTTTTTTTTTAATGATTTTATTAATAATTCTTTTTCATGAATGAAATTCATCTGTGGGTGGCGCTGTTATGGAGAGGGGGATCTGTGGGTGGCTCTGTTATGGAGAGGGGGATCTGTGGGTGGCGCTGTTATGGAGAGGGGGATCTGTGGGTGGCGCTGTTATGGAGAGGGGGATCTGTGGGTGGCGCTGTTATGGAGAGGGGGATCTGTGGGTGGCGCTGTTATGGAGAGGGGGATCTGTGGGTGGCGCTGTTATGGAGAGGGGGATCTGTGGGTGGCGCTGTTATGGAGAGGGGGATCTGTGGGTGGCGCTGTTATGGAGAGGGGGATCTGTGGGTGGCGCTGTTATGGAGAGAGGGATCTGTGGGTGGCGCTGTTATGGAGAGGGGGATCTGTGGGTGGCTCTGTTATGGAGAGGGGGATCTGTGGGTGGCGCTGTTATGGAGAGGGGGATCTGTGGGTGGCGCTGTTATGGAGAGGGGGATCTGTGGGTGGCGCTGTTATGGAGAGGGGGATCTGTGGGTGGCGCTGTTATGGAGAGGGGGATCTGTGGGTGGCGCTGTTATGGAGAGGGGGATCTGTGGGTGGCGCTGTTATGGAGAGGGGGATCTGTGGGTGGCGCTGTTATGGAGAGGGGGATCTGTGGGTGGCGCTGTTATGGAGAGGGGGATCTGTGGGTGGCGCTGTTATGGAGAGGGGGATCTGTGGGTGGCGCTGTTATGGAGAGGGGGATCTGTGGGTGGCGCTGTTATGGAGAGGGGGATCTGTGGGTGGCGCTGTTATGGAGAGAGGGATCTGTGGGTGGCGCTGTTATGGAGAGGGGGATCTGTGGGTGGCTCTGTTATGGAGAGGGGGATCTGTGGGTGGCGCTGTTATGGAGAGGGGGATCTGTGGGTGGCGCTGTTATGGAGAGGGGGATCTGTGGGTGGCGCTGTTATGGAGAGGGGGATCTGTGGGTGGCGCTGTTATGGAGAGGGGGATCTGTGGGTGGCGCTGTTATGGAGAGGGGGATCTGTGGGTGGCGCTGTTATGGAGAGGGGGATCTGTGGGTGGCGCTGTTATGGAGAGGGGGATCTGTGGGTGGCGCTGTTATGGAGAGGGGGATCTGTGGGTGGCGCTGTTATGGAGAGGGGGATCTGTGGGTGGCGCTGTTATGGAGAGGGGGATCTGTGGGTGGCGCTGTTATGGAGAGGGGGATCTGTGGGTGGCGCTGTTATGGAGAGGGGGATCTGTGCACTGTTATGGAAAGGGGATATGTGCACTGTTATGGGCATAACAGTGCACAGATCCCTTTCCCCATAACAGTGCACAGATCCCCTTTCCCCATAGCAGTGCACAGATCCCCCCTCCCCATAGCAGTGCACAGGTCCCCCCTCCCCATAGCAGTGCCATAGACCGATCCCCCTACCCATAACAGCCCCGGCCCTGCTGCTCACAGCATCACTCACTGCATCTTTATTTTACCTTACAATCGTGACGCTCCAGTAACAACTCTGCAGGCAGAGCGGAGGGCGGCGTAACGTCACTTACTCACGTGACGCACCTGCTCCGCCCACTTTATGAATGAAGGAGGCGGAGCAGGCGCGTCACGTGAGTAAGTGACGTTACGCCGCCCTCCGCTCTGCCTGCAGAGTTGTTAGTTACTGGAGCCTCACGATCGTAAGGTAAAATAAAGATGCAGTGACAAAGTAAACCGCCTACCCGGCGCCCGCCCGCAGATGGTGGGTGACAAATCCCACACCCCATATTTTCGGCCGATATGTAACAATATCGGCCGAAGTGGATTAGGTGCATTTTCGGCCGATATTTTCGGCTGCCGGAATTTCGGTGCACCCCTAGTTTAAAGAACAACTGGAGTGCCGGGGTTGCTGATATCTGTACTAAACAGAACACGAAATAGAAAGACATTAATAAAAATAATACTAAATAAAATATATTTCCTATGCCGATTTGATTGCTTGAAGTCACAAAGCTCAAGGTCTATTACGAAGATGTAGGGTTTGAGACATTGGCGTCTCATTGTATGGTAGAAAATGTTACCTTGCCAAACCAGAAATCTAATAATCCTACGTAATCTAGTCAGCAAGTAATCTAACATCTCTTACTCTAAATTCAAAGACAGCAGCACGTTCCCCGAATGTATGTATATTCAGCTGGCTTGCAACAATGCACTTGGGAACTCTATTTAAGTTCGTTAAAAAATTCGCTCTCAAAGGCCCTACACACATCTAACTTTGGGTATCCATTAGGAGTATTTCCCAATGTTTACCTCATGCAGAGGTCTCCGACACATGTCAATGTTGAGGCATACATTAGCCGCTAAAATGACTCTGCACAGGAAAGCGTATTAAGACTACATTTATTTTTTCACTTTAAAGAAAAATAAAAAAAAAAGGTACGCAGACAAATCTTGACCCACACCAGACTGCAAACAGACACGTCGGATGAAAAGGGCTGCTAGACAAGTATATACAGTAATAAATCATATGGACTGATCACAAAATACTTACGATCTTATTTGTGCCAAATCTGTTTCTATTCTATGCCCTGTGTTACGAAATATCTGGATAGCTGCCTCTGCTACTTTGTCATCATCCATACGAAGGCACTGGAGGAAAGACTCGTATGTCTCTGCTGAGTGGAATGCGGTTGGATGGGTAAAGGACAGTACCTAGAAGTAAAAGAATGAACAGGTTTTATTTTACAGTAAGAAAATAAATATGTACCTGCAAAAATAATGAAATATGAACGCACAGAAAGAAAGAAACCAAAACACTAGCTCTTACTAAGCTTAACACCAGCTGCTATTGCACCACCAGAAATGGGAAAGAACTCCGTACAAGTTAGGCTGCGTTCACACGGGCGAGATTTCCGCGCGGGTGCAATGCGGTAGGTGAACGCATTGCACCCGCACTGAATCTGGACCCATTCATTTCAATGGGGCTGTTCAGATGAGCGATGATTTTCACGCATCACTTATGCGTTGCGTGAAAATCGCAGCATGCTCTATATTCTGCGTTTTTCACGCAACGCAGGCCCCATAGAAGTGAATGGGGTTGCGTGAAAATCGCATGCATCCGCAAGCAAGTGCGGGCGCCGTGCGATTTTCACGCACGGTTGCTAGGTGACTGTCTATACACTGTATTATTTTCCCTTATAACATGGTTATAAGGGAAAATAATAGCATTCTGAAAACAGAATGCTTAGTAGGTGATCAATTGAGGGTTAAAAATAATAAAAAAATTAACTCACCTTGTCCTCTTGTTCGCGTACTTCTCCCGGTCTTTAGTTCTTTAAAAAGATGAACTATGGGCTAAAGGACCTTTGGTGACGTCAGATCACATGCTCCAATCACATGTGATCTGACGTCACCAAAGGTCCTTTAGCCCATAGTTCATCTTTTGAGAAGTAAAGAAGAGACCGGGACTTACGCGAACAAACGGAGAAGGTGAGTTAATTTTTTTTATTTTTTTTAACCCTCAACTGGTCACCTACTAAGCATTCTGTTTTCAGAATGCTATTATTTTCCCTTATAACCATGTTATAAGGGAAAATAATAACATCTACACAACACCGAACCCAAACCTGAACTTCAGTGAAGAAGTTCGGGTCTGGGTACCACAGTCGTTTTTTTATCACGCGCGTGCAAAACACATTGCACACGCACGATAAAAACTGAACATCGGAACGCAATCGCAGTCAAAACTGACTGCAATTGCATTCCTACTCGCGCGGGTTTGCCGCAACACACCGGGACGCATCCGGAACTAATCCGGACACGCTCGTGTGAACGCAGCCTTACAACCCACAAAAGAAAAAAAAAATTAATACATTTTATCAATGCCCATCCATGCAGCCACAACTATCTAACCAACAAACGGCAGGTTAAAGTGCAAGTCATGTTTTCATCAAAAAATAAATTTTAGAATAACGTTACTGCTGCAGCAGCATTACGCATAAAGCAATCTTTATTTTCTTCACATACCACTGTTTTCTTTGAGCTTTTCCCTTAGTTACGTCTATTTTAACCCCTACAATGAGGATCTTCCCAAGATGGCTCCTCTGCCAGTTCTCGAGACCAATACTGTCTTCCGTCACTTCATACACAATTGCTGTAGCCAGCAGATTCCTGCCAGCCAATCAGATTGGACTACTGAGAGATGCCTCCTCACTCTGAAGCCTAATACAATCATGCAGTGTGAAGGACCGCCCCTCTGTCTTCTGTTTATACTAAAGGGAAGACAGACAAGCCATAGCAATGGTCTTTTAAGGGAGCAGTGGAAAGGGATAGGGATCGACCGATATTGATTTTTTAGGGCCGATACCGATAATTTGTCAACTTTCAGGCCGATAGCTGATAATTTATACCGATATTCTGGGTATTTTTATTTTTGAGGAAAAAAATTTTTCCTACACAAATCTGCTGAAAATTAATGTTTATTGTTAACGTGTATTATTATTTAATTTTTTTTGTAAATCTTTTTCATTTATACTTAATATTTTTGTGGGGTTTTTTTTTTACTAACTTTTAGCCCCCTTAGGGACTAGAACCCTTGTCCTATTCACCCTGCGCCACCAATGAAGATACCTCTCTTTCACATACAGGAGGCGGGAGCTGGCTGCAGAGTCACATAGCCGGCTCCCGACCTCTATGAGCGGTAGCTGCGATCCGCGGCACCTAAGGGGTTAACTACCGCGGATCGCAGCTATCGCTCATAGAGGCCGGGAGCCGGCTATGTGACTCTGCAGCCAGCTCCCGCCTCCTGTATGTGAATTAATGAAAGACTCATCTTCATTGGTGGCGCAGCGGCCACAGCCCCTCCCCTCCTCTTGTCTCCTCTCCTGCCATTGGCGGCAGCAGCATCAGAGGGGAGGAGACACGGCTTCCTTCTCCCCTGTGCTGCGGAAGGAACACAGGACGCGCTGTCAGCAGAGCGTTCTGTGTTCCCAATACGTTATCGGAATATCGGCAAAATAGATGCCGATAACGTTCAAAATCCTCAATATCGGCCGATAATATCGGTAAAACCGATAATCGGTCGATCCCTAGAAAGGGACATTAATTATAATCTATTATAAAGGTAATTTCAGACCTTGTGACACCAGTACCTCGATGTTTCGTCAATTATGTGTTTGTTTATACTGTTTCCATGACTGACAATCCGATGTCACGCTATGTGACATCAGATCTGGCGGGCTATTTAAATCTCCGCCATTCCTGTACTTTCACTTGCTTGAAAATGACTCGTGCGAGTCGAAACACGTCAATTCTTCTGATGTGGCAATAAATACACAAGAATTGCATTTAATCCACGAGTGCCGGTCCTTTTCTTCCTAACATCTGCAAGTGGGACACAGACCCTGGACACGTGCACCGCACCCCTGATAGCGGAGTGCAGACTGTGTTATAGTAAAACTTGTGACAATAATTAACAGACTTAACTCAGGTATACATGCCTAGCTCTAATAAACCAACAAATAAAATAAAAAATACATGACGGTTACACTTTAAAGGAGCAGCCCCCGTAGTGTCCAAAATGTCTGACCCTTCTACTGGAGTGAAGATTTACCTTTAGAAGTTCCAATCCTGCTCTAATTGCAGAATCAGGACTCACACCTTCCTCTTCGTCATCTGTAGTACCCTCAATGGATTTGTTCATCAGCTTTACTAATGCACTGGAATATATAATTCACAGCATAAAAAAATACTTGAATTGCAAAGAAATATGATTGATGAGTCGTAGATAAAGTATACATTTATTTTTACTGCGCTGACATATTACACAGCACTTTACAGACATTTTCATTGCTTGCTGTATACAAAAGGATTCCACAATCTGAAACTGGAGTACCCAGAGGAAACCCATGCAAACACAGGAAGAACATACAAACTATGTTCAGATTTGAACCTAGGACCCCAGCACTGCAAAGCACCAGTGCTAACCATTGAGCCATTATACAGTTTTTTTTTTTTTATTATGTGAGGTATCAACAAGCAGTAAAGTAAAGCAATTTATGCTATAGAATTCTGCCTTTAAGGGGTATTCCCATCTGGGACATTGATGGCAAATTGCTAGGACATGCCATCCATATTAGATAGGAGAAGGACCTAGAGGTGGGAACTGCACCTATCTCCAGTAAGGGGTCTCCAAAGTGAAGGAGAGCACACCAAACATGTGAGCCAGCGCTTGGCTATTTTTTGAACTCCTATAGCAGTGAATGGAGATGACCACTCATGGTAGCATATCCTAGCGATATGCCATCAATGCCAGCTTTGCTAGCCTATGGCTAATTTCTCTCACAACCTGTTCGTTCCCCAAGATGGTTTTCCCTCTGCTAGTTCAAGAAAATCTATTACATTTTTGAGGCCTCGCTTTCAAGCCCATTATTGTACAGAGACCAGCTCAAATATATGCCAATAGCGTAAAAAACACTATGGTATAAATTTATGATGAGAAGTACACCACTTTTTGGCATACTTTTGTTGCAGATTCGGTCACAAAGGAGATTTGCGGCCAAATGTCACCCCGCTCATGACACTCTTCTAAAGTGGTGTGAAAAGGGGGCATGACGAGGGAAGGGAAGTGGGCCGGCACGTCTCATTTATCATTTTATATGCCTGTTTTTTTGGCATAGAAAATGACAAATTTACGCCAGCTCCCTTGCTGGCGTAGATTTAAGCAAGTTGCAAGGCCAGCACCTAAGTTATGTAGAGGCTAGTGCCTATACATAACTAAGGCACATCAAGTGCCAGCGCAAGATTATCAAGACCAGCGTCTAAAATGCCGGTCTTAATAAATAACCCCACAATTGTCTAATAGTCTCAAAGGTCAACTCTTAATGAAAGGAGGTTGCCAGGGACTTTAAAAAAAAAAATTCACCTTAGTGGAAAATCTTTTAAAACCCGAAATAAAGTTAAGCCCTATGTCTAGGCATGCAGTGATAACATGGCATTGGCTCAGGAGCAGAGCCTTCTGCATACACAGTGGGTGCCAGCTTGTGTTACACAAATGATATCAGTCTGCAGTGGCCAGGAACTGAGATGATAGGATTTTTTTTGTGCGGAAAATCCATTTGTCGCTGAGTTTATTGAGGGAATAGGAGACCATGAGTACAGCTGTTGCCAATAGGAGACGACACTAAGTTGAAAAAAAGTGTTAGCTCTTACTTTCTGCTATACCACCTGTTGGCAGTTTGTACCAAAGTAATAGGAGCAGCCATGAGAAGTCAGAGAAGACCGTTACAAATAGCCAAAAGTAGAGATGGGTCAAAGCCAAGAAGATGTAGGACCCATCAAGAAGCAACAACGATCAACTGGGTGAGAGCTCTGTCCCCCAAAGAACTCGGAGAAAAGGATTGTACAGGCAAATACAAAAATAAATCCTATTTTCTTGCTTGTATTATTGAGGGACACAGAAGACTATTGGGCGCCTCCAAGCAGTACATTGTGGAGGGAAGAAGACAGGAACACAAACACTGAAAAGCAACAAAGGAAACTCCTGAAGGACAGCCATAGCAGAGCAGAAATGTCATGGCATCTCAACAAGGGCAAGACTGAGCACTGTTCTACTGAGCTAAGGTCTCAAAAGACCACATAAAAGAACAAAAACAGACCACCAGGAAAAAAAAAAGAAGGGTGAACCTTCAGGAAAGAAGAGGAGTATCCACCAAATGAGTAGGAGAGAATGGACCTAGTGTGGGACTGAAGTACTCTGGAGGAAACTGATATGTGTGGATGGCCACCATAGAGGTACTGGTAATAGTCCCTGTCTCTGACACCCTGGAAGGAATGGGAAGATGACGACACAGGTGAGCTGATAGGACCGGTGCCATAAAAACAAGGGAGCTAGAAAGAAAAGAGAGATCCATGAAGTCTGACCAGATGGCCTGCGAAGGGGCAAAAACAAAGAGGGACGTCTCTGTGGAGTATAGGATGGGAGGATACTAGGGGTGCACCGAAATGAAAATTCAGGATGCCCTTGACCGAAAACCGAAACTGCCTTTTTGCCCAAATACTTTTAAAATACTTTTTTTTTTTAATGATTTTATTAATAATTCTTTTTCATGAATTTAATAAATCATATTATATAACATGGTGCTTCCTCATACACAAGTGATTGTACAAAACAACAGTGCAAGAAACAGTTGTAAAACCAACCTCAAACTGTAAACAGACGTAGCCTCAGGTCAAGAACAAATTTTTGCTGGGCTACACAATTTTTTTTAAATGTAAATAAAATAACTACACACAACTTGGACTGCTTTCTTTTTAAGTAAAAGTGGCAGGTTTCTTTTCAAAAACAAAAGTTGCTCAGCTTTCTCGCATGTTATGGGGGGGATCTGTGGATGACGGACACTGTTATAGGGGGATCTGTGGATGACGGACACTGTTATGGGGGGGAATCTGTGGATGACGGACACTGTTATGGGGGGATCTGTGGATGACGGACACTGTTATGGGGGGGGATCTGTGGATGACGGACACTGTTATGGGGGGGATCTGTGGATGACGGACACTGTTATGGGGGGGATCTGCGGATGACGGACACTGTTATGGGGGGGATCTGCGGATGACGGACACTACTATGGGGGGGATCTGCGGATGACGGACACTGTTATGGGGGGGGATCTGCGGATGACGGACACTGTGATGGGGGGGATCTGCGGATGACGGACACTGTTATGGGGGGGATCTGCGGATGACGGACACTGTTATGGGGGGGATCTGTGGATGACGGACACTGTTATGGGGGGATCTGTGGATGACGGACACTGTTATGGGGGGGGATCTGTGGATGACGGACACTGTTACGGGGGGGGATCTGTGGATGACGGACACTGTTACAGGGGGGATCTGTGGATGACGGACACTGTTACAGGGGGGATCTGTGGATGACGGACACTGTTACAGGGGGGATCTGTGGCTGGCACTGTTACAGGAGGGGATCTGCGGATGGCACTGTTATGGGCTCGGGGGGATCTGTGGGTGGCACTGTTATATATGTGCCATCCACAGACCCCCCAGCCCATAACAGTGCCATCCACAGACGCCCCCCCAGCCCATAACAGTGACATCCACAGACCCCCCCCAGCCCATAACAGTGACATCCACAGACCCCCCCAGCCCATAACTGTGCCATCCACAGACCCCCCCAGCCCATAACTGTGCCATCCACAGATCGCCCCCGCCGCCGCCAGTATACAAATATAAGATGTTATATTCATTTATTGGTTATTAAACATGCCCCCTCAGTCCTATTACTACCTTACATCCTAATCG
Source organism: Bufo bufo (assembly GCF_905171765.1). NCBI lineage: Eukaryota > Metazoa > Chordata > Amphibia > Anura > Bufonidae > Bufo > Bufo bufo. The sequence continues at coordinate 739,619,338 of NC_053390.1, read as the reverse complement.
CTTCTGTAGAATTCAGGCAGCCCAAGCCGGGAGGCCGGCGCGTCTCTCACTGATGTCACTTGCCTGCGCCGCCGGCTTCATTCAGGCACATGACAAGAGTTACGCTGCCGCCCGCCTGGCCTGCCTGAATTCTACAGATGCGATTAGGATGTAAGGTAGTAATAGGACTGAGGGGGCATGTTTAATAACCAATAAATGAATATGACATCTTATATTAGTATACCAGAGCGGCGGGGCGGGGCTATCATATTTTCTGCCGATATGTACCAATATCGGCCGAAATGGATTAGGCCCATTTTCGGCCGCCGGAATTTCGGTGCACCCCTATAGGATACAGACCAGAACAAACCTGGTAACGGAAAATCCATAAAGTCAAAAGCTGGAGAAATGGCACAACTGTGGGAAAACCCATTTCCCAAAGAGATTAGAGTAATGTCTCCATAGGCAGAAAAACACTAGCAATCTCCTCAGGAGAGGCAACTGGAAAAGGGGGCACTCTAGAGCAAAAGATGGCAATGTAGAAGCCTAGGCTGAAAACACAAGGTACACCTCCAGCAAACTGTCTCAATGCAAAAAACTGGTGCCGGGGTACTAAAAAGGGATGGTTCCCTTGGATCCTGCATGAGATGTAACCAAACCCTGCCAATAAACATGTCAAGTTTATCAATCCAGCAACAAGACCTAAATATATCAAGAAAGGAAACTGAACACCTAAAAAGTTTGGTAAAAGGAGGAATGTACTGGGCAAACGACAAGAACCACTCCTGGACTGTCTCATCAGATATTCCATGAAAAAAGATGAGAAAAAAACAAACTACTGAAATTCTTGCATAAGTGTACAACGTAACAGCTCCCTTGTGACGAGACTCCGAGAACATGGGAAAAATTATTGGGGTCAGGTTGGAGAGATTAATACAAATTCAACATACTCACTCCATCTTCTAACACATTTTTTCAGCTTAGTGTCATCTTTTCGTAGCAGCAGCTATACCCATGGACTTCTGTGTCCACCAAGATACAAACAAGATCATTTAACAACCGAGATGCCAAGGGCAATAGTGCATTTGCATGGGGACACAGAGGGAAGGGGTCCTCTTTGTCCACCAATCAGATTCCACCTTTCAAAGGAGCCGTCATAAATGAAAGGTGGAATCTGGTTACTATGGGCAACTAAGCCAGTTCTACTTTACACCAGTGTGATAAATGACCCCCATTAGTGTGTGCTGAATATGTAAAACTCTTGGGCAACTCCATTAACAGTTTTGTTAAATTGGTAGGTGGTACAACAGGACAACCTTATCTGTCAGCATTACTGAGCCAATATTCTGTTTCATTAAAACTTGATGCACACAACTGATTTTTTTGTCCATGTCATCTAAAATAAAACCCTGAAATGACTGTCCATTCCGCAAAATAAATAGAATGCATTACGGATAAAAATAGGGTTGTTCTCTTAGGGGTCGGCAATTCTGTTCCGCAAAATGACGGCATCAGTTTTTTTGCGGATCTGCTAAACAACAACAGTTGTGTATGTGATCCGTTAAACAAGTTCTACATACCTGATTGCTTCTGAATCTATATGTACAGGAGCTATTCTTTCCAACAAGAACTTCACCATTTCCAAGAATGGATTTGTTGGTTGCTTAGGGTTAGCAAGTTTTCTGGCAATTTCTCTCTATAAAAAATAAGCAGAGTAAAAGAAATAAGTTCAATAGTCACAGAAGTGGAATTGTACAAAAAGTTACCAATAAAAATAAATACACGAGAGATCATTTGTGTCTAGTGCTCCTGTGCAACAGATTCTCAAAGGAATTCTGACCCTTCACGTCTACCCACAGCAGATGTGACCTAGTGGTTCACTTTGGGAGCAGCACTGCAGTAACCAGTTGCATCCAGTACACAGAATGGACAGAGCTGTAGATCCTGTGCTAAAGTTAGGGTACTTTCACACTAGCGTTGTTCGGATCCGGCAGTCAGTTCCTGCAACAGAACTGCCTGCCGGATCCGGCAAACCGTATGCAAACGGAAATATGTTTTTTTCCAGATCTGTTAGACGGATCCAGTGACATACCGGATCAGTCTCATCCAGAATAATGGATCTGGTATTTAAATTATTTCGAAGATCAAAAGCAAAAATAGCTCCTCATAAGTCCCTGGAGCAGACTGGAAAAATGGATCCGGCAACACAGCAATTTCTGGAACACTTGGTATTAATACATCTCTATGGAAATGCGGTAGTGTTCCGGGATTCTGGCCAGAAAAATTACCGCAGCAAGCTACAAGGGACGGAACGGAAGACATCCTGATGCATACTGAACGGATTGCGTTCCATTCAGAATGCATTAGGACAAAACTAATGCGTTTTCCCCCCCCCCCGGTATTGAGACCCTTTACCGGATTTGAATACTGGAAAAGAATAACGCTAGTGTGAAAGTACCCTTAGTCGTTCAGGATGTCGGAAGAGTGCCATTCAGATGTTGGTGGATCAATTCTTATGTGCCAGGATTGTCATTTTTACATATAAAAAAAAAAAAATATAAACTTATACTTACCTCCTCCAGGATGCGATGCAGGCCTCTTCCGGCCTGTGTCCCTCGCTGGCTCAGGCGGCGCGATGACGTCATCGAGCTGCCTGCACCGGCCTCTGATAGGCTGCCGGCCTAGTGCTGGCAGCCTATCAGAGGAACAGGGAGGGGACACACCTCTCCCTGCCCTATTACAGACATTTGTATTGCCGTCCTGAGAACAGCGATACAGATGAGATGACTTTGGAGATGAGTGAGCGCTTACACAATGGAATCGCAGCGCTCATCTCCTGCTGTGCCCTGCCGGCGCCCCCCTTCTGACAGCGCCCCAAGGAACGGCCCTGCAGTAACTAAAGGGGGGCGGGGGGAGTCGGCAGAAAATAGGTGGCGGAACGCCGTTCCGCCCGAAAAAAAAGGCATGCAGATATATATATATATATATATATATATATATATATATACACACACACATACATACACACACACACTTTAATGTGCCCATAAACACTTATTTAAGCCCTATTCTTAGCAATTTTATAGAAATTGAGCTATAATTTCTGAGCACTCAGGAAATCAGATATAAGTTTCACACAAGCTGTCCTCAGATGGGACAGTGTACACAGAGAGCCTCAATGCTGTAATGGAATAAGTGGAAATAAAGCAGCAACAAGTCTCACTCACCACACAAACATCCGCTTGTTTACATGAGCAGGTTGGGCTTATGAGCAACTCAAGCTGACACCGAAGCTTCTCATCATCACCCAAAACTTGATTGAACTTTTTCACAAAATCTTGTGCTTTTCCAGGGTCAGGTAAATTTTCTATAAACACAAAGAAATACAAATGACTTGGTAACCTGCATTACTGGATAACTTACGTCTTCCCTTGCTAGTGCACTCCCATTCATAGCACAATCACACACAGAACATAGGTCCTGTAAATAACCAGCAAAACCAGAATCCAAGTTTCATGTCATTTCATATTACATTGGGGTACAATAAGAGTATTGGCTCAGGTAGGAATTACTCACTTGCTATGGTCATTAATTTTCCTAACATGGCTGAATTGTTTGCCTCAGACTGTGAAAAGAGAAATAACACATGCATTAGGGACAAAATAATTTCAAATGTGGTTAAAACATACACTGGTCACAAAAAGCACACAAAAGGTTCCCAGATAAAAACAATAAAATCCTGAAGATATGTACTACAAGCAAGGTCGTTTAGAAAGAAATCTACAGTAAACTTACTGCTGGCTGCTTGTGTAGATCTAATAATTCCCGAACATGATTTCTTAGCATATTTTGACATTTCCACATTTCATTCAGTGCCCTGTGTATTAAGCAAACCAACAATGTAAGGAACAGAAACACAGATATCAGATAATAGTTATAAGCTGGAGGAATACCTCGAGTTACAACTCTTTGCACTATACGGTCAAAGATCTACCAATCAACTTGTGTTTAAATTTATGCCGTGCTCACTGAGGGCAGCATAAAGTAGTTATGGACACACCGATATTAATCTGTTACTCTTCTGCTGACATTAGGGGGCTGTGCAGGAAGGGAAGACGTCTTATTTGTGAGGTCCCACTCTACTAGCTTTCTCTTAGGGAAAGGCTGCAGTGACAAGCCACCATAAAGTTGACAACAGATGCAATTTAAAACCAACGCATTACCACTTTAGGTGTTACAGTGCTTTAATATGTTGCCATGACATACCAAAAGTATATTTCAATGGTTTTGAATATGGAAGGGGGGTCTGAGTGCTGAGACCCACACAGATCCCTAAATATAAAAAAAGTAGGGAAGCGCTCACTCTTCTGGCTGCAGGAGATGGAATAGAGACGGGCCCACTGACTTTAAGAAGTCAGTACTTCCTACACTGATGAGAGTGAGCACTCTGTCGGCGCTTCTCTCTACTCGTTTTAGCGATTGGAGTCCGTCTCGGCACTTTTTTTTTTTCCTAAGTGCAGTGACACTTTAAATTTAACAAACTGAGAACTAGGACTGCAAATAGCTACGTAAGAAATGAGCTGCAATGTTGTGCAAAAATATAGTAGCCTTGTCTAATGTGTGCATAAATACATCTGCTATGTGGCATTATGAGCCAAGGAATTCATTGATCTGAAATAGTCCATGTATAGAGACATAGAAGTCACTTTCTAGGAGACGTTTAACCGCCTGTGCCGCTTTTCCTGACTAGAAACTGGTAAAGCTGGACGAGGTTCTGGTACAACCACCTCTGCCTAACAGCATACGGTACTTACTTCACAGCATTTGGATCCAGACTAGCGTACAGGTAATAGAGACATTTCATTCTTTCTTCTGTTTCAAGATTGTGTGGTACAATAAACTGGGCAAATATCTTTTCTACAAGTAACCTGGCAGAAAGAAAGGGTCACACATCAGACTAGTATACTCGTACAATGTCTGGACTAATAACCTGCATCATATGGAAGAATAGAATATCCAAAAGCACAAGTCTATTAAGAACAGCTCTTCTAACAACTATATAATAGTGTTATATGGCACAACCGCAAACTGTGCAAAGAAAGTAAAAAAAAAAAAAAAAAAAACACCTACTTGTCATCAATGCTGTTTTGGTAATATATGTGCAGAAGTTTATCCTTTATCCAGCTCACTTTCTCAGAAGCTTCCTTCCCAGCTTCAGCATGCAGGCAATACTTTTTGTACAGCTGAGCAAGGCCCATCATTGCTTCTTTCCTGACTCGCCACTGTGCGATTAGAAGGAGCAATGCAGGTGTTATTTTATAAATTACGACCAGATAAGATTATTACACTGATCGCTCAGGACTGAAATAGTGTCCTGGTATGCGGCACATATGTATATTTAGTATTGTGCACAGTACGCTAGGTCTTACCCTCTTGTCCAGTGTTCTCTCACGTACAAAGCCAAGCAGCTGATCATTTACTAGACAGAGATCCTTCTTCCCAGCTGTGATGATTGTCACAATAACGTCATGGCGAATTGCTTCCTCAGGATCGTGTGACCTCACCTTCAGAAACTCTGTCAATGCAGATAACATGAGCAGTCATAATTTTACATATTTCCACAATATCTACGTTATGAACCTTAAAAGGGGTATTCCACGATGTTGATATTGATGGCGTATTTTCAAAATATGCCATCGATATCTGATCAGCTGTTTTCTTGTAGCTCCAGTGCCGAAACTACACAGCTCTGCCCATCGGGTAGTAGATTGAACTGTTAACTACAGCGCAACTTCCACTGAAGTTAACGGGAGTGCGTCGTACTCCTGCCAAACAATGGCCTATCCTGAGAAAAAAACATCAATATTAAATTCCTGGACAGTCCCTTTAATACAGGACATTCATATAACTGCTGTTAAAGGCCATGCCACTCGCGGTTGTAAATAAGTTCAGAATGTAAAATCAAATTTTCAACACTTTGTTCTGTCTTCAATTCCAGGAAGTATCTTAAATAAGGGGTACCACCATAACTGACATTTAAGACATAAAGGTCCCCAACTATGGGACTAAGCCTTTTCCTAGAATGGACACCTCCCCTGCCTCTAGGGACCCCATGCTGCCTGAATTAGTCAGAACTACAAAAACAGCTGTTAGGGATAGCTATGTAGTCCCCGGTCACCACATACAAGATTAGGTTGCATGAAGGCCTTTTCCTGAGATGAGATTAACCTTATAAACAGCAATTCAAAAGTATAATTTTATAACAGGACAGACATATGGATATAATAGAAGGTGGGTCCCCACTATGAGCCAAAGCAGAGAGCCACAAACAAGCAGCGGCTCTTGCCCTTCCCCTTTACGATAGACCATCAGTAGAACATAGGGGTCAGATGCTTGGCACCTCCTCCAGTCAGCTTGGTGCTACAGTGGGCACCATGCCCCCTTTATCAGTTACTCTGTACTTTTAGTAGTGGCTGTGCCTGTTATTAAAATTCATTACAGCTTTGGCTCATGCAAGAGAATAGGGTGCAATATCAGGCAATTTCACAAATACAGGTAAAGAACTGTGCCTGGTAAACAATGAGGGGGACGTGGTACTCTTCAAAGAGCTGACTGGCAGGGTTGCAGAGCCTGACTACGCCCGATCTAATACATTTGGCCAAGCCTAAGAAAAGGCCATCAATTTTGAAGAAGTCTCCAATAACCCCTTTAACATTTTAGTATAGTGAAGTATAGCAGTGACCTACCTGTGAGATCTCTAGCCAGGTCAGGATGGTTCATTAAACAGTGACTAGCAAATTTGACACTTTCCAGTCTGACAGGAACATGAATATCATTAAACCTATTATATATATATAAAAAAAAAAAGTTTTTACCAGAAATATCATTGAATATTGATCTAAACATAATTCCAAAAGTCATACAAGCAACCAAGTTTCTAGAAAATCATTTTCTGCTGTAGTCATAAAAACTCAATGAGGACAAAGTCTCTGAGATTAAAACGTAACCTCTACAGGAAAATGGCATTTTTGTACTTTCAAATCCCTCTCTCGTTCAATTTATTGGGGGACAAATATGCCCAGAGATCACTAGCTTTACCTTCTTCACAGATAATAGATTCACTTGTACTGAAAGCAGTAGTAGAGAGGAAACCAGAACCACCACTATGTCCGAGACCAGGAAGGAAAATAGAACAGTCTGAGTACAGGAAAATTGGGGAGAGGAATATGTGCCCCCCACCCCCCTTTTCCCCCAATAAACTGAGTGAGAAAGGGGATTTTATAATAAGTACAACATTTTCTTGTTACTGTCATTGGCGGACAGCACCATGGGACGTACAAAAACAGCCATGAAAATGATTCATCACAGCTACTAGAACCGTATGACCCATGCAGGTATCGGTGTAGGCCAAAAAAGGGATCTGGTTTGTTGGATACATTATTTGGTGATGGTACAACTATCCTGCATGGTGACGGAGATAATATGGTTGTCTGGAGTACACTAAAACCAGGAAGGTGTTGGACATGGCATTTGGTGATGGATCACTTACTCTACTTGATGAAGGGGGTAATATGGTGCTGGCTAAAACAATGAAGGTTTGCCGAATTCGGCATTTGGTGAAGATAAGTTACCACCCTTAATCAGGCGGAGTAATCATAAAAGTGTTGGGGCACACCATAACTGTACATACAAAATAGGCACGGCAGTGGGAAAACCAGCTAGCTGGGACCTGCAACCAAAACATATGTCGGCAAACCGGCTTACCTTTGTAGATGAGACATTACTCATATGACTGGAGGAGAGCCACCTGATGAGAATACACTAAAGGGGAGACCAACTACTTGAAGAGGTGGAGATGTCCCTCAGTGGAAGAGTGTCCTTAAAGGGGTTTTTCGAGAGTTTTGGGCCTAAGGCCTCATGCACACAACCGTTGTTTGCTTCCGCGTCCGTTCCGCCGATTTTAGCGTTTCAGGTGCGGACCCATTCATTTCTATGGAGCAGTTGAAAATGCGGATAGTGCACGGTTTGCCATCCACGTCCGTGATCCGTGGTTCCAGTCCATCAAAAAAATATAACCTGTCCTATTGTTGTCTGCGGAAAACGGTTCGCAGACCCATTCAAGTCAATGGGACCGCTAAAAAAAACGTGGAGGCACACAAGATTGTCATCCGCGTCAGTTTTATTCCTATCATTTGCATGGCAAACCTGTCAGACTTTTTTTTTACCTTCCTTTAGGTCTGGTGGTCCTCCAAAAATTAAGGAAGACACACAAACAAAAACGGAAACGGATCACGGAACAGAACACAACAACGGTCGTGTGCATGAGGCCTTATTCACAGTCAGTGTCAGTGATTTTGAGCCAAAACCAGGTGCGGCTCTAAACACAGAACAGGTGCAGATCTTTCCCTTATACAGTCCTGATCAAAAGTTTAAGACCACTTGAAAAATGGCAAAAAATCATATTTAGCATGGCTGGATCTTAACAAGGTTCCAAGTAGAGCTTCAACATGCAACAAGAAGAAATGGGAGTGAGACAAAACCATTTTTTGAGCATTCAATTTAATGAAAACAACGAATAAACTGAAACAGGCTGTTTTTCAGCTGATCAAAATTTTAGGACCACATGCCTTTAAAAGGCCAAATCTGTGCAGAGATGTGGATTCATTGTCATTTTCTGTCAGGTAGTCACACGTTGTGAGGGCTAAGGCAAAAAAACTCTCCCTTTTTGAACGTGGTCGGGTTGTTGAACTGCATAAGCAGGGTCTCTCACAGCGCGCCATCGCTGCTGAGGTGGGACGCAGTAAGACAGTCATTTGGAATTTCTTAAATGATCCTGAGGGTTATGGAGCAAAAAAGTCAAGTGGAAGACCCAAAAAATTTCATCAGCACTGAGTCGGAGGATCCAATTGGCTGTCCGTCAAGACACTGGACGATCCTTGACCCAAATTAAGCCCCTTACTGGTGCTGACTGCAGCCCCATAACCAGACGGCATCGGAGACTGAAGGGCTTCAAAAACAAAAAAACGTCTTCAAAGACCTCGTCTCCTTGAACGCCACAGAACTGCTCGTTTGGACTTTGCAAGAGCGCACCAAACATGGGACATTCAAAAGGTGGAAGAAAGTTTTATTCTCTGATGAGAAAAAAATTTAACCTTGATAGTCCTGATGGTTTCCAACGTTACTGGCATGACAAGCAGATCCCACCTGAGATGTTTTCTACGCTCCACAGTGGAGGGGGCGCCATAATGGTCTGGGGTGCTTTTTCCTTCAGTGGAACAATGGAGCTTCAGGAAGTGCAGGGGCGTCAAACGGCCGCTGGCTATGTCCAGCTGTTGCAGAGAGCATTCCTCATGACTGAGGGCCCTCGTCTGTGTGGTAACAACTGGGTTTTTCAACAGGACAACGCTACAGTACACAATGCCCGCAGGACAAGGGACTTCTTCCAGGAGAATAACATCACTCTTTTGGCCCATCCTGCGTGTTCCCCTGATCTAAATCCAATTGAGAACCTTTGGGGATGGATGGCAAGGGAAGTTTACAAAAATGGACAACAGTTCCAGACAGTAGATGGCCTTCGTGCGACCGTCTTCACCACTTGGAGAAATGTTCCCACTCACCTCATGGAAACGCTTGCATCAAGCATGCCGAAACAAATTTTTGAAGTGATAAACAATAACGGCGGAGATACTCATTACTGAGTTCATGTTTGGAAGTTGGATTTTTTTTGGAGGTGTGGTCCTAAACTTTTGATCAGCTGAAAAACAGCCTGTTTCAGTTTATTCGTTGTTTTCATTAAATAGAATGCTCAAAAAATGTTTTGTCTCACTCCCATTTCTTCTTGTTGCATGTTGAAGCTCTACTTGGAACCTTGTTAAGATCCAGCCATGCTAAATATGATTTTTTTGCCATTTTTCAAGTGGTCTTAAAATTTTTATCAGGACTGTAGCTTATCTCTGTGGAGGCTCCAATCCTGATTTTGGTTCACAATCACTGATGTGAATAAGGCCTAATACTGATGACCTACTTCAGAATTAGGGCCCATTCAGAAGACCGCAAAACACGGATACCGGCCATGTGCATTCCACAATTTGCAGACCGCACATGGCCACAGCCATAATAGAAAATCCCTATTCTTGGCCGCATCTTTTGAGGGCCCATAGATATGAATGGATCTGCAGACCTTCCACAAAATTGCAAAACGGGTGCGGATCCGTTCATACGGCCGTGTGAATGACCCCCTTAGAGTCAGAAGTGTCTCCAGACCAGACAGAAAGAAACCTGAGGTATATCTGTCAGTGGTAGTTGTCCTAGGAAGGATCCAGGACCCTGGGGATGTGCGGGACCTATGAGGGGAGACGTTATGCCGCCAATGGGACCTGCTCCTGTATATTGAGTGGGACATGAAAGCAAACGACTCCCTGTGAGGGGGGTGAAGCTGCTAATTGTGGGCATGCAAGTGCTCCATAGACTATATCATAGTTAAGAAAGGGTGCCTGGCCAGGAGGAAAAAAGGGACCCTCAGTAGATGTGTCCCACCAGGTAGTGTTGTGGCTGCTGCATGGGAAATCATTGAAGATGGAAATACACCCTCTGAGGAGAAGGCATCTCCCCCACAGCAAAAGCCTAAGCTGGACCAGGATTGGACAGAGAAAGACAGCCATCCCTATGTCCTGGAAAAAAGCCCCGGAAGGAGAATGAAGGGGATCCATCAAGAAAGAGAAGGTGAACATACAATCCGGCATTTTCGGGCACTGCAGAGTTAACCCTTCGGTAAACTTGCACACGAGTGGAATCACTGGCATTCCACTGTGGATGCAGTAAGAGACAGGGTGACCGGCGAGGTACTGAAGTACGCACCCACAGGGTGCGCTACTAAAGTGGTGGTCCAAGATGAAGACCCCCACAGAGTGTAAAGAGAAAAAAATAAATAAAAATGCAAAACCTGCAGAAAAAAGCAGGTCACGTCTGCCTCTAATGGGCACTAGACTAAAACGGATCTAGTGTCTGTGGAGAGGGTATAGCTCACCTCAGAGACAATTTTTTTATATTTTTATTTCTAGTGTCAGCTGGGCATATCCCCACAGGGCTGTGTACCCCAATGACATTACCTAGAAAGTACATTTCACAGACTGAAAGGAACAATGACAGATCCACTGCAGCATGAAAGCTGTGCAAATTGGAAAGAAGTCAACATTTCAAAGGTCTCGTGTTGGGCAATGAGAAAATCTGCAAATGCCATATGTAGTAGCTAGGCTTCCAAACTCAAGAATTACTAAATGAAACACTAGACCTTCTCATTAGACGCTTCACTACATCAATGTTTCATACATTTTTACTTAATCAAGGGAACTAATGCCCATCAAGTTAAAAGGCTATGTACTCCTTTGGGATATTTTTTTAAGTTATTGAATTATACTAAATTTTGGGCTAAAAATTATATATTTTTAATTGGTCTTTATTAAATATATGGCGTCCTTTTTTCTGTACAGAGCGGACATGCTCTACTAGTACCCTTTGAACTGTCTTTTCCATCAGACCAGGAGCTGACAGACTCCTCATCTCTGCTTTTATAAAACACTCATTATTGCTCAGTTCTTATCTTACTGATAAGAATGTGGCTTAAAAATAAGTGTTTATGACCACTTAGTTTAGAGATGAGGGTTATTAGATGACTGGCACAAAGGTAAAGTACCAGTCACAGTTAGAAAAAACCTTTGTGACAGAACAGCTCAATATTTTTAATAAAGGCCAATTGAAAAAATGATTTTCAGCCAAAAATGAGTAACATGTAATCAAACAAAAATTCCCACCGATGTGTACATAGCCTTTAACTCACAAAAATAACCCAGTGAAGCCAAAAGTCACCCAAAAGTATAGTGTAAGTCCTGAAGGGCTTCATGGTGGTCTCAGCCCACAGACCTTGTATGATTATATATTAAGATGTTTTAAGGGTTCATATACCCCTTTCATATCGCTGTACATCATGATAATATTGGAAAGTGACAAATGCTCACCGTCCAAGAAAGCACTGCCATAGAGGCCTGTTCTGATTTGCCAAGTCTGAATCTTTAGAACCAAATAGCTTTGCTAGAAGTCGTACAACAGCCAGTCGTTCCTCTCCATCGTTACTCTGGGAACAAAAAGTACAAAGAATGTAAGAGTTAACATACTAAGTAAGGATTAATACACACTGCTTATTTAATCCCATCCCAGGGCAGCAGATTTTCGTTTTATTCATTTTCAGCTTTTCCTCTTTGACTTGTTTTCTGCAGGACAAGTTGTATTTTTTTAATGCATTGAAAAACATTGGAAAATATTTTTTGTGGGGAAGGGGGGGGGGGGGGGGATTGAAAAAATAAAATATAAAAAAGCCAATTCCGCCATTAAAAGGTTTTTCCATGACTTAATTACAGCCGTTTGAGAAGGCAACAGTGCTCACAGTGAATGTGTGGCCTTCCCTCTGCTCACCAAGCAGTGCCATCCATTTTATAGCGACTATGCTTGGTATCGCAGCTCAGCCCCATTCACTTCAGGATGAACGTGACGTCACATGGCCTAGACCAGGGATGGCCAAGCTGAGGCTCTTCAGCTCTTGCAAAACTACAACTCCCAGCATGCCCAGCTGTAGACTAATAGCTGTAGGCAGTGTGGGCATGCTGGGAGTTGTAGTTTTACAACAGCTGGAGAGCCGCAGGTTGGCCATCCCTGGCCTAGACTAAGCTGAAAGAAGGCCATGGGGCTACTGCGAGCACCAGTGCCTTCTCAAACAGGTGATCGGTGGGGGTCCTGGGTGTAGGTATAGGTCATAAGTAGTTAAGTCTTGGAAAATCTCGAAATCTGCAGATCAGTAATATCAACTTTACAGCATTTTTATGCTTTACTGCTTTAAAAAAAAAAAAAAAAATTTGCTTTTTTTACAGTCAAGTCACATTATGACGACGATTTCCTACTTTTGACGTCGGCAGACTGTAGCTCATGAAGGAAGTCACGTGTTGTAAGCTGGCCTGGTGGGTACAGGCTATCTGCTCACACATCTCAATGCTACCATGGGTAAAAGGGCCGATTTATCGATTGCAAAAAGGGATGCTTATTGGCTTTCAGGCCAAGGGTGGCAAAATTTCTGAAACTGAGGTGTATAACCTCAGCTCACTGTGCATGTCGGGAGCGAGGAGGAAACGGTGTGTAATATTCAGGCGGGAGATTTTAGATGTTGACGTCAGTAAGTTATTGGGCTGTCATTCACAGCGAGGTGAGCAGGCCTGCGGCTGTGACTCCGCTACATGCCACGGTGACTCCAGGTCCCGAGCGGAGTTCAGGTCAGGCCTAATAAGTTTCATTTCTGGGAAATGTCTTTATGGACACTTAATAAACAGATTTAAAACCCTAACGTGCCGAGCAGCAACACCCTATTTGCTTCATATGCAAAAGGCGATAACAGATGTAATGCTATGGTTCCTGTGGTGACAGTGTAAGGGAATCGAACAATTGCCGAAAAGATTGCCTTGCAGATTACACTGAATGCTGGGGGGTCTAAGCAGCGTGGCAGCCTGCGATATGGCTTTAGGGGCTGCATGTAACAAAATGTTAGGAGCTTTCAGGTACAGTCCTCTAGCTAGCAGAGTACCTAAGAGGTCACCAGTGACGTCAGTAAGCACATTCATCTGAAGAGTTTAAACACCCCAGTAGAATAAGGACTAACAAGCAGATTACTAAGACTAAAATATCTATTAAGCTATAATAAGAAATCAGCACACAAGTCCGAGTTTCCATACGACTTACTCTAAGTAATTAACTTGCTGTCTACACAAAGATTTAGTATCAGTGTTTTGGGCATCTAGAATGTGGGTGGTGGACAGGCATTTTTAGGTAAATACTAAGAAATTCATTAGGAGGCTTCCAGCGTCGTTGCTTACCTTTAACTTAAATTCAAGCTGTGGCATTACGGAAACCAACAAATTTGGATCGATTGCAAATAGTTCTTGAATGAGATCAAATACATGCTCCGACAAGTCACTGACAGATGATTTTCCTAACACCAAGACCTGGTTAAAAAACTATTCGGTACAGAAAGATAGGTGAGAAAATAAAATTAAAATATAAAAATAGTTCTGTGCAGAATGACGGCAGCAAAACTCCCATAAATGCAGATGTGGAGCTAGAGACTGCTAATGAATACAGCTACACGTATGTAGAAAATACCCATTAGGCCTCTTTCACACGGGCGTGTGCACCCCATTGCCGTATTGCGGACTGCATTTGCGGATCCACAATACACGGGTGCACTATTGAGTGCTTTCGTCCCGTACTTCCGTTCCGCAAAAAGATAGAACATGTCCTATCTTTTTGCGGAACGGCCGGATTACGGACCCATTTAAGTGAATGGGTCCGCGATCCGCTATGGCTGCCCCACGGACTGTGCTCGCGCATTTTGCAGGCCGCAGCATGACCACAGGGCACACACGCCCGTGTGAAAGAGGCCTTATACATACAAAACTAAATAAGCATACAGTATGTGTGGGAGACTACTAGACCAACCACCCAGAAACTCGCCACTCCTTACACAGTGTGTATGTATCTAGGTAACAATTTTGAGTTTCGGGTGCAAATTGCGCACGTCTTGGGTATGAATCCAGATGACAGGATTCTGCACGTGTTAGGTGCATTCACATCACAGTTTTGTTTTCAGTCTTCTGATCCGTCAGAAAAACAAGTCGCAAACAGTTTTTTTTTTTTAAATGGTAGAAAAAGTCCTTCTCGTGGGACTTTTTATCCTGTCTAAAATAACAGATCTCTGACAGAACAAACTGATTGATCCGTTTTTTCATTTTTCTGCTCTTCAGACGGACCAGAAGAACGGAACGCTAAACCGCCATGTGAACGCCCCCTTAAGCCCTTGCAGACGAGCATATGTCACCCTGCGAGTCCGCAGCGCAGCTCCCGGCCTGACCTCTCAGCACCAACGGGGTCACATAGCATTATATAGATTTATGATGCTCTGTAACCCTTACAGTTCTTGAATGTATTAGATGACACTAACAGCATTATGTCAGTGTTATCCAATACATTCCAGAACTGTAAGGGTTACATAGCATCAAATCTATATAATGCTATGTGACCCCGTTGGTGCTGGGAGGTCAGGCCGGGCAACTGCTGCGGACTCGCAGCGCGACACACACTCGTCTGCAAGGGGCCTTAGGGGTAACACAGGGGGCCTTGTGGATCATTCCAGTCACCTGAAGACTAATAGAGTTTAATAGATGCAACCAAAATGTAAACCTAAAATATACTCATTTCAAATCAACGCTTAAAATATATACTCACGTTTGCAATACATGGCTCAATAGTTTGAACTGTTCTCTTTAAAAGTACTTTGGCAAGATCAAATGCTTGCTTGTTTAAATTCTGGTAGAAAAAGAAGAGGTAAAAAAAAATCCTTACGAGAGAAGAAAATACAAGACCAAGTGCAACATGTTAGGAGCACAGCTCAACGCTGAGCACTACCAGTTGGGATAGAGGGAAACACCCAAAATAACTGAAATATTGCATCACATTGAGTAAGGTAAAAGGGCTGCTGGTTGTGTAGAATTTCTTCTACATAAGACATACAGAGGTTTGTAGGACCACTGACATAAGGCTGCTGCTGGGTGAATATATGTGCTACAACTACCCTATAAACAGTCATACAAGTTTAATATGGAAAGGGAGATGGGCGCATGTCAAGCACCTTTATCACAGTTTTCGTGGAAGATGCATGTATGTAGGTAACTCACACACAGAGTGTTTTATGCAAGAGGAGTATGAGTATTTCCTTTACATTTCCCAATTGTTTTGGATTCAAGAATTGGACCAAAACCAGGATGTAGAGCAGGGGTGAGCAACCTTAGGCACTCCAGATGTGGTAAAACTACAACTCCCAGCATGCTCCATTCACTTCTATGGGAGTCTTGAAAACAGCTAAGCAAGTGTGCATGCTGGGAGTCGTAGTTTCACCACAGCTGGAGTGCCAAAGGTTGCTGATCCCCGATATAGAGCAAGCACCATCTCCCAGAATCACTGTCAGTGTTTGATTTAGCATCCAGCAGAAATCTGAGCACATCGCAGAAATAATTCATTGTAAGATGACAGAACTCAAAATTGCTATAGGAAAAGTGAGGGCTTCAGGCACAAAAATAAAAAAAATCCTTGGTAACTTCGGTTACCAAGTGTAAGATTTTGGAAGACAAATGATTTTTTTTTTGGTCACCAAAATAAAAATAACGTATAGAAGAAAGGCATCATTTACACCAGACAGAAAATAACAGCACAGCGCTGTACACTGACCTGAAGGATGTGTACAGCTCCCTCTAGTGGCTGCTGCAGGAAGCCATGGTTTGAATCTATGTCTATGAAGCATTATAGTTATCTGGAACTGGGTGACTAATCAAATTTATTTGATTAAATCGCCATTTCAGTAAATATCTATTTTACTTAATCTGTTAAATAGATACAGACAGGGCTTATATTGAGCTGCATGAACACATGAAGTTAAACTAGACCGTAAAGTCACTTGGATAGTCTTTTTGCACATACTTACCACATTAAAGTCACAGCCCCTTGTCCAAGGAAGTGTCTAAACGGGTTAATAAATGTGGTGGATGTAAACATTTTTTTATCTTTTTCAAAAAAACTATGAGCAAATCATAAATTATAGATGGCTTCCTGGGATATCAAGATACACGCAAGGATATGGCAGGTTCACAGTTTTCCTAGTTATCTAAACGCTGCGGTATCTGAGGCTTTACCTCTGAACAACCCCTTTCATACCAAGAGAGATTAAAGAAATGATTTTGACAGTGAGACAATTCTTCCATCTTGATAATTTATGGCCTATTTGCTAGGCTATGCCATTAACCCTTAGGATACCGGAGTTGTTTTGTTTTCATTTTTCTTCCCTATCTTCCTTGAGCCATTACTTTGTTTATTTTTCCGTTCACAACTGTATGAGGGCTTTTTTTTTGCGGGACAAGTGGTACTTTCTAATGCCACCATTAATTATGGCTTACAATGTAGAGGGAAGCAGAAAAACAAATTCCAAACGGGATGGAATTGAAAACGCAATTATACGGATTTTGTTCGCACGGCGTTCCATTTGCGGCGAAAATAACCCAAGCCCTTCTTTCTCTGGGTCAGTACGATTACAACGATACCCCATAAGTCTATTTTATTTTTTTGTCTAAATAGTGTAAAAATAAATGTAAACTTTAAAAAAAAAAAAAAAAAAAAAGGGTTTTTTTTACATCACCATATTTTGACCCCCATAACCTTTTTACAGTTATATCTTCTGAGCTAATTTTTTGAGGGACAATCTGTAGTTTTTATTGATACCATTTTGGAGTGTGTGTGACTTTCTGATCAAATTTTATAATTTTTTTTTGGGTAAGAAGCAATGAAAAAAATGGCAAACTGGCAATTTTAACCACTTATCTCTGTTACGCCATTCCCCGTATTGGATTTTTTTTTTTTTTTATATACCAATGATGTTTATATTTTTTTGTTATTTAGGTATTTTCACTTTAATCTTTTTTTTTATATCTTTATTAATTTTCCAACTTGATGACATCATATACATATCATAATTATTTAAAGTCCCATTTATAGAAATCTCCCACCCGCCCCGCCCCCCCCCCCCTTAAAGAGAAAACAATTTAAATAAAAAATCTATACAATATAATTTATACCCAGATTTTTTTCTCCCCAAATTCTTAATTGATCCTTGCTCAAGTAATATATCTTTTCATAGTTAATTACCATACCCAACAGGCCCAAGCTTTTACAGCTGGCGGTTTATCGGAGTCCCACTCCCTAGCAATTATGATCCAATCTATTAAGAAAACACGAAGCATACACTTGCGATTTACACCTATTTTGGGACATTTATCAATTTGCTATTATTTGAAAGACCTGGTTCCAATACCTCTGAATTATAGGACAATTCAATATTAAGTGTAAAAAAAAAAAAAAAAAGAGCGATCCCTAGTACTTTTGTAAGCCTGAACTAATTGATGATAATGAAACCTATCCTCCCTCACTTTAATATCTTTAAACGTCTTAGGCTACTACTTTCACACTAGTGTTTTTTGCGGATCCGTCATGGATCTGCAAAAAAGCTTCCGTTACAATAATACAACCGCATGCATCCATCATGAACGGATCCGGTTGTATTATGTCTTCTACAGCCACGACGGATCCGTCTTTACCACCATTGAAAGTCAACGGAGGACGGATCAGTTTTCTATTGCGTCAGAGAAAACAGATCCGTCCCCATTGACTTACATTGTGTGCCAGAACGGATCAGTTTGGCTCAGTTTCGTCAGACGGACAGCAAAACGCTGCAGGAATGGAGACGGAACGGAGGCAAACTGATACATTCTGAGCGGATCCTTTTCCATTCAGAATGCATTAGGGCAAAACTGATCCGTTTTGGACCGCTTGTGAGAGCCCTGAACGAATCTCACAAACAGAAAGCCAAAACGCTAGTGTGAAAGTAGACTTAAACGTACGATGCAACACAGTGGTAATACAACCAAATCCAGAGTTTGCATTAATATCTTTCACTATGCAAAAATACACACCACAATGACTTATTGACCAACATACTTAACTGACCTTATGGGCAGGGATGAGATTTATAAGGATGGAATCCAACAATTCCTGTGTCACCCCATCACCTTCCATAGTAATGGAGCTCATCAAATCCAGCATGTGCATCTGTACCTTCTGGTTGTGGCTGTTACTGTATTAAAAAAAATACACAAAAAAACAAATCAAATATAAAAATAATTAGAATAATTTATGAAACTATACTTGAAGCGCTGGTATTTCCAGCACTCCCATAGAATTTAACAAAGAAAAGCATGCTTGACCGCCATGCCATTCCTACAAGGGAACAGAGGACCACTTGACGTTCTCACGAACAGTAGAGGGGGGGGGGGGGGGGGCCTGTATGGACTTGGTTAATAGATATACAGCTGCTGCTGTTTCTACATAGGGGGAATGAATCTCTTTAGTCATACATTTACTAAAATTTGATGAAACTGAGCAGCTCACACCGAAAAGCACACGCGCTGAACGTGAAAGGATGCATAACCATAAGGCTTCATGTACACAACTGTGAGGCCTCAAAAAAATGCTACCGTCTGGTTCCATATTTCTTACTTGCATCAGTAGAAAGGACTATTCTCTTCCGCAATGAGGACAAGTGTAAGAAGTTCTATAATTTGCAGAATTGCCATGCATATCTGCAAAAAAATATGGACGAGTGCATGGCCCCACAGAAATGAATGGGCCAAATAAATGCTTACGCAAGGATTAAAAATACACCTGTGTGCATGAGGCCTATGAACGTTGCTAAACCAATAAAAGTGAAGATAAACCCATGTTAACCATTTTATTGACATGACTTAATGTGGAGTAATAATGTGGGCTCAAATCTTTTCCAACCACTAGGTGGCAACCTCAGTCATGTGTGACACCGCAAAAGCAGGAACACAGGCAGTAATGATGGGCCTATAGGAAGGCCCCAGAACATGCATTATTCCATGGCCCTGAACAGATTATGCTGATAAGATATTTACTGGGAACTGCTCTTCTTGACCGAAATATCAAGGTGTCAAAGAACTGAAGTGGTGGAAACGTCAAACAGATTCTAACTTACTTTATAACAGAGAAGAGGGTCTTAAAAAGCTGAATAAAAATTTCATTGCAGTCTTCCAACTCAAAGCAAATGTTGTAAGATTTGACCCACGCTAAGTTCTGAAAATGAGAAATGGAAAGCACATTAGAAACACGACCGTGTCAATGATGAGAGCTGCGCCTCTCCTGACGTCTGCTTTAACAACCAATTGTATTCCCATTGTTATAATTCTGGAGCATCTATTCTTATGACTCTATAATGTACCATTCCTTATACAAGTGTGCAGAGAAGGTCCAGAGTGGTGTACCAGTTGGGGGGGGGGGGGGGTCCATGCACACTGACAGCAGTAATTGGATAATGTTAGGCTACCTTCACATTTGCGGCACAGCTCTCCGACAAGATGTTCCAGCATAGAATGCCAGGAATTGGCTGGACGAAAAACGTTGTGTGAAGCGTTTTTTGTCCAGCCGAATCCTGGCATACTTGTTGTGCGACATTGATGTTGCACAACAATTTTTATAATGATAGTCTATGGTGTCGCACTGCGCCATGCTGCAACTGACACGACAGTCATAGAAAAATCCATCTTGGATGGATTTTCTGCGACCGTCGCGTCACAATGCGACACCATAAAAAAAATTGTTGCGCGACATGTTGTCATGTAGCCCTAGCCTTAAAGGGGCAGGGAATAGTGGAGGTCACAGATAAGGGGACGGTCCCCTATGAAGGTCAGTGTTAAGGGGCGGGGTGCTGTGAAACTCACTGGTAAAGGGGCGGGGTGCTGTGAAACTCACTGGTAAAGGGGCGGGGTGCTGTGAAACTCACTGGTAAAGGGGCAGGGTGCTGTGAAACTCACTGGTAAAGGGGCAGGGTGCTGTGAAACTCACTGGTAAAGGGGCAGGGTGCTGTGAAACTCACTGGTAAAGGGGCAGGGTGCTGTGAAACTCACTGGTAAAGGGGCGGGGTGCTGTGAAACTCACTGGTAAAGGGGCGGGGTGCTGTGAAGGTCAAGGTTAAGGGGATGGGCTGCTGTGGAGATCCCATTTTAAGGAGACAGGGTACTGTGGGGGGGCTCTGGAGTTAAGCTGCCCCTTTAATAGTGACCCCTACCCAGTTATCGTTGGCCTCCACAGCGCCCTACCCTTTAAGGCTAGGGCTACAAGACGACATGGGTCGCACCAATGTCGAGCAACAATTTTCTATAATGATAGGCTATGGTGCCAAGATGGATTTTTCTGCGACTGTCGCAGTCACAGCATGTCGCAGTGCAACACCATGGACTATCATTAGAAAAATTGTCGCGCAACATCGGTGTGACTTTAATGTAGCAGTGTAGTTGTGCCCTATGTGTCGTGAGACTTATTGTCGTCGTGTAGCCCTAGCCTAAAGCTGACCTACAGCAGTGAAGAAAAATGGCTAGGTTGTTATGGAAACCTGGAGTAAAACTGTGTATATGTGGAGACTAAGGGCCTGCGAGCTTCTATTGGCTGATAAGGGACATGTGACCGTGTGTATGGCAGTTGGGATATAAAGAGAAAGACTTGCAGGCTTGTATTGGCTACTGCAGGTCATTTTTGGGAAATATCTCAGGAACGGTACATCCTAGAGAGCTGAGACCCGGTCTAAAACCTTCCCGGACGCCTGGTGTACCTGTATGAAGATCAGTCCGGTCGTTTGGTTGCGCATAAAGAACAGATGGACAGACAAACGTATTTTTAGATAGTTAGGTCCATATATATTTGGACAGAGAAAATTTTTCTAATCTTTGTTCTGTACATTACCACAATGGATTTTGAACAAAACAATTCAGATGCAATTGAAGTTCAGACTTTCAGCTTTAATTCAGTGGGTTGAACAAAATGATTGGCAATGACGGCCTGAAGTCTTGAACTCATGGACATCACCAGACGCTGTGTTTCCTCCTGTTTAATGCTCTGCTCGACCTTTACTGCAGCGGTTTTCAGTTGCTGTTTGTCGGATTTTCTGTCTGATGTTTAGTCTTTAACAAGTGAAAAGCTCTATTGGGTTCAGATCCGGAGACTGACTCGGCCATTCAAGAATACCCCACTTCTTTGCTTTAATAAACTCCTCTGTTGCTTTGGCTTTATGTTTTGGGTCATTGTCCATCTGTATTATGAAACGCAGAGCAATCAGTTTGGCTGGATCTGAGCACACAGTATGTCTCTGAAAACCTCAGAATTCATCCGGCTGCTTCTGTCCTGTGTCACATCATCAATAAACACTAGGGACCCAGTGCCACTGGCAGCCATGCATGCCCGAGCCATCACATTGCCTCCGCCATGTTTTACAGATGATGTGGTATGCTTTGGATCATGAGCTGTACCGTGTCTTCACCATACTTTTTTCTTTCCATCATTCTGGTAGAGGTTGATCTTGGTTTCATCTGTCCAAAGAATGTTCTTCCAGAAGTGTGCTGGTTTTTTAAGGCTACTTTCACACTGGTGTTTTGGCTTTCCGTTTGTGAGATCCGTTCAGGGCTCTCACAATCGGTCCAAAATGGATCAGTTTTGCCTTAATGCATTCTGAATGGAAAAGGATCCGCTCAGAATCTATCAGTTTGCCTTCGTTCCGTCTCCATTCCACTTTGGAGACGGACATCTAAACTCTGCTTGCAGTGTTTTGGTGTCAGTCTGATGAAACCGAGCCAAACGGATCAGTCCTGGCACACAATGTAAGTCAATGGGGACGGATCCGTTTTCTATGACACAATCTGGCACAATAGAAAACAGATCCGTCCTCTGACTTTCAATGGTGTTCAAGACGGATCAGTCTTGGCTATGTTAAAGATAATACAAACGGATCCGTTCTGAACGGATGCACACGGTTGTATTATCTGAACGGATACATCCATGACGGATCCACACAAACCGCAAGTGTAAAAGTAGCCTAAGATGTTTTTTTAGCATAGTCCAATCCATCCTTCATATTCTTGAGGCTTATGAGTGGCTTGCACCATGCAGTGAACGGTGGTAGATTTGGATATTGATACGCCTATATCCTGGAGAGTGTTGTTCACTTGGTTGGCTGTTGTGAAGGGGTTTCTCTTCTTTGAGTCAGTTGTCCAATTACTTTTGCTCCCTTTGAAAACAAGGTGCCAAAAGTAAAGGAACTGACACTCCTAAACCCTTCATCCAATTTTAATGTGGATACCCTCAAATGACAGCTATAAGTCTGGCCTTTAGGCCTATGTCCATTATATAACTATAACTTGATTATGTTTTAGTAAACAGATAAAAACTAAATTTGTGTCAGTGTCCAAATATATATGGACCTAACTGTATATACTAGCAGAAGGACCCGGCTTCGCACGGGTATATTTCATCTAATGTTTGTGTCGTTAAAAGATATCACCATAACAGTGACCTGACCACTACAGCACCACGCCCCTTTAACAGTGAACTCCACAGCCCCTCGCCCCTTAACACTGACCACCCTCCACACACAGTGCCCCGCCACTTTAAAATGGGACCTCCACAGCAGCCCATCCCCTAACTTTGATCTTCACAGCAGCCCGTCCCTTTAACCGTGAGTTTCACAGCACCCCACTCCCTTGACAGTGACCTCCTCAGTGGCCTGTACCTTTAACAGTGACCACCACAGCGCCCTGCCCCTTTAATGCTAGAGCTACATGACGATGTGTTGCACAACATTTTGTCTCAACTTTTATAATGATAGGCTACGGTGTCGTAAATGCCACATGCTGCAATACAACAGTCGCAAAAAAATAAAATAAAAAAATCGATCCAAGATGGATGCATGTAGCAGTGTAGTTGTGCCCTATATGTCTTGTGCGACTTATTGTCATCGTGTAGCCCTAGCCTAAAGAGGACCTACAGCAGTGAAGAAAATAGGCTGGGTTGTTATGGAAACCTGGAGTAAATCTGTATGTATGTGGAGACTAAGGGCCTGCAAGCTTCTATTGGCTGATAAGGGTCATGTGACCGTGTGTATGGCAGTTGGGATATGAAGAGAAAGACTTGCAGGCTTGTATTGGCTAATGCAGGTCATTTTTGGGGAATATCTCGGTCTAATACCTTCCCAGACACCTGATGTACCTGTGTGCCAAATTTGGTGAAGATCAGTCCAGTCGTGCATAAAGAACAGAAAATATATATATATATATATAGCGCATGCTTGAGAAAGGCTCGCAAGAGCTGAAACGTCGCAAACTTTGCCATAACATGGGTGAATAAACTGCTTTGATTTTTTTCATCACATATTGGAGTGCAGTCCTGCTTTCTATTCGATTATACTATTGGGGATTGCCGTTGCCCCCCTTTTGGACATTGCACCAACTTGCCAGGTTGGTGCTCCCGTTGGACTTTCTTTTATATATATATATATATATATATATATATATATATATATATATATATATATATATATATATATATATTTATTTATTTGGGATCGACCGATATTGATTTTTTTAGGGCCGATACCGATAATTTGTGAACTTTCAGGCCGATAGCCGATAATTTATACCGATATTCTGGGAATTTTCATTTTTGGGAAAAAAAATAAAAAATTCCTACACAAATCTACTGAAAAATTAATATGTTTATTGTTAATGTGTCTTTTTTTTTATAAATCTTTCTTTTTCATTTACACTTAATATTTTTGTGTTTTTTTCTTTTTTTTTTTACTAACTTTTAGCCCCCTTAGGGACTAGAACCCTTGTCCTATTCACCCTGATAGATCTCTTTGTGCACACAGCAGCAGGGAGCTGAACATGGCAGCCAGTGCTTCAGTACCGTCCTGGCTGCCATGGTAACCGATCGGAGCCCCAGGATTACACAGCTGGGGCTCCGATCGGAGGAGGAGGGGATCCTGTGGCCACTGCCACCAATGATTAATACTGGGGGGGGGGGGGGGGGCTTGGGTGGGGGGCGCACTGCGCCACCAACGTTTTTAATACTGGGATGGGGGTAAGGGGAAGCACTGCGCCACCAATGAAGAGAAATCTCTAATTCATATATAGAAGGCGGGAGCTGGCTGCAGAAACACATAGCCGGCTCCCGACCTCTATGAGCGGTGGCTGCGATCCGTGGCACCTAAGGGGTTAACTACCGCAGATCGCAGCTACCGCTCATAGAGGTCGGGAGCCGGCTATGTGATTCTGCAGCCAGCTCCCGCCTCCTATATATGAATTAATTGTAAGCCCTCACGGGCAGGGCCCTCTCTCCTTCTGTACCAGTTTGTAACTTGTCCTGTTTATGATTAGTGCAATTGTCTGTATTATGTATGTGCACCCCTTATCATATGTACAGCGCTATGGAATGAATGGCGCTTTAATAATAAATAATAATAATTAATAAAAGACTTAGGCTACTTTCACACCTGCGTTAGGTGCGGATCCGTCTGGTATCTGCACAGACGGATCCGCACCTATAATGCAAACGCTTAGATCCGTTCAGAACAGATCAGTTTGCATTACCATGAAAAAAAAAAAAAAAAAAAATTTTTTTTTTTTTGTTCATGATAATGCAAACTGATCCGTTTTGACTTTACATTGAAAGTCAATGGGGGACGGATCCGTTTGAAAATTGAGCCATACTGTGTCATCTTCAAACGGATCCGTCCCCATTGACTTACATTGTAAGTCTGGACGGATCCGTTTGCCTCCGCACGGCCAGGCGGACACCCGAAAGCTGCGTTCAGGGGTCCGCCTGCTGAGCGGAGCGGAGGACAAACGGTGCCAAACTGATGCATTCTGAGCGGATCCGCCTCCACTCAGAATGCATTAGGGCTGGACGGATCCGTTCGGGGCCGCTTGTGAGAGCCTTCAAACGGAACTCACAAGCGGAGCCCCGAACGCTAGTGTGAAAGTAGCCTTATCTTCATTTTGTCCTCTCGCCTCTAATTGGCGACAGCACAGGGGGAGGAGACACTGCTTCTTTCTCCCCTGTGCTGCTGAGGGAACACGGAGAGCACTGACAGCAGCGCGTTCTGTGTTCCCAATACGTTATCGGTATATCGGCAAAATAGATGCCAATACCGATAACTGTCAAAATCCTGAATATCGGCCAATAATATCGGTAAAACCCTCGATCCCTAATATATATATATATATATATATATATATATATATATATCTCGGAGTCACACAAACAATTGACATGCTGAGGATTTTTAAAATCCGCACAGCAGGCCAATTTCCAAATATAGGAAATTTCACCCAATTTGCTTGTACTGTATTATGATGCAGTTTTTCAGCATGAAAACCTGTGTAGAAAAACCACGCGCCATCTGTACCATGTGCAGCTATCCTTACACCTCCAACACACATCAGTTCTGAAAGTTTACTGCCAAGATAGAGGAGACCTTAACTGCTGAAGAACAGACCTCTCTCCATCAGCAGAAAGGAGCCAGTCTTCATGGGTAGCAATCACAGAGGCATAATGGCAGCATATGGCATGTCTTCATGATGTGCAGTGCACACGTAAACAAAAAAAAAAAATATTATATTAACCAAGTTGCAGATAAAAACGCTCCTAACTAGCAGCTGCCTGGTATCTCCTTTTTTTCCCCCATAAGAAATTCCCTCTAAAATGCAAATGTCTAGATTGGGCATAAGGAGGACAACAAGGCTAGATCAAACCCTGCTGTCTTAGTGACAAAAGCTTTAGCAGAGGATGTTGTAGATGGAAAAACACTACAGCTGTCAAAGAACATGCGTGCTGTAGGCACAGATCAGAGCAGGAAACTGCAGACACCGACCAGCAGAGGGCGCAGTGAGCGCAGTAAAAGGGGATAATAGGTGGCAATGGCTGCAAGGCCTCTGTGTACAAGATAAAGGCAATATAGGCCTACTCTAAGTACAGTACAATGGCTGCACTGTAACAAAACATGGGCATGATACTGGCACCTTAAAGCGCCTGTGCGACCACTACAGGGAGGGATCCCAAAATGTCCCAATTGTACATCTTTAACTGTTCAGGCTAAGGACCCATCATGAGATGTAGTTAGTAACTGGGTAGGCGCTACTATGTGATCACTGCTATAAGATTAGCACCATAGTACTGAAGAACAACAAGGGCATAATAGCAAAGTATTCAGCAGCACAAAAAATAAAAATAAAATAAAAATAAATAAAATCAGACCATGTTGTATATTCAGCGTTTTTCATTTCTATGGATCCCTGGCTTCATAGAAGTGAACGGGCCTTCAGTGAAAAACAGATTGCATCTGGATGCAAAGCGTTTTTTCACTGCGGGTAGCTAGGAGATGTAGATTGTTATTCCTCCGGTTTGTTTTCCACGCACATGAAAAGCGCATCAAAAACTAAAACACTGAACGCAATCGCAGACAAAACTGACTGAACTTGCACACAAAACCATCAGTTTTTCCTGAAAAGATCCTGACACAATACGCAACGCTCGTGTGAAGGAGGTTTCCATCAGGAGAGCTTTTTGGTGTAATCACCAGCATCTGCTTTTACCGTTTTATTTTTTATTATTATAGCAAAATTTTACACAGGCATTTTTTTTAATTAGAGAGATACCCAATGTAGGGGAAAAAACACTATTCCCAGAGCATGCTGCATTTTCAAATAAAGCCACAAATGCAGTGCAAAAAAAAAAAAAAAAAAAAGAAGCTGTAAACATGAGTGAGTTTCGTAACTTATTAAAGACTTTAAGTGTATTTTCCTGACTACATAGAGAGATGACCTATCCTAAGAAGGGCTTATGCACACAAGCATTTTTCGTCCACATCTGATATGCAATTTTTGGGGGTCAGATGCAGACTCATTCACTTAAATGGGGCAGCAAAAGATGCGGACAACACACCGAGTGCTGTCTGCATCCATTTGTCCATTCCATGGCCCCACAAAAATATAGAGAATGTGTCCTATTCTTGTCCACATTACAGACAAGGATAGGACTGTTCTATTATAGCCCAGACGTTCCGCTCTGCAAAATGCTGAACGCACACAGCCGGTATCCATGTTTTGCGGGTCGACAATTTGCGGTCGTGTGAATGAGCTCTGAGTCATATCAGCTCGGTGAGGGTCAGACTCCTGTCTGAAAAGGCTGTGGTGTTAGCACCGTGTCCTCTCCGATACTTTGTGGCGGTGCAGTGTAATTACAACCATTTGTCTAATTCACAAGAATGGAGGAGGAAGCTGTAATCACACTGCACCACTACTACACTCCGGATGGCAAGCAGGTATACACGGATGAGGATGCAGCCTCTTCAAGCAGCTGATCGGCACTGGTGACAGGAGTCTGACTACCGCCAAGCTGATACTGATACCTGTAGACTGGACAACCCCTTTAAAAAGTGGGAAAAAAGCAAAAATAGTGTGAAACCAGCCTTATGGTGTTTTACTAATGCACTGGTGGTTTTGTGTTTAGGATTCTGTGTTTAGGTATAGTGCAGTAATGACCAAATGTAAAAATTTGTCTGTAAACCTTTAGGGTGGCCTCACACGAGGCGGATTACGTGTGGTTTTTCAACCCATATTTTCATTCAAAAAACAGCAGCATAAAACAGTACCAACAAAGTGTATGCGATCAGACAAATCTCATGCACACTAGGGCTGAAACGATTCATCGACTTTATCGATAATATTCTAGAACTGGATTCGTTGTCAACGAATCCAGTTATCAAATAATCGCCAATTCGTTGCTATGCGGGCGGTTTACTTTATATCAGCGCATCTTTATTTTACCTTACAATGAACCTCCAGTAACAGGCAGAGCGGGCGGCGGCGTAACGTCACTTACTCACGTGACGCGCCTGCTCCGCCTGAGTCATTCATAAAGTGGGCGGAGCAGGCGCGTCACGTGAGTGAGTGACGTTACGCTGCCGCCCACTCTGCCTGTTACCGGAGCTTCATTGTATTTGATTTTGTAAGGTATTAAAGATCAATTCATAGCGCTGATTTAAAGGTTAAAGTAAAAGTTACTGCAGGGTAACTGTTAAGGAATACTCTTTAGATATTGCTGTGAGCGGCGGGGCCGGTGTATTTGGACACGGGAGACACTGTTATGGGGGAGATCTGAGGATGACACATATAGCATAATATGCTATACAGTGTCATCCACAGATCCCCTCCATAACAGCGCGTCATCCACAGATCCCCCATAAAAGTTAAACTTGCAAGATCATACTTGTCTATCTCAAGTACATCCACACCATCGGAACGCCTCTTCTCTGCTACAGGCAACATAGCGTGTAAGAAGAGAGCTAGCCTCAGCCCCTAACCATGTGGACATGTTGTCTTTTTTACATTGT
The DNA here is from genome assembly GCF_905171765.1 of Bufo bufo. Lineage (NCBI taxonomy): Eukaryota > Metazoa > Chordata > Amphibia > Anura > Bufonidae > Bufo > Bufo bufo. The sequence continues at coordinate 739,590,426 of NC_053390.1, read as the reverse complement.
AGTGGAAAATTTTTATAATTATGTAACTCCTAAATTTGTTTTACTATGGCCTTCGAACATAATTTTTCATGTAAAATCATATAAACCCCTTTGTCATTTTGGTGTTTTTTCCCAATTAATAGAAGAAATTATCGACAACTAATTGATTATTCAAATAATCGTTAGCTGCAGTCCTAATGCACACTGCTTTTTTCTTAGGTGCGGAAATTGACCTGCCGTGCAGATTTTAAAAACTGCAGCATGTCAATTGTTGTTGCATTTTCCTTGTGCCGATTTCGCCCTTTTAGATCTGTGGAAAATCCACATCACCCACACATTAAACCACGATGAACAGTGAGGGTTTATGTGCATTTTTGTGTGGCTTTGGTGCACATTGTAGATTTTCTGCACACCCATAAAGCTGGAAATAAATAAATACTTTAGACTTTGAGAAAAACAAAGACACCCCTGCAGCCGATGCTATTCTGTTCCTTCTAAAACCAGTACGCAGATCACGGGATGCTTGTATAGAAGAAGCACATGGTATAAAAGTGCTACACGTACAGGCCACCTTGGGGTTTCTAGTTTATACTTTTGGCATCTATCCCAGTAATCAGGACACAAGTACATACCTCAAGTAGGTAAAAGTATCTGTTGAACTGTGGGCTTTTAGTGTCTTCTAGACCTTTCAATTGCCTTGTTATAAACAAGAATATATCCTGAAGAAAGAAAACACAAGAACGCACTAAATAAAGACTAATGAGATCCAACTTACAGGGAAGCATACATTGGACGGCTATAGCAAAATGCAAAAAACATAACGCAACATTAAAATAAGTCAATAAAAAATAAATAAAAGGGGTCTCAGTTATAAGTCCTCCGTATACATGTACTCATTGCTCCCCACCCACCCTTTTCAGTGACTGCAATTCTGTTCCACATTATGCGGAACGGAATTGTGGACCCATTCATTTCTATGGGGCCGCACTATGTGCTGCCCGGATCCGGAAATGCGGATTGCGGACAAGAAACTGTATATTCTATTATAGTGCCGGCGATATGTGGCCCGCAAAATGCGGAACGCACAGTGCCGGTGTCCGTGTTTTGTGGAACCGCAAAACACATACGGACGTGTGAATGGACCCTAAGGCTGCGTTCACACTTCAGTTATTTCCATCAGTTATTGTGAGCCAAACCAGGTGCGGGTCAAAAAACACAGAATAGGAGCAGATCTTTCCATTATAACTTCTCTCCGAGTCGGCTTCACTACTGGTTTTAGATCACAATAACTGACCAAATAAGTGGGAACTAAGCCGAAGGCCTCATTCAGACGGCCCTATGTTTTGCAGTTGGCCCCGTGTGCGTTACGCATTTAGGGGAATGCACACTGCCAGTCCTATGATAGAAATGTCTATTCTTGTTAGCAATTGCAGACAAGAATAGGACCTGCTCTATCTTTTTAACTGGGCTTCGGAACGGAAGCACGGTTGCAGACAGCATACGCTGTTCTGTTCGCATCTTCTGCGGGCCCATGGTAATGAACGGGTCGGGTCCACATCTGATCCGCAAACTTGCAGACACTAACATATGGCTGTCAGAATAAGCCCTAAAGCACGTCAATTTATTTTCCACTAATCTTGGTAAACGTGTTGCAGTTGAACAATAATGGCTAACTGGAGCCCCATGGCACATGTGCCCTTTTAGTGCTCTACGTACTGCCCTAGGATCTGCTCCTCCCTCTGTACAGTGTGTGCTATAAATATATGATCTGCAGAACTCAGGTTCCCAGTCCTCAAAAACCTCAACGAGCCAGTAGCTTTATAAGACATTACCTTTAATTTGTCATGTGAGGTGTACGGTGCTTCTGGTGCATATATCCTGAAGATGTCAGCCAAACAGCAGGCCACGAGCAGGCGGACATCTTTATTTGGATTCCTGAGGAAGAACTCAGACGAGAGGTGCAAGGCTAAAGGCATATATTGCTGTTTTTCATCTTCTGAATCCTGGTCCATATCCATAAACGTTTTAACCACCATCTAAGCAAAAAAAAGAAAATTAGGTATATCATCTGCAGTGATAATCACAGAAACCAGATATGCGAATCACCATGCCTAAACTAAGAACATACCCTGAATGGTCACTATCGAGACACCCATCTAGTGGTGTGCTGGGCCTTCAGAACCATAGCAGATCAATGTGGCATTGACTCTACTAGGCTCTGAAATTGTTCTGCAGGAGTACTGGTCCATGTGGATAGGATAGCTACACACAGGTGCTGTAAATTACATGGAGGTACTGACATGGCCTGACCAGCCCGTTCTACTCCATCCCAGAGAAGCTCTATATAAGCATAGAAAACTCATTGTCATGTTCCTGGAAGCAATGGATGACTACAAGACGCCTATGGTACGGTGCACGGTCCTCCTGCCACAGGATAAACAGATGTCATGAAGGGGAGAACTTGGTCATCCACATGCTCAGGTAAGCCCTACTGTCCAAATGACCGTCCACAGGTTTCAGACCTACCAGGGTGTGCCACCCATTACCACCCCATACCATTACTCCACCAGCTTAAAAGCAGATGTCACTAATAAAGTGGTCATTTAGTATATACATCCATATCACAACCTGCATTCTTATCTAGGTATGATCCTGATGGCAGCCTGTATTATACACTCACCATTCTGCAGGCTACACTCCATAAATCATCCGCCATTGTCTGCTGCCTATATGTGGTGAGAAGGGTCGGGAATTACCCATTTACCATGGCTAGCCACCAGAGCCATCACCTGTCTTCGAAAACAACTCAATGTGTTACTGGTTAAAAGCAAAGTCTCCTACAGACTACATATGGCGCCGGACACAATCATTACCAAACCAGAATGTGAATGACATGAACGCTCATCAGGCCTAACAGGATGCCCCTCAGCATAACACTGAGAAGTACTACACTGCACAAGTACTACAGCAATCAAGCTCATGGAAGTTAAGGTCCTCAAATGGGACTAAAATGAAATGGAAAAAAATAAATAAAATTGCAACAAATACCCGCTCCATTCAAATGCTTGTAATTACACTACGCCGCTGCTACACATGAGATGACGCATAGTGTAAAGACCAGGAAGCGGCTTCCATGGAGTCGGACCCCTACCGATCTGATATTGATAACCTATCGTGAGGATAGGTCATCAATAGTAAAAGCCCGGACAATCCCTTTAATACTGCATTGAATGATAAACTGGATACTCTGCACACAGTACTCACAGACAGTATAGAAACGCATATTGAAAGGTACGTGTATAACCCTGCAGACACCGTACAGAATAAGGCTACTTTCACACTAGCGTTCGGAGCGGATCCGTCTGATGTTTCATCAGACGGATCCGCTCCGATAATGCAGACGTTCGCATCCGTTCAGAACGGATGCGTCTGCATTAAAACTTAGAAAATTTTCTAAGTGTGAAAGTTGTCTGAGCGGATCCGTTCAGACTTTACATTGTAAGTCAATGGGGAACGGATCCGCTTGAAGATTGAGCCATATGGTGTCATCTTCAAGCGGATCCGCCCCCATTGACTTACATTGTAAGTCTGGACGGATCCGCTCGCCTCCGCACGGCCAGGCGGACACCCGAACGCTGCAAGCAGCGTTCAGGTGTCCGCTCACTGAGCGGAGCGGAGGCTGAACGCTGGCAGGCGGATGCATTCTCAGTGGATCCGCCTCCACTGAGAATGCATTGGGGCCAGACGGATGCGTTCGGGGCCGCTCGTGAGCCCCTTCAAACGGAGCGCACGAGCGGACACCCGAACGCTAGTGTGAAAGTAGCCTTACCTACCTCTGCACTCGTGGCCACATACATTTAGGCCCCTTTCACATGAGCGAGTTTTCCACACAGGAGCGTTGCGTGAAGTGAACGCACAGCACCCGCACTGAATCCTGACCCATTCATTTCAATGGGTCTGTGTACATTAGCATTTTTTTTTTTTCATGCATCAGTTCTGCGTTGCGTGAGAATCGCAGCAGGTTCTATATTCTGCGTTTTTCACACAGCCCTCACCCCATAGAAGTGAACGGGGCTTCAGTGAAAAACGCATTGCATCCGGAAGCAAGTGAACTGGCTTGCAAAATGGTGCGAGTTTCACTGAGCGCACCCCGAGCCAATCCATATCATTCGTGTGAAAGAGGCCTAAATCTATGTCGGGCGAACCTGCAGATTCTGACTGATCATCTAGTGCCCTCTCAAGGCTTCCCCGATGGCTGAAGTCAGAGGACATACGAGTCAGGGAAGCCTTCAGCTGACAGTTCTCATTTCTGCCTCAGTGCATGGAAGGACATACAGGGAAACAAGGAGCCACATCCTGTAGTCCACAAAGAGGAGACTGGCCCCGTGTCTACAAAAAACTGGGGACAGACTGGGAATCACAGGACACAACTGGGAGGGTTCAAAATGTACAGATGCATCATGCAACAGTGCCGGGAAGACGCTTATCCACATATAGCGGTTTTAAGGAGCACTGAAACTGATTTTTGGTGCACTTGTGGTTTTATAGATGAAATGCTTTAACCACCTCAGCCCCCAGTGCTTAAACACCCTGAAAGACCAGGCCACTTTTTACACTTCTGACCTACACTACTTTCACCGTTTATTGCTCGGTCATGCAACTTACCACCCAAATGAATTTTACCTCCTTTTCTTCTCACTAATAGAGCTTTCATTTGGTGGTATTTCATTGCTGCTGACATTTTTACTTTTTTTGTTATTAATCGAAATTTAACGATTTTTTTGCAAAAAAATGACATTTTTCACTTTCAGTTGTAAAATTTTGCAAAAAAAACGACATCCATATAGAAATTTTGCTCTAAATTTATAGTTCTACATGTCTTTGATAAAAAAAAAATGTTTGGGTAAAAAAAAAATGGTTTGGGTAAAAGTTATAGCGTTTACAAACTATGGTACAAAAATGTGAATTTCCGCTTTTTGAAGCAGCTCTGACTTTCTGAGCACCTGTCATGTTTCCTGAGGTTCTACAATGGCCAGACAGTACAAACACCCCACAAATGACCCCATTTCGGAAAGTACACACCCTAAGGTATTCGGTGATGGGCATAGTGAGTTCATAGAACTTTTTATTTTTTGTCACAAGTTAGCGGAAAATTATGATTTATTTTTTTTTTTCTTACAAAGTCTCATATTCCACTAACTTGTGACAAAAAATAAAAAGTTCTATGAACTCACTATGCCCATCAGCGAATACCTTGGGGTCTCTTCTTTCCAAAATGGGGTCACTTGTGGGGTAGTTATACTGCCCTGGCATTCTAGGGGCCCAAATGTGTGGTAAGGAGTTTGAAATCAAATTCTGTAAAAAATGACCTGTGAAATCCGAAAGGTGCTCTTTGGAATGTGGGCCCCTTTGCCCACCTAGGCTGCAAAAAAGTGTCACACATCTGGTATCCCCGTACTCAGGAGAAGTTGAGGAATGTGTTTTGGGGTGTCTTTTTACATATACCCATGCTGGGTGAGAGAAATATCTTGGCAAAAGACAACTTTTCCCATTTTTTTTATACAAAGTTGTCATTTGACCAAGATATTTATCTCACCCAGCATGGGTATATGTAAAAAGACACCCCAAAACACATTCCTCAACTTCTCCTGAGTACGGGGATACCAGATGTGTGACACTTTTTTGCAGCCTAGGTGGGCAAAGGGGCCCATATTCCAAAGAGCACCTTTCGGATTTCACTCCTCATTTTTTCCTGAATTTGATTTCAAACTCCTTACCACACATTTGGGCCCCTAGAATACCAGGGCAGTATAACTACCCCACAAGTGACCCCATTTTGGAAAGAAGACACCCCAAGGTATTCCGTGAGGGGCATGGCGAGTTCCTAGAATTTTTTATTTTTTGTCACAAGTTAGTGGAAAATGATGATTTTTTTTTTTTTTTTTTCATACAAAGTCTCATATTCCACAAACTTGTGACAAAAAATAAAAACTTCCATGAACTCACTATGCCCATCAGCGAATACCTTGGGGTCTCTTCTTTCCAAAATGGGGTCACTTGTGGGGTAGTTATACTGCCCTGGCATTCTAGGGGCCCAAATGTGTGGTAAGTAGGTAAATGACCTGTGAAATCCGAAAGGTGCTCTTTGGAATGTGGGCCCCTTTGCCCACCTAGGCTGCAAAAAAGTGTCACACATCTGGTATCTCTGTATTCAGGAGAAGTTGAGGAATGTGTTTTGGGGTGTCATTTTACATATACCCATGCTGGGTGAGATAAATATCTTGGTCAAATGCCAACTTTGTATAAAAAAAATGGGAAAAGTTGTCTTTTGCCAAGATATTTCTCTCACCCAGCATGGGTATATGTAAAATGACACCCCAAAACACATTCCCCAACTTCTCCCGATTACGGAGATACCAGATGTGTGACACTTTTTGCAGCCTAGGTGGGCAAAGGGGCCCATATTCAAAAGAGCACCTTTCGGATTTCACAGGTCATTTTTTACAGAATTTGATTTCAAACTCCTTACCACACATTTGGGCCCCTAGAATGCCAGGGCAGTATAACTACCCCACAAGTGACCCCATTTTGGAAAGAAGAGACCCCAAGGTATTCGCTGATGGGCATAGTGAGTTCATGGAACTTTTTATTTTTTGTCACAAGTTAGTGGAATATGAGACTTTGTATGAAAAAAAAATAAAATAAAAAAATAAGCATTTTCCACTAACTTGTGACAAAAAATTAAAAATTCTAGGAACTCGCCATGCCCCTCACGGAATACCTTGGGGTGTCTTCTTTCCAAAATGGGGTCACTTGTGGGGTAGTTATACTGCCCTGGCATTTTCCAGGGGCCCTAATGTGTGGTAAGTAGGTAAATGACCTGTGAAATCCTAAAGGTGCTCTTTGGAATATGGGCCCCTTTGCCCACCTAGGCTGCAAAAAAGTGTCACACATGTGGTATCTCCGTATTCAGGAGAAGTTGGGGAATGTGTTTTGGGGTGTCATTTTACATATACCCATGCTGGGTGAGAGAAATATCTTGGCAAAAGACAACTTTTCCCATTTTTTTATACAAAGTTGGCATTTGACCAAGATATTTCTCTCACCCAGCATGGGTATATGTAAAATGACACCCCAAAACACATTCCCCAACTTCTCCTGAGTACGGCGATACCAGATGTGTGACACTTTTTTGCAGCCTAGATGCGCAAAGGTGCCCAAATTCCTTTTAGGAGGGCATTTTTAGACATTTGGATACCAGACTTCTTCTCACGCTTTGGGGCCCCTAGAATGCCAGGGCAGTATAAATACCCCACATGTGACCCCATTTTGGAAAGAAGACACCCCAAGGTATTCAATGAGGGGCATGGCGAGTTCATAGAAATTTTTTTTTTTTGGCACAAGTTAGCGGAAATTGATATTTTTAATTTTTTTCTCACAAAGTCTCCCGTTCCGCTAACTTGGGACAAAAATTTCAATCTTTCATGGACTCAATATGGCCCTCACGGAATACCTGGGGGTGTCTTCTTTCCGAAATGGGGTCACATGTGGGGTATTTATACTGCCCTGGCATTCTAGGGGCCCTAAAGCGTGAGAAGAAGTCTGGAATATAAATGTCTAAAAAATTTTACGCATTTGGATTCCGTGAGGGGTATGGTGAGTTCATGTGAGATTTTATTTTTTGACACAAGTTAGTGGAATATGAGACTTTGTAAGGAAAAAAAAAAAAAATTCCGCTAACTTGGGCCAAAAAAAATATCTGAATGGAGCCTTACAGAGGGTGATCAATGACAGGGGGGGTGATCAATGACAGGGGGGTGATCAATGACAGGGGGGTGATCAATGACAGAGGGGTGATCAATGACAGAGGGGTGATCAATGACAGAGGGGTGATCAATGACAGGGGGGTTGATCAATGACAGGGGGGTGATCAGGGAGTCTATATGGGGTGATCACCACAGTCATTGATCACGCCCCTGTAAGGCTTCATTCAGACGTCCGGATGCGTTTTGCGGATCCGATCCATCTATCAGTGGATCCGTAAAAATCATGCGGACGTCTGAATGGAGCTTTACAGGGGGGTAATCAATGACAGGGGGGTAATCAATGACAGGGGGTGATCAGGGAGTCTATATGGGGTGATCACCACAGTCATTGATCATGCCCCTGTAAGGCTTCATTCAGACGTCCGGATGCGTTTTGCGGATCGGATCCATCTATCAGTGCATCCGTAAAAATCATGCGGACATCTGACTGGAGCTTTACAGGGGGGTGATCAGGGAGTCTATATGGGGTGATCACCACAGTCATTGATCATGCCCCTGTAAGGCTTCATTCAGACGTCCGGATGCGTTTTGCGGATCGGATCCATCTATCAGTGCATCCGTAAAAATCATGCGGACATCTGACTGGAGCTTTACAGGGGGGTGATCAGGGAGTCTATATGGGGTGATCACCACAGTCATTGATCATGCCCCTGTAAGGCTTCATTCAGACGTCCGGATGCGTTTTGCGGATCGGATCCATCTATCAGTGCATCCGTAAAAATCATGCGGACATCTGAATGGAGCTTTACAGGGGGGTAATCAATGACAGGGGGGTGATCAATGACAGGGGGGTGATCAGGGAGTCTATATGGGGTGATCAGGGGCTAATAAGGGGTTAATAAGTGACGGGGGGGGGGGGGGTGTAGTGTAGTGTAGTGGTGCTTGGTGGGACTTTACTGAGCTACCTGTGTCCTCTGGTGGTCGATCCAAACAAATGGGACCACCAGAGGACCAGGTAGCAGGTATATTAGACGCTGTTATCAAAACAGCGTCTAATATACCTGTTAGGGGTTAAAAAAAACGCATCTCCAGCCTGCCAGCGAACGATCGCCGCTGGCAGGCTGGAGATCAACTCTCTTACCTTCCGTTCCTGTGAGCGCGCGCGCGCCTGTGTGCGCGCATTCACAGGAAATCTCGGCCATCGCGAGATGACGCATATATGCGTGACTCTGCGCAGGGCTGCCACCTCCGGAACGCGATCCTGCGTTAGGCGGTCCGGAGGTGGTTAAACAATAGTTTCATCTGTAAAAACCATGGTAATGTCATTTTTTTCCAATGTGGTTTTAACGGCAGAATTACGTGTAAATCTACCCTTACACGGCTCAATTACTGATGAGGTATTCTATAGCCAAATGGGAAAAATGGGCACTTAATAAATGCTGAATGATTTATACTCTACTTGTACCACCCAGGAAGGGGCCTCGTAACATAGGGCTCTGCAGAAATGACAAATCTGCTCCAATGAACTTGAATTTGTAGAGTTAAAGCTACATGGAAGCAGTGTGTGTGGGCACACGAGGTGGATGTGTGCTGCTGGTGGGTACCTGGTGTATGATAGCATGGGAGCGCTGCATTTCTCTGGATTCGGCTGTAACCCTGGGACCATTCACTTGCATCGTGATCAAAAACCAGTTTCAGCAGTGAAGTCACTGGCAGCTTTACCCCATTCAGAGGCGATAATCTGCAAGCAGACACCTGCTGTGGTTTTTGGCGGCGCCTGGAGAACAGCATGGAAATAATCCACGGTCGCATGAACAGCAGCGCAGACTCTTATTCCGCCCCGTGTGAATGAGGCCATCCTTTATTCTCAGCAGTCAGTATATTCTTTTCAGGATTATCCATGTCTCATGCACACGACTATCACAGATGATGTGCTGAATACGGATGTGGTCCGTGTGCCGACTGCAATTTTTTTTTTTGCAGGCTCATTGACTTCAATAGGTTCATGGTCCGCATTTTGCAAACATGTGCTCTCTCTTTGCGCAACAGCCATACGGATGCAGAAAGCACACAGATGATCCATGCAATTTCCGCATATACCACAAAAGGATAGAATATGTCCTATACTTGGTCGCAAAATGCAGACCATGGACAAACTAAAGTATACATAGGGCCACAAAGAATGCAGATGCAACATATACAGTACTCCAGGGCTTGACAAATTTCCTTGGAATCTAGGAGCCAGCTAAAAAAGTTAGGAGCCGTTTTTTTTGTTTTTAACCTTATAAAGCCTTATTTTCAGCGGCAAAAATAACACCTCTTAAATTAACATATAAAGAAGTCTAGAACCAAACAACATGGGCATTGTGTAGAATCCCTGCGCTGTGACGTCACATTGTGTAGAATCCCTGCGCTGTGACGTCACTGTGTGTAGAATCCCTGCGCTGTGACGTCACTGTGTGTAGAATCCCTGCGCTGTGACGTCACTGTGTAGAATCCCTGCGCTGTGACGTCACTGTGTGTAGAATCCCTGCGCTGTGACGTCACTGTGTGTAGAATCCCTGCGCTGTGACGTCACTGTGTGTAGAATCCCTGCGCTGTGACGTCACTGTGTGTAGAATCCCTGCGCTGTGACGTCACTGTGTGTAGAATCCCTGCGCTGTGACGTCACTGTGTGTAGAATCCCTGCGCTGTGACGTCACTGTGTGTAGAATCCCTGCGCTGTGACGTCACTGTGTGTAGAATCCCTGCGCTGTGACGTCACTGTGTGTAGAATCCCTGCGCTGTGACGTCACTGTGTGTAGAATCCCTGCGCTGTGACGTCACTGTGTGTAGAATCCCTGGGCTGTGACGTCACTGTGTGTAGAATCCCTGGGCTGTGACGTCACTGTGTGTAGAATCCCTGGGCTGTGACGTCACTGTGTGTAGAATCCCTGGGCTGTGACGTCACTGTGTGTAGAATCCCTGCGCTGTGACGTCACTGTGTGTAGAATCCCTGCGCTGTGACGTCACTGTGTGTAGAATCCCTGGGCTGTGACGTCACTGTGTGTAGAATCCCTGGGCTGTGACGTCACTGTGTGTAGAATCCCTGGGCTGTGACGTCACTGTGTGTAGAATCCCTGCGCTGTGACGTCACTGTGTGTAGAATCCCTGCGCTGTGACGTCACTGTGTGTAGAATCCCTGCGCTGTGACGTCACTGTGTGTAGAATCCCTGCGCTGTGACGTCACTGTGTGTAGAATCCCTGCGCTGTGACGTCACTGTGTGTAGAATCCCTGCGCTGTGACGTCACTGTGTGTAGAATCCCTGCGCTGTGACGTCACTGTGTGTAGAATCCCTGCGCTGTGACGTCACTGTGTGTAGAATCCCTGCGCTGTGACGTCACTGTGTGTAGAATCCCTGCGCTGTGACGTCACTGTGTGTAGAATCCCTGCGCTGTGACGTCACTGTGTGTAGAATCCCTGCGCTGTGACGTCACTGTGTGTAGAATCCCTGCGCTGTGACGTCACTGTGTGTAGAATCCCTGCGCTGTGACGTCACTGTGTGTAGAATCCCTGCGCTGTGACGTCACTGTGTGTAGAATCCCTGCGCTGTGACGTCACTGTGTGTAGAATCCCTGCGCTGTGACGTCACTGTGTGTAGAATCCCTGCGCTGTGACGTCACTGTGTGTAGAATCCCTGCGCTGTGACGTCACTGTGTGTAGAATCCCTGCGCTGTGACGTCACTGTGTGTAGAATCCCTGCGCTGTGACGTCACTGTGTGTAGAATCCCTGCGCTGTGACGTCACTGTGTGTAGAATCCCTGCGCTGTGACGTCACTGTGTGTAGAATCCCTGCGCTGTGACGTCACTGTGTGTAGAATCCCTGCGCTGTGACGTCACTGTGTGTAGAATCCCTGCGCTGTGACGTCACTGTGTGTAGAATCCCTGCGCTGTGACGTCACTGTGTGTAGAATCCCTGCGCTGTGACGTCACTGTGTGTAGAATCCCTGCGCTGTGACGTCACTGTGTGTAGAATCCCTGCGCTGTGACGTCACTGTGTGTAGAATCCCTGCGCTGTGACGTCACTGTGTGTAGAATCCCTGCGCTGTGACGTCACTGTGTGTAGAATCCCTGCGCTGTGACGTCACTGTGTGTAGAATCCCTGCGCTGTGACGTCACTGTGTGTAGAATCCCTGCGCTGTGACGTCACTGTGTGTATAATCCCTGCGCTGCAGCTGACAGAACTGAGATCCCTTCCCCAGGATGTTTGGTCCGGGCTCCTTCATCTCATAGAACTGCAGCTATGAAATCCACAGCGTATTGCAGCAAATACCAGCAAAATGGATAAGATTTTACCAAAAATCCTCACACTTCATAAAATCCACACAGAAATGAACCTACTGTGCACATTTCAAATCCGCACCGTGGTAATATATGTATTCACCATGTGTAACTGATCGTGGCTGTATTCCACAGCAAATCCACACGCTACATGTAGAGTTTGATATAAATCCACAACAGGTAATCCTCTGTGGAAAATATTTCCATTGGAATTACCCTAGGAATACTGCGGGGCCTTCCAGCTCTCTCATGGATTGTCACCCAGCTTTCCTGGTCTCCTAGTCCTGAGGAGAACATCTCACTACGGGAACATATAGAGAAGTTATCAGAGGATTTAGCCATTCAGGAGTCTTATGGCAGCTCCTAGAAGACCTGTGTGGTATACAGCCTGTCACCCAGCTTTCCTGAGGAGAATATATCGCAGTACGGGAACATATAGAGAAGTCATCAGATGACTTGGCCATTCAGTAGTCTTAGTTCTCATAGGAGCTGCAACCCGGCTTTCCAAGACTCCTGAATGGGTAAATCATATGATAACGTATCTAAATGTTCCTATACTGAGATATATTCTCTTCAGGAGACCAGGAAAGCTGGGTGACAGACAGCCTGTATACCACACAGCTCTCCTAGGAGCTGCCACTCGGCTTTGTGTGGTATACAGGCTGTCACCCAGCTTTTCTAGAAAGGACTAAGAAATGGCCGAATGGTAACTGCAGGGATGGAGCACGGTGCAGGAATGGCCACCAGTTGTGGCTAGCAGGAGCCCCGGCCTAATGACGGGGCATGCAGCTCCCCGCTGGGTTCATGGCCGTGCTCGAGGCCAACTTGGCTGTAGCAGGCAGACATTACAAACTTTGAGCCTGGCGGATAAGTGCAGAGCGCATGATTTACCGCCGCAGAGGCGGCCGTGCAGGGACCTGGCAGCACTTTGTGTCCTGGGATGCTGCGCTGCCCGATCATGTCCCCTGCTGTATACAGGAGGAATGATGATGGGCTGATTGTCTTCCCTCCACTTGTCAGCGAGTGCAGAGCCGCTACCTGTGCTCCCGCTCTGCCTCCCCTGCACTAACTCCTCTTCCCCCGCCGAGCCTCTCTCACCGGAACACGGGCTCTGATGTCTGCCGGACAGTTATCACATAAGTATTGGCCGGGCTCAGGGAAAGGCTTCGCCATTTTTAACTGCCCTGGAGATGACGCACAGCGACATCAGCACGCTGCGACCGATAGACGGCGAGAGAGAGTGGCCAAACCACGATGGAGCCGAAAGCTGAGGGGTCCGGGCAGTGAGGCAGTCCGAGCCTGGGCGCAAGTGATTTAAAATAAATAAAAATAAAGGTTTCATTTTGCTCGCGGTCCTAACCGTCCAGTGGCTGCGCCCGGCTGCTGGTGTGCTGGGCCTATTTTCAAGCAGGGGCAAATACCCAGGCGCCAGGACAAAATTCCTAGTCGCCATGGCGACCTGGGATTTGTCGAGCCCTGCAGTACTTGTATTTTGAGGATCTGCAATTTGCGGAGTGCAAAATACACGGTTGTGTGCCTGAGGCCTTAGAGGGATTAAAGAGGTTCCAGCAAAAAGTAAAGTAAAACGGTAAAATAAGTCCACACCAACATCTAAGCAACGGCAATGGGTGAACAGGTGTTGTCTTGAGGGCAGATACAGCGTAGTCCAAAAGGACGGAAATCTCACAGAAAGCAAAACTCAGACATGACCTGTAGCCCAGTACAAGCGTCAGACGCTCAGCGTTCAGGCCATTTTACTCCCTGGAAAAAGACTCAGACTCATGGGTATTTTTACGCATGGTACACATGAAGCACCTCACAGACATCCCTCTCATCAGGAGCGACTACATTGTGGTTACAGGACCTGTGGTGATGTCACAGTCATGTGATCAGCCATGTTAGGGGAACACAGGCTCCCTGTAGGACTGTGCTGGTGGAGAATGCAGAGGTACTTTATGTATAGAAGGTGTGTATAAAGCCTCATGCACACGACCGTTGTGTGTTTTGGAACGGCACGGACAGCCATTGATATAACAGCCTATTCTTGTCCGCAAAACGGACAAGAATAGGACAGGTTATATTTTTTTTGCGGACCACGGAACGGAGCAATGGATGCGGACAGCACACGAAGTGCTGTCCGCATCTTTTGCGGCCCCATTGAAGTGAATAGGCCCGCATCCAAGCCGCAAAAACTGCGGCTCGGATGCGGACCAAACCAACGGTCCTGTGCATGAGGCCTAAAACAGAGCTGTGTCAGTGCAACCAGTCTATTGTACAGTTTTGTGTGTGTAATGTGCACATAGTAGTTTTATCTGTGTAATGGACATGTAGCAGACCTGTGTATGTGGTGGGCGCAGGGCAGGCCAGCTGTGGTCTTATGTTTAGTGTATGATGTTGGATAAATGTAAGATTGTCTACATTTTTTTCTGCATGGCAGACTAGCAATGGTTTCCCTGCAGAAATATCAGCCTCATAACGTTATGTGGGCCTATGCATTATATATGTGAATTACCGCACAATTTGCACTCCTCTTCAGCTAAAAATACTCCTCAAAATTGTTAAGAGGAGTATTTTTACTCTTCTGGAAAAAATGTAGTGCGACCTCTGATTCCAATGACACGTACACATGTCATTTACCCAGCTCCTCACGTGGGTATTGTATCGGTTTACAATGTTGATTATGTCCAAATTACCAATGAGGAGTGTAAAATAAATGAAAGTAGTGGTAATTGAGGTCCACATGTTCAAGAAGAGCTATGCAAGAAGTCATTACGTAGACCAGCAATTCCCCTGTAATAAAGGAGGTCTGGTCTCCCCTCCTCCACGGCAGAGCTCGATTACAGGCAGGGTGACACTGCTTCTGCAGCCAGAGGAAACCAGCACCATGGGGAAATGTGCAAATAACTGGACTGTGAAATGGATGAATAGTACAGGCCTCCACAACCTCCTGGATACACAGCACCAGGCCGGATCCATGACATGCAGCTGCCGTCACGTAGAGAAGACGCCTCGGAGGTCACAGGCCACCCTTCTGCAAAAAAAAGGTTCATCTAATGGGTTTTTGTAGAAAAAAAGATCCGAAATACACAAGCAAGCCCACATGACTGGCCGAGGAGAAACAGGCCGCTCTACTGAGCCCCACTGAAATGTAATTTAAATGGGCAGAACAGGCACAAACACCTGACACTGGTAGGTCTCATTCATCAAAACCACAGGAGCAGCACCTGGCACCCCCCGCAGGGGCTGGAATATACACTGCGCTCCAGGCTACGAAAGACGAGATCAGAGCTACCTATGGGGCCAGGGCTGCGTGAAAATCGCAGAATATAGAACATGCTGCGTTTTTCACACAATGCAGAACAGATGCGTGAAAAAAAAAAAACCCGCTCATATACACAGACCCATTGAAATGAATGGGTCAGGATTCAGTCACGTCACGCATTGCACACGCGCGGAAAACTCGCTTGTGTGAAAGGGGCCTTTAAATGACCATGCAAAACATATTTTGTCACAGGTGCCATTTTGTGTCGCATTACGCACCAAGGCGTGTAGAGGGAGCGGTGGTGGTGTGCCACCTATCGGCCCCAACAAATTTACCAACATTTACATGTGGAAACAAGCTTAGGCTACCTTCACACCTGCGTTTGGTGCGGATCAGTCTTGTACAGTCATAGAGGGCAGGTTCTAGGAGGCGGTCCTATCAGTGATTGACAGCTATCTGTGTATACACAGACATAGAGGGCAGGCTGTCGGTCACTGATAGGACCGCCTCCTGGACTTCAATCAGTGACTGACAGCCTGCCCTCTATGACTGTGTATACAGAGAGCTGTCAATCACTGATAGGACCGCCTCCTGGACTTCACAGCCCAGAATGAGCAGAAATTTAAATGTACAAGTTTTCCTGAATCTTTTCCCTCCTGCTCTAGAACACACTGCCAGCAGCAAAGACACCATGCTCAACGTGATAGACCAAGTGGGAGCTTATTAAAGGGAACCTAAGTGTATGTGGAAGGATGAGCTTTTGACATTTGTTAAGTGATGCGGCTGCTTTGGCGCTTTGCCTGTGCGCTGGTAGGGCACAGTGCCAAGGGGGCTTAGTCTGACAGCAGGGGTGCAGTGTTTCAGCAGCGGTGGTCACAACAATATTAGAGTAGGTACCCACTGGAAAGAGGCAACCTTGACATGGTGAGTGGGCTTATGCATTTTGATCAAAACATATACAAATGGTGTCATATACAGTTTAGATTATGGGGAGGTATACATATGTATTATGTTAATCATGCTGAGAAACAATAGATCGAGAATATAGATTTGTGATCCAAGGGGGTCATTTACAAAGTTTTATGCCAATCTTTGTTCCCACCCCTCCCCCCACGCTGCCTCTGGCAGTCTGTGCGCCTGCAGTGAAGACTACTTAGGCCTCGTCCAAATTTCTGTTTTTTCACTGACATGTGCTGTCCGCATTTTCCTCAGACAGCACACGTACCCATTGATTTAAATGTGTCTGTTCACATTTCACGGAAACATGCACTACTTTCATCCGTGATGGGGACCAAGCATACCCATTAAAGTCTATAGGTCCGTGAAAACCACTGACAACACAGATGACATCCGTGGCGCGTCCATTTTTCACTGAAGACTGATAGTAGATTTGTTTGGAAATTAAATTTGAGCTGAGCAACTTCCGTGAATTACGGAGGATAAAGAAAGACACATGGACCAACAACGGATCCTTCATGTATGTAACACGTACCCCTTCTTTTTTTTTACAGACGTGTCACTGACAAAGCCTGAAGAATTCTAACACCCAGTGGACACACACGGGCATGACTCATCTCTCTTGTGCCAGAAAAGTTGCTTTAAAAAGTTCCGAACTGTGTGCCCTTTTTTACGCTGCCCTCGTCGCTTTTCCAAAAACGGGCATGGCAAGTGCGGGAAAGGGTTCAACAGCCGAGGCAAATTTATTGTCATGTACACAAGTCTTCTGGCGCAAATGAAGCCAGGAGTCTACGGCAGATCAGAGCCATTGTAGATTTCCGTTTAAAGGGGTTATCCAAGACTATAAAATGCCCCCCCCCCCCCTCCAGCATACAGTCCCATGTAAATAACCTCTCCCCACCTGTCAACTTCAACATATAGTCCTATGTAACTAACATCTCTTCCCTCCTGTCAGCCCCTCCAACATACAGTCCCATGTAAATAACCTCTCCCCACCTGTCAACTTCAACATTTAGTCCCATGTAACTAACATCTCTTCCCTCCCGTCAGCCCCTCCAACATACAGTCCCATGTAAATAATCACAGCCCCCCTCCAGCATAGGGTTAATAAGACCCTGGGAGGGGTCTGGAGTGAATGCACAGGAAGCTGTAATAGTCAAGTGATAAAGTCCAGTCCAATATGGCGGATCTCCTCTGTACTTTACCACTTGGCTATAATATCCTGCCTGCATTCACTACATGCCGCACCCCGTACATCAAACTGGGTGTCCGGGCTGTAGAATCCACTTCAGCTCCCCTGCCACCATGTTCTCCGGTGTCCTCGAGCAGAGCGCACCGCTCCCCCCTACGCTCTGGTTACAGCAATGGCCCGGGAGCTATTACTCCCGCCAGCTGCCCCCTGCTGCAGGACACGAGGTGGTTCTGGCAGTCCACCCAAACCACCCACAGGGAAAAGCGTAACACACATTGATACTCCCGTTATGGCAGTCACTGTATGGGTAAAGTACTTTGGGGGAAATTCATAATTCCTATTACACCTCTTGTGTAGAAAAGTCACAAATCCACAAGACAAAGCATTTTTGACTGCCGGACCATTCAGCACACCGCTCTGAAGTTAGGAGGAATAGTCCTGCAGCGGCACCTGATGGGGTAAGCAGTAGACTTCTGTGGGGTCTGTAGTGGGTTTTAGCTGGGGTCCCAGCTCTGAGCTCCCCGCTGACCTCTAATGATAGCCCTGCTTCTCCTCACTGCTGAGTGCGATACTGAAGACGGTCTCAGAGGTCACAGTAACACCTGTACAGGCTCCATTACGTCTGCGGAGTACTAATAAGTCTCAAGCTTTCCCTGCGCAACGTCACCGGCGAGGGTAGCACAGAAATACTTGCTGGCCCCCAAAGCGTCTTATTAAGGCTACTTTCACACTACCGTTCAGAGCGGGTCCGTCTGATGTCTGCCCAGACGGATCCGCTCATATAATGCAGACGTTTGTATCCGTTCAGAACGGATCCGTCTGCATTATATTGTAGAAAAGTGTGAAAGTAGCTTCAGACGGATCCGTCCAGACTTTACATTGAAAGCCAATGGGGACGGATCCGTTTGAAAATTGAGCCATACTGTGTCATCTTCAAACGGATCCGTCCCCATTGACTTACATTGTAAGTCTGGACGGATCCGCTTGCCTCCGCACGGCCAGGCGGACACCCGAACGCTGCAAGCAGCGTTCAGGTGTCCGCCTGCTGAGCGGAGGCTGAACGCTGCCAGACTGATGCATTCTGAGCGGATCCGCATCCACTCAGAATGCATTGGGGCAGTACGGATGCGTTCGGGGCCGCTTGTGAGCCCCTTCAAACGGAGCTCACAAGCGGACACCCGAACGCAGGTGTGAAAGTAGCCTAAAAAGCTCCATACTCACAGAAATCCGCGAGTAGAGAGCTTTGTTATGATGGAGGAAGGCTGCTGATTGGTCACTTGCAGCGTGATACTATTTGATGCCACACCTTTCTGACGCCATTGTGGAGGGGGGGCCTCATATGTGTGAGAGAGTTGAAGTTGCGGGGCTGGGTAAGCAGCCTCTCTCGTAGTGTTCAGCAGCGCTTTAAATGTGGCAAAGTACAGGTGCGGACGGCCAGCCGGGCAGGCACTTGTGAGGGCCCTTCTGGCTGTTATACGCCAGCATGTTTAGCAAGAAAGCGGTGGCACAGACCCAGCACAGGCAGGAGAAGTGTCTGGGAAAGTGATCGGGTAACGCTCGATTATGGCGGCACTGGGTATGGCTCCGTTATGGCGGCACTGCCAGCGCTCCAGATGGCGACCAAAATGCCAATGCGCCTTAAAATTTGCAGATGGCGTCAAGACTTTTTAGCCTTGTCGCCATTTGCGACAGGGCTGCCGCGCTGTTGCTGAATATTGCGGCGGGGCATGGGAGCCAATAATTCCTTGCCTCACCGCAGGTGTTCGCTCAGCAGCACAAGGGGAGAAGGAAGTAGTTCCCTGTTCCTTCCTTTCCTGTCCTTGGTCTATGGTTAAGTGTTCCCCTCTCCTGTTGTGTATTTGTCTTACTAGGGTTAGACCCCTATAGCCTTCTCTGTCCCACTTGAACAATATACTCCTCTTACTCATATATTGGCACATGTTCTTAATGCCCTTCCGTATGGGAAATTACACCTTACTGCCTCCTACCTTTGGAGACTGCTCTATGCTGTACATGGCATTGTATGACATTGTAATATGTTGTCTTTTTATGTATTTCATCTACTTATTTGAAAAACTCAATAAAAACCTTGAATAAGAAAAATATTAAGTATCAATGCTTAAGAGGTTGCTATTCATGCAGCAAAACCATTGCTAGTCTACTCCATAACTGTATTCCATGCAAAAGTAAAATTGGCTACTTTTGCATGGAATACAGTTATGGAGTAGACTAGCAATGGTTTTCCTGCATGAATAGCAACCTCTTAACATTATGCAGGCCTACGTAATATATGTTAATTACTACAACTTTCATACTCCTCAAAAATGTTAAGAGGAGTATTTTTACTCCTGGAAAAAAATAAAATAAAATGTAGTGCAACCTCTGATCTCAACAGAAAGTCTCTGGGACAGTCTTCACTACGGCACTCAGCAGTGAGGAGAGGCAGCGCTCGGCTGAGCAAATCAGACTGCTCGTTCTAGAGATCAGTGGGGGTCTCAACGCTGGGACCCTCGATGATCAACACTTTAGATATGTGCCTATGACATATCAAGTGTCAAAAAAGTGTAGTTACTTTTTAAATGTTGGACCGGGGGCCTGGTGTCTGTCTCTAGAGCAGAATGGAGACTGAACGGAGGCAAACTGATCCGTTTTGGACCGCTTGTGAGAGCCCTGAACGGATCTCTCAAACAGAAAGCAAAAACGCCAGTGTGAAAGTAGCCCAAGTTCTTGAGCATGAGGCCTCATGCTGCCAGCTAAACAACCTGGTGGGTAGCCAATCGGGAGCCTGACGGCCCATATCCAGCTCTACATATGACAATTCACATAATGAGGTTTCTTGCATAACATTTTTGTCACCCCTGCATTTGTTTTGTGACCTTTTCCCCCCACTGAACGCTACATACATACATATATATATATATATTTTTTTTTACCCATGCTCAGGGTTTTCTACGGGAGTTCTGAGCACAGGTTTGTTTAGCATATCCACCTGACAAAACTGCACAATTTTGCTCTAAAACACACCATGTTACTGCGCTGTAAAATAATTGGAGTATTACTAAAGCGTGCGGCCAGCCTGGAGTGAATGCACAGCAGACTATAGTAGCCAAGTGATGACGTCCAGTATAGTGGATCTTACCTGTACTTATCAATTGGCTATAATATCCTGCTGTGCTTTCACTCCAGTCTCCTCCACGGGGAGACGTTCTATACTGTATGGGCTCAGCCACGGGGAGACGTTCTATACTGTATGGGCTCAGCCACGGGGAGACGTTCTATACTGTATGGGCTCAGCCACGGGGAGACGTTCTATACTGTATGGGCTCAGCCACGGGGAGACGTTCTATACTGTATGGGCTCAGCCACGGGGAGACGTTCTATACTGTATGGGCTCAGCCACGGGGAGACGTTCTATACTGTATGGGCTCAGCCACGGGGAGACGTTCTATACTGTATGGGCTCAGCCACGGGGAGACGTTCTATACTGTATGGGCTCAGCCACGGGGAGACGTTCTATACTGTATGGGCTCAGCCACGGGGAGACGTTCTATACTGTATGGGCTCAGCCACGGGGAGACGTTCTATACTGTATGGGCTCAGCCACGGGGAGACGTTCTATACTGTATGGGCTCAGCCACGGGGAGACGTTCTATACTGTATGGGCTCAGCCACGGGGAGACGTTCTATACTGTATGGGCTCAGCCACGGGGAGACGTTCTATACTGTATGGGCTCAGCCACGGGGAGACGTTCTATACTGTATGGGCTCAGCCACGGGGAGACGTTCTATACTGTATGGGCTCAGCCACGGGGAGACGTTCTATACTGTATGGGCTCAGCCACGGGGAGACGTTCTATACTGTATGGGCTCAGCCACGGGGAGACGTTCTATACTGTATGGGCTCAGCCACGGGGAGACGTTCTATACTGTATGGGCTCAGCCACGGGGAGACGTTCTATACTGTATGGGCTCAGCCACGGGGAGACGTTCTATACTGTATGGGCTCAGCCACGGGGAGACGTTCTATACTGTATGGGCTCAGCCACGGGGAGACGTTCTATACTGTATGGGCTCAGCCACGGGGAGACGTTCTATACTGTATGGGCTCAGCCACGGGGAGACGTTCTATACTGTATGGGCTCAGCCACGGGGAGACGTTCTATACTGTATGGGCTCAGCCACGGGGAGACGTTCTATACTGTATGGGCTCAGCCACGGGGAGACGTTCTATACTGTATGGGCTCAGCCACGGGGAGACGTTCTATACTGTATGGGCTCAGCCACGGGGAGACGTTCTATACTGTATGGGCTCAGCCACGGGGAGACGTTCTATACTGTATGGGCTCAGCCACGGGGAGACGTTCTATACTGTATGGGCTCAGCCACGGGGAGACGTTCTATACTGTATGGGCTCAGCCACGGGGAGACGTTCTATACTGTATGGGCTCAGCCACGGGGAGACGTTCTATACTGCATGGGCTCAGCCACGGGGAGACGTTCTATACTGCATGGGCTCAGCCACGGGGAGACGTTCTATACTGCATGGGCTCAGCCACGGGGAGACGTTCTATACTGCATGGGCTCAGCCACAAGGAGACGTTCTATACTGTATGGGCTCAGCCACAAGGAGACGTTCTATACTGTATGGGCTCAGCCACAAGGAGACGTTCTATACTGTATGGGCTCAGCCACAAGGAGACGTTCTATACTGTATGGGCTCAGCCACAAGGAGACGTTCTATACTGCATGGGCTCAGCCACGGGGAGACGTTCTATACTGCATGGGCTCAGCCACGGGGAGACGTTCTATACTGCATGGGCTCAGCCACGGGGAGACGTTCTATACTGTATGGGCTCAGCCACAAGGAGACGTTCTATACTGTATGGGCTCAGCCACAAGGAGACGTTCTATACTGTATGGGCTCAGCCACAAGGAGACGTTCTATACTGTATGGGCTCAGCCACAAGGAGACGTTCTATACTGTATGGGCTCAGCCACAAGGAGACGTTCTATACTGTATGGGCTCAGCCACAAGGAGACGTTCTATACTGTATGGGCTCAGCCACAAGGAGACGTTCTATACTGTATGGGGGCAGCCACAAGGAGACGTTCTATACTGTATGGGGGCAGCCACAAGGAGACGTTCTATACTGTATGGGGGCAGCCACAAGGAGACGTTCTATACTGTATGGGGGCAGCCACAAGGTGACATTATACTGACATATGTTGGCCACCAATAAAACAATGTCTTGTGCCCACCATACAGTAATGTCTTCTTGTTGGTCACGTCATGTATGGGGGAGTGCGGAGGGACTCATGATGACTCCTTACCTAATGCCTGCTATTTCAAGGTGCAGTAGTGCAGTGCAGCTTGCAGGAAGGAGTAGGCCAGAGTCAGACAGGGCCGCAGTAGAAGACATACATGGTCACCATTATAGGCAGACATTACACCTTTATTCACTCGGGTCAGGGCGGCTGTAATATATATTAGGGTCTCTCTCTCTCGCCACTCGCAGGTGAAGTTGTGAACTCTGTGGGGGTCGGACTTGGAGTAACTTGAGAGGCTTTCCTGCCACTCGCTCTTGTCCTGTGCTGCTCGGTGACCTCGCTCATCATCCGATTCCGATGTCAGATGTTGGTGAGCGGAGACTTCATTATGGGAGCAAGGAGGAGCCGGGGGGCAGTAGTTGTACTGGTGGTATGCAAACATTCAGGGGTGGGCAGCCACGGACGCAGATTTTGAAGCGGTCAGCGCACATGACTGCTTCTATGAAGTCACAAAATACAGCGGTTTTTAGGAAACCGCGATATTGCCATATAGACGTTTACTAATACCGCGGTATATCCCCAAGACCGGTATATCTCCCAACCCTACATGGGACTGTATGTTGGAGAAGCTGATGGAAGGGGGTGGATATTTACATGGGACTGTATGTTGGAGAAACTGACGAGATGGCACGTTCACACCACTGCTATTTATTTCTGCTGCTCTGCTCCGTTAGATGAGCAGAACAAAAATAGGAATAATGCACACGAATGTGTGCTGGCCGACCGTAGGGCCACCATATTCGGACGCAAAGCCCATTCACTTGAATTGGGTCCTTTTTTTTGTTTTGTTTGTTTTTGTGCGGAGACACGTACAGAAAACCCACAGAGTTCCGTGCCTCCGTTCCGCACTGCCCAGACCCATTCACTTGATGCAGTGCACAAATGGCCAGTGCCCGTATATACCCAATGTGTGCGGGCGCAATAGGGGCTCCGGCCGACAACGGTCATGTGCATGAGCCCATAACAGAAGTGCTGGATTGGGCACATAACTGACAGTAACAGAGCCAAGCAGACTCCATTACTATGATGGAGCCCATTCATGATCCTTTTTACCAGACAAAAATTTCTGCATACAAGGCTTTTTTATCCGGACAGAATCTGCGACAAAGGTCCCGAACCCAGCCTCCACCACAGATGTGAAAAAGGATCAGTCACGGATCTGCACAAACGCTTCCGTTCAGATAATACAACCGCATGCATCTGTTCAGAACGGATCTGTTTGTATTATCTGTAACATAGCCAAGACGGATCCGTCATGAAAACCATTGAAAGTCAATAGGGGACGGATCCGTTTTCTATTGTGCCATAGTGTGTCAGTGAAAACGGATCCGTCCCCATAGACTTACATTGTGTGTCAGGACGGATCCGTATGCCTACGCATCGTCAGGAGGACACCAAAACGCTGCTTGCAGAGTTTTGATGTCCGCCTCCAGAGCGGAATGGAGGCGGAACGGAGGCGGAACGGAGGCAAACTGATGCATTCTGAGCGGATCCTTATCCATTCAGAATGCATTAGGGCAAAACTGATCCGTTTTGGACCGCTTGTGAGAGCCCTCAACGGATCTCACAAACTGAACCCAAAACGCCAGTGTGAAAGTCCTTAACATTAAGTAGGCCTTGTCTAATCTCATACTTTGCTGGTACTGTATTACGCTCTGGTTTTTTGCACGAGTTTCTGTGCTTAAAAAGAGATAGTAATGAGCAATGCGTGCAGGCGGCCTTAATGTGCTGCATGACAGATCATTTCACCTGATGAACAAGCATTTTGCTCGTTCGTTGGGTTATCGGAAGCACATTTAAACGAGCAGATTATCAGGAACGAGTGTTCACATTCACAGCAATGCGATACCCGATAATCTGAGGTGGAAATGCGCCATTTGTCTTTGTGATCACTCAGAATTCACTGACTTCCATTCAAGAAGGAATACTGCAATGTTGGTGTGGCACCATGTTTAAAGGGATTCTGTCATCAGAAATGAGCCCTATAAGCTAAACATATGGCGATGTCCCTTGTAAAACACTGAATCCTAAAGTGAGTTTATCAAATGCCCCTGTGGCTCTATTTTCATAAAAAAGCGGTTTATATCACCTGTCAATCACTTAAAAATGTGTCCAAGGGGACGTCTCATGGTGAAAGGTGCCCGGCTGCACCCATGTCGTTTAGGTGCTCAGCGCCGCCTTCTGAGCTGAAATTGCCGCCCTCCCTTTCATACGATCCGCCTACCTCAGGTCATCACTGCCTCTCTAACCACCGCTCGCTTCATCCAGATCCCGCGCGTGCGCACTAGGTATATCCTGATGCGCCCATGCAGACTACTGGCAGCGGCCTCATATAGCGAAGTGCACATGCGCCGGCCGGCGCACTTCGCTCGAACCTCCACTGACTGCCCTATTACAGCCCATCCCAGCCATCCAACCTCCTACAGCCTGGTTCAAAGCTCGCGGGATCTGGATGAAGCAAGCGGTGGTTAGAGAGGCAGTGATGACGTGAGGTAGGCGGATCGCATGAAAGGGAGGGCGGCGATTTCAGCTTAGAAGGCGGCGCTGGGCACCTAAACGACATGGCTGCAGCCGGGCACCTTTCACCAGGAGACGTCCCCTTGGACACATTTTAAAGGGATTGACAGGTGATATAAACCTCTTCAGTGTTTTACAAGGGACATCGCCATATGTTTAGCTTATAGGGCTCATTTCTGATAACAGAATCCCTTTAACCACCTCCGGACCGCCTAACGCAGATTCGCGTTCCGGAGGTGGCAGCGCTGCGCACAATCACGCATATACGCGTCAACTCGCGAGACGCGAGATTTCCTGTGAACGCGCACACACAGGCGCGCGCGCTCACAGGAACGGAAGGTAAGAGAGTGGATCTCCAGCCTGCCAGCGGCGATCGTTCGCTGGCAGGCTGGAGATGTGTTTTTTTTAACCCCTAACAGGTATATTAGACGCTGTTTTGATAACAGCGTCTAATATACCTGCTACCTGGTCCTCTGGTGGTCCCCTTTGTTTGGATCGACCACCAGAGGACACAGGTAGCTCAGTAATATGTTGCACCAAGCACCACTACACTACACCCCCTCCCCTGTCACTTATTAACCCCTTATTCACCCCTGATCACCCCATATAGACTCCCTGATCACCCCATATAGACTCCCTGATCACCCCATATAGACTCCCTGATCACCCCATATAGACTCCCTGATCACCCCATATAGACTCCCTGATCACCCCATATAGACTCCCTGATCACCCCATATAGACTCCCTGATCACCCCATATAGACTCCCTGATCACCCCCCTGTCATTGATCAACCCCCTGTAAAGCTCCATTCAGATGTCCGCATGATTTTTACGGATCCACTGATAGATGGATCGGATCCGCAAAACACATACGGACATCTGAATGGAGCCTTACAGGGGGGTGATCAATGACAGGGGGGTGATCACCCCATATAGACTCTCTGATCACCCCCCCTGTCATTGATCACCCCCCTGTCATTGATCACCCCCCTGTCATTGATCACCCCCCTGTCATTGATCACCCCTCTGTAAGGCTCCATTCAGACATTTTTTTGGCCCAAGTTAGCGGAATTATTTTTTTTTTTTCTTACAAAGTCTCATATTCCACTAACTTGTGTCAAAAAATAAAATCTCACATGAACTCACCATACCCCTCACGGAATCCAAATGCGTAAAATTTTTTAGACATTTATATTCCAGACTTCTTCTCACGCTTTAGGGCCCCTAGAATGCCAGGGCAGTATAAAAACCCCACATGTGACCCCATTTCGGAAAGAAGACACCCCCAGGTATTCCGTGAGGGGCATATTGAGTCCATGAAAGATTGAAATTTTTGTCCCAAGTTAGCGGAAAGGGAGACTTTGTGAGAAAAAAAAAAAAAATATATCAATTTCCGCTAACTTGTGCCAAAAAAAAAAAAAATTCTATGAACTCGCCATGCCCCTCATTGAATACCTTGGGGTGTCTTCTTTCCAAAATGGGGTCACATGTGGGGTATTTATACTGCCCTGGCATTCTAGGGGCCCCAAAGCGTGAGAAGAAGTCTGGTATCCAAATGTCTAAAAATGCCCTCCTAAAAGGAATTTGGGCACCTTTGCCCACCTAGGCTGCAAAAAAGTGTCACACATGTGGTATCTCCGTACTCAGGAGAAGTTGGGTAATGTGTTTTGGGGTGTCATTTTACATATACCCATGCTGGGTGAGAGAAATATCTTGGTCAAATGCCAACTTTGTATAAAAAAATGGGAAACGTTGTCTTTTGCCAAGATATTTCTCTCACCCAGCATGGGTATATGAAAATGACACCCCAAAACACATTCCCCAACTTCTCCTGAATACGGCGATACCAGATGTGTGACACTTTTTTGCAGCCTAGGTGGGCAAAGGGGCCCATATTCCAAAGAGCACCTTTCGGATTTCACTGGTCATTTTTTACAGAATTTGATTTCAAACTCCTTACCACACATTTGGGCCCCTAGAATGCCAGGGCAGTATAACTACCCCAAAAGTGACCCCATTTTGGAAAGAAGACACCCCAAGGTATTCCGTGAGGGGCATGGCGAGTTCCTAGAATTTTTTGTCACAAGTTAGTGGAAAAATGATGATTTTTTTTTTTTTTCTTACAAAGTCTCATATTCCACTAACTTGTGACAAAAAATAAAAACTTCCATGAACTCACTATGCCCATCAGCGAATACCTTGGGGTGTCTTCTTTCCAAAATGGGGTCACTTGTGGGGTAGTTATACTGCCCTGGCATTCTAGGGGCCCAAATGTGTGGTAAGGAGTTTGAAATCAAATTCTGTAAAAAATGACCAGTGAAATCCGAAAGGTGCTCTTTGGAATATGGGCCCCTTTGCCCACCTAGGCTGCAAAAAAGTGTCACACATCTGGTATCTCCGTATTCAGGAGAAGTTGGGGAATGTGTTTTGGGGTGTCATTTTACATATACCCATGCTGGGTGAGATAAATATCTTGGCAAAAGACAACTTTTACCATTTTTTTTATACAAAGTTGTCTTTTGCCAAGATATTTCTCTCACCCAGCATGGGTATATGTAAAATGACACCCCAAAACACATTCCCCAACTTCTCCTGAATACGGAGATACCACATGTGTGACACTTTTTTGCAGCCTAGGTGGGCAAAGGGGCCCATATTCCAAAGAGCACCTTTCGGATTTCACCAGCCATTTTTTACAGAATTTGATTTCAAACTCCTTACCACACATTTGGGCCCCTAGAATGCCAGGGCAGTATAACTACCCCACAAATGACCCCATTTTGGAAAGAAGACATCCAAAGGTATTCGCTGATGGGCATAGTGAGTTCATGGAAGTTTTTATTTTTTGTCACAAGTAAGTGGAATATGAGACTTTGTAAGAAAAAAAAAAAAAAAAAAATCATCATTTTCCGCTAACTTGTGACAAAAAATAAAAAGTTCTATGAACTCACTATGCCCATCAGCGAATACCTTAGGGTGTCTACTTTCCAAAATGGGGTCATTTGTGGGGTGTTTGTACTGTCTGGCCATTGTAGAACCTCAGGAAACATGACAGGTGCTCAGAAAGTCAGAGCTGCTTCAAAAAGCGGAAATTCACATTTTTGTACCATAGTTTGTAAACGCTATAACTTTTACCCAAACCATTTTTTTTTTACCCAAACATTTTTTTTTATCAAAGACATGTAGAACAATAAATTTAGAGCAAAATTTATATATGGATCTCGTTTTTTTTGCAAAATTTTACAACTGAAAGTGAAAAATGTCATTTTTTTGCAAAAAAATCGTTAATTTTCGATTAATAACAAAAAAAGTAAAAATGTCAGCAGCAATGAAATACCACCAAACGAAAGCTCTATTAGTGAGAAGAAAAGGAGGTAAAATTCATTTGGGTGGTAAGTTGCATGACCGAGCAATAAACGGTGAAAGTAGTGTAGGTCAGAAGTGTAAAAAGTGGCCTGGTCTTTCAGGGTGTTTAAGCCCTGGGGGCTGAGGTGGATAAGGGGGCCACACATTTCTAAAGACTGACTCTAAAAGCACTGCTTCAACTACAACCCATATTATGACCATGATGACTCAGATCATGCATAGACCATCAACACCAATGTAAATTACAGCAACAGGCATCTTGTAAAACATATGGCCACAGTCATAGCCTTCACATTGCATTAAACACTGCAAAATCAGCATACAGAGATTTAATGCGTGCCCTACCAGTCAGAGCCGTACTCTGACATCCATATCAATCAATAAGCCCTATGGGGGTGAGCACTTTTACAATGCACTTGTTAAAAAAAAAAAAGAAAATAAGCAGCCGGCAGGAGACTAGTAAATGTTTTTTCTCAGCGGCTCCACAGACAACCACTTCATCTCGAGGACGCACCCAGAGGCACCTGTGAAGAGACGCTGCCCATTATCAGGTCATCCTGCAGCAAAGTCCCACATGAAGCCACAATCCACGTCGTACACAACGTTCACTGCCTCAGGAGCAAATGCACCAGACGGAAGTAATGCGAGTCCTCAGCGGCTGCAGCAAGGTCTGTCCGCTCCACCAACCTGTTATATCGCTAAGGAGGAGACCTAACGTGCCACAAGATACAGCCTGTGTGCACGCCGACGGTGGTTAACCACTTCCCATCTGGGCCATTTGCCCCCTTCCTGACCAGGCCTAATTTTGCAAATCTGACCTATCTCACTTTATGTGGTAATAACTTTGGAACGCCTTTACTTATCCAAGTCATTCAGAGATTGTTTTCTCGTGACACATTGTACTTCATGATAGTCATACATTTGAGTCAATATATTTCACCTTTATTTATGAAACAAATCCCAAATTTACCCAAAAATTTGAAAAATTAGCAATTTTCTAAATTTCAATTTCTCTGCTTTTAAAACAGAAAGTGATACCTCAAAATATTTATTACTTAACATTCCCCATATGTCTACTTTATGTTGGCATCATTTTGGAAATGTAATTTTATTTTTTTAGGACGTTAGAAGGCTTAGAAGCAATTCTTCAAAATTTAAGAAAATTGCCAAAACCCACTTTTTAAGGACCAGTTCAGGTCTGAAGTCACTTTGTGGGGCTTACATAGTGGATACCCCCATAAATGACCCCATTGTAGAAACTAAACCCCTCAAGTTACTTAAAACCGATTTTACAAACTTTGTTAACCCTTTAAGCGTTCTACAAGAATTAAAAGAAAATGGAGATCAAATTTTTAAATTTCACTTTTTTGGCAGATTTTCCATTTTAATCCAATTTTTTCTTTAACACGTCTATGGTTAACTGCCAAACAAAACTCAATATTTATTACCCAGATTCTGCGGTTTACAGAAACACCCCACATGTGGTCGTAAACTGCTGTATGGGCACACGGCAGGGCGCAGAAGAAAAGGAACTCCACATGGTTTTTAGATGCCATGTCCCATTTGAAGCCCCCTGATGCACCCTTACAGTAGAAACTCCCAAGAAGTGACCCCATTTTGGAAACTAGGGGATAAGGTGCCAGTTTTATTGGTACTATTTTTGGGTACATATGATTTTTTGATCATTCATTATAACACTTATGGGGCAAGGTGACCAAAAAATTGGTTGTTTCAGCACAGTTTTTATTAATTTATTTTTACAGCGTTCACCTGAGGGGTTCGGTCAAGTGACATTTTTATAGTGCAGATTATTACGGACGTGGCGATACCTAACATGTATACTTTTTCTTATTTATTTAAGTTTTACACATCAGCATTTTTGAAACAAAAAAATTTATGGTTTTAATGTGTCCATGTTCTGAGAGCTATAGTTTTTTATTCTTTGAGAGATTTTCTTATGTAGGGGCTAATTTTTTTTCGGGTTGAGGTGACTTTTATTGGTACCATTTTGTGGGACATACGCCTTTTTGGACAGTAATTTTATTTTTTATGGTGTTTATCGGACTGAGTCGATTATGTGATATATTTATAGAGAGGACCGTCACGGACGCGGCAATACCAAATGTCTGTTTTATTATATTTTTTATATATTTTTTTTTTTTTCCCCCACTGTTGATTTCTCCTGTAACTGGGGCTGACATAGTAGCCCCAGTTACAGGAGAAATGCACCCCCCAGAGAGGCTGTACAGCGCAATACAGCGCTGTACAGCCTCAGAGCAGGGCTGATCGAGGTCTCTGAAAGACCTCACACAGCTCCTGCACTTTCCGGTCCTGGCGATCACATGACCGCCGGGCCGGGACAGGAAGCGCATAGCGCTGTGTATGCAGCGATCCAGAAGGCAGGGACACCTGGGCACTGTCACTGACTTCTCCCTGGGTTGCCCTGCTGTCACTGACAGCGGGCAACCCGATCAGCAGCTGCACGATTAGCGTGCAGCTGCAGTTTCTGAATGGACATTCGGGAACGTCCATTCAGAAATAGAGAACCACCTCACGGACGTTTATAGTCTATGGACGGACGGAAAGTGGTTAATCTACAGCTGAGCATAGACCAACATACACTTTATAGGATGAGCAGTGAGGTGTTTTTTATGATCAGATCATCCAACAAGCAGGATGTCCATGTATCTCCAACTAGCACACCGCCCCCTTAAGGCTCCATTCAGACGTCCGTAGTGCATTGCAGATCCGCAATACACCTGGCCGGCACCCCCATAGAAATGCCTATTCTTGTCTGCAATTGCGGACAAGAATATGACGTTCTATTTTTTCCGGAGCCGCGCTCCGGAAATGCGGATAGCACATAGTGTGCTCTCCACATCCATTCCGTCCTTATAGAGAATAATTGGGTCCGCACCCGTTCTGCAATTTGCGGAACGGATGCAGGCACATTATACAGACGCGTGAATAGAGCCACTGAATATCTGTATTGCAACACATGCAATTGGTGTTAATGAGGTCAAAGACTACAAAAGAAAAAGGCGGCTACAAAGTCTTAAAAAGTAGATTGGGTGCAACTCTGAAAAACACACCCTGTTCTGGTACCACAGCCGAGACCACAGGGAAGCTGTGACAATATTATTTAGGTAAATCTCACAGCAACTTTATAACAGACGCCCCTGAACACAGAGTAACCGGACATCTAAGAACAATGAGACATCAATCTCAGGACTGAAGGACAGTAGGGATGAGACATCCGATAATGTGAGTCTGCTTTGAAAATTCAATACAAAAATTGCAGGTCACCTGCTGTGAGTCACCGATGAGGACCCAAACTCTGGGACCCCCACCAGAGGCCACAGCACTGGGATAATGCTACATAACCCTCACTGCTCCTCTGTGCAGTAGTGACCCAGACACGGGCTGTGTAGGAAACTACATTGTGGTCCCATTCAAGTGTATGAGGCGAGCTGCTGCACAACTGCTGGTTGGGATCGTCCCAGGAATACTCCGAATGCGACAATTCGCCACCCCATCCTGCAGGTGGAGGTCAGACTCCCACCCATCATATAGTAAATGGCAGATACTAGCCATTGATTTATAAAAATACAAACTATTTAAAGGGCTGACAGCAGCAAGAATTCTTGTAGGTGGCTTCTAAAAAGGAGGACACAACCACAAAACAGGTAGATGAAGGCAGACTCCAACTTTTCCAACCAATGGAACAGAGCTCACATCAGACAGGAGAGACTGCCAGGTCACCAAGAACATACAGACTATCGGTGCAACGGTAGAAAAGTCTGTACACATCACGTCAGTCACCTGCATATCACTGATCGGCAATCACCGATGCAGCCTAGCAATTTGTAGCAATCCATATGCAGATCCAGTGACATGAACGCACCATGTACATGCCAATTCACACGACTGTGCTCGGTCTGGGAAACATGCTCCATGCGTCGGCTGCGTCTCCGGGACTGACCGCGTCTCCACAGACTCGACATGAATATATACGTGTTTCTGCCCAATTGTGGGTCTAATGTACTTTAAAGGGGTTCTCTGAGCTTTTAATATTGATGACCTATCCTCAGTACAGGTCATCAATATGAGACCGGCAGGGGTCCGATATGAGACCGGCAGGGGTCCGACACCCCCGCCAATCAACTGTATGAAGGGCAGGCGCGCACACTGTTTGTGCAGTCTCCCTTCTTTCTTCCTGCTCACCTTAGGCTACTTTAACACTGGCGTTTTTGCCCGATCCGGCAGGGATCAGCAAAAACACTTTCCGTTACTGATCATATAACCATCTGCATCCGTTATGAACGGATCCGGTTGTATTATCTTTAACATAGACAAGACGGCTCGTCATGAACACCACTGAAAGTCAGTGGAGGACGGATCCGTTTTCTATTGTATCAGATTGTGTTCGAGAAAACGGATCCGTCCCCATTGACTTGCATTGTGGGTAATGACGAATCCGTCTTGCTCCAGATCTCATGACGGAAAGAAAACCGCAGCATGCTGCTGTTTGCTCTCCGGTATGAGAACACAACGGAATGCATTTTGGAGCATTTCGTTACGTTTTGTCCCCATTGACAATGAACGGGGACAAAGCGGAAGCGTTTTTTTTTCCGGTACTGAGATCCTATGATGGATCTCAGTAACGGAAAATATAAACACAAGTGTGAAAGTAGCTATAGACATAGCACCAGTGAGTAGGAATAGAAAAGGGAGATGGCACGTGCACCCTTCATACAGCTGATCAGTGGGGTGCCGCGTCCTCAGCATAGGTCATCAATATTAAAAGCCCGGAGACCCCCTCCAATCAGGTCAGGACATCACCTGCCTCTTACAACACACTATGCTGCAGTCAGCGTGGTCTGTCCAGGAGGTGAGGCCGACACATGGGCATAGTCGTGTGAATCAGCCCTTCCAGAAGTTAGTGGGTCGGAGGACAGGGCCCGACTCCTTAATTTGCAAATTACATCACAACATGTTAAATCCCCTTACAATTAAGAGGGTCTTTACATGTTTAGGTCGACCAACTAAGGAGCCCTGTCCAAACATCTGGAGATGGGGGTAAGGTTTACTAGGCCCCGGGCACCACAACCTCCTCAGCAGCACTCACCTTGAGACGTTTGACCACCTCATCGTTGGTGATCTTATCTGAGATCTCCTTCACCCCCGGGGGGTAGATGATTTTGCCATCGGAGGGCTTCTGCTGGGTAGGGAACTCCATTATACCTGACTCTTCTCCTCGCACGGTCCTCTAGCGGCCTCTATCGGTCAGAAAACAAAACGTCACCTACATGTACCGAGCACGAAACAAAACCAGCCCGATAAAAGCCCCAGTCAGCCCGTGCCCGCTGCTAACACATCACCGGCGGGCGAGGGGGCCCTGGGGGGCCCTGCTGGGACGGGCGCAGCCCCGGGGTGAGATCGGAGGGGAGCGCTAGTTACTTTCACGCGGTAACGATTGAATGGAAGGCCGGAAAGTAATCGGCAGAGGTTTCCCGCACTCTGCCGGACAGGACGAGGCCTGGATGCGGCCTCACACTTTACACGGGACTCTCCTGTCAGCAGCGGACACGTCGTACAGGCAGCAGGCTCCGCTCCCCGGTCTTACCTCCAGAGGAGGGCGAGCTCCCCCCGCATGTATCCGGCGCCCGGTGTGTCGGGGCGGCTCTCTGAGAGGAGGAGTGTGGAGGGGGAAGGCCTCTCAGCGTGCACCTCGCGGCCTGTCTCGCGCACACTGGATCACTGGGCACCAATCAGCGGGCGGACACGTGACCCCCGCACCGGGGGCTCCTGGGCGGGAATGCCGGCCTCGGTCAGGGCGCACACAAGCTCGGGCTCGCCGCCGCCACACTCCCTCATACACGCTGCTGCTACTGCCGACACCTGGGCTCTCGCGGGCGCACAGCGACCTCTAGCGGTTGGCGCCAAAACCCCGGGGACGAACTGGGAAACCGAGCGAGCGCTGTGACCTGTGACCTCCCCCAGCAGTGCTGACCTCTGACCTTCAGTAGTGACCCTGGGCTCAGCGCAGAGCTGTCACCGGGGACTCACAATCTATAAGCAACAGGTGGAACTACAACGCCCAGCAGCCCACTTCTACAATATATATGCAATAACCCTGTGATGGCTAACCTCCAGCCGTGGTAAAACTACGACTACCAAGATGCACACTTGCTTGGCTGTACTTAGAACTCCATAGAAATGAAGGGAGCATGCTGGGAGTCGTAGTTTTACCACAGCTGGAGTGCCATTTTGAAGCCTCAAGCTGAGAGGAATTTTTTTATTCTTTTTAACACCCCAAGTATTCTTCCCAGAGACCCTAGTTCTGTCTGTACTGGGTCTCGTGCACACGGCCATATTTTTCATCCGTGTTTGAGCCGCGTTTTTTGCCGATTGCACACAGACCCATCCATTTTTTAAAAGACTGCACACGGACGACATCTGTATGTCTGGTCCACAAATTATAGAACATGTCCTGTTCTTGTGGATCGCACATGAAAGTATCACAATACGGACACAGTCGCATGCATGAGCCATAAGGCTGAGTCTCTGTTACCTGGAAAATTTGGGCGGCCATTGGTCGCTGGATGCTTAAAGGGGTATTCCTATCACAGACAATGGGGGCATATGCCACCGCTGGGACCCGCACCTATATCGAGAACAGAGCGGGGAGCGCTGTGGCTGGAGGACCCCAGATTTCCCGGGGTCCGTCCACCACCAAGCGCTAATCCCCGCCTCTCCCATAGAAGTGAATCGGAGCGCGCACGCGCGGCCCAGGCTTCCATTCATTTCTATGGGGCAGATGGTAATAGCCGAGCCAGCGCTCGACTATTTTCGGCGGCCCCATAGAAATGAATGGAGTGCGCAGTGCGCCATCCTTCACTTTCGGGGCTCCGTTCTCGATATAGGTGTGGGACCCGCACCTATAAGACAATGGGGGCATATCCTAGCGATATGCCCCCATTGTCTGAGATGAGAAACCCCTTTAAGCCTCATAGAAACCCCGCATTAGCATGTTAGATAAAGTTTCTCGGAAAACGTCTGCAGTTTTTTACCCAAAGCCACATGTAAATTCAAAGGGACGGGAAAATATAGGAAGGAATTCTGCTTCTTCCTGCTGGATCCACTTCTGGTTTTCAATAAAATAACAGCTTTAAAAAAAATAAAAAAAAACGAGGATGAAACGAGAGGATCCGCCCCCTCTGTGGTCACGACTCACGCTCCTCACATGCTGTGTGCAGCAGGGTACCCCGCTGCGTGGCTCCTTTGGGTGGCTGTAGAACCATGCATGCTGCTGCTCCATTCTAAGGCCTCCTGCACACGACCGTGTCCATATTGCCGTCTGCACACCACGGATCAGCAAAATCGGGACCCCTTCTTTTTGCAATCCACATCTTTCTCACTCCCATTACTAGAAATTACTATTCTTGTTCTGTAATTTTTGGAACGGATGCGGACAGCGCACCGACGACATCCTTGTGCTGTCCTTTTTTTTTTTTTGCTGACCCATAGAAATAAATGGGTCAATGTGTAATCCGCAAAAAATGTGGAACAGATACAAAAATGGTCGTGTGCATGAGACCTAAGTCTATTTTCCAGCACAGGATTAAAAAACGCACCCACTGCATATCTGGCTCTATTGTTATGTGATACAACATTGATCCTGACCCCCAAGCAAGACCACCCAAACCAAAGATCATGAAACAAGTGCACAAAACTCTTACATTGGGTGTTTAATGGAGAAAATGTATTTCAAATCAGATTATTGTATTCTCTTTTAGTGCCTCAAATTTATTATCAGACCAATCACTATGAAAAAGACACTGAAAATGGCAGATCCCCGACTCCCTAAGAGTCCCCTCCCCAGCACTCAGGAGAGGAAAACCCCTATGGAGGAAACCTTTAGGGAACCATGGATGGAGGATCACCCTTCCCTTGGGCTTAGAAGGTCAATGTCTACATGAAACGGCATATTTTAGCAGAATGTGTACATTTACAATCAGACATTCACTATAGATAGTAATGACATCATAGTCATACAGGTTAAAGAGTTAAATAAGCCGATTAGTAAGCAGTTCTACATTATTCAAGAAGGAAAGGGTAAAGCAGGCCTCTAATGGGGATAGCCAAATGCAACCACTCCAGCGCTGGATGTGAGGGAGATCTGACCGCAGCATCTGTCACCCCATTGATTGCTAGGGTTAACTTGATGATCTGGCTGGCTAGGTAAATAGGACTGATCTGTCTGGCTAGGTGGATAGAGCTGATCTGGCTGTCTTGGCGGATAGGGCTGATCTGGCTGTCTTGGTGGATAGGGCTGATCTGGCTGTCTTGGTGGATGGGGCTGATCTGGCTGGCTACGCGGATAGGTCTCATCTGACTGGCTAGGCCTTAATAATGTGGCTGGCTAGGCGATAGGGCTGATGTGGCTGGCTAGACGCATAGGGCTTATTTGGCTGGCTAGGCGGGTGTCCCCCTTTCTTCCCTCCCTGATGGTGAAGCTCCAGGTCTCTAGACACATCGAGCATGGTGTTGCTTATGGCCGTGTGTCCTTCTGTTATGGAATCTTCTTCTGTGGGGTTTTTATGACATCAGCACAGTTGCCATTGTTACTCCAGGTGTTTATTACAGATGCATGCCTCACTCACTTTACCTATGAAGTCATCCACAGTGGTCTTGAGTATTAACCCTTTAAGCTAGGGCTACACTGCAACTTTTTGTAGCGTGACTGATTTTAACTTGAATGCAATCTTGTCGACTGCAGCAGTCATTCAATAGTTAAAATCAATTAGTTGCGCTATAAGAAGTCGCAGTGTAGTCCAAGCCTTAATGACTGGCATTGTGCCTCTCTACAGAAGCCTCCACCGTGTACTTGTCCTTTATCATAATGGTTTTTATAAGATGTCCTAAGAAAAGGAAGTCGGTGAGTGTATTTACAGACTTCAGGTGTAATCTGTACAGTAATGCCCTCGGCCTTATTAAATGCATACATGAATAATATGAAAATGGCATTGCCATCTTGGCCAATCAAATATGCTGAGCGGGCTCTTGTACCATATGTTCTGGTGCAAAGTGGGTACAAGTGAGTCAGAAATGCGCTGGGGCAGTAGGTGCGGTAACTAACAGTAAACTTTACTGAGTAAAAAAGTGGGACAACACAGTGGTCCAATCCGCAGTAGTGCTCCAGGCACTTATGGATGGGCAGCATCACTCTAGTGTCTGAGAGTGAGAGAAGCAGCAGCAGCCAGGCCGTGTGCAGCAAGTAGAAGTCAGGAGAAAAAGGGGACCCCCAATATGAGATGAGGGACTGTTATTGTTGAGGATTCACATATGTAATAGTGCCTGATACTATGGGGGATTTACTGTGAGGAGATTCTCTATGGGGGCAGATACTTTGGGGGGGATTCACAGTATTAGAAGCTAATACTGTGGAGGGTTTCACTTTGAGAGGGGCAGATATTCTGGGGGATACCTTGAGAGAGGGGCAGATACTTGGGGGGCTTTACTGTATGGGCGCAGATACCGTAGGAGGATTTACTATATGGGGGCTGATACTGTGGGGGATTTACTGTATGAGGAGCAGGCAGAGTGGTCAGGTGGCACATGGGGGGAAAATTGAAGGTGCATTGGGGACAGAGTGGTGGCCAGTGGCGGATTACAATAGGGACATTCGGGTCGGCAGCCCCGGGCCCAGCACCGATGGGCCCAATGCTGACCCGAACGCCCACATACTGCGGCGGGGCACGGGAGACCATAGCTCCCTGTCCCTTCGCCGATCACCGCCATAGGCTTCAGGCCTTGTAGGCCTGAGGCCTATGCGGTAGTGAAATCCCGGCACAGGCGTGCGTGATGACGTCATCGCGCACCTGTGCCGGGACGCAGCACTGTGACGCGCCTGACTCATCCCGTCTTCCTCTGCGAGCAAGCGCCTGGCCCTGGACATAGGTGAGTATTTATCTTTTCATTTTTTGTTCATTTTTTATTTTTTTATTTCATGTGCCTACTTTGGGGGGGGGGGGGGGGGGGGGGGGACACAGGAGGACATATTAGGGAAGATAAATTGAGTACATGGGGGGGGGATGTGGGGGCTGTATGGGGGCAAATTATTAAGGGAGGGAATACTATGTGGGGGCAAATTGCTGTGTGGGGGCAAATTATTATGGGAGGGAATACTATGTGGGGACAAATTACTATGTGGGGGCAAATTATTATGAGAGGGACTACTATGTGGGGGCAAATTACTAGTTGGGGCAGTGTGGGGGCAAATTATTATGGGAGGGACTACTATGTGGGGGCAAATTATTATGAGAGGGACTACTATGTGGGGGCAAATTACTAGATGGGGCAGTGTGGGGGCAAATTGCTGTGTGGGGGAAAATTATGGGAGGGACTACTATGTGGGGGCAAATTTCTATATGGGGCAGTGTGGGGGAAACTATTGTGTGGGGGTAATTGCTATGTGGGGACAGTGTGGGGTAATTTCTATGTGGGGACAGTGTGGGGGTAATTGCTGTGTGGGGGCAAATTACTATGTGGGGCAGTGTGGGGGCAAATTACTATGTGGGGGCAGTGTGGGGAAAACGATTGTGTGGGGACAGTGTGGGGAAATTGCTATGTGGGGGCAGTGTGGTGGCAAATTACTGTGTGGGGGCAAATTACTATGTGGGGGCAGTGTGGGGGCAAATTACTATGTGGGGGCAGTGTGGGGAAAACGATTGTGTGGGGACAGTGTGGGGAAATTGCTATGTGGAGGCAGTGTGGTGGCAAATTACTGTGTGGGGGCAAATTACTATGTGGGGGCAGTGTGGGGGCAAATTACTATGTAGGGGCAGTGTGGGGAAAATTACTGTGTGGGGGCAAACTACTATATGGGGCAGTTTGGGGGAAATTACTATAGGGGGATTACTATGTGGGGGCAGTGTGGTGGAAATTACTATATGGGGGTGTTGCTATTGGGGAGGCACTGTAGGGGCAATTCTATGATTTCTGGGGACACTATACAGGGATTATTACCTGGAGCACAGTATAGGGTGTTATTATTACTGGGGGTCTCTAGGGGACATTATAGCTGCTGTGGACACTATAGGAACATTTGGGGTCATTTATCAAACTGGTGTAAAGTAGAACTGGCTTAGTTGCCCATAGCAGCCAATCAGATTCCACCTTTCATATTTGACAGCTCTTTTGGAAATCCAGTTCTACTTTACACCAGTTTGATAAATTACCCCAATTATGTCTATTAGGGTCACTATTTTTTCAGCAGTATAGTTCCTTGGGCATTGGGGAGCACAACGGGCACAGTATTAGGGGTGGCAGCAGGATGACACTGTGGGGAAAAATTTAGAAATCTAACGTGTCTGTGTTACAAACTGTAGAGACGAGATGCGGCTGAAAGAATTTGCCATCGTTGTCTGGGTCAAATGGAGGAGAAGAAAGAGAAGGTCTACACGACAGGAGATGTCACTGGATGTAAGAGGTATGTGGTGCTGTATTCTCCTCCATGTCTTTTTTATTATAATTATATGTTTTTTAAATTTGGCGACCAAATTTTTCAGTTTAGGACCCAATTTGGGGTATTTTTTTTTTTTAGTCTGAAGATGTCATATGGCCTAAGAAGAGACTGTGGCGCCCATGAAGCACCGCAGCCTCTTCATACAAAAAAAACAAAAAAACTAAACTAAAATGGAGGGGGGGGGGGGCCAAGTTGGGTAGACAGCCCCGGGCCTATCATGCACTTAATCCGCCCCTGGTGGTGGCCTGTTGAAAATGAGAGAAATTGTCTTCAGGTGGATAGTGTCCAGGCAGAACTTCAGATCTGTGTGACCCTCACAGAAGGATGTAGAGAGATGGACCACAAATTCCAAGCCAATAGGGAACTCTTGGAGGCAGAGAGGAAAGGAGATAATATCACAAGTAGATGTCAAGTTTGGTGATTAAAACAGTCATTTGTTATAGATTTCTAGTGTAATTTGTCTGACAGCATTATATAGACTTGGGTTTCCATTCTGTCCTTGTCGTGTCATGCCCCATTTTCCTGGGTATGATGATATCCTCCTTTTGAAGTTATGCAAGTGGTTCCCCTACTACTGTGCCTCAACCTAATTCACTTAGGCCTCCTTCACAACAGCATTATTGATTTCTGTTACTCCGTTACAGAAGCACAACTACAAAAATAACACAAGTGCCGAATTTGGCGCATAACTGAGAGGAACAGAGCCAAACAGACCCCACTGACTATAATGGTGGAGAAAACACCCCTGCATGCATTTTCATGACACAATCTGTGACGGAAGCCCAGAGCTGAGCCCCTGATGCAGATGTGAACAGGCCCTTAAAAGGGTTATTTAGGTAAATCTAATAATGACCTATCCTCAGGTAAGGAAAGTTTTGTATCAAGGACAGCACCAACGTCCCACCTTCTGGAAGCGTCACGGTCACCAGCGGTTAGACTCCTTCCTGCTGAAAGTAATAGGAATAAAACGAGATTATGACCTGCGTCTTCCTTGTGCAAGTTTTTTATTCCCGATCAACACAGCAAACAGGCAACGTTTCGGCCTAACACAAGACTTTCTCAAGCCATAATAAACATCACACAGTGTGAACTTATATACCTCCTCCACAAGGGGTTGTGCCAATTATCACCAATAAAATACTTGTATATAGGTTATAACAAACTAAAACCAATCATCTGTGTCTATATAAATGAACATTTTATCCTCCCCATACATGGAGCCCCTTCTTACATCTTCTCCCAGGTGTCATCCATATACATGTGAGTTGCAGCATGGCCGCCGCATGTCTCCTCAGCGTGATCAGCAATCCACTGCGCATGTCCTTGTCCTACATGTCGTACGTTTTATTCACTGGACTGCGCATGTCACGTCGCGTCTCTCTTCACGCAACTTTATTGATAGGGACAACAGGATACATTAACCTCCATTCTTATTCTCCACCACCATATACACTCTTCTCTTTATAGGTGTCAAATACCGACACCCTACAATAAATCACAGCACCACTAAATCCCGTCCATAACATGGTTCCCAATTTGTGTGCTTTTTCCATATAAAAAAGGGGGAGATCGTAGACAACCAGTTTTGTCTCCATTATATCATGTCTCCATCCCACTATTCTTCGCTGTGGAGACATGCGCCCAGCATCGCCAGTCCTCAACTCACTGTAATCAAAAAACAAAAGAGAGGATAAGATAAACAGTTAGTGAATATTCCCGGTATATCACCTACAGTGGTTAAAACCCTTCTATCACTCAATATAGAGAAATATAGAACAACCCCCATAAAACTACATATACTAAGGACAGGAGCACATAGGGCCCTAAAGGTGACTTACATTAAACTCTATATTCAGCCCCTTCGGTTGTAATGTTTCTAAAGTATATATCCATCTCAGCTCTTTTTTTCGCAGAAGGCCCTCTCTGTCTCCACCTCTTCGAAGTGGAGGCACAGAGTCAATAATCCTGAACCTCAACTGGTTAATAGAATATCCCTTTTCTTTAAAATATTTTGGAATTGGTAGCTCCATCATCTCCTTTCTGATCGTACTTTTATGTTTGTTGATTCTCTCTCTAGCCTCCATAGCTGTCTCTCCTATATAGACCAGACTACAAGGACATTGTATCATATACACCACATAGTCTGATCTACATGTGTATCTTTCTTTAATCCTGTAAATCTCTCCATTATACGGATGGGCAAATTTATCACCTTTCAACATGTTCCCACAATTACAGCATCCCAAACATGGAAAATTTCCTTTTTTAGGCGTCATAAGGAATGTCTGTCCACCCTTCCTCAGAGGCCCAATATCTGGTTTAATTAGTCTTTCAAATTTCTATTCCGTCTATAAGCTTCTCTTTAAACTCCTTGACCCCCGGACAACCTTTTTCCAACACAACCCAATCCTGTCTCAGGATTTGCGCTAATTTGGGGCTTAAAGGGACTCTGTCACCACTTTCTAACCGCCCCTTTTAAAAGTATTGTTCTCTCCATGGCGCCCTTGTGATTACAAAGGTGTTGTTATAACATAAATTCGCCGTCTCGTTTTGATAAAAATACCTTTTATCTAACCTGTCAATCTTGTGGATAAGGTGCCCAGGGCGTTTCTGAAGGTCTGAAGCTGCCGCCCGCCGCCGCCGCCGTTGGTGCCCAGCTCCTCCCCTGATCCTTTCAGCGCCGCCTGAATGTAAAGAAATCCGCCTCCGGCTCTCGCTGTGCGCACGCGCGGGATCTTTGAAAACGAGGAGGGGGCCCTGAGCGAGAGCCGGAGGCGGATTTCTTTACATTCAGGCGGCGCTGAAAGGATCAGGGGAGGAGCTGGGCACCAACGGCGGCGGCGGCGGGCGGCAGCTTCAGACCTTCAGAAACGCCCTGGGCACCTTATCCACAAGATTGACAGGTTAGATAAAAGGTATTTTTATCAAAACGAGACGGCGAATTTATGTTATAACAACACCTTTGTA
Source organism: Bufo bufo (assembly GCF_905171765.1). Classification (NCBI taxonomy): domain Eukaryota; kingdom Metazoa; phylum Chordata; class Amphibia; order Anura; family Bufonidae; genus Bufo; species Bufo bufo. Next base: position 739,547,238 of record NC_053390.1, on the reverse strand, counting down.
ATCACAAGGGCGCCATGGAGAGAACAATAGTTTTAAAAGGGGGGGTTAGAAAGTGGTGACAGAGTCCCTTTAATCCACCAAATGTGGAAACGAAAGGTATGCGCATCCCCTTATCTTTCTTTTTCTTTTCCTTATCTCTACCTTCCTTCTCCAGGCCATCTGGATATCCACATCTCCTCTATTCTAATTTGCAATTTCTCTTCATCTGCTACAATACGTCTAACCCTCAGAAGTTGACTCCAAGGTAAAGAGTCTTACATATGTTTTGGGTGGTTACTCCAATAGTATAACATATTGTTTCTGTCAGTTGGCTTCATAAAAATATCTGTCTTGATCACATCTCCTTCCACATATACACGTACAGTACAGACCAAAAGTTTGGACACACCTTCTCATTCAAAGAGTTTTCTTTATTTTCATGACTATGAAAATTGTAGATTCACAATGAAGGCATCAAAACTATGAATTAACACATGTGGAATTATATACATAACAAACAAGTGTGAAACAACTGAAAATATGTCATATTCTAGGTTCTTCAAAGTAGCCACCTTTTGCTTTGATTACTGCTTTGCACACTCTTGGCATTCTCTTGATGAGCTTCAAGAGGTAGTCCCCTGAAATGGTTTTCACTTCACAGGTGTGCCCTGTCAGGTTTAATAAGTGGGATTTCTTGCCTTATAAATGAGGTTGGGACCATCAGTTGCGTTGAGGAGAAGTCAGGTGAATACACTGCTGATAGTCCTACTGAATAGACTGTTAGAATTTGTATTATGGGAAGAAAAAAGCAGCTAAGTAAAGAAAAAAGAGTGGCCATCATTACTTTAAGAAATGAAGGTCAGTCAGTCAGCCAAAAAATTGGGAAAACTTTGAAAGTAAGGGCTATTTGACCATGAAGGAGAGTGATGGGGTGCTGCGCCAGATGACCTGGCCTCCACAGTCACCAGACCTGAACCCAATCGAGACGGTTTGGGGTGAGCTGGACCGCAGAGTGAAGGCAAAAGGGCCAACAAGTGCTAAGCATCTCTGGGAACTCCTTCAAGACTGTTGGAAGACCATTTCAGGTGACTACCTCTTGAAGCTCATCAAGAGAATGCCAAGAGTGTGCAAAGCAGTAATCAAAGCAAAAGGTGGCTACTTTGAAGAACCTACAATATGACATATTTTCAGTTGTTTCACACTTGTTTGTTATGTATATAATTCCACATGTGTTAATTCATAGTTTTGATGCCTTCATAGTCATGAAAATCAAGAAAACTCTTTGAATGAGAAGGTGTGTCCAAACTTTTGGTCTGTACTGTACATCCAGAAATTGAATTGACTGTTGTGACTTAGTCATGGTAAAGGACAAACCGTCCACACAATGATTTAAATAATCATAAAACTCAATCAGACTATGCTCATCAGTTGACTATGCCACCAACTTTACCACCATCAGTCCAGGGCAGCTGAGGGCCTGGGTGGACAAGTGAGGCAGGCTGAAGGTGAGGGCAGCAGCTAGAAGGCCCCTGGCATTGACTGACAGATGATGGCCCCACTCAGCAGCCTGGCAGCAGGACACAGGAGTGAGGCAGAGCATCAGCCTAGCTCCGCACTGGCAGTTGCTGTGAAGTCAGCCGCGGCGCCCATATGCTAGGTGATGTCGCTGTGACACAGACAGCTACGTTCTGACGTTTGCCAGCCTCAAGATTAAGAGAAGACCACGTGAGTCAGTCCTTAACCACCAGCTTTCATTATAGGTCTTCCATACCTACCTATAATGGAAGCGGCCACACCTATGATGTCATTAACCACCTCCGGACCGCCTAACGCAGGATCGCGTTCCGGAGGTGGCAGCCCTGCGCAGAGTCACGCATATATGCGTCATCTCGCGATGGCCGAGATGTCCTGTGAACGCGCGCACGCTCACAGGAACGGAAGGTAAGAGAGTTGATCTCCAGCCTGCCAGCGGCGATCGTTCGCTGGCAGGCTGGAGATGTGTTTTTTTTAACCCCTTAGGCTCCATTCACACGTCCGCATTTTCGTTCCGCTTTTTGCGGAACGGAATTGCGGACCCATTCATTTCTATGGGACCTGGAATTGCGGATCCGCACTTCCGGGTCCGCATTTCCGTTCCCGAAAAATATAGAACATGTCCTATTCTTGTCTGCATTTGCGGACAAGAATAGGCATTTTCTATTAAGTGCTGGCGATGTGCGGACCGCAAAATGCGGAATGCACATCGCCGATGTCTGTTTTTTGCGGATCCACACACACGGACGTGTGAATGCAGCCTAACAGGTATATTAGACGCTGTTTTGATAACAGCGTCTAATATACCTGCTACCTGGTCCTCTGGTGGTCCCATTTGTTTGGATCGACCACCAGAGGACACAGGTAGCTCAGTAAAGTCCCACCAAGCACCACTACACTACACTACACCCCCCCCCCCCCCGTCACTTATTAGCCCCTGATCACCCCATATAGACTCCCTGATCACCCCCCTGTCATTGATTACCCCCCTGTCATTGATCAACCCCCTGTAAAGCTCCATTCAGACGTCCGCATGATTTTTACGGATCTACTGATAGATGGATCGGATCCGCAAAACGCATCCGGACGTCTGAATGAAGCCTTACAGGGGCGTGATCAATGACTGTGGTGATCACCCCATATAGACTCCTGATCACCCCCCTGTCATTGATTACCCCCCTGTCATTGATTACCCCCCTGTAAAGCTCCATTCAGATGTCCGCATGATTTTTACGGATGCACTGATAGATGGATCGGATCCGCAAAACGCATCCGGACGTCTGAATGAAGCCTTACAGGGGCATGATCAATGACTGTGGTGATCACCCCATATAGACTCCCTGATCACCCCCCTGTCATTGATTACCCCCCTGTAAAGCTCCATTCAGATGTCCGCATGATTTTTACGGATGCACTGATAGATGGATCCGATCCGCAAAACGCATCCGGACGTCTGAATGAAGCCTTACAGGGGCATGATCAATGACTGTGGTGATCACCCCATATAGACTCCCTGATCACCCCCCTGTAAAGCTCCATTCAGATGTCCGCATGATTTTTACGGATGCACTGATAGATGGATCCGATCCGCAAAACGCATCCGGACGTCTGAATGAAGCCTTACAGGGGCATGATCAATGACTGTGGTGATAACCCCATATAGACTCCCTGGTCACCCCCCTGTAAAGCTCCATTCAGATGTCCGCATGATTTTTACGGATGCACTGATAGATGGATCCGATCCGCAAAACGCATCCGGACGTCTGAATGAAGCCTTACAGGGGCATGATCAATGACTGTGGTGATCACCCCCCTGTCATTGATTACCCCCCTGTAAAGCTCCATTCAGATGTCCGCATGATTTTTACGGATGCACTGATAGATGGATCGGATCCGCAAAACGCATCCGGACGTCTGAATGAAGCCTTACAGGGGCATGATCAATGACTGTGGTGATCACCCCATATAGACTCCCTGATCACCCCCCTGTAAAGCTCCATTCAGATGTCCGCATGATTTTTACGGATGCACTGATAGATGGATCCGATCCGCAAAACGCATCCGGACGTCTGAATGAAGCCTTACAGGGGCATGATCAATGACTGTGGTGATCACCCCATATAGACTCCCTGGTCACCCCCCTGTAAAGCTCCATTCAGATGTCCGCATGATTTTTACGGATGCACTGATAGATGGATCGGATCCGCAAAACGCATCCGGACGTCTGAATGAAGCCTTACAGGGGCATGATCAATGACTGTGGTGATCACCCCCCCTGTCATTGATTACCCCCCTGTAAAGCTCCATTCAGATGTCCGCATGATTTTACGGATGCACTGATAGATGGATCGGATCCGCAAAACGCATCCGGACGTCTGAATGAAGCCTTACAGGGGCATGAGCAATGACTGTGGTGATCACCCCATATAGACTCCCTGATCACCCCCCTGTAAAGCTCCATTCAGATGTCCGCATGATTTTTACGGATGCACTGATAGATGGATCCGATCCGCAAAACGCATCCGGACGTCTGAATGAAGCCTTACAGGGGCATGATCAATGACTGTGGTGATCACCCCCCTGTCATTGATTACCCCCCTGTCATTGATTACCCCCCTGTAAAGCTCCATTCAGATGTCCGCATGATTTTTACGGATGCACTGATAGATGGATCCGATCCGCAAAACGCATCCGGACGTCTGAATGAAGCCTTATAGGGCATGATCAATGACTGTGGTGATCACCCCATATAGACTCCCTGATCACCCCCCTGTAAAGCTCCATTCAGATGTCCGCATGATTTTTACGGATGCACTGATAGATGGATCCGATCCGCAAAACGCATCCGGACGTCTGAATGAAGCCTTACAGGGGCATGATCAATGACTGTGGTGATCACCCCATATAGACTCCCTGATCACCCCCCTGTCATTGATCACCCCCCTGTCATTGATCACCCTCTGTAAGGCTCCATTCAGACATTTTTTTGGCCCAAGTTAGCGGAATTTTTTTTTTTTTTTCTTACAAAGTCTCATATTCCACTAACTTGTGTCAAAAAATAAAATCTCACATGAACTCACCATACCCCTCACGGAATCCAAATGCGTAAAATTTTTTAGACATTTATATTCCAGACTTCTTCTCACGCTTTAGGGCCCCTAGAATGCCAGGGCAGTATAAATACCCCACATGTGACCCCATTTCGGAAAGAAGACAACCCCAGGTATTCCGTGAGGGGCATATTGAGTCCATGAAAGATTGAAATTTTTGTCCCAAGTTAGCGGAACGGGAGACTTTGTGAGAAAAAAATTAAAAATATCAATTTCCCGCTAACTTGTGCCAAAAATTTTTTTTTCTATGAACTCGCCATGCCCCTCATTGAATACCTTGGGGTGTCTTATTTCCAAAATGGGGTCACATGTGGGGTATTTATACTGCCCTGGCATTCTAGGGGCCCGAAAGCGTGAGAAGAAGTCTGGTATCCAAATGTCTAAAAATGCCCTCCTAAAAGGAATTTGGGCACCTTTGCGCATCTAGGCTGCAAAAAAGTGTCACACATCTGGTATCGCCGTACTCAGGAGAAGTTGGGGAATGTGTTTTGGGGTGTCATTTTACATATACCCATGCTGGGTGAGAGAAATATCTTGGTCAAATGCCAACTTTGTATAAAAAAAATGGGAAAAGTTGTCTTTGCCAAGATATTTCTCTCACCCAGCAAGGGTATATGTAAAATGACACCCCAAAACACATTCCCCAACTTCTCCTGAATACGGCGATACCACATGTGTGACACTTTTTTGCAGCCTAGGTGGGCAAAGGGGGCCCATATTCCAAAGAGCACCTTTAGGATTTCACAGGTCATTTACCTACTTACCACACATTAGGGCCCCTGGAAAATGCCAGGGCAGTATAACTACCCCACAAGTGACCCCATTTTGGAAAGAAGACACCCAAGGTATTCCGTGAGGGGCATGGCGAGTTCCTAGAATTTTTTATTTTTTGTCACAAGTTAGTGGAAAATGATGATTTTTTCTTTTTTTTTTTCATACAAAGTCTCATATTCCACTAACTTGTGACAAAAAATAAAAACTTCCATGAACTCACTATGCCCATCAGCGAATACCTTGGGGTCTCTTCTTTCCAAAATGGGGTCACTTGTGGGGGTAGTTATACTGCCCTGGCATTCTAGGGGCCCAAATGTGTGGTAAGGAGTTTGAAATCAAATTCTGTAAAAAATGACCTGTGAAATCCGAAAGGTGCTCTTTTGAATATGGGCCCCTTTGCCCACCTAGGCTGCAAAAAAAGTGTCACACATCTGGTATCGCCGTACTCAGGAGAAGTTGGGGAATGTGTTTTGGGGTGTCATTTTACATATACCCATGCTGGGTGAGAGAAATATCTTGGCAAAAGACAACTTTTCCCATTTTTTTATACAAAGTTGGCATTTGACCAAGATATTTATCTCACCCAGCATGGGTATATGTAAAATGACACCCCAAAACACATTCCCCACCTTCTCCTGAGTACGGCAATACCAGATGTGTGACACTTTTTTGCAGCCTAGGTGGGCAAAGGGGCCCATATTCCAAAGAGCACCTTTCGGATTTCACAGGTCATTTTTACAGAATTTGATTTCAAACTCCTTACCACACATTTGGGCCCCTAGAATGCCAGGGCAGTATAACTACCCCACAAGTGACCCCATTTTGGAAAGAAGAGACCCCAAGGTATTTCGTGATGGGCATAGTGAGTTCATAGAAGTTTTTATTTTTTGTCACAAGTTAGTGGAATATGAGACTTTGTAAGAAAAAAAAAAAAAATCATCATTTTCCGCTAACTTGTGACAAAAAATAAAAAGTTCTATTAACTCACTATGCCCATCAGCGAATACCTCAGGTGTGTACTTTCCGAAATGGGGTCATTTGTGGGTGTTTGTACTGTCTGGCCATTGTAGAACCTCAGGAAACATGACAGGTGCTCAGAAAGTCAGAGCTGCTTCAAAAAGCGGAAATTCACATTTTTGGTACCATAGTTTGTTAAACGCTATAACTTTTACCCAACCATTTTTTTTTTACCCAAACATTTTTTTTTTATCAAAGACATGTAGAACTATAAATTTAGAGCAAAAATTCTATATGGATCTCGTTTTTTTTTGCAAAATTTTACAACTGAAAGTGAAAAATGTCATTTTTTTGCAAAAAAATCGTTAAATTTCGATTAATAACAAAAAAAGTAAAAATGTCAGCAGCAATGAAATACCACCAAATGAAAGCTCTATTAGTGAGAAGAAAATGAGGTAAAATTCATTTGGGTGGTAAGTTGCATGACCGAGCAATAAACGGTGAAAGTAGTGTAGTCAAATGTAAAAAGTGGCCTGGACTTTAGGGTGTTTAAGCACTGGGGGCTGAAGTGGTAAATAACACGATACTTAAGAAACGATGATATCGTAATATTGCCGTTTATTTAATACTGCATTATATTGTGGATACCGGTATATTGCCCAACACTAGCAGAACTTAACTTGTATATTTCATATAATGATGACACAATTACATTTTCCACCAATCCAATAACTTTTGTGTTTCAGAGCCTCATTTCAAATTCCGATAACATCATACAGTGGAATATACGGGTGGTACATGTTCTGTTACCCATGCCTGATATTATATTCTGTAAAGAATGTCATGATATGTATTAGTTGGTGCTTAAAAAAAATGTTTTTTAAGTGAACATACTTATTTACTCCTCAAACATCTCACGTTCCAGAGAATTATTTGCATATGATGTCATAATCCCATTTCCACCAATCCAATTGCTTGATTCAGAGCCTCATTTGCATATTCTGATGATGTCATAAAGACATTGTCTCTTAACCGGCGCCTGATGCTATAACCTGTTGCAGTGCTGTTGTCTTCTCAGTGGACATAGTTCTGCTCTCTTGCGTCCTTAGTGATTATTTGCTACAGGAAGGATTTTACTAAAGATGTCTGGTTCTATCCAGACCATGTGGCTTCTACTGCTCGTAACATCTGTCTTCATCGGACAGTCTCTCTGTTTGCATACCATGCGACTCCAGAGGGAAAATGGCTATGAAGAATTCAACACCTTTATCAAAAGCCAAGTCGATGACATTGACTCAATAGAAGCCTATGTCAACATCAAGCGGTTTGCCAAAGTCACCGAGAAAAAAGTCCTGAACTACCTTGAGGATGAAGTCGGCATACTGGGTACTTATATTATTACTATTATCTCCATTTCATATAATCTATAGATAGATAGATAATTATTGTACCATTATTATCCTTCCAGATAAATATGCTATATCAGAAATTGCGTCTGAATATAAAAAATCTTTGGACGTCATCCAGATATAGATTTATAAGGGTAGAGTTACAATATTTTAATACGTAGGTGGAAATTCTACTTCTCTAATAGTAGGAATTAGTTTGTTGGGGGCTCAGACTGATAGATGAGGGGATCGGACTCTCATAGCTTCTCCTCTTATATATCTTAGAGAACCAGCATTCTTCACATCATTGGACACCATTTCCAGCGACTCAAAGAAATGCTCAAGTTATCGTCCAGGACTCAAACGTCACCGTAAGTGGAATCTTGCTTCTGTTACCATTGTACTTATCGTTCTATATGTCTGTAGGGTGTCAGAGAGGATGTGTTCAACCTTGTTTTCCTTTCCCTACAGCCTAGTGACAGGAGGGAGCGATTGTAATAAAATGTTCTATACTGGGAATTGGCTATGCGTGCAGTTTTCTTTTGTATTAGTTGCGGGTTAAGATAGAGCCCTCATATACAGGGGATTTCTGTTCTCTATTGTTCTCTATTAGTAATTCTGCTTCTTCAATATCTCACTTTTAGGGAGGTGTCCAAATAGACAAGGTGAGTTCTTCTAGATATAACACCTGCTATAATAATGACGATATAGATGTATTTACACACACAGGCCTCTTGTAGTAATAGTATGTAGACCCAAACTAGAGATCCCCACAGCCACCAATCAGATCACTGCTGTTATACTCCTACCCTGTACTGGACATATGAAAGCCAGCACCATGATTGGCTGCCAGGAATGTTTGCACTAGGAGCTGCTGCGCCCTATAGAGGCCCGGACCGTTCTGGGGCGGCTTAGAGATTTCTGTCAATGGAAATCTAGAAAACAAAGTGACGAACACAGAGGCACTGACATCATGTAATAATAAGGAGACCCAGAGATTAGAGGTTTCTGAGTCTGACAATGAGAACGGTCAGTAATGTCTTCTTTCTTCTCCATTCCTCAGGTGCAGACAGCTGTGGTAAGTACATTTTATACCAGATTCAGCTTCTTGTCATTATTATTATTATCTATAAGATTGGAAGGTTATAACACAAGTGCATTTCCCCAGGATTAATGGTGCAAACCTACATCAACTGTCAGACCTGCGCCGAGGAGAAGGTTGTCTGCGCCGGGGGCCCTCCAAAAAATCAAGGTACAGTATAAGATTTTTATCATAGGCCAGAGTAACTAGAATTACACTATATAATGCATGCCAATGGACCTTTCCCCACTAGTGTGTGTAAACTGTGGGTACTGTGCCTATTATACAGAGGTGAGCAGCACTACATAGGCACTTTACACAGCACTCGCTGACTATTATATGATGTCTCCTCTTTTCACAGACTACTTGGAGAGATGCAGCTGCCTGTGCACCTCCAACAGATGTTTCGGTAAAGTAGAAGTTTCTATTCTTATATCTACATTTATATAGTACATTAGTAAATATATAGGACCCAAAATCCTCACCGTACACTAAATATACCATTCACTGGTATACACCAGACTTCCCAAAGCAGGAGGATATTTACATTAATATGATTCAGTCCATAAGCAGGCTAGAAGGGTGATTTGTGGCAGCCTGTACAGTATCCTGTCCATGTGCAGGTGACAGAGGGGTGATAGATACCAGCACATGATTATCATATTTATTCTAATATTATAAGTGTCTTTAATGCTCGGCTCACATTTCATTTCTTTCTTCTTTTCTCAGATCTGAAAACTGGACGGTCCTGCTCTCCATGTAAAGATCACAAGTCTCACCTGGCAGAGACTGTAAACTGTGGAGGTGAGGAGATAGCAGAATATAACCAGTTACTATCAGTCTCCTCTATGATGGCCGTATTTCCGATTAGTTCTTATAGAAGGAGACGTGTTATTGAGACAACCCCTAAATGTAGGACAGAATATCTACACAATTACTTCTATAATATCTTCTTTTATTTTTCCTGTTTTTCTAGAGATAAATATAAAAATCCAGAATATGAAGAACTAATCTGGACTGTACTTTTGAATGGTACGCAAGGCTGGAGGACACCTATAACAACGTGTTCACCCTGGTAAGTACAATGCAGGGTAAAATTGGGAGATTGTTCAGTTTGAGTTATACGATTATAATGTTAAGGCAGCGCTTCCCAAACGTATTCCTTTCATTACTCAAAAACCACTTAGCAGAAAGTCCTTTCACCCAATATCATCACCAGGCTGCTCAATATGGTCTAAAATCAGACTTTCTGTCATGTCAGCAAATTATCATCAGCAATTTTCTAAATTTTTGTCCTAATGATATGACTATGTAAATTACATATATTATATTATAAAAGTTGTGATATCTGAGGCTCTGATAATTCTCCATATTTTTTCTATAGCCTCGTGAACACAATCCCAAAATCACCCGGGAGCCCTATCTTGTGATCAAGGGCGTACAGATGGGGACTCCGGACGGTACACGTGTACCACCATCCTGGACTCTGAGGTGCCAGTGAGTAAGATCACCTATAACGTGGCAGGTAAGGACATATTATTACTGGCACTATGCTGAGTGGTATTTCTCAGATACGCGGGATTCATATCTACTTGTGGGTGATAATTAGTGAGAAAGGATCTAGTTCTGAAAATCTGAATTGTCACCTATAATGTGGGGCTATTTTACATTAGTATTTGTAAGGAAAAAACCTATAATGGAAAGATTTTAGCCATTTCTGTATTTTGGAGCCACTTTTGGTTTTGACAGTGCTTCTGAGCCTCCATGATGCAGACGATTCTGATATTCTGACATATATTTCATGTTCTTTCATGTATAAGATACACTACAATGTCATTATCGTTCTCTTCATGGAATTAACTATTAATGTAATTGTTTTCTTCATTTAGTTATCAGCGAATCGGAACAGGCGACAAAAAAATACCATCCTCGCCCTACACTTCCTGATGTGCTTGACATCACAGCGCCTGAGCCGCCACTTCTAGAGGAGCTACAGAACAACAATGCTTCCCTCATAGCAATATCTGTGGCCGGCTCCGTCACCATCATGCTGATCGCTGGCATATGGTAGGTAGCATCTATAAGATACTCTGTGGAACAGGCGTAGTATTTTAGATAAATATTACACATTACACTTAGTCCAGGCAGTCACTGGATGCTCCAGATTTATCACAATACTGAACGCTTCATGATAAATTTGGCGCATATTACAAGGCCAGACATGTTATAATGTCAGTGGACTGATAAGTAGCTAATGTAAGAAGAAACATTGGAGGATCTGTGCACACATTTCACTCAGAGCTGACATGTAAGTAGCAAATATCAAATAACTGATAGATTTTCTTTTTTCAGCATCTGCATGTTCTGGAGGAAAATGAAATCTAGAGAGCCTCTGGAAAAAGAGCCAGTGTGAAGGCGAACCGTCAAGCACCATCCTGTACTGCCACCTGCCAGGAAAAAAAAAATAAAATGAAAATTTTAACCCTTCCCCAAAAACAAAAAAACTTTAAAAAAAAACTTCCCTTCCCCATTTCTGCCTTCACTTTCTCTCCCTACTCCCCCTCCATGAAAAAATAAAAATAAAAAATGTTTCCCAAAAAATAAAAAAATAAAAAATTCTCTTCCCTTCCCCTTTTCTTCCCTCCCCTTTTTCCCTTAAAAATAAAAAAAAAAAAATATACAAAAAATCTTGACTGCAGCATTTCATTTCCCATTCCTTACCTGCCTATATGTCACATAAGAACTACAAAGACTATGGCCTCTTTCCCACGGGCGTGTGCGCCCCGTGGTCGTGCTGTGGCCCGCATACTGCGGGCCGCAATGCAGGAGCACAGTCCGTGGGCAGCAGTAGCGGATCGCAGACCCATTCACTTGAATGGTTCCGCGATCCGGCCGTTCCGCAAAATGATAGGACATGTTCTATCTTTTTGCGGAACGGAAGTACGGGACGAAACCCCACGGAAGCACTCCGTAGTGCTTTCATAGGGTTCTGTTCCGTGCTTCCATTCCGCACCATTCCGCATCTACGGATTTTCGGACCCATTGAAGTGAAGGGCACCCGTGTATTGCGGATCCACAAATGCGGTCTGCAATACGGCAACGGGGCGCACACGCCCGTGGGAAAGAGGCCTATATCAGAGATAGATCAGGAGGATGGAGTCTCTTCTTGTTATTCTTAACACCAGCGCCAGTTTCAAGATCTATAGTCATATAACTTATGGTTTGACTGAGCGGAAACTGTTTCCTGAGGCGATGTGAGGTAATTCAACTAACTTTATTCAGACACAAACAATATGACAAAGGTTAACAACTGTCATATCTATATAGCCTACAGGTGGCAGTAAACATGTTAACATGTATAACTCCTAACATCCTCCCTTTCTTGTGAAATCAAGTAATATATAACATAAGATGATTGGATACCACAATACATTCCAAAGGTGACAATGTTTTTTATAATGTATCTAGCATACAAAATCCTTATATCTTGTTGGTGTTCTAATAACCCTAGTTCTAGTACGTCTTAGTGTGGCAGGAGCTTCACATTGTTGCATATGATCATCCATCCCTGTTTCTTCGGGAGTTGTCTCATCTGGAGATGTACCTGGTGTAATCACTTCACTTATTTCAATGTCAGATTTGTCATCTGCAGTCCTCAGAAACTTCCTATTCCTTCTGTACAACTGTCCATTTGCTTCCACTTTATAAGATCGTGGAGCAACTTTCTCCAAACAAATACCTTGTCGCCAAATTTCATCTGTTGACGACGGTGATGGTTGTATTCGCACTGGCTGACCAATGCTTAGTTCAGGAAGTTCCTTGGCTCCTTTATCATAATATGCCTTTGCTTTTTTGCATCTTTCAGTTAGGTTCTCGACCACTCCTTTTGTAACCTTTGGAAACAGCAGTTTCTGAGCAGTCGGAAGTAAAGTCCTGGTCCTTCTTGACATTAGCCGTTGTACAGGACTACTGCTGGTGCCTTCTGATGGGGTATTTCTCCAGTCAAGAACGGCTTTCCAGATATCCTTGTCATCTCGTTTAGCTTTCTTTATGAGTGTTTTTGCTATTTTTACAGTAGCTTCAGCTTTACCGTTGGACTGACTGTGATATGGGGATGATGTAAGATGTTCAAATTCCCACTCTCTACAAAATCGTGCAAACTCTGAGCTGACAAACTGTGGTCCGTTATCTGTAATTACAGAATCAGGGATTCCATGTCTGCTAAAATGTGCTTTGCAACAATCTATAATTGTTTTAGAGGTGGTATCAGAAATTAAATCAATTTCCCAGAAATCTGAATAATAATCAACAATTATTAAGTAATCTTGTCCTGTTAAGGAAAATAAGTCCATGCCTAGTTTGCTCCAGGGTAGAGTGGGCAATTTGTGAGTCATCAGAGGTTCTTTTGTTTGTTTACGCATATACTCATTGCAAGTGTTACAGTTCTTTATTGCCTCTATAATCTCTGGGCCCATGTGTGGCCAAAAGATGACATCCTTCGCCTTGCGAAGGCATGCTTCTATTCCTAAGTGGCTAGAATGAGTCCTCGCAATGATTTCTGGGCGCATGTTTTTTGGTATGATGACTCTGTGTCCTTTATACAGAATTCCATTTTGTATGCTTATCTAATCTCTAAAGCCCCAGTAGTCCCTGATACAAATCGGTATTTTTTCTTTCTGGTCTGGCCATCCTGTAAGAACAGTAGTTTTTAATGCTTGCAAGACTTCATCTTGTTCTGTGAACTTCTGAATTAGTTGTAGGCGCAAATCAGACACTCTTAGATATTCTGCAAAGTTTATCTCTTCCAGTTCCTTAGAAAAGGCATCCTCTGATTGCATCAAGAAAATCTCATAATCTGGGGTGTCCTTGTCCATTGTTTTGTGAGGTAATGCTGCTCTTGATAAGAAGTCTGCAATATACATTTCTGATCCTTTTTTGTAAACCACATTAAGGTTGTATTTTTGCAACTGTAGCATCATGCGCTGTAGACGTTTTGGTGCTACTAGGAGAGGTTTTTAAAAAATGCTCTCTAGAGGCTTATGATCAGTCTCAATGTTAATAATATTTTTTCCATGTAAGTACTGATTAAACTTCTGGCATGCATATACAATGGCAAGACATTCCTTTTCAATCTGGGCATATCTTTGTTCTGTTGAAGACAGTGTACGTGATGCAAATGTCACTGGCTGACCTCCTTGCAAAAGTGTTGCTCCAAGACCTTTTTCACTGGCATCACATTGGACTGTTACTTCTTCATTGACATTGTAGTATCTCAAAACTGGATGTTTAGTAACAATATCTTTAATTTGCTTGAGGGCTTCATCATGGCTGGATTGCCAGGCCCACAAGCTGTCTTTGTCTGTCAGTCTGCGTAGTGGTTCACATACATCCGAAAGATGTGGTAAGAATTTTGAAAGGTAGTTTACAAACCCTAGCAGTCTCTGAACTGCTTGTACATTGTCAGGCTTTGGTACCTCTAAAATTGCTCTGACTTTTTCTGGATCAGGACGCAGGCCTTCTGCTGTGAGTAAATGTCCCATGTATGGTACCGAAGATAGCCTCAATCTCAGCTTCTTTTTATTGAATTTTAGGTTCAGCTTTCGTGCTCTCTCTAAGATAGACCCGTACACATACTGATGCTCGAACCGCCCCATAAAAATATTGGCATAAGTTGGGGCCACGTTCAACCTCATCGCCGTGCCCCTCCTTTGCCAATAGAGGTCGTTCCCAAAGAGGAAATAATTCCTCTCAAGGACAACCTCAAGCAGTCTGAGGATCAGCCGTGCACAGGGTGGAGCACATCCCGAGTCGGCCAGCGCCACATCAACGGCATCCAAACCTTCACTGTGTCTTATAGATGTATATAATGATGCTACATCAAATAGGAATCAGAAAGGAGATGATGGAGCTACCAATTCCGAAACATTTTAAAGAAAAGGGACATTCTATTAACCAGTTGAGGTTCAGGATTATTGACTCTGTGCCTCCATTTTGAAGAGGTCGAGACAGAGAGGGCCTTCTGCGGAAAAAAGAGCTGAGATGGATATATACTTTAGAAACATTACAACCGAAGGGGCTGAATATAGAGTTTAATGTAAGTCACATTTAGGGCCCTAGTATATGTAGTTTTATGGGGGTTGTTTTATATTTCTCTATTTTAAGTAATAGAAGGATTTTAACCACTGTAGGTGATATACTGGGAATATTCACTAATTGTTTATCTTACCCTCTCTTTTGTTTTTTGATTACAGTGAGTTGAGGACTGGCGATGCTGGGCACATGTCTCCACAGCGAAGAATAGTGGGATGGAGACATGATATAATGGAGACAATAGTTGTTGTCTACGATCTCCCCCTTTTTTATATGGAAAAAGCACACAAATTGGGAGCCATGTTATGGACTGTTGTGCATTTTCATACGTATACAATATTATCTAATGACATTATAACCAAAATGAATGCTCATCTCATTGCCTTTAAGAATACAATCAGCCTGAATCAAAGTTCTATTATGTGGCTGAGGAAGCTAAGATGAGTTCATGGCAAGTTCAGTTTATATAAAAATAATTGTGAACATAAACAGACATTGTATTTAAAAGTTATTGCTAAGGATATGGCTTTATCTATGGGGAGTATACAAACTTCCTAAGACATGTCTGTCTGGAGGGAACAAGGTTGTTTCATGAATAAGCCATGACATGATAAGGGTTCATATCCTTGAGGCACACCTGCTGCATGAGGTTCAATTTATATATTCATAATTATATCATATATATATCTCTGTATGGTATATTTAGTTTACAACATATGTTAATCAATAATTCATATAATGTGTTATCTATGTGTAACAATGTATCGATTTATATAGATATTATACCATGTATTTATCATTTAGAAGGTATTGAAGGTACAGAAACATTGAAGTAAGTTTATGTTAATTGGATTTCTGAGAAGAATAAATGTTTTTTCAAAACAATAGTTATTCATGGATGTAGATAAGTGAAATGTACAAATTCCGATGCCAAGCATCAAAGCCGTTATATAAAATTTTCATCAAGTCAACCTATATTTCAAAAAGATAGGAGAAGACAGCCAACTCCAACAAGTCCAGGATATAGGTAATTAAAAGTGTCAAGAAAAGACCTTCCTCAATGATTTATATTAAGAAGGTCAATGAGGTCATGTGAACGTATTATTAGATATTTAATTTTAATGCTTAAAAGTTGTGATGTTCATCTGCAGTACCGCAGTGCCATCTGGAGGCAGATGGACAATATTATATTATTTCATTATTTGTTCTATGCCATATTAGGAGTTAATATGACATCATGGTGTTATTAGCATGCAAATACACCCACCTTACCTGATTGGGAATCCCTAATCTAAAGGGGATGATTCTTGGATAAGGGGGGGAATAATTACTCGTCTGCGGGAGATCCATATAGATCCATATTAAGCCATTGTCACGGCTGAGGATGGGGAAAACCCTCAGCCGTGCGATGCTCAGAAATGTCCGGTCGCTACTCGGCCAGGGCAACAGCATTAGGGAGCAGGTCACCTCCTATTGCGTCCCTAGCACTGACCCTGTCTCCTGTCCGCATGAGCCGACCCTGATGGTGGGAGGACTCATACACTGGAACCTAATAGTCCCTGGAAGCCCTCAGGACAGCCCTGAACTAGGAGGAGGGTAAGACTACCTATTCCTCCTAGGCACGGAGGAACAGGAGTCTCACTGGCCAAGCAGCAGGGAGAAGGGGAACAAGAACAGCCTATGAATATGACAGGTGAACCTAACTGTTCCACACTAACCTGCCACAGCCTTGCTGACTGGAACCTGTGCTCAGGAACGCTGTCCACACAAACATAGACAAACAGCACACACATAAGCACACAGAGGAACCAGGACATTCATAGCTGCAATAACAACCAAAAGCATAGGACATAAACTAAACATCAGGGATAAGGATTCTATGACCGGAAGGGTGGCCCTTACTGGAAGGATGGTAACCAGCAGGAGGATGTCTCCAGCAGCATGGCTGAAGCACCCTCTGACTACTGCCTTCCACTGACTTTATAGGGCCAAGTAGCCACACCCACAGTCAGACACACCCAGTGCACACACACACTAGGAAGGAGGTTAACCCTTCCAACACCAGGGAAGGGAAAACACCACTTAAAGGGGACGTGCACACAATAACATAAAACCAAGTGCACACATACACACATCACACGAAACCGCATGTACAACATAGCAAGCTGCAATGACAGAGCTCAGACTGCTATGCTGCCACATACATACTGTTGCCAGCGGCAACCACAGGTGAGGCAAATACCACAGCCCTCACCTGTGATTGACAACCAAACTAAACCGCTGACAACCGCATGCGGTTCAGGAGTCACGGTCATAGCCATGGCCGTGACAGCCATAGATCCATCCATCAATTCATTCAATCAAAAAGAAAACTTTACCAGAAGAAACTTGGATTATTTTTTGGATTACTAGGAAAGTTCTTCAGAACTGGTCCCATCTGAACTCTGTCTACCTTTGACCCGGTAACGTATATTTTTGTTTGCTACTCGTGATATTAATAAGCTATTTCTCTCGGTATATAGCCAAGAGTTCCCATACTGTGGGAATATATAATGTTAGGCGCCTCCATAATGCTGATTATTCTCTTAGCAAAGATGCATATTGTTAATGGAAGATCTGACATTATTTGAAAAGAGGACTAAATCCTTTGAAAGTTATTTTCCATAGTCTGATTGCCGAGCTGAATATTTTATCATAATTATATCATATATTTTTGATTGGTCATAGGAAAACAGAGTCAAGGGATAACAGTTATTTTCCTGTATAATCCGTGTATTATTGTTATAGCCTGTTTGATAAACAGAAGATCCTAAGTTTCTCTTGGTATATGAGTCTGTTTGTTAAAAGTATGACACTGGTTGTCATAAATCACTAAATCAGGATCAGATTCCTACCATGGGCATTTGATGATAGGTACCGTCATTATTTTATTTCCTTTAGGGATAGAGGAATTCAAAAGTGGCAGGATGTTTTGCATGAAATTAAACTAGAATTCGGACCTTACCGAACCGTTACTGCTGCAAAACGTGAGATATATAAGCTTACATGTAGGCCCAATCAAAGTCCCTGTGAATTCCTCTCTGTTCTTAAAAATTCCTATAGGTTAGCATATAGGTCCCCAAATTGGGAATCTGAAGAGTTTAAGCAGCTGTTCTATGATGCAATGCCAACCCAAATCAAACTTTTCCTAGCTAGAGATCTTGATATTGAAGCTCCCCTGGACAGGTTGGTGATGGCTGCCACCACTGCATAATATCAGTGAGTGCCATGTTACAGGTGAGAGGAGGTTCAAAAAGTCCCCAGAGCAAAATGTAGCTGAAGCTAAGGTAAACCCTAGCTTGGGATTTGAAAAGCAGCCACGTAAATACCCTCAATCTACAGGACCTGTCCAACAAACCCAGTGACAACAGGTAGGACCCAAACAGATAAAACCTCAATGGGTCAGAGGGAGATAATTCTGGTGCTGAAAGGTCTAACTACCGTCCATATTACAATAGGGGTCCCCAGGGATATAGGCCCTTTAACAATAGGGGTTCCCAGGTATACAGGAACTGGAACAACAGGCCCAGTCAACAAAGGGAAGATAGGCAGGAACCCTCAAATTCACCTAGGAGTAGGTCACCCACCAATAACCAGACCGCCCCACAAAATCAAAATGTACGCAAACCAAACAGGTTTGATCAACTGGCTGAACAAATGACCCAGCTGTATGACATTGTAAGTAAGTTGTCCCAGGGGTCCCAAGGAAAACAGCCTGAACCTTTTTTAGGGGCAACTCCAGGTCCCAGCTCTGCCCCATAAAGCAAATAGGGCAGGGTCAGAGCCCAGGCCAACCCAAGGTTATTAAGATGGTTGAGGAAGAATCTAAATTGATTTCTAATCATATTTTGCCTTGCAGTGCTCCTGACCCTAAAGTTGGGGCCAGGGAGGAGGTGTCTAATATGTTAGCTATTTTGCAGACTAATCTTGTTGATCCATACAATCCTGTGTCTTCTCCAACAAGTGATCCTATCGTATCAGCGTCAGGCTGTGGACCGTCTATAAACTGTGACGTAGCGCAGCTTTCCCCAAAGGTGGGGGCTGTTACTCCTGCTCCCTGCAGCATGAATGTGAAGGATTCAACAGAGGTCGCGACGCTGCAGAGAGGTCATGCTCTCAGAAAACAGGAAAAGAACACTCACCCTAATTTCCTATGTGATTTGTTTCAGGTCAAAGGCCGATATTTCGTGGACTCTTATCTTCAAGATGAGCATGTCGGGCTGATCAGGGGTTTAATTGATACAGGTTCACAGGCAACTATCTTATCACATAGTTATTTCCAACAGGTTCTGGATTTAACAGCAAAGAGACCGAGATTGAAATCGTTCGATGGCTCTCTGATAATTTTAGGTGGAGACACTTTGCAGGTAAAAGGTACATACATCATGGTTGACATTCAAAATTGGCAAGAAGACAATAAAACACCCCACATTGATTGTGGACCTTCCATATGATCGGCTGATCATAGGAATTGACCTGAAAAGTTGAGTTCCATAATAGACTTCATTAATGAAGCAGTTTGGACTCAGGTAAAGGCATCCATTGCCTAGATTATTCTTGCAATGCACAAACCCAACATAGTTGTCATGTGGTTCAAGAGAGGCCTAACTCGTTGAAGTTCATTTTAGGAACAGTCAAACGCCGGATGTCACGATCCTGAAAAATGGTAAGCCCGAGGAAGCTGTCAACGGTGCCGCTCATATCATTACCATCCAGAAGGACAGAATCAAGAAGATAACCCTGGATGAGGATGTATTGACTATTTCCCTTGAAGGGGGAAGTCACAAAGTCGCAGACCTGGCCAAGTATACTCAATCCATGCTACGGATTGAAAAGGTCAATGACAATTTATTGATTCCCATACAGGTGAACAGTATAGCCCGGGGGAAATATGCCAAGTTGGATCTGAAATCCAAAGCCAGCTACATAAGCTTAGGACTCTTAAAACAGGTCACCAATCCTAAAATGATAAAAATTTCCTCTCCACAGGAACAATGGGTTCATGATCTGGATGGAGATTCCCAGAGTCATAATGTGGTTGCAAAATGTCTTTTGTCTATCTCCATAGGAAGTAAGACTACAGAACACGTTTTTATCGTGTTGAATGAACCACGGCATTAGATGTATATGGGTAATGACCTTTTGCACCGATTTGCCATGCAGATTGATCTGGTAAATAATACCCTCTGGTCCAGATTACCGGGAGACCCAGAGGGATTCCAGGATGTTAAGCAAGCCTTGAGATGGGGACAACAGATGCCCTATGCCGTGAGTATCATGGTTGCTGAGGAGGTTAAAATCCCTGAAGGATGTAAACCATTTCTTCTTCCCATTCAAGTGAAGAAGGGACAAACTCTGAAGAATGCAGATGCTTTGATCTGGTTGTCCAACCGGATGCAGCAACTCGGTATACAGGTAAAACCCACTCCTATAATTAACATCCATCAGGATCCATTGCACATGATAATCCATAACATGGCTCCCCATAGCATATCCCTGCAGACAAACACAGTAATTGGTCTAGCTATGGATTCGAAATACTATACTTTTGGATTCCAGAATGATGTAATTGGACTTATTCCTGATGAATACCTAATAGAAGAACAGGTAGTGGAACAATGTTTTTCCTCAACACCTGAGGGGTTATTCAATATCCACTCTATTTATCCTTTCAGTTCTGAAGAAGGTACATTAAAAGTGTCCTGTCTGACCCAGGAAGAAGTACAACAGCGACTTAAAAAGATCAAAATAGACAAATCGCCAGGACCAGATGGCATACACCCCCGTATCCTAAGGGAATTAAGTAATGGCATAGCCAGACCCTTATTTCTGATATTTGCAGACTCTATACTGACAGGGAATGTCCCACAGGATTGGCGCATGGCAAATGTGGTGCCAATATTCAAAAAGGGTCCAAAAACAGAGCCTGGAAACTATAGGCCGGTAAGTTTAACATCTGTTGTGGGTAAACTGTTTGAAGGTTTTCTGAGAAATGCTATCTTAGAGCATCTTAACGGAAATAAGCAAATAACGCCATATCAGCATGGCTTCGTGAGGGATCGGTCATGTCAAACTAATTTAATCAGTTTCTATGAGGAGGTAAGTTCTAGACTTGACAGCGGCAAATCAATGGATGTCGTATATCTGGACTTCTCCAAAGCATTTGACACTGTACCACATAAAAGGTTAGTATATAAAATGAGAATGCTTGGACTGGGAGAAAACGTCTGTAAGTGGGTAAGTAACTCTCAATGATAGAAAACAGAGGGTGGTTATTAACGTACATACTCAGATTGGGTCACTGTCACTAGTGAGTACCTCAGGGGTCAGTATTGGGCCCTATTCTCTTCAATATATTTATTAATGATCTGTAGAAGGCTTGCATAGTAAAATATCAATTTTCGCAGATGACACTAAACTGTGTAAAGTAATTAACACTAAAGAGGACAGTATACTACTACAGAGGGATCTGGATAGATTGAGGCTTGGGCAGATAAGTGGCAGATGAGGTTTAACACTGACAAATGTAAAGTTATGCACATGGGAAGAAATAATGCAAGTCACCCGTACATACTAAATGGTAAAACACTCGGTAACACTGACATGGAAAAGGATCTAGGAATTTTAATAAACAGCAAACTAAGCTGCAAAAAACAGTGTCAGGCAGCTGCTGCCAAGGCCAATAAGATAATGGGTTGCATCAAAAGGGGCATAGATGCCCGTGATGAGAACATATCCTACTACTTTACAAATCATTAGTCAGACCACACATGGAGTACTGTGTACAGTTCTGGGCTCCTGTAAACAAGGCAGACATAGCAGAGCTGGAGAGGGTCCAGAGGAGGGCAACTAAAGTAATAACTGGAATGGGGCAACTACAGTACCCTGAAAGATTATCAAAATAAGGGTTATTCACGTTAGAAAAAAGACGACTGAGGGGAGATCTAATTACTATGTATAAATATATCAGGGGTCAGTACAGAGATCTATCCCATCATTTATTTATCCCCAGGACTGTGACTGTGACGAGGGGACATCCTCTGCGTTTGGAGGAAAGAAGGTTTGTACACAAACATAGAAAAGGATTCTTTACGGTAAGAGCAGTGAGACTATGGAACTCTCTGCCTGAGGAGGTGGTGATGGTGAGTACAATAAAGGAATTCAAGAGGGGTCTGGATGTGTTTCTGGAGCGTAATAATATTACAGGCTATAGCTACTAGAGAGGGGTCGTTGATCCAGGGAGATATTCTGATTGCCTGATTGGAGTCGGGAAGGAATTTTTTATTCCCCTAAAGTGAGGAAAATTGGCTTCTACCTCACAGTTTTTTTTTTTGCCTTCCTCTGGATCAACTTGCAGGATAACAGGCCGAACTGGATGGACAAATGTCTTTTTTCGGCCTTATGTACTATGTTACTATGTTACATGCCACATCGAAGAGTCTTCATTGGTTTTCAACCAGGAGATTGATGAAAAGGAGTACGAGTCATGCCAACAAGGAAAGAATAAGGTACGCTACACCCAAAATGATTTAACCAGTGAGCTTGAAGAAACTTACGAGTTAAGTCAGCCTGAAATCTTTCCAGAATTTCAGGAACGGGTAGAAGAGCAAATATCTATAGCTAACGCGTGCTCCAATGAGTCAGAGCGTCAACAGCTAAAGGAGCTCTTCACAGAATTCCAGGACATGTTTGCCAAGGATTCTTATGATTGTGGGGAAACAGACCTGCATGTCGCAAGAATCCAGACAGATCCTGTCTTTGTCAAACAATACCGACTTCCGCTGGCGGCTTACGAGTCCCTATCGGAAATCGTCAAAAACCTGGAGAGGAGGGGCATCATCCGTCCGATACATAGCTCGTTCAACCATCCTATACTTGGAGTCCTCAAACCCAACAGTCAGTTTCGTCTCTGCTTGGACCTAAGACAATTAAACAAACGTGTTTACATGTCCGGATGGCCCGTGCCATACATTGACCAGTATTTGGCGCAAATTCAAGGATCCAAAATTTTCACTGCCCTTGACTGTGCACAAGGATATTGGACGATTAAAGTGGACGAAAGGGATCAGTACAAACTGGCCTTCACATTTGGAAAGACACAAAATGCATGGACCCGACTGCCCTTCGGGTACATAAATGCGGGCCATGAATTTGCTGTGTTCATGCATAAGGCAATGCCTAATGCCACTGAACGAGGTACCTTATCCTATGTGGATAACATTCTAATCAAAAGCACGACTTTTGAGGAACACATTGTAGAACTGAGGCATGTACTAACCCAACTGAGAAAAGCTGGTGTGAAACTTTCTTTGCAGAAGGCTCAATGGTGTCGTGCCAAGGTTAATTTCTTAGGTCATGAAATCACTGCTGATGGAATCAACCCACAGAAGAAGAAGGTGGAAGCAGTGATCAACACCAAGTCACCTACAAATCTCAAGGAGTTGAGATCCTTCTTGGGCATGATGAACTGTTCCCGTAAGTTTATAGATAATTATGCCGAAATTACAAAACCTCTTTTACAGTTGCTGAAGAAAGGAGTGAAATGGGAATGGAGTGAGTATCATGAGCAAGCTGTGAATGAACTCAAGGCCAAGCTTGTCCAGGCCCCATGCCTTGCATATCCAAAGGGTGGAAAACCTTTCTTTTGGAAACAGGTTTCACTGACAAAAGCATGAGTGCAGTCCTTTTCCAGAAAAAAGGAAAACCTGAACAAGATCATCGCCTATGCCAGCAAATCCTTATCACCGGTAGAGGTAAAATTCAATAGTTGTGAGAAAGCATTACTGTCAACAGTGTGGGCTTTGCAATATTTCAGGAGCTTTATTCAAGGTGAAAAGATCATTGTGGAAACTGCACATCAACCACTGCAATATTTGCAAAGTGACAGGATCAAGGATGGAAATCTGTCAAACAGCAGGATAACCGCCTGGACGATGTCCTTAATGGGATGGCCATTGGAGATCGGGTATAAACAAAATAATAAGAACCCAGTTGCTCAAGGATTAGCTGAACTGCATGAATGTTCCGATGCAGGACAGGGAGATAAGTCACCAGAAAGTGATTTCTTGGAGGAACAATCATCATCCCCATATAAATCTTTTGAAGAGGAGTACTGCAAATCATTACCATATGTATATGTAGACGGCTGTTCTTTCTATACGGATGTAGGAAATGAGCGTACACTGGTTGCAGGTGTCGGAATTGCATGGAATAATATATTCCCGGACATATCCGTCGGATACAAAATTGGCCCCAAAAGTAGCCAAGTCGCAGAACTCACTGCTGTGTACAAAGCCGTACAAATGGCTATCAAATATGATATTAAAGGGTTTTCCATAATCACAGATTCTGATTATATTCGTAATAGCTTTGTGAAGTATTTCCCCGGATGGAAAAGATCCAACATGATGAGAAGTAATAACAAGCCAGTCAAGCATGGTAAGATGTTTTGTAAAATCGATGAAATGGTTATTACCCACAGTCTTACCATTTACTGGAAGAAGGTAAAGGGTCATTCAAAGTATCCAGGTATGGACAAGGAAGGAAATGACCTAGCAAACTCCCTCGCTAAACAAGCAGCCATCAATGGAGAAGTGTTGGATGTGGATGATCTCATGGGAACTGTCTAAGTGGATGCAACAAGAAGTCAGGCCCAAAAGGGAACTGAAGCCAATGTGTTGCAATGGAGCCAAGATTCCCCTAGTGAGGATCTCATCATGAGCCAAAAGGGGGATCCAATTATTGGTACTTTTTATAAACACATTGAAGGTCCACAGAATTGTCCCATAAATACGGAAGATTGCGATGGCAAAGAGGAGTTACGGATTTTGATGAAGGGTAAGTCCCAATTCTCATTACAGGATGGATTGTTGATTAGGACCTCGAAGAATGGTATCACGCAATGGGTAGTGCCCGCAACATACCGAGGTTTGATGCTACAACACGCCCATGATGCCCCGACAGCTGGTCACCGAGGTGAGAAGTTGATGTACGAGTTGTTACGGGACTATGCTTTTTGGCCACATATGTTGCAAGATGTTCGCACATATTGTCAAGGATGTCTAATCTGCCCTCAATTCCAGCCACAGACACCCACTCATCGAGCGCCGCTGATGAAAAGGGGGATGTCCATGCCATGGTCAGACATCCAAATTAACTTTATCGGACCAGTAACAACCTCATCAAAAGGCAACAGATACATGCTAACCGTGACTTGCTTGTTCACAAAATGGGTGGAATGTTTGCCTTGTAAAACATGCAGTTCAAGCGTATATGCATCTCTTCTCATTAACCACATATTTTCCAGGTTTGGTCTTCCCCAACGCATCGAATCCGATCGCGGAAGTCATTTCAGCAGTGAGGTGATGACAAAGATGTGGGAGATACTGGGGGTAAAAAGGAAGCTACATATAGCTTATCGGCCTGTAACGGTCACGTACACACACACACAGGGGGGAGGATAGTGACCACTGCGCTCCACCCTCACCCCTGGCCCTGCCTACTTGCCTCACGAGTCCTGATGACAGGGGACAACTGGACGGCAGTCCCTAACTTAGGATACGTGCGGGAAGGACAGACAAGACAAATAACGGATAGTGAACGGACCGGGTTAAAAACAAGAGGACAATGCAGTACAGAGGGATAAGCTAAGAATGGTCAGGAGAAGCCAGGGTCATAAATACCATGAGAGTCGAGAAGTACCAAAGGAGTCCGCAAAGAATAGTCAGGTGGAAGCCGAGGTCAAAATACCAGGATGGATGCGCAGTACAGGAGGAGCAGGCAAAGGATGTCTTTATAGTGGGGAGTGAGGGTCATGTGATGTGGCCAGCGTCACATGACCGACAGACCGACCAGTCGAGCACCGAGTGATCAGCTCGGCGCTCAAGGCAGACCTAGGAGCAGGGAGCCTGCCAGCTAGCAAAGCCGCCCTGGGAACGAGGTCAAACACAGATCCTCGCTCCCGAAGCTAAGCAGCAGGTCTGCAGCTGATGGGAGACCGAGTGTGCCTTCGGCACCTCGTTACACGGCCAGCCTCTAGTGGTGAAGTGGAACGCTACAACCAATCCATTGTGAACATTCTAAAAAAGTTTGTCAATGAATCCGTAAGGACTGGGATGTTAAATTGCCTTTGGTTCTTATGGCCATCAGAGCCACCCCAAGCGCAGCAACCAAACTTTCTCCCTTCGAAAATGATCACATGCAGGAGGATGGTGTTACCCCAACATTTGCTATACCGAGACGAGACCACAATTTAATAAATGCTACAACATCTCATCAATATGTGGAAAATCTACGCAAGGACCTTCAGCATGCTTTTGCATTCCCCCAGAAGAATATAGAGAAAGCCGCGATAAGTGCTAAGACATACTACGATCTGAAGACTACACAGAAGGAGTACCAAATTTCCGAGCAGGTGTATCTTTATAACTTCGCTCGGGATCAAGTGAATGAGAGAAAGTTCTTACCTTCCTGGAAAGGACCTTATGTCATCACTGACAAGTTGTCACCTGTGGTCTACAAGATAAAAATCCCTAAGGGGGATGAATTTGTAGAAAAATGGGTGCACATTAACCAGTTACGTGTTTGTCATCCTAGCTCACAACTTTGCGAGATAGAAGGAGTTGGATGAAGAGAGGTGAAGAGATTTTACGGTTCCAGCTAAAGACGGAAACCAGGATTGGTATTGTATGAACAAACATGTGTACTAACCATCCTCATGTGTGTTTCCTTCGTAACTAAACATCTCCTAACTTACCTCTAACAACTGAGAACTTGCTCTGTTCAAGAAAAGAACCTATGCCAATCAAAGATACATGATAGCATTAACTCTTTTCTTGCAGGATAAAAAGTGAAAGATGTATGTACTCATATGTATCATACAATTTTATAGGTACAAGATTCCGACTAAGATGATCGCCATCGTTTATGTCATCCCTAATCTTGGGGAAGGAGTTCCACGCCGAGCCGATTGCTGTGCCAGGTCCTTCATCAGGGATCATGCTGCAGGACACCGCAGGATTCATACTGACCAACAAGAGGATTCTATCCCAAAAGATCTACATCAGCCTGGATCCACGCGTTTTTGTTGAAAGACAATTCAACGTGTCTGAGATCAAGTCGCCGGAAATCCAAGCCTGGGACCAGACGCACATCGGATATTCCCAAGAACGGATTACACAAATCCTGGAGCAAGCGAGAAAGACCTTGACCAGAGAGCAGTTTTCTACAAACCAAAGACCAAAGCGATTCATTTCTGCAATCGTAGCCGCTATAATCTTTAGAGTAGTAGGCACTGTCATTGCCACAGGTGTAACAGTTGCCAATTCCATCTCTATCAAAACATTGGAACTTTAAATTAGTTCATTGAAAAGGAACCTAAGAAACATTCATGCAGAGATGGAGAATCAAAACAAACATTTATTGAACTTATATACTGTTTTGCAGGATCCTGGGATGGTTGAATTTATTGACCATCCAAGTGGTGCGTTGGATAAGATTCTTCAAAAAGACTTTGGCCAAGTTATGGTACAAGCAAGGTTCACGCACCCAATACTTAGAGGATTCCATATGAAGAGCCCTTTTAGACATTCCAAATACATTCACACGTTATGGAACATTTTGGAATGAAGGGGGATTTGTTGTGCATTTTCATACGTATACAATATTATCTAATGACATTATAACCAAAATGAATGCTCATCTCATTGCCTTTAAGAATAAAATCAGCCTGAGAGGCTTCCGGCGCTGATATGAGGAGACGCGTGTAGCGGAGCTCCGCCACCTTCCCTAACAGCCTTACCCTCCGATTACCGCCTACGGGCTCAAGTAACCACACAAAGTGTGGCAAGTGTTGGCAGACAGCGCTGTGTGCATGGAGAGGTACCTGCTACGTAGCGGGAAGAAACCGGAGGACGGAGAAGAGTCGCGGCCGGAGCGGCTACATACAGAGCCCAAGATGGCGGCCGAGATTGAGACCACACCGCGGGTAGTTGAATTGAACCAGCCCCTTATATCCTCACAAGAGGACTTGTTCCAGTCTACCCCGCTACCAGCTGCAGATCTCAAAAGGCTGGCATTAGAGGTCGCGGCCCACCTGGCACCCGATCTCAAATCTACGCTGGCAGCGACGATACAAGATTCCCTTACAGAGCTGCAGGAAGCCTACAACTAGCAGGGATATCGCATAGACGAACTTGAGCAGAGGACGTCATGCGTGGAAGAAGACATGCAGGGCACACAGTCGCGAATAAAAGTGCTGATGCAGACGGTGAACGAGCTAAAGGATAAGGTCGATGACCTTGAGAACCGCTCACGGCGCAGTAACCTCAGGTTAGTGGGTCTCCCTGAGGACATACCGGGCACAGAGCTTAAACACATTTGTGAGTCAGAACTCCCCAGAGCGCTGGGACTGTCGATTCCCTGCAAAGTGGAAAGAGCGCATAGGCTGGGGTCCCTGCAGAGCCCTCCAGAGGGATCTAAGGAGGTGGCTAACCGTTCACAGAGAGGCAGACAGGTCATAATGAAGTACCTCGATTTCTCTGATAAAGAGGACATTATACGCGCTTTTAGGGCGCGAAAAGAGCCTCTAACCTATAGGGGGCAGAAGATCATGCTTTTCAACGATTACTCGGCAGTGATCACAAAGAAAAGGAGAGGTTTCAGCGAAATATGCACTTCACTGTTTCAGAGGAAAATCCGTTTTCAACTACTGTATCCGGCAGTGTTAAAAGTGAAGTGTGCAGATGGAGTCTTCAGGAACTTTAATAACGCCTCAGATGCTGCAGCTTTTTTTGCTCAAGGCCCATATCTCACCGAACCTGAGGATCCGGTGGAAAAAGGAAGAAGAGGGTCACAGAGTCCACAATCAGGCTCTCAAGGGACTTCCAGAGACAAGCCGCAACAGAGAGATGAGACCCTTCACTTTTCGTCTGGCAATCAGCGGAAGCAGCGAAAATGAGAGGTGCCATGCCTCATGTATCTGCGCCTTCATAAAGGGGGATGTAAGAAATAAGTGAGGGGAATGAAGGATCGGGTGGTTTTCAATCCTCCATTGTAAGCTATTCAGGGGAAATTGTGTGGGTTGAAAAGATGGTACCAGAAAAAAGTGGAGCCCAGGATGTAATGTTTGGGTCACTGGCCTGTACAGGCTATTCGGGGATGTTTGTTTCTGTTTTTTCCTCATGTTTTAGTTATGTTAATGTTGTCCTGCCAATCTCCTTGTCTCATACAATCGACAGCGGGGGGGAAAACCTTCTAAAAATGTGGGGTAATGATTAAGATTGTAACGTGGAACGTCAAGGGCCTGCGCTCCCCGCAGAAACGCATAATGGTGCTACGCCATCTCAAGCGCTTGAAGGCAGATATTGCGGTTCTGCAGGAAACGCATCTCCTGGAGGCGGATTTTATGAGAATGTCAAGGCTCTGGGTGGGCAAGGTATATGGTTCTCCGGCTATACAGGGCAAGGCGGGTGTGATCACACTGGTACACAAGAACTTACTACATAGGGTCCAGGGTTACACTGCTGATGATGAGGGCAGGGTGTTGATTCTGACATTGAAAGATGGGAGCAGGAATCTCAACATATATAATGTTTATGCACCCAATGTACAGCAAGGTCGTTTTTTTGCCTCCCTGAGAGATAAGATACTGGCAGATCAGGTGGGCAATATATTGGTGGGAGGGGATTTTAATGCCACAATGGTGGAAAGCGAGGATTGTAAGCAGTCAGGGGCGATGAGCAATAGGGCTCATGGGAGAGGTGGGGTTTTGTCTTCCCTTACAGAGGACATTGCTATGGTGGATACCTGATGGATGTCACATCCGGATGAGAGGGACTTTACCCACTTCTCCCATGCGCAAAACTCCTGGTCCCGTATAGACTACTGGTTGGCTAAACCAGAACTCTTATCCAGAGTTAGCGAGGTAGTTATTGAAAACCTGGTGATCTCAGATCATTCGCCAGTGGTTCTGTCTTTGGCGGATATGGAACCGAGAGGGACAGAATACATCTGGAAATTCCCGTCTTTCCTTGCTGAGGATGAGACCTTTGTAGAACTACTACGGGGTTGGTGGCTGGAATACAGCACTACTAATCAGGAGCATGAATCTGACCCTCTTCTTTTCTGGGAAGCAGGCAAATCAGTTATACGGGGCAGACTGATAGCATACATAACAGGTCTCAAGAAAGCTACGAAGGCACAATTTATTAAGTGTAGTCAGGCGGTCCAAGGTTGTTATAGGATTTTTGTGCAATCTCCTTCTTCAGAGAACAAGGAAAAGTAGAGTGCAGCAAGGGAGGAGTTCGAGATTTGGGCAAAGAGAAAGGAAAGCTTTCACACAGCTAGATGGGAACTGGAGCTGCACAAGTTCGGTAACAAGGCAGGCAAACTCCTGGCAAATCTGGCTAAAGGGTGTAGACAAACAATCCCTATCACCCATCTACGTGACTCAGCAGGGATAGTTAGGTCCCAACCCCCCGACATCCTGAAAATCTTTAGGAGTTACTATTCTGACCTATATAGCAGGCCTCCTGACAATGTAGGCTTGGGCCCTACTATCTTGGAAGGCTTAAATCTCCCAGTGATAGCACAGGAGGAACTAGATCAGCTTAATAGGCCCATCACGGAAGTGGAAATCTTGAAAACGATAGCACAGTTACCAGGGAATAAGGCACCGGGTCCGGATGGATACTCGGGTGACTTCTATAAAGCCCTTAAAGCACAAATA
Source organism: Bufo bufo (assembly GCF_905171765.1). Lineage (NCBI taxonomy): Eukaryota > Metazoa > Chordata > Amphibia > Anura > Bufonidae > Bufo > Bufo bufo. The sequence continues at coordinate 739,516,560 of NC_053390.1, read as the reverse complement.
TCACCGATACTATCTAAACTGGGAAATGTCCTCTTGCAGGGGGGGAGGTTATCTGCTCAAATGAATATGGCACACATACGTATGCTCCCTAAGGAGGGTAAACCAGCAGAGGACCCCGCGTTGTGCAGACCTATATCCCTCATTAATCAGGATGTTAAAATCCTCTCAAAACTTATGGCAAATAGATTAGCATGCATCCTCCCGAGCCTGATCAGCCCATCACAGGTTGGTTTCATTAGAAACCGGTCAGCAGTCACCAACATTCGTCGAGTCCTGGCGGTCTTGGATGAGGTGGGTCGGGGGAGGGGAGGGGTTTCGGCGCCCTCCATAGTCACTCTTGACGCTGAAAAAGCTTTTGATAAAGTACATTGGGAGTGGCTATGGAGGGTGTTGGATAAATTTGGGGTGAGAGGCTCTTTTAGGGAATACCTTACTCAGCTTTACACAACTCCTATGGCCAGGATAGGCATGCAAGGCTTTCTTTCTGACCCTTTTAGCTTACATAGGGGAACAAGGCAGGGCTGTCCTTTATCCCCTTTGTTGTTCGACCTGGCTGTAGAGCCTCTGGTTCGTCTTCTAAACTCGGGCGGGATTTTCGAGGGTATTAAAATAGGGAACTCTGAACTGAAAGCTATTTTTTTCGCAGATGACATACTCTTATTTATGGGTAACCCTGTGTCAGATCTACAGGCAGTACTGAGCAGCATTGCAAAATTTGGTCAGTTCTCAGGATTCACGATAAATACAGCCAAGTGTGCTCTTCTACAGCTGGGGAGAGGGGAAACTATATTGAAGCCTGGGAGTACTTTAGAAGGGATACCGGTGGCTAAAGGTCACATTACATATTTAGGTATCAAGATAGGTCCTAGGGCAGAATCATTATATGGTCTGAATTATACCCCCTTATTAAGTAAGGTGACTAGTGAGTTGCGTAGATGGCAGAACCTGCCCCTGCCCCTACTAGGCAGAATCCATTTAGTCAAAATGATCAGCTTCTCCAGACTCCTTTATCCTCTCCAGACATTACCCTTGCTGATTAAGCATGTGGACGTCAGTAGACTCCATGGTGAGGTGACACGCTTCATCTGGAAGGGAAAGAGCCCACGTATAGGTCTGAGGAAGCTGATGGCCCTTAAACTGAAAGGGAAAATGAACATGCCAGATGTCAGGATGTATAACCAGGCATGTCTTCTTAGACACATTATTGACTGGCTGCGCCACACAAGTTTCCATTCTGATTATTCTTTGGAGAGGGAACTTTGCGCACCTTGGGATCCCTGCACCCTGTTACACACGGCCTTGAGAGCCCTACCCATGCATCTGCGGAATTCGATTATCTTCCGCCACACATGGGCAGCGTGGAGAATTATTAGGAAGAATTTACGACTGTGTCAGAGAGTCTCGAAATTTTTACCTCTGTGGGGGCATCCGGAATTTGAACAGGGAAGGAGGAATGCTCTGTTTAAGGAATGGAAGCAGAAAGGAATACTGACGGCCCAGCAGTTGTTACACAAGACTGAGAATAGATGGTTATCATGTCAGGAGGTTAGGGATGTTTTTCACCTGAGTCCTTTTCAAACTATTCAATACTCCCAGGTAAATAAATTCTTAACTGATAGGCTGAGGGATGTCTCTAAAGAAATTGCGACGAATGACTTTGATAAGATAGTAATGAAGGATACAGGCCCGCAATCCATTTCTCTATTATACTCCCAATTAAGGGTGATTTTGGGGGATGGCCTGCCACACCTAGCTTTTCGCCCATTGGCTCGTATATTAGAGGACAACGAGGCAGGAGAGAAGATTCTGAAGGGATGGTGGGCCATGAGGAATTCAGTCATAAATGAAGTTTGGAGGGACACACATTTCAGGATAATGCATAATGCTATTTATGCTTTTAACCTCCCGACAGGTCCCAACAGGTCGGACAGGATCACCAGTTGCCCAAAGTGTAAGGTCATGCACACTGATCTATTTCATGGTCTTTGGTCCTGCCCCCACATACAGGATCTATGGAATCAGGTGGCCCAAATATCTAAGGATAGTTGGAATTTGACAGTCCCGTTGAGCCCTATGACCTTTCTCTTTCATTATTGGGAGGAGCTAAAGGATGGGGTCCTTCTGGAGCGGAGACTGCCGACCCTCTTCCATGCACTCTGTATGGTAACTAAGAGGAGCATTTTACAACATTGGCTCCGGCCTTCGGTCCCCTCAAGGGGTGACATTTTAGCATGCCTTAGAGAACTGCTGAATCTGGAGCGAGGGGATGTTATGAAACATAAGGAAGGGAAGGGAGGCAGGTTCCTAAAGAGGTGGAGAGGCTTTCTGACACAGTTTTTCTCTGACTCTGATATTGAACACATCATGAGACCCTTCACTTTAACAAAATGGTATCTGGAGGAACAGTTGAAGGGGTCGCTAGGCCGCTTGGCACAATAACAGGTTTCCTACAACCACCCACAACGTTACTAATATGTTGATATCATTATTCTAGATGTCTGTCGAAAGGTATGGCGAATGTTCTGGAAGGACGATAGTTAGTTCCGAATAGGGGCAGGGGGGGGGAGGGCAATTGAGTTTTCTCAGATTTGGGGAGGGGGGGGGGGGTTAATTTGAAGGGTTATGAAAATAATTAAAATAAAGGACAACTTGTTTTGAGTCTCTACTGTATACATAGACATCAATGTCTGTTTTCTGAAAATATTTTGTAACAAACATACAATGCTTTTGAATTGTACTTTATGTATGTCCTTTCTTTTGAAAAAAAATAAAAAATTTCTTTAAAAAAATAATAAATCAGCCTGAATCAAAGTTCTATTATGTGGCTGAGGAAGCCAAGATGAGTTCATGGCAAGTTTAGTTTATATAAAAATAATTGTGAACATAAACAGACATTGTATTTAAAAGTTATTGCTAAGGATATGGCTTCATCTATTGGGAGTATACAAACTTCCTAAGACATGTCTGTCTGGAGGGAACAAGGTTGTTTCATGGATAAGCCATGACATGATAAGGGTTCATATCCTTGAGGCACACCTGCTGCATGAGGTTCAATTTATATATTCATAATTATATTATATATATATATATATATATATATATATAAAGAAGGAAAAAATCCAAGGCAGCACACAAGTAATCCGTGAAAAAAAAGGGTGTTTATTGACCCATGTGGACAGCAACGTTTCAGCTCTCTCAATGGTGCCTTTGTCAAGCCATAGTGGTCAGTGCAACATCAGGTGCTTATAAAGCATACAAATTTACAACAATCTCATTACATGATTATACATCAATTATATAAAAACCTGTAAAATATTCCAGTGAGCATGACATCGTAAAGTGACATTGTGCACAGTGCATTCAAAACACTGTATTATATATAGAACAGTGTCATAAATAATATTTGAAAAACAACCACCTACATAATTGTGATACATACATATCATAAGGCAATAATCAGTGCCAGGTGTCCCTAGTTGTGTTCATGACTAAACAGTAAAGATCTATAACATATTTACTTCTGGATGTCCCATGTGCAGCGGAAGGTCGCAGGACCCGTTCGGCGTCCGGAACTCGGCACTGCGCATGCGCGAGATGAGCTTCCTCCCGCGAGATGTTCTGGGTGTGCGGAGATCGGCGGCCCACATCCAAGATGGCCACAGAGCAACACAGGCGAACTGGGCATGCTCATTCCCCACACTGGGCGGGTAGTCAAGCGGCATACATAGCGATCATGTGAGGAGTCACATGATATCATCACTGGGCAACGGACCTGTCAAACTTAGTTTAAAGAGCTACAGCAACGTAGCATAGGGGGGTACAGCGGACCAATCCAAATCTGTGGCACACACCACTTCTCCATGTTGCCGTCTCGTCCCCAAACGTTATACACACTCAGGTCCATCTGCCCTCTCCATTCACACTTCAGCTCTCCAAGTATGCGGCCTCCATATGAATTGCAATCAGAGGCAGCAAAATAAGGGGGGTCTAGTGAACACAGGTGTACCCATCAGTTAACACCTTGTCACAGCATCCCCAATAGGAGAACCAAGCTGATGCAGTCACACAATACATAAGTTCACCATCCCAACCGTACGTGTAAAATGGAAATTCGCTGCCTCAGAGCGCCTGCATCACCAAGCACCACCCACAGGTGCGGGTCCCCGACGTCCGCCACTCCACAACCCAGCGATCAAAAAGCTCGTGTAGATGTTGAAACGCCGTTCCAGTCCTGCCGTCCTCCAGTGCCCAAACATGCCATCCATTGTAAAATAAAGTGTCACTTTAATCTACAAAGAAGTGATGAATATAAAAAATATAGTGATGAATATAAAAAATATAAAAACAATATTAGTTATTAGCTTAAACTATAGCAATTGCACTTGTATATGACCTTACACAAGAGAGACGAGGTCAAATTACCCAGAACCCCACAGAAAAGACAAAACATGGGGTACTACATATCACTCGGACAACCCACATCAACAAACATACATGTGGGGAAACAGACATACAACATAACCAGAGACATCAAACCACCCTAAAATCAACGTTGAGCCCTGCTGGTTTAAGAGTCTTCAACTCGTAAATCCAGTAGAGCTCCCTTCTTTTCAGACGTGTCGTCCTATCCCCACCCCGTCTGGGTAAGGGCACTTGTTCTAGAATCCTAAATTTTAAGTCCCGTTCTTGATGGCCTACATCTGTAAAATGCTTGGGAACAGGTAAGTCCAGCCTCTTCTTCCTTATGGTATATCTATGTTGATTCAACCTTGTTTTGACATCCCAGGTTGTTTCCCCGACATACCAAAGTCCACAAGGACAGGTTAGCAGGTACACAACATAGGATGAATCACATGTAAGGTATTGTTTAATACAAACTGTTTTCCCCGTAGCTGGATTGACAAAGGAGTCACCCTTAATCATATAGGGGCAATTGACACAACTACAGCACGGATAACAGCCCCTTCGTGTGGAACCGAAATACGTGCTGCAGTCAACCTTCCTAGATCCAACATCTGTTCTAACCAATTTGTCACCTAGGTTTCGGCTTCTCCGAAAGGAACATAGTGGCGGTATCTTGAATTCGTCTATATGGTCAAAGCCACTGGCCAAAATCGGCCAGTGCTTTCTGACAATAGTGGATAACCGAGAGCTACTAGAACAATAGTCTGTAACTAGCGGTATCCTGGGTGTGGAAATCTTAGATTTAACTGGGTCACCATCCTTCATCCTCACTTCAGTTTTGGTAATACTTTCCCTAACAAGCTTTTTAGGATAACCTCTAGATCGAAATTTTTTAGCCATTTCGGCTAGCCTTTGGTCCCTAATTGGACCTGGCTCAACTATCCTGGCCACTCGTAACATCTGACTGTATGGGAGGGACTTAATCATTGGCCGCGGGTGGTGGCTCTCGTATCTGACAAGCGTGTTTTTGTCCGTAGATTTCACAAAGAGGTCGGTAGACAGGGTATCTCCCTGAATACTCACCTCAGTGTCAAGAAATTGTATTCTCTCATGTGAGTGAATCAAGGTAAATTTGACGCTGGGGTCAATCCCATTCAGGAATGAGTGGAAAGCCATGAGGTCCTCTGCGGCGCCCACCCATATCAAAAAAACATCATCTATGTAACGCCACCACCCCAGCACATGGCTGAAGTGGCGGCATCCATAGACGTATGAGTCTTCCAAATGTGTCATATATATATTTGCATAGGTGGGCGCCACATTGGACCCCATCGCTGTCCCCCTCAACTGTACATAATAATCATCCTGAAATAAGAAATAATTTCTAAAAAGAATAAATCTCAATAATCCCAATAAGAATAACCTGCATTCCTCAGTGTAGGTCGTCTGCATAAGACATAGTTCCACTGCATGGAGCCCCAATTCATGCTCGATTGACGTGTATAAACTACACACGTCAAAGGACGCAAGAATGGCGCCATCAGGGATTCTCAGATCCTTGATCTTCACCAGAAAATCACTGGTATCCCTTATATAGGATCTGGCGGACACAGCAAACGGCCGCAAGATCCTATCAAGGAAAATAGCTGGATTACAAAACAAGGAGCCCCTGCCGGACACAATGGGTCGGCCCGGGGGGGCACGCAAATCCTTGTGTATCTTCGGAAGCGTATATAATATTGGGGTCATTGGTTTTTCACATAACAGATAATTACACAATTTCTCATCTATGATGCCACCCGATTTGGCCTGTAATAACATATCCCTGAGTTCCCTCAGTAGATTAAACTTAGGATCATTGGAGACCCGCTGATACACATTACTGTCCGCCAACTGTGATAGGATTTCTTGCACGTAGAGATCCGTGTCCATTACCACAACCCCACCACCCTTGTCCGCAGACTTGATGGTGAGGCTGCATACTTGGAGAGCTGAAGTGTGAATGGAGAGGGCAGATGGACCTGAGTGTGTATAACGTTTGGGGACGAGACGGCAACATGGAGAAGTGGTGTGTGCCACAGATTTGGATTGGTCCGCTGTACCCCCCTATGCTACGTTGCTGTAGCTCTTTAAACTAAGTTTGACAGGTCCGTTGCCCAGTGATGATATCATGTGACTCCTCACATGATCGCTATGTATGCCGCTTGACTACCCGCCCAGTGTGGGGAATGAGCATGCCCAGTTCGCCTGTGTTGCTCTGTGGCCATCTTGGATGTGGGCCGCCGATCTCCGCACACCCAGAACATCTCGCGGGAGGAAGCTCATCTCGCGCATGCGCAGTGCCGAGTTCCGGACGCCGAACGGGTCCTGCGACCTTCCGCTGCACATGGGACATCCAGAAGTAAATATGTTATAGATCTTTACTGTTTAGTCATGAACACAACTAGGGACACCTGGCACTGATTATTGCCTTATGATATGTATGTATCACAATTATGTAGGTGGTTGTTTTTCAAATATTATTTATGACACTGTTCTATATATAATACAGTGTTTTGAATGCACTGTGCACAATGTCACTTTACGATGTCATGCTCACTGGAATATTTTACAGGTTTTTATATAATTGATGTATAATCATGTAATGAGATTGTTGTAAATTTGTATGCTTTATAAGCACCTGATGTTGCACTGACCACTATGGCTTGACAAAGGCTCCATTGAGAGAGCTGAAACGTTGCTGTCCACATGGGTCAATAAACACCCTTTTTTTTCACGGATTACTTGTGTGCTGCCTTGGATTTTTTCCTTCTTTATATCTCATTTGGACCAGGTCCGTGGCCCTTTTCAAGGTATTGCACCTGCTCATACATTGTGTGCTGCTCTTCTATTTTTTACTTTATATATATATATATATATATGTATGGTATATTTAGTTTACAACATATGTTAATCAATAATTCATATAATGTGTTATCTATGTGTAACAATGTATCGATTTATATAGATATTATACCATGTATTTATCATTTAGAATGTATTGTAGAAGGTACAGAAACATTGAAGTAAGTTTATGTTAATTGGATTTCTGAGAAGAGTAAATGTTATTTCAAAACAATAGTTATTCATGGATGTAGATAAGTGAAATGTACAAATTCCGATGCCAAGCATCAAAGCCGTTATATAAAATTTTCATCAAGTCAACCTATATTTCAAAAAGATAGGAGAAGACAGCCAACTCAAACAAGTCCAGGATATAGGTAATTAAAACTGTCAAGAAAAGACCTTCCTCAATGGTTTATATTAAGAAGGTCAACGAGGTCATGTGAACGTATTATTAGATATTTAATTTTAATGCCTAAAAGTTGTGATGTTCATCTACAGTACCGCAGTGCCATCTGGAGGCAGATGGACAATATTATATTATTTCATTATTTGTTCTATGCCATATTAGGAGTTCATATGACATCATGGTGTTATTAGCATGCGAATACACCCACCTTACCTGAGTGGGAATCCCTAATCTAAAGGGGATGATTCTTAGATAAGGGGGGGAATAATTACTTGTGTGCGGGAGATCCATATAGATCCATAGATCCATATTAAGCCATAGATCCATCCATTCATCCAATCAAAAAGAAAACTTTAACAGAAGAAACTTGGATTATTTTTTGGATTACTAGGAAAGTTCTTCAGAACTGGTCCCATCTGAACTCTGTCTACCTTTGACCCGGTAACGTATATTTTTGTTTACTACTCGTGATATTAACCACTTGCCATCTGGGCCATTTGCCCCTATCCTGACCAGGCCTAATTTTGCAAAACTGACATATCTCACTTTATATGGTAATAACTTTGGAACGCTTTTACTTATCCAAGTCATTCAGAGATTGTTTTCTCGTGACACATTGTACTTCATGATAGTCATAAATTTGAGTCAATATATTTTACCTTTATTTATGAAAAAATCCCAAATTTACCAAAAATTTAGAAAAATTAGCAATTTTCTAAATTTCAATTTCTCTGCTTTTAAAACAGAAAGTGATACCTCATAAAATATTTATTACTTAACATTCCCCATATGTCTACTTTATGTTGGCATCATTTTGGAAATGTCATTTTATTTTTTTAGGACGTTAGAAGGCTTAGAAGTTTAGAAGCAATTCTTCAAATTTTTAAGAAAATTCCCAAAACCCACTTTTTAAAGGACCAGTTCAGGTCTGAAGTCACTTTGTGGGGCCTACATAGTGGATACCCCCATAAATGACCCCATTGTAGAAACTACACCCCTCAAGTTACTTAAAACCGATTTTACAAACTTTGTTAACCCTTTAGGCCTTCCACAAGAATTAAAGGAAAATGGAGATCAAATTTTAAATTTCACTCTTTTGGCAGATTTTCCATTTTAACCACTACAGGACCGCCGTACGCAGGATTGCGTCTTTGCGGCGGCCCTGTTATTCCTCCTGGACGCGCCGGTGCGTCCTCTCTCGAGACGCGAGATTTCGGGCAAAGCCGGCCCGCGCATGCGCATCGCAGGCCGGCAAAAGTTAAAGGACAATTTCGTCATCAGCCTGCCAGCCAATGATCGTCGCTGGCAGGCTGATGATTTTAAAAAAATCGAATCAGAAGCCATCTAACACATTATATTTATAAATATAATGTGTTAAATGGCTTCTCTGCTCCTCTGCTGGTCCTTTTCGTCGGTTGGTTCCAGCAGAGGAGCAGACATCACAGTGAGTACACCCAACACTACACTTAGCCCCCAGATCACCCTCCATCACTCCAATTAACCCCTTGATCACCCCTTGATCGCCCCTGTCAATCACCTAGTGAAAGGGAAAAAAGTGATCAGTGTAAACTGTCACTTTTTTTTTTTCACTGGTATTGACTGATAGTTTTAGGATAATGTAGTAATAGAATAATGAGCGAGCACTCATACACTTGGCAACCAGATTGACATATGCAGAAAATATTTATTAAATCCCCATAAAATACAAGTAATAAAATTTATAAGAACAATGTAGCAATAATATACAACATTACAGTCACATATATTGTGGTAGATATGATCGACACTATATTCATATGACTCAATAGTGTCGATAAATTCAATAATATATATCACACCAAAAAACTTCAAGTATATGCTGTTATTTGGGAAAGAGGGGGTATTATCTTCTAGCGCTCTATCCCAATTTGGGAAACTGAATGTCACTGAAAATGTTGTAGGTGTATTCACTGGGAGCGCAATATGTTCATAAAGTGTCCACAGGAATCCTGATAATATGAAAAGTCTCTTATAGCATATCCTTTTAAGCTCGATATGAGCTTTGGATTGAAGAAAACTTTAAATCAATGTTTGGCTTACCGTCTAGCGTCTGCTGTCTCCCTATTGCTTCAATGGAGCTTTAAATATTTGCCGGCTTATTCAGTCGCTCCATACAGCAAGTTGGTTTAGATTTCGCGGGAGTTCCAAAGATCGCAGGAGTTGCCACTCTGTTCCGCAATTTCCTTTGGTGCAGCTTTCGACGATAAGAATAGTTAATCCTTTACTGTAGAGATTTTCTTCTGTATGGCCATACAGTATTATCGGAGGCTTTTCAATGCAGGTACATCACTTGTTCCACCTTACGCGTTACGGGTAGATTCACTCTCCCTTCCTCAGTGGTCAAGTGTCTGCCTGCTCTGCCTCCATTTTTATCCATTCCTTTAATTGCTTCCCAAATCTTGGACACCTGTTGTTCATGCTACTCCCAGTTTGCCAGGTTAGGTAGTTTTAGGATAGTATAGGCCCCTTGGTTAGGTAGTTAGCGATCGTTTAGGGTCCAGCCCACCGCACCGCAGTCACTGATTCGCTGATTAGCGTATCGCTAATCAGCATTTGTACTGTTATAGTATCTGTAAGTGATCAGAACTGATCACAGTCAGATCTATAATAGTATTAGTGTCACCTTAGTTCGCCCTCCACCCAAAACACAGTGTTTGCCCGATCAGGCCTGATCGGTCGCCCACACGTGCGTTCACCCAGGCCCGCCCCGCCGCAGTGACAAAATTATTATTTATTTTTTTATCACTGCACAATCACTTTACAAGCACTGCGGCGATAAAAAAAAAATCAGTTTTGATATTTTTTATCAATCGCAGCGGCCTCCGGTACTTCGCTAGCCTCCCATTTGTAAGACAGGCTTGCTTTTTTTCTTGGGTAGTCTCAGGGAATACCCCCTAAATTTAGTTGACCAAATGGCAAACAAGGGGTATTCTTCTGAAGAGGCCTACAGGCTTCTGACCCAGTCGGATGAGGAATGGGAACCCTCATCTGACGAATCCAGCGGGTCAGAATATGAACCTGTAGAAAGCAGTGGCAGTCTGACCCAAAGTTCGGACGAGGAGGTTGAGGTCCCTGATACCACCAGGCGTACGCGGCCCCGTGTTGCTAGACCACAGGTTGCGCAGGATCCGCTTCAAGGGCAGCAGAGTTGGGCTGGCGCTGTCGGATTACGTGGTGAGGCATACACCAGCAGCGCAGCCCATCCTGGACCTAGTACCAGCACTGCCGTACAACATGGTGAAGTGGCGAGCACCAGAAGGGCAGTTGAAGTTGGTACGGTGGCACGTGCATTAGTTCCCCCGTCGCAGCCACCGCACAGACAGGCCCGTAGAGCCCCTAGAGTCCCTGAGGTGCTGGCAAACCCTGATTGGCAGCCCCCAACTTCAGCCGCACCAATAGTTCCCCCTTTCACCGCCCAGTCTGGAGTTCGGGTTGAGACAGCTCAGATCTGTTCGGCACTGTTTTTTTTTTAGCTGTTCTTGACTGCGGAGCTCTTGGACTTAGTTGTCGCAGAAACAAACCGATATGCCACTGAATTTATAGCCGCCAACCCGGGAAGCTTTTATGCCCAGTCTTTCCGGTGGAAACCCGTCCAAGTTTCCGAATTTAAAATTTTTCTGGGCCTTCTCCTCAACATGGACTTAACCAAAAAGCATGAATTGCGGTCATATTGGTCCACGAACCCAATTCATCACATGCCTATGTTCTCTGCTGCCATGTTAAGGACACAATTTGAGACCATCCTGCGTTTCCTGCACTTTAGCGACAACAGCACCTCTCGTCCCAGAGGCCACCCAGCTTTTGACCGGCTCCACAAAATTCGGCCCCTCATAGACCACTTCAACACCAAATTTGCAGATTTGTATAGCCCTGAGCAAAACATCTGCGTAGACGAGTCCCTTATACATTTTACCGGGCACCTTGGCTTCAAACAATACATCCCAAACAAGCACGCCCGGTATGGGGTCAAATTGTATAAGCTCTGTGAAAGGGCCACAGGCTATACCCACAAATTTCGTATCTATGAGGGTAAAGATCAAACCCTGGAGCCGGTCGGTTGCCCTGACTACCTGGGGAGCAGTGGGAAGACAGTCTGGGACTTGGTGTCACCCTTATTTGGCAAGGGGTACCATCTTTATGTGGACAATTTCTACACAAGTGTGCCCTTCTTCAGGCATTTGTTCCTAGAACAGATTGGCTGCTGTGGCACCGCGCGACCTAGTTGCCGGGGCTTCCCCCAACGGCTCGTTACCACCCGTCTTGCAAGGGGGGAGAGGGCTGCCTTGTGTAACCAAGAACTGCTCGCGGTGAAATGGAGAGACAAGTGTGACGTTTACATCCTCTCCTCCATTCACGCAGACACGACAATCCAAATTGAACGAGCAACCAATGTCATTGAAAAGCCCCTCTGTGTCCACGACTATAATTTGCTCATGGGAGGGGTGGACTTCAATGACCAGATGTTGGCTCCTTATCTACTTTCCCGCAGGACCAGACGCTGGTATAAGAAGGTGTCTGTATATTTAATTCAATTGGCTGTATATAATAGTTTTGTTCTCTACAGTAAGGTTGGGAGAACAGGATCCTTCCTCAAATTTCAGGAAGAGATCATCGAGAACCTCCTGTAACCAGGAGGTTCCGTGGCCACATCCACCAGTGTAGTGAGCCGTCTACAGTATGTTCCGTTCAAATGTTATTATAAAGTTAATAAATTTATTGCGTTGCGGCCTGGTTTTTTTTTTTTTTTACCTTCTAGCCAGTGTAGTGAGCCGTCTACACGAGCGACATTTCCCCAGTGTCGTTGCTGGTACCTCAAACCGACCGCCACCCCGAAAAAAATGTTGTGTCTGTAGCAGGAGTGGAATAAGGCGTGACACCCGCTATTTCTGTCCTGACTGCCCTGACCACCCTGCCCTATGCTTTGGGGAGTGTTTCCGGAAGTACCACACACAGGTACACTTAGCATAGGGATTGCGTTTCACAGGACAGGCACACAGGGCTATTTGGGCCCTTTCACTCACAGCTGCTGCAAACCTCTCCTTTCACCCGGGTCAAAGTGCATAATGTACTTCGCCACATCTTTGGGCGATTTGCGCTTTGCACATTGTCCCATGGGGAAGGAGAGGTTTGTCCTATAAAGGTAAAAAAAAAAAATCATCGGTAAGCAAAAAAGTTAACGTTCTGTTCAAAAAGTTAAATAAAGTTTATATGTTCCGTTCAAATGTTATTATAAAGTTAATAAATTTATTGCGTTGCGGCCTGTTTTTTTTTTTTTTTTAACCTTCTAGGGGGACTAACCGATCAACCAGCTGCAGCACTGATGTGCATTCTGACAGAAGCATTGCGCTGCTGTCAGATTACACAAAAGTCGGTGTATGCGGCGCTGCAAGACGAGATTTCTCCTCTGCAGTAAAAGATACGTTTGCCGAGGCTTATGAGCTGAGGGGGAGGTGGTGTTCATATACTTTGGCAAACACTTTGTATATAAAAAAAAATAAAAAATCCCGGCAATGGTTTATTCATCCACATCGATTGATATGAATGGAGAAATCGGGTTTGCCAGGGCATATGGGCTAAGTGGGTTTGGATGTTGGCGGAGCTCCTATGTCCTGGCAGACGCCTTTCCCCTTTTCGCCGTACTCAGGAGAAGTTGAGCAATGTGTTTTGGGGTGTCTTTTTACATATACCCATGCTGGGTGAGAGAAATATCTCGGCCAAAGACAACTTTTCCCATTTTTTTATACAAAGTTGGCATTTGACCGAGATATTTATCTCACCCAACATGGGTATATGTAAAATGACACCCCAAAACACATTGCCCAACTTCTCCTGAGTACGGCGATACCACATGTGTGACACTTTTTTGCAGCCTAGGTGGGCAAAGGGGCCCACATTCCAAAGAGCACCTTTAGGCCACTTTCACACGGGCGAGTATTCCGCGCGGATGCGATGCGTGAGGTGAACGCATTGCACCCGCACTGAATACCGACCCATTCATTTCTATGGGGCTGTTCAGATGAGCGGTGATTTTCACGCATCACTTATGCGTTGCGTGAAAATCGCAGCATGCTCTATATTCTGCGTTTTTCACGCAACGCAGGCCCCATAGAAGTGAATGGGGTCGCGTGAAAATCGCAAGCATCCGCAAGCAAGTGCGGATGCGGTGCGATTTTCACGCATGGTTGCTAGGTGACAGTCTATTCACTGTATTATTTTCCCTTATAACATGGTTATAAGGGAAAATAATAGCATTCTGAATACAGAATGCTTAGTAGGTGATCAATTGAGGGTTAAAAAAATAAATAAAAATTAACTCACCTTCTTCTCTTGTTCGCGTAGTTCCCGGTCTCTTCTTTACTTCTTAAAAGATGAAAATACCGGCTAGGACCTGTGGTGACGTCAGATCACATGCTCCAATCACATGGTCCATCACCACGGTCACATGGTACATCACCAATCACATGGTACATCACCACGGTGATGTACCATGTGATTGGAGCATGTGATCTGTCACCAAAGGTCCTTTAGCCCACAGCTCATCATTAAAGAAGTAAAGAAGAGACCGGGAACTACGCGAACAAGAGGAGAAGGTGAGTTCATTTTTTTATTTTTTTTTAACCCTCAATTAATTACCTACTAAGCATTCTGTATTCAGAATGCTATTATTTTCCCTTATAACCATGTTATAAGGGAAAATAATAACATCTACAGAACACCGATCCCAAGCCCGAACTTCTGTGAAGAAGTTCGGGTTTGGGTACCAAACATGCGTGATTTTTCTCACGCGAGTGCAAAACGCATTACAATGTTTTGCACTCGCGCGGAAAAATCGCGCTTGTTCCCGCAATGCACCCGCACATTTTCCCGCAACGCCCGTGTGAAAGAGGCCTTAGGATTTCACAGGGCATTTTTTACACATTTTGATTTCAAACTACTTCTCACGCATTAGGGCCCCTAAAATGCCAGGGCAGTATAACTACCCCACAAGTGACCCCATTTTGGAAAGAAGACCCCCCAAGGTATTCTGTGAGGGGCATGGCGAGTTCCTTTTTTTTTAATTTTTTGTCACAAGTTAGCGGAAAATGATGATTTTATTTTTTTATTTTTTCTTACAAAGTCTCATATTCCACTAACTTGTGACAAAAAATAAAAACTTCCATGAACTCACTATGCCCATCACGAAATACCTTGGGGTGTCTTCTTTCCAAAATGGGGTAACTTGTGGGGTAGTTATACTGCCCTGGCATTTTAGGGGCCCTAATGCGTGAGAAGTAGTTTGAAATCAAAATGTGTAAAAAATGCCCTGTGAAATCCTAAAGGTGCTCTTTGGAATGTGGGCCCCTTTGCCCACCTAAGCTGCAAAAAAGTGTCACACATGTGGTATCGCCGTACTCAGGAGAAGTTGGGCAATGTGTTTTGGGGTGTCATTTTACATATACCCATGCTGGGTGAGATAAATATCTCAGTCAAATGCCAACTTTGTATAAAAAAAATGGGAAAAGTTGTCTTTTGCCGAGATATTTCTCTCACCCAGCATGGGTATATGTAAAAAGACACCCCAAAACACATTGCCCAACTTCTCCTGAGTACGGCGATACCACATGTGTGACACTTTTTTGCAGCCTAGGTGGGCAAAGGGGCCCACATTCCTAAGAGCACCTTTAGGATTTCACAGGGCATTTTTTACACATTTTGATTTCAAACTACTTCTCACGCATTAGGGCCCCTAAAATGCCAGGGCAGTATAACTACCCCACAAGTGACCCCATTTTGGAAAGAAGACACCCCAAGGTATTTCGTGATGGGCATAGTGAGTTCATGGAAGTTTTTTTTTTTTTGTCACAAGTTAGTGGATTATGAGACTTTGTAAGAAAAAAATAAAAGAAAAAAATCAGCATTTTCCGCTAACTTGTGACAAAAAATAAAAAGTTCTATGAACTCACTATGCCCATCAGCGAATACCTTAGGGTGTCTACTTTCCGAAATGGGGTCATTTGTGGGGTTTTTATACTGTCTGGGCATTGTAGAACCTCAGGAAACATGACAGGTGCTCAGAAAGTCAGAGCTGCTTAAAAAAGCGGAAATTCACATTTTTGTACCATAGTTTGTAAACGCTATAACTTTTAGCCAAACCATTTTTTTTTACCCAAACATTTTTTTTTAATCAAAGACATGTAGAACAATAAATTTAGAGAAAAATTTATATATAGATGTCTTTTTAAAAAAAAAATTTACATCTGAAAGTGAAGAATGTCATTTTTTTGCAAAAATTTCGGTAAATTTCGATTAATAACAAAAAAAGTAAAAATATCAGCAGCAATGAAATACCACCAAATGAAAGCTCTATTAGTGAGAAGAAAAGGAGGTAAAATTCATTTGGGTGGTAAGTTGTATGACCGACCAATAAACGGTGAAAGTAGTGTAGTGCAGAATTGTAAAAAGTGGCCTGGTCATTAAAGGGTTTCTATCACTTCGTATGACATAATTAGCTGTCAGACACTAGCGATCTGCTAGTGTCTGCTCTGGCCAACCATCCTACTATAATCACTTGTGGGGCAGCGGTTTTGCTAAAAAACAAACTTTTATAAATATGCTAATGAGCCTCTAGGTGCTATGTGGGCGTCATTAGCACCTAGAGGCTCCGTCTACCTTCATACACAGCCGCCGCCCAGCGCGTCCCTCCAGCCCGCCCATGTCCTCCTCCGTGTGACGCAGCGGACGAGTTCTCGCGCATGCGCCGTGCGCGGCTGTATTCGGCGCATTTGAGATCTCAGCTCGGAGCGGTCAGACATTCAATGCGCATGCGCGGCTGTATTCGGCGCATGCGCATTGAATGTCTGACCGCTCCGAGCTGAGATCTCAAATGCGCCGAATACAGCGCAGCAGCGCATTGAATGTCTGACCGCTCCGAGCTGAGATCTCAAATGCGCCGAATACAGCCGCGCACGGCGCATGCGCGAGAACTCGTCCGCTGCGTCACACTGAGGAGGACATGGGCGGGCTGGAGGGACGCGCTGGGCGGCGGCTGTGTATGAAGGTAGACGGAGCCTCTAGGTGCTAATGACGCCCACAT
Source organism: Bufo bufo (assembly GCF_905171765.1). Lineage (NCBI taxonomy): Eukaryota > Metazoa > Chordata > Amphibia > Anura > Bufonidae > Bufo > Bufo bufo. The sequence continues at coordinate 739,499,752 of NC_053390.1, read as the reverse complement.
AGCACCTAGAGGCTCATTAGCATATTTATAAAAGTTAGTTTTTTAGCAAAACCGCTGCCCCACAAGTGATTATAGTAGGATGGTTGGCCAGAGCAGACACTAGCAGATCGCTAGTGTCTGACAGCTAATTATGTCATACGAAGTGATAGAAACCCTTTAAGGGTGTTTAATCTAGGGGGGCTGAGGTGGTTAATCCAATTTTTTCTACAACACATCGATGGTTAACAGCCAATCAAAACTCAATATTTATTACCCAGATTCTGCGGTTTACAGAAACACCCCACATGTGGTCATAAACTGCTGTATGGGAACACGGCAGGGCGCAGAAGAAAAGGAGCGCCACATGGTTTTTAGATGCCATGTCCCATTTGAAGCCCCCCTGATGCACCCTCACAGTAGAAACTCCCAAGAAGTGATCCTATTTTGGAAACTAGGGGATAAGGTGCCAGTTTTATTGCTACTATTTTTGGGTACATATGATTTTTTGATCACAGTTTTTATTAATTTATTTTTACAGCGTTCACCTGAGGGGATCGGTCAAGTGACATTTTTATAGAGCAGATTGTTACGGATGTGGTGATACCTAATATGTACCGTATTTTTTGCTTTATAAGACGCACCTGATGATAAGACGCACCTAGATTTTTGAGGAGGAAAATAAGAAAAAATATATTTGAACCAAAAGGTGTGCTTTTGCTGGGTTTTGAACTAATGGTGGTCTGTGGATGACGCACTGTTATGGGGGGACCTGTGGATGACGCACTGTTATGGGGGGACCTGTGGATGACGCACTGTTATGGGGGACCTGTGGATGACACTGTTATGGGGGGATCTGTGGATGACGCACTGTTATGGGGGGACCTGTGGATGACGCACTGTTATGGGGGGACCTGTGGATGACACTTATGGGGGGACCTGTGGATGACACTGTTATGGGGGGACCTGTGGATGACACTGTTATGGGGGGACCTGTGGATGACGCAGTTATGGGGGGACCTGTGGATGACGCATTGTTATGAGGGGGATGTGTGGATGATACACTACTATGGGGGATGTAGCATGATATATAGCATCTTATGTAAAGGGTGTCACTATTCACACAGGGACAATATACTGTGACACATATGATCATATGTGTCACAATATATTGTCCCTGTGCGAATAGTGACCCCCATTACAGCTCAGGGCACACAGTAGACTTTATATGTAAAATCTTTTAAATGCTCTGCTTTCTTCTAGACCAGTACTCACTATAAAAGCAGCACGTGATGTCACTCACTCAGTCAGTCACGCTCCTGCCAGCTTCATTAATGAAGTAGGAGGAGCATGACCGAATGAGTGACGTCATGCGCCGGCTGGACCGCTGCTTTCATAGTGAGTACTGGTATAGAAGAAAGCAGATTGTATTGAAGCAGTTTTCATATGTAAAGTCTATAATCTTCAAGCAGTATCTCTGCTTTTAACTAGGGCAATCCTTTGTAGTGCAACTCACTATGAAAGCGGCAGGCAGGGCGGCAGCGTAACCTCGCGATACTCACTCATTCACGCTCCTCCCACTTCATTCATGAAGGAAGTGGGAGGAGCGTGAATGAGTGAGCATCGCAAGGTTACGCTGCCGCTCTGCCTGCCGCTTTCATAGTGAGTTGCACTACAGAGGATTGCCCTAGTTAAAAGCAGAGATACTGCTTGAAGATGATAGACTTTACATGTGAAAATTGCCGTGAGCGGGGTCCGATGTATTACAGTACAGTGACTGCATCGGGCCCCGCCGCGAGTATTGCCAGCCTCCGTCCCCTCCTCCCACCCCTCTGATACATCGCGGCTTGCGATGTATCAGCGTCACCAAAGTAAACATGGCAGTGTTCGCTTTATAAGACGCACTGCCATTTTCCCCCCACTTTTGGGGGGGAAAAAGTGTGTCTTATAAAGCGAAAAATACGGTATACTTTTTCTTATTTATTTCACTTTAACACAATAATAGCATTTTTGAAACCAAAAAAATTATGTTTTAGTGTCTCCATGTTCTAAGAGCTATAGTTTTTTTATTTTTTGAGAGATTTTCTTATGTAGGGGCTCATTTTTTGCGGGATGAGGTGACGGTTTTATTGGTAACATTTTGTGGGACATACGCATTTTTGATCACTTGGTGTTGCACTTTTTGTGATGTAAGGTGACAAAAATTGCTTGTTTCGACACCGTTTTTTTTTTTTTTTTTACAATGTTCACCCGAGGGGTTAGGTCATGTGATATTTTTATAGAGCTGGTTTTTACGGACGTGGAAATACCAAATATGTCTATTTTATTTTATTTTTTCTATTTTTAACATATTTTTTTTTATTCCTTATTTGGGGAATTTTTTTTTTTACATGTGAAACCTTTTTTTTATTTTATTTTTTCAACACTTTATTTTTTAATTTTTTATTTTACACTTTTCGTCCCCCATAAGGTCATAAAAGATCTCTAGGGGACATTTACTTCACTTTTTCTTTTCACTGTTGATTTCTCCTTGATTTCTCCTGTAACTGGGGCTTACATAGTAGCCCTAGTTACAAGAGAAATGCACCCCCCAGAGAGGCTGTACAGCCTCAGTGCAGGGCTGATCGAGGACTGTGGACGACCTCACACAGCTCCTGCACTCTCCGGCCCCGGCAGGAACAGGAAGCGCATAGCGCTTCCTGCTCTGCATACACAGCGCTCGGTGAGCGCTGTGTATGCAGCGATCCAGAAGGCAGGGACACCTGGGCACTGTCCCTGCCTTCTCTAAGGGTTGCCCTGCTGTCACTGACAGCGGGCAACCCGATCAGCAACTGCACGATTAGCGGCCATTCAGAAATAGAGAACCACCTCCCGGACGTTTATATCCTATGGGCGGACGGGAGGTGGTTAATAAGATATTTCTCTCAGTATATAGCCAAGAGTTCCCATACTGTGGGAATATATAATGTTAGGCGCCTCCATAATGCTGATTATTCTCTTAGCAAAGATGCATATTGTTAATGGAAGATATGACATTATTTGAAAAGAGGACTAAATTCTTGGAAAGTTATTTTCCATAGTCTGATTGCCGAGCTGAATATTTTATCATGTAGAAAAGAGATAACTGGGCACACCTAGGATATTGGTAATTGGTATTTAATAGTTAGTTATATAAGTTATTAAAAGTTTATTAAAGGTACTTGCGATAGTTTAGAATGTAAAATCACTGACACACTATTACGTGACATACAAAATATCAATTCTGCGTCCCAGTGGCCGGAGTGGAGCCGCAACAGTCACTGCCGGCAATTGAGCAGCCTCACTCCAATCCCTGCGCAAGCAGAACGAATATGGAACATATAGGTTACATGCGCCAAAATAACATTAAGTTGGCGGATTACTGTAGTAATGACATATAGAGGTGATAAAAGTGATAAGATAAATGCAATCTAAAAGGAATAATGTCCCGGTAACGTTATAAATAGAAATTCGTTTCTCCTGAAGGTTAGCAAAAATGTCCAAATGTGCCAGAGGTACCAACAGGTGGTGGTGTATAGTCTATTCACAATGTGCGGTAGTTTGGTTCATTCAATCATTAGGCCAGCGGCGTCCCGCTTATGGTCTAGAGTTAATCCGACAATTGGACAAAAGGACATAGAGGAACAGTCTTACCGGTGATGGAGGGTTCTCACAATAAGGAGAAACCTCTGCCGTCTAACGAAACTCAATCCTGGTTTTTGTGCAGTCGGGTAGGGCTCGCGGTAGATGCTGTAAATCACCTGTTCGCAGTCGAATCACTGCACGAGGTCCCGCTTGTTTGAGTCCTAATAGAATATCCCAACCTTTCAGATGGATGTTTCAGATCGGCTGTGCGTGACGAGTCGGCTCAAGATTGTTCCTTTCTTCAGTCGATGCGGTGCACTCGCATATGCTTGAATTTGGGGGTCAGACCAGACGCGTTTCGGGGTTAAAGTATCCCCTTCATCAGTGGCCACTGATGAAGGGGATACTTTAACCCCGAAACGCGTCTGGTCTGACCCCCCAAATTCAAGCATATGCGAGTGCACCGCATCGACTGAAGAAAGGAACAATCTTGAGCCGACTCGTCACGCACAGCCGATCTGAAACATCCATCTGAAAGGTTGGGATATTCTATTAGGACTCAAACAAGCGGGACCTCGTGCAGTGATTCGACTGCGAACAGGTGATTTACAGCATCTACCGCGAGCCCTACCCGACTGCACAAAAACCAGGATTGAGTTTCGTTAGACGGCAGAGGTTTCTCCTTATTGTGAGAACCCTCCATCACCGGTAAGACTGTTCCTCTATGTCCTTTTGTCCAATTGTCGGATTAACTCTAGACCATAAGCGGGACGCCGCTGGCCTAATGATTGAATGAACCAAACTACCGCACCATTGTGAATAGACTATACACCACCACCTGTTGGTACCTCTGGCACATTTGGACATTTTTGCTAACCTTCAGGAGAAACGAATTTCTATTTATAACGTTACCGGGACATTATTCCTTTTAGATTGCATTTATCTTATCACTTTTATCACCTCTATATGTCATTACTACAGTAATCCGCCAACTTAATGTTATTTTGGCGCATGTAACCTATATGTTCCATATTCGTTCTGCTTGCGCAGGGATTGGAGTGAGGCTGCTCAATTGCCGGCAGTGACTGTTGCGGCTCCACTCCGGCCACTGGGACGCAGAATTGATATTTTGTATGTCACGTAATAGTGTGTCAGTGATTTTACATTCTAAACTATCGCAAGTACCTTTAATAAACTTTTAATAACTTATATAACTAACTATTAAATACCAATTACCAATATCCTAGGTGTGCCCAGTTATCTCTTTTCTACATTTTTCCCACTCTAGCAGCGGGGTGACGCTGCTAAAACTGAGAGCACCCTACTTGGTGCATCAACCTCCCTGTGCATCTAACTTAACTCTTACTAGAATATTTTATCATATTAATATCATATATTTTTGATTGGTCATAGGAAAACAGAGTCAAGGGATAACAGTTATTTTCCTGTATAATCCGTGTATTATTGTTATAGCCTGTTTGATAAATAGAAGATCCTAAGTTTCTCTTGAGTCTGTTTGTTAAAAGTATGACACTGGTTGTCATAAATCACTAAGTCACACTGTGCTGATCAGATAGGGGTGTGTTAGCACCACCGTGTGGTACATTTTGGGTATTATTTTGTAACTTCATCATTTGTTTTGCAATTGTATTGATTTTTATATTCTTTGTTTTTATAATAAACAATTATATATTTTTGCATATACAATTGTCCCTTTGTTTCACTGCTTGCACAAATCAAATTAAGATACTTGATCAAAAGAACTTAGAGGCGATTATGTCCGCCTGAAGGATAATATAATTTTTATGTTTTATTTTTTTTATCCTCTCTCTTTTATATGAAGATTCTTTTTATATAGAAGATATATGACAGGACGGGATTTAGTGGTGCTGTGATTTATTGTAGGGTGTCGGTATTTGACACTTATAAAGAGAAAAGTATATGGTGGTGGAGAATAAGAATGGAGGTTAATGTATCCTGTTGTCCCTATCAATAAAGTTGCGTGAAGAGAGACGCGACGTGACATGCGCAGTCCGGTGAATAAAACGTACGACATGTAGGACAAGGACATGCGCAGTGGATTGTTGATCACGCTGAGGAGACATGCGGCGGCCATGCTGCAACTCACATGTATATGGATGACACCTGGGAGAAGATGTAAGAAGGGGCTCCATGTATGGGGAGGATAAAATGTTCATTTATATAGACACAGATGATTGGTTTTAGTTTGTTATAACCTATATACAAGTATTTTATTGGTGATAATTGGCACAACCCCTTGTGGAGGAGGTATATAAGTTCACACTGTGTGATGTTTATTATGGCTTGAGAAAGTCTTGCGTTAGGCCGAAACGTTGCCTGTTTGCTGTGTTGATCGGGAATAAAAAAAACTTGCACAAGGAAGACGCAGGTCATAATCTCGTTTTATTCCTATCCTCAGGTTAAGTCAGCATAGGGATGGGCGTATCAAAAGTATTCCCACGATAACGATATTGAGAAATTTATCGTGATAATGAGATATATTGCGATAAATGTCAATTTTGAAGAAAAAACACTCAAAACGTGTACTCATGTTTCCGTGTTGCTCCCAATGTCTCCGTAATGCCCTCAGTAATAACTCTTAGTTGCCCCACCAAGAATGGGGTCACTGTTCCTCTCAAACTGATGGAGCGGAAGGTTTGGCATGCACCCTGCTGCTCCATTCATTCTTTATGGGAGTGCTGGAGACAGCAGTGCTCAGCTATTGGCGCTCCCATAGAAAATGGGACATACTAGCGGAGAACCCATTGTCAGAAGGGGGACATTGGGATCATAAACATTCCTTTCAGTCAAAACATTGGGGTCATTTACTAAAGACCAGTGCTTCCCATATGGGTCTTAGTCACCACACACTACAGCCAGCAGCTCTCTGCGTGCCGGGTCTCCTGGCTCCGGGGGTTCACAGCCGTCTGATACCATTTCTTGGTGAGATAAAGAACCTGAGATGACAGTTATGCCCATGTGACTAGGAATGTCATGATACCAAAATTTTGTCTTGATTTCAACACCAAAAAAATCTGGGGGTTTTCTTCCAGTGACGGCATTCACCGCATAGGAGATATTTTTTAATATTTAATAGTTCTGACTTTGCAATATCTAATATATTTTATTATTGTTTGTATATGTAAAATTGGGAAAGGGGATGATTTAAACTTTTAATATTTTTGGTGTTTTTTATTTTATTTATTTTTTACTTTTTATTTAATAACTATTAGCCCTTTTGGGGGTGAATAGGATCTTACACTGTCCCTGCTGCGCTGGGCTTTGTGCACACAGCGGAAGGGAGCTTACCATGGCAGCCATGGATGGCTTAAAATGGCTTCCTAGCTGCCATGGTAACTGATCGGAGCCCCACGATTTCATTGCTGTGGCTCAGATTGGAAGCTGCCACTGCGCCAATGAAAATACTTAGGGTGGGGGGCCCCTTTGGCCACTGGGTCACCAATAATTATAACACTGAGGAAGGGAGAAGGGGTCTGTGACCACTGCGCCACCAATGAATATAATTAACCTTTAGATACAAGTGCAGGGTTGGTGAGGACTACCAAAACAGGTGCCATATTGGTGGAGAATGTAACAGCTCAAGTCGTTTTTTTTTTTTTTTTACTCCATTTCCAGATTTTAAACAACTTTAGTAAAATCTCAAACAACCCCTTTAATCCATTGAAGGCTCTAAATTCTAAACATACCTCCCAACCGTGCCGGATCCGGCGGGACAGTCCCGCTTTCTGGCAGCTATCTCAGCGTCCATAGGAAGCAGAGACAACTGCCTGTAATGATGAAGCAGAGAGCAGGCATCGGCTCCCAGCTCCATCATCCCAACCCCCTGCCGGCTCTCCACTCCTCTGGTCTGTGCGGGGGCCGGGCCGGCCAGCAGTCAGCCTCCTCCTCAGACCACAGCAGCCGCTAGGAAGAAGGTAAGTATGTGGTGTTTATTTTCTTTTACTTTCTGCGAGGGGCACAGCTGGGCATATTACTGGGGGCACAGCTGGGCATATTACTGGGGGCACAATGTGGGCATATTACTGGGGGCACAATGTGGGCATATTACTGGGGGCACAATGTGGGCATATTACTGAGGGGCACAGCTGGGCATATTACTGGGGGCACAATGTGGGTATATTACTGGGGGCACATAACTGGGCATATTACTGGGGGCACAACTGGACATAATTCTGTGAAGACACAATGTGGGTATATTACTGGGGGCACATAACTGGGCATATTACTGAGGGGCACAGCTGGGCATATTACTGGGGACACAATGTGGGTATATTACTGGGGGGCACAGCTGGGCATATTACTGGGGGCACATAACTGGGCATATTACTGGGGGCACAGCTGGGCATATTACTGAGGGGCACAATGTGGGCATATTACTGGGGGCACAACTGGACATAATTCTGTGAAGACACAATGTGGGCATAAATACCGTACTGTTCGGTGGTATGAAGGGGGAATAATTACTATGTGGGGGCATTAAGGGGACTGGGTGGGATTAGGTGTATATTTATATTTTGGGCGGAGTTAGAGGCGTGGCCTAGTGCGGAAAAAATTTGCTGCGGCGTGCATCGGTATGTCTATAAAGTCTTAGTAAATTAAACCATTTCTACTCAGAATTCTTTTAGGTGGTTGCCCTTAATTACTTTTATGCAGACTTTCACTAACATTTCTATGGGCGAAAACCTGAAACTACACAGAGGCAGGAAATTACTTATTTTGTTCCAATGATCAGCAGCAGCAGCACGGGGCAGCCAGGCTGTAACCTTCCACAGAGAACACAGTGTGTGAAGCCCTCCCGGCCGTAAGAGGGCGCTCTGCGGTAAGGAGCTCCGGCGCCCACACTGTTGTTGTCCGGCACAGCACGTTTCACCTTGTTTATGTACGTGAAGGTAGGATCACGTGATGTGCTCGGTGTGTTGGTTCGCCGTAGTTCCTGTGTGGTGGACGGCGCTAGGTGTACATGTCGGGCGGTGGAGGGGGCGGAGTGTGCTGTACAGGAGGTAAATGCTAACAGGGACTTGTGTGTCGCCGAGGGAAAGCCGTAGAGCCGAGTTTGGCTGTAAAGGATTGTGGGAGTTGTAGTCTATGAGGCAGCCCACTTATAACTGGGGTCCAGTGTATACTCAGTGGTGACAACCTCCTGCTGAGGAGCCATACTGCTTCTTTAAGAAATGCTTCAGCGTTCACATGGGCTTTTCCTCATAACAACACATAGTGAGGAGCAGGGTACTCCTATCTTAGGCGTTAATCCCATAGAAATGGATGGACTCGCGCCCATGAATGGCCGCCAATCCACCTGGATGCAGCAACCATTTTGTGAATTTCCGGTGACGTTTCGGGCTGCCAGGTGGAGGCTTCCTCCCAGCAGTGAGCCCGGTGACGTCACCGGCACTGACGGGTGGGCTTTAGTGCTGCCCTAGCCTGTAAAACGGCTAGGTCAACGCTAAAGCCCGCCCATCAGAGCCGGTGAGGTCACCGAACACACTGCCGGGCGGAAGCCTCTGCCCAGCAGTGTGTTATTGTAAATAAAAGATATCGCGCAGGGCAAGGGAGAGCAGCGGACCATGAACTGCTCTGATGCTCAAGTCAGGGGGGGGGGCTGCCTGGGTAAAACTATGGGTATGTCCGGGTACAGCTCTGAACCTGGACAACCCCTTTAAAGAGGTTTTCTAGGACTTGGATATTGAAGACCTATCTTCAGGACTACCCTTGATCAGCTGTGGACGGAAGTGTTCATTCGCGGTATAGTTTCATGCAATCAGAAACAGAAGACGGACAAAAGGAGCGAATGGTCCATCCGGTCTGTCGTCTTAGAAGAGACACGTAGTTATCCCAGACAGGATTACACTCACTCACTGCTAAGTGTTTGTTCAAGGCATCTGCTTCAGTAAGAGAATTTCTCAGGTGTAATTTCAGGTTGTGCCCCTGTGTCCTCACCTTCGATTTTGTGTTACAAAACAGTTTACTGACTATTAATAGCTGTTTGAAGGTCTCCCCAGATATTTTTATGTATTTTTCGACATCAGCAGGGCTCCGACAGCTTCCTGCCGCACTGCCTTCTGGGTCCCCGCGCAGCATCGCGTGGTTTCTGGTGTCTGTCTGCTCCTCCGTGCATCCGCCCCCCCTAATTCCTATGCTGCCGCACATATTCCTAAGTAGCATAGTGCTCTGCCTCCTTCACTGATAATAAAGCGCACTGCCCGGTGACGTCACCGGACCAGATGGGCGTGGCTTAGCGCGGTTTGTTGCTGCCTAGCTACAGGTCATCCATGTGCTCTGAATAATTACTTTGGCTGGCGGTGACATCACCGGGCTCCTTGCGAAGCGGAAGAAGAAGCTTCGCTCTGCAGAAAGGGACCCGGTACGTCACTGACTCTTAGAAAAACGGCACTTCCGGCTGAGATTTTGTGAATTGCAAAAGGGGCATCAGAAATGTCTGGTAAAGGTAGGACAGGCATGAATGTAATGTTTAGGGGACTGTTGTACACATACAACAATGTCCCCAATCCCAGACAAGCCCTTTAAAAACACTACCCTTCTGAACTGTATTTAAAGAAGAAAAAAATCTTTATTCTCTGACCTCTTAGAAAGGTAAATGATGTAATCTTCTCACCAGTGACTGTATTTGTGAGTTATCCCCTCCCTTCTGCTTCTCAGCTGTGTCATGTGACCAGCAATCAGACTTTCCAAATAACACAGAAATATCTTGTGTGGACAGGAAGTCAGTTTCTCTCTGTATTCCTATGGGAGCCTCCATGTCAGTCTCATAGGAATGAAGTTGGAGATCAGAGAGCTGGTCACATGACACAGCTGAGGATCATAGGGGAGGTTATAACTCAGAAATACAGTCACTGATGAGAAGATTACATTCACTGCAGATTACATCATGAATAAAAACATTTGTGGGAGTGCTTCTTTAACCTTTAAAGGGGTTGCACACTTTCCAGCTACTGTTGATCAGTGCGTTTGTAAGATGACTATATGGTACTTACCGTATTTTTCGCCCCATAAGACGCACTCCCCCCCAATAGTGCGTCTTATGGGGCGAATGCTGCCATTTTACATCGCAGTCTGCGATGCATCAGCGGGAGGGAGGAGGGGCTGGAGTTTGAGAACTTGCGGCGGAGCCCGGTGCAGTGACTGTACTCTTACACCGGGCCCCGCCGCTCACAGCAGTATTTCTAGTAATCACTACTCTGGTAACATCAATACTTAACCTCTTAATAAATTTAACTAAAGTTGCGCTCTCCCCTGTATCAGCACTTACTAACAAGCATCCGGAGCAGGCAGAGCGGCTGGCAGCGTTACGTCACTCACTGACATCGCGCGTCTGCTTCATTTATAAAGTGGGAGGAGCAGACGCGCGATGTCAGTGAGTGACGTAACGCTGCCAGCCGCTCTGCCTGCTCCGGATGCTTGTTAGTAAGTGCTGATACAGGGGAGAGCGCAACTTTAGTTAAATTTATTAAGAGGTTAAGTATTGATGTTACCAGAGTAGTGATTACTAGAAATACTGCTGTGAGCGGCAGGGGGACACTTGGGGGGGGATCTGTGGATGACACATATATAGCAGTGTCATCCACAGATCTCCCCCATAACAGTGTAATCCACAGATCCTCCACTCCATAATGGTGCCATCCACAGATGCCCCCCCACATAACAGTGCCATCGACAGAGCCCCACATAACAGTGACATCCACAGATCCTCCCCATAACAGTGTCATGCACAGACCACCATTAGTTCAAAAGCACACCTTTTGGTTAAAAATATATTTTTTCCTATCCCCCCCCCCCCCCTGAAAAACTTAGGTGCATCTTATAGGGCAAAAAATACTGTACTAATATAGTCTGTTAATATTCGGCAACATTTTCTATATTACAAAAGGTATTGTCTCTTGTTGGCCAAGTCCTTTGTGCTGTCCACAAAATGGCCGCTGATGGAGGGTCATGTGACCAGGCAAATCACTCAGTCTCCTCCATTAAAATACACTACACCTGCACTAAACTCTCCAAAAGTGCTGATGGCAAATTGGCAAGTGTGGTGTATTTGAGTGGAGAAGGCCGATTGTATTTTTGCCTGGTCACACGACCCTGCATCAGCGGCCATCTTATGGACAGATCTCCTGTGTGGACAGCACAGAAGATTTGCCGGAGAAGGGGACATGACTTATGAAATATAGCACATATTACAGAAAATCAATGAAGGCTATATTAGTAAGTGTCATATAATCATCTTACAGACACATTGGTCAACAGTAGCCAGAAAGTGGCCAACCCCTTTAACATATTTACAGGGAAACCTGTCAGAAAGGGCTATTTAGAAAAAAAATAAACATTTTTAAAGTATTTTTAGCTGTTTTTCTCTTTCATTTTAGCAGCACTATACCATTGAAATGTAATCTAAAATATTGTCCTTCTTTAGATGTCGGCACAGAGAGAGAAAACTCCTATAATGATAGGAAACCCATTGTTATTTTACTGCAGCTGTGAGGGAAGGATGTTATCTGTTAATAAAATAGTAGATTGGTAGACTTAAAGGATAACTGTCATTTTTTATTTTTTTGGAGTATTGGATTGTGGTGATTAATATCTCCTCGGTGGCCCTATTTAAACTTTTCACTGTGTATTCAATTACCCCTTAATTCAACAGTTTAGTTCCCTCTACTGCCTACTTTTACCTGTGCTTAAAATCAGGTTGCTATGCAGGTCTGTCTGGACAGAAGCAGGCAGCCAGGGACTGTAGGTAAAGGATTAAAGCCAGGTCCCCCCCAGCAGCTGATAACAGTGCCTGGGCTGTGTGCACTTCTCCCTGTCCCTGCGCTTGGCAGACGCTCCCTCACTCAGCAGAGCTGGAGAATGCAGAGTCAAAGCAGCGCAGACCAGGGAAGGGAGATCTGCCATCTGCTCAGTGTATAAATGAAAGCAACATGTGGTAAGAGGACCCCTCTGTGCTGCATAACCCTTTAGGGGGAGGGCTCTGGTTACTGACACTTTTGGGGGGCTATTGTTACTGGCTAGTGAGGGCAGGCGGGATTAGCCTCAGGGTGAGGGCAGTGGCGGCCATCTTAACTGAATAGTGAAATTGCAGTTTTATGCAGACTGGTTGCTAAGGGCTGAATCTTATTAAATATGGGGTAAGTCAGTCTAATAGTAACTGATTCTGGAATATCATGTTATTAGCAACTACATATATGAAAATGGAAATTAGGGTCTAAATGTGACAGTTATCCTTTAAGGCTGTATTACACAGCCTGATGTGGCAGACGATTGTCCGGAGGGAAGCATCCTTCCCGGCAATCTCCTGCTCGCTAGCAGAGAAGACCACTGCTATTACATGCAGCGATCTGCTCCACAGCACGGGAAGGAGCGATAGCTATGCCATCGCTCGTCCCCATGCTGTATAGAGGTTTGCCAGCAGCAGATCGCTATTAGACACCAGGATCTTCTGTCTGTAAATGATCTTTTTTTTTTTACATGTCAAAAGACGTGGATTGCCCGATAATCAAGCATTTGCTTTTTCATCGGGCAGTCGGTGGCATTATTACACTGCCAGACGATCACTAACTAGCATGCATATGAAAGCTCATTAGCGATCATCTGCTGAAAAATCGGGCTTTAGGATAGCATTATGACAGCTCTATTGTTTTCTTGATAGGCCTAGATAAAGATGGCCACAGAGGAGCGCTGTGCTTATCAGTCCCTCATCCCTTTCCCTCTCAGGTCCCAGTGAATGGTCTGACTGAGAAAGGCGAGTCAGGTTCTTTGCTGTGCTAATCAAAGGAGCCGGGACAGGAATTAGACTACATGGAGGGACTTCAGAAAACCGTCCATCCATTTTTTTTTATACAAAAATGACATAGAACTGTCACATATGGGCTGTTAAAGGGGTTTTCTCATCACATACAATGGGGGCATATCGCTGGGAGTTGGGACCCGCACATACAACGAGAACGGAGCGAGGGGAGAGCTGTGGCTGGAGGACCACGGATTTCCCTGGGTCCGTCCACCACAAAGCGCTGCTCCCATAGAAGTGAATGGGAGCACACTGCGCACGCGCGGCCCCTGCTCCTATTCAATTCTATGGGGCCGCCCCATAGAAATGAATGGAGGGCGGCTGCGCATGTGCAGTGCAATGTTCATTTCCCCTCTCCGTCCTCTGGGACCCGCACCTATTAGACAATGGGGGCATATCCTTGCAATATAGAAATATTGATGATAATGTCCTTTAAACTTGTTTTATCCAGAAATGCTGTGAGTGAGAGCTCCCTTAGTGTGCAGTGCTTTGTCTGGCAGTCCAGGGCGCCCGCTATCTATAGTCTGCGCAGGAGACCTTGCTTGCTGCTTGTCAACTGATAAGAGTTGCTAGAAAAGTTTTACTTTGCAGGAGAGCAGCTCGCTGCTGGAAGGTAACACCACCGTGTACATATGTTATTTTAGGGGGGTGATTATTAAATTGCTCTTTTCTTCACATTTTCTACTCTTTAGTTTCCTGATGTCACTGTCATGAATGTGCTCTAATTCTAAGGCTACTTTCACACTAGCGGTTTTTGCGGATCCGTCATGGATCTGCAAAAACTCTTCCGTTACAATAAAACAACCGCATGCATCCGTCATGAACGGATCCGGTTGTATTATGTCTTCTATAGCCATGACGGATTTGTCTTGAACGCCATTGAAAGTCAATGGGGGACGGATCCGTTTTCTATTGTGCCAGATTGTGTCAGAGAAAACGGATCCGTCCCCATTGACTTACATTGTGTGCCAGGACGGATCCGTTTGGCTCCGCTTAGTCAGGCGGACAGCAAAACCCTGCAAGCAGAGTTTTGGTGTCCGCCTCCAGAGCGGAATGGAGACTGATCGGAGGCAAACTGATGCATTATGAGCGGATCCTTTTCCATTCAGAATGCATTAGGGCAAAACTGATCCGTTTTGGACCGCTTGTGAATAGATCTCACAAATGGAAAGCCGAAACGCCAGTGTGAAAGTAGCCTAAGTCATATGGCATATGTTTGGGATCTGCCACGAAAGTCTCAAGTGGGTAACCTCCTTTACATGACCATATGTGTTGCACAGGTGATCAGATAAGTGTCCCAGCATCAGGATTGTTTCCACTGATCTAACAATTATCACCTAATTGTTCTTAAAGGGGTTTTCTGAGATGTCAATACTGCTGATTAACATCGGTATCTGATTGGTGGGGGTCTGACACCTGGGACCTCTGCCAGTCAGCTGTTCAAGAAGGCAGTGGTGCTCGTAGTAGTGCCACGGCCTTCTCGCTGCTTTTCCTAGGCCAGTGACGTTATGCTCATCGGTCACGTGGCCTAGGAGCAGCTCAGCCCCATAGAAGTGAATAGGGCTGAGCAGCGATACAAAGCACAGCAGCTATATAATGTACGGCACTGTTCTTGGTGAGCTGTGAGAAGGCCGTGGTGCTCACAGGAAGGCAGGTGCCTTCTCCAACAACTGATCAGCAGAGGACCTGGGTGTATGAACCCCACCGATCAGATACTCATGACTTGGGACAACACCTTTAAACTTATTGTTCTCAAATCTCAATCTTTGTAGTAGACTTTTGCAAATAATACCATTACTTTTCCAGGTGTTATTGGATATTAATAATGGAAATTAAATAAAGCGGGAGACGGAAGAACATACAAGTTGGAAATGCCTAGAAAAAGGAAGAGTTTGTCGTCAAGTCCTAAAAGAAGGGTTTCTGTCAGCGACTCTTCATTCATCCCATCTCCCTCAAGTAGCCTGCCCCTTCCATCTGCCATGAGCAATAACAGGAAGGATGTTTTTAGCAGTATGTGTGAGATGTTCCCCAATCTTGACTCGTCCTTGGTTGAGATGGTGCTTAGTGAATATAAAGAAGGTAAGAAACGCTGCTACACTGGTATATAGAGTATATCATGTCACAATGTAAATGAGTCTATAAACCTAATCTAGAAAGCAATATGGTGTCAATATCTTATTTCTACTGACTTGTTTCTGTTTTAAACCTAGTTGAGATAGTGATGGACTACCTCCTGGAGCTCTCAACAGCCTCGAAAGGGAATACTGAAGAGTCAACAGGTTTTGCTGAGGTTGCATCATTTCTGGATGACTTCCAGACTGAATCGCAGGGTCCAGAAATTTTTGAAGATGTTCCAAATCAAATAGAAGAACAGCAAGACACCTCGTACATGGATGAGACTGTGTGCAATGACTTGGATATGTTGTTAGATGAGGCACTTGATCAGTACGGCTTATACAATGTAGAATCATTTTGTAGCACAGAACATGGTGAAGACGCCTCATTGCTTCATAATATAGTGAAGCCAGAGCTGGATCAAGCTGCCTCCATTGACAATACCTCATTCCACATGGACCATACAAACTTAATGGATCAGTCCAAAGCAGATCTTCAAAGAGAAGATTACACACGTGCCTTGGATTCCGATGTTACTTCTTTCGTTGAACGTGAAGCGGGCACATCTTCAGGTGTCACTGAGGTGGCAAACGTACAATCTGATTGCAAGGCTGTACCAGATATAATGTTCAGCTCTCTAAATTGTTCTCATTATGGAGCCACGTATTCCCAAGAAAACGTTAGGAGTGTTGAGAAACCGATGGCAGTACACCAGCAATGTGCTGGGCCAGTATCCCCATCACATGTGAAACTGCCGAGTGCACCCCCAAAGACACAAACCAAGTGGAATCCTATGGCCTCTTCATTTTATCCAATATCCAGTGTAAATCCTTCATTCATTGCACCGGTAGCTGTTATTCCTTCACAATGGACATGTAGAAGAGATCCTGTCTCAGGAGTTTACTTTAACCCTCCTCCTCCTCCTCCTACTTATGTCCGGAATAATAACCATTTTCCTCAAACCCATTGGATTGCTGAGAATACCAAACCTATTAATAAGGCTCACAGTGGTCCTCAAACTTCCAAAAAAGTGACACCGTTTGTAGGAAACGTGCTTGTCCTTCTGAGGGGTGCCCCAGGCTCTGGAAAATCTACATTAGCAAGGTAACATTTTATCATTATCCTTAAAGGACCATAATGTCCCCCAAACACCCACAGCTGTGGTCATCATGTCTCGAATGATGTCTTTGCCTATTTCATCCAATGGAATGGTTTGCCAAAAAACAACTATTCACCCTGTGTTGCTTACGGGCATGGGCTGTCTTCTTGGCGCTCAAGCTAGCCTTACCTCTCTCCTGCCTCTTTCCCCATGATTGATGCCTCAGTGCTCTTTTTCTTGAGAAATGGTGCGTCTGAGATCCGGTGCATGTGCCATTCTGTTTTGTATTTGGAGCCTGAGCTGAAAACGAAAGAACATTGTATGTGTGGTATCTCAGGCTCATCACATCTGAAGAAAAAAAAGCACTGAGGTGTCAATCGGCGGAAGGAAGCAGGACGGGGCAAGGTTAGCTTCACTTGAAGAGTCAAGACCACTGTACCCTTGGCTTCAAGCACCCTCTTTGCATACGCCATAGGCAAAGACATCAGTGGAGACATGATGACTGCAGCTGTGAGGTACTGCGGGTGGTTGGATAGGCCATTATGGTGGTGATGGTGGTTCCCTTTAAAGAGAATCTGTAACCACATTTGGCACTCCAAACTAAGGCTAGTTTCACCATATGCCGTAAGAGACCCTGCAGGTTGTTCTAGCAGAGAACAGCCTTCCGGAGCTCTCTGGATCCAGCTTTGCCGGATGGTACAGCAATGCCCGCCAGCACCATTAAGGCTCCATTCACACGTCCGTAATAATGGGTCCGCATCCGTTCCACAAATTGCGGAACAGGTGCGGACCCATTCATTCTCTATGGGGACGGAATGGATGCGGAGAGCACACTATGTGCTCTCCGCATCCGCATTTCCAGAGCGCGCCGCCGATCTTACGGTCCGCGGCTCCGGAAACAAATACAACATGTCCTATTCTTGTCCGCAATTGCGGACAAGAATAGGCATTTCTAAGGGGCTGCCGGCCGGGTGTATTGCAGATCCGCAATTTGCGGATCCGCAATGCACTACAGACGTGTGAATGGACCCTAATTATAAAGGGGTTCGATTTGCCACCTGGCAAATATGCGAGAATTGGCTGGACAAAAAAAAAAATGCACATTTGCCGAGTAGTGACTGAATCTCTGCTGCACCCCATTATAGTTAATGGGACTGGCGGGCATTCTGGTACCATCTGGCACTGCAGGATCCAGAGATCTCTTACCGCATATGTGAAACTAACCTTATAACACTGTTGTATAGCTGGAGAGCTGAAGTTCTGAAGATGTCATTAGGTTTGTAAAACTCACCTAACCCCTGATGTCATCCTGTAATTCCCCACCCCCGACCCAATAAGTCCTGCTAATGATGTGTGCAAGCTCAGCAGCCTAGCAACTGCTGATTATGTAAGTTCAAGAGGTAGGGTGGTGTGCAGAGAGTACAGCCTGATTGATACGTACAGCTCACAACCTTTTCAAGCAAATTGCATGGGGAATGCACATGAGATTGACGATAAAATATATACAGTGGCATGCAAAAGTTTGGGCACCCCTAGTCAAAATGACTCTTACTGTGAACAGTTAAGCAAGTTGAAATGATATCCAAAAGGCGTAAGGTTAGGGCTGTTTCAGACAAGCACGTCCACTATGAACGTGATTCTCCATTATGAACACTGCTCTTTTCACAGGAGCGCACTGCATTATACTGATTTATAATGCTGTATGTCTCTACATGATCTGGGTTTACTGAATTATACTGACAGCATTATGTCAGTATAATTCTGTAGTGGTAAGGTCATGCAGAGACACACAGAATTATAAATCAGTATACTGCTGTGCGCTCCTGCGAAAAAAAGAGCAGTGTTCATAATGGAGAATCACGCTCGCACACACGGAGCGTGATTTCCAAAGTGTACATGCTCGTCTAAAACAGCCCTTAAAGATGACACATTCCCTTTTGTATTTGAAGCAAAAACTATTTTTTATTTTCATAATTTACATTTTCAAAATAAAAAGGCAAAAGGGCCCGAAGCAAATCTTTGGGCACCCTGCATGGTTAGTATCTAGTAGCACCCCCTTTGGCACAGCTTGTAAACACTTTTTGTAACCAGCCAAGAGTCTTTGAATTCTTTATCCATTTTTTTCCTTGCAAAAGTCTTCCAGTTCTGCGAGATTCTTACTGATGTTCAGATAAGGGGGCTTGGTAAAACCTTTAGCTTGTGCCTTTTGAGGTAGTCTTTTGTGGATTTTGAGGTGTGTTTAGGATCATTATCTATTTGTAGAAGTCATCCCCTTTTAAACTTCAGCTTTTTTATAGTTGGTGTTATGTTTACTTCCAGAATTTTCTGGAATGTCTTTGAATCTATTCTTCCCTCTACTCATGAAATGTTCCTGTGCCATTGGCTCAAACACAACCTCAAAGCATGATTGATCCACCCCCATGCTTAATGGTTGGATAGGTCTTATTTTCATAAAATTCTTTATAAAATACCTTTTCTCATTGTGGCCAAAGAATTCGATTTTAACCTCACCGGTCCACAGGACTTGTTTCCATAATGCATCAGGATTGTTTAGATGTTTTGCAAACTTCTGACGCTGAATTTTGCTTTGAGGACGCAGGAGACATTTTCCTCTGATGACTGTTGTATGACAGCCATATTTCTGAAGGTGTTGCTGAATAGTAGAACAATGTACCACATCTCCTGAATCTGCTAAATCTTCCTGAAAGTCTTTTGCAGTCAAGTGGGGTTCTGATTTGCCTTTGTAGCAATCGTACGAGACCATTTTTTCTTGGTCTTCCAAACCTTCTCTTGACCTCTACTGTTCCTGTTAACTGCCACTTCTTAATTACATTTTGAACTGATGAAATGACAACCTGAAAATGCTTTGCTTTCTATTTATAGCCTTCTCATGCTTTGTGGGCCTCAACTATTTTCATTTTCAGAGAGTTCGGCAGCTGCTTAGATGAATCCATGGCTGCTGCTTTTTGGGACGAGGTTAGATGAGTCTGGGTATTTATAAAGGTTTGACATTTGGAATTAGTGTTACACCATGCAGTACTCCTGGCAGATTGATGGGGGTACAGGTGGTGACCGTTGAATGTTCAGTTTTTAGTGTCATGTTTCTTGAAGGAGTTGTCCAGCTTTCAAGTATATTTTAAATGGGAAGAACCTGTCAAGGGAAGCACACTTACCTGCTGCTCGACGCTTGGTTCTGGCTCCGTGGATCACTGTGCTTTGGTACCCACATGTAAACTTATGGCACGGTTGGGCGTCACGTAATCCACTGCAGCCAATGACTGGCTGCAGTGATGTGCCATTGTTGGACATGTCATCGCTGGAGTGCACTTGACTCTTGTCCTTGCTGGAAGTTTACTTGCTGGGGCTGAAGTGCAGTGAAGACAGCAATGGACCCACGGAGTCGGACTAAGGGTCGGGTAGCAAGTAAGTATACTTCCATAATGAGGTCATGCTGGGTGGACTGTGGGGTTTAAAAATGCTTGAGAGTTGGACAACCCCTTTAAGCATGACTGCTGAGAAGTGATCTTTCCAGAATAGCAAGGGTCCACCTATTGTGAGCTTCATTGGCTAGAATGAAAACTGTCAGATTTTAGGATTTATTTTTTATAGTAGATAATATGGGCAAGTTACTATCAGACACCATATAGTACATGACAATCCAGAGATCTCCCCGTTTATTGCTCCATTTGTTCTGATAGATTTACTTCAGGCTGGCAGCTCAGGTGGTGTGTCCTTTTCTCAGTCTGTGTGTCCTTTCTGCTGTAGCTCTTTCCCTCTAACTGCCACAGCATATAGCTGATGGCAGTTAAAGATTTAAACTGAGCATGTGTGACCACCTCAGTGAAATGTACCATTTGGAATATAATTAAAGTACAAGACTTTGACACAAGCTACAACAGCTGGGATTTTCTTTTCACTCCTTCCCATGGCAGTGCTCATTGGGACCAGGTGCTGACCGGACTATTATCATTTTCACCTCTGTGAAATGGACAGAAAAATAAGAGAGAGAACAAACAGCAGGTGGTGCTGTACAGATACATTTTATTGAATAGCTCACTGGCAATACTAAATTTGTAATTACATGCAATTACAAAAATATTCAGATCCAGGTGTTGGGTTGAAAAATATAGAATCTTGTTTGTGGCACAACCCCTTTAACCCTTTCACACCCGATGACGTACATGGCGCCTGCTCCTGAGTGCTGCGGGCGCCATAGCCGCGGGTGGCCACCTGCTTCTTATAGCAGACACCCGCGGCTCATGTCCGCAACTGGCAGTAATGGCGATCGTGGTCAATCCTGACCACGGCATCTGAGCGCGTGAAACACCAAAGCGCACGCTTCCGGTTATTCTCCAGCTCCCCCGTGTGGCGATCGGACGAGTCGGAGCTTGTGTGCAGCAGCCTCTGTCTTTGTGAATGACAGGAGGCTGCTGCATAGTATTTCCTATGGAGCCCTTGCCTGTAATAGGGCTCCATAGGAAAGAAGTAAAATCATCATAGATTCCAATGCAAGGGCATTGGAGTCTATGATAATAGCAATCTAATTATTGACTGTTATAGGTCCCTGTGGGTAAAAGTGTAAAAAAAAAAAATAGTTAAAATAAATAAATAAAACATAAAAATTCAAATCACCCCCCTTTTCCCAAAATAAAAATAAAAGAACAAAAAAATAAATACACCCATAATATAAAAATATATTCCCCATACGGCAAACAGCAAAACGGAAAAAAGCGTCAAAACGCAAGAAAAACTAGACATATAAGGTATCGCCGGATTCGTACTGACCTGTACAATAAAAGTAACTGGTCAGTTTTATCGCACATCGAACGTCGTAAATAAAAAACCCGTAAAACTGGTGGAATTTTTTTTGCAATTTCACCCCATTTGGAATTTTTTTTCCCACTACATCATATGCAATATTAAATGGTGGCGTTGGAAAGTCCAACTTGTCCCGCAAAAAACAAGCCCTCATATGGCTATGTGAACAGACAAATAAATGGCTCTGGGAAGGCAGGGAGCGCAAAACAAAAACGCAAAAAAAAAAAAAAACTCCTGAAAGGGTTAAGGTCAATAGAGCAGCACTGCAGATATTTGCACAGCAGGGTGGCTGGGGTCCCACTATGCAGGGAAAACTTAGGAGGACAAACTCATTGCAAATCAGCTCTGCACAATCTTCATTCTCAGGATCGCTTGGGATGCCAGAAGTCAGACCCCCAATGATGACGTATCCTAGCCTTGTGTCATCACTTTACAACACGGCAAGTCTCTTGAAACACAAAACTGCGATTTCAGCTATGGGTTATGTTTAGCCAACATTCATTCCCTTTGTACATGTGATGCCCTTGAAGTACAGTTCAATCTGCGGGCAACTTGTATTTATTAAAGGGGTTTTCCAGGACTTATTGGTGCTATGAGCCCATGATGGTGTAAACTGACATGAATTTATTTTCATTTGTTTTTCTTGTTATAATGTGTGTGTGTGTGTATATATATATATATATATAATCTTTTATTTATTTTTTATTTATTTTTTTTGTGTGGATTCTGACTTAATAGACTACACGCTTTCTTCCAGGTTATTACTAGAGCAGAATCCGTCAGGAGTTATTCTGAGCACTGATGATTACTTTAGCCAAAATGGTGAATACCAGTATGATATAAACTGTCTTGGGGAAGCTCATGAGTGGAATCATAAACGAGGTATGAAAAACTTGCTTTATGTTAGATCCCAGAGATAACTTAATTTTGTACCCGGAACTTGCTAATTTATTTTTATTTTTTTCATATTTGGGGCTCTGCATTTCAAAAGTGTCGACATAGCTGTATGAAGTCTTGTTTTATATGGGGCAAGTTGTTTTAGGGTACTTTCACACTAGCTTTTTTTTTTTCCGGCACTGAGTTCCATCCTAGGGGCTCAATACTGGAAAAGAACTGATCAGTTTTATCCCCATGCATTCTGAATGGAGAGAAATCTGTTCAGGATGTCATCAGTTCAGTCACTGAACGGCGTTTTGGACGAAGGAAATACCGCCGCATGCTGCAGTATTATCTCCGTCCAAAATTCCGGATCAGTTGCAGGAATGCCGGATCCGGCATTAACTTACATTGAAATGTATTCGGATCCGGCATTAAAAATACCACAATGCCGGATCCGTCCTTCCGGTCTGCGCACTAATATATAACGGATCCGTTTCTCCGGATGACATCCGGAGAGACTGATCCGTTCTTGCAATGCATTTGTAAGACGGATCCGGATCAGTCTACAAATGCTGTCCGTTTGCATGCAGATTGCCTGATCCGGCAGGCAGTTCCGGCGACGGAACTGCTTGCTGGATCACTCTGCCGCAAGTGTGAAAGTAGCCTTAAATATCCCCTTTTTGGGGTACATCAGGCATGAATTGTTTAACTTTTAAAAGGATTTTTTTGGGGCACAATGTGAAAAAAACAATGCCATTCCAGTTTTGTTTTTGAAGATGCCAAATGCATATGGCCTTGTCACCATATTTTGACAGCCATAACTTTTATACCTTCTGCCGACGGTACTGAGGCTCCATATATGAGCAGTTCTACGTGTGACAGGCAGATTTTGCCCACACACAGAATGTCCTGTGGGTGCACGTGACACTCCATTGATTTAAAAGTAACAACAGATTTAAATGGTCACTTACTATTTACACAACTTTGCATAAATCAGTAGTACAAGCAACCACAATAAACTTTGTAATATATCTCATCGGAGAGACAGAAATGTCTGTTCTCCTGTTATCAGCTGTTTACCTCTCCTCCTTCTCAACTTGCTAAATACTTTTCTCTTGGAAACTTTTTTGAAATTTCTCTTGAAACTGTCCAGGATGGACCAGCTAAGTGAAGGATCAGATTACACATGTCAATACAAGTCTATGGAGAGGGGAGGTAAGAGGAGGAGTGAGTAGGAGCTGAATGAACCAGGAGAAAGACACACTGTACTATTGATTAATGCAAAGTTTGTTGAAAGATTAGGTGCACTTTAAAGGGATTCTGTCATCAGATTTAACCCCTCTAACCTAAACATATCCTCATGTCCAGACTAATAAGAAGAATCCTAAGCTGGCCTTATTAAACCTCACTGTAGCAAAAAACTGGTTTTTATAACCTGTCAATCACTTATATAAGGTGCCCAAGGGGAGGTCCGTTAATACAGGGTGCCCGGATGCACCCCTCGCCGTCCGGTGCCCAGCGCTGCCTTCCCTGTCTTCAGCGCCGCCTCCGCAATCCTCCCCGTCCCTCTGCCAGATCCCGCGCCTGGGAGGATTGCGGAGGCGGCGCTGAGCTGTAGAAAGCGTCGCCGAAGACAGGCAAGGCAGGGCTGGGCACCGGACAGCGAGGGGTGCGGCCGGGCACCCTGTATTAAAGGACCTCCCTTGGGCACCTTAAGTAAGTGATTGACAGGTTATAAAAACCTGTTTTTTGGGCAAATAGAGCCACAGTGAGGTTTAATAAGGCCAGCTTAGGATTCTTCTTATTAGTCCGGACATGAGCATATGTTTAGGTTAGAGGGGTTAAATCTGATGACAGAATCACTTTAAGTATTTCTTTCTGTCCCTTGCCTTTTCCTCCTGCTTCGTCAGCAGTTTTGCATGAACAAACTGCTGAGAGACTCCTTTTACACCCTTCAAGGGAATCTGTCACCAGGTACCTCCCTATCAAACTGTTTGCATAGACACATAGCTTTGGTTCATCTGATTAAAATACAGTTTTTCTTTGGATGACCCAAGGCACCATTCTCGAGTTGTGATACTTTTTCTTAATATTCCAATTTTGTCTTTGGTGTGATGACGGAGTCACCATTGCTCGTGTTGCACCCAAGCTCTGCTCCTTTCTATGGCCAGTCCCTCCCTGGCTGCTTTGCCCTGCCTGGCCCTGTCGATCAAAGCAGTAAGAAAGTGCTGCCCTGATTGCACCAAAGACTTAATTAGCATATTAAGAAAGTATTAAACGTTAGAAGTATGAAACTCGGGAGCACAGCCTCTGATCAACAAAGGAAAAACAGCATTGGAATCAGGTGAACCGTATCTTTGTGTCTATGTAAACAATCGGATAAGGTGGGATCGCTGGTGACAGTTTCCATTTAAAGGCTTACTGTCATATTTTTTATTTATTTAAATGTAATTGGATTGGCCAAATTTTTTCCTTAGTTCCCTAGTTAATACTTTTTGTATAGGTATTGAATTACCTAGTACCATATTTTTCGCCCCATAAGACGCCCAATAAGGAAAAAATATTTTCCATTACACCTTAGATCAGA
This sequence comes from Bufo bufo, assembly GCF_905171765.1. Lineage (NCBI taxonomy): Eukaryota > Metazoa > Chordata > Amphibia > Anura > Bufonidae > Bufo > Bufo bufo. The sequence goes on along the minus strand of NC_053390.1, from coordinate 739,474,840 downwards.
TCTCAGCTGACAGCCCCAATGTTAATAAGACCTGAACAAGTCATGTGAATGACCCCCAATCAGACCTCATATTGGCCCCAAGCAGCCCCTATTGCCTCATATCAGCCCTCTGTAGCCCCCCATTGCCTCTCATGTTGCCCCCATTGCCTCTCATGTTGCCCCCAGCGCCTCATGTTTAATAAAATAAATAAACCACTTACCTCTCCTGCTCCTGGATGCCGCCGCTCCTCTCCTCCAGCGCGCTCTGTCTTCCGGCTGCGCTGTGAAGGCTGCGCATAGCATGAGATCACAGAGTGCAGTCACGCTGTGCGCAGCCTTTACAGCCGACAGCCGAGGACCAGGAAGCGGTGAGTACAAAGCCTTCACCTCTTCCCGGTCCTCCGGTACTAATGAACGCTTCCATAATGGAAACGCTCATTAGTATTCGCCCCACAAGGCGCAGAGGCATTTCCCCCCCCCAATTTTGCGTCTTATGGGGCGAAAAATACAGTAATTGCAGCATGTTTTTTCCTCCTCCAGGCATTTCAGTGATGCGGCTAAAACAGCGTTGCTAGGTGTCCTCCGTGTCCTATCTTCTGTATACAGAAGACGGAGGACATAGTAGTGGCCAGTCCCGAAAGCTACACGTGCTCTCCTATCGGATTGGGATAGCGCCGATATTCGCGATAAAATTTGCAGTCAACTACTCAGGAGGAAGAGGGCGTGTTTAAGTCTGGAGAAAGCCTATTGGCTGGGGTGAGGCTGCGCGTTCCCGAGATGAGCCGAATGAATTCTGGGTAGTTAGGGAGGGAGGTCTTAGCCTCAGGGTAAGGGCATCGGCGGCCGTCTTGAGAAGATAGTCAGAAAGAAGTCTTGTGAGGATCGGTTGCTATGGACGGAATCTCATTAAACAAGTGGTATGTGAACACAATAATTAGTGATTATGGATTATTACCACAGAAGCAACAACATGTATGAAAATTAAATTTTGACTGAAAATATGACAGTTGTCCTTTAAGGGCATCTGCTTTACGTGTATGGCGAAAGTCCATTAGTTAAAAATGGCACCCGCTCCAGAGTTCAGCAGGTTCCATAGCTGCTGGATTTTAAACAGCAGACACCCAGAGCTAATGTCAGTGATCAGCGATGACTCCAATCAGACATTTAACCCCTCAGATGCCATGATCAGTTGTGACTACGGCATCTGAGAGGATTTTTCCCAGGAGCGCAGCAATCAGTGGAGCTGTTCGTTCGTTGTGGTAGCCTAGGTCCCTCTAAAGGATCCAAGGCCACCAAGTGAATGTGGCTGACCTGCGATACCAGCGCTGTGCTTGATATGCTCATTGATGGGAACTGGGAGTCCATACCCCTGCCGATCTCATATTGATGACCTACAGTATTCTGATGTTAGATCATCAGTATTTAAATCATGTTAACCCCTTTAACTAGCCCTAAGTGCTGCAGTTCCTATACTAAATACAAAGGGTCATGGATTTAAATTTTATTCTTGCACAGTCTACAGTTAGAAATTCACTGTATTGTATTTTGTTTCAGCCAAAGACGCCTTTGAGAAGAATGTGTCACCCATCATAATAGACAACACCAATATACAAGGATGGGAAATGAAGCCCTATGTCTCTCTGGTCAGAACTGCTTTATAAACTTAGAATTTTGTGAAGTTTTCCATGTTTATGAAACGTCTGCATTTTATAACTGTGTATGGCAACATAACGTAAAATCTGTGTAGTTTGAGCACACACATGTAGATACTGTTATCTTCTGTGTAAGGCCCCGTGGTGCGAACACATTTCTCCCCCATGGAATCTGGACCCATTCATTTCAATAGGGCTGTGTACATGTGTGTTGGTTTTCATGCATTGCTTGTGCGTTGCGTAAAAATCGCAGCATGTTCTATATTCTGCCATATTTTTTTACATTTGTTTTCATTTTAATTTTTTTTATTTTTTTCACGCAACACTGGCCCCATAGAAGTGAATGGAGCTGCGTGAAAATCTTGCTTGCGGATGCGGTGCGTTTTTCACGGATGATTGCTAAGACATGTTGTTTGTATACATTCAGTTTTTTATCACGCGCGTGCAAAACGCATTAAATAGCATTGCACCCGCGCGAAAAAAACTGAACACGATCGCAAACAAAACTGACTGACTTTGTTTGCGAAATCGCAAATTTTTCACTGAATGCATTCGCAACGCATCCGGACCTAATCCGCACACGCTCGTCTGCAAGGGGCCTAAGGGTGGATTCACTCGGCTATAAAGCTGCTACTAAATTTTAGATATCCATCTTGTCTTATATTGATCTAGGTTGTGCTCAGCAGAACTGTGTGTAGTCCAGGTTCTAAGATGAAAGACATTAAAAGGTGACTGTATTAGCACCATGTGATACTGGCTTTAAAGGGTTATTCTGGTTGGAGTCAGGTATCCGCGTGCACTGGATAGGGAATAACCAACAGGCATCTCAGTTCTCCCGTTTCAATAGAGCTGCCGGAGATAGTCGAGAACTGTTCAGCTGTCTCCAGCAGTCTCATAGAGATGATTGAAGATGATGATGATAATCAACCTGCTGCTCCGTTCATACGGGGGCATGTGATTGGTGGGGGTCTCAGTGGTTATCCCCATCCAGTGGTGGTTAGTTTTCACCGTGGATTTCACCCCTGCAATGTATAGGGGTGATTTTGCATTGGTTCTGAAGCAAAATATTGTTGAGGATTTGTTAAAGATCGTTCATGTGTGGACCCAGCCTATTCTTTATCAGTCATAGGTTTCATCTGCTGTCCTGCTTTATATGACCACCTTTGTTCTGTAGTCATTAGTTATAGTTGGAAAATCTAGCTAAATGATCTTCTTATACTCTTGAGGACTTTGCAGAGAATCACGTACCCAGTAGGGATCGACCTATTATCGGAAGTACCGATATTATCAGCCGATATTAAGGATTTTGCACATTATCGGTATCGAAATCTAACCTTGCCGATAATGCGTATAAAGCGAATACTAGTGAGCGCTTATGGAAGCGCTCACTAGTATGCAGAGGTCGCAATAACGCCTGTACAAGCGTCATAGACGCCTGTTCAGGCCATTTTACTCCCTTGAAAAAGTCTAAGGCGTACCGATACGCCTTAGACTTTCCCCTGCTATTCATCAGCGCAGTGAGCGCTGTGAACGGCACAGGCAGCGCAGCGATGCTGCTGCTGCCTGAAACAACCAATGACAAGGCTCCTTACAGTAAGGAGCTTTGTTATTGGTCAGTTTGAGCGGGCTGCCGGAGCTTATGGCACACCACACTGAAGGGAGGAAGGAGGTGCGCGATCCTCACTGGCGGGGTAAGTGGCCTTGCTGTGAAATTTAGTGGGGGTCCCGGATCTGAGCGCCTTGTTTTCCTCTCTAATGAGGAGTCTGAAGCGCTCAGCCGAGCGCTGTCTCTCCTCCCTGCTGGGTGTGGTAGTGAAGACGGCCTCAATAGAAGGTCTACGGCGCTCAGCAGTGAGGAAAAGTGGCTGAGCGCTTCAGACTCCTGCTTATAGAAGTCAGCGGGAGTCCCAGTGCTGGACACTCCAACAGGAGACCTCCATACAACCTCCATAACTGACAGACCTGTCACCTGTAGACCTCTACCTATGTCACTTGTCAGCTTTCTTATGAATCCATCAAGGATTTATTGCATGTTCCATCAGACGCTGAACTAGACATATTGTTTGCTATAAGGATTTCTTCTGTAATGCGGAGCCGCATGGCGGCACATGGTGCTACAAGGACTGCATGTGGCCATTTACAGCCTCCAGGACATACAGTCCCTCTGCCAAGTGCATGAAGTCTTCGATATAAAATTGTATAATCCAATAACCACAGCGGTGGTGGCAATTTTGTGGCATGAGATAGGGCAACAGGGTCATGGAAGACGAACTCCCCTTTATAGCAAGATCAAGAATAACAAAATGACAGCCTCTAGATCAGGGATAAGCAACCTCCGGAACTCCAGCTGTTCTGAAACTACAACTCCCAGTATCCTCCTTTCACTTCTTTGGGAGTTACAAGAACAGCTGAGCAAGTGTGCATGCTGGGTGTTGTAGTTTCACAGCAGCGCTGGAGTGCCAAAGGTTGCTGCACCCTAGATCAGTGGTTATCACTGCGTGATGTCATCATCCAGATCCACAACATGTGACTGTGGCGGTGCAAGGTATGTGCCCGGGTCTTTCGCTTGTGCCCTTGGCACCAGCATGCACCACCAACCATTGTACCTGTGTCCTGCTCCGCCAGTGCCTCAGGTCTCTTCAGAGTCTACCAACAGCCCCGGTGGCACCGACATACCCACCTAAGAGCTCATCTACAAGGACGCAACTTTGGAGGGCAGCAATGGCCCCGTGATGGATGGCATACCCCAGTGACCAGCGGCACAGAAACAGCAGCAAAAATGAAAGGGATTGTCCCAAGATCAACACTTATTTACCTATCCATACTTGACCCAGAGAACACTAGAGCGTGGTAACCAAGGTGGGACCCCCAGCGATCATGTACTTGAAGGGGACATGTCTGTTTTAGTAACGACTTGCATTTCCCATGCAATAACAATTAGGGGGAGTCAATTCTTGTGACTCTATATTGTACCATTCCTCTATTCCTCTATTATTCCCACTAGAACTTATGAACGAGTTGCTAGTAGTCTGCAATAAGGGTCCAGCTGGATGTTACCTGTTGACAGCACTGATTGAATAATGTCAAGCTGTGCAGGGACACCCCCACCTGGACCTTCACTGAAAACTGCCAGCAAGTCTTTCATAACTAATAACAGAGGAATTGTGCAACATAAGGTCATAAGAATAGATGCTCCAGGATTGTTATTACACGGGGGGAGAGCAAGTAGTTTAAAGAGGACCTTTCACCAGTGGAAAGCCTCTAAACTAACTATACAGAAGTGTAGAGCGGCGCCGCTCCGTTCGCCCGGTATAGCCTCCGGTATGCAAGTAGTTAGGCTCCACCCACTTGATCCTGCCACGGTCGTCTTCTCCTATGCTGTAGCGCTGGCCAATCGCAGCGCTCAGCTCATAGCCTGGCTATGAGCTGAGCGCTGTGATTGGCCAGCGCTACAGCATAGGAGAAGAAGACGCCGGCAGGATCAAGTGGGTGGAGCCTAACTACTCGCATACCGGAGGCTATACCGGGAGAACGGAGCGGCGCCCGGGGATAACAGTAAGTGCAGGGGGATCCCTGGGCGCCGCTCTACACTCCTGTATAGTTAGTTTAGAGGCTTTCCTCTGGTGAAAGGTCCTCTTTAACGACAGGTGAGAAATATCGATCTTAGGACAAACCCTTTAAACCTCATAAAATCACTGCAACAGTGACCTCAGTGGTACCGCCCCTCAGCGCAACAGTGACCTCAGTGGTACCGCCCCCTCAGCGCAACAGTGACCTCAGTGGTACCGCCCCCTCAGCGCAACAGTGACCTCAGTGGTACCGACCCCTCAGCGCAACAGTGACCTCAGTGGTACCGACCCCTCAGCGCAACAGTGACCTCAGTGGTACCGACCCCTCAGCGCAACAGTGACCTCAGTGGTACCGACTCCTCAGCGCAACAGTGACCTCAGTGGTACCGACCCCTCAGCGCAACAGTGACCTCAGTGGTACCGACCCCTCAGCGCAACAGTGACCTCAGTGGTACCGACCCCTCAGCGCAACAGTGACCTCAGTGGTACCGACCCCTCAGCGCAACAGTGACCTCAGTGGTACCGACCCCTCAGCGCAACAGTGACCTCAGTGGTACCGACCCCTCAGCGCAACAGTGACCTCAGTGGTACCGACCCCTCAGCGCAACAGTGACCTCAGTGGTACCGACCCCTCAGCGCAACAGTGACCTCAGTGGTACCGACCCCTCAGCGCAACAGTGACCTCAGTGGTACCGACCCCTCAGCGCAACAGTGACCTCAGTGGTACCGACCCCTCAGCGCAACAGTGACCTCAGTGGTACCGACCCCTCAGCGCAACAGTGACCTCAGTGGTACCGACCCCTCAGCTAAATTTTAAATTGTCTAAATTTGATATTTATGCATGGAAGACAGTTCTCGAATACTGGTAATGGTTTCCCTGCATAAATAGCAACCCCTTAATGTTATGTAGGCCTTCGTATTAGCTATTTGAATTACTGTAACTTTCGTACTCCTCATCGGCTAAAAATACTCCTTAAAAATGGTAAGAGGAGTATTTTTACTCTTCCAGAAAAAATGTAGCGCGACTTCTGCTAGTATGCATTGGGTGCTGGGAGCAGGGAAGAAGCGCAGCAAGCGCTTCCGATACTCACCCTCCCTAGTCTTCTTTGATGGGGCCCGCGCTGCACTGTCCTGACCCCGTACAGCATCAGGACGTAGTGCGCGCACTATGACCTGACGCTGCACCCTGTCAGGTGACAGTGCAGCGCGGGCCGGAGAACACAGGGGAGCGCGGCACTGGACCCAGAGATGAAGAGGAGCTGCGGCGCAGGAGAGGTGAGGAGTTTTCTTATTTTTTTCATCTGAGGTCTGATAGGGGTTAATAAAGTCAGTGAGTAGAGGGGGGATGGTGTGGAAATTGGCATTTGGCACTAGTATATTATAAATGTAAATTATAAATTGACTACCAACTAAGGGCTTTATTAATTTATAATTTACCGTACATTTATATTATACTAGTGCCAAATGCAATTTTCCACCACCTCAGTGACTACCAACTAAAATAATATATATTATAATATATATAAAATATCTGTATAAATTATCGGCCTGAAAGTTCACCGATTATCGGTATCTGCTCTACAAAATCAATATCGGTCGATCCCTAGTTTCCATGAATAATAATGGCTCAGAACATTCTTGTTATCCTGATCATTCACATGACGAGTGAGTATATTCCAACAATAAATGAGGGCCACAAGAAAGTCGTTCCCCACTGCTGCCCATAAAACTTCTGCAGAAAGCAGTCTTCTGTGTCTGCTGCCAGGGAAGTTGTAGGCAATTTTTCCAGCTGGCCTCCATGCATAGTACACCAATACACCTGCAAGTATATAGAGATAATATAGTAGAGGGCTAGTATGGGTGTCATTCTCTATGATATGAAGGAATTTATGTCATGTGTGATCTGTTACCTGATCAGTATACATCTGCTGACTTTCTGTAGTTACAATACATTTGGAAAGTCTGGAGACCTTTTCACTTTTTCACATTTTAGTGCTAAAATAAAAAATGTAGGGCTGAGTTCACATCACCGATTAGCTTTCCGTTCTTCTGATCCGTCAGAAAAAAGATAAAATAAAATAAATGGATTATTTTGAGCATCAGTTTCCACTAAAAATAACTGATCCAACTTTTTTTGAGCATCAGTTATGACCAGTTTGTGTCAGTTCCGTCAGAGATCAGTTATTTTTAAAATGAGAAAAAGCTAAACGGTGATGTGAATTTAGCATTAGAAATGTTTGCAAATTTATTAACAAGGAAAAAATAAAAATTTGCATGGACATAAGTAGTCAGACCCTTTGCTATGATGCTTAAAATTTAGCACTAGGAGCCTTCCATTTTTCTTGATCATCCTTGAGATGTTTCTACACCTTGACTCGAGTCCACCTTTGGTAAATTCAGTTGGATATGATTTGGAAAGATGCAGCCCTGTCTATATAAGTTCTAACAGCGGACAAAGCATATCTTAGCAAAAACCAAGCCAGAAGGAGGACAGAACTGCCTGTAGAGCTCACAGACAGGGCCGTGTGGAGGTTCAGATCTTGAGAAGGGTACAAAAATATTTGTTCTGCACAGAAAGTTCCAAAGAGAAAGTTACCAACAACCCAATGGTCACTGTGGCTGAGCTCCAAAGACCCTGTGTGCAGATGGGGGAAACTTCCAGAAGGTCAACAATCACTGCAGCACATCACCAATCTGGCCGTTATGGCAGAGTGGTCAGAAAGAAGCCTATACTCAGTAAGAGACACAAAAGTTTGCAAAAAAAAAAAAGGGACTCTCAGGCTGCGAGGAACAAGATTGGTTTGATGAAACCAAGATTTAACCTTTCGGCCTCAATTCTAAGTGTCATGTTTGGAGGAAACCAGGCCCTGCCCAATACCATCCCTACAGTGAAGCATGGTGGTGGTAGCATCATGCTCTGGGGGTGTTTTTCAGCGGCTGGGACAGGAAGTCTGGTCAGGGTTGAGGGAAAGCTGATTAGAGCAAGGTACAGAGATATTCTTAAAGGGGTTGTCCGGGAAATGATAATAATGACCTATCCTAAGGATAGGTCATTATTATCACATCAGCAGGAGTCCAAATACTGGCATCCCTGCCGGTCAGCTGTTTCAGGGAGCCGCTGCGCTCACAGGGCCACTGGTGGTGAGCGATGCAGGCTCCCGGCAGCCTTCCAAGGACAGCTCCGTACATCGTATAATGGCAGTGCTTGGTTTTGCAGCTCAGCCCTATTGACTTGAATAGGGCTGAGCTACAGGTAGGGCATGTGGCCGAGGTAAAGTGATGTCACTGGCCTAGGAAGAGGCTGCGGCACTCAAGGCCTCTTCTAACAGCTGATTGGCGGGGGTCCCGGGTATTGCACCTTTGCAGATCTGATACTGGTGACCTATTCTGAAAATAAGTCATACATATATTTTCCTGATAACCCTTAAAATGAAAACCTGATCCAGACCTCAGACTGGGCTGAAGATTCACCTTCCATTAGGACAATGACCCTAAGCACACAGCCAAGACAACACAGGAGTGGCTTGGGACAAGTCTGTGAATGTCTGTGGCTCAACCAGAGCCCTGACTTAAAGGGAACCTGTCACCGGGATTTTGTGTATAGAGCTGAGGACATGAGTTGCTAGATGGCCGCTAGAACATCCGCAATACCCAGTCCCCATAGCTCTGTGTGCTTTTATCGTGTAAAAAAAACGATTTGATACATTTGCAAATTAACCTGAGATGAGGGAGGGACAGGACTCATCTCAGGTTAATTTGCGTATGGATCAAATCAGTTTTTTTACACAATAAAAGCACACAGAGCTATGGGGACTGGGTATTGCGGATGTGCTAGCGGCCATCTAGCAACCCATGTCCTCAGCTCTATACACAAAATCCCGGTGACAGGTTCCCTTTAAACACAATTGAATGTCTTCTGAGACGCCTGAAAATATCTGTCCACCGATGGTCCCCATCCAACCTGACAGAGCTTGAGAGGACCTGCAGAGAAGAATGGCAGAAAATCCCTAAATCCAGGTGTTCAAACCTTGTGACATCATACCGAAGAAGACTGGAGGCTGTAAAGGTGCTTCAACTAAGTCCCAAGTAAAAGGGTCTGACTATTTGTCAATGCAAGGTCAGAAGACTTTACAAATGCATTGTATTTTGAAAGAACTTTACAGCTTTTCACCATTATACTGATGCCTGTGATGAGAATCAGTGTTTTGAGACTGGAAAGTGCTGATTGTTGCAGTAGAGGGCAGTATATCATTAGTTGTGAATGCATCGGTGCTCTGCCTTCTGTCAGGAGATGATTTGTTTGGTTCATCCAGTTTACTTTTTTCTAGGTAATCCCATAAGGGTGCTCAAACCATGAGTGTATTAAGAAAAAAGGGTAAAAACTGCATCTAAAAACCTGCACATGTGGCCGTACCCCAACAGCCTGATTTCACAGGGGCTTTGCTAGGAAGCTAAGCCCCAGCTGCATAATGGCGTCCTGGTGCTTTAGTAACCCAGAACAAGTGACAGGCTCCCTTTAAAGTGGTGGATATATTGTGGTTTTTCAGGCCTGGGGTTGTGGTGGACATCTGCAGCGTATTACAGAACTGGTCAAGTGGATGAAACTTTTCTATATGCTGAGGGAACAATCTGCAGTGGAAATTGATCTGCAATGTGGAATTTAAATCTGCAGCATGTGAATTTATCCTGCAGATTTCTCCCTTTGCAATCCATTTTTCACTTAATTGTATTCGGAAGCAAATTTAAAGGGGTTTTCTGATACTTTTATACTGATGACCCATCCTCAGAATAGGTCATCAGTATGTGATCGGTGAGGTCTGACACCCAGGACCCGCTGATCAGCTGTTTGAGAAGGCAGCGGTGCTTGCAGTAGGACTTTAGCCATCTCCAGATTTCCCTAGGCCATGTGAAGTCACGTTCATCGGTCACATGGCCTAGACCAGTGGTGGCGAACCTATGGCACGGACGCCAGAGGCGGCACTCAGAGCCCTCTTTGTGGGCATCCACACCCTGGAAAAAGTCTATGGTGTACCAATAGGCCTTAGACTTTTCCTGCCATTCATCAGCGCAGGACGCACTATGAACGGCACAGGCAGCGCATTGAACGCAGTCAGGCTATTATAGCTGAATGATGAAGTACATGGAAGATATACTATATTGGACTGTAGTACTAAAGGTTAAATTGCTGTGTTGGCACTTTGCAATAAATAAGTGGATTTTGGGTTGCAGTTTGGGCACTCGGCCTCTAAACTGTTCACCATCACTGACCTAGACGCATTTCGCTCCCATAGAAGTGAATAGAGATGAGCTGCGATACAAAGCACAGCCGCTATACTATACTGGTAAGCACAGAGAAGGCCCTGGTGCTCATAGGAGCGCCGGTACCTTCTCAAACAGCTGATCGGCAGGGGTCTCTGATATTGGACCCCCACCAATCAGATACTGATGACCTATCCTGAGGATAGCGAATTTCATATTTTGAAATTCGTTCACGCTTCATTTACTGTTATAAGCGGAATTGCGTTATGGATTCCATTACCACAGACCATAACGCAATTCTATGACGGAATGCCTTTAGAGGCATTCCTTCTTAATAGAAGCCTATGGGCTGCAAAGCGGATCCGTCCCGTTTCCGTTATGCAGGGAATCCGTTTTGCAGCCCATAGACTTCTATTATGACGGAATGAATAATGGAATGCCTCTAAAGGCATACCGTCATAGAATTGCGTTATGGTCCGTGGTAACAGAATCCATAATGCAATTCACCTTTTACCAGTAAACGAAGCGTGAACAAATTTCATAACCTGAAATTCTCTCATCCCTAGTCATCAGTATTAAAGTCCTGGAAAGTCCTTTTAACTGCAATTGAAAATACAGAGCTATCCTGTGAGCAGAGCTCCTCATAGTCCAGGCCCCAAATCTTTTGACAAATATAAGCCAGGTATTTTCCATGACCCCAGACTGAAAGATGACTCCTGTTTTTTGTTTTATTAAGCAGGGGATTCCTTGTGAAATGGGTGTGCACTTTGTTTATCACCGCTGACTGTTTGATAATAGCTCTTCTTGGTTTAAAGGGGTTCTGCAGTTTTTTTAAACTGATGATCTATCCTCCGGATAGATCATCAGCATCTGATTGGTGGGGGTCCGACACCCGAGACCCCCGCCAATCAGCTGTTTTAGAAGGCAGCAGCACCTCGGCCTTCTCGCTGTTTACCGCAGGTCCAGTGACGTCACGACTAGTATCACTGGCCTGGGCGCGACTAAGATCCATTCAAATGAATAGAGCTTAGCCCAGCCCAGGCCATTAATACTAGTCGTGACGTCACTGGGACTGCTGTAAACAGCGAGAAGGCCGCGGCGCTGCTGCCTTCTCAAACAGCTGATTGGCGGGGGTCCCCGCTGTCGGAACCCCGCCGATCATCAGTTTAAAAAAACTGTAGAACCCCTTTTAAAGCTTCCTTTCTGACTCTGAGCTTTCAGATTCTTCTTCACATAGCAGTCGGCTATACACAAACTTTTTATAGCAGAGGGCATCAATGTATTCTATGACATTCTCGCTCTCACCATGCTGCTATGGCAGCCATGAAGCAGAACGTTGTCCGAGTTGACCTTGAATCTCAGTTTGACATCAGATGTAGACATATAATTTCCTGGCAAGTTTTCTCTTTCCCACCCTCAGCTCAGCTTGCTGTGACTGTGAACTGCTGATTTACACTGGCACTCTCGAGTGACTGGGCTTGTCTAGGAAAATATTCCATTTAACCCCTTCAGGACATCCGTCGTACATGTACGGACCTTAAAGATGGCCCCCGCTTGGGAGCTCAGCGGCGGTTGTGGCCATCGGTTGCCTGCTGTTTTACACAGCACACATTTGGAGGCAATGCCCATGATTGGCATTCATTCAGTATCTCAGATGCCACTGTCCATTGCCACCCTGGCATTTGAGCGGTGAAGCCCCTTGAAACACTGCATTCCATTGGCCTCAAGGTTCCCCCGAGATTAAGAGCTCATGAACACAACTGTATGTATTTTGCGATTTGCAAAAAATACGGATGACGTCCGTGTGCATTCCGGATTTTGCGGAACGGAACAGCTGGCCCCTAATAGAACAGTCCTATCCTTGTCCGTTATGCGGTAGGGCTGCACCATATGGGAATTTTGTGTGATTGCGATTAGGGCCCTAAAAATTGCGATAACGATATGCAATGCGATATTTTAAGGGAATTGTGATAGAGGTCTATTTTCTTGGATTTTCCCATATGAGCCGCTGACGCGGCTGGGTATGACATAGTTATGGGGGATCTGTGGATGGCACTGTTATGGGGGATCTGTGGATGGCACTGTTATGGGGATCTGTGGATGGCGCTGTTATGTGGGGGATCTGTGGATGGCACTATTATGGGGGATCTGTGGATGGCGCTGTTATGTGGGGGATCTGTGGATGACGCTGTTATGTGGGGGATCTGTGGAGGACACTGTTATGTGGGGGATCTGTGGAGGACAGTGTTATGGGGGGATCTGTGGAGGACACTTATGGGGGACCGGTGGATCTGTGGATGGCACTGTTATAGAGGATGTGTGCTATGACACATAGGGCCATGAGGGGGGCCAGCATAAGACACACATATAGCATCTTATGCTGGTCCCCCTCATGGCCCTATGTGTCCCCTCATGTGTCCTAAACCGCGCACATAACTGGCTTTGTGTGTAAAGTATTTTACTACTGTCTGAAACAAGCTCTCTCCTATTGATAAAATGGCCAGCCTCTGTACTCACTTTCACTATGAATGCACGGTAGCGAGCGGGCCGGCCGGCGCGTGACTGACGTCACTGTCACACTCCTCCCACTTAATTCAGGAAGCTGGAGCGTGACTAAGTGACGTCACCGTGAGATTACCTGATAGGTGTCTGGTGGCATCCTTTGATGTCACCAGTCTTTACACTTCCATTGACCACGAACGGGGAGTTAATGCGGTTAGGAAATGTTTGGAACGTAGTGATTATTCCACAGAATGTTGTGATTTCATTATTCAATTATTGACCCTAGTCCTGAGAACTATTTTATGTTTGGGGAGCAGTTTTTTCTGCAATTACGTGGGACCGCAATGGGGTCCAATGTGGCACCCACGTATGCAAATGTCTTCATGGCAGCCCTGGAGGAGGACCTTGTCTATGTATCCCACCACTTCAGTAAAGTACTGGGGTTGTGGCGGTACATAGATGACGTCTTCCTCATTTGGCAAGGTGACATCGAGTCCTTGGAGCAATTTCATTGTTATCTGAACTGTATGGATGGTGAAATTGCTTTCACACTCACACATTCTGATAAACAGGTGCAGTTCCTTGACACGATGGTGTCCATTGTTGGTGACAGACTGTCTACCGATATTTTCACCAAGTCAACTGACTGTAACACCTTGTTGTGATATGAAAGCCGTCACCCTAGACCCTGTATCGAATCCTTACCACGCAGCCAACTACTGCATGTGAAGAGAATTGTACAGGATCCAGAAGTCCTACCGAGTAGATATGAACAAATGGTTAACCAATTTAGACAGAGAGGGTATCCACGTAAGAATCTATATCAACATCTGAGGAGGTGACCGTAAAGAAACCCAAACCCAGACAGATTCCATTTGTGACAACATACTCCGAACAGAGTGGAGATGTGGCTGGTATCTTGAGAAAACATTGGCCTATCTTAAAGAGTAATTTTCCCAAGATAGAGTCTCTTGCTTCACCACCACTTCTATCATACAGGCGTCCTATCAACCTGCGGGATAGGTTGGTGAGGGCAGATGTTCCTGTAAAGAGGAAGGTCCAAACATTTCTTGGCGCAAGGAGGACGGGATGTTTTTCGTGCCTTACATGCGTGAACTGTCCTTATATGATAAAGGGTAGTGTGTTCATACACCCAGGTACTGGATCACAGTATGATATCCGTCATTTTTTGACATGTGACAGTACGTTTGTCATATATGTACTACAATGTCCATGTGGTCTCCTCTATGTGGGGAGACCACATGTGACATGAAAACTCGACTGAACAATCATCGCTTTTCTATAAGACACAAGAGAACAGACTTGCTGGTTCCAAAGCATTTTGTTGAGTGCGGCCATACTAAGAGAGACCTAAAACGCATGATAATAGACCAGGTCCAAAGGGGTAGACGGGGTGGGGACCGCACTGTGACCCTCAAACAAAGGGAACTGCGGAGGATACACCGTCTACAGTCCCTTAAACCACAGGGCCTAAACGTCGATTTCAAATAGAATATTATGTAGCGCGGGGAGCCAGGTAAGTATATTCAGCGTGGGGGGCCCAGCAAATGGGGGATTGGATAACCCCCTTTTAAGTTTATAACAAACCCCCAAAACATGGAAAACTCATTCTTTATTAACATTTTAAAAATAATTCACGTTAAACACATACTTATAATACCGCCTCCATCGCAACAACCCTTACAATAAAGTTAGGTTGTTATAGACTTCAGGTTGTTTGTTTCTTCAGTGCAGACTTCTCCATTGTCATGAAAGTTACCTGTGAGTTTGTGTGATTGGGCACAACTAACTCAAGGGCCCATTACACGGGCCGAGAATTTTTCAGATAATCGCTAACAAGCGTTCATAGGAATGCCTGATAGCGATTGTCTGGTGGTGTAAAGGTGCCGCTGAGTACCCGATGAACGAGCAAATCACTTGTTTGTTGGGTAATTTAATCATTTGTGAAGGCACCTAAATTGTCGTTTGCGGGCAGCAGATCGTGCTGACTAAACGTGCTCTGCTGCCAGCAAACAACGATTCTGTATGGCGTCGAGCGATGGCATTAGTGATCACTCCTCCGATCGCTGCATGTAAATACACTAGTCTCCTCCACTGATGAGCAGGTGATTGTCAGGAAGAAATGCTTCTTCCCAACAATCACCTGATAAGTTGTCCCCGTCTAAAGGGACCTTTAGGAGCAGTGAGGGGGTAATAGGGAAGATAAGTGTGTTACTGATGCTGAGGCTGGCTTGGGGAACTAGGCATCTGTAAGTATCTCTGCATGCATGGAATACACAGCATGCTTGCAATGGAAAATTATAAATCCACTGCCAAATTTGTATAGGGGTCAGACTTAGGGTCTGTTCACTCTGAGTTTTTTGCTGCTGATTTTGCAGTGTTTCTGCCTCAAAGTCGGCTCCAAATCTGCTCCAAATATGACTCAAAAGAGCCTCCCATTCATTTCAGTGGGAAGCAGCATGTCCTATCTTGGGACAGAATCGGCGCTGATTTTCCCATTCAAATTAATGGGAAGCAAAAAAAAAAACACACAATTTCAGATGTGCACATTTTTTCATGTGTGAACGTACCTTAAAACGCCTGAATATAGTATAGAGTTTAATGAAAATCTGCCTATAAAAGTGAAAAACGCACGCGATTGTGAGGCGTAAAAGTGTGCTTGGATTCAGCGCTGATTTTTTACACATGTATATCAGACCCTTATGTTGAAAGCTGTGACAGAAATGCTTGTTTTCCTCATTTGAATAGAATTCATATCTTAAATGAAATGCTGGCGCAGTGTTTTGTCCTGTCTGTCATGGCAGGGCTCTAGCACAATACTTGCCCTGTCCTTCGGTAGCTGGCTGAATTCATGCAATTTAGATGCCAGGGGTGGATGCAAAAGAGTGCAGGTGTATTGGTTTTTCTTCTACAGTATACTACTGTCTTTTGTATCCACTTCGCATTTTGGCTGAAAGCTCTGTATGAAAATGTCATGTATGAATGGAGTGTTTTTTGTTTACTTGTTTTAGCGATACTTTTTACTTTTCATTAGTTACAGTTATGACTCTACAAGTGTCACTCAGTCCATTTAAAGGGGTAGTCTGACTTCAGTAAGTGGCAATTATCATGTAATACACTGCTTATTTCCATTTCACCCTACAATCCAGCAGTGGTGGCCGGCAAGCACAGCCACCGCTGTTGGATTACAGCGTCGTCATAACCATGGAAACGAGAAGTGTATAATGTGATGGAAAAATTAATCAGGCCAGCAAAGGAGGCAATATGGACAATCACAATACATTAGTAAGTGCCTTGTATTAAAGAGGCTCTCCAGGCTTTTAATATCGATGGCCTATCCTCATAATCGGTCATCAATATCAGATCAGCTGTATGAAGGGAAGGCGCTCACAATGCGCATGTGCCTTCTCTCTTTCTTCTCGCTGCTGCTGTGTCTATGGTGAGCAGGAAGATAGAAAGGAGATGGCATGCACGTGCCTTCCCTTCATACAGCTGATCGGCAGGGTTGCCAGGTGTCAGACCCCCGCCAATCTGAAATTGATGACCTATCCTGAGAATAGGTCATCAATATTAAAAGCCCGGAGAATCCCTTTAACTTCCTCTAGATCTGAGGTGCACAAGCTTTTCTGGTTGGGGGAAACATTGTCAGCCTGAACCAATTCCAAGGGCCGAAAATAAAACTTAAAAGGGTATTACCAACTGAAGTACTGTATTTGTCATATTGTACATACAGTATATAACATTATTACTGTATTTGTCATATTGTACATACAGTATATAACATTATTACTGTATTTGTCATATTGTACATACAGTATATAACATTAATGTCTAGTTACACTTCTAGAACTCCCATCTTATGGGAGAATACATGAAAGATACATGTGAGCAGCCACAAGACATAGACATACATGTCTGTTACCAGATGGTTGGGGGCCACACAGAATGGAATCGAGAGACGCATGTGGCCCCCGGGCCTCAGGTTGTGCACCCCGATCTAAATAAGTAATGCTATTTGCTGAAGTGATGCAACATCTTTCAGTATACCTCCTATAATCCACTTAAAAACCTCTTAAGATATGCATCTTAATAAGTAAACTCTGATGCACCAGAGTTTTTACAGGGAACATCCTCTTATTAATGTTGGTGCATCCTCAGGAAGTCCATGCACTAGCAGCAAGGGTACCCCACTAGAGACGGTGACCTAATCTGAGTATATATCGTTAAAGGGGTTCTCCAGGAATTAAAAAAATGAAAATACACAGAAGACCATGGGTATAGCTGCTGCCACTAGGAGGCGACACTAAGCAAAAAAAAAGTGTTAGCTCCTCCCCTCAGCTATACCCCTCCTGCAGACACTGAGCTAATCTGTTTTAGCTTAGTGTCTGTAGGAGGCAGACATGTTTTTCCTGCAGGTCTGCCAAAGACCTTTCCTTTTTATTTTTTCAGGTTCGGGCTACAGGCACCACAACTGCATACTGTAGATCCTGTAGCATTACCCGCCTTCCATTGGCAGAGTAGTTGCGCAATCAGTAGTACTTGCACTACCAGGGGACGCTGTACATCATGTCAGGCTCCCCTCCCTCCTTAGGCAGAGTAATTCCACTACCACTGGAAACCTCCATCTTATCGCATTATCTGCCTTTCTTTGGTGGAGTAATTGCTTCAACATTGACTACCACGACTACTCTCACTTCCTTGTTGCAAGGCATCCCGTTCCATGGGCGGTCTATTTGCTAGTCACGGTACCTACAATCGGCTTATCCCCCGTCAAAGGTGGTATTTTGTCACTACCACTGGATACTGTGACTACTTTCACACTATCCCCTTCCTCGGGTAGTCATTGTATAGATTGGTGTCGGGCGCCTACATGGCAGCCTCTGTCTTTCCAGGGTGTTGACCCACGACATGCCTTTCCTCGTGCCTTGAGTCCCTGTGCGGAGCATTCTAATTTTCTTGGTCATAATTGACACGCTCGGCGTCCACAGTCCTTAAGTAGGTGGAACGTCTGCACTGGTTGCCAGTTTTTCTTCCTTCTCAGGTGGAGTATTGCACTAGCACCAATTCATGGTGGCTACTGCTGTTTGACCTCATTTTCTGGTGGAGTCTCTCCTCTGGCCCTAGAGGCCATGGTTTCTGGTATGGCCTCCCCCTATGAGGCAATCTTTGCGCTGGCTATAGATATTATGGCTACTTCTGTTCCGTGACTACTACTGTGTGACCCCTTGCCAGTGGGAGTGTTTGTGTTCATCCTGGCGACAGTCACTGCGTTCTGGCTTACACGTACATGACGCATTGGCAGTGGGCACTGCACCTGTGGTTTGTTCCATATCCCCTTCCTCCATGTAGAGGCCAGGCATTTTGTGTGGTATATACAAACAGTTCTCCCTCTAAGGGTGGAACCTTCTCCCTGATTGTAGTGTGCTTATGTCTACATTTCCTTCCCCACAGGTGACACTGTGCTCATGTTCTGCCATCACTGGGTGCGGTAGATCCACCAGGTATTGTATGTATGTTGTTCCTGATGCGGTGGCTGATAGGTACACTTATTCTTTATGGTGCGGCCAACTGCCCATTCCTTGGCATGCCGCAGGTGATCGGTTTGCTCACTTCTGGTGTGCATTAGTACGGTTTTCTGTACCTGTTTTAACATACCGACTTCTATGGCGCTGGCTTGGCACCTTGTTCCTTTCACATGTAGTGCATCGCCTCTCCCATCTGTTGCGGTGACAGAATCGGCGTTGCCTCCTTGGGGAGTTTGGGTATGCACTTATCCAGTTGCATGTGAGTTGTCTACATTGCTCTCCTCACCGGGTAGAGCAGTTGTACTTTCCTTGTTGTCACCACTAACACTGGTTCTCTACTGAGCCGCATCAGCCTCTTCTACTTCTCGCCTCCTGCAAGGCGAGTAGTTCTGCTTTCTTTAGATACTGTTTCTGCCGGCTTGGCCAGTTTCCATAGCCATTGAGTTCTCGGATGCCCCCTTTCTGCTGTAGAGTGCCTGTGCTAGTGGTATTGGTTCGGTTACCATTTTTTTCTGGGACTTGTGGCGTTCGGCATCAACTCTCATTTCCTGGCGCAATATTTATACCATCTCTGCTTCCTTTCTGGCCGTTTTGTACCTTTCCTTGATAACCACATTCTCTGCTTCTTTAGGCGGAGTTGTTCCGCAGTGGTGGTCGATATGGTCTGATGGCTTTACACAGCCTTCATGTTTCCAGACATCAACATTTTTGATACCGGAAGACACTCCTTTTCTACCAGGTTACTCCTCAATTTTTGTGAGTTTTGGGTCGGTTTCACTGCCTTGTTCCCATTGTGTCTCTTCTCTCCCTCAAGATCTTTTTCTTGTGGGCCACTGTCATACCTGACGGCCAGGTTCTCTAACCCTGACTTGTTCGTCATGGTTCTGCTGGAGTGTTCTTCTCTTCTGACAGCCTGGCATGGAGTTGGGGGTTTTCCCCTTTCTGGCACCCCCTACTTCTACCCCCATGGGGGAAAGATTTGTCTCATCTGCAATCCTCTATCCAGACACCATTTTCAGTTCGTCTTCTTCCAACCAGTGTTCCACTGAGTGGTTTCTTTTTGCACCGCTCCTTCGCACGCTGCCTGTTTCCAGCCTTAGTGGAATTCCCCTTTTTTCTTTTCATGCCATGTCGTGACTGTTGATCACTCTAGGGTGTTTTTTTTCCTGGAGTGCTGATCCTTGGGTATCACCTTCCTTAGAAGTCTTCTAGGTTCAGGCTATGTTTGCTCTCTAAATCTACAAAACTACGCCTAAACAAGCAAATGTAGCAAAGGGTAGTATAATATAACTTAACATAGAAAATGTTAAGCTATGTTTGCTCTCTCCTGTATTTTCTGCAGTCGCTCCGTTTTGTTCTGGTGACTGACTTGTTTTCATTCTTGTCCATCAGGTGGATATTCTATGTGCTCTCCACTTCCTTGAAGTCTCCTAAGCCGTGACTTATGTTCCCTGGGCTGTTCTTTCTTCTGTCCAGCCGATGCCACTGTGTATTCAGCCGCTCTCAGCTGGCCTTCCTGCAAATGGCTCTTCCTGCCCTTTTCTGGTTTTTTGGGGTGTCTTTCCCTCGCATTTCTGCACGGGACTTATGACCGGACTTGGATTCGTTCTGGTCTTGTTCCCTCCCCATGGTACTGCTCTTTAATGTCCCATGGTTTTCTGTGTCCCCCAGTGATACGAGCGAGAAAATAGGATATTTTTGTGCTGACCTGTAAAATCCTTTTCTCGCTGAGTTCATTGGGAGACACAGCTCCCACCCCGTAAGTACATTGCTGGCTCTCCTTGATGGGTCCCACCGGTTCTTGATTTGGACCCATCTCCGTCTTTCTTCCTTTTTATTGTTTTCTGTTTGCTTCTCCTGGCTGCTCCTACGGCTTTCGTACAAACTGATTAGCTCAGTGTCTGCAGGAGGGGTATAGCTGAGGGGAGGAGCTAACACTTTTTTGCTGAGTGTCGCCTCCTAGTGGCAGCAGCTATACCCATGGTCTTCTGTTTCCCCAATGAACTCAGCGAAAAAAGGATTTTACAGGTTAGCACAAAAAAAAACCTATTTCTATACATTTAAATTTCTGGAGTCAAGGAGGCGGACCTATCAGTGACTGACAGCTATATGTGTATACACGGTCATAGAGGGAAGGCTGTCAGTCAGTCAAGAAGGTGGTCCTATCAAAGGCCAGCATGAACAGGAATTTAAATGAATGAAATAGGTTAGGGTACTTTTACACTAGCATTTTTGCTGGATCCGGCAGGGTCCATCAAAAACGCTTCCGTTACTGATAATACAACCATCTGCATCCGTTATGAACGGATCCGGTTGTATTATCTTTAACACAGCCAAGACGGATCTGTCATTAACTCTATTGAAAGTCAATGGGGACGGATCCGTTTTCTATTGTGGCAGAGAAAACGTCCCCATTGACTTGCATTGTGGGTCATGACGGATCCGTCTTGATCAGTTTCCCAGGACGGAAAGCAAACTTCAACATGTTGCGGTTCGCTCTCCAGTCTGGGAACTCAACTAAGCAGTTTTGTCCCCATTGACAATGAATGGGGACAAAACTGAAGCGTTTTCTTTTCCGTTATTGAGCCCCTATGACAGAACTCAATACCGGAAAACTTAAACGCTAGTGTGAAAGTACCCTTATACTTAATATTTTCCCATAAAACTATAAATCAATCTGCTCAGCTCCTTCTGCTCTATAATACGCTGCCTGTGGATTATTTTGCATTCTCATGGTGACAGTTTTCCTTTAAATATTAGAAATCAGGGCCTGTCTGTTAAATTACTTAATTCCCTAAGGATACTGGGGGGTATACCATGTGTAACCACAGATTTATTTGTCTTTAATCTTTTTAATACCCCGCTACACTTCTTCCAGGGGCAGACAGGCCACATTTAATGGGGGAGTTTACTTTGACACTCTGCATTTCACCTGACATTTAATTTTTCTCTGTGAATACAGTGAGAGAAAATGTTTAATAGATTCACTTTCTCATGTGAGGCATTTAATATTAATACATACAGTCCTGTTATTCATACCTATAACAGCATCATAGCTTGTTCATATATAATAAGTAATAGCTATGCAAATGATATTGTTTTGTGTTTATTACTAGGCTATGAAACACAAATATCAGGTAACATTTCGGAAACCTGACACTTGGTGGAAATATAAACCGAAAGAGCTTGAAAGGTAATATACCAGTAGTAAGTGTGTTTATTGTAGTTGGGTTTTAGTGTCCTTACTATAATAGTACTCTTTGATCCTGCCACTTAAACGGGAAACAAAACAAAAAAAAGAAAACAAAAACCACTAGGCTATCCACTAGGCTATCCATGATCTTCTGCAGTCTCCCAAGTGCTTTTCTTTCAACCCAGAACGAGTGGATCTTCCATTGATAAACAGCGACCCAGACTTATTTCTGGTACCTAGTTAAAAGGCCAACTAAAAAGGAGTTCAAACGCTTGAAGTATGTTAATCTGAGTTGTCCAAGTTTGTAAATAAAAAAATAGACTAGTATTGATGTGATGTGTTTGAATGGTCACCAGGTGATGCCACCATAGCTCAGAGGTAGTTATTTTTATTATCTTGCCCGACTATGTGCTGCACCTTTGCTTTGATTCCACCAGGGATTGCAGTGGGCAGGATTACCATGTAAAGAGCTACAGTTCCCTGATTCCTCTCCCCTCTCACAGGCTTTGCCTCTGTTCACATCTACTTCAGGTACCTCTAGTATAAGGCATAAGGTAACGCTGCAATTATATCTTCTCAGAGAATACAGTTCTCCTACTAATATACAACATGCCTTGCATGAGAAGAACATCCCATCCAGACACAGGAAGGGAGGGGAAGAGCCAGGGCACCGTGGTCATAAGATGCAGAGATTTGTTTTTGATTTGTTTTTGGAGGGGCATGTTGATGGAGGTCATGGCCATGTCTCTACATCTAAGACTGGCTTACAGAGGCATTTCAGATACAAACAGTACATTACTAAATATTAGGCTCGGTTCACACAACCATTGTGGCTTCCTTCTGTAATTTTGCTGTCAAATGGCTGTGATATGTCTGCATTTTATTGTCTGTGTTAAGGCTGGAAGATCCAGACTTCATAGAGGGTTCTGTAGGTGTTAGGCTTTCAGCCATATGTGCAAAGTATCAAAAAAATAAAATAAAACTCATCACTGGTGAATCTTTGATCCATTTCCAACACCAAGAATCCTTCTCTTCCGGTCCCCACTGGAACAGCAATGTGACCTGGCATCTACACGCATGTCGCTGCTGGCCTATCCCTGGCATCAGCAGTGGCAGAGGTCACTTACCGCGCCTGCACACATCACCGCAGAGGCAATTGATTAGTAACAGGCATGTAATGGATGCTACGTCTCAGGCCACTGATTGGGTGGCATTGGTGATATGCATGTAGATGGCATTTCACACTTCCGATCTAGCAAGGCCTGAAGCAGAGGAGAAGGTTCCTTTCACTGTAACTGGTCTCGTGACCGGTCTTTTTTATTTATTTATTTTTTTAACCCTTGCACCCAGCCTGAACATATGAAAAGGAGTTCCTGGTCTCCTAGAACCCCTTTAACAGTGCATTTCTGCTGATGTCATTTTTTTTATTTTATTTTTTAATCTTCAGGCGTAACCGTCATGGAGTAAAAAAAGAGAAGATCATAAAAATGTTAGAAAATTTTGAACGTGTGACTGTGAATTCTATATTAAATCTCGGTTCCCCAAAGTCAACTAGAAATGCTGATTGTTTCCAAATAAAAAAAGCTGAAAATACTGGGTGAGTATAAATCTGCTAATCTCCTTAATAAAATGTGTACGTGTCTACATAGCCTTTAGGTTCCTTTCATTTTCGGTATTCTGTATCTTTTCCTGTAAGCCAATACCAGGAGTAGAACCTACACATAACAAAATTATAATAGAAAGAGTTTGAAAAGTTTTTCATGAAAAGTACACGTTGGGCAAAACAAAATGCTAATCTATTCGCCCAAGATACATCCAACAGTTTGTGTTTTTTTTTTTTTCCAGTTTGGGACAGTCATTATGTTAAGGGGGCATTATCTTTTTGTGTAGACCTTTTACTTGGCAGATTTAGGGGAGAAGAATATCTTTACATTTAACCATATTGTATGGATTTTCACATGACTGTATTGCATTATTTGCACAATCCCTCTAAGTAAGAAGGGTCTTCATAAGGTAATGTAAAGGTGGCCCCTAGCATTCAGCTGTAATCTGCAAGGAATCTGACAAATAAAGCATTACACACTTTCCATGTAATGCGCAGATGTACCGAGTCCTCCTGAGACAGAGACCCTAAGTAGCTACTATCCTCCCTAGATAATGAATATCTTAAAAGTGTAACCCTTCTATAGTCACTCATAGTCAATGAACTACTTATTTGATTGTTTTTTCACTTCATTACAGTAGGTTCTTATGTTTTAGAAAAAAAAAACTAAAACAGTGTTGTTATATTTATAGGGAGCTTAATGTCTTGCCACGGTCTTTAAAAGAAGAAGAAACATCTCTTTGTAAAACTCCTGAATCTGGAAACATGGGGAATGCAGCTCCAGCCATACAGAAGAGCTTTGAAGTGTCTACAGATGGCTCAGAACTTTTTCCTGATGTTACAAAATCAGAGGGGGAAAACTATGTGGACTTAATTCAGTTAGAGCAAGATATTAATACAGAAAATGAGGGGCAATGCAAGGAAAACTGTTCGTCTGATGAGGCTTCTATAGAGGCAGCTGGAGATAACGAGGGTCCAGATATAGATAGTGGGTCCTTCCTGAACGAAAGACCAGAATTGCTTAGTTTTGTAGGAGATTGGCCTGTAGAGCAAACCATGAGTCAGAGGGCCCCACGGAGTAGAAAAGCCAGAGCAAGACATGAACGACACAATCCTGTGCAGAAAAATGGTGAAGATGATAAAACTGCAGACCCTGGTACAGAACAAATAGATACGGCTATTACACATGAACCAATAGATAATCAATCAAATGAAGAAGACCAGATGATAGAAGCGGCTGCTTTAGAAGTTGGTCATTGTGCTGACATCTCCACCGTGAATGATGGTAAAGAAGGTTTACTGGAATTGGAAAATCTGTTGTATACCTTATTAACGAAGGAAGATTGTGCCGAAGAAGATGGCAAATCTGAGGACCTGTTTATTGATAAGATCTCTGATGTTCAAGAGCAGGTATCTGAATGTACTGATGGCGTGACTACTCAAAGCACCTCAAGTGTTAATGAAGAAGTTAAAATAAAGCCAAGGACACCCCGACATAACTCTAGGCAATGCAAATTAGCACTAAACTTCCCAAACAACTGTGCTACCTCATCCAAGCGTGAGGAGTCAGAATGCCTTCAGCAGCCTATCATTGGCCCTTCTAAATTATCACAAACCGAGCCTCACGATTTTGCAATAGCATGGAGAGCAGAGAGGAATGAAGATGTTTTAGGTTCTGCAAAAATTATCCTAGGAGAAAGCAGTAGGTTCACATCGAAGTCATTAGATGGCAGCTCAGATGCTCAGGAGAGTATACCGTACAGAGTGATGCATCATAAAAGCACCTTTGTGGAGGAGGATGATATCATTAGTTTAGATGATCAGGACAGTTTAGTTATTCTTTGCAAACTCTTTAGGTCCCTTTCATTTGACGTAGTGAAGGATTTGTTTGAAAGGTGCAATAAAGATCTAGTATGGACAACAAACCTGCTTCTTGATTCTGGCGAAAAAATGTATAAGGACGAAGAATGTGAAATGGAGGACTGCAAAGGCTTAGAATCATGTTCCCATACAAATAAGGATAATCTTAAGGATAACAATTTTGTAATACTTGAGGAAGAATCTGTTATAGACTCTGTAGAACATTGTGAAAACGAGGACCGCAATTTTACCGACCTCAATTTAAAGGCGTCTGAATATTCTCCCTTTGTAAACGCATTTCCCCTTGTTGTTGCAGAAGAATTAAAAAATGGCAATGTTTTATCCTCTAATGAAATAAATCTTGGCCATCAGTGTACAGTTTCTTCTGAAATTCAAGAACTTTTTCCAAGCCATGAAACTATAATCGACACCATTGCTTCTGACCTAATGTGGCCTTCAGAGTTAGAGGCAGACCATCCTAATGTACACGATTCATCTCTCAGTATATTACAAAGCAGTAACAGATTGAAAACTATTAATAAGGGCAAAACAGAGGATATTCATTTGCATAACGCAAAGTTGGACAAAAAATTAGATTATGTTTCTGAAATATTAGCAGTTGGGAATTATGAAGAGAGAGAGTTTACAGAAGTCGCTGCAGATGTCGAAGAGGAAAAGAAGATGCAAAATAAAAGCGACTGTAGGTCACACTCTAAGGAATCCTTGCAATTTGATTATTTGGAGTTGACTTTGCCTCCAGAATTTGCCTATCAACTCACTGAGTTGTTTGGCCCAGTTGCAATTGATCCAGGTAATTATTGCAGAACTGTTATTATTATTTATTATTATTAAAGCGCCATTCATTCCATAGCGCTGTACATATGATAAGGGGTGCACATACATAATACAGACAATTGCACTAATCGTAAACAAGACGAGTTACAAACTGGTACAGAAGGAGAGAGAGCCCTGCCCGTGAGGGCTTACAATCTACATGGTATGGGAGAAGGACACAGTAGGTGCGGGTGAAGTTGGTCTTGGCGGTATAGAGGCACTAGGGTCACTGGTTGTAGGCTTGTCTGAAGAGGTGGGTTTTCAGGTTTCTTTTGAAGGATTCCACTGTAGGTGAGAGTCTGATATGTTGGGGTAGCGAGTTTCAGAGTATGGGGGATGCGCGGGAGAAATCTTGGAGTCGATTTTGGGAAGAGGTGATAAGAGGAGAGGAGAGAAGGAGGTCTTGTGAGGATCGGAGAGTGCGTGTGGGGATGTATGGGGAAAGTAGCTCAGAGATGTAGGGAGGGGACAGATGGGAGGGGACTAATAAATGTATGCATTCTAACATAATACATACAGTTCTTCTAAAAAATGGAAGATGTTTGACTTGGGCCTCCCATCCGGTCTATCGGTGTGGGTCCCAGCATTTGGATCCTACCGATCTAGCATCCAGTAGCCCCCAGATAAATTATAGACATGAGCTGCCTACATAGAGTTGATTCCTGTGAACGTGATTATCTGGCGGTGTAAAGGTGCCTCTGATTACCCTATGAACGAGCAAAATGCTCATTCATCGGGTAATCAAATTGTTTTTATAGGCACCTAAATCGTCGTCTGCCGGCAGCAGATCGTGCTGTGTAAACAGTCTCTGCTGCCAGCAAACAATGATTCAGTATGGGGACGAGCGATGGCATTAGTGATCACTCCTCCCCATACTGAGGAGGAGATCGCTACATGGAAGTGCATCAGTCTCCAACACTGACGAGCAGGCGATTGTCTGGAAGGAACTCTTCCACCCTGACAATCGCCTGCTGAATTGTCCCGGGAGGCTGAAGGGGTTCGAGGCCCACGTTCTCATTAACAGTGGGGTCCCAGCAGTAGGACCCCCACTGATCTAATACTAATCCCCTATTCTGTGGATAGACTATACCTTTAAACAAATAGAATACCCCTTTAATGTGTATACTGGCATCCCCCAGAATTGTGTGGAATACAGAGTTGAGGTAGCCTTTTGTGCCTTGTA
This sequence comes from Bufo bufo, assembly GCF_905171765.1. Taxonomy (NCBI): domain Eukaryota; kingdom Metazoa; phylum Chordata; class Amphibia; order Anura; family Bufonidae; genus Bufo; species Bufo bufo. Next base: position 739,447,660 of record NC_053390.1, on the reverse strand, counting down.
CAGCGGCCTGGAGGCAAGCCTGCACAAACTTGAATATCACTGGAATATGGCTTCTGGAAACATTTAGGGGGTTGAGGTGCCCTTGCTTCCTCCAAAAAAAAAAAAATTTTTTAAATATTTCTTTAAAAGGCTATTCCTATCTTATAAAGTTATACCACTAGGTCAGTGAGCGCTAACCTCCGGCACTCCAGCTGTGGTGAAACTATGACTATGACTCCCAGCATGCTCCAATCATTTCTATGGAGTTCTGAGAACAACCAAGCAAGTGTGCATCTTGGGAGTTGTAGTTTTACCATAGCTGCAGTGCCGGAGGTTAGCCATCACAGCACTAGGATATGCAATTGCTTTATGATCAATAAAAGTCCAACCTCTGGAACCCTCACCGATCGTAGGAATAAAGGGCCTGCAGTGCTGGTGTAGTACTGCTTCCCCTTTACCGATTTTGTTTTCCCCTGCACAGAGGCACTCCGGTCACCAGCTTTGCAGAGAACTACAGCACAGTTTAATGGGACCGCCGGCAGTTCCCTCCACAGTCGGGTGACTAGGGCATCTCTCTGTTTGGGAAAATTTGCAGTGAGCACTGTGGCCTCTTTGTTCTTAGGATTGGTGAGGGCCCATATCAATATGCCATCACGTTATAAAATGCCCTTTTAAATAGCAGACTGCAAAATCTGGTCAGGAATGCAGCCTATGACAAAAGCAGAGCCATATTCTGTAGTTAGCTCTCACTTGGATGTGTCTCCAATTCCCTTAGCGCCATCCTTTTATCATGACCAAGACTCCATTGTTCTTGGGGTATGTTGTCAGACCTTCACCATTCATACCTGACATATATAATTTATGTTTTACTTCTTCCACGTGGGATGAATGTCCAAACGAGCAAATCCTGGTGATTCAGTTTCCTGTAATATGGAGGGTAGTGATAATACAGTTTGGATCCTTCCTAGGTCTGGACTAACCACCATTCGCTGTACAGTATGTGTTTTCACATTTTCCTACTAATTACCGCCAGACCATTGGGCGGTTTTCTAGCAATCGCCGTAATTAAGGTCATTGGATTCAGAAAGAGACAAGTCCTGCCGTGCAGCTACCAGTTAATGCAGTTCCTCCATTATGAACACAGCTAGAAATAACAGAAACGTCTGATATTGATTATTAACTGTTTCAGCTTTGTTTTCTCTCCAGGCTCATTAACGTTTGAAGACTGTGTAGTGCCAATAGACCTGAAATTGGCTGAATCTATTCATCAGAAGTGGAAAGAATCAATTATGGTTAGTAAATGACTCCAGTGTGTGAGCTCTAAGTAAGTTTAAAAAAAAAAAAAAAGATTTTTGTTTAATAAAATTCAATCAGGATGTTAACCCGTGAAGGGGTTCTCCAGGATTGAACAATTGATTTATCTATCCCTAGGATAGGTCATCAGTATACGATTGGCAGGGGTCCAACAGAACGCACCCCTGATCAGCTGTTTGGGAGTAGCTCCAGCACCAGAACTACATACCTGCATGTACTGTGTAGTGGTCAGTGCTGGTTACTGCAGCACTGCTGCTATTGAAGTGAATAGAATCAGCACTGCAGTAGCCAGTTGTGTAGTATTGGTGCAGCTGTTCAGCAGAAGTGCAGGGTGTCTGACCCTCGCCAATGTGATATTCATGATCTTTCATAGGGCTAGATCATTAATTGTTAATTCCTGGATAACCCCTTTAACCACCTCAGGACCGCCGTACGCAGGATTGCGTGTTTGCGGCGGCCCTGCTCTTCTGGGTGGACGCGCCGGTGCGTCCTCTCGCGAGACGCGAGATTTCCTGTGAACGCGCGCACACAGGCGCGCGCGCTCACAGGAACGGAAGGTAAGAGAGTTGATCTCCAGCCTGCCAGCGGCGATCGTTCGCTGGCAGGCTGGAGATGTGTTTTTTTTAACCCCTAACAGGTATATTAGACGCTGTTTTGATAACAGCGTCTAATATACCTGCTACCTGGTCCTCTGGTGGTCCCCTTTGTTTGGATCGACCACCAGAGGACACAGGTAGCTCAGTAAAGTCCCACCAAGCACCACTACACTACACTACACCCCCCCCCCGTCACTTATTAACCCCTTATTAGCCCCTGATCACCCCATATAGACTCCCTGATCACCCCCCTGTCATTGATTACACCCCTGTCATTGATCAACCCCCTGTAAAGCTCCATTCAGACGTCCGCATGATTTTTACGGATCCACTGATGGATGGATCGGATCCGCAAAACGCATACGGGCGTCTGAATGAAGCCTTACAGGGGCGTGATCAATGACTGTGGTGATCACCCCATATAGACTCCCTGATCACCCCCCTGTCATTGATTACCCCCCTGTCATTGATTCCCCCCCTGTAAAGCTCCATTCAGATGTCCGCATGATTTTTACGGATGCACTGATAGATGGATCGGATCCGCAAAACGCATCCGGACGTCTGAATGAAGCCTTACAGGGGCGTGATCAATGACTGTGGTGATCACCCCATATAGACTCCCTGATCACCCCCCTGTCATTGATTACCCCCCTGTAAAGCTCCATTCAGATGTCCGCATGATTTTTACGGATGCACTGATAGATGGATCGGATCCGCAAAACGCATCCGGACGTCTGAATGAAGCCTTACAGGGGCGTGATCAATGACTGTGGTGATCACCCCATATAGACTCCCTGATCACCCCCCTGTCATTGATTACCCCCCTGTAAAGCTCCATTCAGATGTCCGCATGATTTTTACGGATGCACTGATAGATGGATCGGATCCGCAAAACGCATCCGAACGTCTGAATGAAGCCTTACAGGGGCGTGATCAATGACTGTGGTGATCACCCCATATAGACTCCCTGATCACCCCCCTGTCATTGATTACACCCCTGTCATTGATCACCCCCCTGTAAAGCTCCATTCAGACGTCCGCATGATTTTTACGGATCCACTGATAGATGGATCGGATCCGCAAAACGCATCCGGACGTCTGAATGAAGCCTTACAGGGGCATGATCAATGACTGTGGTGATCACCCCATATAGACTCCCTGATCACCCCCCTGTCATTGATTACCCCCCTGTAAAGCTCCATTCAGATGTCCGCATGATTTTTACGGATGCACTGATAGATGGATCGGATCCGCAAAACGCATCCGGACGTCTGAATGAAGCCTTACAGGGGCGTGATCAATGACTGTGGTGATCACCCCATATAGACTCCCTGATCACCCCCCTGTCATTGATTACACCCCTGTCATTGATCACCCCCCTGTAAAGCTCCATTCAGACGTCCGCATGATTTTTACGGATCCACTGATAGATGGATCGGATCCGCAAAACGCATCCGGACGTCTGAATGAAGCCTTACAGGGGCATGATCAATGACTGTGGTGATCACCCCATATAGACTCCCTGATCACCCCCCTGTCATTGATTACCCCCCTGTAAAGCTCCATTCAGATGTCCGCATGATTTTTACGGATGCACTGATAGATGGATCGGATCCGCAAAACGCATACGGACGTCTGAATGAAGCCTTACACGGGCATGATCAATGACTGTGGTTATCACCCCATATAGACTCCCTGATCACCCCCCTGTCATTGATCACCCCCCCCCTGTCATTGATCACCCCCCTGTCATTGATCACCCCCCTGTCATTGATCACCCCTCTGTAAGGCTCCATTCAGACATTTTTTTGGCCCAAGTTAGCGGAATTTTTATTTATTTTTCTTACAAAGTCTCATATTCCACTAACTTGTGTCAAAAAATAAAATCTCACATGAACTCACCATACCCCTCACGGAATCCAAATGCGTAAAATTTTTTAGACATGTATATTCCAGACTTCTTCTCACGCTTTAGGGCCCCTAGAATGCCAGGGCAGTATAAATACGCCACATGTGACCCCATTTCGGAAAGAAGACACCCCCAGGTATTCCGTGAGGGGCATATTGAGTCCATGAAAGATTGAAATTTTTGTCCCAAGTTAGCGGAACGGGAGACTTTGTGAGAAAAAAATAAAAAATATCAATTTCCGCTAACTTGTGCCAAAAAAAAAAAATTTCTATGAACTCGCCATGCCCCTCATTGAATACCTTGGGGTGTCTTCTTTCCAAAATGGGGTCACATGTGGGGTATTTATATTGCCCTGGCATTCTAGGGGCCCCAAAGCGTGAGAAGAAGTCTGGTATCCAAATGTCTAAAAATGCCCTCATAAAATGAATGTGGGCCCCTTTGCGCATCTAGGCTGCAAAAAAGTGTCACACATGTGGTATCGCCGTACTCAGGAGAAGTTGGGGAATGTGTTTTGGGGTGTCATTTTACAAATACCCATGCTGGGTGAGAGAAATATCTTGGTCAAATGCCAACTTTGTATAAAAAAATGGGAAAAGTTGTCTTTTGCCAAGATATTTCTCTCACCCAGCAAGGGTATATGTAAAATGACACCCCAAAACACATTCCCCAACTTCTCCTGAATACGGCGATACCACATGTGTGACACTTTTTTGCAGCCTAGGTGGGCAAAGGGGCCCATATTCCAAAGAGCACCTTTAGGATTTCACAGGTCATTTACCTACCTAACACACATTAGGGCCCCTGGAAAATGCCAGGGCAGTATAACTACCACACAAGTGACCCCATTTTGGAAAGAAGACACCCCAAGGTATTCCGTGAGGGGCATGGCGAGTTCCTAGAATTTTTTATTTTTTGTCACAAGTTAGTGGAAAATGCTGATTTTTTTTTTTTTTTTTTTTTTTTTATACAAAGTCTCATATTCCACTAACTTGTGACAAAAAATAAAAACTTCCATGAACTCACTATGCCCATCAGCGAATACCTTGGGGTCTCTTCTTTCCAAAATGGGGTCACTTGTGGGGTAGTTATACTGCCCTGGCATTCTAGGGGCCCAAATGTGTGGTAAGGAGTTTGAAATCAAATTCTGTAAAAAATGACAAGTGAAATCCGAAAGGTGCTCTTTGGAATATGGGCCCCTTTGCCCACCTAGGCTGCAAAAAAGTGTCACACATCTGGTATCTCCGTACTCAGGAGAAGGTGGGGAATGTGTTTTGGGGTGTCATTTTATATATACCCATGCTGGGTGAGAGAAATATCTTGGCAAACGACAACTTTTCCCATTTTTTTATACAAAGTTGGCATTTGACCAAGATATTTATCTCACCCAGCATGGGTATATGTAAAAAGACACCCCAAAACACATTCCTCAACTTCTCCTGAATACAGAGATACCAGATGTGTGACACTTTTTTGCAGCCTAGGTGGGCAAAGGGGCCCATATGCCAAAGAGCACCTTTCGGATTTCACAGGTCAATTTTTACAGAATTTGATTTCAAACTCCTTACCACACATTTGGGCCCCTAGAATGCCAGGGCAGTATAACTACCCCACAAGTGACCCCATTTTGGAAAGAAGAGACCCCAAGGTATTCGCTGATGGGCATAGTGAGTTCATGGAAGTTTTTATTTTTTGTCACAAGTTAGTGGAATATGAGACTTTGTATGAAAAAAAAAAAAAAAAAAAAAATCATCATTTTCCACTAACTTGTGACAAAAAATAAAAAATTCTAGGAACTCGCCATGCCCCTCACGGAATACCTTGGGGTGTCTTCTTTCCAAAATGGGGTCACTTGTGGGGTAGTTATACTGCCCTGGCATTCTAGGGGCCCAAATGTGTGGTAAGGAGTTTGAAATCAAATTCAGTAAAAAATGACAAGTGAAATCCGAAAGGTGCTCTTTGGAATATGGGCCCCTTTGCCCACCTAGGCTGCAAAAAAGTGTCACACATCTGGTATCTCCGTACTCAGGAGAAGGTGGGGAATGTGTTTTGGGGTGTCATTTTATATATACCCATGCTGGGTGAGAGAAATATCTTGGCAAAAGACAACTTTTCCCATTTTTTTATACAAAGTTGTCATTTGACCAAGATATTTATCTCACCCAGCATGGGTATATGTAAAAAGACACCCCAAAACACATTCCTCAACTTCTCCTGAGTACGGGGATACCAGATGTGTGACACTTTTTTGCAGCCTAGGTGGGCAAAGGGGCCCATATTCCAAAGAGCACCTTTCGGATTTCACTTGTCATTTTTTACAGAATTTGATTTCAAACTCCTTACCACACATTTGGGCCCCTAGAATGCCAGGGCAGTATAACTACCCCACAAGTGACCCCATTTTGGAAAGAAGAGACCCCAAGGTATTCGCTGATGGGCATAGTGAGTTCATAGAACTTTTTATTTTTTGTCACAAGTTAGTGGAATATGAGACTTTGTAAGAAAAAAAAAAAAAAAAAAAAAAATCATAATTTTCCGCTAACTTGTGACAAAAAATAAAAAGTTCTATGAACTCACTATGCCCATCAGCGAATACCTTAGGGTGTGTACTTTCAGAAATGGGGTCATTTGTGGGGTGTTTGTACTGTCTGGGCATTGTAGAACCTCAGGAAACATGACAGGTGCTCAGAAAGTCAGAGCTGCTGCAAAAAGCGGAAATTCACATTTTTGTACCATAGTTTGTAAACGCTATAACTTTTACCCAAACCATTTTTTTTCTACCCAAACATTTTTTTTTTATCAAAGACATGTAGAACTATAAATTTAGAGCAAAATTTCTATATGGATGTCGTTTTTTTTGCAAAATTTTACAACTGAAAGTGAAAAATGTCATTTTTTTGCAAAAAAATCGTTAAATTTCGATTAATAACAAAAAAAGTAAAAATGTCAGCAGCAATGAAATACCACCAAATGAAAGCTCTATTAGTGAGAAGAAAAGGAGGTAAAATTCATTTGGGTGGTAAGTTGCATGACCGAGCAATAAACGGTGAAAGTAGTGTAGGTCAGAAGTGTAAAAAGTGGCCTGGTCTTTCAGGGTGTTTAAGCACTGGGGGCTGAGGTGGTTAATTGACTGGCAAATTTTGGACCTTAAGGATGAGCTTTCCAAGGGACCCCCAGTGAGTGCGAGGTTCAGGGAATCCCCAGTGAGTGTGCAGGGCCATGGAACCCTGCAGGGAGTGTGGGAGATCCATAGAACTGCCCATTGAGCATGTGAAGTCCATTAACTGCCCACTGAGGGCGTGAGGACCACGGGACACCCTACCCCAGTGAGGGCGCGAGGTCCACGGGACACCCTACCCCAGTGAGGGCGCGAGGTCCACGGGACACCCTACCCCAGGGAGGGCGCGAGGTCCACGGGACACCCTACCCCAGGGAGGGCGCGAGGTCCACGGGACACCCTACCCCAGGGAGGGCGCGAGGTCCACGGGACACCCTACCCCAGGGAGGGCGCGAGGTCCACGGGACACCCTACCCCAGGGAGGGCGCGAGGTCCACGGGACACCCTACCCCAGGGAGGGCGCGAGGTCCACGGGACACCCTACCCCAGGGAGGGCGCGAGGTCCACGGGACACCCTACCCCAGGGAGGGCGCGAGGTCCACGGGACACCCTACCCCAGGGAGGGCGCGAGGTCCACGGGACACCCTACCCCAGGGAGGGCGCAAGGTCCACGGGACACCCTACCCCAGGGAGGGCGCGAGGTCCACGGGACACCCTACCCCATTGAAGAGTATACCTTGAGAGGTGACAACTTGGTGGCAGCATAAGAGAGGTATAACCTGTATTTCACCCAGTGGCACAATATCTGTTCTCCTGAAGCCCCAGCATTAAGTGTGCCAGATTGAATTGTCTGCAGTTGAGGGCTAAAACGTAATCCTGCTCAGAACCCCAAGAAGTAGACTGCTATTCGGTTCAGACCTGGGCCATGGAGCATGGTTCTGGTTAGCTATGTAATATATTGTTTCAGCAGCTTTACTAGTTCACTCATTTGGAACAACATGCAGAAAAGGGGATGTTATTTTAATTTTATTGTAACTGTATTTTTTCATTCTTCAGGAGAGACAAAGACAAGAAGCTTTATCTTATCAGCTCATTTTCCAAGGCATGTATATTTTTCTGTTAGTAATTTATAGGTGTTATTCCGCTATTACAACTTATCACCTCTCCACAGAAAAAGTGATAAGCGTTAAAACACTGAGGGTCCCATCTCCCTTTTGAGTGGAGCGGAGTGATGGTCACATGAGCACTGTGTTGCATCCTCTATAGGACTGACAGTGAGAACTGAATACATCACTTAGCTATCATGGTCAGCTCCATAGAGAGTGAATGGAGTAATGGTATTGCTCTATTTAACCCCTTAACGCAAAACGCCGTGCATGTACGGCGGGGGATGCATTGCCAGAATGCATTCCGCCGTACATGCACGGCAGGCTGATTGCGCGGCACCGGAGAGGTGCGCATCTGATCACTGCAGGGATCCGGCAGTCCCTGGTAGCCGGGCCCCTGTTGTATCGCGATGGCGGCGGATTAACCTCTTCTATGCCCCGGTTCGTGCTGACCGCAACATAGAAGTTGTTTCCGGCGGGTGAGTGAGTGCATCGAGTCCCCGTGCTGCTGTGGCGGGGACTCGATGTGTCAGAAGGCAGCCCGATGCCTTGCACGGCATTGGGACCTGCCTTCTATGGGTGCCGAGGAGATCCAGCCCCAGGCTCGGTCTCCTAGGCAACCTGTTATTGTAAGATTCAGTGTAATACACTAACAGGCAATGCATTACAATACAGATGTAAGTTTCAAGTAAAAAAAAAATATGAAAAAAACGCCCCTTTCCCCTGATTTTATAATAAAAAATAGAAAAAAAAAAACGCACATACCCGCTTCCCTAACAACCTGCTCTATGAAAATACTACATGACCTAACCCCTCAGGTGAACACCGTAAAAACGGTGTCAAAAAAGCCATTTATTTTTTTGTCACCTTGCATCACCAAAAGTCTAATAGCAAGCGATCAAAAAGTCCCCAAAATTGTACCAATCAAACCGTCATCTCATCCCGCAAAAATGATACCCTACCTAAGAGAATCGCCCAAAAAAAAAAACTATGGGGCTCAGACTATGGTGACACTAAAACATAATATAATATTTTTTTTTGTTTCAAAAATGATATTAGTGTATAAAACTTAAATAAATAAAAAAAAGTATACATATTAAGTATCGCCGCATCCGTAGCAACCTTCTCTAACAAATGTCACATGATTTAACCCCTCAGGTGAACACCGTAAAAAAAAAAATAATAATAATGTCAAAAAGTCATATGCACCCCAAAATTGTACCAATCAAACCATCATCTCATGCAAACATGAGGAGAGAAATAGAAGAGCAGCACTCACCGGCGTGGTTCAAATCCTTTATTCATACAAAATAGATAGAATCTTCGGGCAGGAGCATACGGTGCGATACAGCTGGAGTGAGCGGCGACGGCCGTTTCGCGCTAACTTGCGCTTCGACTCGTCTGACGAATCGCAATTTAGCGCGAAATGGCCGTCGCCGCTCACTCCAGCTGTATCGCACCTTATGCTCCTGCCCGAAGATTTTATCTCTTTTGTATGAATAAAGGATTTGAACCACGCCGGGGAGTGCTGCTCTTCTATTTCTCTCCTCATGTTTGCAAGTTCGCTGTCAAAGCTGTGCACCACCTAGACGTGTATAAGACAGGTAGTTGAAGACCGGGTGTTAATTCAAATGTGACGTCTGGCAGTGCCGCCTATCTCTCTTTTCTCCATACCTTTAAACCATCATCTTATACTGAAAAGAATGAGCCCCTACATAAGACAGTCACCCAAAAAGTAAAAAAACCTATGGCTTTCAGAATATGGATACACAAAGAAATCATTTTTTTTTTTAAATGCTTTATTATGTAAAACTGATACAACCAAGCAAAGAAAGTAGTCCTATTTGGTATTGTCGTGTCCGTAACAACCTGCTCTATAAAAATAGCTCATGATCTAACCTGTCAGATAAACGTTGTAAATAACAAAACATAAAAACAGTGCCAAAACAGCTATTTTTTTTTGTTACCTTGCCTCACAAAAAGTGTAATATAGAGCAACCAAAAATAATCTGTACCCTAAAATAGTACCAATTAAACTGCCACCTTATCCCGTAGTTTCCAAAATGGGGTTATCTTTTTGTAGTTTCTACTCTAAGAGTGCATCAGATGTGACATGGCAAGTTAAAATTATCCCAGTGAAATCTGCCCTTCAAAAACCATATGGCGTTCCTTTCCTTCTGCGCCGTGCCGTGTGCCCGTACAGCAGTTTACCACCACATATGGGGTGTTTCTGTAAACTACAAAATCCTGGCTTTGTTAGTAGAAAAAAATGATTAAAATGGAAAATCTGCCCAAAAAAAGTGAAATTCTGAAATTCCATATCCATTTTTAATTAATTCTTGTGGAACACCTAAAAGGTTAACAAAGTTAGTAAAATCAGTTTTGAATACCTTGAGGGGTGTAGTTTCTAAAATGGGGTCACTTTTTTTGGAGTTTCTACTCTAGGGGTGCATCAGGGGGGCTTCAAATGGGACATGGTGTCAAAAAGCCAGTCCATCAAAATCTGCCTTCCAAAAACCATTTGGCATTCCTTTCCTTCTGCGCCCTGCCGTGTGGCCATACAGCAGTTTACGACCACATATGGGGTGTTTCTGTAAACTACAGAATCGGGGCAATAAATATTATATTAATTCTTGTGGAACACCTAAAGGGTTAACAAAGTTTGTAAAATCAGTTTTGAATACCTTGATGGGTGTAGTTTCTAAAATGGGGTCATTTATGGGTGGTTTCTATCATGTAAGCCTCACAAAGTGACTTCCGACCTGAACTGTTCTTTAAAAAGTGGGTTTTGGCAATTTTCTGAAAAATTTAAAGATTTGCTTCTAAACTTTATAAGCCTTCTAACATTCCCAAAAAATAAAATGGCATTCACAAAATGATCCAAACATGAAGTAGACATATGGGAAATGTAAAGTAATAACTATTATATAATAACTGTTTTAAAAGCAGAGAAATTGAAATTTGGAAAGTTGTGAATTTTTCAAAATTTTGAGTAAATTTGGTATTTTTTTTATAAATAAAAATGAAATATTTTGATTCAAATTTACCACTGTCATGTATGTGATGAGAAAACATTCTCAGAATGGCCTGGATAAGTAAGAGCGTTTTAAAGTTATCACCACATAAAAATCAGTCTGGTCCTTAAGGTGAAAAATGGCCCGGTCCTTAAGGGGTTAAAAAGGGCATGGGACCCTCATTCTCTTAATCGATGGAGGTCCCAGCGGGTAAACACTTGTCACCTATCCTTTGGGTAATGGATAAGTCGTAATGGTGGGGCAACCGCTTTAATGCAGCTGCTCCACATCTTAAGCACTCCAGTGTTGAAAAAGTAAGCAACTTTACAATAGTTATGGATTAAAAATGTCCTAACATTTTGTTTATACAGCTACAGTTTCAATGTCCAACTCCATCTTTGACTACAAATATAAACTAAAAACCTACATGAAGAAATCTGCTGTTGTGGGTGCATTTCAATATAATTCAGTATCGCTGCCAGGCTCAGGCTTTACCTCTTGGAAAGAAAGGCAAGATGAGATTTTTATTAGCAGTTTTGCTGTTTGTCCAAAGACTCTTAATGAGGTTTTACAGGTCTAGAAAACAAAGCTGCTGCTGTTTGTGGTATTGTCACCCAGCCCCATTTACTTAAATTGTACCTCCGATTCTAAACAGGTTTCCATAAATCTGTAGTATGATTGGAAATACAAAACTGTATAATAGATCTTGTAGAAAAATGCCTCTATTTCCACTTATCGGGCTCCTGTCATTCATCCCCTGCCTCCTGACAAGGAGGGAGGCACAGAGATGCTGTTGCTTCTTCTAGTAAGTGCTTTACTGTCTCACTCCAGTGCTGGATTCACATCAGTACTGCTTAGTACTACTGTATAATGTCCCCGATGCTGTTGCTGCTTCGTGGTGTATGTGAGAAAGAAAGGAAAGCAGGCTCTCCTCTTCTCTCTGTGTGCTGTGTATGGGAGACATAACAGCTAGTTTCCTGCTCCCTCCTCCCTTCCTCCATAAACTTCTATGGGCAGCAGCTGTAACCTGATTTATCAGTGAGCCCGGTGCTCCAGATACAACACATGGAGAGGTGTGGCAGTCATTCTTTTATAATACTTGGTAACCATTTTAACATGAATAGTGTTTTAGGAAAAGCACTTTAAAGCATGATCTGTCAGCAATATGTCTAATTTAGTAATTACATGTCTTCATCATGTAATGACAGTGCTGGAGAACATTTGTTCTGCCATTCCTCTTACTCATCCTGAAAATGTATGAATCAATTTACAACTTGGTGTTACATTAATAGGATGTGTCTCTACAGTCCAGTACTGTCATCACTGAGTGGACAGTGTCAGATTATGTAGCAACCAATCCCATTGACAAGGAGAACGGTAACACCGTTATCGGTGTAATGATACATTTCTAGTAGGGATAACGGAGAAATTGCATAACTCTGAATTCTAAGAAAAATGCTGGTATTTTTTACTCCTATCTAGGAGAGCTGCTGGTCCTCTTAAATACATAATAGTATCAATGAATTATCAAAGTTTGACATTTAAAACTTTTTTTTTTTTCTTTCCTGCAGACAGCTTACCAGATGACCCAGTTGACCTCCTGGATAATGTTTCCCAAAAACCAGAGTCTGGTGTGTCACAGAGAGATACAGATCTGTTCCCATTCATGGATCAGTGGAACACAAGAGTAAAAAAGGTGTCATTGCGGCAGATCATTGCAGAAGAAATGGCATTACAGGCCCACGAAGACTCGGTATGGAGAAACTGCAGTAAAACAAACATTTAGGCTACATGAAAAAAAGATAACACCCCCCACATGTCAGATATATTCATAGCAGAAAATGAGCATTTCAGTGCGGTCTGTCCAATTAAGTGCATCTTTTGTACTGTAGAAGAAGTCTTCATCAAGTAAAAACTGTGCTGTGAAACTGAAGGAGAAGCAGCTGTTGGAATTGTTTCCTTATGTCGAGCAGCAGCTACTACTTGATATCTTCAAGGAAAACGAGTAAGAAAGATCTATACTCTATTTATTTGCAGTTATATAAAACAATAGACTAAAGGTGGATTTAGACGAGCAGATAATCGTTTAAACGACTACCGACCGAACGTTCCAGCAGACAACTAGCACTTAAATTGAAGGATTATTGTGTAAAATGTAGTATTTATTTATTGTATAATCGTTAATACGCCTGCCTACACAGGGCTCTCTATCGTCCAGAATGTCCACGATGCACATTTACATAACCCAATTCATTAACGACAAACTATGATTATACTTGTTTGCATCAGCGATTTCAGATGTTGAACAAGTGTTTTTGGTCCAATCGCTCAGTCGTTAGAAACATTTAAATGCCACGATTCTCGTCCTATCTTTCATCGCTTGCTTTCGAAACATAACGATTATCTTCTCGTCTAAATCCACCTTAGCGTATATTTTGTTTTGTTTGTTCGCGTAGACCCAGAGTTACAGAAGCAGTGCAGCTTATTCTGTCACACTGTTTGCATAGTTCCCATTCACTACAATGGCCTTCCTGCTCTGGTGTTTCTGTAAACCCAGGCACTTAGAGCCGGTGCTTAGTCCCAACTTGCCATTGTAATGGCGAGATGGGACAATCCCCTTAAAGGGCATCTCTCAGCAGATTTGTACCTATGAAACTGGCTGACCTTTTGCATGTGAGCTTGGCGGCTGAAGGCATCTGTGTTGGTCCCATGTTCATATGTTCCCACATGCTGAGAAAAATGAAGTTTTAATATATGCAAACAAGCCTCTAGGAGCAACGGGGGCATTGCTCTTACTCCTAGAGGCTTAGCTCTCTCTGCAACTGCTGTGCCCTCTGCACTTTGATTGACAGGGCCAGGCGGTGTAAATGTGATGTCATCTAGCCCTAACTTCTTTGAATGTAAATCCAAAGTGCAGGGGGCGCATGTAGCTTAGCCTCTAGGTGTAATGACACCTCCCCTGTTGCTCCTAGAGGCTCATTTGCATATATTAAAACATCCTTTTTCTCAGCAATGCGGCACATATGAACATTGGACCAACGCAGATGCCTTCAGCTGCCAAGTGCACATGTAACAGGTCAGTCAGTGTCATAGGTACAAGTCTGCTGACTGATGCCCTTTAGGGTCCGTTCACACGTTTCATAGAATGCGCAATTATCCGGAACGGGTGCGGACCCATTCATTCTCTATGGGGCAGGAATGGATGCGGACAGCACACAGTATGCTGTCCGCACTCGCATTTCCGGAGCGCGGTCCCAAACTTCCGGGCCGCGGCTCCGGAAAAAAATAGAACATGTCCTATTCTTGTCTGCAATTGCGGACAAGAATAGGCAGTTCTATGGGGGTGCTGGCCGGGTGTACTGTGGATTCGCAATTTGCAGATCCGCAATACACTACGGACGTGTGAATAAACCCTTAAAGGGAACCTGTCATGTGGATATTTGATTATAATCTAACTAATTATATACAATCATTAACTATTAAAAAGTACCTTAGATGTATTCATTTACTGGTGTGACAGATGGTTACCTCATAATATACACACAAAGATGCCGCATGCTAATGAGCTGATTTGAGTCCAGCGTGATGTCAGTGAGTCCAGCGTATATTTAATTCAGAGCTATAGCCACTCCCCTGCCCACCTGCTGCTGATTCCTATGGAAACAAACTGTCATTCAGCAGCAGGTAGGCGGGGAGAGTCAGGAGCTCATGAATATTCATGACTCATCATTATCAGCTGGAGCTTTTCAATACAAGATGTTGGCAGATTGATTCTCTTAGCACAATGCTGGGTCACTTTCTTTAATTGACCCAGTCAATCACTTATTTATGTTGCCCTTAGTTAGGACACCATAAAACTGGTTACAGGTTCCCTTTAAGGTGAGGTTTGTTTTACTTTGGTTCACAGTTATTCTTTAGAGAAGACTGAGCAGTTCATGAGCTCTGTCCTGGAGGCTGACCCTGTGCAGAATGTGATAGCGCAAGGCTTCAAGCAAGCAGTGTCCACAGCGACTGAAACAAACAAGGAAAAGGTAATACTGCTTCAAAATAGGCTTAAGTGTTATTGTAAAATTAAAGGGGTTGGGAACATGTGTGCATCTAGCATTAAGCGTTAAAGGGGTTGGCCACATTTTGGTCTTGTTTTGGCAGACCCCCTTTTTGCCAGACCTGTAAAGGAGAGCATACTTACCTGCTCCCACCACCAAGTCCAGGCTTCTATGATTCCTGGCTTCGGCTGTCTCGCTTGGGTCCCCTGCTGTCAAATCTGCTTTGATGCTACTGTCTCTTTGGTCATTTGACATAACCCCTTGCGTCATGTCAGTTGGTCATGTCACTACTGCAGCCACTCAAAAGTAAATGTTGACAGCTGGGGATGCGTTTTAGAGGCATTGGTTGCTGAGGCGGACATAGCAGTTACATTTTTCTATAAAAAGTATCAAGTGTCATCTTCAGTTATTACATACTGACATTTTATATTATAAAACCAAGATTAGAAATGCTTTATTTTTATTTTTTTATTGTTATTTGTATGTATTTGTGATGTAGCTGTGTACACTAACAGAATGTGTTCATTTTATTTTCTGATCGATTGGAAAAGAAATTGAAGCCAGATAAAGAAATCCTCAATGAGCGATATTTCCAGGACTTGGATTACCCAAATTATGATGACTTCAGAGCGGAGGCCTTTCTCTATCATCAGAAGCAGCAGGAGAGCTACAGGAAAGCCGCAGAAGCTCATAACAGGGGCATGAAGCAAGTAGCAACGTATTATGCTCAACAGGTTGGTTCTACTAAATGCAGAACATAAATTACAATTAACAGACACCCTATCCAACAATTGACGGTTTTGTAATGGTCATCGCTTTACAATAGGGCTATCTGTACGGGCAGAAGATGAAAGAAGAGCATCGGAGAGCAGCTGTAGAGATCTTCGAGAGCGCTAATGAGTATCTATTGCCAGAGAATATATTAGATTTACATGGACTCCATCTGGATGAAGCAATGAAACACTTCCGCAAAGTGCTGCAGGAGAAGACAGATGGTAGCTATATTAACACTGGTCTGAGTGGGTTTTAATTGAATTATTGAGGATGCATGTATCAGTCTACTTGTGTGAAATAGGAAACGGGTCGTATGTTCTTGAGAATCAAGGTGTAAAAGTGTATATTAAAGTAGACTCCTCACATGCTAAATAATTGCTACAATATATCGGTATTGTAAAATGAAGCATAGTCACATCTGTTTTCTGGTGCTGGAGACTGATACTGCTGCAGGGCCGTTTAGTTACAGCTGAGCTGCTCACGATTGTTCAGATGTATTCACTTTGCAGTGGTATTGTGTGTGTGTTGCTGCAATTCTGTGCAGAATTTTGTCACTTCACTTTTGTGCAGGGGTTTTGTCACTTCAGCAAATCGCATTTATCATGTACAGAAAGTTAATACAAGGCACCAGCCTATGTGAGCTCCCATGGCCTTGGTCACCAGAGAGGCTGGTATTTTTCCCTATACTGTGCAAACACAGCCACCATTACAGGGTGGCCGTAACCATGATCCAGCCAGCAAAGGAAGCGGTATGGACAATCACAATACATTAGTAAGTGGCTCGTATTTAGAGATGAGCAAATTTCATGTTATGAAATTTGTTCACGCTTCGTTTGGTGGTAAAAGCAGAGTTGAGTTATGGATTCCGTTACCACGGACCATAACGCAATTCTATGACGGAATTCCTTTAGAGGCATTCCGTTATTCATTCCGTCATAATAGAAGTCTATGGCCTGCATAACGGATTCGTCCTGTTTTGCAGCCCATAGACTTATTTCTCGTGCATGGCATTGGGGGACACAGCACCATGGGTATATGCCCAGCTGCCACTAGGAGGCTGACACTAGAAACAAAAAAGTGTTGGCTCCGCCCAGGTGGGCTATACCCCTCTGCAAGAGCCGAGATACACCAGTCTAGTTCTAGTGTCCGTAGGAGGCAGACATGACCTGTTTTGCAGGTCATCCTGCTAATTTTATTATTCTATTTTTTTTTTTTCTTCTTCTTTTTTGTACAGGTTTCTTCCGGACGCAGGGGTGGCTCCATCGTGTTCCACTTTAGTTGCCCCCCTGCGGGCGCGTACTCAGGTACCCGGCAGCCACCCAGTCCCCACTAATCTGCTTCCGCAGCGGAATTCCGGCGGACCCACGGCTCCCGTGTTGAGTCCGCCGAGGGGGTGGTTATTGCTGCGCCTGAAAACGTCGGAAGGTGAGTATGGCAGTATCCTGTAACTCACCCTCACCCCCACCCCCTCCACCCACCACAACCACCTCTTGTCCTGGCCCCTTTTTTAGCTTAGGGAGGCTGATGGCTCTTGGGGGCACTGCACACTTGCCTGGGCATCCTTTTTGCGGGGGGAAAACTTCCTTGGGGCACCCTCGTTTCTAGGGCCTGGCCCTTTTAAGACGGCCGATTCTGTTCTTTCGGCTCCTTCCCGTACCTGCGGGTTTCTTCCGGCTAACTCCTGGCCTTCGGGGCCCCCGCACTCCCAGAGAATCGGCGCTGCGTCCCCGCTTCTGCTGCTGCCTCCGGGCGTTACCGCGATCGCGGGCGTCCGTTTCCGGCAGCATTTTTCTACTCGAGGCCCCGGCTTTTCTCCAGCCTAGGCCGCAGGTCACGTGGGGCGGAGCTCCGTCTCCGCCTTCTGCCTTCCCGGGCTTTTTTCTCCTCCCTCCCCTCTGTGGGCGGTGCCCTGGGAGCCGCGTTTTTTCCTACCAATCCAGCACCAGCGCGGGCTGCTGGGGGGGCGTGTCTTTCTCGACTACGGCTCCTGTCCTGCCTGCACCTGTCGTATCTTGCTTCTCCTGCGCCTCGGCTCTCTGGACGTGCTTCTGTGGGACACAGCACCTTGGGTCTGGTAGGCAGCCTCTGGCTGACTCTTTTTTGCTTTGCAGGCTCCTCCAGCGCCCTCATGTCTTCTTCTGGTCGGGCCCCCACTCCCCCTGCCGCCATTTCCACTCATTACGCCTGTTCCGTATGTAATAGGAAGTTCCCATGCGGTCAGTCTTCCTCTCTCTGCGTGCAGTGCCTTCCCCCCAGGCCCACCCAGTCCGCCCCTGCGGCCCCCTCTTTGTCGGTCCTTCCGGAATGGGCTGCTACCCTGTCCCAGGCCATAGGTAACCTTGCCAGCCTCTCCCAATCCCTAGCGCAGTCCCTGGACCGTCTGCCCGCTCAGATTGCGGCCGCCTCGGGCAGGGACCCCCCCGCCGGGGATGTCCGTTCCCGCTCTGGTACGAGGTCCGGCAAGCGACCTCGCACAGCCTCGGCTGGGTCCCATTCTTCCTCAGCTACCCCGGATCACTCCCCGGTTAGGTCTGAGTCGGGCGAAATTTCTTCTTCAGCCGCTTCCGCCGTTCCTGGGGACTCCTCCGCTTCTGATTCTGAATCAGAGCGGTGCTCGGCGATGTCTGCGGCCATTCAGGACCTCATCAAAGCCGTCCGTGACGCGCTCCATGTGCAGGACGTTCCCTCCTCCTCCCTGGAGTCGGTGTCCTTCCGCCGGACTAGGCGTTCCACTGTGGTCTTCCCGAATCACGAGGATCTGGACGCACTTCTGGCTAAAGAGTGGCGTCATCCTGATCGGCGCCTTCATCTTACCAAGGCCTCTGACGTCCCCTATCCTTTTTCTGAGGAATCTGTCAATACTTGGACGGTTCCTCCTCAGGTAGACCCTCAGGTTGCTCGCCTGGCGAAGGCTACTACCCTTCCCCTGGCTGACGCGGCTTCCTTGTCGGATCCCGCTGACAAACGGGTCGACTCTTTGGCGAAGTCTGTTTTCATCGCAGCGGGTGCCGCCATCCGTCCTGCGTTTGCCGCCTCCTGGGTGGCTAAGGCCTGCGCTATCTGGGCAAAACAGCTTGTTCGCGCTTTACCCCCAGACTCTGATCAAGGGGAACTGGCAGTGCTTGCCTCTCAAATTTATCAGGCGTCCAAATTTCTTTGCGATGCCTCTATGGAATCGGCCCGCCGATCCGGCCGTGCGGCCGCTAACTCTGTGGCCATCCGCCGCACCATCTGGCTTCGTTCTTGGGCGGCAGATGCCGCCTCCAAGAAGGCTCTGATTTCCCTTCCCTTTCTCGGCGGGAAGCTCTTTGGGAAGCGTTTGGAGGAGCTCATCTCGGAGGCCACTGGCGGTAAGAGCTCTCTTCTTCCCCAGAATCAGCCTCGCCGCCGTCGCTTTCCTGGGTCGTCCTCTCGGGCGCAGTCCTTTCGGTCCTTTCGGGCCCCCCCTGCCCGATCTGACAAGAAGGCCTCCAGGCCTTCCTTTAAGACCAAGCCCTCCTGGCATGCCAAGCCCAAACCTGCTCGCCCCCAGTCCACTAAACCTCCTTCCGCATGACTCTGTCAAGGTGGGAGGGCGTCTGCTTGCCTTTCAGGACGTCTGGCAAGCAAGTGTAGAAGACGCTTGGGTTCTGGAGGTAGTCTCCTCCGGATACAGGATCGAATTTTCCGATCTTCCGCCGGGTCGGTTCTTCCTGACGTCGCCCCCCAGGTCCCCCTCCGGGGCAGAAGATTTTTTTCAGGCCATTCGTTCCCTTCGCTCTCTAGGGGTCATCGTTCCGGTTCCAGAGTCAGAACGCTTTCGGGGGTTCTATTCGAATCTGTTCACGGTTCCCAAAAAGGACGGTTCGCTCCGTCCTATCCTGGACCTGAAGGCGCTGAACTGCTTTGTCCGGGTCCGTCACTTTCGTATGGAATCCCTCCGGTCGGTGATCGCCTCCTTGGAGTCGGACGAGTTCCTGTCGTCCATAGACATTCAGGACGCCTATCTCCACGTCCCCATTGCCCTCTCCCACCAAAGGTTCCTTCGCTTCGCGGTAGGTTCTCTTCATTTCCAATTCGTAGCCCTGCCCTTCGGCCTGGCCTCTGCTCCGAGGGTCTTCACCAAGGTGTTGGCGCCTCTCATGGCCCTTCTTCGTGCCAGGGGGGTCGCCTTGATACCTTACCTGGACGATCTTCTGATTCGGGCCCCGTCGTTGGAGGACAACCTGTCCAGCCTGCACATCACCCTCTCAGCTCTTGCCCAGTTCGGGTGGCTCGTCAACCACTCCAAGTCCTCCCTCGTCCCATGCCAGAGGATGCCCTTCCTGGGCATGATTTTCGACACTTGCCTCGGGCGGGTGTTTCTCCCCCCAGAAAAGATTGCCTCCCTTCAGGCGGGGGTGACGCTTCTCCGCGGCCCGTCCACCCTGACTATCAGGACGTGTATGCGCGTCCTGGGGAGGATGGTGGCTTCCTTCGAAGCCATTCCCTATTCCCAATTCCACTCCCGGGACCTTCAGTTGTTTCTTCTATCCAGGTGGGACAAGTCCCAGGCAGGTCTCGATCGCCTGGTTCGTCTCCCTCTCCAGCTTCGCCAGGACCTTTCCTGGTGGCTTCTTCCTCGGACGGTGTCCCTGGGCCGTTCCTTTCTTCCCCCCAGTTGGCGGGTGGTCACGACGGACGCCAGCCTCTCGGGTTGGGGAGCTGTCCTCGACTCTCTCACAGTCCAGGGTCTTTGGTCTGCTCAGGAGTCCTCCCTGCAGATAAATGTACTCGAGCTCAGGGCAATTTTCCTGGCACTGTCTCACTGGACCCCACGTCTTCGCGGTCTCCCGGTCCGGGTTCAAACAGACAATTCCACCGCCGTGGCTTATCTGAACCACCAAGGGGGCACCAGGAGCGTGATGGCCTTGCAGGAAGCCTCCCATATCCTGCGCTGGGCGGAAAACCACGTTCCCGTCCTCTCCGCGGTGCACATTCCCGGGGTCGACAATTGGGCGGCAGACTTCCTCAGTCGTCAGCTAGTCGACCCGGGCGAATGGTCTCTTCACCCAGAGGTGTTCCTCCAACTTTGTCACCGATGGGGAACTCCGGACGTGGATCTTTTCGCGTCACGTCTCAACCACAGGATTCCGCGCTATGTCGCGCGGTCCAGAGACCCTCAGGCTTTCGCGGTAGACGCCCTAGTTCTGCCTTGGTCTCAGTTCAACCTTCTGTACCTGTTCCCCCCCATTCCCCTCCTGCCCCGAGTGCTCAAGCGTCTCAAGGCAGCCCGGGTTTCGGCAATCCTGGTGGCTCCGGATTGGCCCCGCAGGGCGTGGTACGCAGATCTAGTGTTTCTGCTCGCCGACGCTCCGTGGCGACTTCCTCTGCGCCACGATCTCCTTTCTCAGGGTCCTCTGTACCACCCGAATTTACTTCAGCTTCGTTTGACGGCGTGGCCGTTGAGACCGCGGTCTTGAAGTCCCGTGGCCTCTCGGATTCTGTCATTCAGACGATGCTTCACGCTCGCAAACCCCAGTCAGCCCGTATTTACTACCGGACCTGGAGAGCGTATTTTGCCTGGTGCGAGTCTGGGCGCTTCCGCCCTCTTCATTTCTCCGTCCCTAACGTTCTGGCCTTCCTTCAGGCCGGTTTTGAGAAGGGTCTTCGCCTGGCTTCTCTCAGAGGACAGATTTCGGCCCTCTCAGTCCTTTTCCAACGTCCTGTGGCCTCGCGGGCTCAGGTTAGGACTTTCCTACAGGGTGTCGCTCGCCGAGCCCCCCCCTTTCGTTTTCCAGTGGAGCCGTGGGACCTGAATCTCGTCCTTGGCGCCCTTCAGTTTTCTCCCTTCGAGCCTTTGGCAGAGATATCTCTGTCGTTTGTCTCGTTCAAGGTGGCCTTCTTAGTGGCAGTCACCTCCATCCGCCGGGTTTCCGAACTGGCGGCACTTTCTTGCCGTTCGCCTTTCCTGGTTTTCCATCAGGACAAGGTGGTGTTGCGTCCCGTTCCCTCTTTTCTTCCAAAGGTGGTCTCCTCGTTTCATATCAATGAAGAGATCGTCCTTCCCTCTTTCTGCCCTAATCCTTCTCACCCTAGGGAGAAATCCCTCCATTGCCTTGACGTTGTTCGGGCCCTTCGCCTGTACCTTCGCCTCACGGAACCTTTCCGTCGTTCGGATTACCTTTTCGTGGTCCCGGCGGGTCCTCGTAGGGGTTTGCCTGCCTCCAAGGCCACCATCTCTCGCTGGGTTCGGTCGGCTGTCAAGGAGGCCTATATCGCAAAGGGCCGTGCTCCCCCTTCCAGGTTGACCGCTCATTCGACTAGGGCAGTTGGGGCTTCCTGGGCGGTGCGTCATCAGGCATCTGCTTCCCAGGTCTGCCGGGCCGCCACCTGGGCGTCAGTTCACACTTTCTCTAAGTTTTATCACATTCATTCTCTGGCTTCCGCTGACGCTAGCCTGGGGCGCAAGGTTCTGCAAGCAGCTGTGCTTTAGATTGGCGACATGGCGTTCTTCTTCCCTCCCTCAGGGACTGCTTTGGGACGTCCCATGGTGCTGTGTCCCCCAATGCCATGCACGAGAAAAATGGATTTTTTGTACTCACCGTAAAATCCTTTTCTCGTAGTAGGCATTGGGGGACACAGATCCCTCCCATTTTCTTACTGAGTTTCTTCTTGTTGTGGTCCCGGCGATTTGTGGTCGTTGGGTTTCCCCAGTTGAAGACTTGTTGGCGTTCAGTTTTCTGTTTGTTCAGGTGTATGGCGTTCCTACTGCTTTTGTACCGACTGGTGTATCTCGGCTCTTGCAGAGGGGTATAGCCCACCTGGGCGGAGCCAACACTTTTTTGTTTCTAGTGTCAGCCTCCTAGTGGCAGCTGGGCATATACCCATGGTGCTGTGTCCCCCAATGCCTACTACGAGAAAAGGATTTTACGGTGAGTACAAAAAATCCATTTATTCTTCTGTTCATACATCAGTATTTGGTCAGTGATTTCCATCAGTGATTGTGAACCAAAACCAGGAGTGGCGTCTACACAAAGATCAGGTATAATGAAAAGATTCATACATATTCTATGCTTTTGACCCACATCTGGTTTTGGCTCACAATCACTGACCAAACACTGGCTGTGTGTGAACTAGGCCTTAGTAGGCCACTTTTAAGAGCACTAGGTGCGATTATTTACAGGCTCCTCTGAGATATATTCTGTAGTTGCAGTTTTTTGGAATGACTGTGTGTGTATGAATGCAGCAACAATGAAACTGAAGTCAATAAAATGTCTCCTGATTTGCATTAAAACATTAATTATTACTTGTGCCAGAGTTCAAGCAGAATGGAGGCAAGCCACATCTCCTTGTGATCACTGGGAGGGGAAACCATAGCCAAGGAGGAGTTCCTCGTATTAAACCCGCAGTTGTAGATTTCCTTACAAATCACGACTACAGGTAATGCTATACAAATGCATATCATTCACTGAAATACATACCGCAGCACGGCCTTTTAATAGCAGCTCAGTCATGTTCATCAAAATAATAACTCAATAGATTTTTTTAATCTTGCAATATTTCTAGACCATAAAACTACACTGCTATGTCATCTAATGGTTTATAGAAAAGGTTATGCATTAAAATCTTTCCTTTCGTATTTTTGGTGGGATTTAGGTCATTATGTTTTGTATTATTATAATTTTTTACACACATTGTAACTTGTAATTGCAATATTATTATATCTTCTTAAAGAGGACCTTTCACGAGTCCAGACATGATCATTTAACTAGCTGGCTGTGTGGGGCATACTGAAGGTATGTTATAGCGCTTACTATGTTTCCTATGCGCCGCTCTGTTCGCCCGCTGTGCCCCCTGTTCTGGTTTCCTGCCTGGTATGTAAATACATACCATCGGTACAGGGAGGAGGAGACGCCAGGGTTTCTTAACAGAATGGGGGGGCACAGCGGGGAAATAGAGTGGTGCATAGAGAAAATAGTAAGCAATATAACATGCCTTCAGTATGCCCTACACAGCCATCTAGTTGCATGATAATGTCAGGAACCGTGAAAGGTCCTCTTTAAATCTAAATCTTTGAGTGTACAGACCTGCACTAAAATGATAGAAACATAATAAACTCTCCATTTCTGTTCTCCTAGATTTCAAGAGAAGACCCCAGGCGTTCTCCGTGTGACATTGAAGTGAATCTGCATCTTCATTATCATCATCAAGTTGGTTGGATTTGGAAAGGGAATATGACGGCAACACAGGCATCATACAATCAAGGGATTAATGTTTCTTTATAGTTTTCCTTTTAACCTGTCAGTGCTATGTTGCAGATTGAGTGCTTGATTGTTTTATAGGAAGTTTCACCTTGCTCATTACCATTTGTGGTGTATCTGCGACGAGCGACCTACTGTTTTTAAGAGAAAAAATTGTGCTTTTATGGATGGGACCTTTCTCTCTGAATTGCCCAGTACAAGTTTTAGTGTGATATTTTATGTTTCCATATCTGGAGCACGTTATCAGCTACTTGTACAGTGTCGGTATTGTTAGTACAGGCTGATCTTGCTATGTATTTGATTTTAGGCAATTCAGATATTGGTCCCAATAGTATATGATAAATACTGGGCCAAGAAAATGTACCACTTTTGGAGCCGCTCACCTTATGAGTACTTTTCAGATTAACCGAATCTCTCATTCCATGAGCAGGAACACATGCTGCAGTCTGGAAATGGAAGGGGCGAGAGGCACTCATGTGTATACTGTAGCAGCCTTTCTGCTCCTTCCATAGCAGAATACAGAGTGCACTAATTGCTGCCTATGTTCTGCTGCTTGAGAAAGATGTTATCTGTATTCAACTTTGAGTTCCCCGCTGTTGCTGTTCTTGTTCCCAATTGTTAAAGCTGTAGTCCAGGATTTGAAAAACATGTCTTCTTCCTACTAAATAACAGCTTGCATGTTATATTGCAGCCCAGCCATGCCAACTTTAATTCAATAGAGTTACAATACCAGACATCCCATGGCGCTGTTTCTGGTAGAATGCAGCCTTGTTTTTCTAATCTTGGACAACCCCTTTAAGGCCTAGTTCGCTCAGTCTGGTTTTTTAATCAGTGATGTCTATCAGCTATTGTAAACCAAAACCAGAAATTGAGCCCACATAGAGGTAAGGTATAATAATTTGCTCCTGTTCTGTGTATTTGACCCACTCTTGGTTTTGGCTCACAATCACTGACCAAAAACTGACATGTGTAACTGGCCTAAGATCAAGTTGCATCATTTGTACTCATTTGGAAATTACTAGTAATGCGGTTAAGTAAAATATTAAGTGGTTCCAAAGGTGGTGCTTAGCTTTAATTATTAGAGGGCTCGGCTATTTCAGTTGTGAGTGTATTAGGGTCCATTCACACGTCCGCAAAATGGGTCCGCATCCGTTCTGCAATTTTGCGGAACGTGTGCAGACCCATTCATTTTCAATGGGGCCGGAATGTGCTGTCCGCATTTGCAGATCCGCACTTCCGCATCTGTGCTTCCGTTTCCGCAAAAAAAAGAACATGTCCTATTCTTGTCTGCAATTGCGGACAAGATTAGGCATTTTCTATTATAGTGCCGGTGATGTGCGGTCCGCAAATTGCAGAATGCACTTTGCTGGTGTCCGTGTTTTGCGGATCGGCAAAACACTTACGGACGTGTGAATGGACCCTTACAGTATGGTTACCAGGGCACTGTGATTGTCTGTTGACTTGATTTTAACAGACATCCACATATAATGCAGCTGGATCGGATAATGTAGTCCCGAATTATGGAGACCAACATGGTCGCCTCTGCTGTGTAAAGGCAATTTGGGGAGATTTTATGGAAAATGGTAAAAACGCATTGTGGTGTAGTTGCATCCTGACTTGTTGCCCTGAGCAGCATTAAAAAATGGAAAATCATTTTTGTGATGATAGCTAATTGTTAGGCTCTGCTCACACTGGCATCACAGCTTCTGTTTTTACAAGATCTATGACTGATATTAAGGGTCAGTAATGATCTACTCTCCCCCATTTAAAGGGGTTGTGCAGGCAATATATACTAATGACCTATCATCAGGATAGATCATCAATATCTGATCGGCAGGAATCTAGCAGCTGTTTGAAGAGGAGGTGGTGCTCCA
The DNA here is from genome assembly GCF_905171765.1 of Bufo bufo. Lineage (NCBI taxonomy): Eukaryota > Metazoa > Chordata > Amphibia > Anura > Bufonidae > Bufo > Bufo bufo. The sequence goes on along the minus strand of NC_053390.1, from coordinate 739,421,771 downwards.
TTTGAGTGTCGCTTCCTCTTAATTGCACTACATGTTATTTCCCTTGTAGCAGCGGCGTAGTGAAATTACAAGTACTCCTTCCATTCAAGTGAAATTACACTGCACTACTGAGATGACGAGCAGCGTAATGAAGAGGAAGTAGCGCTCACATGAAGCACCGTCTCTTTTTCGAACAGCTGATCAGTAGGGATGCCGGCTGTTCGACCCCTGCAAATCAGATATTGATGGTCTATCCTGAGGGTGGGTCATCAATCTATATTACCTGCACAACCCCTTTAACTTTTAATGGGCCTGTCAGTTTTCAGTTCAATTCAAGCAGCATATTATTCCATCAAAGCACGATGGAAATGTATGTGTGAACAGAGCCTTAAGGGTTTTATATTTGTTCTGTATCATGTATGTACTGTGTGTTATGTTGCTTATTGCATACATACCGCCAGCCCGTTACAACGTCTTATATAATATTCGCTTTCATCACCTATAAAGAAAGCATGGACTGTGATTGCCAAGGGCACCAATGCCACTTTCTCTCTTAGATATCAGATCTCTTGTGTTAGGCTTCCTGCACACGAGTGTGTGTGCCCCGTGCCTGTGCTGCGGACGGCAAATAGCAGTCCGAAATCCACCGGTTCCAGTCGCATGCACGCCATTTTGCGGATGGGGACTCACTCACTTGAATGGGTCTGCGATCTGCAAAATACGTTCTATTTTTTGGTGAACCAAAATCCCATTTAAGTGCTTCATAGGGCTTCCGATCCGTGCCTCCCCTCTGTGTCTTGTGCATTGCGGACCCATTGGAGTCAATGGGTCTGCATTCGTGATACGGAGTGCATGTGGTCAGTGCCTGTACATTGTGTACCCGCTGTTTGCGGTCCGTAATACGTGCATGGGGCACACACAGTTGTGTGCATAAGCCCTTAATATTGCTTCAGCTTTATTTACAAAAAATATATATCTGTGTAGGGTAATTAAGACTAAAGCGCCATTTTACATTTACCTATCCTCTACACAGTGGAAGTAGCCATTTGGCAACATGAACACATATCCAGTCTGTCAGTTAAATAGGAACCAGTGACATGGCACAGACAACCTTTGTGAATTAGTAAGTGCCTGCGTCTACTTTCAGACACATTCACTATGGTTATAATAACTGTTCCATTCAGAATGCAGAGTGGTGTTTAATGGGGTGTCTCGGGATTTGTCCTGTGGAGACTGTATGAATGGAATGGTGGTCAAGCGTGCATGCTGCCATGTTTGAGACTGATGGAGGTAGCCGCTGTACTTGGCTATGTCCGTCCCATTGTCATTGAAAGGAGCAGCAGTGTGCGTTGTCCACCACTGCTCCATTCATTCTGCGGGGGAGGGCTGGCTCAGGTGGAGTCAGAGTGGTCAAGCCCCCTGTGGTCAAGTACTGACAAGTTTAAATCCTGGGAAACCTCTTTAAATGAGCCTATTCTCTATGGTGCTGCGTACCGCACAGCGCTCTGTGGTCTACACTTCTCTCTTAACACTCCAGGCATTTTAATTTTTTTATCACATTTTTGTAATATCACAAAATCACTTTTTTTAACCTTATGTTTTATTTTCAGTCTAAAGTAAGGTCGAACACTGATCTCTCAAGATTCTTGGGTTTTAAGAAGCTCCATAATTTGGCATGAGGGTTTATATTTTATGATTACTTTTATGCTCCCTGTCCATCAAATGATTCTTCAAATTATTTGGTTATATACCCCAACATGTACTGTACTTTTCTTTCTTATTCTTAACACAGGAAAATTATGAATCCTTATCGTGGGCTACAAGCAGCACAAATGTAGTTTTATCACATTATTTAGGAGCTATGTAAATAGATTGTTACATGACTGTTTAAAATGCCAAAAATGTCAACTCAGGTGTTTACTACTAACTTATAAATGGAAAAGAGAACGGAGCAAAATATCTATTATGCTCTGACGTGTAATGCATAACGAACTCACTTCACACTAGTGTCATGGCTTCAGGTTATAATGGAGCCTACATCAATTTCCAGCTGATCCAAGCGGACATCGATGGACCCCATTGACCTTAATGGGTTCCTTTGGGCTTCTGGTACTTTTCACCTTTTTTAAAACCACAGTCAAGCTACTGTTTTCTAGGATGTGAACAAATGTACAGAGTATTATATATTGTGTGTACATACTGACAGTTTTGAATGTACATATTTTGTATTGTCTTATAATACTTTTTACAAGGGGCATTTTCCTGTCATTGGTTCCATACTTAAAAAACATGTATCTAATATAGTATCTGCCTTATGTTGGATGTGTGGACCACTGCCAAGAGGTACATTCTGTATATTATTTTTATGGTTTCCTAAATCATTTTTATGGCATGTATGTTAATTTTTTGTTTTATGCATATTTTAGAACAAAAATAAAAAATAAAGTAAATTTAAGAACAAATTTTCAAGTGTTCCTATTTCCCTATAAATACAGTGAAGTACAGTGACAGGTACTATACAAAAAAATGTTGTCTTAAAGGGTCACTCACGTCGTATTTCCTCACTGCAGAGGTTGGAATTGAGACAGACCCATAGACTGTTGAGTCTTTCTCCCTTTCTGTCCTGCAGCGAGGAGAGAGGGCATGATATGTGGGCACTTCTCTCTCCTGTAGGGATCGATGGAGGTCTCATTTCTCAGACCTCTACCGATCAAAACTTTTGATATGTCTCTATAACATATCAAATGTTTTATGACATATCTAAGAGATTACAATATTAGAGAGAAAGGATAAGTTTATTGGGGGAAAACTGTACAATTGGAAGGAGGCTGTAGAACGCTGTTGGCCGCCTCTATCCTGGATACAGGATGAGAAACTGATAGATATGGAGGCATGCAGGTTCTGTATGGTATCCTGCGGCATATTTGCCCACAGTTGTTACAGCTTGGTTTGTAGATCATGCATACTCGTAGACCATCGTCTGATTCCACACAGATCCTGGATTCTCAAAGGCAGGACACATGACAGGCACCATGACACTGTAAGGGTCCATTCACACGTCCGTTTTTTCTTTTCTGATCTGTTCCGTTTTTTGCGGAACAGATCTGGACCCATTCATTTTCAATGGGTCCTGGAAAAAATCGGACAGCACAATGTGTGCTGTCTGTTTCCGTTGTTCCGTTCCGCATGTCCGTTTAAATATAAAACATGTCCTATTCTTTTCTGCAAAATTCGGATCCTGGTACAATACAAAGTCAATGGATCCGCAAAAAACGGAAGACGTTCGGATGTCATTACGTATGTCATCCGTTTTATGCGGATTCCGTTCCTGGAAATTACATTTAAATTTTTTTTTTTTTCAAAGAAATCCAAACAACTTTATTTGCTTATTGAAATTTATACATGTTTCCGTTTTTGCGGATCCGCAAAAAACGGATGACATACGGATGACATACGGAAACATTTTCAGGAACAACGGATCCGCAAAAAACGGACCGAAAATCGGGATATAGAAAAATACTGACGTGTGAATGTAGCCTTATCGTCACTCTAGTGATTTTTTTCTTTTTTTTCTTTTCAATTCTATTTATTGAAGGCAAATCAATATCATAGTATTTACTTAAATAGCATGTGCCCAAGAAAGTATGCAATACAAACTCTGAGCATTTCACAGTACAGAGGACTCATCCTCATTGAAGATTCATAAATGACACAACAACAATACAATGTTTAAATGCAAATAAACCTTTTGGGGGTAAGTAAATAAAGGGAAGGAAAAACATCACATGGGGTAGGTGAGGTTATACCTGAAGCGCACCCAAGGTGCCTCTAAGAGAGGAGGTGAGATACCAGGAGGTATATTGAAACGGCTTGACCAAATCAGATCTGTCAGCAGGGCTAAAATGTGTGTGGAGGAAAGCTTTCTATTTCCCAAAGAATTTGGAGGCGGAGCTTTCTTTCTGCCTTTCTGCCTCAATCCTTTCATATCGCAGTAGTAGTTTCAGCTCTGAGATCACCACGGACATCCCTGCCATGCTACCAGAAAGCCAATTATGCAATAAAACTCTTTTGGCCACCAGTAGTACGGAGTGAAGAAAGCGAGGAACTTATGTTTGGCCAACAGATTGTCCCGTGGGCAAGCGAATATAGTGGAACAGCAATGATTGGGGTTCCAAGGCAAGATCCACTATATAGTAGTACTGTCTCCCAAAATTTAGAAACCTGAGGGCATGTCCATATGCCATGCCAGAAGTCCGTGGACGGTGTTTAAAATTTAGGACAATGCGTGATGCGATTCGGGAATCTGGGAGAAGCTGGGAAGTTCAAACCATAAATGGCATTGTGCATAATTTTCAAATACTTTTTCCTCCATCTTTCATTGATGACACATTGACAAATCTTGGACCTGCCCTCCAAGATTTTCTCCCCCCGATCTCAGTATCCATTGTGATACTTTTTCCATTTCTTAAAAAGTGTAGATGGTTTTGCTTTTGTGAAATTACTAGACAATGCCCTATATAGATCTGAGAGCGTGACCAATCGTGAAGAGTGCCCTAATATATCATCAAAAGAGCTTGAAGTTGCTTCTTTTGACAAGTCCCGCACCCTATGTCTGCAGAATCCCAAAACCTGCATAATATGCAAAAAGTGGGAATCCGGTAGCTGATATTTTTCCTTCAGTTCTCTAGGAGACAGCCATTGGTTTCCCCCGTGTGCATCAGATGTTCCGCTCTAACTACCCCTCCTGATATCCAGTTTCTGGAGAAACTTGCGTGCCTCCCCTCGGGAAACTCCGGATGTTTCCACAACGGCATCCTTTTAGATAACAAATGAGACAGTCCAAACAACTTCCTGTTCGCTTTCTAAGCCGCTATCGTGTCTCTTATCAATATTGAATTCTTAATTTCCGGGGGAAGCCCTGCTAGGTTGGAATGTAAGCAAGATACCAAATCCCAGGGATCCACCAGATTCTGTTACAACTCTCTGTTGGAGAAATGATCTGTGTTGTGTACCTAATCCAAGATGTGCCTCATTAGGCAGGTTAAGTTATATCCCCTGATATTTGGGAACTTTACTCCACCTTCCAGAGCATTCGTTTTTGCATAGAGATCCGGGGACGGTTACCTGCCCATATGAATCTAGTGAAGGCCTTGTTCAAGATGTTAACGTCGGCATAATTTAGCAAGACTGGGAGAGTCTGCCTAATAAAGACAAGGGAAGATTATGCCATTGTTCTAGTTCCGCCATTATCTTTCCAATCAACGGTGGATAATTGAGGGTATACAATGAACTAGGTAGCCTACTAATCCTTAACCCCCAGGTACGTTATATATTGTTTAACTGTAGTATGAGTGAAACCACTCGATAGCCATAGGCTAGGAGGGTTTTTGGCATGGAGCTCCAAAATTTCACTCTTGGAGGAGTTGATGTTATATCCTGAGAGAAGGCCAAAACGTTGGAGCTGATCTACCAATGGACCCAAGTGCTGCTGAGGAGTTGAGATAAATATCAATAGGTCATTAGCATATAATGCTAATTTGACCTCTTTCTTACCTACTCTAATACCCGAATATAAGTCAGAGTCCTCCAAAAGTCTAGCTAAGGGTTCTAAGGCTAAGTCAAATAGCAACGGGGATAAAGGACAACCCTGTCTGGTACCTCTTTGGAGCGGGAAAATGGGGGAATATTAATCACCAATATTTATGTAAATATCAATAATTAATATTCATAAATGGGAGGAGCCGTCTATCGATGACTTCGCCTATTTATACCTTTATATAACAATAATACAATACTTTCACTATACTTTGCCTTACGCTAATCACTAAGCTAGCTGCATGCGCCATACTAAACTAACTCGCTAATAACCACACATTACACAGATAGTTACAAATAAGACATAGTATTTATTAATAACAACAATACACTACGCACGCAATACACTAACAATACAGTACTATAAATACAGCACTAAACTACACTACACAGTTCCCAAATTCCACCCACAAACTAACTATACAATACACTCACACATAAATATTAGCAGCCCATCCCACCTGTCTAATTCTATCCCTAAGAGAACGACGAAGGGTTAATGGTGGCACTGCAGGGGTGAATGCAGGCCACAGACATTGGGTAGGGATCCAGCAATGCAAGGGTTAATACCTTGCAAGTGAATGCTGGGGTACAGGGGAATGGTAGGGGTGAATAACAGGGAGAGGGATAGTAGGGATGATGGTGGGGTGGATTGGGGTATGGGGTGTATAGTGGCAGGGGTTGGATAATCAGGGGTGTAGGGGTTAATCAGGAGGGAGATACTCAGCGCTTTGTTTCTCGTTCGTCTAGGGAGATCTCGTTGTCCAGGGGGATCCTCTTCAGGGGGGCAGCTCGGCTTTCTCTAGGGGCACGTCATGGGGCTGCTCTCTCTCATGTGTCTCTCCTTGTAGTCCAGTTCCAAAAGCCCCCTTCCCTTTGTCTTGGACTGATATATAAGTCCCTCTCACTCCCACCCCCTTCCCCCATCCAAGGTGCAGGGAAATGACATCATCGTGTGCTTGTGACGGAATGCATGCACTCAGACTGCAGCAGATACTGGCCCCCTGAGGCTCACAATCTGTAAAGCCAAAGACACCATGGCACCACACACACACACACCCATGTTATAAACCGTCCCTAAACAGAAGGTGGGGGAGCCCTGCTGGGCATGTTTCAAAGGGATCTATTGATCTTCTGAAGTGACTAGAAGCTGGACAATCTAGCCATCTGGCGCCATCACCCGCAGGTATGCGGGGGGGGGGGGGGGGGCGCGCGCCATGACTGGGGGACATAACTGGCCACATGCATATAAGACAATTGGGGCATATCCATATATATTATATATACCCAACTCTAATGTAAGTATATATGGACATGTGTGCAAATACAGGGGCATACAGACATATACACACAACACTATGACCTTCCCCCCTCTGGCCATACAGGGCCAATATATATATATATATATATATATATATACTAGACACACACATACATATACAAAACCGGGGGTATGAATGGGCAGCAATAAGCCCACATACATACTGTCATGCTGACATAAGTGTATATACATAGACACGTGTGCAAATACATACACACATATCCATATATATACACACACACACTCGCATATACCTGGGGCATCACATACAGGGGACATACATATGTCCCCACTTGCCATACAGGGCCAATATATACACGTCATACAGGAAATATATACTAACTATAAGGGGGCACATATATATATATATATATATGGGACATAAAGGGGCACATTTTCCCCACAGGGGCCACATATTTCCCGCAGGGGCCACTGTGGGCCACTAAGGGCAGATGTGCGCAGATGCTGGGTACATCTGCGCACATCATCCTATAAAGTGACCATTAATGCATGCATATATATCATACATGCATGCATATATGTATATATATGCATGCGTCTCAAACCTTCCTCAACACTCCTGCGTGTATTCTCGCTATTGGGCTAGTGTTAAGACCTTTTAGGAAGATGCATATGTTACCAAGGATCTGGAATCTGTCCAAGACCGCCCCCAGCCAGTTCCATCTGACGTTATCAAAAGCTTTTTTGGCGTCCAAGGCTAGCAAAACGGGAGCTGTATCTGGACCAGGGTGGTGTCGGACCCAGTCCAGGGTAGCCAGAACGTTGGCCACCGCCGATCGGCCTTTTATGAATCCTACCTGGGAAGGACCCATCAGCGACGGCAATAATATTTCTAGTTTATCTGCCAAGATCTTCGTTAAGCTCTTCATGTCCTGGTTGATTAATGAAATTGGGCGGTAAGATTTAGGATCCTGAGGATCCTTGTTTGGCTTCAATAGCAGTTTGATATAGGCTACGTTCGTGTGATTGGGGAAGCAACCCGTCTGGAGTAAGTAGTTGTAATAATCTGCTAGGGTGGGAACCAACCGATCCTGCATTAGTTTGTAAAATTCTTCCGTAAGCCCGCCTGGGGCCTTGCCGTTGTGGAGCGATTTTACAGTGTTTAAGATCTCCCCCTCTGTGATCTGTGCACTTAGAGTCTCTTGTTGTTGTGTACTTATGGTTGGCAATTTCAGGATCGATAGAAACTCTGTGGCCTCGGTACCATCCCTCTGGGTGTCCTCATACAGGCGGGCACAATATTCTCCCAGGAGTTTATTTATTTGTTTAGGATTGGTATGGATGGCTCCCCTACTATCCTTCAGTGATGTAATAATCGTAGGAGGCGTCTTACCTCTTGCTAAGTTCGCCAACATTCTACCCGATTTATTGCCATAGCGGAACAGATCCGTCTGATATGCTGATCTATGCATGGCTTCTCGCCTGTCCGCCCACCACTCAAAATCAACCCTGGCTGCTATCCATGCTTCCTTATGACTTCCGGGAGCCAGTCATAGGAAGTTTGAATAAGCTGTTCTAAGAGCTGTGCTAACTTCCAGGTATTGTCTGGAGACCACTTTGCACAAATTACTAACGTAGCCTATTATCCTCCCTCTCAACATCGGTTTCGCTGTTTCCCAATGAGTCAAAACATCTCATGCACCCGGTGGGGTTATCCTCTTGAAACTCAAACCACCAACCTTGCAGGATATCTTTAAAATTTTCGTCCTTTGCCAGGAACTAAGGAAACGCCAGATAATATCCGCTGCCCTTGGGTAGGAATTCTGCATACATATAGAAATGGGTGAGTGATCATAGATAACCAACTCATGTATCTCTGCTGCGAGGACCCTACATGTTGTACTTGTACAGGACCCTACATGTTGTACTTTCACACGCCCTGATGAGCGTGTGAAAAATGAGTGTATTCCCTGTCATCCGGGTGTAATAAGCGCCAGATATCCCATAGTCCAGTGGAGGAAATGAATGGTTGCAGGACCATATCTGAGGTTCTCTGATCGCTTACTGTCCCGTCTGCTCTTCTGCGATCTTCCTGAATGGAAGCTACCGTGTTAAGATCCCCTCCCAAGATCTTATTGGGGGCCCCATCTAAGTGCAACCTATTCTCTAGGAGAGCATAAAATGACTTGTCTCCATTTGGGGCATAAACATTGTGTATACTATATTGAGAGCCCTCATGTTCTATTAACAGCATATGCCATCTACCAACCTCATCATGGGCCTCAGATAGTATTTTCCCAGAAAAATTCTTATGAAGCAATGTAAGTACACCAGCTTTGTGATCTTTGGCTGAGGAACCATATATTCGTCCAACCCAGAGCTTCTGCAGTCGGAAAAAATATTTTTCCTCTAAATGAGTTTCCTGCAGTAGGACTACATCAGGTTTTAAACGTTTCAGGTGTGTCAACAATTTTGAACGCTTTTGGGGAGATCGCATCCCCTTCACATTCCAGGAGAGTATCTGCATCACAGTTATGGGTTGTCACTATTCCTCACACAAAAACCCACAAGAGATAGGGAAGGGAAGGAGAGGAACAAAAACGGGGAAACCAGTAACTACGAATACCCTGACTAAGCGAGACTAAGGACGAGACCGTGGATATATAGGCCGGGTATATAGAGTCTTTTTCCTATCTAGGTAAGGACTTCTCTTTTTTCTACCATGGTGAGCTCCTCTGTGTACCACTGAATGACATAAAACTATGCTAAAACCTCGTGGCCCAGGTCTAACTAAACTTCTCACCCATTAACATCCAACAATACCGAACATAAATACAGAGCACGGTATCAAACCTTCTCCTTTTCTCCGCTCACCCTCGCCCACTAACCCGGCAAAACATCCCCTATAATATTAGGGAGAAGCAGTTCATCTATGAGGGGATCTGTCCTGCGGATCTGACTCCTATCTTCTGACGCTTCTGGATCTTCCTTCTGATCTTCTCAGCGAGCGGTCCCTTGTTTGGCCCCCGGTGAATTTCCTCTGAGATTGCGGCGGCGACCTCCGCGACGAGCCGGTGTGTTCAGGTGGCTCAGGTTCAGGAGCAGATCGAAGAGCCTCCTCCGCTGCAGCAGGTGAGTCATAGATGGAAGTGCCCCCCTGAGCTTGACGCGGCTCTCCATTGCGGGCGGGAGAGGAACCTCCCAGTAGTGAGGCCATTCTGTGCAGCGGGGTCTGGGCCCACTCTGTGAGCTCGTTCAATTCGACAGAAGAAGTTCAGACCCAGGGCTTCCGGTAACTCCCGTTCACAGATATCTAGCAATTCCGACGGTTTAATGGATTCAGGTAGGCCCACCACTCTCAGATTATTGCTGCGGGACCTGTTCTCTAGGTCTTATATTTTACCGCGTACAGTTGTGGCCAAAAGTTTTGAGAATTACATAAATATTAGAAATTGGAAAAGTTGCTGCTTAAGTTTTTATAATAGCAATTTGCATATAATCCAGAATGTTATGAAGAGTGATCAGATGAATTGCATAGTCCTTCTTTGCCATGAAAATTAACTTAAAGGGCTTCTGTCACCCCATTAAACCGTTTTTTTTTTTTCTTTACTAATAATCCCTACACTGTGATCTCAGCATACATAAGCTAATTAATGATTTTCGTTCAGTAGAATTTGCTAAAAATCGATTTTTATAATATGTAAATTACCTTGCTACCAGCAAGTAGGGCGGCTACTTGCTGGTAGCCGCCGCATCCTCCGATCGTAATGACGCCCCCTCGGCTTGTTGATTGACAGGGCCAGCGGATGGGATCTTTCTCTGCTGGCCCTGCCTGTTACCATTCAAAAAAATCTGGCGCCTGCGCCGCGGCCGTACGTATCTTGAATCTGCGCAGGCGCACTGAGAGGCGGCCACTCGCTCGACCGCTCCATCCTCAATGCGCCTGCGCCGCGGCCGTACGTATCTTCAATCTGCGCAGGCGCACTGAGAGGCGGCCGCTCGCTCCTCAATGCGCCTGCGCCGGGTGTAGATGTGACGTCATCGGCGCAGGCGCATTGAGGATGGAGCGGCCGAGTGAGTGGCCGCCTCTCAGTGCGCCTGCGCAGATTGAAGATACGTACGGCCGCGGCGCAGGCGCCAGATTTTGAATGGTAACAGGCAGGGCCAGCAGAGAAAGATCCCATCCGCTGGCCCTGTCAATCAACAAGCCGAGGGGGCGTCATTACGATCGGAGGATGCGGCTGCTACCAGCAAGTAGCCGCCCTACTTGCTGGTAGCAAGGTAATTTACATATTATAAAAATCGATTTTTAGCAAATTCTACTGAACGAAAATCATTAATTAGCTTATGTATGCTGAGATCGCAGTGTAGGGATTATTAGTAAAGAAAAAAAAAACAACGGTTTAATGGGGTGACAGAAGCCCTTTAATCCCAAAAAAAACTTTCCACTGCATCTCATTGCTGTCATTAAAGGACCTGCTGAGATCATTTCAGTAATCGTTTTGTTAACTCAGGTGAGAATGTTGACGAGCACAAGGCTTGAGATCATTATGTCAGGCTGATTGGGTTAAAATGGCAGACTTGACATGTTAAAAGGAGGGTGATGCTTGAAATCATTGTTCTTCCATTGTTAACCATGGTGACCTGCAAAGAAACGTGTGCAGCCATCATTGTGTTGCATAAAAATGGCTTCACAGGCAAGGATATTGTGGCTACTAAGATTGCACCTCAATCAACAATTTATAGGATCATCAAGAACTTTAAAGGGCTTCTGTCACCCCACTAAAGTGATTTTTTTTTTTGGGGCTAGTTAAATTAGTTATATAGCGATATATGAAAATATAATTGTGTTCCTTACTTTGATCCAGCAGTTTATTCAAAAAACGAAGTTTTATCATATGCAAATTCGGTCTCTACCAGCAAGTAGTGTTTCAAAAATCGCGCGCCTGTGTTGAATCGGCGCAGGCGCTCTGAGATGAGGAGGCTCGTCTCCTCAGAACTCCCTCAGTGCGCCTGCGCCGATGACATCTTCTATTTCGGTGAAGACGTCATCGGCGCAGAGCACTGAGGGAGTTCTGAGGAGACGAGCCTCCTCATCTCAGAGCGCCTGCGCCGATTCAACACAGGCGCGCGATTTTTGAAACGCCGACAGGGCTGGCCGGAGGAGGAGATCCCGGCTGGCCCTGTCAATCAACAAGAGGAGGGGGCGGATTTCTGCAGCAGCTACCAACAAGTAGCCGCCCTACTTGCTGGTAGAGACCGAATTTGCATATGATAAAACTTTGTTTTTTGAATAAACTGCTGGATCAAAGTAAGGAACACAATTATATTTTCATATATCGCTATATAACTAATTTAACTAGCCCCAAAAAAAAAAATCACTTTAGTGGGGTGACAGAAGCCCTTTAACCACCTCAGCCCCCAGTGCTTAAACACCCTGAAAGACCAGGCCACTTTTTACACTTCTGACCTACACTACTTTCACCGTTTATTGCTCGGTCATGCAACTTACCACCCAAATGAATTTTACCTCCTTTTCTTCTCACTAATAGAGCTTTCATTTGGTGGTATTTCATTGCTGCTGACTTTTTAACTTTTTTTGTTATTAATCGAAATTTAACGATTTTTTTTGCAAAAAAATGACATTTTTCACTTTCAGTTGTAAAATTTTGCAAAAAAAAACGAGATCCATATAGAAATTTTGCTCTAAAATTTATTGTTCTACATGTCTTTGATAAAAAAAAAATGGTTTGGGTAAAAAAAAAATGGTTTGGGTAAAAAAAAAATGGTTTGGGTAAAAGTTATAGCGTTTACAAACTATGGTACAAAAATGTGAATTTCCGCTTTTTGAAGCAGCTCTGACTTTCTGAGCACCTGTCATGTTTCCTGAGGTTCTACAATGGCCAGACAGTACAAACATCCCACAAATGACCCCATTTCGGAAAGTACACACCCTAAGGTATTCGCTGATGGGCATAGTGAGTTCATAGAACTTTTTATTTTTTGTCACAAGTTAGCGGAAAATGATGATTTTTTATTTTTTTTTCCTTTTCTTACAAAGTCTCATATTCCACTAACTTGTGACAAAAAATAAAAACTTCTATGAACTCACTATGCCCATCACGAAATACCTTGGGATGTCTTCTTTCCAAAATGGGGTCACTTGTGGGGTAGTTATACTGCCCTGGCATTCTAGGGGCCCAAATGTGTGGTAAGGAGTTTGAAATCAAATTCTGTAAAAAATGACCTGTGAACTTCGAAAGGTGCTCTTTGGAATATGGGCCCCTTTGCCCACCTAGGCTGCAAAAAAGTGTCACACATCTGGTATCTCTGTATTCAGGAGAAGTTGAGGAATGTGTTTTGGGGTGTCTTTTTACATATACCCATGCTGGGTGAGATAAATATCTTGGTCAAATGCCAACTTTGTATAAAAAAATGGGAAAAGTTGTCTTTTGCCAAGATATTTCTCTCACCCAGCATGGGTATATGTAAAATGACACCCCAAAACACATTCCCCAACTTCTCCTGAGTACGGAGATACCAGATGTGTGACACTTTTTTGCAGCCTAGGTGGGCAAAGGGGCCCATATTCCAAAGAGCACCTTTCGGATTTCACAGGTCATTTTTTACAGAATTTGATTTCAAACTCCTTACCACACATTTGGGCCCCTAGAATGCCAGGGCAGTATAACTACCCCACAAGTGACCCCATTTTGGAAAGAAGAGACCCCAAGGTATTCGCTGATGGGCATAGTGAGTTCATGGAAGTTTTTATTTTTTGTCACAAGTTAGTGGAATATGAGACTTTGTATGGAAAAAAATAAAAAATAAAAATAAGCATTTTCCACTAACTTGTGACAAAAAATAAAAAATTCTAGGAACTCGCCATGCCCCTCACGGAATACCTTGGGGTGTCTTCTTTCCAAAATGGGGTCACTTGTGGGGTAGTTATACTGCCCTGGCATTTTCCAGGGGCCCTAATGTGTGGTAAGTAGGTAAATGACCTGTGAAATCCTAAAGGTGCTCTTTGGAATATGGGCCCCTTTGCCCACCTAGGCTGCAAAAAAGTGTCACACATGTGGTATCGCCGTATTCAGGAGAAGGTGGGGAATGTGTTTTGGGGTGTCATTTTACATATACCCTTGCTGGGTGAGAGAAATATCTTGGCAAAAGACAACTTTTCCCATTTTTTTATACAAAGTTGGCATTTGACCAAGATATTTCTCTCACCCAGCATGGGTATATGTAAAATGACACCCCAAAACACATTCCCCAACTTCTCCTGAGTACGGCGATACCAGATGTGTGACACTTTTTTGCAGCCTAGATGCGCAAAGGTGCCCAAATTCCTTTTAGGAGGGCATTTTTAGACATTTGGATACCAGACTTCTTCTCACGCTTTGGGGCCCCTAGAATGCCAGGGCAGTATAAATACCCCACATGTGACCCCATTTTGGAAAGAAGACACCCCAAGGTATTCAATGAGGGGCATGGCGAGTTCATAGAATTTTTTTTTTTTTTGGCACAAGTTAGCGGAAATTGATATTTTTAATTTTTTTCTCACAAAGTCTCCCTTTCCGCTAACTTGGGACAAAAATTTCAATCTTTCATGGACTCAATATGCCCCTCACGGAATACCTGGGGGTGTCTTCTTTCCGAAATGGGGTCACATGTGGGGTATTTATACTGCCCTGGCATTCTAGGGGCCCTAAAGCGTGAGAAGAAGTCTGGAATATAAATGTCTAAAAAATTTTACGCATTTGGATTCCGTGAGGGGTATGGTGAGTTCATGTGAGATTTTATTTTTTGACACAAGTTAGTGGAATATGAGACTTTGTAAGAAAAAAAAAAAATAATTCCGCTAACTTGGGCCAAAAAAATGTCTGAATGGAGCCTTACAGAGGGTGATCAATGACAGGGGGGTGATCAATGACAGGGGGTTGATCAATGACAGGGGGTTGATCAATGACAGGGGGGTGATCAATGACAGGGGGGTGATCAGGGAGTCTATATGGGGTGATAACCACAGTCATTGATCACGCCCCTGTAAGGCTTCATTCAGACGTCCGGATGCGTTTTGCGGATCCGATCCATCTATCAGTGCATCCGTAAAAATCATGCGGACATCTGAATGGAGCTTTACAGGGGGGTAATCAATGACAGGGGGGTGATCAGGGAGTCTATATGGGGTGATAACCACAGTCATTGATCATGCCCCTGTAAGGCTTCATTCAGACGTCCGGATGCGTTTTGCGGATCCGATCCATCTATCAGTGCATCCGTAAAAATCATGCGGACATCTGAATGGAGCTTTACAGGGGGGTAATCAATGACATGGGGGTAATCAATGACAGGGGGGTGATCAGGGAGTCTATATGGGGTGATCACCACAGTCATTGATCACGCCCCTGTAAGGCTTCATTCAGACGTCCGGATGCATTTTGCGGATCCGATCCATCTATCAGTGGATCCGTAAAAATCATGCAGACGTCTGAATGGAGCTTTACAGGGGGGTAATCAATGACAGGGGGGTGATCAGGGAGTCTATATGGGGTGATAACCACAGTCATTGATCATGCCCCTGTAAGGCTTCATTCAGACGTCCGGATGCGTTTTGCGGATCCGATCCATCTATCAGTGCATCCGTAAAAATCATGCGGACATCTGAATGGAGCTTTACAGGGGGGTAATCAATGACAGGGGGGTGATCAGGGAGTCTATATGGGGTGATCACCACAGTCATTGATCACGCCCCTGTAAGGCTTCATTCAGACGTCCGGATGCGTTTTGCGGATCCGATCCATCTATCAGTGGATCCGTAAAAATCATGCGGACGTCTAAATGGAGCTTTACAGGGGGGTAATCAATGACAGGGGGGTGATCAGGGAGTCTATATGGGGTGATCACCACAGTCATTGATCAGGCCCCTGTAAGGCTTCATTCAGACGTCCGGATGCGTTTTGCGGATCCGATCCATCTATCAGTGCATCCGTAAAAATCATGCGGACATCTGAATGGAGCTTTACAGGGGGGTGATCAATGACAGGGGGGTAATCAATGACAGGGGGGTGATCAGGGAGTCTATATGGGGTGATCACCACAGTCATTGATCATGCCCCTGTAAGGTTTTATTCAGACGTCCGGATGCGTTTTGCGGATCCGATCCATCTATCAGTGCATCCGTAAAAATCATGCGGACATCTGAATGGAGCTTTACAGGGGGGTGATCAGGGAGTCTATATGGGGTGATCACCACAGTCATTGATCATGCCCCTGTAAGGCTTCATTCAGACGTCCGGATGCGTTTTGCGGATCCGATCCATCTATCAGTGGATCTGTAAAAATCATGCGGACGTCTGAATGGAGCTTTACAGGGGGGTAATCAATGACAGGGGGGTGATCAGGGAGTCTATATGGGGTGATCACCACAGTCATTGATCACGCCCCTGTAAGGCTTCATTCAGACGTCCGGATGCGTTTTGCGGATCCGATCCATCTATCAGTGGATCCGTAAAAATCATGCGGACGTCTGAATGGAGCTTTACAGGGGGTTGATCAATGACAGGGGGTAATCAATGACAGGGGGGTGATCAGGGAGTCTATATGGGGTGATCAGGGGTGATCAGGGGCTAATAAGGGGTTAATAAGTGACGGGGGGGGGGGGGTGTAGTGTAGTGTAGTGGTGCTTGGTGGTACTTTACTGAGCTACCTGTGTCCTCTGGTGATCGATCCAAACAAATGGGACCACCAGAGGACCAGGTAGCAGGTATATTAGACGCTGTTATCAAAACAGCGTCTAATATACCTGTTAGGGGTTAAAAAAAACACATCTCCAGCCTGCCAGCGAACGATCGCCGCTGGCAGGCTGGAGATCAACTCTCTTACCTTCCGTTCCTGTGAGCGTGTGCGCGTTCACAGGAAGTCTCGCGTCTCGCGAGATGACGCATATATGCGTGACTGTGCGCAGCGCTGCCTCCTCCGGAACGCGATCCTGCGTTAGGCGGTCCGGAGGTGGTTAAGGAAAGAGGTTCAATTCTTGTTAAGAAGGCTTCAGGGTGTCCAAGAAAGTCCAGCAAGCGCCAGGATCGTCTCAAAAAGAGGATTCAGCTGCGGGATCGGAGTGCCACCAGTGCAGAGCTTGCTCAGGAATGGCAGCAGGCAGGTGTGAGCGCATCTGCACGCCCAGTGAGGCGAAGACTTTTGGAAGATGGCCTGGTGTCAAGAAGGGCAGCAAAGAAGCCACTTCTCTCCAAAAAAAACTATCAGGGACAGATTGATCTTCTGCAGGAAGTATGGTGAATGGACTGCTGAGGACTGGGGCAAAGTCATATTCTCCGATGAAGCCTCTTTCCAATTGTTTGGGGCATCTGGAAAAAGGCTTGTCCGGAGAAGAAAAGGTGAGCGCTACCATCAGTCCTGTCTCATGCCAACAGTAAAGCATCCTGAGACCATTCATGTGTGGGGTTGCTTCTCATCCAAGGGAGTGGGCTCACTCGCAATTTTGCCCAAAAACACAGCCATGAATAAAGAATGGGACCAAAACACCCTCCAACAGCAACTTCTTCCAACAATCCAACAACAGTTTGGTGAAGAACAATGCATTTACCAGCACGATGGAGCACCGTGCCATAAGGAAAAAGTGATAACTAAGTGGCTCGGGGACCAAAACGTTGACATTTTGGGTCCATGGCCTGGAAACTCCCCAGATCTTAATCCCATTGAGAACTTGTGGTCAATCCTCAAGAGGCGGGTGGACAAACAAAAACCCACTAATTCTGATAAACTCCAAGAAGTGATTATGAAAGAATGGGTTGCTATCAGTCAGGAATTGGCCCAGAAGTTGATTGAGAGCATGCCCAGTCGAATTGCAGAGGTCCTGAAAAAGAAGGGCCAACACTGCAAATACTGACTCTTTGCATAAATGTCATGTAATTGTCGATAAAAGCCTTTGAAACGTATGAAGTGCGTGTAATTATAATTTACTACATCACAGAAACAACTGAAACAAATATCTAAAAGCAGTTTAGCAGCAAACTTTGTGAAAACTAATATTTGTGTCATTCTCAAAACTTTTGGCCACGACTGTAAATAGTCAAGGGCCTGTTATTGGGCTTGGAGAGTGGAGCTTAAATCCCCAGCACAAGAGTGCAGAGAGCCTACCTCTTGTTGTAAGGTGCTCACTTGAAGGCTGTTTTGGCCCACCTCTTCTCTCAGCAAAGTAAACGAGGCCAATATTGTGGTCTCCAGAGTCCTTTGTATATCCGGCATGATACGCAACGCCACTTCAATGGCAAGTTTCTTATAATCCAGTGGGTCTGTGTCCCCCTGAGGTGTTGTGTGTTCCTGCGAGCCTTCATCTTGAAATATCAAGGGTTGACTGGCAGACATCCCATCCTGCAAAAACTCATTTCAGGGAGGTTTTCTTTTTTTTTTCTTTCACAAACTTTTTATTACATTTTCCAAACATATGCAGTATCTGCACACTTTGCTTTATGGTGTGGAGGACTGGGCTCATTACCCTGCTCCAAATTATCATATTTATGTATATAATTAAAGGGATTCTGTCCCCACTATAAGCCCTGTGAGCTAAACATATGCATTCAGGGTAGCATTCTGATTTCTAAGGTGGCCTTATAAAAGCTATTTGTGGCTTTATTCTGCGGAAAAACAGGTTTTACTAACCTGTCAATCATTGAATTAAGGAGCCCAAGCAGGGGAGGTCTGTGGATGCATGGTGCCCGGCCGCACGCATCGCCGTTCGTGCCCAGCGCTGCCTTCTACTCCTCAGTGCCGCCTCTCCCTCCCTCCCCCTCCTCCCGCTTTGAGATCCTGCGCGTGCGCACAGGCTCAGCCTGATGCGCCGTTGCGGACTGCTGGCATCGGCTTCTTCTTGCACTGTGCGCGTGCGCGGAGAAGGGGACACTGCTACAGGCTGCCGGAAAGGTTTACTGCGAGTAAACTAGAGATGGGAAGTTTGGATCTTTCACATGAATCGGTTCATTCGCTGAGCTGACAAGAAGCAAGTGAACCGAAGCTTAGGTTGCGCAATGCGCATGCGCGGATGCTTCCATTCACTTGCTGACTCGCTGAGTCGGCTCTTGGTCTGAGTCAGGAAGTTTATTCTTTAAAACCCTGTGTGTAATTATCTACCCCACTGTAGGAAAAAAACAAGCATCCGGGGGAGGGGGGGGGGGGTGAATTTAACACTGGGGTAAATAATATAATTAAAATGGAGGGTTAAATGTGTAAATGTATTTAAAAAAAATACATCTCTCTCAATAGTTCTATAGCTACTGAATGAGACAGAAGAAGGGATGCCTTTAACATATATATCTCCTTGAGAAGCCAATTTGACCCTAAAGGGTTAATTCAACCTGTAATCTAAACTCTGTGTCCTGTCACTTCTCTTATCTCTCTGCTCTGCTATCAGTAAACCTTTATATTGTTTCACATGAGGGTGTCAGGGAGCCGCTATCTAATAGCGGGAGACTCCCTGAACGTCCGGGAGACTTGAGATCCCTGGACTGGCCGCCATCTTGTCTGAACTCGGTGAGGAGGATCCCTGAGATCCCATGGATTTCTGTCCACTTCTCAGCAGGTACCGATCCATACGACCAAAGGTGATATTCTGGGGTCGGTCCCACGTTACTAAAGAGGGTTCTAGCCGACCTTTCGCTTTGCAATGATTCTCGTGGCACCGTTATTACCGAGGAGCAACCGCTAGCTGCGTCCTCACATGGTAGCGCCGGAACCGGAAGTCCACTCTAGTGATTTTCATCTTCTTTGTGTGGTGCCAAATCAATTAGAACTATAAGTATGTGCGCACATACAACTTTCACACTGAGACCAAGACACAAGTTGGTTTTATGCAAAAACTTATCTGATTTTATTAAAGATAAATTCTCTTATATAGCAGGTATGAGGTAGGGGTGTTACTTTGAAAGAGGTAATTGGCTCCCTAACTAGATGGGAGTGCTTCTGTAACTTTAACCATGAGTTATATTGGTACATATAAAAGTTGCAAACTAACTTTTCCATCCTTCCCCACAGTGATTTTGAAACAAAGAAGAAAGAACATGTGCCTTTTCATAGCTTATTAGCTGCCCTCTAGTGGTCAAGTATAAGCAGTACATGATTTATATAATATATATAGAAACCTAGCTCTCACAACGCCATGGTATGACACTGGAAGCTTCTTGTCAAATGATCCTCTCTACTGGTGGTCTGGGCCATCCTGTTTTCAGTGTCTGTGTGTGCCCTCACGTAATCACTGCTGCCAACACCTCCTTGCAGCTAGGTCCGAAAGGCCTGTATGTCAAGCAATTCATTGAAATGACCATCCTGCTTCTATCAATCCAATTGTGCGCCTCCTCTTAAAGTCTGTCAACTGGGCAAAATGTCTTCTAGTGCATCATGGAAACATGTCTAGCAGTCAACGAGAGAAACACTACCCAAAAGTAGCCTCTGAAAGCCTTTTTATAGGGCAGCTGGAGAAGCATTTTTACGCCCTCTTGTGGCAAGAACCAGTGTCTAAACTGACCATGCCTGTAATCATTTACATATCTGCATGGCGAGTTTTCCAGTAATCTGACATGTCTATCTGGGTAAATTATTCTTTTTGACAATAAGTGTACAGTATTATCAAGTTGTGATAATACAGTTGCTCAAAAGATGGCAGCAAACCCAAGTGTATGACTTTCCAGAGTTTCAATATGCTGTCAGAGTCTGCACATGATGTCCTCACTATACTTTCCTGCCATGGTATTAATAAACTTATTGGGTGTTTCACCCACAATAGCACACATTTACCATTCCCTTGCTGACATCACACAGTGTCTTAAAGGTTCATTACATGGTAAATCAGATATCACACAGCATGTTATACCTCATTAGGGTGAGTGCTGGGAGACATATAACATGCATAACATTATAGCAATGCTGGCATGTTCTAGCAACAGTGACACTACAGTTCAACAGTTTAACAAGGTGGTTAGCAAAGGATACGGTCTCCTTTGTAAGTACAATGCTGATTTCCGACCTTCTTACATGTTGACCTGTTTTGTAGGACCTGGATTTCATTTAGAAGGATGTTTCTTCATAGTGATGACTGTAGCAGGGACCATGTGGAGCAGATATTCAGCCAGCAATGGATCAGATATTATTCCTCTCACTTTGCTGGGTGTCAGTTGTCAGTGTCTATGTGGAAGAAAATGCAATTGGGATGCACGGATCGGGCCGCAGGGGCGTGCGTGATTATGGGTGCCCGGATGGGTGCAGTAGTTCTACTAATGGTTTCCTGCAGTTTTCGTGCAGTGATGGGAAGGGCACACCGGTCCTTCCCTTCGGGGCACACATTGGTTCTGGAGTTCTTCTGCCTCATGGTGGTTGAGGTGCCCTTAATGGTGATGTGTTATGGTACGAGGCAGGGTCCCTGTTTTGATGACAGCTCCTTGAGGTGCAAATGTAGGATAGAAATAATGAGTCCAGGTTAACAGCAAACAATTCTTTACTGAAGCTTCAGATGCAGACAGTTCAGGACAGGTCTCACTTGTTATGGACCAGCTGATGTTACACAGAAATAAAGTCTCCTCAGATGGTACAGCTCTCACAGCTACACAGATAACCATAGGCCACACCACTCTTTAAATGTTTTAAGCAATCTTCCTTATCATGCACTTTAGTAACTGACTTGTATACATGAGCATGAGGGCACAGGGTGTAGACTTTATTTGTGGCAACCAACAGGGTGGTTCTCCCTAACTGCACGCAAAATCCTCTGCTCCATTCTTTTGACAGGTTGCTCATCCACTCTTCCACTGTGGGATGTGGAGGTACATACAGGTGCGCCAAACTGCAAATTGGTATGCTCATGCACCAAAGGCAACTCCAGAACATGGATGCCGCAGAGTCCATAAGTTCTTTTAGAAAGGTTACCTCTACCGGACTTTCACTACAACTCTGTTACATCTGGCCTGCTTTTGATAGTTATTTTCTCCTTCAGGCCTCCCCTTGGTTGGTACCTGGGTCCAGGGGTGGATAGGGTGCCAGCTTTATATCTTGGTGCTTGCACTAACACTGCACCCTCTTACTGAACTGGTATAGACTGGATTAACAAACTTAACTAACTGCGCTGACTCTGCACTATGCTGAATCACTCCTCTACGTATATAGAGGTTAAGACCAGCCCCATCTAGGGGTTGCTGTGAGATATGGCCTATAACTACCATATGCGTACAGAAGTACACAGTGAATACATGCATGACACGATAACAATATAATTCTACACTTTGCAGTATATGCAACTTCTAGGAGCAGGATGCTGCACAATGGGTGCTCAATGTATTTACACTAACTAAATACATTGATAAATGTCCCCCATAGAGCTCTAAATCCTCTTCATACATTATGAAACTGTCTGATTTCAGCCACCACTAGGGGGAGCTCAGTGCACAGGAATTAGTGGCAGTTACCATTGAACTCAAAGAAAATGCTGTTTTGTGTCAGAAAGAAGTTCGGCCCAGGCCCCCCTAAGGTGTCTGAGCCGTAGTCCCTCACCTTACAGCAGTGTCATTCAGTTTTCAGCTGTTCACTCTGTTCTCTTGTCTCTCAAGTATGTTCTTGAGGCAAAATAAAGTTGATCTGTCTGAAGAATCTCTAACAGGAGCAGGAGCTCTGCAGTGTGCTTTCCTCTCTGTGTCTGCACAGAAATCCCCCCTCCTGGCAGGAGGAACAAGGTGGTTAGCCCTGTTCCTGCCAACCATTTGCCATTCATATTCTTTACTGGTACATAAGACCAAATAACATGCAATATACATAAAAATACATACCGTAAGTATATACAATACATTTGCAGATACCCCCAGGTCTGGGGTACTGCAAATACACTTGGACACATTGTATAAGATGACAGTTCTACAATATTGTGCACCATCCTTTTGTTATTACTACTAGAAATGTATGAATAACACCTGGCCTACGTGGATACTTTTTGTAATGCAACTAACTGATTTTCTACCAGTAGTGCTACAGAAAGGCTGCAATTACGTGTGTAAAGAGCAGGAAACGAGTAGAAAATTGGGAGATAGGATTTTACTGTAAAACTGGCAGTAAATAATGGAAAACACTTAGTGGAAAGTAATAGTCGACAAATAACTGTGGGTTAACCCTGACTTTGTGTCACGAGGGTGTCAAGAACCACGCCTGACTCCGTTATACCCGGGGTCAGGAAGTCGCAGCGGTTGGCTGCGCGCTCTATGTAAGATAGGGCTGTTTCCTTATGGTAACTTTCTGGGTTTGCTTTGCAAACCCTTTTGGCTCACTCAGGGATCCGTAGCTCCTTCTCCTCAGCTGTTCCTTGTCCAGCACTCCCAACCTCCTTATATTCCCCTCTCACACTTCTCTGGTTGCCAGATATAGAGCTTCCTGCCTGGACATCTATTCTGACCCTCTGGAGCTGTGTTGCTGCGTTCTCTGGTTTTTGGTCCAGAACGCTACCCTCCGGATCCCTGTTGGACCTTTGTGGTCTGCTGTGGTCGCCCACCTGGGTGTATGTGTTTGTCTGTATTGTCTGTCCTCTCCCTGATGTTTCCCTCTTAGTGTCAGTGGTGCGGACTAGCGATCCCAGCGGCCCGTTCACTATCTAGGGCTCATTTTAGGGAAAGCCAGGGTTTAGGCACGTGATCGCCGCACGGGTGAGGAACCCGTCTAGGGACTTCAGGGCAGTCAGGTGCCAGCCGCAAGGTGAGTCAGGGGTCACCACCTTTCCCTCTCCTTTGGGCAGGGCTTTCCCTTTTCCCTCCCTGTGCTTGACGCCGGTCATTACAGTCCCACCTCCTCTAAGGGCGTTGTCTTAGTGTACCCCTCAATTCTTCACAGTACCCCTGATGGTGGGGATAGACTTTCCCGAGGGGAACACCAAGTCGCTACCTCTTGAGAAAGGTAGGCACATGAGGCAGCTGGTCCAGGCGGACCAGGAGGTACCTGAGTAGGTACCAGAAGTACAAGCGTAGTCAGACAAGCGGAGTCGTTACCAGGAGCAAAAGTTCAGGACCGAAGGATGAGGCAGAGGTGTAGTCAGACAGGCAAAAGGTTAGGGCAGGTAGCACAAGAACAGGTCAGGAAATCCAGATTGGCAACAGGAGAGGCAAAGCAAGCAGGCACAGATCAGACAAGTAGCAGAACAAGGTATAAGTCAGGGGCACACGTGAGTATCAGGAGCTTAGCAAACACAAGGACCTTGACACTGAGGCATCTGAGAAGGGGGCTGAGCCACTTAAGTACCTGCAGGAGAGCCTGGGTTGGTCAGCGAAGTCACATGACCCAACCCATGCAGCCCAGGGAGTGATGCGCGCCTCCCCTAGGGCAGTGTAACAAGAAACCAGCAGCAAGCATGCTGTGGCCAGGGCTGAGTGGAACCTGTGGAGCGGAATCCTCAGCACCACAGCACGTACAACAACAGAGCCCAGGACTGCAGCGGTGGACAGAAGGATCACTGCTAAGCACGGCGCCCTGTTGTGCATTTTCATACGTATACAATATTATCTAATGACATTATAACTAAAATTAATGCTCATCTCATTGCCTTTAAGAATAAAATCAGCCTGAACCAAAGTTCTATTATGTGGCTGAGGAAACCAAGATGAGTTCATGGCAAGTTCAGTTTGTATAAAAAAATAATAATAATAATTGTGAACATGAACGGGCATTGTATTTAAAAGTTATCACTAAAGATATGGGATTATCTATGGGGAGTAAACTAGCTTCCTCAGACCTGTCTGTCTGAAGGGAACAAGGTTGTTTCATGGATAAGCCATGACATGATAAGGATTCATATCCTTGAGGCACACCTGCTGTATGAGGTTCAATTTATATATTCATAATTATATTATATATATTTCTGTATGGTATATTTAGTTTACAACATATTTTAATCAATAATTCATATAATGTGTTATCTATGTGTAACAATGTATCGATTTACAGTTGCAAGAAAAAGTATGTGAACCCTTTGGAATGATATGGATTTCTGCACAAATTCGTCATAAAATGTGATCTGATCTTCATCTAAGTCACAACAATAGACAATCACAGTCTGCTTAAACTAATAACACACAAAGAATTAAATGTTACCCTATTTTTATTGAACACACCATGTAAACATTCACAGTGCATGTGGAAAAGGTATGTGAACCCCTAGCACAGTGGTCGGCAAGCCGCGGCTCGCGAGCCACATGCGGCTCTTTTGATCCTTCACTGCGGCTCTTTGGTTCGGGCTGGCGGGTGGGCGGCCGCGCAGCCATATCGCGCCGCTCAAGCTGCTTGTAAATTGTCCGTCATGCGCCTGCTGCCCCGTCTGTCTGCTCCTTCCACTTTATGAATGAAGCAGGCAGGCGGGGCAGGAGGCGCATGACGGAGGGAGAGATGTCACGCTGCGCACAGCAGCAGAAGGGCGGGCAGCGCGGCTCTAGTTCGGCTGCCCACTGTAATGAGGGGTGGAGTGGTGAAGAGGCCGCCGCTCAGGAGGAACGAAATGTCCTGCAGCATTAAGGTAGGAGCTGCCCCCGGTGTGTGCACTGCACCGGCCCCGCCGCAAGTGTCCCTGCCCCCTTCCTTCCCCCCACTAATACATTACTTACTGGAAGGCACTTATGGGGGATATCTGTGGATGGCTCACTTATGGGGGATATCTGTGGAGGGCACTTATGGGGGATATCTGTGGAGGGCACTTATGGGGGATATCTGTGGATGACACATATATAGCATCTTATGCTATATATGTGTCATCCACAGATATCCCCCATAAGTGCGTCATCCACAGATATCCCCCATAAGTGCGTCATCCACAGATATCCCCCATAAGTACGTCATCCACAGATATCCCCCATAAGTGCGTCATCCACAGATATTCCCCATAAGTGCGTCATCCACAGATATCCCCCATAAGTGCGTCATCCACAGATATCCCCCATAAGTGCGTCATCCACAGATATCCCCCATAAGTGCGTCATCCACAGATATCCCCCATAAGTGCGTCATCCACAGATATCCCCCATAAGTGCGTCATCCACAGATATCCCCCATAAGTGCGTCATCCACAGATATGCCCCATAAGTG
Organism: Bufo bufo; assembly: GCF_905171765.1. NCBI lineage: Eukaryota > Metazoa > Chordata > Amphibia > Anura > Bufonidae > Bufo > Bufo bufo. The sequence goes on along the minus strand of NC_053390.1, from coordinate 739,395,802 downwards.
CGTCATCCACATTAAATCCACATCTGCAGACAAGTTTAAGAAAAGTAAAAAATGATAAAGATAAAATTAAATAATAATCAAGATCCAAATAAAAGAAAGTACATATAAAAGTATTCAAAAACACACTCTGGGCTCATGCCCACGAATGTAAGGGTGCCGTGCCTGTGCTGCAGACCACAAATAGCGGTCCGCAATGCACGGACACAGACCATGGGGCAGCTGCATGAGGATCGCAGACCCATTCACTTGAATGGGGTTCGCGATCCGCATCCGACTGCCCGCACTGCAAAAAAGTAGCGCATGCTGAAGTGAATGGGTCCATGATGCGGGCTGCACACGGCCGTGTGCAGCCCGCATCATGGACCCATTCACTTCAATGGGTCCATGATCGGGGATATGAGTGCTACAGTGTGCTTCCGTGGTGCTTCTGGCTGTGCCTCCGCACCGCAAAAAAGTAGTGCATGCGCCCGGATCCTGGACCCATTGAAGTGAATGGGTCTTTGATGCGGGCTGCACATGGCCGTGTGCAGCACGCATCATGGACCTATTCACTTCAGCATGCGCTACTTTTTTGCGGGCACACGGTCGTGTGCATGAGCCTAATAGTCCTCACTGGTACTGTTGATGCAATATTTTAGGTTTTAAAAATGTGGCTCTCGAAAGAAATTCCAATCGTGGTTTTGGCGATATTTGTCTCAGTTGACAAAAGAGGTTGCCCACCACTGCCCTAGACTAATGACATCTCCAAGAGCTAATTGGAGTGGGGTGACAGCCAACTGGAGTCCAATCAATGAGATGAGATTGGAGGTGTTGGTTACAGCTGCCCTGCCCTATAAAAAACACCCACCAGTTCTGTAAAGATGACTGCAAAAGCACAGCGCAGACTGCTCAATGAGGTGAAGAAGAATCGACGATATGTAAAACACTAAACAAGAATGGATTTCATGGAAGGATACCACAGAGAAAGCCACTGTTGTCCAAAAAAAACATTGCTGCACGTTTACAGTTTGCAACACCTGGATGTTCCACAGCAATACTGGCAAAATATTCTGTGGATAGATGAAACCAAAGTTGAGTTGTTTGGAAGAAACACACAACACTATGTGTGGAGAAAAAGAGGCACAGCACACCAACATCAAAACCTCATCCTAAGGCCTCATGCACACGACAGTATTTTTTCACGGTCCGCAAAACGGGGTTCCGTTGTTCAGTGATCCGTGTCCGTTTTTTCTTCTGTTGTGCTTCCGTGTGTCCGTGTGTCTGTTTTTTTTGCGGCCCGTCAGAAAACAAGGAATGGTGAAAAAAAATTATTTTTAATAACTCCACCCAGGATACTGGTATAAATGAAGGTCACCTGAGTATGGTTTTGTGGCCATTTTCTGTAGTCTTTACAGGGTACAGAGGTTCTTTTGGTTGCTTGTCTTTGCTGTATCACCATGGCGGATGACTCAGAGGAAGAGGTCGTACTGCATTGGCTTGTTTCTCGGCGATGGGGACAGCGCACTCCTTTGTTGGATGAGGAACCTAGTAGAAGGCGGCGATTTTGGGTCCATCTGATTGTTTCACAACGTTACCGGAAAGGACACTTTCATACCCTCTACAAAGATCTGTGGTTGCATCCAGAGAAGTTTTTTTCCTTCTGTAGGATGTCAGTCAATACATTTGATCGCTTGCTGTCGTCTCTATGTACTGTCCTTACCTTCAAGGACACCAATATGAGGCGCAGCATTTCTCCAGAGGAAAGGCTCATTGTCACGTTGAGGTAAGCAATAGTTTACATTTAAAATTTAACCAGTAATGTGCACTGCTTCTGTCAGGAGTAACATGTGCTACAAAATGGCTGCTGTTAGACATGTGCTACTGTTTGCTAAAGTAACCTTTCTTTGGCCGTAATGTTTTGTGGGAAAAAAAATTATTATTGTTTTTAAAACCGTTAATCCCTGACACATAACATCCCAATATTGAAGGTTGTATATTATTTTGTGCAAGTTTCAAACTTGTGTTCAGCTAACGTCCTTGAGACACTCCAATAATCCACAGCACTCGCCAGTAGTTTGTGAAAAATGGTGATTTATTCAGTCAGTCAGCCAGGTTACAGCAGGCTGTAACCTGCCTGTCTGAGTGAATAAATCATAATTTTTTGTCAACTAATGGCGAGTGCTGCGGATTATTGTAGTGTCTGGAAGAATTGTGACCCTCGGTCAGGATCCCTATCTGCGTGCACCACCCGGCTTAGCCTATATACCGGTCTGTACCCTATTTTGTTGGATTGTGGTGCTGCCAACCCCTGAGAATTTCAGCTAGCGTCCTCATCATGCATAATGTTCACATAATTTAGAACTTGTCCATAACTTTTAGCATTTCAAAGGGGCTAAACACAGTTGTTGTCACTTAGTTGTGGTAGTACTGCCCACACCCCAGTAGCTGGTAGTGTTTTGCTCATAGACTCAAATTTAAATTTTTAATTTTAGTTTTATCGACAAAGGACATAGGGCAGTGATGGCAAGCCGTTTACAGACTGAGTTTCGAAACTTAAACCCAAAACCCAGGTATTTATCGCTAAGTGCCAACACGGCAATTTCACCTGAATACTATAGTCCAATATAGTTTATCTTCCATGTATTTTATCATTTAGCTATAATAGCCTGCCTACATTCAGTGCTGCCTGTCCTGTTCATAGTCTGCCCTGTGCTTATGAATGTTTTGAAAAGTCTAAGGTATTTTGGAAAACCATATACTTTTTCAAGGGTGCGGGTGCCCACAGAGAGGGCCCTGAGTGCCACCTCTGGCACCCGTGCCATAGGTTTACCACCACTGACATAGGGTGTTTTAAATCATGTCTTGTATACAACATTATACGTGATTCATGAATCTGTTGTTCCCTTTGATTTGCTGCTGTCTGATTGTTTTTTTTTCCTATTTTCAACAGATTCCTTGCAACTGGGAACTCTTTTGCATCCCTGCATTTTGAGTTTCTTTTAGGAACCTCGACGATCTCGCGAATTGTACGTCACACTTGCCATGTCATCTGGCAGCAACTCCGAGAGACGGTGATGCCGCAGCCCAAGGCGGACGATTGGGTTCGAATTGCTGAGGACACCCATGTGAAGAAGCCTCCTCACTCAGGGTCCCGATTCTTCAATTATAAACAATATTTTTCGGTAGTGCTGATGGCTGTTGCTGACAGTAACTACCGGTTTATAATGGTTGATATCGGGGCCTATGGAAGCACTGCGGATGCTCGCATCTTTAGTGCTTCTAGAATGGGTGAGCGGCTTCGTGCCAACCAGCTTGCCCTGCCCGAGTCCAGAAGACTGCCCGGATATGCAGGTCCGCCTGCTCCATTTGTCATCGTGGCGGATGAAGGGTTTGCATTGACTCCACATGTTACGCGGCCCTTTCCAAAGCATGGTTTGGATGTCAGGAGGCGTATATTCAACTACCGGTTGACTCGTGCCCGTCGGTATGTTGAGTGTGCTTTCGGGATACTCTCTAGCAAGTGGAGGGTGTTTTTGTCATCCATACAGATGGATCCGGAGAATGCAACCCTGGTGATTAAAGCTTGTGTTGTTCTACACAACTTCACCAGGATTCACGAGGCTTCCTCTTCTGTCAACATGGAATATCTTCCTACGTCATCAGATTTGGGTTTGGAAAGGACCCTGCATAGACGACCTGGGACTGCAGGCATTGCAGTTCGGGAACTCTATGCAGACTACTTTTACAGCCCAGAGGGGTCCTTGCCATGGCAGAGGGACGCTATTCGTGGCAGTTTTTGAAATCTTCTCGGCTCTTTAGTTGTTTATTATTTTGTAGATAGATTACTAAATTTTATTGTGGTAGTTGAGTGTAGGGACTCGCAAGAGAATGAGGACCCTTGACGTGGGCTTGCGGGCTGAGATTTTTTGGACATCACATATTTTAAACTGCATCTAAATAAATATTAAAGATGTTTTCATTTAAATGTAAATTGACTTAAACATCTTTATTATTTGGCATATATGGTCCAAATTTTTTTTTAATACCTCATGATCACAGTATCCCTAAATAAATATGTTGTTCTTCTAAATAAAGTGTTGCTTTGTGAGCTACAGTGCGTGTGGAAGTGTCTTTACATTGTGTTGCACTCTAAATGTTTTGTGGATTGAGAAAATAAACACCAGTCAAATTGTTTTCCCAAAAACAAACTTTAAATAAAAGATCTGGAACAGAAATCCAAAACCAATAGCAATGTAGCTAAATTTTAAATATACACATAAAAAGCGCAAGAATATTTTTTCCAAACAAGACTTATAATTCAAATAGGTCCTGGGTAAACGACCCAGGAGCAAATGACGACCGTGGCCGTACATGGCCCTGTTGTGTTTCCCCAGTTGGCAAGGTGCCCGGGTAATGAGGCTGACCCACATGATGTGTTGGGTCTACGGATTGCTGGTATTGTGGTTGGGGGGGAAAGCTGGGCCTTGTGTTGTTTGGGGAGGCAGATTAAAGGTGCCCGTTTGCTGCTGCTGAGCAGAAGTTAGTATCTCATAGTATCTCATTTTTGAGTACATTAATTTTCCCAAGAATGTCTCCCTGGTAAGGGATACTATACATTTTAAGGGCCAATGAAGCCAGGCACTCATGATATTTTTCAGGAGTGACCTGCTTCATTAGTGGCCCTAGTCCCCTAAGCATCTTGTCCTCCAAGCCATCACTCCTCCTCTGGGCAAGAAAATCTATGACGCGTGCGTCAATCATTTCCCGATTCTCTTGCCCAGAGGTAGAGGGAGGGACTTGGCGGCGACGCCTGGGCTGCGGCCGATGAACTCTGGGTGGAGTGGCCAGTGGTAGGGGGTCCTGGGCCAGTGTAGAATCCTCTGGGTCCTCTGCCGGCGTAGCTGCGGGACTTGTGGCCGGGGAGAAAATCGCCGGGGTTTCACTGACCCCTGTCTCCGAATCATCAGAGGCATCCAGACTGTCCACAGTACTGTATTTGAAAGAAACACAAAAAAATATATTATATCATTTGATTTCATCATTGCAAAAGTACATCATTCATATTAAGTGAAAACAGCCGCGTGTTTACAATATATATACGTTGTGGCAGCATACATCTGAAATTTTATTTTACACAATGAATAACAGCTTCTATGTGAATAATTACATTAAAAATTGGTTCTAAATTTACAATAAACGATGGGACATGTCATGTAAAGGCCTAATGTAACACTATTTGGAACACATTGTTTTGCGTTTGGAGCTGTCCAGCCTCAGAAGAGGATTACTCATTCAAGGACCAAAACCAGTGCTGATATTCAGTCCATCTCATCTGTATGTGGCCTGCTTCCACCATCCAAACATACAGGATGTAATGTAAACCTAGTAGAACATCATTTACAGAGAAACAACATGTACCAGGCAACACTTGACCATGGTGGGAGTAGTAGTTTAAATTCTGCTGGACAAACGTAGTTGGAACATCATTATAATCCATTATCATAGGATTATGTTATTGTCATTTTATATGAGAAATTTAAGGAATCCATGTTGTGGTTTGTAGTATACTATTTAACCTATATAAATGACAATTACAATACCTAATGGGTATCAAATTCAAAAACATAAAAAAAAGTAAGATAACAGGTTTCTATTGAAAAAATAAACAAAAAAGGCTATACTCTTCAGGGCTCCCAAAAAAAAGGAGGGATTATCCTACCTTTTGAGATTTGACACCTATCCATAGGATAGGTACACAAGAATATATTGGTGTGTGACCAACAGCTGTCAAAAAGGATGATCAACTTATGAGGAGATAATGCGTGCATTGCGCACGTGCCATCTCCCTTCTCTATTCTTGATCAGATTGCAAACATCTATGTTCCTTGACCGTGAAAATATTGTTTCACAGGAACAAAAGAGAGAGGGGAGGCGCCATGTGCGCTCTGCACGTGTCGTCTCATCATACAGCTCATCAGCGGTGGTGCCTGGTGTGACTCCACCACAAATATGATGGAGACAACCTACACCAGGCATGTACAAACTGTTTGCCGCCAGCTGTTCCACAACTACAACTCCCAGAAGGACTGGATAGCTTACAGCTATTATGGCATGCTGGGAGTTGCAGTTTGGAAAGAGCTGGATGGCCTCAGTTTTGACATGCCTGACCTACTCAAAGGATAGGTCATCAATAGTACAACACAACACAACCCATTACATTCTTTTACACTATTGCTCACCAAGATTCTAACCTAAACATTTTAAATGACAAAAAAACATTAAAAAAAACTTACGGCCTCAAATCCATAACTGGCCTCAAAAACTGCAACTGCGCAGTATAAATATAGGGTCTTTTCCTGGAGGTTCCCTCCCCACTCCGGCCTTTGCTGGTGACCTCCCTTCGAAATTGGTCTCTGCAACTTTCCCATCGTGTTTTAGTCTGTTTGACTGTTAAGAAATGACATAATATACAAATTAGTAAAAAATGAATTGAATCCAAAAATACAGGGTGGGCCATTTATATGGATACACCTTAATAAAATGGGAATGGTTGGTGATATTAACTTCCTGTTTGTGGCACATTAGTATATGTGAGTGGGGAAACTTTTCAAGATGGGTGGTGACCATGGCGGCCATTTTGAAGTCGGCCATTTTGAATCCAACTTTTGTTTTTTCAATAGGAAGAGGGTCATGTGACACATCAAACTTATTGGGAATTTCACACGAAAAACAATGGTGTGCTTGGTTTTAACATAACTTTATTCTTTCATGAGTTATTTACAAGTTTCTCTTTGTTTACAGCCATTGCCTTGTCGCCGAGGTTAACACGTGAGGAGTGGATAGAAATTGTGTTGATGTCTGGTGAACGCAGTAACCGGGTCATTGCAGCAGATTTCAATGCAAGACACCCTACGAGACCACCCATCTCCCACGCTACAGTTAGCAAACTGCTTGCTAAGTTTCGTGAAAGTGTTGGATTTGCCAAAATGTGGACGCATGAAATCTGTCTCTAATGAAGAAACATCAGTGGCTGTCCTAGCTTCATTCAGCAAGAGCGCACAGCGTAGCATTCGCCGCATGTCACTGGAGAGTGACATTAGTCGAACATCCCTTCGGCGGATATTAGCTACTCACAAATGGCACCCTTACAAACTCCAGCTACTGCAGCATCTCAACGAGGATGACCCAGATCGGCGCACTGAATTTGCAGAATGGGCAAAACAAAAATTGGAACAGGCCCCTCAGTTTACGCAGAAGATTTTGTTCAGTGATGAGGCAAACTTTTATGTGAATGATGAAGTTAACAAACAAAACCACCGCTATTGGTCTGACACTAACCCACATTGGATAAATCCCTCCAAGACTGTTGGAACAAAAATTTTTATGGTATGGTGTGGTGTATGGGGTACAAAGATAGTGGGGCCATTCTTCATCAATGGAAACCTCAAGGCCACTGGATATGCGAAATTGCTACATGATGATGTGTTTCCCTCTTTATGTACTGAAGCTGGCACGTTCCCTGAGTTTTTCCAGCAAGATGGTGCACCACCACATTATGGGTGTCAGGTCCGAGCATTCCTAGATGAACAGTTTCCTGGAAAGTGGATTGGTCGTCGTGGGCCAGTTGAATGGCCCCCAAGGTCTCCCGATCTGACCCCCTTAGACTTTTATCTTTGGGGTCATCTGAAGGCAATTGTCTATGCTGTGAAGATACGAGATGTGCAGCACCTGAAACTACGGATACCCGAAGCCTGTGCTAGCATTTCTCCTGCGGTGTTGCTATCAGTGTGTGAAGAGTGGGAGAAGAGGGTTGCATTGACAATCCAACACAATGAGCAGCACATTGAACACATTTTATAAGTGGTCAGAAACTTGTAAATAACTCATGAAAGAATAAAGTTACGTTAAAACCAAGCACGCCATTGTTTTTCTTGTGAAATTCCCAATAAATTTGATGTGTCACATGACCCTCTTCCTATTGAAAAAACAAAAATTGGATTCAAAATGGCCGACTTCAAAATGGCCACCATGGTCACCACCCATCTTGAAAAGTTTCCCCCCTCACATATACTAATGTGCCACAAACATCACCAACCATTCCCATTTTATTAAGGTGTATCCATATAAATGGCCCACCCTGTACATACAAATAGTTAGATAAAAATTAAAAAATTGTTAACCTAGTTCAAGAAGACAAATCACAAAATTAACTGAATTGGCCAGATAAAACAGCACGTGGTACAGTACTGCAGGTGTGTGGATACTAAGTTCAAGAAGGAGGAGACTAGTCGTGCAAGCCTTTTGGACTAAAATACTTTAGAATATGTGAGGGTGACAACTCTAAGATGCTCAATTACAACAGGGACACATGTGTCACCAAATAAAAAGTGCCCATACATGTTATTAGACATGAGTACTGTATGCTGTAGCAAAGGGAGGGACAGCCATTTAAAGTTAGAAATGGTGGGGTATGGTATTTAGTGCACGACTCATTAAAAAACAATGTACAGCCCTTTATGCAAAATGAAGCTGGACCACAAAATAAACACTATTGTGACCTCAGGGAATTTATAACTACATCATTTTGCCACACAGAGGGCAAGGACAGCACAACTACATTGCTATCACTTACCTAAATCTGCCTGGCCTCGGCTATCTGCTTTGGCCCATTCGGCCCTCCTCATGTTACGGGCCACTTGTTCCCACGCAACATCCTTTCTCCCTCGGTCCAGATATGAATTGGATCTGGTATCCCAGAGCTCAGGCCTCTCCTGCACCAGATTGATTAGCTTTTCCACATTCCAGCGTGGCATGGCTGAAGTAAATAAAGCTGCAATGGCTGCCTCACCACACGACAGCTTATCGGCACAGATGGCTAGCAATTAGCATAACCTGTGACCTTAAATTTCCTGTATATATTTTTTTCATTTTATTGGCACAAGTTTTGCCAGACAGTTTGGCCATGGCAAAAGATAGAAATAAAGCGGACGCGGATGTCAATCGTGTGTGCCACCGCGTTTTTTCACGGTCCCATTGACTTGAATGGGTCCGTGAACCGTTTTCTGTGAAAAAAATAGGACAGGTTATATTTTTTTTGACGGACTGGAAACACGGATCACGGACTCGGTTGACAAACGGTGCATTAGCCGAGTTTTCAACGGACCCATTGAAATTCAATTGGTCCGCAGAAAATCACGGTAAACGGAACAACGGCCACGGGTGCACACAACGGTCGTGTGCATGAGGCCTAACTGTGAAGTATGGTGGTGGGGACATCATGGTTTGGGGCTGCTTTGCTGAGTCAGGGCCTGGACGGATTGCTATCATCGAAGGAAAAATGAATTCCCAAGTTTATCAAACATTTTGCAGGAGAACTTAGGGCCATCTGTCCACCAGCTGAAGCTCAACAGAAGATGGGTGTTGCCACAGGACAACGACCCAAAGCATAGAAGTAAATCAACAACAGAATGGCTTAAACAGAAGAAAATACGCCTTCTGGAGTGGCCCAGTCAGAGTCCTGACCTCAACCCGATTAAGATGCTGTGGCATGACCTCAAGAAAGAGATTCACACCAGACATCCCAAGAATATTAGTACAACCTACTCAATCATCCGAAGGATGAGCTTAATGTGTGTCAAAGTATTAACACAACCAATTTAGACAGGAGACACACATGTACAATAATGACAAATTTTATTCAATAATAAATATTACACCAAACCATAGACACTTATAAAAATATGTAGCAGCAGTGCAGACTAAGCGCTAAAATCCAATTAAAGGCAAAATGACACAGTATGTCAAATGCCGCAGCAAGCAGGCAATATTGAACTAATCCCAATGCATATGACAACCTCCCCCCCACCAAAATGATTGAAAATGTGAAGACAACACAATAATGGGCCAATTAGAGGGCTAGTAAACCGCACCTCAAAAAGGCCCACAAACAGCATGGGGGAAAAACCATAGTAACTAAAATAAATTACCTAAAGTTAGCTGGAGGCAAGAATGGATCAAACCCAGGTCTGGCAGGGAGCACACCCCGACGCACATTTCGCTCCGCTTTCTCAAGAATATTGCTGAACTGAAACAGTTCTGTAAAGAGGAATGGTCAAGAATTACTCCTGACCGTTGTGCACGTCTGATCTGCAACTACAGGAAACGTTTGGTTGAAGTTATTGCTGCCAAAGGAGGTTCAACCAGTTATTAAATCCAAGGGTTCACATACTTTTTCCACCTGCACTGTGACTGTTTACATGGTGTGTTCAATAAAAACATGGTCACATTTAATTCTTTGTGTGTTATTAGTTTAAGCAGACTGTGATTGTCTATTGTTGTGACTTAGATGAAGATCAGATCACATTTCATGACCAATTTGTGCAGAAATCCATATCATTCCAAAGGGTTCACATACTTTTTCTTGCAACTGGTATATTCAGTTAACCTCCTGTATAAGAAATAGGGGGAAAAACTGAGTAAAAATACACAAATAAATTGTGCTTAATGGCAGAACACCACATCTGCTGAAACTCTTGTGACTCAGTTTCACACTATTATTTCTGGTTTTACATCAGCCGCAGCTGCATTTGTGAAAACAGAAGCTCACAAATAAACAGATTCTAACTGCTTAACTGGCACCTCGGTAAGTGATATGCAGCTGCTGGCAGCTTCATTTTCTCCTTGTACACAGGTGACTGGTTTTGGGCATTTATAAAAAGTTCAACTAGGGGCTTAGTTCAGCATTTTAAATGTTTGATGATGTAAATATATAGGGAGGTACAGTTAGCTGCTGAGGAGCCAGGGCAGAGGATGGGAGTGGTAGTGGCCCTGATGAGGTGTTGTGTCATGGTGTACTCCCTCAGGCCATTGCTCCCTTGTGATTGGTGCAGTGGAAAGGTAGTTTAAAGAATCAATAAAAGTATAAGTCTCTCTTTAGTTAGTGCAAGATATAACTTGCGGCACATCTAGCACTATTAAGTACAAAGTGCAGTTTCTGGCACCAGATGAGAAGGCATGGTGATTGTGTGCCAATTTAATGTCACTGGCAGGCACTTGTGGATATAGGTGTCCACTGTGTTATACTGACTTGAGGTTTGTCCGGCCTGAAGGTGGTTTAGGTGTTGGATGTCTGATCCATAGTCCCTCACCTGCAGCAGCGCCTGTAAGGGCCCATTCACACTTCTGTATATTTCATTCCACATCCATTCTGCAATTTTGCATAATTGATGCAGACCCATTCATTTCAATGGGCCCCCAAAAGATGTGGACAGCACACCGTGTGTTGTCCTCATCCATACTTTCATTCCATGACCCTGCAAAAAAGATAGAACATGTCCTATTCTTGTCCACAATTGCGGACAAGAATAGGCATTTCTTTTACAGGGCTGGCCGTTCTGTTCTGCAGTATCCGTGTTTTGCGGATCCACAATTTGCATACTGCAAAAACAGATACGGTTGTCTGAATGAGCCCTAAAGCTGTAATTTTGCTGAACACTCTGCTGTCTTGGCAAACTGATGCTTTCTGGAAGCATGTGCTCCCTTCCTCCATTCTGTTTTAACTGGAGCTCCCCCTCCTGGCAGGAAGCAGAACTAGCTCACTCCTACCAAGAGGGGAGGAACAGAGTGTTTAGCCCTGTTCCTGCAACCATTGCCAACCATACCTTTTCTGCTGGAAAATTTGACCAAAACATATGAAAATGCACAATACATAATAAACAGCAATTGCAGATACCCCAGTTCTGGAGTACTGCAGAGGCATTTATCGTCCCTGTACACCAGAAAACTAGTGTGAAAAAAGTTGCAACGTTTCGCGCATGCCATTATTTGAGGGGTTTTTGCCCCACGCGGCAATTTTGTAAAAAGTGGTTGCGGCGAAGCAGGGAGTGTGGCACATTTATTATAACATAGTTTGTAAAGTATCTGTCCATCCAGTTCAGCCAAAAAACTTTCATGATCTACCCAAGAAAAATGGCATGGATTATACCACTAGCTCAGATTTCTGGTGTAGACTTCAGTTCTGGTGCACGTGCCTGCTCAGATTTATCACAATTATTAAGAGGTGTGCACCTCTTAATAATTGTGATATATCTGATGCTAGTGGGAGAAAGATTAAGACCTGTGTGTAAAAGGGTGATTTTAATAAATGTCCCCCTTAATGTTGCTTAGCTAGTTTTAACATTGAGTTACAGTTTGTATTATAGACCAGACTTGTATTTTCAATTTTGCAGGCTTCAGAGCTGAAATCTACTTTCTCTCGTGATTAGGCATTATACAATAATCTGATGTAGGATACAGCCTAAAGCCTCATTCACACGTCAGTGCTTAGGTCAGTAATTTTCAGCCAAAACCGGGTTTGGCTCTAAACACAGAACAGGTGCAGATGTTTCCCTTGTACCTTATGTCTGTGGAGGCTCCAATCCTGGTTTTGGCTCACAATCACTGATATAAATCACTGACCAAAACACTGACGCGAGAATGAGGCTTAACAGTCAAGGGGGGTAGTTAAGTGAATGCACAGTAGCTGTGAATTACATAAGTAGCAAAATGATCTGATAGCAGCTATGCAGGACAGTGACAAAGTTCACATTTCCCATCATTGTAGTACAGGATCTGTCAATAGATTACAAGCAATGCTGATACAGTCAGTTAGCAGAACTTAAAGGCTACGTACACCTTAGGGGGCAATTTTTTATTATTGCATTGTACTTATTTTGAGCTCAAAATAATTTTTTAATTGGTCTTTATTACAAATATGGAGTACTTTTCTCTGTACAGGGCTGAGATGCTCTAGTAGCAGCCTGTGGATTTTCTCTCTTTTCCGTCAGATCAGAAGCTGACGGGCTCCTTATCTCTGTTCTCTAACGTTAGATACACTCATTAAAGTTCAGTTCTTATCATTCTGATAAGAATGTGGCCTAAATAAGTGTTTATGACCTTTTAGTAGTTTAGAGATAAGGTTTATTAGATGACCGGCACAAAGTGAAAGTGAAAGTACCAGTCACACAGCTAGAAAAACAGTTAATCCTTTGTGACAGAACGGCTCAATAATTTTAATAAAGACCAATTGAAAAAATAATTTTTTAGTCCAAAATGAGTAAAATGCAATCATAAATTTTTTTTCCTCCAAAGGTGTACATAGCCTTTAAAGGGGTATTCCCATCTCGGACAATAGGGGCATATCGCTGTCTGATAGGTGCGGGTCAGACACCTATGTTGTAAACTGAGCTGGCAAAATTCTATGAGGCCGCCGAAAATAACCAAATGCTGGCTAGGCTATTTCCGTTGGCCCCATTGAAGTGAATGGAAGTGGTGGCCGAGCAAGCACGGTGCACTCTTATTCATTTCTATGGGCCTGCTGGAAATAGGTGGCTCAGCTATTTTCGGCGGCGGCATAGCAATGAATAGAAGGTAGGCCTCCTTCACTTTGCCGGCTCAGTTTAAGAGATAGGTGCGGGTCCCAATATGCCAGCATTATCTGAGATGGGAATACTCCTTTAGGGCCTCTTTATACTGCCCAAGACAGCTGGCAAATATATCTGCTCCTTCCCAATAATTGTCTGTTCATTACAGAAGGTGAAAGCTACATTTACATTCAGAAATCACCTGCACTATATGAAAACTAGCAATCACTGCTGAGAACGCTTGTCCCCATAGAGATCCATTGTTTCTGTTTACCCAGCACAATCTGCTGCACAAGACGATGATTTAGGTGACCCACCAACAGTGCTTTCACCAGATATTCCTTCCATTATTAGGAACTACTGAAAGACCTAAAGAAGCTGACCTACCATTCTTTGTACATCATCTACTAGGTTTATGTGGACTATCACATATTCTACAATAATCCAGCATTACACCCAGTAGTAGGACCTCTTGCTCATTTGAATTACACAAGAACATATTTTGCTCAATCCTATTATTCCTATAAATTTATCAGAATGGATTTCCACCCAAAATTAAAGTGACCATGTTAGTTCATCAGATGTTATAGTGAGACAAAGGTTAATAATTATGTTCCTCTTATTTCCAAGAGATAGTGGTATTCTGTTCAGTTGTGGCAGCCATCTTTACAAAAGTGACAACAGGAAGTGTGGCCATTTTTGTTGTCACTTTAGATTAGAACCACAGAGCAGCAATGAAGTTGTCATTGGACAAGAAGCTGATGCCAAAGTGCCCCAGAGAGTTAACTTATCTCCCTTAATACCTTCTTTATGCCCTCATATCAACCCCCACCACCTCTTTTCCTTCCTTATTCCTATTTATCCTATTTAGACAGATTTTTTTTGTTACTTAGGTGCAATTTCGTTTATCCTCAATGCAGCCCATTACCATGGTATTATACAGTGTATACAGGCTTACTAAACATTTAACAATTTTGATGACACATTTGGATCTGCTGTTAATTTATACTATAACAGCATTGTCTGCTCCTTGCTTCACCATTCAGCCCTACAGGGGAAGATCGCGCTGCCGGACTGTATAGGAGAAGCTTGCAGGCCCAGGAATCTGCCTGGGATCTCCTTCCACACAGTTCTGCAACGCGATCTGTGCCTGCAGGGGAGTAGGGGTGAGTAGTTACTGTTTTTTTTTATTTTTATTAACACTGAGGGGGCATAGTGTGAGCATTAGGACTGTGAAGGGGTCACAGAGAGGACATTACTACTGTGAAGAGGCATAACAACTACTCTGAAGGGGGCACAGAGAGGGCATAACTACTGTGAGGGGGCACAATGAAGGCATAACTACTGTGCAGGGTTACAGTGAGGGTGTAACTACTGTGAAGAGGGCACAATAAACGGATTACTACTGTGAGGGGGGCTCAATGTGGGCACAACTACTGTGAAGGGGCGCAATGAGGGCATAACTATTGTGAGGAGGCACAGTGTCCCCATAAGTACTGTGAGGGGGGCACAATATGGATATAACTACTGTGAAGGGATGCACTGAGGGCATAACTACTGTGAAAGGGCCCAATGTGTAAATAGCTACTGTGAAAGGGCACAATGTGGGCATAATTATTGTGAAGGGGTGCGATCAGGCCCGTCGCTAACGGACAGGCAAAACAATCAATTGCTTGGGGCCCCGAGCTGGCCCGGGATGGTATATTCTAACCCCCAGGCGTTCCCATGGTGACGGGGACGCTTGCCTGGGGGTTAGAATATACCATCGGATCTGAGTTTTACGAGCTCAGTGAGATCGTAAAAACTCAAATCCGATGGTATAGTCTAACCCCCAGGTGTTCCCATGGTGACAGGGACGCTTGCCTGGGGGTTAGAATATACAGGGCCACGCCGCTCACAGCAGTATATTTATAAACTAATCAGTAACTACTTTAACTTTAATCATTGCTCATTGCTGAGCTCTTTACTTGGATTATTTGAATATCTTACTTTGTCTTAGCTCCGGTAATAGCAGGCAGTGCGGGGGGTGGCGCTCACTCACTGACGTCACGCGCCTGCTCCTCCCACTAGGCGGCGCGTGACGTCAGTGAGTGAGCGCCGCCCGCCCGCACTGCCTGCTATTACCGGAGCTAAGACAAAGTAAGATAAGATATCCAAATAATCCAAGTAAAGAGCTCAGCAATGAGCAATGATTAAAGTTAAAGTAATTACTGATTAGTTTATAAATATACTGCTGTGAGCGTCGGGGAGGGGGATCTGTGGATGGCACTGTAGGGGGATATGTGGATGGCAGTGCCATCCACAGATCCCCCTACAGTGCCATCCACAGATCCCTCTCCCCTAAACAGTGCCATCCACAGATCTCCCCCCTAAACAGTGCCATCCACAGATTCCCCCTAAACAGTGCCATACACAGATACCCCCTCCCCTAAACAGTGCCATCATGGCACTGTTTAGGGGAGGGGGGATCTGTGGATGGCACTGTTTAGGGGGGAGATCTGTGGATGGCACTGTTTAGGGGAGGGGGGATCTGTGGATGGCACTGTTTAGGGGGGATCTGTGGATGGCACTGTTTAGGGGGGATCTGTGGATGGCACTGTTTAGGGGGGATCTGTGGATGGCACTGTTTAGGGGGGAGATCTGTGGATGGCACTGTTTAGGGGGGAGATCTGTGGATGGCACTGTTTAGGGGAGGAGGGATCTGTGGATGGCACTGTTTAGGGGGGAGATCTGTGGATGGCACTGTTTAGGGGAGGGGGATCTGTGGATGGCACTGTTTAGGGGGGAGATCTGTGGATGGCACTGTTTAGGGGAGGGGGGATCTGTGGATGGCACTGTTTAGGGGAGGGGGGATCTGTGGATGGCACTGTTTAGGGGGGATCTGTGGATGGCACTGTTTAGGGGGGATCTGTGGATGGCACTGTTTAGGGGGGAGATCTGTGGATGGCACTGTTTAGGGGGGAGATCTGTGGATGGCACTGTTTAGGGGAGGAGGGATCTGTGGATGGCACTGTTTAGGGGGGAGATCTGTGGATGGCACTGTTTAGGGGGGAGATCTGTGGATGGCACTGTTTAGGGGGGAGATCTGTGGATGGCACTGTTTAGGGGGGAGATCTGTGGATGGCACTGTTTAGGGGGGAGATCTGTGGATGGCACTGTTTAGGGGAGGAGGGATCTGTGGATGGCACTGTTTAGGGGGGAGATCTGTGGATGGCACTGTTTAGGGGAGGGGGATCTGTGGATGGCACTGTTTAGGGGCGATCTGTGGATGGCACTGTTTAGGGGGATCTGTGGATGGCACTGTTTAGGGGAGGGGGATCTGTGGATGGCACTGTTCAAATTTCATGCACATTAAATGCAACAGCAGTATTTGCACTGTAAACCTCCTTTTTTATTTATATAAAGTGTGGGTGAACTTAAACTGTATGGCTATACTGTGGTTCCTGTAGGCTTTGCGTGCGTAAGGTGGGGAGGGCGTGGAGGGGGGGCCTCCATGTCTATTTTGCTTGGGGCCCCCAAATTCCTTCAAACGGCCCTGGGTGCGATGAGGGTATAACTACTGTGAAGGGGTGCAATGAGGGCATTAATACTGTGAGAGGGGCATAATAGGGCATAACTGCTGTGAGGGGGGGCACAATGAGGCATAACTACTGTAAGGGGGCACAATGTGTACATATCTATTGTGAGAGGGGAAAATGAGGGCATAACAACTGTGAGGGGGCACAATGTTTTAAAGTATGGGGGGAAGGGGTGCCAGACCAAGGACCCGCCCCGGGTACCAAACACCTTAGGTATGGTTCAAACACCAAACACCTTAGGCCACTGGTTCAAAATGTAATGATTGTGATGGACTACTGCAGGTCAGCTCCCATTCAGATGATTTTGAGGTGTCTGGTGTTGGACCTCCACAGATCTGATATTGATGACCTATGCTGAGGAGGACCCAGAATACCCCATTTGTAGAAATGACATATAACATACAGGTGCATGGTAATCTGAAGAATACAATCTAAATCACGCAGAGATGAGAAAGGTTACAATAGGACTCCCTGGTTTACTATGCTCGAGAAAGAAACTTTATTTTCCATGATCTCACATTTATTTGCATGCTTCAATTTGCTTTCTCTTTCTTTATGCACTTCCTACTTGTTCTTTTACACAGAAATTTCCATTTGTCATTTTCAGCTGGTTTCTTTTTTGCATTTGACATATTTGCAAAGATTTAATGGTCTTTGATACGTAACAAAGTCAATCATGTTCGACGTTAGAACCACTAATTATAAAAGTGTTTCGAATTTCCTAACATTGACCCTAAAATAAATGTATGTCCACATTAAAGGGGTATTCCCATCACAATGATCACTGGTAAATCTGTTAATGATTTAACAGTGATCATTTTTGTAAATACATTTTATTAACCAATTCTCACCCTTTTTGAGAAAATAAGTCCCCTCTTACCTGATTGTTGTCTTTCGTCTCCCCTGGTTACGGCCACCTCTCGCCTGTCGAATCCCGTGGCCGCGCTTGCGCAGAAGACTGAAGATTTTCTCCCGGCGAGCCGCGCAATGTCCTGAACGCGCACGCCGCCATGATGACTTCTTCTTGGCCATTATAGTACAGAGCCGCGAACGCGCATGCCGGCTCTGTACTATACAAGCCAGGCATGCGCGGCGGCGTGCGTGCTGAAGACAGCATGCGGCCCGGCCGGGAGAAGACGTCAATCAAGCTGACTGAGCCCGCCCAGCCGAATCCAGGAAGTGAACGTCGCGCTCGCCGCAGGTAAGTATAAAAACTGTTGATGGGAATACCCCTTTAAGTGATTCTCTGCCTAAACTGGCATGACTGTGTTATATCCTGCATGGTACCTACATTGTTAGAGCATCAGTTAGTACTCCAGAGCTGAATTTAGTACTCTATCTGGCGACAGGAAGTTTTCTACCATATTTAGTCAGACCTGTCATTGAGGATATATAAAACTATATAAGCACACTTCCTGTTCTTTACTCCATGTATCTCTCCGCTCATGTCTTTCAGTCTCAACATACTTTCTCAATCTGTGAAGAGAAGGCATTCTTAGACTGAGATTGAAATAACCACATCAGGTATAATGTAACTCAGAAGTATAAAAACTGACCATGGATCTCAATATTAAAATTTAGGATAGAACTATATTTCACTATGGTCCCCTTCAACAGCGAGCTTGGAACGTGAAAAGCTTATGACTGGTTTGGTCTTTACTTTAAGTCATCATGTGTGTTTCCTTAAAGGGGTTGTCTCATCTGAGACAAGAAGGCATATCGCTAGGATATGACCCATTGTCTGATAGGTGCGGGTCCCACTGCTGGGGCCTGTACCTATCACCTAAACGGAGCCCCGCAAGTGGCGGAGGGTGCACTGCGCATGCGCAGCTGCTCTCCATTCATTTCTATGGGGCCGTTGAAAATAACCGAGCGCTGGCTCGGCTATTGCCATCGGGCCCATAGAAGTAAATTGCCGGTCATGCGTGGTGCTCTCCCATTCACTTCTATGGGAAGAGTGCTTGGTGGTGGCCGGACCGGAGTCCTCCAGCCACCATTTTGCCCACTTTGTTCTAGATATAGGTCTGGGTCCCAGCGGTAGGACCGGCACCTATCAGACAATGGGGGTATATTCTAGCGATATGCCCCCATTGTCTCAGATTAGAATACCCCTTTAAAGGGAATCTTCAGCCTCCCTATCAAACTGTTTGAATAGACACAAATCTGTGGTTCAGCTGAATTATACACTCTTTTTTCTTTTATTGATCTGAGGCTCCATTGGTGAGTTATGAAACTATTTTTATTAATATGCAAATTTGGCCTTCAGTGCAAGTAGGGTATCACCATTGCTCTTGTAGCACCCAAGCTCTGCTCATTTCTGCAGCCAGCCCCACCGTGGTTGCACTGATTAACAAGGCTAGGCAGTGGTGAAGCAGTGAAGGTGGGGCAGGCCACAGAAAGGAGCGGAGCTTGGGTGCAACAAGAGCAATGGCAATGCCCTCATTGCACCAAAGGCCTTATTTGCATTTTAAGAAAAAGTATTATAACTCAGCAATGGAGCCTCGGATCAACAAAAGAAAAAGAGTGTTTTAATGAGGTGCACCACAGCTATGTGTCTATGCAAACAGTTTAAAAGGAAGGTTGCTGGTCACAGATTCCCTTTAATGTATGGGGATAATCTACAAAGTGGTGTCATAGAATAGAGAGAATACACACAGTGCCATTGTCAGGGGCCCTTTTTACATGCTCTTTACATGCTGATTTTGGAGTGGATTGTGCATCAAAAAGCCACCAGACGGCCCCCTAGCAACTGACTTCCATTATTTTGAATGGAAGGCCACAGTTTACGGCCCCGGCCACACCAAGAAAGGACAGATCATGGCACAAAACATGGCTGTATGAACAGCCTGGAGCCTGGCCCCACTCGGAGATTTCCACGGTCAAAATACTCCATCTGAACAACCTCTAAAGGAATATTTAAATGGAACCTGTCAGCACCAAAATGGACCATAAACTGCCAGCAGTACCTTAAAGTTGTTGACATCAGGTTTCTAATGATGTTCTTGTGTAAGATGTCCGAGACGCATGATCGCTGTAGCAACTTTTATTTCCCTGCAGGTCGTATGCAAATAAGGTTCTTGAAGTCAAGGGGGCAGTGGCTTTCACGCTTGAAGTCAAGCTCACCACGCCTCCTTCCCACCACTTCACATTTGATTAATAGCCTTTTGAATTCTTTCAGGCTCAATTCCATCCTGAGATTCCACATATGCGCCATACAATCTTGTTTCCGGCGCCTGCTCATTGATCCCCGCTGTAGTGTACTTGGCTACAGCGAGTCAACGCGCTCCTGATCCTGTGATTGACGGTAATCTGGGGTAATGTTCTCTGAAGCGCTTACCCACGTGAGTTTGGGCTCCGTGAGTCTTGACTCGCTGAAGCCAGGTAAAATACAGCGGGGCTCAATGCGCAGACGCCGGAAACTAGATCATATGGCGTATGCACAAAATCTTAGGATTGAATCGCGCCTGAAAGAATCCAAAAAGGCCATCGAACAAATGTGAAGGGGAGAGAAGGGGGAGCGGCGTGCTTGACTTCAAAAGTGAAAGCCGCTTCCCCCTTGACTTCAAAAACCTCATTTGCATACGACCTGCAGGGGAATAAATTTTTTTTTTATATCAATAAAAAAAGTATACATATTTGGTATCGCCGCGTCCGTAATAACCTGCTCTATAAAAATATCACATGACCTAACCCCTCAGGTGAACACCGTAAAAAAAAAAAAAGTGCAAAAAAAGCCATTTTCTTTGTCACCTTACATCACAAAAAGTGTAATAGCAAGCGATCAAAAAGTCATACTCACCCCAAAATAGTGCCAATCAAACCGTCATCTCATCCCGCAGAAATCATACCCTACACAAGATAATCGCCCAAAAACTGAAAAAACTATGGCTCTCAGACTATGGAGACACTAAAACATGATTTTTTTTGTTTCAAAAATGAAATCATTGTGTAAAACTTACATAAATAAAAAAAATTGTATACATATTAGGTGTCGCCGCATCCGTGACAACCTGGTCTATAAAATACCACATGATCTAACCTTTCAGATGAATGTTGTAAATAACAAAAAATAAAAATGGTGCCAAAACAGCTATTTCTTGTTACCTTGCCTCACAAAAAGTGTAATATAGAGCAACCAAAAATCATATGTACCCTAAAATAGTACCAACAAAACTGCCACCCTATCCCGTAGTTTCTAAGATGGGGTCACTTTTTTGGATTTTCTACTCTAGGGGTGCATCAGGGGGGCTTCAAATGGGACATGGTGTCAAAAAAAACAGTCCAGCAAAATCTGCCTTCCAAAAACCGTATGGCATTCCTTTCCTTCTGCGCCCTGCCGTGTGCCCGTACAGCGGTTTACGACCTTATATGGGGTGTTTCTGTAAACTACAGAATCAGGGCCATAAATAATGAGTTTTGTTTGGCTGTTAACCCTTGCTTTGTAACTGGAAAAAAATTATTAAAATGGAAAATCTGCCAAAAAAGTGAAATTTTGAAATTGTATCTCTATTTTCCATTAATTCTTGTGGAACATCTAAAGGGTTAACAAAGTTTTTAAAATCAGTTTTGAATACCTTGAAGGGTGTAGTTTCTAAAATGGGGTCACTTTTTGGAGTTTCTAGTCTAGGGGTGCATCAGGGGGGCTTCAAATGACAAATGTATTCAGAGGAGGAGCGTCCGGAAACTTGTACTGCGCAGGCGCGCAGTGCCGCTGCTGGACGGGGAGTGTGTGTGGAGCTGCTGACGTGCGGGCTGCGTCCCGGCGGGCGGCGCTGCGGGGAGAACCGTCTACCACACCATATGCGTCTAAGCGACCGGACATGTAAGTGGATCCATGTCCTACTACTAACAAATATCTAACACACATACGCTTGTACACATTGGACATCCATCTAAGCCCCACAGAACTTTCCATTTTTCAGCTGAAGTATACCAACCCAGAGAATCGCAACGTAAATTGCAAAGGGCTGCAGTCTAAATATCACACTGTAAGCTGCGAGAGCTCCGCAGCTTAATTTTAATTTTAAGGAAGGATCGTGACTATTATAGCCACACTGCTATTTGATTTTATAATTATTAATTGGTTTTTATAACCGTATTGCTCATATATTGCTATATGTCTGTGGTGGGTGGATGGTCTTTGTGGCGCTGTGCGTTTCTTGCTGGGCGCTTGTGGTGGCCTGCGGGGGGGAAGGGGGCGCCTGTTGGTGTGCGGTCTGTGGTCGGCGGCTCTGCGGGTGTTCTCCGGCTGGTAGCACGCACTCCAGAGCGCTCACCCATCATGCGCACCATCAAACACTCATCTAGCACCCTCCTCAGCCTAAGGAATACCACCACACCACTTCCAATCACCTCCCAAACAATACTACGGAAAGAACAACTTCTAAGAACTAACTTGCAACTACTGACCCAAAACAGGACCACACCACTTCCAGCACAACACCTATCATGCGCCCTAATCAACACCAGATCAGCAGTGAAGCACAAACATGAAATCCACGACTTCATCACTCAACACAACACGGACTGTTTCTTTATCACAGAAAGCTGGCTAACGCCGGACTGTAACACCATCTTAGAAGAACTAGTGCCGAAGAACTACTCCATCCTAACTGAGCATAGAGTCGGTCAAAGAGGAGGCAGCCTAGCGGTGATTTACAAATCTCATCTTATCCTCACCAAACCAACTCTACAGAGCACATTGCCATTTATGGAAACACTCACACTCCAACTCCAAACAACACCCCAGGACACCATCCACATATTACTATGCTACAGACCACCGGGACCGAAGATACACCTCCTTACACCCCTCACAGAATTTATCTCTTCACTCACTTTGAAAACCAAAAACCTCCTGCTACTTGGGGACTTCAACCTCTGGGCCAACTCCTCCCAGGACCCCATCGCCACCGCCTGCATTAGCCAATTGAAAACACTAGGTTTGCAACAACTGATAAGGGCCCCTACACATGTTTCGGGCCACACTCTCGACCTCATCTTTAAACAAAACATCGACATCAACACACTGGACAACATGCCACTGCCATGGACGGATCACCACGCCATCAAATTCAAAATAATCACTCACACCATTTGTCAAAAACCAACACACTTAAAACCTACACACTGGACAAGATCACAAAAGAAATGATACTCACAACTTTTCAAAACTACACTATCTAACAAAATAGCTGCGCTAAAACAAAATTGCACAACTGAAGACACACTCAACACTCTTAAGGCTACTTTCACACTAGCGTTCGGAGCGGATCCGTCTGATGTTTCACCAGACGGATCCGCTCCGATAATGCAGACGTTTGCATCCGTTCAGAACGCATCCGTCTGCATTATTACTTAGAAAATTTTCTAAGTCTGAAAGTAGCCTGAGCGGATCCGTTCAGACTTTACATTGAAAGTCAATGGGGAACGGATCCGCTTGAAGATCGAGCCATATAGTGTCATCTTCAAGCGGATCCGTCCCCATTGACTTCCATTATAAGTCTGGACGGATCCGCTCGCCTCCGCACGGCCAGGCGGACACCCGAACGCTGCAAGCAGCGTTCAGGTGTCCGCTCACTGAGCGGAGGTTGAGCGCTGGCAGGCGGATGCATTCTCAGTGGATCCGCCTCCACTGAGAATGCATTAGGGCCAGACGGATGCGTTCGGGGCCGCTCGTGAGCCCCTTCAAACGGAGCGCACGAGCGGACACCCGAACGCTAGTGTGAAAGTAGCCTAACACAGCACTATTACAGACAGCAGACACAGTCGCACCAATACGCAGAGCACCTACTCGCAAAAATAATTCAGGCTGGTTCAATGACTCCCTTACTTCATTGAAACAAGAACGCAGAAGAGCTGAAGGAGCCTGGAGAAGGAACCCAACAATGGAATACCACACAAATACAAATCACTTACTAAAAAATACCACAAAGCCATCTTCACGGCAAAAAAAGAACACTTCTCCAACACCATTTCAAAAGCCATAAACCGTCCCCGCGAACTCTTCAAACTAGTCGCTCAGACTATGAACCCCAATTGTCTAGAGCCTCCAGCAAACGAAACACAAGAATTCTGCAATGAGCTATCTGACTTTGTTATCGACAAAATCAGAAACATTCGAGAAATAATTCAACAGAACATAGCAAGCAACCTTAACTGGCCAAAGCAAGAAGACAAAAAATACACAAATACTCTACAATCACCGAGATTTACTTTGGTCCCAATCACCATTGACAACACCAAAACCATTATCAGAAACCTCAGAGATAGCACATCCCCAAATGACATTATTCCTACAAAACTTTTGAAAGAATGCACTGACATTCTGGCACCTACCATAACGCATCTTATAAACCAGTCATTTAAAGAAGGAATAGTCCCGATCTCCCTCAAGCAAGGCATAATCAAACCCCTCCTAAAGAAGCCCAACCACGACCCCAAAGACCCAAATTACCGCAGACCGGTTACAAGTCTTAACACCATCTCTAAGATTATCGAGAAAGCAGTAGTACAACAGCTACAACCCCATCTGGATACCCACAAACTTTTGGACCCACTTCAATCTGGTTTCCGCCCTGGCCACGCTCCTTAAAATCTGGGATGATGCCCTCGAAGCAGCAGATGAAGGAGAATCATGTCTCCTGGTGCTATTAGATCTCAGCGCAGCTTTCGACACAGTGGGCCACCAAACCCTGCTCACTCGTCTCACAGAAATAGCCGGAGTCGCAGACTCGGACCTACCCTGGTTCGCATCCTTTCTGGAGAACCGAACCCAGAAAGTGAAACTAGGAGCCTTCACCTAAGAAGCACGTAAAATCACATGTGGAGTCCCTCAAGGATCACCCCTGTCGCCCGTGCTCTTCAACATCTACCTCCGACCACTCCTCAAAATCATCAGCAACCAGGACCTGCTCTATCATTCCTATGCTGATGACACCCAACTGTACCTACGCATTACCAACAAAAAAGATCAATACCATGCCCTGGAAACCTGCCTCTCATTGATCGACGATTGGATGACTGAGAGCTCTCTTAAACTCAATGGTTCCAAAACAGAACTCCTTTTCCTCCATGCAAACCGAAACAAAAACCCTAGCACGATATGCACGTCACTCACCATTCTTGGACAAACCATCACTCCTAGCACCAAAGCTAAAAGCCTCGGAGTCATCTTTGACTCAGACATGACAATGGATGCACAAATAGGATCAGTAGTCAGCGGATCCCACCATCTCCTTCGCCTGCTGCGTAGACTCATCACCTTCATCCCTGAAGGAGACGCAGCAGCAGTAGTTGGAACAACCATCAATTCCCGACTTGACTACGCAAACTCCCTCTATCTAGGACTTCCCAAATACCAAATTTCACGTTTACAAGTTGTCCAGAACACAGCCGCCAGACTGATAACTGGAAAAAAAAACTGGGAATCTATCACCCCGTCTCTGAGGACCCTCCATTGGCTACCCGTGAAGGATCGGAACACATTCAAGACCCTCTGCCTCACACACAAATGTACACAAGGGAAAGCACCCCAATATCTCTGTGACAAAATAAAGCACTACACCCCAGGTCGCCTCCTCCGGTCAGCTAACCAGAATCTCCTCCATATCCCCAAGACCCGCTACAAATCAAAAGGCGAACAAAGGTTTGCAGTCCT
Organism: Bufo bufo; assembly: GCF_905171765.1. NCBI lineage: Eukaryota > Metazoa > Chordata > Amphibia > Anura > Bufonidae > Bufo > Bufo bufo. The sequence goes on along the minus strand of NC_053390.1, from coordinate 739,370,186 downwards.
AGGACCCCAGCTATGGAACACTCTACCCGCAGAGATCCGCTCAGAAGAAAACCATCTGAGCTTCAGGAAGAAGCTCAAGACCCACCTTTTCTTAAGGCACAGGCGGTCAATGGCTGCAAAAAAGCGCCTTGAGGCGATTTAGTTCGCAATTGTAGCGCTATGCAAGTTATTCATTCATTCACATGGTGTCAAAAAAACAGTCCAGCAAAATCTGCCTTCCAAAAACCGTAAGGCATTCCTTTCCTTCTGTGCCCTGCCGTGTGCCCGTACAGCAGTTTACGACCACATATGGGGTGTTTCTGTAAACTACAGAATCAGAGTAATAAAAGAATCAGAGTCATAAATATTGAGTTTTGTTTGGCTGTAAATTAACCCTTGCTTTGTAACTGGAAAAAAAATATTAAAATGGAAAATCTGCCAAATAAGGGAAATTTTGAAATTGTATCTCTATTTTACATTATTTTCTTGTGGAACACCTAAAGTGTTAACAAAGTTTGTAAAATTAGTTTTGAATACCTTGAGGGGTGTAGTTTCTAGAATGGGGTCATTTTTGGGTGGTTTCTATTATGTAAGCCTCACAAAGTGACTTCAGATTTACTTCTAAACTTCTAAGCCTTGTAACGTCCCCCAAAAATTAAATGTCATTCCCAAAATGATCCTAACATAAAGTAGACATATGGGGAATGTAAAGTAATAACTATTTTTGTAGGTATTACTATGTATTATAGAAGTAGAGAAATTGAAACTTGGAAATTTGCTAATTTTTCAAAGTTTTTGGCAAATTTGGTATTTTTTAATAAATAAAAATAATTTTTTTTGGCTCCATTTTACCAGTGTCATGAAGTACAATATGTAATGAAAAAAGTCTACAGTGATCACGTGGGGCACTTGGAGCGTGAAGATAGGGGCGCGCGCGCACGGGAGGGAGAGCAGACAGGCAGGCATCGCGGACGGCGCATGCGCGATTGAGTTACTGGATCGCGCTTGAGTCCGCGCGAAAGACGGGATCGAGCGGCGAATGAGGAGGACGGCGCATGCGCAGCCTTGACAAGCGCGGTCGCGGCGACTGAGCCGGCTGTCAATTACAGAGCATAGAGGCGGGGTTAGGGCAGGGGAGGTACAGCCAGAGGTGAGGGAAGGGCTACCCCCTTGACTTCTAGCGTGACTGTTGGAGCAGGAAATGATAACTTTATAAGACGATTTTTTCAGGCAGATACAGCGCATGAAAGCGGCACAAGGATGTATAAGAACACACTGAAGATGATCTATAAGGTACTGTTGCTAGTTTAGAAAGTGAAAATGAGGTGAAAGGTTCGCTTTAAAGGGTTTCTACCACCAGGCTCGGACTGGCTCACCGGGAAGCCGGTGAAATGCCCGGTGGGCCCCTTGCCTGTCTGCTTATACTACAGCCAGAGCCACCAGCAGGGGTAGGGCAGTTACTATTCTTTCAGGCACCTGGCTGTTATCAGGTGCTGGACTGCAGCACTGGCACACATATCATTTTACTTTGGTGAAAGGGACAGCACAATACTTTGCAGCACTTGTTCCTTTCTCCAAAGTAAACTTCACCGACCGGACATGAGCAGACAGCTCCCCCCCTCCTCTCTGCAGTGTGAGATTCCATCCTGTGTGAGGAGGGGGCGGAGCCAGAGGAGCCGAGGCAGCAGCAGGAGATATGGAGACGCTGCTCTCTCTGAGTCACTGTGCCTCCACTAAGTTCAGTCCTCTTCTCTGGTTAGGGGAGCACCCAGGAATTTTCTTTAGGGGGGGTCCAAAAGGCAAAAAAATGCGGCATGTGTAGTGCGCTATGCTAATTGAATTTTTCAAAGCCCCCTTTATATTTAAAAATGCAGGGAAAGGGTGTAGTGTGTTGTGCTGATTCTTTTACTTGGCGATTCGAAAAGGCCTGCAGGAAAATAAAAATGCGGCGCGCGAAGCCCATTATTAAAAGCCCCTCCTACATATAATAGGCCACTCCCAACAAACACTGTACAGCTGACATTCTATAGTTTCGGCCTGTCTCTACACATCATACGGAGAGGGGAGGGTCTGTCCTGGCTGCACTGCCTGCTTATATAACAAGCTACAGCCAGGAAGCTCCTCCGCTCTCCTCCCTCCCCTGATCCTGCTCAAGGCCTGTGGTTCCCCCCACCATCTGCCACCCGCCCGTGGCCTGCTGCCCCCCTTGACCGTCCTCACCCAGCTCTGAATCCTCCTTCTGCAAATGGCAGGGGGAGGAGCCGGAGCATCTCCTCTCCTACATAGCGCCACATACCTCTTACATCCAGTGATGCCACCTTTGTTGTAGACGTTCTCTTTCCTCATCTTCTCCATTCAGACCAGACCGCCATGATGATTTTTCAGCCATCTCCCATCTCTGCAGAGATTAACAAACAGACATTAGTTTCCCACATTTCCATCATCTTCACATCTTCTGAGCACCCTTTCCTGCCACCCCCAATACTGTGCCCGCTGTGCCCCCAATACTATACTACAGAAACAGTCGACCCTGGAAATACTACTACCACACAGATAGTGCCCCCCTCAACAATTATTGGCACACAGTGCTCTAAAAAAATAACTGCGCCCAGACACTAATAGTATAAAGATAATGTCCCCCAAAAATTATTGTGCTAAGCTGATACTGTGGCAGGGTGCCCCCCAAAGTAACAGGGCTCCCCAAAATAGAAATAATTCTCTGCCAGAGCACACTTAGTAGTAATAACGCCCCTATAGTGCCCATACTAGTAATCATGTTCCTCATAGCCCCCCAGTATTAGCAAAGCTCCGCATAATACCTCCTAGTACTAATAATTCTCCCTACAATATGACAGTACATGAAATACCCCCGCTTAGTGCCCGCTGTTGAGCTAATGTCCCCATAATGTATGCCAGTATAAAATATCCCTATATAGTGCCCCAGTAAATTCCCTCATAGTGCTCCTCTCTCTTCCCCATAGTGTCCCCCATAATATGCCAGTAATAAATGCCCCTTCTAAGTGCCACCATATGCCCCAATAGTGCTCCACTCCCCCATAGTGCCGTTCTCCCCTATAGTGCCTACCATAATGTGCCAGTAAAAAAATGCCCCCTTAGTGACACCAGATGCTATAATGCCCCCATAATGTGCCAATAAGAATAAAGGCCCCTTTAGAGCCCCCACTTCCCCTTAGTGCCCCCAAATAATGCCCCTATAGTGCAACCAGATGCCCCATAGTGCCATTCTCCCCTATAGTGCCCCCATAATATGTCAATTAAAAAAAAGTCCCTTTAGACCCCCCAGATGCCCCCATAGTGCTCCTCTCCCCCATGGTGCCGCCCCATAAAGTTCCACCATATGCCCCAATAGTGCTTCACTCCTCCATAGTGCCGCCCTCCCCTATAGTGCCTCCCATAATGTGCCAGTGAAAAATGCCCCTTAGTGCCACCAGATGCCATAATGCCCCCATGTGCCAATAAGAAAAAAGGCCCCTTTAGTACCCCCACTTCCCCATAGTGCCCCCAAATAATGCCCCTATAGTGCCACCAGATGCCCCATAGTGCCGTTCTCCCCTGTAGTGCCCCCCATAATGTGTAAAAAAAAAAGCCCCTTTAGAGCCCCCATAGTGCTCCTCTCCCCCATGGTGCCCCCCAAATAATGCCCCTATAGTGCCACCAGATGCCCCATAGTGCCGTTCTCCCCTATAGTGCCCCCCATAATGTGTAAAAAAAAAAAAGCCCCTTTAGAGCCCCCATAGTGCTCCTCTCCCCCATGGTGCCCCCAAATAATGCCCCTATAGTGCCACCAGATGCCCCCTTGTGCCGTTCTCCCCATAATGTGTAAAAAAAAAAGCCCCTTTAGAGCCCCCATAGTGCTCCTCTCCCCCATGGTCCCCCCCCATTATGTGCCAGTAAGAAGTGCCACCTAAAAAAAAAAAAAGAGTACCACCAGATGCCCCATAGTGCCGTTCTCCCCTTTAGTGCCCCCATAGTGCCAGCTCCCCCCCTCCAAAAAAAACAAAACAACAAAAATAAAATAAAAAATACACTGATACTTACCTCCATCAGCAGCGATGCGATGCAGGCTCTTCCGGCCTGTGTCCCTGCTGTGTGCTGCCCGGCTCAGGCGCGTGATGATGACGTCATCGCGCCGCCTGAGCCGACCTCTGATAGGCTGCAGGCATTAGTGCCTGCGGCCTATCAGAAGAACAGGGGAGGGACACGCCTCTCCCTCCCCTGCCGCAGCACAGCACAGGCATCTGTATCGCTGTCCTAAGGACGGCGATACAGATGGATTAGATATGGAGATGAGCGCTTCCACAATGGAAGCGCTCATCTCCTAGTACTCCTACTGCCCCCCTGGCCCCCCCACCACCGCCGCGGCCGCAATTACATCCAGGGCCGCGCCGCCTGTGGTGATCGGCGGTGCGGCCCTGAAGGATTAAAAAAAATAAAATTCGGTTGGTTGTTCTAGGGGGGGGTCCAGACCCGCTGGACCCCCCCTGTAGGTGCGCCACTGTCTCTGGTCCCACTACTCCACACAGCAGCACTGGGGTAAGTTACTGTGGGAGGGAAGTGGGAAGTTAGGAGAGTCCTGAAGCTGCTGCCCCTGCACATCTTGTGTCCCTGTTCCAGCCCCTCACAGACCTTTGCCCAGTGCCCACCAACTATCTCATCTATACTTTATTACAGGGCAAGAAGTCATGTCTCCCAGTGTCCCCCTCTTCCCTCTCATCAGTGGCATTTCACACTTTCCCAGCCCCTCACCCCCACATAATATGTAATGTCTCTGGAGCAGTGGCGTGCACACAATCCATGGGGCCCCGGTGCAAAACTGAACCATGGGGCCCCCTCCCCGTCGCTGCCCCCCCCCCCCCAACCTCCCTCCACCAGCAGCAGAGTTAGGCTACTTTCACACCTGCGTTAGGTGCGGATCCGTCTGGTATCTGCACAGACGGATCCGCACCTATAATGCAAACGCTTGTATCTGTTCAGAACGGATCCGTTTGCATTACCACGAACAAAAAAAACAAGATAATGCAAACGGATCCGTTTTGAGTTACACTAAACGTCAATGGGGGACGGATCCGTTTTCAATTGCACCATATTGTGTCAGTGAAAACTGATCCGTCCTCATTGACTTACATTGTAAGACAGGACGGATCCGTTTGGCTCCGCACCGCCAGGCGGACACCAAAACGAATCTGCACAGACGGATCCGCACCTATAATGCAAATGCTTGTATCCGTCCAGAACAGATCCGTTTGGCTGCAAGCAGCGTTTTGGTGTCCGCCTCCGGAGCGGAATGGAGGCTGAACGGAGGCAAACTGATGCATTCTGAGCGGATCCTTATCCATTCAGAATGCATTGGGGCTGAACTGATCCGTTTTGGGCCGCTTGTGAGAGCCCTGAAACAGATCTCACAGGCGGACCCAGAAACGCCAGTGTGAATGGACCCTAACTCTGCTATATTTCTGTAGCCTGCAACCTCTGACTGCCCAGTTGGGCTGAAACTACTACACCCAACATGTTCTGGCAGTAATAGTAAATGGATATTGGTGCAATTCTGAGCTACTAGTCTATATAATATTATATTGTATTATATTGTATTATATAGACTAGTAGCTCAGAATTGCACCAATATCCATTTACTATTACTGCCAGAACATGTTGGGTGTAGTAGTCTCAACCCAACTGGGCAGTCAGAGGTTGCAGGCTACAGAAATATAGCAGAGCTAGTTATAAAGCCCCCATCAGACCCTACTCTGAACTCACTCACCATATTGTGGTGAGCAATTATAAGGACCTTTTTTTTTTTTCCCACAAATCTTATCTTCACTTCCGGACCGGCACCGGCTTCTTCACGCTCTCCCGAAAGCTTTTCCGGCGCCTTCTCCCTGCTGCGTCTCAGCGTTGTTGTGCGCCTGCGCAGCCTAGGGAAACATCATGTCCGATGCGGCCACCCAACAGGAAATGACTAGCCACGCCGCACCCGCACGGGGAGGAGAATCAGGGGGAGGAGACTCTCACTCAAGGAGGGTAGGGCTGGCCTGGCCTGGCACTGCAGCGCAGAAACGCAACACTGGGCGGCAGGCCCTAGGTCGGCCGCCCGGGTTAAGGCTGTTTCACACGAGCGAGTCCATTGCGGGAATCGCGCTCCGTGTGTGAGTGTGATCCTCCGCTCTGGACTTGCAGGAGCGCACGGCATTATCATGATTTATAATGCTATGTGCCTCTGCTTGACCTTATTTCTACAGAATCATACTGACAGCTTTATGTCGCTATGTCCAGAGCGGAGGTTCACACTCGCACACGTGTGAAACACTCACTCGCTCGTGTGAAACAGCCCTTATACAGGCAGGCACAGCACTACTGCAGGGCGGGGCCAAGGGTCCACAGGCAGCTGGGCCCCCTGGAGTGCCGGGCCCGGTCGCAACTGCGACCCCTGCATGTACGCCCCTGCTCTGGAGGTTATATCAGTACTGGAGCGATATAAGAGGAGTGGCTGATATCAGTCACATAGGATGTAATGTCCCTGAAGGTTATATCAGTACTGGAGCGTTATAAGAGGAGCGGCTGATATCAGTCACATATGATGTAATGTCTCTGGAGGTTACCGTATTTTTTGCCCCATAAGACGCACTCCCCCCCCCCCCCAAAATGGGGGGAAAATGCCCCTGTGTCTTATGGGGCGAATGCTGACATTTTTACATCACAGGCTGCGATGTATGAGCGAGCGGGGAGGGACTGGGAGGAGGAGCTGGGGGCCGGCAATTGCGGCGGGGCGGTGCAGTCACTGTACTCCGGCCCCGCCGCTCCAGTGCTGCAATATTCAAATATAAAATGTCTCATTCAATTAAAAGTGATTAAACATGCCCCCCCCCCCCCCCACTTTTAATATTACCGTACACCCTAACAGCTTCTGCCGGGCGGCCGGCAGCATAACTCCCTGATGTCACTTGCCTGCGCCACCTACTTTATGAATCAAGCAGGCGGCGCAGGCACGTGACGTCAGTGAGTGACGCGCTGGCCGCCCGGCCTGCCTGCCTGCGTAGTACAGAAGCTGTTAGGGTGTACGGTAATATTAGAAGTGAGGGGGCATGTTTAATCACTTTTAATTGAATGAGACATTTTATATTTGTATACTGCAGCACTGGAGCGGTGGGGTGGGGGGGGGGATCTGTGGATGACAGTTTTATGGGGGACATCTGTGGATGGCACTGTTAAGGGGTGGGGGGTCTGTGGATGGCACTGTTATGGGGTGGGGGGGTCTGTGGATGGCACTGTTATGGGGTGGGGGGGGTCTGTTATGGCACATCCATAACAGTGCCATCCACAGATCCCCCATAACAGTGCCATCCACAGATCCCCCATAACAGTGCCATCCACAGATCCCCCATAACAGTGCCATCCACAGATCCCCCATAACAGTGCCATCCACAGATCCCCCCATAAGGCCTCATGCACACGACCGTTGTTGTGTTCCGTTCCGCAAAATGGGGTTCCGTTGTTCCGTTTTTGTTTCCGCGTGTCTTCCTTTATTTTTGGAGGATCACCAGACATGAAGGAAAGTAAAAAAAAATCTAAGACAAGTTTGCCTTGCAAATGATAGGAAAAAAACGGATGCGGACACGTGGACGTGGATTACAATCTTGTGTGCCTTCGCGTTTTTTCACGGTCCTATTGACTTGAATGGGTCCGCAAACCGTTTTCCGTGGAAAAAATAGGACAGGTTATATTTTTTTGACGGACTGGAACCACGGATCACGGACGCGGATGACAAACGGTGCATTAGCCGAGTTTTCAACAAACCCATTGAAAGTCAATGGGTCCGCAGAAAATCCCGAAAAACTGAACAACGGACACGGAATAAAACAACGGTCGTGTGCATGAGGCCTAACAGTGCGTCATCCACAGATCCCCCATAACAGTGCCATCCCCAGATCCCCCCATAAGTGTCCTTCACAGATCCCCCCCCATAACAGCCTCCTTCACAGATCCCCAGTAATAGTGCCATCCACAGACCACCATTAGTTCCAAACCCACCAAAAGCACACCTTTTGGTTAAAAATATTTTTTTTCTTATTTTCCTCCCCAAAAACCTAGGTGCGTCTTATGGGCCGGTGGGTCTTATAGGGCAAAAAATACGGTATATCAGTACTAGAGCGTTATAAGAGGAGCGGCTGATATCAGTCACATGTGATGTAATGTCTCTGGAGGTTATATCAGTGCTGGAACGTTATAAGAGGAGCGGCTGATATCAGTCACATGTGATGTATTGTCTGGAGGTTATATCAGTGCTGGAGCGTTATAAGAGGAGCGGCTGATATCAGTCACATATGACTGTGGATAGGTCATCAGTATCTGATTGGTGGGGGCCTGACACCCGGGACTAGGGATCAACTGATATAGATTTTTTTTAGAGCCGATAACCTGTGAACTTTCAGGGCGATAGCCGATAATTTATGCCAATATTTTGTGCATTTTCACAAATTCCTACACAAATCTGTTGCTAAATGAAGAGATGCCATTATATATCTAAGATTAAATATTTATACTTAATATTTTGGTGGTTTTTTTTAGTTTAATAACTATCTCCCCCTTAAGGGCTAGAACCTGGATCCCTTGTCCTATTCACCCTAATAGAGCTCTATTAGGGTGAATAGGACTTCACACTCTCCCTGCTGCCCTGTGCATAGTACACATGGCAGCAGGGAGCTGACTATGGCAGCCAGGGCGTCAGTAGCGTCCTGGCTGCCATGGTAACCGATCAGAGCCCCGCAATTACACTGCTTGGGCTCTGAACAGAAGCTGCCACTGCCACCAATGAACATAACTTGCCCATTAATTAAAATATAGCGACACCTGACCTCTATGAGAGGTAGCTGCGATCCGCGACAGTTAACCCCTTAGGTGCAGCTATATGATTCACCCGCCTCCTATATTTGAATTAATAACTGAGTTAACATCATTGGTGGCGCAATGGCCACAGCCCCTCCTCCTCCCCTCTTGCCTCTCACTGTTGGCAGCAGCGGCACAGGGGGGAGGGACCGCTTCCTTCTCCCCTGTGCTGCTGAGGGAACATTGATCGCGTTGATAGCAGCGCGATCCATGTTCGCGATTCGTTATCGACATATCGGCAAGGTTAGATGCTGATACCGATAACTTTGAAAACCCTGAATATCGGCCGATAATATCGGTAAATCCGATAATCGGTCGATCCCTACCTGGGACCACTGCCGATCAGCTGTATGAGAAGGCACCGGGGCTCCTGTGAGCCCTGTGCCCTTCTCTGGGATTGTTCTGGGCCATGTGTTCATTGATCAAGTGGCCTAGGAGCAGCTCAGCCCCATAGAAGTTAAAGGGGCTGAGCATGATACCAAGCACAGCCGCTATAGGATGTACGGCGCTGAGCTTGGTGAGCTGAGAGGAGGTCGGGGCACTACTACCAGCACTTCAATAAACTTATCCTTTTGAATATGCAGGAAACATTTTCTTCACTTTGGATATTGTTTAGGCTGGAGGACTGGGTGGTTCATCTAGGACATGGAATGTCCACGTGTGACTGCTGTCTAAACTACTGACTGTAAATAACAGATACAGTTATCAACTAAATGAGTTGCCTAAAGGGAGTTTGTCATCACAGTTTCACCTTTTTAACCCTTCCCATAGCTTTCGAGCAGCATTACAGTTGATAAAAACTTTGCCTGGTACGGCATCACAGTAATTAATGCGCATGTGCCGGCTAACGGACTCGGCGAAAGAAGAAGTAAGAAGATGGGCGGGCAGAGGGAAAGGATGGGCGGGGGGAAGCGGCGATAAGGCAGAGCTGCCTGGGCACCTACGAGGTTGACGCGGCCCCTGGGCACTTGCGAGCCCTCATTTGCACATCCTACTAAGATGATTTTTGCCAGTTTTATAAGTCCACGATTGCTTATAAAGGTAACGTTTTTATCAACTGTAATGCTGCTCGAAAGCTATGGGGAGGGTTAAAAAGGTGAAACTGTGATGACAGACTCCCTTTAAAGAGAAACTATTTGATATAGTGCAGTGCACAATACTGTTCTGTTTAGCATACTGTTACTGTATTGTGTGCTAAAATGCATACATTCATGTGTGCGAGACTGAAAAATGAACAAGTTATATCTCCAGCTCTAGGGTGGGCCCCCAAAATCTATTCCACTGGTGGGCTCTAGGCACCCCAGTCCGACACTGTCTACCACCATAAATACTGTTATGTAGCTGACTGATATTAGCGATGCGCTAATGTCAGCACTACATAACAGTATGCTTTTTACCTTTCTCCCTGCGCCATTCACTTCTGTCTTCGGCTCAGGCGCAGTGAGTGAATGATGCGCTCCTGGTGCCGGATTCCTCACTGCGCCTGCGCCAACTACGTCACAGTGAGGAAGGCGCCACCAGGAGAGCGGCCTTCACTCACTGTGCCTGTGCCGCAGACAGAAGTGAACGGCACAGGCGCGGGATTTCGTCAACGCTGCTGCGAACCGTCACATCAATCAAGAAGAGCGGGGCGGGCAGAACAGGGGACCTGGGCGGGATAAAGGGGGAGTAGACGGAGACTCTAGGTGCTGTTTTTACGCCCACATAGCACCTAGAGGCTCATTAGCATATTATAAAAGTGCTTTTTTCACCAAAACGGCTGCAGGGAGAAAGGTAAAAACATATTGTTATGTAGTGCTGACATTAGCGCATCGCTAATGTCAGTCAGCTACATAACAGTATTTCTGGTGGTAGAAACCCTTTAAGGTGAAAATGAGCCCAGTCCCTAAGGGGTTAAAGGGAAAAAAATATAATTATTTTTATATTAATGACGATAATCTTATGGTCCTCAAAAGGTTAAAGGGGCGTGCACTGTGGAAGTTACTGTTAAAGGGGCAGGCACTGTGAAGGTCACTGTTAAAGGTGCGGCCACTATGAAGGTCACTGTTAAAGGGGTGGTCAATTTAAAAGGGGCAGGCACTGTGGAGGTCACTGTTAAAGGGGCGGGCACTGTGGAAGTCACTGTTAAAGGGGCCAGCACTGTGAAGGTCACTGTTAAAGGGGAAGTCACTATGAAGGTCACTGTTAAAGGGGTGGTCATTGTTAAAGGGGCGGGCACTGTGGAAGTCACTGTTAAAGAGGTTGGCACTGTTAAAGGGGCAGGCACTGTGGAGGTCACTGTTAAAGGGGTGGGCACTGTGGAGGTCACTGTTAAAGGGGCGGGCACTGTGGAGGTCACTGTTAAAGGGGCAGGCACTGTGGAGGTCAATGTTAAAGGGGCGGCACCGTGGAGGTCACTGTTAAAGGGGCGGGCACCATTGAGATCACTGTTAAAGGGGCGGACACTGTGGAGGTCACTGTTAAAGGGTCGGGCAGTGTGGAGATCACTGTTAAAGGGGCAGGCACTGTGGAAGTCACTGTTAAAGGGGCAGGCTCTGTGGAGGTCACTGTTAAAGGGGCGGGCACTGTGGAGGTCGCTGTTAAAGGGGCAGTCACTCTTAAAGGGGCAGGCATTGTGGAGGACAATGTTAAAGGGGCGGGCACTGTGCAGGTCACTGTTAAAGGGACAGGCACTGTGCAGGTCACTGTTTAAGATGTGGTCATTGTTAAAGGGGCTGGCACTATGGAGGTCACTGTTAAAGGGGCATTCATTGGGGAGGTCAATGTTAAAGGGGCGTTCACTGTGGAGATCACTGCTAAAGGAGCAGGCACGGTGGAGATCACTGTTAAAGGGGCAGGCACTGTGGACATCATTATTAAAGGGGCGTGTACTGTAGAGATCACTGTTATGGGGGATACTGTTGATATCTTTTTACGACACACGGAAACCGTGCATAGCCGGGTCCTTCTGCTAGTATATATATATATAATGTACAATGTGTACAATTTACTCCAGTGTCTACTTCAAAGTCCATTCTTATATAAAAGATGTACATTATACAATACACATCCCCTCAGGGATGTTGGCTTTGCTACCTTGTTGTGTTGTGTGTGACAGGAAGCGGATATCTAGATGTACTTTATCATACATCACATATGACACATCTGGCTGAGCTCTTCCTACTTCCCCCTCCTCTTCACCGAAGCAGCCCCTTGCACAGTGTACAGCAGGCCAACTCCCCATCTATTGTTCAGCTGGTATAAGGGTCTGCAAGCAACTTTCTAGCTCTCACCTCTGAGTTATGTCTCTGTCTACACCTTCAGAGACACACCTTCTTCAGAATTTCATCGGCATTTCAGAAATGGCAGAAAGATCAGGTATGGTAATAGCTTATTGTCAGGTCTCCCTGGAACCTGGTTTAGATACTTTAGTAACTACACTTGAACTATTTCTGATTAGCAGGTTGGAGTCTCTGATGTTGTCATTGGCCATATATGACATGAACGATGCTGAGGCTCGAGTAATATGGGGTAGATGCTTGTTTCTATTACTGAATGAAGACACAAGGGCAGCTACAGGGGTTTTTAAAATTTAGCTTCAAATGTTACAAAATATTCAAATATCTTATTTTGTCCATAGATGTGAAACAATGAATATTTTTCATAAGGTCCTGAGAATCATGTTCGATGGCTGATCTGGAACAAAATGTTGCATTCATTCTTTATATAATGTGTGCAAAGAAAGAAAATACAAAACTTTTTTTTTTGCTTTTACTGTTTTATTAACAATTGACGTGATAACATAGGTGTGGAAGCAGTTCGGCCCATTTTATTCATCCACTTTATTAAAATTTTCATAAACCTAGTTATTCCAGTCACAGTGTAGCCTACGATTTAGTCAAAATACAGGTGAAACTCGAAAAATTTGAATATCGTGCAAAAGTCCATGTATTTCAGTAATGCAACTTAAAAGGAATTGCATAAATGCAGCTTAAAATTAGAATTTTGTGAAAAGGTTCAATATTCTAGGCTCAAAGTGTCACACTCTAGTCAGCTTATTAATCCATACCCCCTGAGCAAAGGCTACCTCAACATTGTGACTTTGGGGTTTCATAAGCTGTAAGCCATAATCATCCAAATTATAACAAATAAAGGCTTGAAATATCTCGCTTTGCATGTAATGAGTCTATCTCATATCTTAGTTTCACCTTTTAAGTTGCATTACTGAAATAAATGAACTTTGCACGATATTCTAATTTTTCGAGTTTCACCTGTAAGTTCCTATAGGGATGTAGATAACCCTAAGATAGATTTTGGTAGCTTCGTCCACATAGCTCATACTACACACATTTCCGGGGACATTTTTCCACAAAGTTTTTAACCTAACAAAATCAGAGAGCCAAAATGTTAGTGCTGTCTCATAACATGTTTTTTAAATACAGTTTTTTCAATTAACAGTCTGAAATGCACTAATAAATAAAAATAATAATAATAATAAAGTAAGAAAATAAATTATTGGAAACTGTCCGCTAATAACAAACAAATGACCAGAGGCGAAGCTCTAAAAGGACACACAGTTGGCTCCTTTGTAGCGACCACTAAAGGGTGGACCTCTCTGTAGGGCCAGGAACTTATCTTTAGCAACTTACGAATGTGGTACAAATATTTATGTTGCACACTATGCGACCAGGAAGAATTTTTGCTGAGATCTGAGGCGACATTTGGCTAGGCCAGAGGTCAGCAACCTTCAGCGCTAAAGTCGCTATGAAACTACAACTCCCAGCATGCACTCTTGCTCGGCCGTTCTTCTAATTCCCATACAATACATGTAAATGGAGCATTCTGGGAATAGTAGCTTTAGAACAGCTGGAGTGCCGGAGGTTGCCGATCCCTGGGCTAGGCCCAACCACGCCTAGTGGTTAAGATGGAAGCAGTTAGGATGGTCTGATTGAAGACGATTCTGTGCTCACGGATAAAACTTTAATAAAATACTGTATATGGGTGAAAGCAAAGAATTCAGAACCTAAAAAGACAGACTATTTTATTGAGATTATACACTATCATTTTTTTTTCTTTAATTCTGGGCCTTGTGCTGGCAATTCAGATATGTGTCATTTCTGCACAGTTGTTCATTTGTAGCTTTCTTTGGCCTTTTTATAATTGACTTGCTAAATAATGTTTAGTGTGGATATGTGTAGCATTGCACATTTTGGTGCTAATAATCTGCATGCAACATCTCTTCTAAGAAAAAAAGGGGGGGGGGGTGTCTTAAAATGGAGAAAGTCACTTGCGGTGAAGTGTTTGATTGTAGTTGTAGATGATACTAGCTTTCAAATTGCAAAGCCAATCTGATGCCTCTAAAGCCGTCCAGATACTGCTGTGTATGAAGAGAGGCATGGACTCACAAAAGAGAGATAAACGTATCATTACGCAGCCTTATCGGGAGTATCCAGTCCTGTCCTGCATACCAGTTTATAGGAAGGGTGTCCTAGAGCTGGAAAAGGTAAAAAGAAGAGAAGAATAATGAGAGAAGCTTAAAACAATTACATTTATTTTTAGAAGAGCCATCTAAGGGGGATATGATCAGTTTGCACAGTTAGGCCTCATGCACACGACCATATGTATTTCGTGGTGCGCAAAAAATGCGGATGACATCCGTGTGCATTCCGTATTTTGCCGAACAGAACAGCTGCCCCTAATAGAACAGTACTATCCTTGTCTGTAATGCGGACAATAACAGGACATGTTCTATTTTTTTGCGGAACGGAAATACGGACATACGGAAACGGAATGCACACGGAGTAACTTCCGTTTTTTTTGCTGACCCATTGAAATGAATGGTTCTGTATACGGTCCACAAAAAAAACAGAACGGACACGGAATGAAAATACGTTCATGTGCATCAGGCCTTACATAAATGGTCCTTTACAAAATGATACTTATGCACCCGTTCACTGCATGGTCCCCTCTGAAGAGACAAGGGCCCTCTGCTCTGCTGAAGGAAAAAAGTTACAATAAAGGCTTCTTTACCTCAGTGGCTGGTTTTAGTGGACACAAATGATGGCTTCTAAAGAGACTTTGAAGCAAAAATCTTAAATTCTTATGGAAATATATGTTGAATGTTGATCCAGTCTAAACTGAGCAATGGATCTTTCCCTTTTAGGGAAAATATATTCATGTCGTATAGGGGCTTTTGTGGGAATTAACAATACGATTCCCATTTTACTGATTTTATTACTTTTACCTTTCCTACATGCCACTTTTCTTTCCCGTAGTTAAGGGCTCATGCACACAAACATATTTTTACTCCGTTTCTGTTCCATTTTTTTTACAGGTCTGTATGCGGAACTATTCATTTCAATGGGGCTTGAAAAAATCTGAAATTACTCCATGTCTGTATGTCCACATATCCGTTCCGCCAAAAAAATAGAACATGTCCTATTCTTGTCCATTTACTGGACAAGGACAGGCATTGTGTTTTGAAGACCGCAAAGTACATACGGTCGTGTGCTTGAGCCCTAAAGCTGATGGAGGGTCTTTATCCAAGTAGACTACTAGGAGTGCAGCTATAGGGTGTGCAGGGGCAGCAGTAGCATCCAGGTCCTGCTGCCTGTGTAGAGATCAAGGCCCCTCTGCCACATGAAACAAATCTACATTAGGGCTCAAGAGCTACAAGTTACATCTCTATGTACGACCTATGTAATTATGAATGTTAAAGAGCATTTACAATTTAAAAACAAAGAAATATATATATACTCCAGAGTTATCCTATTTATATAGTTATACATCTCCAGGTATTTCTTTTTTTTTTTCTCCTCACACATTTATAAAAAGGAATCATCTAGAAGAGGTTTCTGCTCTCATACGTGACCACATAGAATGTGTGAATGCAAGTCTGACCACTTGATCTGTTCTCATACAGGCCATCAAACCCCCAGAACTGTCCAATCAAAATTGTCATGAAGTATTTGGTCCCCCACACCCACTCGAACCAAACCACACTTGTCTCTTATTTTTTAGACAATTAAAATAATTCAAATGATCACGTCAAATACTTTCAGTAAACTTTTTCACTGTTTTAGCTTTTATTTTTAATTGGTTATACCCCCATTATACATACATACGGTATATATAAAAATGAACTGGAATAACTTGCAGGATAACAGGCCGAACTGGATGGACAGATGTCTTTTTTCAGCCTTATTAACTATATTACTATGTTACTAAATATTCTTTAGGGTGGGTTCACACGGGTTTATAATGGCACTTTTGCATGTTTAGTGGCGTTTTACACCTTTTTTTGGGTTTTTTTTTTTTTTCCTATTAAATGCCAGCTCTAGATTTTATCTGAAATTCTATTGGAAATTTGAATTTTTTTTGCTACTGGTGTTTTTGTTAATTAGGTGGTATTTTTTGGATTTTTAGACGCAGAATGTGGAAGCTTTGCTGTTTTTTCCCCCCTGACATTCTGACATCTTCTCTGTAGGGAATAAAACTACTTTTAAAAAAATTCACACAGTTTAGAAAAATGCTATAGAAACCACATGTGGTATGGAAAAAGAGACAACGGGCTTCTATGGCAGAGCTGTTTCATTATAATTGGTAGATAAATGCTCAGAAACGGTGACAAGTGCATCAGAAATATGAATGTAATATATACAGAGAGTATGTGGACTAGAAAATCTTGAGACACCCCTAATGATGCAGCTATGGATGATATGGGAATAAAAGAAATGGTAGCACAGGGAACGTAATTTTTTTGTATTTGGTCCTCTTAGGGTACGGCCATCTGGTCAGGTTTCCGGATGCAGTTTTAGAAGCCAAAATAAGCAGTTGATCATAACAAGAGAGAACGTATAAAAGGCTGATAAAACTTCTCTTTTTTTTTTTTTATTCATTTCTGATTTTGGCTTCCAAAACTGCTAATAGGACTTTCCAAATAATTTAAAAACTCCCACTATACTTACAATACCCAATATCACAAATAGACACATAAGCATGTGATATGGACGCAGCAGGGATACCCTTTCTGTAAAATGTAAGGCCTTGTTCACATTTCCGTGTCCGTTTGACATCCATGGAAACTCTATCCGTGTTTAATTCTTGAAGATGTCCGTGAAGAATCTGTATTTGGTCCGTGTATCCGTTTTTTGCCATCTGTGTGTCATCTGTATTCCACAGACGCTGCTCAGCTGAAAATTTATTTCTAGAGCATCCTACCAGTGGTCAGTGAAAAAGCACCAAACACATTTTTTCATGGACCTATAGACTTCAACAGGCTTGTTTGGTCCACACACCGGACCAAAGTGGTGAATGTCTCACGATCAGTGGAAAACTTCTAATGTGTGGACAAACACATTAAAAATCAATGGTTACGTGTGCTGTCCGTGGAGAACACAGAGAGCACACATCCGTGATTCACTGAAGTGTGAACGACACCTAAGAATGTCCAGTGCATTGTACACAGAGTGAGAGAGGAGGTCATGTATGGACCAGAGCACTACAACCACAGCGACGCCCAGGCACCCATTTCATGGCATGCCAGTTAGGTATTCTCAAAGCTTATATTGTAGGCAGCATAACCACTTAAATTTGTTTTACCCAGTAATCCCCTACCGTGTATAGCACAGCAACCAAGTGAAATACAGCCTTCTGATCCTAAAATATGTATTATTTTTTAGTTATTTCAAAAACTTAAGCAAGGGTGTTTTTCCCAAGTATCAACTTATTTGTGAAACCTTTCCATAACAGAAATTTCACGAACATAAAACCCCTTCATATTTCTTAGGGTTTTCATATAATAGTTAGAAATTAATTTACAGTTGACAGTTTTGCAGCATAAGGACGTGCAGTAAATCAGTGTTAACCTCCGCATCAAACATGTTCACGATAAAAATGCTATTTTTGTTGCACACTTGGACATTTTGTTTCAATACGGTGGATGAAATCTGATTAGTTTTTGCACATGTAATGTTACCTTGTTGCAAATGTTTGAAGAATCTGCAAAATAATCTGCAAAGCATCCACCACATCTAAACATGTCCTAAGGGTACGGCCACACGGAGTGATCGTGCTGCAGTCAGGTTGCGGCCATGTTGTGGTGAAGAACCGCATGGTCAACTAGCCCGCAGCGGCCTTTCATTTAACTAATGAAGATTGCACTGTATAGTTGTTCTTAATTGTTAATGGCCGTGTGGTATTGAAAGTGTTGTGCGGCCACTAACAAGACCGACAATGCAGTGCGATTTTCATTAGTTAAACGAAAGGAAGCTGCGGGCTAATTGGCTGCGCGGGTCTTGACTGCAGCATGGCCGCTCCATAGGGCCATACCCTAAGGTGGTCATTTGTTGTTATTCAGCATTTGTCATTAGAAAATGGACGCCAGGGCACAAGAGATTCCAGAGACAGTGCTGGTAAACCTTTAAGGGTGTGTTGTGTTTACCTGTTGCAGTCATATTGCAGTTTTTGGTGCATTTTTGTCACAGGCAAAGTAATTTGGTTTTGCTGTTTTTGCGGAATTTTTGGCAACAAATGCGTTATAACTGGAAAGTGTGAATACTTTGTAGAGGGTCTATGCAAAGCGTAACAGGGAACCTGTTCTAGGAATCTGTATTGTGATGTATTTTGCTCATAGTGGAAGCCACACAGTAAGGGCCTCTCTCTGCTCAGTAATGGATCCTCGAGCAAGCGCTGTCTCCCACTGAATGACTTTCTGAATTTTGTCTGTGCTGCAGCCTCTTATATGTTGCAAATACCATTAATACAGTATAATAAAAGCAACAGGCACAAAGAACACCTATCACACCCACCATCACCAAACCACTCTAAATAAGGGCATAAATGCACAATCAAGTTTGACTAAAACTGGTATCAGATAACTTTTGTGTGGTTATTGAATCTGGTAGTACAAGTCTGGTAAAACCAGCCATAATTTTACTGACCATCATAGTCAAATTGCAATTATACTGAGTGTCACCAGAATTACCCTATTAAACTAGCTGACATTAGCGATGTGCTAATGTCAGCTGAACCTAACTAGTCTATTCCTACTTTTATCTATGCCCCCGTTACTCCAGAAATATAACTTTTAAATTATACTAATTAGCACTGCTCCTAGAGGCTTGGTTCTCCCACCGCTGGCCATGCCCTGCTACACTAGATTGACAGGGCCAGGCAGCATTGGTCTCCTACTGTCTGCTGTGTAAATCCTGTGCCGTCCCGTTCAGTATTCGGCGCAGGCGCAGTGAGTGAAGGGCGCTTACCGGCTGCCGGCTTCCTCACACCTATTTTCTATTAAAACATGCCCTCTTGTTGGACAAGTCATAAAAAATGCCTAAAATGATAAATGTGGTGCAAAGCATATGCCAGTTTTTTGCTATAAATTCCACCAGAATTTGGCACATTTTGGTTAGTAAATCTCCCCCCATTGTGTGTCATTGAAGTTGTAAAGTTTGAAGTTATGTAGTACTGTAGCTGATTGTGTTGT
The DNA here is from genome assembly GCF_905171765.1 of Bufo bufo. Classification (NCBI taxonomy): domain Eukaryota; kingdom Metazoa; phylum Chordata; class Amphibia; order Anura; family Bufonidae; genus Bufo; species Bufo bufo. The sequence goes on along the minus strand of NC_053390.1, from coordinate 739,350,841 downwards.
ATTGTCCATCTAGCCTTCTCTGTAACAGCAATAGAAGGGATACTATGCAATGATCCGTTACCATATGAGATACGTTTTAACCACCCATATAGACATTAAATGGGTTGTCCAAGTTAAATAAAAACTCAGGCAGCAGCAGTAAATGTGATAAAATAACAAAAGAAGTCATACTTAGCACTTACCTCTGTCGCGATTGCGGTGTCATATTCTTTGCTTTAGTGTTGACATCCTGTAAACACCAGGTCACTGTGCTGCCAATCACTGCCCTCATAGTATGTGACTGAAGCCAGTGATTGGTTGATGTGTGTACAGGGCATCACTGCTACAGCCAGTAAAACAAACACTGATAAGATATACCATACTGGAGCATGGCGCTGGAATAAGCAGATATAAAAATGGTACCGTAAGTATCACTTCTTTTGTTATTTTAGTAAATTTACTGCTGTTGGGGAAGTTTAACTTGGAAAACCTTTTTAAGTCCTATACAAAGTCAAACAAAGAAAAATACTTAAAATATATAAATTAATAAATTAGAAAAAAAATTAAAATGACAATTGAATTAAAAATATCTAAATTTGAAACTAATGTAATTTTGAAAACAAACCAAATTTTGCTTTTGTTTCAAAGGCTTGAGAGAGGTAACAGAAGAAAGCCACTATTTCCTCTTTTGGACTTGAGGAAGTAATTGCGTATGATTGACTCTATACTCTATATTAGTATCAATCTGTGTACTTTAAAGTAAAACTCCCAACAAAAACAGAATGTTAATTTTTTTTCCGGGTTATGGTTACTTGCCCTAAAATACTATAAACATGCTCCTTCTACAGCTCATCATCTGCAAAGGATGTGTGAAAGAGGCATAGCAGAGACTTCATACCTCCCTTGGTACTTTTAAAGAGACTGGATCAATGCTATGCCTGGTTGGGTTGATGGCCCTGACAAAAACAATACCTTTCTTTCTGCTGTGGAGAAAAATAAACTTTTACAAATATGCAAATGAAGTATTCGAGCACCAGGAAACGGGCTTCTGCAGTCCAAACACCTGTCAATCTAAAGGCAGGGGGCGTGAACTACAGCAGAGGGGCATCATTATGGAGCACCAGGGACGTCGCTGGAGTGGTGCTCGAACCGCATAAGCCCACCTCCTGGTGCTCAAACACTTCATTTTCATATTTTTAAAAGTTTATTTTTCTCCACTACTGGACCACCAACAGCAGAAAGAAAGGTATCGTTTTTTGCCAGCATCATCAACCCTACCAGGCTATATGCCTGGTAGGGTAGCGTTGATCCGGGTGACAGAGCCTCTCTAACTTTTAGGGTATGGCCACATACAGGCCAAGTTGGATCATGACAACTTTGTGCAGGGAACTCAATTTTTTCAGAAACCGCACCACTCTTGTCCATAGGCTATGTCTGGTATTGCAGCTCAGCCTTACTCACTGGCAATATCCAAAATATTTCACGAATAAGAATATTCATTTTTTAATTCGAATCCCAGACACTCATTTTAACCCTTCCAGGACTCATGGTGAGTATGGATCTCATGAGCAGCACTAATTTACTGCATCCTGACGAGCATGCTCATAATTATGATTATGGTTGTAATAGGCATCAATGCATTTTTACTTTTTGTCACAATCAACACTGATTGTGGCTTTCAAAGTGGGAAGCAGATGGGGTGACCCCATCAAGACCCATGGTCATGGAAACCCAAAGCCCCTTAGACTCCCATTGGGGGCAAAGGCTAGTCCATCAGTTCCAATCCCTATTCAGAGCTAGCACAGCATAAATTGCTGAAAAAGTTAATGCTGGCTGTGATAAAAAGGTCCTTTCTTATTATAACTAGGGGGATTTCCACAAGGACAGTGGCCTCTATTCACCACACAAACAAAATGGTTCCTGTTTCACATGTCCCAAATATAGAACTCGTCAGACACGTCACTGTCCAGAATTCATATTGGTATAAATAACTTTTTGCTAATGCTTTATTTAATTTGTACTTTTTAAACTCAATGAGATTTTCTTGCGGAAGCTCAGGTGACACATGAAGAGGTGTCTGGTCAGGTGTCTGTTGGCTGTAGTTATTCCACTGTTGCCTTCTAGGGGAGCCACTGGAATTGTAATGGCTGCTGTGAATGTAAATGGAGAAAAATGAGCATAAGTAGAATTTGGAGCCTGATTTATTTTTTGTTGCTCATATAAAGCCAACATATTCTGCAGCGTTGTATACACATCGTCATCAGTATATTTTACTCAACCCATCATGACTTTTTGGTGTTGGTGCTAAGAGGAAAAGAAAAAGTAGGTGGACCTGACACATTTACAATGATTTATGCCAGAAAATTGGCGGAAGTTTTAACTTGAATCTACACTAGGAACAAAACATAAATAATGTATTGTAAGTTGTGGTCTTTCTTCAATAGATTTTTTAAAACTAAGACTGGCATGTGAAACGGTCAAGGAAAGGTCAATGATATCATATTAGCGGAGGTCTGAAACCTGGCACCCCCACTGATCAGCTGTTTGGGGTAGCCGCGGCACCAGAAACTATACTGTCTACGGAGCACAGTAGTGCATCGGAGCTTAGCTTCAGTAAACCAATGCTGGAAACGACACAGTATACAGAGCCTTCTGCCTCCGCTCTTTACACAATATAGTTTCTGGCACTGCGGGTGTCCAAAACAGTTGACTGGAGGAAGTGTCAGACCGCTATCCTTTAATTATCATATATTGTCTACCTAAGTGCTATGGGTTCATAATGTATACACATTGTCATCACTCACATTAGTCTTTGTCCCCAGTGGGGCTCACAATCTACTGTATTTCTCTACCTCAGACACATTAGGGCCAATTTAGTATGAAGCCAATTAATATATTAGTATTTGTTTTTGGAGTTGGGGAAGAAATCTGAGAACCTGGAGGAAACCTCTGAAAGCACAGGAACAAAACACAAACTCTATGCAGGACCTCGGTGCTACAAGGCAACAGTGCTAACCCCTGACAGCCTGAGGCCATCACAAATGTAATTTTGTGGTTACTTTTCTGTTTGTTCCTTTTTTTAGTAGAGGTGCTTCTCACAGGGAAATTCAATGAGTAATGTCTTTGATATTGGATGACCACAAATATAAAACTTCCCCCAATGTGGCCCTTCCAGGACCCTACCATATTTCACCTTAAAGGGGTTCTCCGGGAATTAAGAAAATTAAAATACGTAAATATTACTTTACTATAAATATATTCCCAAATACCTTTCATTAGTTATAATGGCTCGTTTTGTCTAGGGAGCAATGATTAGGAGGAACAAAATGTCTGCCGTCCTATTAGTGCACACAAAACCTGTTCTAATTACACAGCAGGACAAGTTACTTCACAACACTAAGCTAAATAGCTACCTCCTCCTCCTCTCCTACTTGTCAGGGATTATGATCCTGAATACAGTTTCATATGATCTTCAGCTGAATCTCGGTGGGAATGGAGTTCATGAGGAGACATGAAGTAAAGAGAGGATGGACAGGACAGACTGTGGTAATGTGGGACTGTGGTAATGGAGACTGCATACAAGTGCTGCTGCTCATAAGCTACATCTGCTCATGTACTCCATTCCTACAGAGATTCAGCTGATGACGATATTAAACTGTATTCAGGATCATAATCCCTGACAAGCAGAGCAGAGAGGAGGATGAGGCAGCTCTTTAGCTCAGAGTTGTGAAGTAACTTGTCCTCCTGTGTGATTAGGACAGGTTTTGTGTGTACTAATAGGGCAGTGGCCATTTTGTTTTTCCTAATGATTGCTCCCCAGACAAAACGAGCCATTATAACTAATGTAAGGTATTTGGCAATATACTTATAATGAAGTAATATTTAAGTATTTACATTTTCTTAATTCTCGGAGAAACCCTTTAAGGACCAGGCCGTTTTTTGAAATTTGAAGTGTCACTTTGCCTGTCACTTTATCTTTGAAATGCTTTTACTTTTTCCAACCATTCTGAGATAGTTTTCTCGTGACACATTGTACTTCATGATAGTGGAAAATTTCTGTCAAAATATTTCATTTTTATTTATAAAAAAATCCCAAATTTACCGAAAAATTGGAAACATTCTAAAATTTTCCAAATTTCAATTTCTCTACTTTTAAGGCCTCTTTCACACGACAGTATGTCTTTTTCAGTGTTTTGCGGTCCGTTTTAAACGGATCCGTTGTTCCGTTTTTTGTTTCCGTTGTGTTTCCGTTTCCGTTCCGTTTGTCCGTTCCGTTTTTCCGTATGGCAAATACAGTATACAGTAATTTCATAGAAAAAATTGGGCTGGGCATAACATTTTCAATAGATGGATCCGCAAAAAATGGAACGGATACGGAAGACACGGATACGTATGCATTCCGTTTTTTTGCGGACCCATAGACTTTAATGGAGCCACGGAACGTGATTTGCGGCCAAATATAGGACATGTTCTATGTTAAAACGGAACGGAAAAACGGAAAAACGGAAACTGAATGCATACGGAGTACATTCCGTTTTTTTTTTGCGGAACCATTGAAATCAATGGTTCTGTATACGGACCGTATACGGACCGCAAAAAACGGCCAGCAAAACGGAAAAAAAAAACGGCCGTGTGAAAGAGGCCTAAAACAGATAGTGATACCTCATAAAAAAGTTATTACTTTATATTCCCCATATGGCTACTTTATGTTTGGATCATTTTGTGAATGCCATTTTTTTGGGGACACTAGAAGGCTTAGAATTAGAAGCAAATCCTAAATTTTTTAAGAAAATTTCCAAAACCCACTTTTTTAAGGACTAGTTCAGTTATGAAGTCACTGTTGGGCTTACATAGTAGAAACCACCCATAAATTATTCAAAACTGATTTCACAAACTTTGTTAACCCTTTAGGTGTTCCACAAGAAATAAAGGAAAATGTAGATGAAATTTCAGAATTTCACTTTTTGGGCAAATTTTCCATTTTAATCCATTTTTTCCAGTAACAAAGCAAGGGTTAACAGCCCAACAAAACTCAATAGTTATTACCCTGATTCTGCAGTTTACAGAAACACCCCATTTGTGATCATAAACTGCTGTATGGGCACACGGCAGGGCGAAGAGAAAAAGGAGCAATACATAGTTTTTGGAGGTGAGTTGTCACAGGGATACTTTTAAGCTGCCATGTCACATTTGAAGACCCCCTGATGCACCCCTAGAGAAGAAACTCCAAAAAAGTGACCCCATTTTGGAAACTATGGGATAAGGTGGCAGTTTTGTTGGTATTATTTTGGGGTACATATAATTTTTGATTGCCCTATATTGCACTTTTTGTGAGATAAGGTAACAAACAATTGGCTGTTTTGGCACCATTTTATTTTTAGTTTTTTAAAAATGTTCATCTGACAGGTTAAATCATGTGCTATTTTTATAGAGCAGGTTGTTATAGACACGACGGTATCAAATATGTTTACTTTTTTTTTGTGGGATGAGGTGATGGTTTGATTGTTACTATTGTGGGGCGCATATGACTTTTTGATCGCTTGGTATTACATTTTTTGTGATGTAAGGTGACAAAAAATGGCTCTTTTGGCACAGTTTTTATTTTTTTACGGTGTTCACCTGAATGGTTAGGTCACATGATATTTTAATAGAGCTGGTTGTTATGGACGTGGCGATACCTAATATGTCTATTTTTCTTTTTTGTCAATTTAACCACCTCAGACCCCAGGGCTAAAACACCCTTTTAAAGACCAGGCCACTTTTTACACTTCTGACCAACACTACTTTCACCGTTTATTGCTCGGTCATGCAACTTACCACCCAAATGAATTTTACCTCCTTTTCTTCTCACTAATAGAGCTTTCATTTGGTGGTATTTCATTGCTGCTGACATTTTTACTTTTTTTGTTATTAATCGAAATTTAACGATTTTTTTGCAAAAAAAATACATTTTTCACTTTCAGGTGTAAAATTTTGCAAAAAAAACGACATCCATATATAAATTTTTCTCTAAATTTATTGTTCTACATGTCTTTGATAGAAAAAAATGTTTGGGTAAAAAAAAAATGGTTTGGGTAAAAGTTATAGCGTTTACAAACTATGGTACAAAAATATGAATTTCCGCTTTTTGAAGCAGCTCTGACTTTCTGAGCACCTGTCATGTTTCCTGAGGTTCTACAATGCCCAGACAGTACAAACACCCCACAAATGACCCCATTTCGGAAAGTAGACACCCTAAGGTATTCGCTGATGGCCATAGTGAGTTCATAGAACTTTTTATTTTTTGTCACAAGTTAGTGGAAAATGATGATTTTTTTTTCTTACAAAGTCTCATATTCCACTAACTTGTGACAAAAAATAAAAACTTCCATGAACTCACTATGCCCATCAGCGAATACCTTGGGGTGTCTTCTTTCCAAAATGGGTTCACTTGTGGGGTAGTTATACTGCCCTGGCATTCTAGGGGCCCAAATGTGTGGTAAGTTGTTTGAAATCAAAATCTGTAAAAATTGGCCGGTGAAATCCGAAAGGTGCTCTTTGGAATGTGGGCCCCTTTGCCCACCTAGGCTGCAAAAAAGTGTCACACATGTGGTATCTCCGTACTCAGGAGAAGTTGGGGAATGTGTTTTGGGGTGTCATTTTACATATACCCATGCTGGGTGAGATAAATATCTTGGTCAAAGGCCAACTTTGTATAAAAAAATGGGAAAAGTTGTCTTTTGCCAAGATATTTCTCTCACCCAGCATGGGTATATGTAAAATGACACCCCAAAACACATTCCCCAACTTCTCCTGAGTACGGAGATACCACATGTGTGACACTTTTTTGCAGCCTAGGTGGGCAAAGGGGCCCATATTCCAAAGAGCACCTTTCGGATTTCACCGGCCAATTTTTACAGATTTTGATTTCAAACAACTTACCACACATTTGGGCCCCTAGAATGCCAGGGCAGTATAACTACCCACAAGTGACCCCATTTTAAAAAGAAGACACCCCAAGGTATTCCGTGAGGGGTATGGCGAGTTCCTAGAATTTTTTATTTTTTGTCACAAGTTAGCGGAAAATTATGATTTTTTTTTTTTCTTACAAAGTCTCATATTCCACTAACTTGTGACAAAAAATAAAAACTTCCATGAACTCACTATGCCCATCAGCGAATACCTTGGGGTGTCTTCTTTCCAAAATGGGGTCACTTGTGGGGTAGTTATACTGCCCTGGCATTCTAGGGGCCCAAATGTGTGGTAAGTTGTTTGAAATCAAAATCTGTAAAAATTGGCCGGTGAAATCCGAAAGGTGCTCTTTGGAATATGGGCCCCTTTGCCCACCTAGGCTGCAAAAAAGTGTCACACATGTGGTATCTCCGTACTCAGGAGAAGTTGGGGAATGTGTTTTGGGGTGTCATTTTACATATACCCATGCTGGGTGAGAGAAATATCTTGGCAAAAGACAACTTTTCCCATTCTTTTTATACAAAGTTGGCATTTGACCAAGATATTTATCTCACCCAGCATGGGTATATGTAAAATGACACCCCAAAACACATTCCCCAACTTCTCCTGAGTACGGAGATACCACATGTGTGACACTTTTTTGCAGCCTAGGTGGGCAAAGGGGCCCATATTCCAAAGAGCACCTTTCGGATTTCACCGGCCAATTTTTACAGATTTTGATTTCAAACAACTTACCACACATTTGGGCCCCTAGAATGCCAGAGCAGTATAACTACCCCACAAGTGACCCCATTTTGGAAAGAAGACACCCCAAGGTATTCGCTGATGGGCATAGTGAGTTCATGGAAGTATTTATTTTTTGTCACAAGTTAGTGGAATATGAGACTTTGTAAGAAAAAAATAAATAAAAAAAAAATCATCATTTTCCGCTAACTTGTGACAAAAAATAAAAAATTCTAGGAACTCGCCATGCCCCTCACGGAATACCTTGGGGTGTCTTCTTTCCAAAATGGGGTCACTTGTGGGGTAGTTATACTGCCCTGGCATTTTCCAGGGGCCCTAATATGTGGTAAGTAGGTAAATGACCTGTGAAATCCTAAAGGTGCTCTTTGGAATGTGGGCCCCTTTGCCCACCTAGGCTGCAAAAAAGTGTCACACATGTGGTATCGCCGTATTCAGGAGAAGTTGGGCAATGTGTTTTGGGGTGTCTTTTTACATATACTCATGCTGGGTGAGAGAAATATCTCGGCAAAAGACAACTTTTCCCATTTTGTATACAAAGTTGGCATTTGACCAAGCTATTTATCTCACCCAGCATGGGTATATGTAAAATGACACCCCAAAACACATTGCCCAACTTCTCCTGAATACGGCGATACCACATGTGTGACACTTTTTTGCAGCCTAGATGCGCAAAGGGGCCCACATTCCTTTTATGAGGGCATTTTTAGACATTTGGATCCCAGACTTCTTCTCACGCTTTAGGGCCCCTAGAATGCCAGGGCAGTAGAAAATACCCCACACGTGACCCCATTTTGGAAAGAAGACACCCCAAGGTATTCAATGAGGGGCATGGCGAGTTCAAAGAAATTTATTTTTTTTGGCACAAGTTAGCGGAAATAGATTTTTTTTTTTTCTCACAAAGTCTCCCTTTCCGCTAACTTGGGACAAAAATTTCAATCTTTCATGGACTCAATATGCCCCTCACGGAATACCTTGGGGTGTCTTCTTTCCGAAATGGGGTCACATGTGGGGTATTTATACTGCCCTGGCATTCTAGGGGCCCTAAAGCGTGAGAAGAAGTCTGGAATATATAAATGTCTAAAAAATTTTACGCATTTGGATTCCGTGAGGGGTATGGTGAGTTCATGTGAGATTTTATTTTTTGACACAAGTTAGTGGAATATGAGACTTTGTAAGAAAAAAAAAAAAATTTCCGCTAACTTGGGCCAAAAAAATGTCTGAATGGAGCCTTACAGGGGGGTGATCAATGACAGGGGGGTGATCAATGACAGGGGGGTGATCAGGGAGTCTGTATGGGGTGATCACCCCCCTGTCATTGATCACCCCCCTATAAGGCTCCATTCAGATGTCCGTATGTGTTTTGCGGATCCGATCCATGTATCAGTGGATCCGTAAAAATCATACGGACATCTGAATGCAGCCTTACAGGGGGGTGATCAATGACAGGGGGGTGATCAATGACAGGGGGGTGATCAGGAAGTCTGTATGGGGTGATCACCCCCCTGTCATTGATCACCCCCCTATAAGGCTCCATTCAGATGTCCGTATGTGTTTTGCGGATCCGATCCATGTATCAGTGGATCCGTAAAAATCATACGGACATCTGAATGCAGCCTTACAGGGGGGTGATCAATGACAGGGGGGGTGATCAATGACAGGGGGGTGATCAGGGAGTCTGTATGGGGTGATCACCCCCTGTCATTGATCACCCCCCTATAAGGCTCCATTCAGATGTCCGTATGTGTTTTGCGGATCCGATCCATGTATCAGTGGATCCGTAAAAATCATACGGACATCTGAATGCAGCCTTACAGGGGGTGATCAATGACAGGGGGGTGATCAATGACAGGGGGGTGATCAGGGAGTCTATATGGGGTGATCACTCCCCCGTAAGGCCCCATTCAGATGTCCGTATGTGTTTTGCGGATCCGATCCATGTATCAGTGGATCCGTAAAAATCATACGGACATCTGAATGCAGCCTTACAGGGGAGTGATCAATGACAGGGGGGTGATCAATGACAGGGGGGTGATCAGGGAGTCTATATGGGGTGATCACCTCCGTCATTGATCACTCCCCTGTAAGGCTCCATTCAGACGTCCGTATGATTTTTACGGATCCGATCCATCTATCAGTGGATCCGTAAAATTCATACGGACCTCTGAATGGAGCCTTACAGGGGGGTGATCAATGACAGGGGGGTAATCAATGACAGGGGGGTGATCAGGGAGTCTATATAGGGTGATCACCTCCGTCATTGATCACTCCCCTGTAAGGCTCCATTCAGACGTCCGTATGATTTTTACGGATCCGATCCATCTATCAGTGGATCCGTAAAATTCATACGGACCTCTGAATGGAGCCTTACGGGGGGTGATCAATGACAGGGGGCTAATCAATGACAGGGGGGTGATCAGGGGTGATCAAGGGTGAATAAGGGGTTAATAAGTGACGGGGGGGGGGGGGTGTAGTGTAGTGGTGCTTGGTGCAACATATTACTGAGCTACCTGTGTCCTCTGGTGGTCGATCCAAACAAAAGGGACCACCAGAGGACCAGGTAGCAGGTATATTAGACGCTGTTATCAAAACAGCGTCTAATATACCTGTTAGGGGTTAAAAAAATCGCATCTCCAGCCTGCCAGCGAACGATCGCCGCTGGCAGGCTGGAGATCCACTCTCTTACCTTCCGTTCCTGTGAACGCGCGCGCCTGTGTGCGCGCGTTCACAGGAAATCTCGCGTCTCGCGAGAGGACGCACCGGCGCGTCCACCCAGAAGAGCAGGGCCGCCGCCAGGACGCAATCCTGCGTACGGCGGTCCTGGGGTGGTTAACACAATAAAAGAATTTTTGAAACAAAAAAATCATGTTTTAGCGTTTCCATATTCTGAGAGCCATAGTTTATTTTTATTTTTTTGGGGCAATTGTCTTATGTAGGGTCTAATTATTTTTTTGTGGGATGAGATGACAGTTTCATTGGCACTATTTTGGGGTACATATGACTTGATTTGATTTGATCACTTGGTATTAAATTTTTTGTAATGTAAGGTGACAAAAAATGGTTGTTTTAGCACAGTTTTTGTCAACACCTAATACGTCTTTTTTTATTTCTTTACAATTTTATGGATTTTATTATGGGGGAGGGGCTTTTTTTTACTTGAAACTTAATTTTTTTATTATGAAAACCCCTTTTCTTTACGTTTTATTTTTGTCCCAGTCTGGGACTTCAACTTCTGGGGATCTGATCCCCTCTCTCCGTTGATTGGGCGGGCGCAACTCCTGCACCCGCTCGATCAGCCTGCAGTACATGTACAGCACTAGTCCTTAAGTCATGTCCACCAGCGCCGTACATGTACGGCACGGGTCTTCTACGGGTTAAAAGGGTTTCCCCATTAGCAACATTAATCACCTACACAGAATAAAAGATAAATTCATGATCACTAGGGGTCTGACCACTGGAACCACCAGTGATAACAAGAAAGGGTGTCTCGGAGTCCGCTGTGTGAATGGAGCAATGGTTTGCATATCTGACCACTGATCTATTCACTTCTATGGGACTTATGGAGTTAGGCCTCTTTCACACGCCCGTATGGCTTTTTCAGTGTTATGTGGTCCGTTTTTCACGGATCCGTTGTTCCGTTTTTTGTTTCCGTTGTATTTCCGTTTCTGTTCCGTTTTTCTGTTTCATTTTCCGTATAGCATATACAGTATACAGTAATTACATAGATAAAATTGGGCTGGGCATAAAATTTTAAATAGATGGTTGCGCAAAAACAGAATGGATACGGAAGACATACGAATGAATTTCCGTATGTGTTCTGTTTTTTTTGCGGACCCATTGACTTGAATGGAGCCACGGAACGTGATTTGTGGGCAATAATAGGACATGTTCTATCCTTCAATGGAATGGAAAAACGGAAATACGGAAACGCAATGCATACGGAGTACATTCAGTTTTTTTTGTGGAACCATTGAAATTAATGGTTCCGTATACGGACCGTATACGGACCGCAAAAAACGGCCCGTAAACAGAAAAAAAACACGGTCGTGTGAAAGAGGCCTTAGCCAAGCACTCAGCATTGCCTAAGACTACATGCAAGGACATGTGATGAAGGTTTTTTTAACAGTGTTCACACGCCCGTTATGGCAGTCTATGGGGTTATTCACAGAGCAGTGTTTTTGATGGCCAATAAATAATGAATGTCAAAAGATAGAACATGTTCTATCTTGTCCATTTTCACTGACTGACAGCCCCCATACAATTGAATGGGGCTGTTTTTATCATCCGTTTCTCAGAAAGGAATCAGTGAAAAAATGTTGGTAAAAAACGGACAGTTTATCCATTTTATAGATCCATTCACACGTCCGTGGTGTGTTGCGGATCCGCAACACACCCGCCCGGCACCCCTATAGAAATGCCTATTCTTGTCCGCAGCTGCGGACAAGAATAGGACATGTTCTATCTTTTGCGGAGCTGTGGACCCGAAGATCGGGGCCGCGCTCCGCAAATGCGGATAGCACACTGTGTGCTGTCCGCATACATTCCGTCCCCATAGAGATTGAATGGGTCCGCACCCATTCCGCAAAATTGCGGAATGGATGCGGACCCATTTGCGGACGTGTGAATGGAACCTAATGGACTTTTTTTCACTCTCATGTGCATGTAGCCTTAGAGTACAGTGGACCATGATGCAGCTATCAGGGCAGCTTTCTACTGTAAATGGGAACATTATGAAATCCTCAGTTACTTGAGAATATGAAGTATCCATAAACTACATTATTTACTTAAAGGGGTTGTCTGGGTTCTGAATTGAATCCAGACATATCCCCATCTTTACCCCTCCAGCCCCTCTGACATGAGCATCGGAGAATTTCATGCTCCATAGGGAGATGCAGCGACGGCTGTGTGGGCATCAGGAGTGACGCGGGTGCCGGGGAGCGGGGTAAGTATAACCTGTATGAAGCTCCCGAGCATTTTGAGGGGCATTATAGCGGTTGGATAACCCCTTTAACCAGCAATCTAATGTGTATAGTGGCCTTATGACTGTTCACCAACAATAGACGTTGGGGAAATGGGGCATGTTGGACTATAATAGGCAGGATCCTTTATTCCCCTGGGAGGTAAGTTGGCACTAACTTGTCTCACTCTCCACCATTGAAAAAAACATCCTTGCTTGGCTGCGCTGTTATGATCTATTACTGTAAGTTACAGTTTCATTTGGGGGAAGAGGAAGCTACCTTGCCTCACAGATCAGTGATCACAAAAACACCCAATATTTGTGAACTGCTTGCTAGAATTTTACTTACGTTGCCAAACTGTTTGAAATGAATGGAAAGTGAACTTCAGGTTAATATAATATCATAGAAATCTTTACATTCCTACAACATTACAGTCACCCAAATTTTCTAATTGCATTAAAACAGGGATGCTCAACCTGCGGCTCTCCAGCTGTTGAAAAACTACAACTCCCATCATGCCCTGCTGTAGGCTGATAGCTGTAGGCTGTCCGGGCATGCTGGGAGTTGTAGTTTTGCAACAGCTGGAGGGCCGCAGGTTGGGCATCCCTGCATTAAAACATCCATTTAAAAAATGTTGTTCACCCCGATAGTTTACATACAAACAATCTGCAGCTTCCCTAGCAATAACAGCTGATCCCTAGTTGCTTCTTAACCAGAGAGCTGCTGCCGCTATTGGTTCCAGCAATCATATGATTGTGAATAGAACCATAGACTGCAATGGTTCTAAAAGCAGACCTGTGACAGCCATTAAAAAATTGTCCATCACGTGGGCATGTTTCACTGTCATGTCTAGCCTTATCTGTGTCATGATTGTATATTTTTTCTTTACATGATTATGACTAGATATGAGCGAATCGAATCCCACGAAGTGGAATTCGATCCGAATTTCAGGATAAACTCAATTCGCCTAGAAGCCCAATTTCCTTTTGCTTCATGTCAGCAAATCGATTTAACCTGAAATAGTATAAAAAACAAAACAATTCTAACTTGCCTCCTCCATTTGCTCGTGATGGGCCAACAGGCTCCATCTTGCTTGAAGATCTCGGCCGAAATCCCATGCAGCGCGAGATTACATCATCATGCCAGGCGGCGTGGTGACGTAATCTCGCGCCGCACAGGATTTCGGCCGAGATCTTCAATCAAGATGGCGGCGGCCAGCCCGTCGCGAGCAAATGAGGGCGGTAAGTTTGATATATTTTTTTTATTATTGTTAATTTTACACTCAGATGCCGCGATCATCTATGAACGCGGCATCTGAGGGGTACAATGACGGGGGCGGCACTATCGCAGCTCCCTGTCATTGCACCCGCTACTTACAAAAAGAATGCCCTTTGTGGCGAAGTAATTCGTCACGAAACAATTTTTTTGTGAAATTCGGCAAATCAGCCGAATTGAACTTTTAAGAAATTCGCTCATCTCTAATTATGACTGCAGTGGTTTTTTTTTTGGGTGTGCACATTACATCTGGAGAAGTTAGTCTTATTGACAGGGCCAGGCATGATCACTTTTCACTAGCTGGTCCTGCCAATTAAAGTGCAGAGGACGCAGCAGTTGCAGAGAAAGCAGAGCCACCAGGAGTAACAGCAAATACGCCCATTGCGCCTAAATTTCTATTAAAACATCATTTTTCTCAGCAATGCGGACACATATGAACATGGGACCAACACAGATGCCTTCAGCTGCCAAGTGCTCATGTAACAGGTCAGCCAGTGTCATAGGTACAAATCTGCTGCCAGATGTCCTTTAATATTCACTTACAGTTTGGCAGTCGTTTTTCTTTTTTTATTCTGCATCAGTATGGAATATATTTAGTAATTACAGTGCTGCCCATAATTATTCATACCCCAGGAAAATTTTGACTTAAATTTACTTTTATTCAACCAGCAAGTAATTTTTTTGATGGGAAATGACATAGGTGTCTATAAAAGATAATAAGACGATGTACAAGAGGCATTATTATGAAAAAAAAAACATTTCTCAGCTTTTATTTACATTTGAGCAAAAAATACAAGACGTTCCGCACTATGGAAAATCTCAGAGGACGTGGTCGGAAGCCAAAAGTGACAACTGTGCTGGCCAGGAGGATAGTTAGAGAGGTGAAAAAGAATCCAAGGATCACCACCAAGGCCATCCTGGTAAATCTGGGCTCTGCTGGTGGCAATGTCTCAAGGCAGACAATCCAACGGACACTGCACAATGCAGACCAAGGAGGATGCCACTTCTCCAGATAAGGCACACAAAAGCTCGCTTGGCTTTTGCAAAAGCTCATCTGGACAAAGAAGACTTCTGGTCTTCTGTGTTATGGTTATATGAAACAAAAATTGAATTGTTTGGTCACAATGATGTTTCCTTCATTTGGCGTAAAAAAGGAGAAGCCTTCAAACCAAAGAACACCATCCCCACTATCAAACATGGTGGTGGGAACCTAATGCTTTGGGGGTGTTTTTCAGCCAATGGACCAGGGAACCCAATCACAGTAAACGGCACCATGAAAAAAGAGCAATACATGAGGATTCTCATCGACAACATCAAGCAGTCTGCAGAGAAACTTGGCCTTGGGCAGACATTTCAGCATGACAATGACCCAAAACACACAGCAAAAGTGGTAAAGAAATGGTTAGCAGACAACAACATTAACGTTTTGGAGTGGCCCAGCCAGTGTCCAGACTTGAATCCAATTGAGAATCTGTGGAGGGAGCTAAAGATCAGGGTGATGGCAAGAAGACCCTCCAACATGAAAGATTTGGAGCTCATTGCCAAAGATGAATTGGCAAAAATACCTGTGGAGACATGCAAAAAGCTGGTCTGCAATTATAGTAAGCGTTTGATTGCTGTAATAGCAAATAAAGGCTTTTCTATTAATTATTGAGAAGAGTATAAATAATTTTGGACTGGACACTTTTTGCTCAAATGTAAATAAAAGCTGAGAAATGTTTTTTTTCCCCCCACAATAATGCCTTTTGTACATCGTCTTATTATCTTTTGGGAGACACCTATGTCATTTCCCGTCAAAAAATTACTTGCTGGTTGAATAAAAGTAACTTTAAGTCAAAATTTGCCAGGGGTATGAATAATTATGGGCAGCACTGTATATGGCGGTGTTATCCAGTCACAGTATGGTGGTGTTATCCAGTCACAGTATGGTGGTGTTATCTAGTCACTGTATGGTGGTGTCATCCAGTCACAGTATGGTGGTGTCATCCAGTCACAGTATGGTGGTGTTATTCAGTCACTATATGGTGGTGTTATCCAGTCACAATATGATGGTGTTATCCAGTCACTGTATGGTGGTCCTATCCAGTCACTGTATGGTGGTGTTATCCAGTCACTGTATGGTGGTGTTTTCAGTCACAGTATGGTGGTGTTATCCAGTCACTGTATGGTGGTGTTATCCAGTCACTTTATAGTGGTGTTATCTAGTCACAGTATGATGGTGTTATCCAGTCACTATATGGGTGAGTTATCCAGTCACTATATGGTGGTGTTATCCGGTCACTGTATGGTGGTGTTATCCAGTCACAGTATGATGGTGTTATCCAGTCAATTAATGTTGGTGTTATCCAGTCACAGTATGGTGGTGTTATCCAGTCACAGTATGATGGTGTTATCCAGTCACAGTATGATGGTGTTATCCAGTCACAGTATGATGGTGATATCCAGTCACAGTATGATGGTGCTATCCAGTCAGTATATGGTGGTGTTATCCAGTCACAGTATTGTGGTGTTATCCAGTCACAGTATGGTGGTGTTATCCAGTCACGATATGATGGTGCTATCCAGTCACTATATGGTAGTGTTATCCAGTCACAGTATGATGATGTTATCCAGTCACAGTATGGTGGTGTTATCCAGTCACAGTATGATGGTGTTATCCAGTCACAGTATGGTGGTGTCATCCAGTCACTATATGGTGGTGCTATCCAGTCACTGTATGGTGGTGCTATCCAGTCACAGTATGATGGTGTTATCCAGTCACAGTATGATGGTGTTATCCAGTCACAGTATGGTGGTGTTATCTAGTCACTGTATGGTGGTGTTATCCAGTCACTGTATGGGTGAATTATCCAGTCACTGTATGGGTGAATTATCCAGTCACTATATGGTAGTGCTATCCAGTCACTATATGGTGGTGCTATCCAGTCACTGTATGGTGGTGCTATCAAGTCACTGTATGGTGGTGTTATCCAGTCACAGTATGATGGTGTTATCCAGTCACAGTATGATGATGTTATCCATTCACTATATGGTGGTGTTATCCAGTCACAGTATGATGGTGTTATCCAGTTACAGTATGATGGTGTTATCCAGTCACAGTATGATGGTGTTATCCAGTCACAGTATGATGGTTTTATCCAGTCACTATATGGTGGTGTTATCCAGTCACAGTATGATGGTGTTATCCAGTCACAGTATGATGGTGTTATCCAGTCACGATATGATGGTGCTATCCAGTCACTATATGGTAGTGTTATCCAGTCACAGTATGATGATGTTATCCAGTCACAGTATGGTGGTGTTATCCAGTCACAGTATGATGGTGTTATCCAGTCACAGTATGGTGGTGTCATCCAGTCACTATATGGTGGTGTTATCCAGTCACTGTATGGTGGTGCTATCCAGTCACTGTATGGTGGTGTTATCCAGTCACTGTGTGATGGTGTTATCCAGTAACAGTATGATGGTGTTATCCAGTCACTATATGGTGGTGTTATCCAGTCACTATATGGTGGTGTTATCCAGTCACTATATGGTGGTGTTAACCAGTCACAGTATAATGGTGTTATCCAGTCACTATATGGTGGTGTTATCCAGTCACTATATGGTGGTGTTATCCAGTCACAGTATGATGGTGTTATCCAGTCACAGTATGGTGGTGTCATCCAGTCACTATATGATGGTGTTATCCAGTCACTGTATGGTGGTGTTATCCAGTCACTGTATGGTGGTGTCATCCAGTCACTGTATGGTGGTGTCATCCAGTCACTATATGGTGGTGTTATTCAGTCACTGTACGGTATGTTGGTGTTATCCAATCACTGTATGGTGGTGTTATCCAGTCGCTGTATGGGGGAGTTATCCAGTCACAGTATGATGGTGTTATCTAGTCACTGTATGGTGGTGTCATCCAGTCACTGTATGGTGGTGTCATCCAGTCACTATATGGTGGTGTTATTCAGTCACTGTATGTTGGTTTTATCCAATCACTGGTCACGGATGAAGTAGGGGACAACACCAAAAGACAATCCAGAAGGAAGGGGAAAGACACTAGGCCTCACCACTAGGGAAGGAAAAGGGTCACCACCTATAAAACCCTGCTCCTGGCCCTAACTCCTATCCGTATGGGAACCTCTCGATGGTAGAGATACCCATACACGGGAACATAGAAAACCCTGGTGACCCTCAGATGCCCTAAAGATAATGACAGGGCAGAGACCACCTGTTCCTTCCCTTGTGAAGGAACTAGCGCCTCACTGATACCTAGTAAACAACCCGGGGGGGGGGGGGGGGGGGGGGATACAAAACATGACAAGCGGAACACTTAACTTCAGAGGATGAAGGATGAACAGGACTTCAACACGAACCACACTCCAGCTCTTCCAAGACCAAATGAAGCTATCCCAAGCAAGGAGTGATGGGAAAAGTCAGACTAAATAGGGCGAGGTAAAGGTCACATGATCCACACCTGAACAGGAGGTGTGGACATACCAGCAACACACAGACAAAGTGAAACCAAAAGAGGCTGTCAGGTCACTAATGCGTAGATAATCTTTCAGACCTTCTGGGACCTGTCACAGATGTGACATCAATGTATGGTGGTGTCATCCAGTCACAGTATGATGGTGTTATCCAGTCACTGTATGGGGGTTATTCAGTCACTATATGGTGGTGTTATCCAGTCACAGTATGATGGTGTTATCCAGTCACAGTATGGTGGTGTTATCCAGTCACAGTATGATGGTGTTATCCAGTCACTATATGGTGGTGTTATCCAGTCACTATATGGTGGTGTTATTCAGTCACAGTATGGTGGTGTCATCCAGTCACTATATGATGGTGTTATCCAGTCACTATATGATGGTGTTATCCAGTCACTTTATAGTAGTGTTATCTAGTCATAGTATGATGGTGTTATCCAGCCACTATATGAGGGAGTTATCCAGTCACTATACGGTGGTGTTATCCAGTCACTGTATGGTGGTGCTATCCAGTCACTGTATGGTGGTGTTATCCAGTCACTGTATGGTGGTGTTATCCAGTCACTGTATGGTGGTGTTATCCAGTCACTGTATGGTGGTGCTATCCAATCACTGTATGGTGGTGTTATCCAGTCGCTGTATGGTGGTGTTATCCAGTCGCTGTATGGTGGTGTTATCCAGTCACTGTATGGTGGTGTTATCCAGTCACTGTATGGTGGTGTTATCCAGTCACAGTATGGTGGTGTTATCCAGTCACAGTATGATGGTGTTATCCAGTCACATTATGATGGTGCTATCCAGTCACAGTATGGTGGTTTTATCTAGTCACAGTATGATGGTGTTATCCAGTCACTATATGGTGGTGTTATTCAGTCACTGTACGGTATGTTGGTGTTATCCAATCACTGTATGGTGGTGTTATTCAGTCACTGTATGGTGGTGTCATCCAGTCACTATATGGTGGTGTTATTCAGTCACTGTACGGTATGTTGGTGTTATCCAATCACTGTATGGTGGTGTTATCCAGTCACAGTATGACGGTGTTATCCAGTCGCTGTATGGGGGAGTTATCCAGTCACAGTATGATGGTGTTATCTAGTCACTGTATGGTGGTGTCATCCAGTCACTGTATGGTGGTGTCATCCAGTCACTATATGGTGGTGTTATTCAGTCACTGTATGTTGGTGTTGTATCCAATCACTTGTCACGGATGTAGTAGGGGACAACACCAAAAGACAATCCAGAAGGAAGGGGAAAGACACTAGGCCTCACCGCTAGGGAAGGAAAAGGGTCACCACCTATAAAACCCTGCTCCTGGCCCTAACTCCTATCCGTATGGGCACCTCTCGATGGTAGAGATACCCATACACGGGAACCTAGAAAATCCTGGTGACCCTCAGATGCCCTAAAGATAATGACAGGGCAGAGACCACCTGTTCCTTCCCTGGTGAAGGAACTAGCGCCTCACTGATACCTAGTAAACAATCCGGGGGGGGGGGGGGATACAAAACACGACAAGCGGAACACTTAACTTCAGAGGATGAAGGATGAACAGGACTTCAACACGAACCACACTCCAGCTCTTCCAAGACCAAATTAAGCTATCCCAAGCAAGGAGTGATGGGAAAAGTCAGACTAAATAGGGCGAGGTAAAGGTCACATGATCCACACCTGAACAGGAGGTGTGGACATACCAGCAACACACAGACAAAGTGAAACCAAGAGGCTGTCAAGTCACTAATGCGTAGATAATCTTTCAGACCTTCTGGGACCTGTCACAGATGTGACATCAATGTATGGTGGTGTCGTCCAGTCATAGTATGATGGTGTTATCCAGTCACTGTATGGGGGCTATTCAGTCACTATATGGTGGTGTTATCCAGTCACAGTATGATGGTGTTATCCAGTCACTATAAGGTGGTGTTATCCAGTCACAGTATGGTGTTGTTATTCAGTCACAGTTTGATTGTCACGTGGCGCCAAAGGCCGCAGACCAGGGGTGAGGGTGGAGCGCAGTGGTCACTATCCTTCCCCCTGTGTGTGTGTGTGGACGTGACCATTACAGATTAACAGGCCCAATAACCACTGTATCATGAATCCTCTTGTGACCCTGACTGACCATGTCTCTAACCTGACACAGATGGTGCAGGATCTAGGAGAGAAACTCCGTTCTTTTGAGTTAGGGTAAGGTTCTTCCACTCCTCAGCCCTCCAGTCCACATTTTGAGCCCCAGATCAAGCTCCCAGAACCCTTTTCTGGAGACCGGAAGAGGTTTCTCTACTTTAAAGGGACACTGACAGGGCCAAAAAGCATATTAAGGTATATATATGACCGTACAGGTCTTATAAAGTGTACAAGAATCATGTAAGTATCCCCCCTGTCCACCTTATAACTACAGTAATGTGAAGTTTTATAACCTGCTGGAATCGGGTTCAATCTGCCCAAGGGGCGGTGTTTCACCTCAGCTTGCGCCCAGCCAGCCTCGCCACAACTGCCGTTTGAAGCGCCGCCCAGCTAATCAATATTCACTTCGCTGGGCGGCTACTAGTGTCCCCGGCCATCTTCAGCGCATGCGCCCGGCACCCTCACTGGCCGGGATCGCATCGCGCCTGCGCACAGTCTCATTCTCAGAGGCTGCCTTTAAGGAGAATTGCAAACTCTACTTCCGTTTGCGCCCCGTGTCCTCCGGTCCCGAGAGCCAACGCGTGGGTATTATCATTTCTCTACTACAGGGTGATCCCCAGGACTGGGCATTCTCGTTACCTCCTGGGGCCAGTTGTCTAACTTCTGTGGAGGGGTATTTTCAGGCCCTGGGTACCCTCTATGACGAACCAGACAGGGCCCTGGTAGCCGAGACGGCTCTTCGGGCACTGGTTCAGGGCCATCTCCTTGCGGAGGAGTATTGCACCCAATTCAGACGGTGGTGTGTCCCCTCAGGATGGAATGAACCAGCCTTGAAGAGTCAGTTTAGGTCCGGTCTGTCTGATAATTTAAAATATCTATTAGTCAGTTATCAAATTCCAGAGACCTTAGAGGAGATGATGACCTTAGTTGTCCGACTTGACCGACGAGTTAGAGAGAGACGACAAGAACGATAGTTCTGTTCTCAGATGGTGGTCCAGCCAGAGGCCTTTTCCAGGGACAACACTGAGGTCTCCACCGAGGAACCCATGCAGGTTGGCATGACCCGGGGTAATCTTCGTCGCAGACGCGGAGAGTGCTTCTACTGTGGAGATCCTGACCATTGGATCAACAAGTGTCCTAAGAGGGTCCTCTCTGACAAGTCTCCTAAGGAAAGACAACCTAAAGACCAGGTACACCCTGATTTTTCTAAATGTAAGCTTTTGGTACCCATAACAATTTCTCTGGGGGTTAATAAGTGGCCGGGTAAGGCCTTTATTGATTCCGGTTCAGCGGCCAGCTTAATTGACTTTGAATATGCTAGTAGATTGGGTATTCCAATGTTTGCTTTACCTACACCTATCCATGTCATGGCTATTGATGCTACTCCCCTGATTGGTGGTACGGTGAGGTCATGTACTTCTGAAATTTCTCTAACCGTGGGTGTGTGCCCCTCTGAGAGATGTTCTCTTTTAGTCCTGGAGAACCTACCGGTTGAGGTAGTACTAGGTTTGCCTTGGCTCCGTTTACATAACCCCACAATAGATTGGTCCAAAGGAGAGTTGGTGAAATGGGGACCTAAGTGTGACTCATGCTTATCCGTTGTCCAGGCTGGGGTTTCAGTAAGGTCTAATACATTACCCTCCGTTATTAAGGAATATTCTGATGTATTCTCATCCCCTACTCCAGAGGTTATACCCCCCCATAGACCTTATGATTGCGCCATAGAGCTAATAGAGGGTGCCAAATTTCCTAAAGGGCGAATTTATAATCTTTCTAAGCCCGAACGCAAGGCTATGGAAGATTATATTAAGGAGAGCCTTGCTAAAGGGCATATTAGACCTTCAGTCTCTCGAATCTCATGTGTCTCATGTCAAACAAGTATTAGAGGTGTTGAGGGAGAATCAGTTATCCGCCAAGCAAGAGAAATGTGTCTTTGGTGTACAGGAGATACTGTTTTTAGGGCATGTTCTGACTCCTCACGCCTTTAAGATGGACCCTGATAAGGTTTTGGCAATTAAGGAATGGGAAAGGCCTTCATCCTTAAAGGCCTTACAACGGTTTTTGGGTTTCGCTAATTACTATCGTAAATTTATCATGAATTTTTCTGTAATTGCTAAACCATTGACCGACCTTACTAAGAAAGGGGCGGATTTGGAGAATTGGTCTACCAAGGCCATTTCTTCATTTGAAACATCTAAAAAGGCATTTAGTAGCGCTCCCATTCTGATCCAGCCTGATCAGGAGAGACCCTTTATTGTAGAGGTAGATGTGTCCGAGGACGCGCAGCAGCAGTCCTTTCACAAGGTCCTGCTAGCCTCACTAACCTGAGACCGTGTGCCTTCTTCTCCAGGAAATTCTCTCCCACGGAGAGAAACTACAACATGGGTGTCAAACATGCTCTGGTTACGCTTCAATAGCAGGCAGAGCGGACGGCACCAGTAACGTCACTCACTGACGTCGCGCGTCTGCTCCGCCTGCTTCATTCATAAAGTGGGCGGAGCAGGCGTCAGTGAGTGACGTTACTGGTGCCGTCCGCTCTGCCTGCTATTGAAGCTTAAGTAAGTGCTTTATTTATAAACGTGAATCCTTATCCTGTTATTAAGTTGAACTAACGCTGCCCTCTCCCATGTTCCCATGTTCCCCTGTATCCCCATAGCACTTACTTAAGCTTCAATAGCAGGCAGAGCGGACGGCAGCAGTAACGTCACTCACTGACGTCGAGCGCCTGCTCCGCCCACTTTATGAATGAAGCAGGCGGAGCAGACGCACGACGTCAGTGAGTGACGTTACTGCTGCCGTCCGCTCTGCCTGCTATGGAAGCGTGTTCGTAAGTGCTGTGGGGATACAGGGGAACATGGGAACATGGGAGAGCGCAGCGTTAGTTCAACTTAATAACAGGATAAGGATTCACGTTTATAAATACTTCGGTGAGCAGAGGGCCGGTGTATTGGGGGACACTGTTATGAGGGGGATCTGTGGATGACATATAGCAATGTCATCCACAGATCCCCCCCATAACAGTTCCATCCACAGATCCCCCCACCTCATAACAATGCCATCCACAGATCCCCCATAACAGCACCATCCACAGATCCCCCACCCCATAACAGTTCCATCCACAGATCCCCCACCTCATAACAATGCCATCCACAGATCCCCCATAACAGCACCATCCACAGATCCCCCACCCCATAACAATGCCATCCACAGATCCCCCCACCCCATAACAATGCCATCCACAGATCCCCCATAACAGCACCATCCACAGATCCCCCACCCCATAACAATGCCATCCACAGATCCCCCCACCCCATAACAATGCCATCCACAGATATCCCACCCCATAGCAGTACCATCCACAGATCCCCATAACAGTGCCATCCACAGATCCCCCATAACAGTGCCATCCACAGATCCCCCATAACAGTGCCATCCACAGATCCCCCATAACAGTGCCATCCACAGATCCCCATAACAGTGCCATCCACAGATCCCCCATAACAGCACCATCCACAGATCCCCCATAACAGCGCCATCCACAGATCCCCCATAACAGTGCCATCCATAGATCCCCCATAACAGTGCCATCCACAGGTCCCCCATAACAGTGCCATCCACAGGTCCCCCATAACAGTGCCATCCACAGGTCCCCCATAACAGTGCCATCCACAGATCCCCCACATGACAGTGCGTCATCCACAGATCCCCCATAATAGTGTCATGCACAGACCACCATTAATTCAAAGCCCACCAAAAGCACAACTTTTGGTTAAAAATACTTTTTTCTTATTTTCCTCCTCAAAAACCTAGGTGCGTCTTATAGTGAAGTTTAATATTTGTATATATATATAGGTCTCACTTGTGTTATTGGGCAACGGGATGTTCGGGGTCAGCAGTCATGAAACAACAATGTTGTTCTATGAAAATGTACAATTCTTTTTTTTTTTTGATGCAGCCCACATAAACTTAAATTTTGTTTTTTTGGCCCATGTTAGCCTTTGAGTTTGACATGCTTGAACTACAACATATGGAATAGGGAGCTGCTGGCTATTAAATGGACATTTGAGGAGTGGAGGCATTTTTTGGAGGGGGCAAGGCATCGGGTAACTGTTGTCACTGACCATAAAAACCTAAGGTTTCTCGAGTCTGCTAAGAGGTTGAATCCCCGGCAAGCCCGATGGGCTCTGTTTTTTTACCCATTTTGATTTCTCCATTACGTTCAGGCCAGGAAGTAAAAATGTGAAGGCAGATGCATTATCTCGGAGCTTCCATACTTTTCAACCCACTGAGGCACCGCCTGAATCCATCCTACCAGCAAACATCTTCTTAGCAGCTCTAACCCAGGATATCTCGGCTCGCATTAAGGCTGAACAACATCTGGCACCGGCATCCACTCCAAAAGATAAGTTGTTTGTTCCCGTACAATTTTGTCTCCAGCTGTTGGGTGAGTGTCAGGATTCTGCCTTTTGTGGACATCCGGGTTTTGAGGGCACTAAGGATCTGGTTTCTAGATCTTATTGGTGGCCCACTCTGACCAGGGATGTCAAGTCCTACGTGTCAGCCTGTGAGGTTTGTGCCAGGTCTAAGACACCTAGCACTCGCCCTGCTGGTAACCTATGACCCCTACCCATTCCCAGTAGACCCTGGTCCCTTATCTCGATGGACTTAATAACTGACCTACCGCTGGCAGAGGGTAAGACTGTGGTTTGGGTAGTGGTCGATAGGTTTAGCAAGATGGTTAATTTCATTCCCCTGTCTAAACTTCCGAATGCAAAAACCCTGGCGTCTTTTTTTGTGAGAGAGATTGTTCGTTTACATGGCATCCCGGAAAATATTGCTTCTGACAGGGGTGTGCAGTTTGTGTCCAAATTCTGGAGGGCCTTCTGTTAAAGATGTAAAATTTAATTGTCTTTTTCTTCCGCCTACCATCCTGAGAGTAATGGGCAGACTGAACGCCTTAATCATTCCGCAATATCAAAACGATCCTTTATTCGTACCTCCAGACACAATTGGCAACGTTTCGACTGTACACCAGTCTTTGTCAAGCCTGGCTTGACAAAGACTGGTGTACAGTCGAAACGTTGCCAATTGTGTCTGGAGGTACGAATAAAGGATCGTTTTGATATTGCGGAATGCTGCCGAAGCCATCTTCTTTTCTACATGTGTATTTCATGGCCTGATGGATCAAGGGCCTACGGCTAGGCTGCTGCATTGATATAGACGCATTATCCGGATACCGTATAGTGCTGCCTCTACACTACTTTTTGCATCATGAACGCCTTAATCAGTCTGTGGAACAATTCTTGAGGTTGTATGTTGCTGATGGGTCAAATTCCTTCCGTTGGCTGAATTTGCTTTGAATAACCGTGTCAATTCTTCTGCTGGGGTCTCCCCTTTCTTTTGTAACCATGGTTTTCATCCCCGTTTTCATTCTGGGTCGTCCGTCTCCTCCTCTAAACCTGAAGCGGATAAACTCTCCTCCGAACTGTGCACAGTTTGGGCCCGGGTTCAATCGAACCTAGAAAAGGCTCAAAGTTCTCAAAAACTCAAGGCCGATAGGAGACGTTCCAAGGGGGTGAACTTTCAGGTTGGGGATAAAGTATGGTTGTCCTCCAAGAATCTATCTCTCAAGGTAGCTTCTAGAAAATTTTCTCCTTGTTTTATTGGACCGTATAAGATCACGGAGGTGATTAATCCGGTATCGTTTAAGTTTGAGCTGCCTGAGTCGTTCCACATTCATAATGTATTTCATAAATCTCTACTTAAAAAGTATTTTGAACCTGTTGTACCGTTAAAAGCCTCGCTTCCTCCAGTTCTTGTTAGTGATGCTGTCGAGTATGTGGTGTCTAAGATAGTGGATGTCAGGAGAGTGCGTAATTCCTTACAGTACCTGATTCACTGGAAGGGGTATGGACCCGAAGAGAGATCTTGGGTACCCGTCAGGGAGGTTCATGCTCCTAGACTTGTTCGAAAATTTCATTTAGAACACCCTGAAAGGCCATGGCCTGAAGTCTTGGGTCCGGTGGCCCCTTGTAAAAGGGGGGGGGGGTACTGTCACGGAGCGCCAAAGGCGCACTCGGCCTCCCATCAGCCGCAGACCTGCTGCTTAGCTTCGGGAGCGAGGATCTGTGTTTGGCCCCGTTCCCAGGGCAGCTTTGCTAGCTGGGAGGCTCCCTGCTCCTAGGTCTGCCTTGAGCGCCAAGCTGATCACTCGGTGCTCGACTTGTCTGTCTGTCGGTCATGTGACGCTGGCCACGTCACATGACCCTCAGACCCCACTATAAATACAGGCAGCCTGCTGGCCACAGGTTGCCTGTTAATTCTAGGTTCCTGGCTATTTGTTGGACTACTGAATACTCACCTGATCCTGTTCCCTGACGATCCTTTGCCTGCTCCTCCTGTACTGCGCTTCCCTCCTGGTATTGTGACCTCAGCTCCCACCTGACTACTCTTTGCGGACTCCTCTGGTACTTCTCTATTCTCCTGGTATTTGACCCCTGCTTCTCCTGACCATTCTTTGCTTAACCCTTTGTACTGCGTAGCTCTCTTGGTTCTGACCCGGTCCGTTCACGTTCCGTATTTTGTTTTGTCTGTCTTCCCTGCACATATCCTAAGTAAGGGACTGTCGTCCAGTTGTCCCCTGTCATCAGGACTCATGAGGCAAGTAGGCAGGGCCAGGGGTGAGGGTGGAGCACAGTGGTCACTATCCTCCCCCTTGTATGTGTGTGTGGACGTGACCGTTACAATGATGGTGCCCTCCAGTCACTGTATGTCACTGCATAATGATAATATTTAATTCCTGTATATACTGTTATTTTATAGTAACAATACATTTCCCAATACAGCACATGTGTCTTGGGATCATAGTCCACACTATAGTACACCAGGACCAGGCTGTGCAGTATTCACCATGCAACTATGCCTTTTTTTAAATGTCACTGAGCGATGTTTACATTTATCAATCATTCCATGTAGAACAATTTTTTTTTAAAGAATGACAACTGATTATCAGCAATTAAGAATAGTTTTATTATTGATCTTGTCCTTTGT
Source organism: Bufo bufo (assembly GCF_905171765.1). NCBI lineage: Eukaryota > Metazoa > Chordata > Amphibia > Anura > Bufonidae > Bufo > Bufo bufo. The sequence continues at coordinate 739,323,282 of NC_053390.1, read as the reverse complement.
TAACACTAACCAATTATCATTATGGTTCTTCAGAAATGTAATAGGTATGTATTCAGGCTTAGCACCTAGAGCACCATAAGCTGTAAGTAGGTCCCTGCCTCCCTCCTTCTACACTCTGCCTTGTACAACATCCTCCCAATCCTTGCTGCTATCTTTCTAAGGGTACTTTCACACTAGCGTTTTTCTTTTCCGGTACTGAGTTCCGTCAAAAGGGCTCAATACGGGAAAATAACTGATCAAGTATATCCCCATGCACTCTGAATGGAGATTAATCCATTCAGGATGCATCAGGATGTCTTCCGTTCAGTTATTTTGACTGATCAGGCAAAAGAGAAAACCGTAGCATGCTACGGTTTTATCTCCGGCGGAAAAAAAAAACGGAACTCCGGATCTGTCCTTCTGGCATGCGCAGACTGAAAAAAAGGTGAAAAAAATAAATGCCGAATCCGTTTTGCCGGATGACACCGGAAAGACAGATCCAGCATTTCAATGCATTTCAATTTTTTTGACTGATCAGGCATTTTTAAGACTGATCAGGATCCTGATTAGTCTTACTAATGCCATCAGTTGGCATACGTATTGCCGAAAATGCTTGCCAGATCACTCTGCCGCAAGTGTGAAAGTAGCCTCAGGGCTCAGGCACACGACCATTGATGTTTTGCAGTCCGCAAATTGCGGATCCGCAAAACATGGATACCGGCCATGTGCAATCCGCATTTTGCGGAACGGAATGGCCGGCCCCTAATAAAACAGTTCTATCCTTGTCCATAGTGTGGACAATAATAGGACATGTTCTATTTTTTGGTGGAACGGCCATACCAACACGTAATGCACACTGAGTCATTTCCGTTTCTTGCTGCCCAATTGAAGTGAATAGTTACGCATACGGGCCGCAAAAAAATAGAATGGACATGGACAAAAAATTTGTTTGTGTGCATGAGCCCCTTTACACATTCCGATTTTGGGGCAGATTATCGCTAATGAGCATCTGTATGAACCGACAATCGTCTGTTCCATCAGACTATGTAAAGAGACCTTAAGGCCTCTTTCACATGGGCAAGATTTCTGCATGGGTGCAATGCGTGAGGTGAATGCAATGCACCCGCACTGAATCCGGACCCATTCATTTCTATGGGGCTGTGCATATGAGCTGTGATTTTCACGCATCACTTGTTTGTTGTGTGAAAATCGCAGCATGCTCTATATTGTGTGTTTTTCACGCAACGCAGGCCCTATAGAAGTAAATGGGGCTACGTAAAAATCGCAAGCATCCGCAAGCAAGTGCGGATGCAGTGTGATTTTTACGCATGGTTGCTAGGAGATGATCGGGATGGGGACCCGATCATTATTATTTTTCCTTATAACATGGTTATAAGGGAAAATAATAGCATTCCTAATACAGAATGGTTAGTAAAATAGGGCTGAAGGGGTTAAAAAAATTTAACTCACCTCATCTACTTGTTTGCGCAGTCCGGCTTCTCTTCTCTCTTCTTCTTTGCTGTCCAGGAGTAAAAGAACCTGTGGTGACGTCACTGCGCTCATCACATGGTTCGTTACATGACCCATCACCATGGTGATGGACCATGTGATGGACCATGTGATGAGCGCAGTGATGTCACCACAGGTCCTTTTCCTCAAAGAAGAAGAAAGAAGAGAAGCGGGGCTACGCGAACAAGTGGATTAAGGTGAGTTAAATTTTTTTATATTTTTTTTTAACCCCTCCATCGCTATTTTACTAAGCATTCTGTATGAAGAATGCTATTATTTTCCCTTATAACCATGTTATAAGGGAAAATAATAAAATCTACAGAACACCTAACCCAAACCCGAACTTCTGTGAAGAAGTCCGGGTTTGGGTCTGGGTACCAAACATGCAGATTTTTCTCACGCGCGTGCAAAACGCATTAAAACGCTTTGCACTTGCGGGGAAAAATCGTGCATGTTCCCACAACGCACACGCAACACCCGTGTGAACCCAACCTAACAGTCCTAGTTATAAAACATGTAATAGTCCTGATTATACAGCATCCAACAGTCTAAATAACAGTCCTAGTTATAAAACATTCAGTAGTCCTAGTTATAAATGGAGGAGGCAGGGTGTTTTCTTTTCAAACTTTAAATTCCAGTCACAATCTCCACTAGTGTTGCTCGAGCATGCTCGGCCGAACACCTGTTCGGCTCGAGCATCTCGATGCTCGGTGCATGGCGGTACTTTGCCGAGTACTGCATGTGCTCTAGCGCCTTGCTCGAGTCTCCTTCCCGCACGTTTCTTGGCTGCTACGCAGCCAATAAACATGCAGGTAAGTTCTGCCCTCACTGTAATGCCAGTAGCCATGTTGGCTACTGGCATTACAGTGATTAGCTGGCCGTAACGTAGCTGGCCGGAACGTAGCACCCGATGACGCATGTTCGGCTCATTCGTAGTCAGGAAGAGCTGAGCATAGAAAGGGACAGAGAGTGTAGGAAGTGTAATTGAATATTTTTTTTACAAAAACGTTTCAGAGACCCAAAAGTGACAGCAGCAATATATATTTGTAGCGCAACCTGCGCTAAATACCATGTAATAGGCCGCTGCGGACAGTTAAATTATCCGCGCCACATCTTCTGTTTAAAGAGTGCGCATCCCTAAAATATCAGTGACATCCCATGTACTTTTACCGTAGACGGTGTCCGCTGTGGACAGTTAAATTATCCGTGCCATATCTCCTGTTTAAAGTGTGTGCATCCCTAAAATATCAGTGACATCCAGTGTACTTCTTCCGTAGACACTGCGAACAGTGACATTACCTGTGGTTCCTGTCCTGTATAACCTTTCCTCATCACAAATACCTTTGTAAATTTTTTGCGCATACACTTCCAAATCCTACGCTACTGTATGTGTGACATATTTTCAAGCATATATCACATTTAAAATGAAGAAGGCGAGCAGTAAGGGACGGGGAAGTGGCCATGATGCTGATGGTGCACGCAGAGGCCATGGCCCTGGGCGTGGAGAAACTGTGCTTGCTGTCAGAGCACAAGAAAAACAATCATCCAAGATACCTAGCTTCATGTCCTAGTTTGAAGGGCGGCGCAGGACAACGCTCGCAAAGTCAGCCAAGTGCGAGCAGATGGTCGGTTGGTCTGCAGCAGATAATGCTTCTAGTCAGTTAAGCACCACCCTGTCTTCCACCAAGTCTAGTCTCAGTAGCCAGGAGTCTGGTCAACACCATACTCACCCTGATCCTCCTTCCTCCTACCATGTACAGTCTGGTCAAACAAGTGATCCCACACTCGGATATTCCGAGGACCTCTTTTCATCGCCATTACTTAATTTGGCCCTCTCGCCAAGCACTCTTGAAGAGGGACTTGAGATCTTGTGCCCTGGTTCCCAACCTCTTAAGCATCCACAGTCACAAGAACATGACGGTGGGGAACGGCAATTAGTGTTTAATGAGGTGGATGATGATGAGACACAGTTGCCAATGAGTCAACCGCAATTACTGTCTCAAGAGGTTGGTGAAGAGGATGAGACACAGTTGTCAATCACTGAGGTTGTGGTTAGGTCAACAAATCAGGAGGATGATCAGAGTGAGGAAGTGAAAGAGGAGGTGGTGGACGATGAGTTCACTGACCCAACCTGGGAAGGTAGAAAGCCGAGCGAGGACAGAAGTACAGAGTGGGAAGGATCTGCAGCACCGCAACAGGCTGGAAGAGGCAGTGGGGTGCCAAAAGGGAGAAGGCGGGCCACACCAAACAGGCCCGCAACTGTTCCACGGAGCACCCCCTTGCGGAAATCTCCCTTGCAAAGGGGTAGATGTTGTGCTGTATGGCGCTTTTTTGAGGAAAGTACGGACGACAAAAGAATAGTAGTTTGCAACCTGTGCCATACAAAAATGACCCGGGCGTGAACACTAGCAACCTCACCACCACCAGCATGATCCACCACATGGCTTCCAAGCACCGTAATAAGTGGGACGAACGCCTGGGTCCACAATCTGTGTCTGCAGGTCACACCACTGCCTCCTCTTCCCTCATGTTACTTGCTTGCCAATCCCCTGTCGAAGGCGCAGGCCTGGATGCCTCCCGCCCTGCACCTGGACCTTCGCAAGCACCATCAGTGACCACATCCACTTCCGTGTCCCAGTGCAGAGTCCAAATGTCCTTACCCCAGGCCTTTGAACGCAAGCGCAAATACCCAGCCACCCACCCACAGGCCATAGCACTAAATGTGCAGCTTTCCAAATTACTGGCCCTGGAAATATTGCCATTTAGGCTTGTGGACACTGAGGCCTTCAGCAGTCTGATGTCGGCGGCTGTCCCGCGTTATGCAGTCCCCAGCCGCCACTATTTTTCAAGGTGTGCCGTGCCCGCCTTAGGGTCCATTCACGCGTCTGCAATTCTGTTCTACATTTTACAGGGTCATCTCACCTGAAGGCACTCGCATATAATGTTTTAGAGGGTCAACTCACCTGCAGGCCCTCACCTACAATCTTTTAGAGGGTCAGCTCACCAGCAGGCCCGCACCTAAAATCTTTTTCAGGGTCAGCTCACCAGGAGGCCCTCACATATAATTTTTTACAGGGTCAGCTCACCAGCAGGCCCTCGCATATAATGTTTTAGAGGGTCAGCTCACCAGCAGGCCTTCACCTACAATCTTTTACAGGGTCAGATCACCTGCAGGCCTGCACCTAAAATCTTTTACAAGGTCAGCTCACCTGCAGGCCCGCACCTAAAATCTTTTACAGGGTCAGCTCACCTGCAGGCCCTCACCTAATTATACCTAATATGTAATTTGCGTGCATGATGCCTTGCTTGGATGTGGTAGCCATAGCTGTTTCTCAGGCTCCCTCTCCGGAATTGAACCATGATTCCCCCGCTACCTGTAGTCTACATGGTTTGCGCTGAAAATAACATCAAAAGTTGATAGGGCAGACATCCGAATGTATCGTCGCGGTCACGGGGACGTGCGATCGGATCCAGGTTATCTAGAGTCACCAAAGCGGCAGCAGGCCCTCACCCATAATGTTTTAGATGGTCAGATCAGCAGGCCCTTGCTCCAAATGTTTTTGAGGGTCACCAGCAGGCCTTCACCTACAATCTTTTACAGGGTCTGCTCACCTGCAGGCCCTCACCTAATTATACCTAATAGGTAATTTGCGCACATGCTGCCTTGCTTGGATGTGGTAGCCGTAGCTGTTTCTCAGGCTCCCTCTCCGGAATCGAACCATGATTCCCCCGTTACCCATGGTCTACATAGTTTGGGCTGAAAATAACATTGAAAGTTGATAGGGCAGACATCCAAATGGATAATCTCTGTCACGGGGACGTGCGATTGGCCCCAGGTTATCTAGAGTCACCAAAGCGGCAGCAGGCCCTCACCGATAATGTTTTAGATGGTCAGATCAGCAGGCCCTTGCTCAAAAAGTTTTGAGGGTCATCAGCAGGCCAGCAATTATAATTACTACCTGAACAATTGTACCACAATGTGAATGAGGCCCTCCATTATGTGATATACAGGTTGTATCGGAGTGCCTCTTCCTTGTAATTTTTGGCAGCACTTGCACTTTATATACAAGTAAATATACAGGAAAGAATGTTTCCTAACAATTTTTCCTCTAAAATAGATTTTATCTTCGATTTTGTGCGTATTATTGTCAGTCTGTAAAAGTAGCGTACTACTCGGACAACATCGTTCCCAGCAGCGACCTGGGAGTCCAAGATGCATCCAGACATCCTCCCCGTGCTGTTCCCAGAACCATTTCGGTGGTGTTTCCATCATTTTCTGCCCTTTTCCTATGAACCAGGCACCCTCCCCTCTTCAGAGCAGGGGGTGCCTGGTTTAATGCTCGGGTTCTCCCATTGACTTCCATTAAACTCGGGTGCTTGGTAGAGCACCCGAGGATCCCGATGTGTTCGGCCAGAGCACTAGAGCACTTTGGTGCTCGATCAACACTAATCTCCATACAAGGAACTCATAAACATGAATAGAGAACTTAACCCTTGAGAACATTTACCTTACATGTTAAGGAAAATATGTGGGGTTCCTTGTGTGGAAATTTCACTTCTTGTTTTTAGTTTACAAACAATTTTTTTGTTTCAATGTATTTATATTATTTTACTGCTTACAGATTCCTGGGGGAACAGTCAGTTTAGGAAGCTTGATAAGCCTGACTGAAAAGATGTGTTTTTAAGGCACATTTGAAGGTAGGAAAGTTGGGAATTAACCTGATATTCCAGGGCAGAGCATTCCAGAATAGGTGCAGCTTGAAAACAGTCTTGTAGACAGGAGTAAGAGGTACGAATTATGGAGGATTTTAATTTCAGGTCAGGAGTAAAGAGCAAGAGTAGAATGGTAGACGAAAATGAGAGAGGAGATGTATGGAGGTGCAGCACTGTGGAGAGCTTTGTGGGTGAGAAGTTTGAACTGTATTTTGTGGTGGATGGGCAACCAGTGAAGTGACTGGAACACTCCCTCCCTTATCCACCAATACAAAAAAAAAAACTAAAACCAATTGCAGCGTACTCAAGTTAAGTGTAATAGTGTTCCTGGGTGTTGTAGTGCAATAGACACTAACCTGAGACGGCTGACTCTCTGCAAGGGCAGGTGATGATGAGAAATGTTCGTGACGCCAGTGCCAATTAAACGGTGGCACGCCGTTTGCTGATAGCAGGAATAATTGAGGAACCACGTGATGTTAAAGCAGAACTCAAACTTTAGTAGTCATCATATAGGGACATTAACGGAAACGCAGTTCCTTTGCAGACAGTTGATTTTCAATACAGTTGATGCAGGCAATATATGTATAGCAAGGTGACTTCAGAGTGTTAAACACAGGACTTGTAGTACAGGCAGCTTGCACTCTATTCCTGACTGATCCTGGAACATATAAACTCTTCTCCAAGGCCCAATGCCCTAGCTCTGGCGTATATCCTTGGTTTTATCTTTATCAAGTACCTCCTCTGTTGTCTTGAGTACCTCTTGCTTTTCTGAGCTTGCCTCTGTCCCTCTCTCTGCTTCCTCAGCCTCTAGAAACTTCTGAACTGAGGTGTTCCTGCTTCTGCATAGGTGAACTCAGGAGGGGAACCTTCTCTTTGAATCTGGAACCCGGTTACAGGGACTGCAATACCCTCTCCTGGTCTGCAGGCTTCAGGCCTGGACTGGACTCTGACATTGTCCAGTCTCCAACTACAACTCTAGACTCTAGACTCTAGACTCCCACTTAAGACTGACCTTCCTTTCCCTGACTAGGCCTTATATAAACTAGGGCTCCCTAGCTCCCTCTAGTGACTAAGAGCTGGAATGACACCCCTAGCAGGCCTGTACATGCAAGTTTCACAGTAACAGGGAAATACATAGCATTACATTACATGACATTTTATAAAGATGACATATACCAACTTCCCCATAAATAAGGGGGGACGACAGCACACCAAGTGACCCTTTTGTAGTGACGGGCATTACAGTCCCCGTACACTACATACCCCACTGCTTTAATCTGAGTACGACCTCATACTCCATCAGGGCTCGCCCAACTGGAATCTCTACCTGAAACAGAAAAAGAGACATGCAGGCATACATATATGTAATTCATCTGCATTTACATTCATATCAGGTCCAATTGGCAAAGATGAAGGGTGGTGACAAGGGGCGTCGTTCTCTTCTCCTCAGGATAGTGAATGGAACTGGGGCGCTGACCTGGCACAGCGTAACATTATAACCAGGATAGTCCATGACAATGAATAAGTCCATAATAGAACAGCAAAATAGATAAAACAGTATAAAAGTTCTTGGAGGCTCAAAGAACAAACATGAGTCCGTACCCAGGTTACTTTCCTATTAAATCACAGAGGCTCTCATGCGGTGGAGTCCATCTCTGGGCACATTTCCTTTTAAAAGAGCAAAAATCTCAGAGGCTCAGGTTCTTTTGAGTCTGTCTCCGGGCACGGTTCCTTAGTATCAAGTTGCACAATAAAATGGTATAATATAAAGCAAGTGCTGTAATAGCCCTGATCAACCTGAAAAGGGGGTTAAGGTAAAAGGTGCAACAAAGGAACAGGCACAACTTGGCGTGGGATAGCAAAAGCAGGCAGGAGATCCTGGAAACAAACTTGGCTTTGTTGACCTTGTGATTTCAGTGGTTAACACCTACCACTGAGCCGTGGATGAACTGGCAGCAGCAACAAACGACCAGGAAACATAGGACTCCTGTCCTGGAAGGGTTAATAACATCATTCTTTGGTGAAATAAATCAAAGGCCTAGCAGGCTGATTCACAGGGGTATATCGTCATTACCCGGCTCTGCTGGCAAATACGGCCTGTAGTAGTCCTCTACAGGAGGATGGGCCCACATAACGGTGTTAGGGGGCAGCTGCAAGGTAAAGGGGCCCCTAATAGGTATTGGCCCCATGGGCCTAGGGGTAAACCCTTGGGTGGACCGTACTGGTCCCGGCATGATAATTGTGGGATGTAAAACAGTTGGTACCGCCGCCGCAAGCGGTCCGGTGGGCTCGGTGCAGCAACTCACAGGAATAACGGGTCTTCCTTGAGGCCTTGACGGAGCAACATTAGCAGACGGTGGTTTACGGGTGGTGACAGGCACCCTTACCTCGTCCTTCTTTGGCGGCGTCTGGATCCTGGCGGTCGCGATCTTGCGCAGCTCCCGCAACTTCTCCTCCAGCCGGACAATCTGTTCACCGATGCTCCCCGTGTCAGAGTCGCTGTCATCTGCTGGCGCCACCGGCGCAGGTACAGTCAACGATGGCGCGGACTCGGCCTCTGCAGGTTCTGGTGATGCATCGGGTCTCCGACCCCTCCGGATGTTCTCAAAGGTATTGCGAAGTCCTTTTAAGTTTTCCATATCTTGTATGGTCTTCTCCCGACGGGGCAGCTCGGGGGAAGGATAGGGGCTCACCCATTTTTCCAACACGGTTGGCTGCCAGAAGACGTTAGGCCCAATGAAGGAGCTCCGCTCCTGGAAGGCGTGATGGGCCGGCTCTGGAGAGCGTTCAGGTTCTCGCTCGCAGCCAGAGTAGTCTTCTTCTGCCTCCCAGTCCTCAGGTTCTCGCTTGGGACGGGTCACAGCAGTTGCATAAGGGCCTCTCAGGCTCTCGGCAGGGGTGAACTCCACTTCCTCTCCCTCGCGGAGGCTGTGCTGATAGGAAGGGAGGTAGTCTCTCTTGACAGATCTTCGGTTAACATATAAGTCTCTGCCAGTTAGATAATCTTGGATGAACCCGTAGCCACGGGTTTTGTCAAAGGACACCACCAACCCCTTTCTCCTTTCCAGGCGGGGTTGGGTGTTGGTGTGTCGTTCATGGATAGTCTTGGTCAATTCCTCATAATAGATTTTGGTCTTTGTATTCCGCTTTATAGCGGCCTCCCAGATCTCTGCCATTAGTGAAGACCACTTGAAAGAGGGTTGAAAGAAGTTTTTCCAGGAGCCATAGCAGGGCTCCGGTTCTTTCTCCCGTGGCGGGCAGGTGGGTTTCTCCGGTCCCGGAGAGTAGGCCGGTGGAGCCTCTTCTGGCTCTACACCAAGATAATTCATTTTTGGGATCTCAGGCGCGGACGTTGCAGCAAAGCTCTGTTCACTCTCCAACATGCTCGATCCTTCTCTGGAGAGCGATAGGGTCGCGTCAATTAGATCAGCCAGCTCCTCCCATTGCACTGGGAGGCCGCCCCCCAGGTATTCCAGTATGGGGAAGGCGGAGTCCATGCTGGCAGACATGCAAATGTCCAGATAAGCAGTGGCGCCTGACCTTGAACTCCTTCCCGCTATTTCCTCAGAAAGGCGCCAATTTTTCCCGCCTTTTCGGGATGAAGATGACGCAGCAGCTATTTCAGTAGCCTCAGCGGCCATCTTTGGGTATAAACGCTGTCTATTCACTGACAGCAAGCAGGATGATAAAAAGTCCATAAAACCACACTCCGGTGTGGCGATTACTTTCCTCTTGATAGCGCAACACTGTACAGCGCTTTTTGGAGGTTTTAGGCACACTTTGGGTAGGATTTTCAGTCCACAAAGTCCACTTTAATAAAACAGGCAATTTGTCCCTTTGGTCACAGGGCAACTGTATAAGGCACAAAGTTCACGCTTCTTGCACTAGAAAGCGTGCGTATCCTGTTCGTGACGCCAAAAGAGAGGTCCAGCGTACTCAAGTTAAGTGTAATAGTGTTCCTGGGTGTTGTAGTGCAATAGACACTAACCTGAGACGGCTGACTCTCTGCAAGGGCAGGTGATGATGAGAAATGTTCGTGACGCCAGTGCCAATTAAACGGTGGCACGCCGTTTGCTGATAGCAGGAATAATTGAGGAACCACGTGATGTTAAAGCAGAACTCAAACTTTAGTAGTCATCATATAGGGACATTAACGGAAACGCAGTTCCTTTGCAGACAGTTGATTTTCAATACAGTTGATGCAGGCAATATATGTATAGCAAGGTGACTTCAGAGTGTTAAACACAGGACTTGTAGTACAGGCAGCTTGCACTCTATTCCTGACTGATCCTGGAACATATAAACTCTTCTCCAAGGCCCAATGCCCTAGCTCTGGCGTATATCCTTGGTTTTATCTTTATCAAGTACCTCCTCTGTTGTCTTGAGTACCTCTTGCTTTTCTGAGCTTGCCTCTGTCCCTCTCTCTGCTTCCTCAGCCTCTAGAAACTTCTGAACTGAGGTGTTCCTGCTTCTGCATAGGTGAACTCAGGAGGGGAACCTTCTCTTTGAATCTGGAACCCGGTTACAGGGACTGCAATACCCTCTCCTGGTCTGCAGGCTTCAGGCCTGGACTGGACTCTGACATTGTCCAGTCTCCAACTACAACTCTAGACTCTAGACTCTAGACTCCCACTTAAGACTGACCTTCCTTTCCCTGACTGGGCCTTATATAAACTAGGGCTACCTAGCTCCCTCTAGTGACTAAGAGCTGGAATGACACCCCTAGCAGGCCTGTACATGCAAGTTTCACAGTAACAGGGAAATACATAGCATTACATTACATGACATTTTATAAAGATGACATATACCAACTTCCCCATAAATAAGGGGGGACGACAGCACACCAAGTGACCCTTTTGTAGTGACGGGCATTACAGTCCCCGTACACTACACAATCTCTGGGTGTAGTATGGCCCCACTTAAAGGGAGTCTGTCACCACATTTGAGCATATTAGACTGATCAAATAGCGTTATATGTGCCACCCAGAACTTAAAAACGGTACCTTTGTTGTATGTAACGGAGTTTACTTTTAGCCGAAAATGAACTTTTAAGATTCTGTAAATGAGCCCTCTCAAGTGCCCAGGGCGGCATCTCAATCCTCCGAGCCTCAGGCAGCACCTCCTCAACGGCTCATAACTCCGCCCTCCGTGCGCCTCTGCCCACCCGTTTACTCCCCTCCTCTGTCCTTTTCCACTGCAGCTGCGCGGTCGAATTCGTAGAGGGCGCATGCGCAGTAGGTATTGTGATGCCCTGCCAGGAGCGGGCATCGCATTGCGCATGCGCCCGCTATAAATTTGACCGCGCAGCTGCAGTGGAAAAGGACAGAGGAGGGGAGTAAACGGGCGGGCAGAGGCACACGGAGGGCGGAGTTATGAGCCGTTGAGGAGGTGCTGCCTGAGGCTCAGAGGATTGAGATGCCGCCCTGGGCACTTGAGAGGGCTCATTTACAGAATCTTAAAAGTTCATTTTCGGCTAAAAGAAAACTCTGTTACATACAACAAAGGTACCGTTTTTAAGTTCTGTGTGGCACATATAACGCTATTTGATCAGTCTAATATGCTGAAATGTGGTGACAGACTCCCTTTAAGGATCCTTGCTGGCACTAGTGCAGGGTCCTGGTAGCCCACTGCTAAAAGGGTTAAAAATGGGATGGACTATTGTGCATTTCCCTTTTTACAGGCTGCAAAAGAGTTAAATGGCCATGGGAGATATACTGTAGTTGCTAGGTTGGGCTGCTTTTACCCACCCCATAGGTTGCGGTTAGATCTCACTGTAGTATGAGACAGAGAACTGTGAGAAAGCAGGTGAAGCAGCCCTGTGAAAATTATCCAGCCAGCTTGGGAAACAGAGCCTTATGCCAGCCTTTGAGGAAGCAATTGAGACTATATTGCAGGTATCAGCCATTTACAGGAAGTGCAAGCTAAAAATTCTGTTGAGATAACCTGCATATGACTACATAGTACATTGCTTGGGAGAGTAGGACCCCCTGGTAGAGTAGGGGACAGATTGGCCACCTGTTGAGGAAACTACACCCTGCAGTTGGGTACTTGTAGTGCTGCATTTTGAAGAGACTGTGGAGAATGAAGCCGCAACCCTTTTATCACTTGGCAGCTAGAATAAAGACATGACACCTTCTTTTGTTGGGTAAGAGTTGGTCACAGCTTTATTACTCATCTCTTTATCAACCCAACTTTTATTTTATACTTGAACCAACATCAACAAATTTGGAGTCTCCAGAAGCGGTATGCACCACAGACTCCCTCTGTGGGCAAGTCCGCCTTCTTCTCCATTTTTCATTTATCAGCGACCTCCACACCTCCGCTGTGACTTAGTATCATAACCTGAAATTGAAACAAACAAACATTTGTACCATTGATCACCGAAAACCAGGGCGGGGGGGTGGGGAGCTGCCTGCTGGAGCCGTAGAGGAAGCGGCAGAGCCCTGCCAAAACCCCATATTTAACCTATGTGGTGCCTACCACCTGTCCCCACCAATCAGGAAACGGGGGAGGGTGATCTAGTGGGAGCCCTAATATATAATAGCCGGCCCACATGTATGGGAAGCTACCCCCCTTTGAATCTTGGCACTTGCCCAAACCCTGCTAGCTGCACTCTCCTTAACCCTTTTGTCTCCGTCTCCCCAGTCCTAGACGCCTTCACTTAACCCCCTTGGTGCCGCTAAGAATAGAAACTGAAAGTAATAAAGAGAGAGAGAAATGTTGCACTCCTGTGGCTGCATGGAGATAGACAGGGGGCTGGGAATTTAAAGTGGCTCTGGAAAAATAAAAGTAGCCCGTTGTTGTAGGTGGGTCCGAAATTGACAAACAGTAGGGTCAACTTAAGATCAACTTAAGTGGGTGGGGCCAGCAATATCAAATAGATATTGCAGAACTAAATACCAAAGTGTTGTCCCAGCAGAGCGAATTACCACAGTGCAGCACAAAATACTGTCCCATCAGAAAGTTTACTGGGACAGTATGTTGCACTGCACTGTGTTATTTGGTTCTGCTGGGGTAGTATTTTGGTCTGCACTTTGGTATGAGGTTCTGCTGCTACCAAATACCTCCCCAGAAGCTGCCCCCCTTTTGTGGGAAGCACCAACTGCCATGTTCTGTCCCCCTCTTCCAGCCTGTGGCCTGAGCTGCCTGCATCTTGGTGCAGGCAGCCAAAATGACATCATCCCGCCGCATGCGAGATGACACAGGCATCACGACGATGTAATAGTGCTGCGTATGTCACGGTGCCAACATACTGCTTCATAGGCCTCAGGCCTAGTAAACTAGGCCTCAGACCTACAGTACGAGGGTGAACGGCAGTGGGACAGGGAACCATCGGCTCCCATGCCTTGCCTTAGTATTCAACTGCATCGCTCTCATGAGGAAGGTAATGTAGTTGAATTCAGGGGAGACCTGCGGTCAGGCAGGGGGCTTGGGCAGCCCCTGCGGTCCACTGGGCATCAGCCCACCAGGAATTTTCCCAGTGGGGGTCTATGGGCAACACACTCTTGAAGAAAGAGAGTACAGTTACTGGGATTCACTCACAGGCAAAACAACTACGCCTGTCAAACACCTTTGCAGCCTCTAAAAATTTAAGAACTGTGGGAACGGCAACATACCGTATGTAAGATGTACTGGTCCATGCATGTACTGGTCCAAGACTGCATCTGCTGATTTTGAACACTATTTGCCAGTAATGAACTATTGTTTTTGGCAAAACTGGCCTTATCATTGCATGTACCAAACTGTGCATTGTCACAGAATTGCATTGACTCTTGCAATTTCAAAGGGGACCCCTGCCTTACACCCAAAATTCACCAACACCAAGGGCACCCCAACCTTACATCAGGTAAGAGACCCCCAATACCCAGGTGTGCCCTGAGGGAACCAGGTTGCTCCCTCTCTTCATTTTGCACCAGACCCAGGGAGCGCCAGAGTGAGGACTGCACTGTAGGTACTACTCTTCATATCATTGCTGTCACCTCTTTTCCCCTCTTTTCCCCTTCCTCTCCCCTCCGGGGCTCAGGCCACTCATCCTTTATGAGCAGTATTTTGTAAATCCTTAAAAAGATATTAAATTTAAATACATCCTGTTACCGCTGCCTGCTGATACAGAGGTGAGTGACGACATCAATCATTGTTCTGCATACGTATTACTTGCATACGTATAGCTTGAAGTATTCTGTGGCACATTTATACAGCGCCATTATACCTGACACAGTGTCTAAGCGCAAATTTGTTTCATTGCATTAAATAAATCCTCCTGCTGCTGATACTGTGCCTGACATATTGTACTGCATCACATTTATACAATGCTGTTATACAGGGGCGTAGCTAAAGGCTCATGAGCCCTGGTGCAAGAGTTTAGCTTGGGCACCCCGTTCACTCTGCGTTGGTGAACCTAGCTTTTCCGCTGCCCAAGGCAAATATTGAAACGGCCCCCCCCCCCCCCCATGCCAAATTCTCAACCTAACCCCTTCCCTCCAGTCCTACTGCTAAAGGGGTTGTCCTCTTTTTACTACTGATGACCTATACTCAGAATACATCCTCAATATCAGATCGGCCGGGGTCCTCCGGCACCCCTAACAATCAGCTGTTTGAAGAGAAGGCAGAGCTCATATGAGAGCTGCTTTCTCTGTTCTGTTCACCTGCTCACCGTAGCATTTGCAGTGATGAGCAAGTAAACAGAGCAGAGAAGGCAGCGCTTATACAAAAAGAAAAGCGGACAACCCCTTTAAAGATATACTTGGAAAACATTACATACAGCGCTATAGAACATACAGGGTAATACAGCGCCACATATGTACCTCTTACATCCAGTGACTTCTCTTCTCTGATGTAGATATTCTCTTTCCTCTTCTTCTCCTGTCAGACAAGACCGCCATGCTGACTTCTTTGAGCCGCGCCTCGTCTCTGCAGAGTTTAACAAACAGACATCTTATTTTCCTACTTTTCCATCCTCCTCCCACCCCCAATACTGTGTCCACTGTGCTCCCCAATGTTATCCTGCAGAAACAGTCCCCCTGAAAATACTGGTACCACACAGTCTGTACAAAAACACCCCTTTATATTGTGCGCTAGTACAAAAAAAATCCCCCCTTCCTTTCAGATCAGACCCCCATGTTAAACCCTAAATGAGATCCCCATCTCAGACCAAACTCCCTTTAGACCTCTATGTCAGACCCCATATAAGACCCCAATTTTAAACCTCAGATCAGACCCCCATTAGACCTCCATGTAAGACCCTGACCCAATATCAGACCTCAGATAAGACTCCCAGACTCCCATATAAGACCCCCATTAGACCTCCAGACCCACATATCAGACCTCAGAACAGACCCCATATCAGACCTCCATTAGACCTCCAGACTCCTATATCTGACCCCCATTAGACCACCAGACCCCCATATCTGACCCCCATTAGACCTCTCCAGACCCCTAGTCAGACCTTCAGACCTCCCAGTCAGACCTCCAGACCCACATATCAGACCTCAGACCAGACTCCCACTACACCTCCAGACTCCCACTAGACCTCCAGACTCCCACTAGACCGCCAGACCCCCAATCAGATCTCCAGACCCCCAATCAGACCCCCATTAGACTTCCAGATCCCCAATAAGACCCCCATTAGACCTCTCCAGACCCACAGTCAGACCTCTCCAGACCCCCATTAGACCTCTCCAGACTCCCCAGTCAGATCTCCAGACCCCCCAGTCAGACATCCAGACCCCCCAGTCAGACCTACAGACCCCCCATTAGACCACTCCAGACTCCCCCAGTCAGACCTCCAGACTCCCCCAGTCAGACCTCCTGACCCCCCAAGTCAGACCTCCAGACCCCCCATAGACCCACATTAGACCTCACCAGACCCCCCCCATTAGACCTCCATATCGGACCTCACATCAGACTGTAAAATAATAACGTAACTTACCTCTCCTGCTGCCACTCTCCCTGTCCTGGCTGTCTTTTCTTCTCAGGGCAGGAGCTGCAGTCAACTGACCTTAGGGGCCGTGTTGCAAATGCGACCGCTGCTACCCCTATAGTTAAGCCAGTGGCATTATACTTCTGTCTGTGTCTGTGTTAAAGTGACAATTTGTTTAAAGTCACTCATTACTTTGCATGTTATCTAACATTGTGTAGTGACACCCAAAAATTGCCATAGTATTCTGCGACAACCATTCATACAGCACAGGCATCTACCCCCAAAAAGGGATTTTTAACCTTTTTTTATTTTATTTTACCCCCCTTCCTGACCTCCATTTACCCCCCTTCAGATCCATTTTCTGTTTGTTTGTTTTTCTTTCCAAATGCATCTTTGAAAGCCATAATTTTTTTTCGTTCTTTTACGTAAATCATTTATGCTCTTTTTTGGAGCTGGCCGTCCAGTAAGAGGTTCCAGCATCCAATTCATCCAAAAGTAGCTCCGTCTTTATTCAGGTTTCAATAAAACATCAGTAGATACCTTCACCCACCATCAGGTTAACATGTTTCAAACCTCGAAACATGTTAACCTGCGGTGGTGGATGGAGGTGTCTACTGCAACTGATGTTTTAATGAAACCTGAATAAAGACGGAGCTACTTTTGGATGAATTGGATGCTGGAACCTCTTTCTTTTTTCGTTGTTTCATACCACCGTCTATCTTTCAGAGCAATTGAATTTATTTGCACCTAATCAAATCTAACTGCTGATTTGATAGCATTGGACCTGAAACTAATTTCTGGAAATTCGCTCATCATTAGGCCTATACATATTGTTCAGTACCCATATCCGAAACTTCTTAGCAAACATCTTTTCTTTATGCAAACTCCTGCTATGTCCAGGCCAGCATCTGTAGAGCTAATGTATATGTGTTTACTAAAAATAATAGTCTGTTTAACGCCAAAATAAACTTTCGGTGATTATATATAAAGACCTGTCACAGCGCAGGTGCTGGAACAGATGGCGAGCGTGCAGTCATAATGTAGATTTATTTCAGATGATTTCAGGAAGATCTTGCGTTTAGCCTTTAGCACTTCCTTCAGTTTAATTAATGACTGCCACACTTGCAGCAGAACTATTAACTTGGGAAGTACACAAATAAGCAGAAATTTGCATGGTACTATTTAGGTCATGAGAAAGGTCTCTGTTGACAGATTTCTTTTTAAATTGGGTTACATTTTCCTGTTTGCGTTTTTTTGCATTTGCATTTATTAGCTATTTCTCAGCTTACATGAGAAAAATTTTAACATTCAGATTTTAAACGTTATAATAATTTTAAGATCATCTGCAATTGCATTTATATTTTAAGTGATGGTTTTGGTGCCTCTCAGGAGCACAGTGTATTAAATGGGACCTGTTTGTCCACACCAATACTTGACATCATCAATGCTGTTGTATATATTCCATGCTTTACCAATATTGGCTGTGCGGTTGAGATATTCTTCAACATTACTGCAGTATTGAAGATTTGGAGACCGTGGGAGGAGGAGCAAATTCAGAGATGGAGATTTTTTGAAGAAGATGTGGTTCCAGGCCCTCCATGTTCCCAAGCCATTCCTTGCCTTTGGTGTGGCCCATTACTGCTGAATTTATGGCAATGATTTCTTACTGCCGGTTGATGCTACCTTTCTTAACACTTCATAGAGTTGTGGGTCCAGGTTCTGAAATTGTTGAGCAATGTGCTTCTACAGCATATGAAGGCTCCTCTTCACCAATAGACAGTCTATTCAGCTGCTGAATGGACATTGTACTTGGGATCCAGCGAGGATCTCAGTGCCCATACCCTTACCAATATAAGCTTCTGACTAGAGATGCCAACTTTTTAAAATTCATTTTTGGGTTCCATTTGAATGAATTGGTCAGCAGATTAGATTTGAGTTTGAATAAATTCAGTTTTACCAACCCACACTGCATGGACCAACTATTTATACCATGAAACATACCGGGGGCATAGACTACTGTTCTAATCACAGCTCATTTTCTGTGCTCTGTACATACAGGGTGACCTGCAGACAGATATTAACTGCATAGCATTTTCATGAGTTGTTCACATTGCTGGCGACTGTTTCTATCTTTTTTTGGTCTCTTTAACTACAGTTGCAAGAAAAAGTATGTGAACCCTTTGGAATGATATGTATTTCTGCCCAAATTGGTCATAAAATGTGATCTGATCTTCATCTAAGTCACAGCAATAGACAATCACAGTCTGCTTAAACTAATAACACACAAAGAATTAAATGTTACCATGTTTCTATTGAACACACCATGTAAACATTCACAGTGCAGGTGGAAAAAGTATGTGAACCCCTAGACTAATGACATCTCCAAGAGCAAATTGGAGTGAGGTGTCAGCCAACTGGAGTCCAATCAATGAGATGAGATTGGAGGTGTTGGTTACAGCTGTCCTGCCCTATAAAAAACACACACCAGTTCTGGGTTTGCTTTTCACAAGAAGCATTGCCTTATGTGAATGATGCCTCACACAAAAGAGCTCACAGAAGACCTAGGATTAAGAATTGTTGACTTGCTTAAAGCTGGAAAGGGTTAGAAAAGTATCTCCAAAAGCCTTGCTGTTCATCAGTCCACGGTAAGACCACGGTCTTACGGTGGCCGTCCTGTAAACATGACTGCAAGAGCACAGCACAGACTGCTCAATGAGGTGAAGAAGAATCCTAGAGTGTCAGCTAAAGACTTACAAAAGTCTCTGGCATATGCTAACATCCCTGTTAGCGAATCTACGACACGTAAAAAACTAAACAAGAATGGATTTCATGGGAGGATACCACAGAGGAAGCCACTGCTGTCCAAAAAAAACATTGCTGCACGTTTACAGTTTGCACAAGAGCACCTGGATGTTCCACAGCAGTACTGGCAAAATATTCTGTGGACAGATGAAACCAAAGTTGAGTTGTTTGGAAGAAATGTGTGGAGAAAAAGAGGCACAGCACACCAACATAAAAACCTCATCCCAACTGTGAAGTATGGTGGTCGGTGCATCATGGTTTGGGGCTGCTTTGCTGCGTCAGGGCCTGGACGAATTGATTTCATCGAAGGAAAAATGAATTCCCAAGGTTATCAACATATTTTGCAGGAGAACTTAAGGCCATCTGTCTACCAGCTGAAGCTCAACAGAAGATGGGTGTTGCAACAGGAAAACTACCCAAAGCATAGAAGTAAATCAACAACAGAATGGCTTAAACAGAAGAAAATACGCCTTCTGGAGTGGCCCAGTCAGAGTCCTGACCTCAACCTGATTGAGATGCTGTGGCATGACCTCAAGAAAGAGATTCACACCAGACATCCCAAGAATATTGCTGAACTGAAACAGTTCTGTAAAGAGGAATGGCCAAGAATTACTCCTGACAGTCGAGCATGTCTGATCTGCAACTACAGGAAACGTTTGGTTGAAGTTATTGCTGCCAATGAAGGTTCAACCAGTTATTAAATCCAAGGGTTCACATACTTTTTCCACGTGCACTGTGAATGTTTACATGGTGTGTTCAATAAAAACATGGTAACATTTAATTCTTTGTGTGTTATTAGTTTAAGCAGACTGTGATTGTCTATTGTTGTGACTTAGATGAAGATCAGGTCACATTTTATGACCAATTTGTGCAGAAATCCATATCATTCCAAAGGGTTCACATACTTTTTCTTGCAACTGTATATGCCTGCTGGTTGTTATGTTACTACTGACTGCTGGCAGAGCCTCATTTATGCCATATCACATTAAACTGAGCAGAGGTTTTAACTCTTGGATTTTTTGGGGGGGAATTTAATTAAAGGTTATATTTTATTTTCATGTATATGGCTGATAGACTGTATTTAAATTGTGTGTAAATAATTTTATTTTAAAAAATGAAATTCCAGATAAGGTAGGTGAATATTTATTTGTCAGTTATGTTTGGTCACACAATGGGCTATCCATAAACTTCATGAACATATTAGGTCATTTCATTTGGGTTGTCTGCTCTGGTTAATTGATGAAGCTCCTGAATTGAGGAGCCTCCCTTATTAACTCAGAATTCCCCAATAGAATAGTTGATCACTTATTTGATCACTTAACTCAATGGTGTACACGACAGTGATGCTCAATTACAGTATCAAGGTTTTTTCTAACAGCATCCCTCCAGTCATGACATGCTCAGTACGGACATGATGTGAGGCCATGATCCTCCCCATCCTTTGCATACATGTATACATGCTACCTCAGTAATTATTTAACAGATACAACCAAGGGAGTTCATCACACCACTCTGAGTAAGAAAGAAGACAGAAGTAAGAACCCACAAAATCATAGATCATGGGGCCCCATGGGGGTAAGCAATGGCTTCTAAAGATCTTTTTGTTACTAGAGACCTAGGAACGGCATATACGAACTCTGTATCTATACAAAGCTGGTTTTATTTATATATATATATATATATATATATATATATATATATAAAGTATATCTATCTATCTATCTTTGCCAATGGAAATTTGTCAAATCTTTTATGTAATGTATACAATACAAGAAGTATAATTTTTTCAGACCAGTAAAGAGGTTGCTGTAATGAAAAGTTGAAAAGAAATGGGATTGGCTTGATTACTAAACATTAGTTCAGCGCTGATGCTACTAGATATACTGTATCTATTACATGTAAAAGAACATAAAAAAACTAAAGTACAAAAAACAAAGAAAATCTAATTATGCTAATCTGTCTTTTAAATATAATAAAATTACAGCTTTGACAAAACTGTTTACATATATATATTTTTTTAATTTTGAAAAACAAGACAGACAGATAGATAGATAGTCATAGAAAGATTTCTCTAGGATACAACATTTGGAATACGCCTTGTGTAGCCAAACTTGTGAAGAATGTTCAATACATTTCTTTCCAGTAGAAGATATGATGTTACTATTTATTACATTACTATTGATTACACAAACAGTTATTATCGGTATTACCGAATAACTTATCGATACTTCTATGCCTTTCCGTAGACACATTAAAAATCAACATTTGCAAAAATCTAATAATATTAGCACTTGCTTATAGACATAAATGATCAGTGGCACTGGATTTTAACTTCTGAAAAGTGTTTTGATATTACATGTATCGTGGTATGTAAACTACATTCTGAGATTCATTTTCTAGCTGGCTATAGCAGGACATGCATGTAATAATTCTTAAGGATCTGGCTGGTTTTATAGTCAATGTTACATCCACAGTACAATACCAATGTACAAATGATTTGTTTGAACTTTTAGATATTGGCTTAAAAAAGGGAGACTTATTGGTCTTGCATAATAACATTTCTTGATCATTTGTGGTACCGGCTACAATCATAGTATTTACTCTACTAGTACTATTGCAAAGTAACAATTACTATTACAAACTACTTTCCATGGGGGAAAAAATGCTTATATCGAGGGAAATATCTTTTACTGTATGCCTCCTGTATGCCTCCTTAAAGAAGATCTCTTTGAGTATGCCTCCTTCCAGAAGATCTTTTGGATTATTCCTCCTTCCAGAAGATCTTTTTGACTATGCCTCCTTCCAGAAGATCTCTGTGTATGCCTCCTTCCAAAAGATCTTTTTGAGTATTCCTCTTTCCAGGAGATATTTTCGAGTGTGCCTCCTTTCCAAAGTATTGCCTAACATATCAAGTTATTGGTAGGTTGATTGGTTGGTTGGAAAAGTGTAAAATCTGTAATTTTATAATAGTTGGCTGCCATTGGTTACAAAAGTGAAGCAATTATTGCTTGTCTTTTCCTAATGCCCAATTAACAGGTACTGTCCAGTCTAAATGCTGAAAAAACATCTGTCCATCCCCGGTCTGCTCGTGCATAAGAGAGAGTGTCTCAATTATTATCATGTTCTATTCTAGTCATCTTATAGTATTTTCTGAGATATTACAATACTGAGAGTGTGTGGGTTTTACATAACTAACCTAATGCAACTAGAGAATACCACACTACAGTGATGGAAGTATTAGAGATGAGCGAACCAGTCAGGATTCATTTTGGGCCAGTTCGCTGAATTTTTAAAAAAGTTTGGTTCGAACCCAAATCGGTTCGTGCTGAACCGAAGTTGCTCCAATTGCCCTGGAAGTTGGTATATAACCCCCTCTAGCCTCCTAGGACTCAAAATATTTAGGAAAACTTGCTATTTCTTTTCGGTTATTTTTAATAAATTTTTTCCCTCCCCATCCTCCCTCCCCAAGCTCTGGAATGCAAAGCTAGCAATTGTTATTGATGTCTGAGTGACACTGCCATACATAGCTATGGGTAAATGCACATTTGACGGAGTTAACATACAGTGTGTTTAAAAACACAAAGCGCTGGCACATGGCTCATGCTTTTTCATATTCCAAAGCTTCCAAATATTGTCTCTTATCAGGGGTAGATGATGTTTAAACACACATAATATTATGAGATAAAAAAGACTGTCTGTGCGGAATGTGATTGTTGGCAAGTGGCATTAGTTGCATGATTCAGGCTGCAGCATGTGGCAGCCGCACACAACGTAATAGTAAATAGGCAGACAGACAGACAAAAAGAGTGGCAAGATGGTTGATTGCATTTTACCTGCCTGGACTGTAAGAAAATTTCTGTATTAATGCAGTAATCACATACACCCCCCCCCCCCCCCCACAAAAAAAATAAAATAAAAAAAAATAAGAAAATGTAAAATTTCAACCGTGTCAACCATCACCCCCCCCCCCCCCAAAAAAAAGTAAATTCCAACCATGTTAATCCACCCCCCCAAAAAAAATATATATTTCAACCGTGTATAAAGGGAGTACACAAAAAATGACCCTCAGGCATTAGTGACATGATGCAGGCCCCAGCATTGCCTTGACTGTGAGTAAGTGTCAGTATTGATGCACTAATCACGTACGTATGCTGCTTACTAAAATTAAATTACCCCCAAATTTTTTTAATCTCAACCGAGTACACAAAAACTGACCCTCAGGCATTAGTGGCAAGATTCAAGCCCCAGCCTTGCCTAGACTGTGACAGAATGTCAGTATTGAGGCAGTAATCACGTACATTTATGCTGCGCATTAATTTAACCACCTCTCACCCCCAAAATTTATTTAGTTAAAAAATTTTTTTATCTATAAGCAATGATATACAGAATTTTTTTACATTTCAACCTTGTGGAAACTGAATACACGTAAATTGATGATTGAGAGGCATTAGCAGCATGATGCCGCAGCAGCAGCAACTGTACAGAACATGATAATATGCAGAGAGACAGCAACAGTAGCAAGATGGGGCGCTGCCAGCAAGGCGAGGTGGGCAAAATCTATAACATGGAAATCAGCCGGAGGGACAAAAGTGATGTTTTGGACACTGGTGCTGTTTCCATCCAGCTGCTTCCATCACTCCCATAGAGCACCATAGAGTAGAAGCGCACTTGCTCGACCGCCACTCCATTTGTACAGTAGTTCCCCTGCAAGTGGTGCAAGTGAAGGGGATGGGAGACCACGGTCCTCCATTTATATTAATCATTGGGTTCTCAGAATTGGACCCAATCTAACATTTATCAACTATCCAGTAGAAAGGTTCTAAATGAGTGTGGCTGGAATACCTCTTTACTGTACTTGCACTATGATATTCGCTGTTTCTTATGCTTAAAGACTATATGTATGTACACTTTCTCTTTTATTGCTCCAATCCATCAAAATAATAAAAAAGTGCAAATTTACAAATAGTTGAAAAAAATTCTACTATTTTGTTTCTACTCCTCCTATGCAGACTTTTGTGAAGTTATATTCTTGTCACGTTGGGGAGTGGGGAAAACTCTACACTGTACAATAAGGTGGGTATACCAGAATACAACTAGGTCTGGGGCCGGAATAAGGGAGCTGGTCACCTCCTATAGCGTTCCTAAACCTTGCCATAACTCCTCACTGTATGAGCGGACCTGGATGGTAAGACGGCTCATACCCAGGAAACCTAGGACCCTGAGTCACCCTGATAATCTCTCAAATAGAGAAAGGGGCTGAGACAACCTGTTCATCCCAGACACGGATGAACAGGAGTCTCACTGGCCTAGCTGCCAGAGAAAGGACAGACAGTGCACCGCTACTAAATCAGTAGGCAAGAGCCAACAGACAACATGCACTTACCTGCCGCCACAACAATGGCAACCGGACCCCCATGCGGACAGGATGCATAGTGGCCCCCGGCAGAGCTGCACACTGACTTGTGGTCCCCCCTCCGGGGAACCCTGAGACACCCTTCCGGAGGGACAACAGACAGGGGAAATATCTAGCAACCATGCTGGAAAACAACACCAAACATACCAGACATGGAACACCAAACTAGACATTACAACACACCATTACATAAACCCACACCAAGCAAAGAGACATGTAAGGAAGGGTACAAAACAGGGAAACAAAGGGGAGACATCATGGTGACATCGATGTCCAACTAGGTGGCCCTCAAACTGGACCGATGACATATCCAGGACAAGAGCTACCCCAGCACACACCAAGGCTGGAGGACAACTGACTCCAGCCTGAAATCCACAGGGAATATTAACCCAGTGGCCACACCCAGCCAGATAGTTAACCCCAAAGACACCAAACAGGGAAGCAAAGCACATACATGCTGTGAAAACAACGCGTTGCCCCTGGCAACCAGCATGCACGGCTAAAGTGTCATGGCGCACAACACCGAGGCCATGACAATACTACAACAAATCCATGTGTGAAGTCTTTCACCTGCCCTATCTTATATTGTTTGTAAGTAAGCAAGAGGGAGCAGAGGGTATGGAGTAATACATGACTTCAGGATCAGACTACACACAGACCTACACACAGACCTACACATAGACCTGTATAGGATAAGACTGTAAGACTATATGAATATTTGCTTATTTTTCTTTTTTAATTTAGATACATTGGAGCCATAAAAATATTACAAATATGTATATAATCTTCAAATGAAGGGTGTTCAAACCATAGAAGCAGATAATGCAACTGCTGTAGGGCCCCTTTTATGATAGAGAACCCAGGTCTGTTTGCTCACATATTCTTTGAAATGGGGCAAAAACCTGTCCAGGCAATAGAGCAGTCTACACTGAGTGTCAAAATGGGAGTTTCGTTTTGGTATTTGCTATGGGGCCTGTCTCTATGTACACTAGAGATGAGCGAAGTTTGCAAAAGTTCGATTCAGATGATTTTCCTGGTTTGCAGGAAGAGTATCTCGGTGTACATCGCTGGGCATTGCAGAAACATACATAGATAGTCCACTGTGGTAGTGAAACAGTGGGTCAGTATGACAGGCAGGTTACAGGTGTCACTCTTAGACTCAGTTCACACTTCACTTATTTGGTCAGTTACGGGTCAAAAACTGACCAAATAATTGAAGTGTGAACACAGACTTACAGGTCAATGTTAGCGTCAGATATAATGTACTTAAACGTGCAGTGGTCCAATATTCTACTACAGAGTGAAAGAGCTCCTTTTACATTGTCTGCTAATTCCACATAGAAATTTTCTAGAGAACCTGTTCAGTTACGCGCTGATACAAGTAGTGGGCCCATAAGATGAAAGATTGTCAGAAATAAATTTGTGTTGACGTCACTGTTTATTTTTCACTTCTGATCCATCAGAAGAACAACCTGAAAAAAATGGATCATGTCTTTTGAACATTCGCCTTCATACGGTCAGTATTTGGTCAGTAAATGATCAGTATTGGTAAAGAGAAAAAAAACAGGAGTGGATTAAAAACAGAGATGACACTTGAAGGAAGTATGGAAGGATCCATTGTGCTTTTCATTTTTGGGTTCTTCTGACCAATCAGAAGAAGGGTAAAATAAACAGTGATGTCAAAAAGTCCAAACAGGGACACTAGTGGCCCTGTCACAGAGTGGTGAGGGTGGCAACAGCATAAGAAGTCAACATAGTGGCCCAGTCACAGAGTGGTGAGGGTGACATCAGCATAAGGAGTCAACATAGTGGCCATCACAGAGTGGGGAGGGTGGCAACAGCATGAGGAGTCAACATAGGGGCCCAGTCACAGAGTGTGGAGGGTGCCAACAGCATGAGGAGTCAACATAGTGGCCCAGTCACAGAGTGGGGAGGTGGTGGGTAACAGCAGTGGCAATAACAGCACAAGATAGTGGCAGAAGGGTAGAATGGCATGTCGGAATATTTATACTGCTCTGATGAACAGTCTATATTCTTTATGTAAATAAATTAGAATCTGTAAGGGAGGAGATTCTAACTTATAATCATAAAGACCAAGCCAATAAGAGCTCATGATCTGTGCGTGATCTTTGACGCCAAAAAATGGCAGTGGTAAATCAAAATATATATTTATTATAATAATACAATGCAAATGAATCAAATATAAAATCGGTGACAATAAAATTATGAAAATGAATTAATCATATGCAACCTTTTAAGAAAGCCAAAATAACCTATAGGATATACATACTGTATATTCCTTACAATTACTTATTTTGATAATACCCTACAATATATTTTAAATTACTTTGATACCTGATTTCTCTCAGCCGACAGATTTCTCAGATTGAACTCAATTCAGATTTATATAATTATCAATGTATATATAATCAACTATACATGCATAGAACTGAACTCAGTTCCTTGGAGATGATACTGTGATATAGGAATAATTTTCAACAGTATGTATAAATCTCCCTGGATTGAAAAAAGTTAGAATGATGCTGCAGTTAAAAGCCAGCCTTATTCCAAAACAGATTCTACACCCAAAATATGGTTAATTGAATATATATATATATATATATATATATATATATATATATATATATGCAAATATTTTATTTTAGTTTAGTTATAAAATATAGGAAAGTTTATACTATACCAGTGTTTCGGCTAGCAGAAATCAGTTTAAAGATTCAGGACTATAGACAGGTTGGTCCTATTTGTTCCTGGATGGTTGTGTCCTCCTTGAAAAGATTGAGGAATGGAATGATGTTCTCAAGGAATGGGTAGATCCCCCTGGATGACTGGATAGGTGGTCCTAGTTCATCAGATGGTTCTGATGACTTCCTCAGGCAGGTGTATCAGATGGATCAGATGGCCTCCTCTCTGTCAGCTCATGCTGCCTTTTTATCCCCATTTGGAAATGGGTTAATCAATAACTAGTGACCTCACTGGTGTCACTCCCCCACCTATTTCACAATACATATCTTAATTTTTACTCTACCAGTAGATGGCACTGGAAGTCTATGAGTATATTTTGGAATTCATTTGTATTTTTACTCCTCAACTGATTTACCAGTCAGGACTTTGACTGGTCTAAAGGGTAACAATAGAATATTGTATCTAACCAAACAATTATATGTAAACTTCTGTTGACTTCCAGTCTAGTCACACAATCCGAAAATCCTACTCTATTCATGGCATTATCCTATTTAATTAAGATACACACTATAACACTTTTGGCTATTGAGTATCAGTCCAAAGGAGACTGAACTCCCTATTCCCTGTTAAAACCAGACAAGGTGGCTTCTATACATCACATACAGTATATTTATATAGGCCATTTTAATACATATTCTTTTATAACCAATAGTTCTGACAAATCCCCCCCCCCCCCTTTTTCCTACGTTAGTCAAGTGTCAACTTTAGACTCAACTGGGAAAAGGGTCAGAAGAAATATCAAGTCCATCAAAATATATATTTTTAATTTGCAAGACGCCCTTCCCTTTCATCCATTCTGATGAATAAACGGTATTGTCTTTCTTGGAATTCTGTCCATTAAATATTCCATATTAGTCTTGTATTTATACATATTATTGAGATCCTAAAAGGTACATCATCCCACGGTTTTTATGTCCAATGGTCTTGGCATGCAAGTTTAGAGCGGAATTTGGCACAAATCATGCCATTATTGTCGTGAGCTCCGTTCACATGTGCAATATACCATTCTGGTACCTTCCCAAGCTAAAATTGGGATATACAGTAATTCCCTTTTAATGGATATCCAGGATCCAAACTTCGCAAAAGACTTCCTGCTTTAAATTCTTCTCTGTCAATATGAATCCTGGAACATATATTGTACGATTCCCGCTGAAGAATCCGGTTCGCTGACAAGTATAGTCTTGAACTGGACATCAAGGATCAACACCATCCACATGATATCTGCATCTTTGGTTGTCATCATCGTATTGGTGAATCACGTCTTGATTCCGACAATCACTAGTCAGATAAAAAAAATTTGAGTATAAATATATGCTCTTAATTAATACTTACCCTCGACTCATCCTCCTTCTCTTTATTAGCAGGATTGCATGTCATCATCTGCATAGCTGAGGACTTTGTGGGCTGAAAAATAGAATTACAAATAGGTCGCTCCCCCCCCCCTTTTTGCCCTGCTGCAATGGAAGGGTTAACTTCTTTTCAGTAATACAGATAGTTGTGTTAATTTTCTCATTCTTGTATACAATTGGACCCTCATCAGTTACAAGATTTGACATGCTCCCCTGCCTCTCCCCTTTTATACCTGGAGAGGGCTCTCTACAGGATGAGCTGCCCCAAAAAAGAATTTTTAGGGTTAGCAGCGATAGCTTTGGATAATTCTTCCATCCGTTGCATCAATTCTCCAAACTGGCTCTGGATTTGATCCATTCGATCATATAAATTAACTCTCTTTTTCCCATAACCTTTTGGAAATTGATTCTGGAATTGGGAGGATTGAGATTTCCCAGAACCATCTGACTCAGAACCACTTTGAACCTTTTCCGGCCCACTTTGGGATCTCCTGTGATAACCTCTCTGGTATCTTTGGAAAGGAGGGAATCACCTTTTTCTAAACTGATTCTTTTTATTTGGATCTTCATCTACATTGGGCACCTTATTATTATCTGTCCTAGGTTTCACTTTATCTGGCTGGGGAGTCCTGGGGCTCTTTACAACCTCAGCATAACTTCTTCTGGGAGCTTCAAACTTTCCCTGATTTCTTTTTATGTGAGACTCTGCAATTTTTTCATTCGGTTTTTTAAATCTACCTGGAGACTCATCATTATTTTGTAGCGAGGCATACGGAGTTGTACTCTCTGTTAACAACCAATCCAGAGTTTTTCTGGGATGGTAATCCCTGGCCAATATAAATTTTATTTTATTAGGCAAAGCGTCATAAAACAACTGGATGAATTCACAGCTTTCAAAATTGGGATCTTTTTCAGCTAAGATATAAGCATTTTTTAGGACAGACAAAAATTTCCTGGGACTTTGATTTGGCCTACATTTCAGTGTAAACATGGCCCTCCTTGCAGCAGTAGCTGACTTATAGGGACAAAACTCTGTCTTAATCACTGACACTAGCTCTGACCAAGTATCTTTGCCCATATCTCTGAGGGAATTAAAGAAATACCCGTGCTTTAGCTCAAATACCCAGGCAATAAATTCAATTTTCTGCTTGTCACGTTCTAAATGTAATGTTTCATTGCCTCTTCATAGGTTTCTACATGATTGATTATGGAGGGTGATCCCTTTTTGAGGAATTGACCCACAGTTTATTTTAGAAACTTGATCACTTTGGTGGTATCTATCATAGGCTGATAGGTTTTCTGTGACAAACTTTTAGAAGACCTAGGGGTTGAGATAGGTTTTAACTTATTAAGATAACATTCTCTCAGAGATATTAGGTCTTCTTCAGAGTAGCTACCATATTCACTTTCTGCCTCTGACTTCCATATTGAATGTTTAACTTCACTTTACTGGCAGACTCTTCCTGTCTATCCGGCAGATATGATAAATCCTGATTATCTATCTCGTTCTGTAACTTTTTATTGTCATATAACTTCTCGCATTCTTTTTCTAACTCTAATTTTAATTGTTGACATCCTGCCAATTCTCTAGAGACTTGATCCAAATCTCTTTCCAGATTTCTGATCATCTCATTATTCTGAATATCTCTGTTTTCGTATTCTGATAATTTAGCAAACAATTGAGCTAATCCTCCAGAAACCGCGGCGGCCTTAATTTCAATCTCAGTTATTTCTTTCTGTACTTGATCCATTTCCTCGGCCTGTTGATCATTTTTATATTTCGCCTTTTCTAATCGTTTTGCTAATTCACAAATTACAAGCATAAATTCAGACCAAGATTGAAGGATCATCAAATCCTTGTCCTTTTTGTGTTTAGCTTGAGCAATGCTACAGATATAATCAGAAAACCGCGATTCCTTAGCCCACACATCATCAGGATATCCTGCAACTGCCCTTTCCAGAATAGCTCCCCATACTTTTAAATCCTCTTTGATCTCTAATCTATCTTGAATATGCAATAACACATGATTTGTCATTGCTGCTAGCCTTTCTTTATTATGCATATCAGGCTTAGCCTCTGTACCGGCCTGCAAGGCCTTCATTGGCTCACCATTGCCTTCAGACATTTTCCACTTTTCGCACTACAAGTACGACAATGGCCTTATCAAATTTATATTTTGCACCCCAAATCTTTGTGTCAACTAGGCAGATCTCAGCAGTGCCTCCAATTATGTCAGAATATTTATACTGCTTTAAATAACAGTCTATATTCTTTATGTAAATAAATTAGAATCTGTAAGGGAGGAGATTCTAACTTATAATCATAAAGACCAAGCCAATAAGAGCTTGTGATCTGCGCTAAGTTTGACGACAAAAAGAAGGCAGTGGTAAATCAAAATATATATTTATAAAAATAATAATAATACAGTGCAAATGTAAAATCGGTGACAATAAAATTATGAAAATGAATTAATGATATGCAACCTTTTAAGAAAGCCAAAAAAAACTATAGGTAATACATATATTCCTTACAATTCCTTATTTTGATAATACCCTACAATATATTTTAAATTACTTTGATACCTGATTTCTCTCAGCCGACAGATGTCTCAGATTGAACTCAATTCAGATTTATATAATTATCCATGTATATATAATCAACCATACATGCATAGAACTCAACTCCAAGTTCCTTGGAGATGATACTGTGATATAGGAATAATTTTCAATAGTATACATAAATCTCCCTGGATTGGAAAAAGTTAGAATCATACTGCAGTTACAAACCAGCCTTATTCCAAAACAGATTCTACACCCAAAATATGGTTAATTGAATATGAATATATATATATATATATATATATATATATATATATATATATATGTGCAAATATATTATTTTAGTTCTCCTATAAAATATAGTAAAGTTTATACTATACCAGTGTATCTGCTAGCAGAAATCAGTTTCAAGATTCAGGACTATAGGCTAGTCTGGTCCTATTTGTTCCTGGACGGTTGTGTCCTCCTTGAAAAGATTGAGGAATGGAATGATGTTCTCAAAGAATAGGTGGATCCCCCTGGATGACTGGATGGGTGGTCCTAGTTTATCGGATGGTTCTGATGACTTCCTCATGCAGGTGTATCAGGTGTATCAGATGGGATCAGATGGCCTCTCCTCTGTCAGCTGATGCTGCTTTTTTTTTATCCCCATTTGGAAATGGGCTTGATCAGGTTAATCACCTATTTCACAATACATGTCTTGATTTTTACTCTACCACTAGATGGCACTGGAAGTCTATGAGTACATTTTGGAATTAATTCGTACTTTTACTCCTCAACTGATTTACCAGTCAGGACTTTGACTGGTCCAAAGGGAAACAATAGAATGTTGTATCTAACCAAACAATTATATGTACACTTCTGTTGACTTACAGTCTAGTCACACAATCCGAAGTCCTACTCTATTCATGGCATTATTCTATTTAATTAAGACACACACTGTAACACTTTTGGCTATTGTCTTGGTGAAGACACAGTGTTTGGTTATTATCACCTGTATCTGTAAAGAATAAATCAAGGCAACTGGACTTACTGTAGATTTCTTGAAAACGTTTCACTCGTTCTTCCAACGAGCTTTCTCAATTCTGAGTGACTGTACAAGAATTCTCTGGGAATAAATATGTAACTGAATCAACATCTGGTAATTATACCCAGCATGGGGTCAGAGGTCATTATACCCATCATGGGGTCAAAGGTGTTGATTCCATTATCCTAATTGGAGTCAGTAGGTGATAATGACCTCCCAGAAAAAGGTGTCAAGACAGCATTGTATGTGGCAGACAATAGATGTCTAACCCCCCCACCTCTATTCAAGCTTGGCTTCTCCATTTTTACGTAGATGGCCTCCTTCACACCTCGTTTGTACCAATCGGCCTCCTTATCCAAAACACATACTTGACTGTCTTCAAAGGTGTGACCTGTTTCTTTTAGATGTAAGTACACGGCTAAATCTTGACCAGAGGTTTTGGCTCTTCTATGCTGAGCCATACGCTGATGTAGTTGTTGTTTTGTTTCGCCGATATATACAGTTCTGAGCATTCCTCATTGCACCTACTGACTCCAATTAAGATAATGGTATCAACACCTTTGACCCCATGCTGGGTATAATTACCAGATGTTGATTCAGTTACATATTTATTCCAAGAGAATTCTTGTACAGTCACTCAGAATTGAGAAAGCTCGTTGGAAGAACGAGTGAAACGTTTTCAAGAAATCTACAGTAAGTCCAGTTGCCTTGATTTATTCTTTACAGATATACCATGACCTGGATAAATGAGAACCTTCAGACCTATTATCACCTGTGTTTACAATCC
The DNA here is from genome assembly GCF_905171765.1 of Bufo bufo. NCBI lineage: Eukaryota > Metazoa > Chordata > Amphibia > Anura > Bufonidae > Bufo > Bufo bufo. The sequence goes on along the minus strand of NC_053390.1, from coordinate 739,290,462 downwards.
CAAGAAAAGGTTTCCTGAGACTGAAGTAAGAGAACTGAGATTCTAGAAGAAATTCACCTAATTCTTATAATAGATCCCATGAATATACCTTATACAGTCAGGTCCATAAATATTGGGACATCAACACAATTCTAACATTTGTGGCTCTATACACCACCACAATAGATTTGAAATGAAACGAACAAGATGTGCTTTAACTGCAGACTGTCAGATTTAATTTGAGGGTATTTACATCCAAATCAGGTGAACGGTGTAGGAATTACAACAGTTTGCATATGTGCCTCCCACTTGTTAAGGGACCAAAAGTAATGGGACAAAATAATAATCATAAATCAAACTTTCACTTTTTAATACTTGGTTGCAAATCCTTTGCAGTCAATTACAGCCTGAAGTCTGGAACACATAGACATCACCAGACGCTGGGTTTCATCCCTGGTGATGCTCTGCCAGGCCTCTACTGCAACTGTCTTTAGTTCCTGCTTGTTCTTGGGGCATTTTCCCTTTAGTTTTGTCTTCAGCAAGTGAAATGCATGCTCAATCGGATTCAGGTCAGGTGATTGACTTGGCCACTGCATAACATTCCACTTCTTTCCCTTAAAAAACTCTTTGGTTGCTTTTGCAGTATGCTTTGGGTCATTGTCCATCTGCACTGTTAAGCGCCGTCCAATGAGTTCTGAAGCATTTGGCTGAATATGAGCAAAAAATATTGCCCAAAACACTTCAGAATTCATCCTGCTGCTTTTGTCAGCAGTCACATCATCAATAAATACAAGAGAACCAGTTCCATTGGCAGCCATACATGCCCACGCCATGACACTACCACCACCATGCTTTACTGATGAGGTGGTATGCTTAGGATCATGAGCAGTTCCTTTCCTTCTCCATACTGTTCTCTTCCCATCACTCTGGTACAAGTTGATATTGGTCTCATCTGTCCATAGGATGTTGTTCTAGAACTGTGAAGGCTTTTTTAGATGTCGTTTGGCAAACTCTAATCTGGCCTTCCTGTTTTTGAGGCTCACCAATGGTTTACATCTTGTGGTGAACCCTCTGTACTCACTCTGGTGAAGTCTTCTCTTGATTGTTGACTTTGACACACATTCACCTACCTCCTGGAGAGTGTTCTTGATCTGGCTGTTGTGAAGTGTGTTTTCTTCACCAGGGAAAGAATTCTTTGGTCATCCATCACAGTTGTTTTCCATGGTCTTCCAGGTCTTTTGGTGTTGCTGAGCTCACCGGTGCGTTCCTTCTTTTTAAGAATGTTCCAAACAGTTGTTTTGGCCATGCCTAATGTTTTTGCTATCTCTCTGATGGGTTTGTTTTGTTTTTTCAGCCTAATGATGGCTTGCTTCACTGATAGTGACAGCTCTTTGGATCTCATCTTGAGAGCTGACAGCAACAGATTTTAAATGCAAATAGCACACTTGAAATGAACTCTGGACCTTTTATCTGATCATTGTAATTGAGATAATGAGGGAATAAACCTTACAATATATGATAATTTTAGATTCGCTCTATTTTTTCTCATCTGAGTATCTGTCTAAACCTCTTCTCACAAAAACAGACTGTGTAAACACTCCTAAGTTTTGCAAACAAGGGTCTCTACACAAATCTTTAATCTCTTGGCTATTGAGTTTCAGTCCAAAGGAGACTGAACTCCCTATGCCCTGTTAAAACCAGACAAGACGGCTTCTATATATCACATATATTTATATACGCCCTTTTAATATGTATTCTTTTATATCCAATAGTTCTGACAGGCAGCAGGTTTGTGGCATCAGATGGGTGGCAGCATCAGAATAGTGGCTGAAGCACGTGGCCAGAAGTAACAGGCCATTTTTCACAATGTTTTGGTGTGGCTGCCAGAATGATCTAGTCTGATGCATCAGGCACTGGCGTGTGAAAATCCTGGCTGATCCACACCTGATTAATTTTTACAAATATTAGTCTCTTAACATTTTGTGTTGAAACGCGAGTTCTCTTTGGGGTAACTATGCCCCCCGCCGCACTAAACACCCACTCTGATGCATCACTGTATGCCAATGCCACCACCTGCTGGTTCAGGTTCTGCTCCATCCGCCTCCTCCTCATCCTCCTCCTCTGCAAGTTTAGCCCCCACAGGGCTCAGTTGGCCGTGAGATGTAGGCGCCACGTTTCCTGTCCTCCTGTCCCCTGGCCAGCCAGATTTATCAGCATCTGCTCCAGGACATGAAGGAGTGGCATGACGTCATTCATCCCCTAGTCCTGGCGACTGACAAATAAAGTGGCCTTCTCAATGGGCCTGAGCAAACGGCAGGTGTCACGCATGAGCTGCCACTGGCTAACGTTGAAGTTACACAGGGGGGTATTCCTGTCTACCTACATCATCAAGAAATTGTTTACGGCCTTCCTCTGCTCATATAGTTGGTCCAACATGTGGAGGGTGAAGTTCCAATGTGGAAATGTCACATATGAGGCAATGTTGGGGAACACTATTCTGCCTTTGCAGCTCAAGCAGGGGGCGTGTTTTGCAGGATAAGAGTGAATGAAGTGCATGCACATTTTCCTGGCCATTTTCAAGATGTCTTGTGGTTGGGTGGAAGACTTCAGGAACTGCTTTCCAACCAGATTGACGCCCTCCTTGATGCAGCGGAACCAAATTTTCTTCCCATTATTGGTGACAATGGTTCCGATCTTCAGGATTCAATTTCATGCTGAAGGACGCGAAGCAGTGTGAGTCAGCTCTCCCAGGCAGTCCAGGTACAGAACAGTGTGACACCGCCGTGCTCTGCATAGGTGGTATGCTGGAGGACCACTCAGAACTGTGCCTACAGTGGAGGCTGAGGACAAGATGTTGGATGAGGATGCGCAGGAATCACAGCTTGAGAACATGGAGGCGGCATTGCCGTTACCTGGCAAAGTTTCTGGTGTCTCCAGGCAGGAACCACATTTACCCAGTGGGCTGTAAAAGACAGATATTGTCCTTGATTACTGATCCACACGTCGGCCCTACCGTGTACAGAGACTGACAGGCTCAAGGACTGGCCCACCTTCTTCTCAACATACGTGTGCAGGGCTGGTACAGCCTTTTTGGAGAAGTATTGACTGCTTAGGTCTCTCCACCTTGACTCGGTGCAAGCCATCTGTTTTCTCAAAGGTGCAGAGTCAACCACATGGAAAGGGAGGGACCGTAGTACCAGCAACTTGGCCAGGAGTACGTTCAGCTTCTGTGCTATTGAATGAATGCGCACCTACTGTTGTCTTTTTGCAATCACCTTGGTGATCAATTGCTGGTGAAATGCGTGATGAGGAGTAGGAGCATCAGGACCAGTATACAATGGGAAGGAAACACAGATCCCGTCTTCTCAGGTGGTGGAGCCTTGACTGCTGGAAAAGGCATTCGGGCCACTAGGAAATGCCTCGGGCTGTACCACAACATAAGTGCCATGGTTTTTCCAGGCCACTTTATGGTGACGCTCCATGTGTTGATGCAGGGCTGTGGTGCCAACATTGGCACTCTGGCCACGCTTCACCTTCTGACGACAGATTCCACATACTGTACGGCCACACTGATGTCCTCCGATGACTTGATGAAAAATTCCCACACCAGCAGGTAGGAAATTTTAACCCCACCACTCCGTACTGACTGTCTGCCGCTGCCTCTATGAAGCCGTGCTCTGCTATTTGTTTCCAGACAGGTAGGCTCTGGAGTAGAAGACTGCCTACTCCGGGTACGTTTGGCTCCAGATTTCACACTGCTGCCACCCTGCTGACTCACGACCACGCTTGCGCCCTGCTGGTTCAGCCGCTGTCTCATGCACAAGCTGCCACCCTCAGCCCCTGATGATGATGATGAAGCCTCCTCTTCACCCAGCTCCCAAGTGCAATCAGCTACATAATCATGCACTACTGTCTGCATGTCACTGATTTCACCCTCACCAGTCTCATGGCCATGTCCTTGACCATTCCCAACACCTGTTCTCGCGGGACTATCAGGGCCGATCCTACACGGGGTGCAGTGGGTGCCCCGCACCCCAGCGCTGTCACCCGAAAGGCGCCGAGCGAGCCGCCGGGACTTTTTTTTTTTTGACTTTTTATTTTATTTTATTTTATAATGCCCGCAGTGGCGTAGCTATAGGGGTCGCAGCGGTCGCAATTGCGACCGGGCCCCTTAGTCAGGGGGGCCCACAGGGCCCCCTCAAGCCAGGAGAACGCAGCCGCAGCTGAATAACTAAGATACAATTTACAGGGGGCGGAGCGGAGGCCGAGAGGAGAGGCCCTGTGTGACGCGCACTGTGCAGGGCAGCTGGGCAGGCGAAGTGAGGAGGAGGGGCCGGGGGAGCGGCTTCAATTGAGGTGCGACGCAGGACTTAGTCACGTACCTCACTGTGACCTCCTGCGTCGGATCTCGCGAGATGACGCGGCGCGGGAAGGCACAGTGAGTGAGGCATGATGACCGCCTGTACCAGGATGCCACAAGCTGTGAAGGAGAGAGAGGTAAGTATTAATTATTATTATTTTTTTATGTACCCTACGTTCTACCCTTATTGCAGAGGCACTGGGGGCACGAGAGGAGGACCACTGACAGTACTCAGTCAGTGGACATCATAGTATTAATAAGAGTGGAGACTGGAGAGACTACCATTATATTAATAATAAAGAGGGGGCTATTATATTAACAACGAGGGGGACATTATATTATTAATAAAGAGGGGGTCATTACATTAATAATAAAGAGGGGGCCACTACATTAATAACAAAGAGGGGGCCATTATATTAATAAAGAGGGGGCCACTACATTAATAACAAAGAGGGGGTCATTATATTAATAAAGAGGGGGCCATTATATTAATAACAAAGAGGGGGCCAATACATTATTATTAATATAATGGCCCCCTATTTATTATTAATATAATGTCCCCCTCTTTATTATTAATATAATGGCCCCCTCTTTATTATTAATGTAATGCCCCCTCTTTATTATTAATGTAATGGCCCCCTCTTTGTTATTAAAGAGGGGCCATTATATTAATAATAAAGTGGGGGCCATTACATTAATGATGAAGAGGGGGCCATTATAATATACAGGGGGAATAATATTATGAGGAATGGGGGACTACCTGTCTGGCTCTAGCACAGTATTGGGGGGCAGCAGGATGAGTTGTTGAGACCCCAGGAAGGAGAGGATGAGAGTAAAGTGAGGAACCTAAAAAATAATCTGTGAAACTCTGCAGAGACGAGAAGCGGCTGAAAGAAGGTGTCATGGCGGTCTTATCTCTGGATGAAGACGTTGAGAAAAGTGTACATCACAGGAGACGTCACTGGATGTAACAGGTATGGTGCGGCATTCTCCTGTAATAATATTACCCATGCACATATCTGTTTCTCGGTAGGGTAAGGGGTATATAGAATTTGACCCACACTGCCGCATCCGGCCCCAGACTTCAGGTAACACTGTGTTCTGAATTCTGGGGCCTAACTAAGGGGTATCAGGGGACATTATTATACAGGGGTAATATAACTTATATTACCCCTGTATAGTGTACCCTGATACCCCTTAGTTATATTACCCCCTGTATAATTTACCTGATACCCCTCAGTTATATTACCCCTGTATAATGTCCCCCATAACAGTGTGTGTTATCCACAGATCTCCCATAACAATGTGTCATCCACAGATCCCCCAAATTATTTTAAAAACCTGCTGTTTCTCTAGATGACCTTATGTTTATGGTAGTGGTAATAGAGTCTCAATGGTCTATAAAAGCAGCTACACTATTTTTACAGACCTTTGAGACTCTATTAACACTACTATTAACTATTAACATAAGGTCATCTAGACTAGAAAAAGCAGGTTTTTAAAATTCTTATTTTTCCCATTTAGGTGTTAGAGCAATCTAATTAAAGTTATGTTTTAACACCTAAAGAGAAAGAAAAAATAAATAAAAACCTACGGTTTCTCTAGATGACCTTATGTTGATAGTAGTGTTAATAGAGCTTCAATGCTTTGTAAAAATAGTGTAGCTGCTTTTATAGACCCTTCAGACTCTATTACCACTACATTGTAAAGGGGAGGAGTTAGTAAGATAACCACGCCCATGTGGGGGCGCCAGAAATATTTCTGCACCCAGGCGCCTGTGACCCTAGGATCGGCCCTGGGGACTATCATCATCGCTACTTGTCCGCCTACATGAGGAAGCAGTAGCTGTTGACTGTCCTCAACCCAGGGTGTTTGGCACCCGGGGCGGGTCATTTCTTTGGCACCCCCCCCCCCCCAATACTTGACCACATACCTCTTATATCCAGGGACATCTCCTGTCATGTAGACCTTCTCTTTCCTTTTCTCCTCCGTTAGACCACCATGAGAAATTATTTCAGCCGCATCTCGTCTCTATAGAGTTTGTAACACAGACAAGTTAGATTTCTCAATTCTCAATTCCATCAACCCCCCCATCCTGGTGTCCCCACGGTGTCATCCTGCTGCCACCCTCAATACTGTGCCCGTTGTGCTTCCCAATGTCCCAGGTACTATACTGCTGAAAAAATAGTGACATAATTGGGGTCATTTATCAAACTGGTGTAAAGTAGAACTGGATTTCCAAAAGAGCTGTCAAATATGAAAGGTGGAATCTGATTGGCTGCTATGGGCAACTAAACCAGTTCTACTTTACACCAGTTTGATAAATTACCCCAAATGTTCCTATAGTGTCTACAGCAGTTATAATGTCACCTAGAGTGCCCCCAGTAATAATAACACAGTAGTGTCCCCCACGCTGCCCCCCACACAGTAGTGTCCCCCATGCTGCCCCCCACACAGTAGTGTCCCCCACACTGCCCCCCACACAGTAGTGTCCCCCACGCTGCCCCCACACAGTAGTGTTCCCCACGCTGCCCCCCACACAGTAGTGTCCCCCACGCTGACCCCCACACAGTAGTGTCCCCCACGCTGCCCCCACACAGTAGTGTCCCCCACGTTGCCCCCCACACAATAGTGTCCCCCACATTGCCCATATAGTAATTTCCCCCCTACATAGTAATCCCTCCCATAATAATTTGCCCCCCACTGTGCCACACAGTATCCCACCATATTCCCCCCACATCCTCCTGTGTGCACCCCCCTCATGTCCCCCAAAGTTGGCACATAAAAAAAAACAAAAAAAAACTAAAAGCTAAATACTTACCTGCTCTTGCTCGCAGAGTCCCGGCACTGTGCTGCTGAGTCCCGGCCCAGGCGCTCGCGATGACGTTATCGCACGCGCCTGCGCCGGGATTTCACTACCGCATAGGCTTCAGGCCTACTAGGCCTGTAACCTATGGCGGGGATCGGCGGCGGGGCAGGGAACTATGCGCTTCGCTCCCTGCCCCGCCGCAGTATGTGGGTGTCAGCGCTTCAGCAATGAGTGCTTCCATCTGTATTGATGGAAGCGCTCATTGCTTCTGGGACTGCTGGCACCCCCGTGAGAGTCGGCACCCGGGGAGGACCGCCCCCCCCCCCCCCCCCCCCATCCCTCGGGCACGCCACTGGTCCTGAATAAGCTCGTCCTCGCTCGCAACTAAGCGTGGTGTTAAAGTACCCCACTGACTCTTGACTGTGGTTGTCTGATGTCAGTTGAGATGATGTCAGTTTATGATGTTTAAGACCGAGTCAAGGACAGCTGGGTTTCTGATCAAAACACGATTGCTGGCCTGTTACCCCCCCCCCCCCCCCACACTGCTGTTACTTCTGCCAGCTCCAGAAACATTTTTGACACTGCCCCTTCCCTTGGAAGGCCCTGGCACCTGTCTGTCGGACATACTGTACAGTAACAATAACTGTAAGTGTAAAATGGCAGTAGTATTTTCTACTAATTTACCCTTCCCTGATAGTTTAATGAAGTGGAGGGTCCCTTCATCAGGCATTACTCAACAGTTATAGGGATGAAACTGAGCTCTTAATAAGCTCTGCCTCTAACACCATCAGCTGTAAGGCAGCTATCCTATAAGTCAATGTTCAATCTTTTAAATAGGCCTTGAGACATGACTCTGATATTAAATAAGCCAACACCTCATCTGCCTAAGTCAGGATTTGGGGGTACTACCTTTCCTTCGGGAGAGAGCACCTTAATCGGCGCAAGGAGACTTATAGGCCATACATGCTCCTCTGGAATTCTGGGAAGAAATGGATGCAAATGAGCTCTTAATAAGCTTTGTATATAGAATAGCTGCTTTACATCTGGTGACATTAGAGGCAGAGCTTGTTAAGAGCTTATTTGCATCCCTTTCTTCACAACAGTTATAAAAACATGCACAGATATATATATATATATATATATATATATATATATACATAAAAACACAATGGAGCCAAATAATATAATTAATATGAAAAAAATAAATTTATATTAATATATAAATATAATATTAATACAAATAAAATGTAAATCATGCTCGTAAAAGTAAAAAAAAATTGGTAAGAATAAGTATAAAGAGCCACCCAGTGTATACCTCATAAGTGCCTAGAATATGAGGAAAAACTCTCAGGGGAGGATCACATTAACCCCTTTCCAGCTGGCTTAGGTCACAAACAGCTAAAGGGTGAGGGCTGCTTGTCACGGAACCATGAACCAGACGTGCAACAAGAGATAAGAGAAAATAAGAAGGCTTTATTGAAAATAAAGCTGTAAAGCAAAAGTCCAAAACGGATGGTGAAACCGAGCAGAGTCTTTGCGAAGCCAGAGGTCAGGAACCAGAAGGGTAGTCAGACGAAGCCAGGATCAGGAACCAGCAGGGTAGTCAGACGAAGCCAGGATCAGGAACCAGCAGGGTAGTCAGACGAAGCCAGGATCAGGAACCAGCAGGGTAGTCAGACGAAGCCAGGATCAGGAACCAGAAGCAGCAGCAGTCTTAGAAGCATGTGTACACAAGAGGACCAAGCAAGGAACTGAAGCCACAGACCTCCTATATATATGAGCCAGGCATCCAGCTCCTCCCAGTGGGAAGGAGGAGCCGCAGGGTGGAAGGCTACAAGAAACCCACAAACCAAGATGGCCGCCAGCACATGTCAAACGAAGGAGAACAGCAAGAAGGTAAGACCATGACAGTACCTCCCCCTCAAGGGCCCCTCCTCCGCGGAGCACAAAACGGTTTCTGAGGGAAGCGTGCGTGGAAGGCTCGGAGCAAGGCAGGAGCATGGACATCTGCGGAGGGAACCCAGGAACGCTCCTCTGGACCATAACCACGCCAATGGACCAAAAACTGCAACCGACCGCGGACCAGGCGTGAGTCCAGGATATTGCTCACCTCATATTCCTCACGATTGCCCACTTGGACCGGACGAGGCCGAGGAACCGAGGAAGTGAAACGATTACACACCAGTGGCTTCAACAGGGAGACATGAAACACATTGGAGATCCGCATGCCAGAAGGAAGCGCAAGGGCATAGGCTACCGGGTTTACCCTGCGAAGCACTCGGAAGGGACCAACAAAGCGAGGCGCCAGCTTGGGAGTGGGCACTCGAAGGTTGAGGTTGCGGGTGGACAACCATACACGGTCTCCGACCTGGTAGGAAGGAGCAGGCGCTCGTCTGCGATCAGCCTGGAGTCTCTGGCGCTGCGCAGAGACCTCAAGGGACCTCTGGATCTGTACCCAAGAAGCACGTAGGACGGAAAGGTGATCCTCCACAGCCGGAATATCCTGGGGAGAGAATTCCTCCGGTAACACGGCAGGTTGGAACCCATAATTGGCCATGAAGGGAGACGTCCCAGAGGAAGAGTTCACCGCCGTGTTCCTGGCAAACTCAGCCCAAGGCAGGAGGTCAACCCAATTGTCTTGGTGGTCGGAGACATAGCAACGAAGGAATTGCTCCAAGGCCTGATTGGATCGTTCTGCGGCCCCATTGGACTGAGGGTGGTAGGCCGAGGAGAAGGAGAGATGAATCCCCAACTGGGAGCAAAAGGCGCGCCAGAACCTGGACACAAACTGACTCCCCCGATCCGACACAATCTCCTTGGGCAAACCGTGCAACCGGAAGACCTCCCTGGCAAAAATCGTGGCCAACTCTTGTGCAGAGGGTAACTTCTTGAGAGGAACACAGTGGCACATTTTGGAAAACCGATCCACAATCATGAGAATGACCGTATGGCCTCGGGATGCAGGGAGGTCCACAATGAAATCCATCCCCAGGTGTGACCATGGGCGCTCCCCGGTGGCTATGGGTTGCAGAAGGCCCAACGGAAGGTGCCGAGGGGACTTACTCTGGGCACAAACGGAGCATGCCGCTACATATGCGGCGATGTCGGAACGTAGGGAAGGCCACCAGAACAGACGTGAAACAGCCCAGGACAGCTGATTCTTTCCAGGATGCCCCGCGGTCTTGGAGTTATGGTAGGTACGCAACAACCGAGTGCGCAACTCCTCAGGCACAAAACATCTGCCGTTGGGTCTCCCAGAGGGAGCACCAGATTGAGCCGCCAAAATCTGCTCACCCAGGGGAGAGGTCAGGCTGGTGCGAATGGCGGCCAGGATCTGATTCGGAGGTATGACCGAAGTCGGAATCGACTCCTCCCTGGACAGCTCGGAGTACTGCCGTGATAAGGCATCCGCCCTGATGTTCTTGGAACCGGGTAGGTAGGAGACCACGTAATTAAAACGTGACAAGAACAGAGCCCATCTGGCCTGACGTGGTGTCAATCTCTTGGCCTCAGAAAGGTAGGTCAGATTCTTGTGGTCCGTCAGGATGAGAACCGGAACCACCGAACCCTCGAGCAAGTGCCTCCATTCTTTAAGGGCCTGCACGATGGCCAATAACTCCCTGTCACCAATCTGATAGTTGCACTCCGCGGAAGACAGTTTCCGGGAGTAAAACCCACAAGGAAGCAGAGGACCCTCTGGTGTTCTACGCTGAGACAGAAGGGCGCCTACTCCCGTCTCAGACGCGTCCACCTCGAGGACAAAGGGCAACCCAGGGTTGGGATGCGACAGAATCGGTGCCGACACAAAGGCGGACTTTAGGGCCTCAAAAGCTCGGATGGCCTCGAGCGGCCAGACCTGGGAATTACTGCCCTTCCTGGTCAGATCCGTGAGAGGCTTGGCCAGCATGGAAAAGTCCCTGATGAACTTCCGATAATAATTGGCGAAGCCCAAAAAGCGCTGCAGGGAACGAAGACCACTGGGCTGGGGCCACTGTAAGACAGCCGAAACCTTCTCAGGATCCATGGAGAACCCCTCAGCGGAAATGATGTAACCTAAGAAGGTTACCTGGGATCGGTGAAATTCGCATTTCTCAAGCTTACCGAACAGCTTGTTCTCTCGTAACCGTTGCAACACTCGTCTGACATCCAGAATGTGGACCTCCATGGATTCAGAATATACCAAGATGTCATCCAAATAGACCACCACACACTGTTGCAACAGGTCACGGAAAACATCGTTGATGAATTCCTGAAAGACTGCGGGCGCATTGCACAACCCAAAGGGCATAACCAAGGATTCATAATGACCGGTCCTGGTGTTAAACGCGGTCTTCCACTCATCGCCCGCCTTGATCCTTACCAGGTTATATGCCGCCCTCAGGTCGAGTTTGGTAAAAACCGTGGCCCCTTTAAGGCGATCGAACAGCTCGGAAATCAAGGGTATCGGGTAAGCGTTCTTGATCGTGATGCGATTGAGACCCCTGTAATCGATGCAAGGCCTCAACTCACCACCCTTCTTTTTCACAAAGAAAAATCCAGCCCCTGCCGGGGACGAAGATTTGCGAATGTGTCCGCGTGAAAGCGCCTCCCTCACGTACTCCTCCATGGCCTCATTCTCCGCTACCGACAGTGGATAGACTTTGCCACGAGGAGGAACGGCACCAGATTGTAACTCTATGGCACAATCGTATGGGCGGTGCGGAGGTAGGGCAACCGCGCGCACCTTATCGAATACATCCCGGTACTCCTCGTATTCAGGAGGCAACAGAGAGTCCGAGGAAGTACACAGCAACTTGACAGGCCCATGGATGCAACTAGCCCCACACTGTGGTGACCACGAGAGGATCTCGACCGATCTCCAATCGAAAGTCGGATTATGCTTCTGGAGCCAGGGGTACCCCAAGACCACCGAGTAGTGTGGAGACGAAATAACCTGGAGACAGACCGACTCTCTGTGAACGGCACCAATGGCTATCCCCACTGGAAGGGTCTCATGAGTCACGTGTGGCGGCAGAAGGGGTCTGCCGTCTATCGCCTCAAGAGCCAGTGGGGAACCTCGAGCCTGCAGAGGAATGGAATTGGCGGCAGCGAACCCACTATCAATGAACAAACCACCAGCACCAGAGTCCACCAACGCCTGGGTCGTCACCGAGCCCCCGACCCAGGAGAGGACAACAGTGATCAGTGGTTTGTCAACACGGGAAACCGGGGACGAGGAGACTCCACCCAAGATCTGCCCCCGACAGGATCTCAGGTACGAGCGTTTTCCCGGACGGTTCGGACATGCCAACCGAAAATGCCCACCGAGACCACAGTACATGCATCGGCCCTCGCGTCTCCGGAGTGCCCTCTCCCCCTCGGACAGGCGAGCAAACCCCAGCTGCATGGGTTCACCCCCAGACAAGTCATCCCCAGGAGGCGTGGGAGGAGAGGGAGGCACGGGTGGGACAGCAAACGTAGGCACCAATCTGTTAGAAGACCTCCGCAGGTTCTCCTTAAAGGAAGGTCTCTCCCTGAGTCTGGTGTCAATCAAAATCAGGAATGAAATAAGAGACTCAAGCTCAACTGGTAGGTCCTTAGCTGCAACCTCATCCTTCAAGGCATCCGAGAGACCATGAGAGAAAGCAGCGACCAGAGCCTCATTATTCCAGCCCACCTCTGCTGCCAGGGTACGAAACTCAATGGCGTATTCAGCTACGGATCGTGAACCCTGTCTGATGGACATAAGGAGCTTCGCAGCAGAGGCAGCACGAGCCGGCACATCGAATACCTTCCGAAGAGAAGCAACAAAACCGGAAAACTCGGCAACCACCGGATTGTTGTTCTCCCATAAAGGGCTGGCCCAGGCCAAGGCCTTGTCCGAGAGCAGCGAGATCAAGAAGCCCACCTTTGATCTCTCAGTAGGAAAGGCATGTGGCAGCAACTCGAAATAAATGCCCACCTGGTTAAGGAAACCTCGGCACTGAGTTGGCTCTCCCCCAAAGCGCTGTGGAAGAGGGGCAGAACCGGTCATACCCCGAAACACCGCAGGCGCAACAACAGGTGTCGGGGTAGACTCTGGCGCAACAACCGGAGCGGCAGTAGGAGCGAGCCCAGGAGCGACAACCGACCCATCGGCAACGGGAGCGAAATGAGCCGTGCGTTCAAGCAGGGTTTGCAACGCCACAGCGAACCGACCCAACAGGTGATCCTGCTGATCAAGTCTGGCAACCAGCGTGGGTAGCGAGGATGGCCCTGTACCGTCAGAATTCATGGCTTGGTCCTAATGTCACGGAACCATGAACCAGACGTGCAACAAGAGATAAGAGAAAATAAGAAGGCTTTATTGAAAATAAAGCTGTAAAGCAAAAGTCCAAAACGGATGGTGAAACCGAGCAGAGTCTTTGCGAAGCCAGAGGTCAGGAACCAGAAGGGTAGTCAGACGAAGCCAGGATCAGGAACCAGCAGGGTAGTCAGACGAAGCCAGGATCAGGAACCAGCAGGGTAGTCAGACGAAGCCAGGATCAGGAACCAGCAGGGTAGTCAGACGAAGCCAGGATCAGGAACCAGAAGCAGCAGCAGTCTTAGAAGCATGTGTACACAAGAGGACCAAGCAAGGAACTGAAGCCACAGACCTCCTATATATATGAGCCAGGCATCCAGCTCCTCCCAGTGGGAAGGAGGAGCCGCAGGGTGGAAGGCTACAAGAAACCCACAAACCAAGATGGCCGCCAGCACATGTCAAACGAAGGAGAACAGCAAGAAGGTAAGACCATGACACTGCTTAAACCACTAATACCTCTGTATTGGGAGAAACTATAGAAATGATTCTGGTGTTGTTTGAAACTTGACAGTCTAAAACCAGATTTGAATCACAGCATTATCTCCACTACATCTGCAGATATAGCTGTTAGAAATTGGGTAGGAAGTGAACGCAGGGGAAACCAGCTTTCAATTTCAACTGTTATCATTCCCTACCTGATTTCTAATAGCTGTATCTTCTATGTAGTGAAGATAATGCTGTGATTCTGATCTTAAACTGCCAGCTTTCAAAGACTAGAACCATCTTTAAAGCTGTTTCCAATCAGGAGGTATGAGTGGTTAAAGCAGCCCCCACCCCCCTCACTCTGCTACCCAAACTCTGCAGACAGTGAGTGCTCTCTGCTGAAAGCGTCATAGTTGCCTAGGCAATCCTGGTGCACTTCAGCTCCAGCAAGCCCTACAGAAATTGTTATACAGAATATACATAAAACAAGCACAAAAAAACACTGATCCATATAATAGTGTCTACAAAAATGTTTCACAATGTCTGCATAATTACCCCCTATTAGGTTTGTGTTATTGGATACTCAAGAATATTAGCTTTAGTTTTTTTAATTTTAGAATCAGAATTTCAATATAAAACAAGAAAATTGTATTAAAAAATACTGTTTTTATTCTTCTTGTGCAGATCACTGATCTTTAAACTGGGAAGGAACCGAAGAAGCAGCAATGCCTTTATTTAGAAATATCTAGACCGTTCCTTACAAGGATTGATGGCCAAGAGGCTTATCTCTTACTAGCTGGTTGCACATACTTTTCAACTTTGAAGGAAGATGAACGCCATTAAATGTGTGTTGGTTGGAGATGCTACTGTTGGGAAGACTTCACTTCTTGTCCGCTTCACATCTGAGACCTTTCCAGACACCTATAAACCAACGGTTTATGACAGTACAGGAGTAGATGTTTTCATGGATGGCGTCCAAATAAGCCTTGGACTTTGGGACACTTCAGGTAATGATGCATTTAAAAGTATTCGGCCCATTTCATTTCAGAATGCGGACATTGTTTTATTGTGCTTCTCCGTTGCCAATCATACTTCATTTCTAAGTGTGAGGAACAAGTGGATTGCCGAGGTCAAACAAAATCTCCCCCATATACCAGTGCTTGTTGTCGCCACACAGACTGATCAGAGAGAGCTAAACCACTTACGAGTGCCATGCATTAGCTCTGCAGATGGTAAACAGCTGGCACAAGATGTTCGAGCCAAAGGATATTTGGAATGTTCAGCTCTAAGTAACCGGGGAGTTCAGCAGGTATTTGAGTGTGCTGTGAGGACTGCGGTCAATCAAGCCAAGAAAAGAGAGAGACGAAAGCGTTTCTCTTTGGTCAATGAGTGTAAAATTATTTGAACTGCTGAACTTCCAGGACACATTTCCGCAACAGTGACAGAGTAAAATACTTTATATTCACCACCTTTTCATTGTGTTCTTGATTTTGAAATTCTTTAAGGACCCTCTATCTCAATTCTGAGCCATTCTCAGCCAGACGCACTGAAGAATTACAGGAAATATTTTTTGTATTTTGCTAAACATAAGTAACCTATTTATTTTACTTCTAAAAGATACAACATATCCACAAAATAAAATGAGAATATGAGTCAAAGTTACATACAAATTTCTCTCAACAGGAAGTAGTAGAGATATAAGTTCTATGTAGTTCAGGCAGTGGAACCAAATGAAAACCATGTGATGTGCATTGATCTGCTATTTGTATGTTTTTGTAAGAATAAATCAGTGCCACCTATGCACCTGGTGTTCTATTTATATGGGCCCAAATCAATATTCAGTCACCCATGAATAACTATATTTATATTAAAATGAATGTCCACCTTTAAGTGTGCTGATTAATTTCAGAATTTATTGTGGTCACAGCTTTGCGTTTCTGATAATGTGCTTGAAATCATTTCTATAGATGAGTTAAAGTGTACCTCCAATAATAAACAATGTTCCATAAATCAAAAGTACAAAGATAGGAAAGTGTGTCATATATCTTATTACAGAAAAACTCTCTTTCTCCACTTCTCAGACCTTTCTTTCTCTCCCCCATGCCTCCTGCACTTATCATTTTCTTGCAATTCGCTGACAAAATCCATACACATGTGGTAGAGAGAAGGCAGATTGTAGCTTCAAGGAGCTGTCTGTGAAGAGGGGAAAAGGAGGGGTAAAAGAGAACAGCTGCACAACTGTGTGCTGTGTATAGAAGACATCATAGCAGCTAACCTTCACCCACTCTGGAGCTCAGTTGAGGGAAAAACAGAGATACAGGATACGCAGATACTGATTTAAATAAAATCAGAATATATGTTATCACTCTTACAAATTTGACAGCTTATTCTGTATATTCATCTTAACTTATACATGATAAAATTCTGTCTGCTTGCAGTCACCACATGAGGGAGCTTAGGTGCATACTGTTTATATACAGTGGGATGCGAAAGTTTGGGCAACCTTGTTAATCGTCATGATTTTCCTGTATAAATCGTTGGTTGTTACGATAAAAAATGTCAGTTAAATATATCATATAGGAGACACACACAGTGATATTTGAGAAGTGAAATTAAGTTTATTGGATTTACAGAAAGTGTGCTATAATTGTTTAAACAAAATTAGGCAGGTGCATAAATTTGGGCACTGTTGTCATTTTATTGATTCCAAAACCTTTAGAACTAATTATTGGAACTCAAATTGGCTTGGTAAGCTCAGTGACCCCTGACCTACATACACAGGTGAATCCAATTATGAGAAAGAATATTTAAGGGGGTCAATTGTAAGTTTCCCTCCTCTTTTAATTTTCTCTGAAGAGTAGCAACATGGGGATCTCAAAACAACTCTCAAATGACCTGAAGACAAAGATTGTTCACCATCATGGTTTAGGGGAAGGATACAGAAAGCTGTCTCAGAGATTTCAGCTGTCTGTTTCCACAGTTAGGAATATATAGAGGAAATGGAAGACCACAGGCTCAGTTCAAGTTAAGGCTCGAAGTGGCAGACCAAGACAAATCTCGGATAGACAGAAGCAAAGAATGGTGAGAACAGTCAGAGTCAACCCACAGACCAGCACCAAAGACCTACAACATCATCTTGCTGCAGATGGAGTCACTGTGCATCGTTCAACCATTCGGCGCACTTTACACAAGGAGATGCTGTATGCGAGAGTGATGCAGAGGAAGCCTTTTCTCCACCCACAGCACAAAAAGTGCCGCTTGAGGTGGGCTAAAGCACATTTGGACAAGCCAGCTTCATTTTGGAATAAGGTGCTGTGGACTGATGAAACTAAAATTTAGTTATTTGGCCATAACAAGGGGCGTTATGCATGGAGGAAAAAGAACACAGCATTCCAAGAAAAACACCTGCTACCTACAGTAAAATATGGTGGTGGTTCCATCATGATGTGGGGCTGTGTGGCCAGTGCAGGGACTGGGAATCTTGTCAAAGTTGAGGGACGCATGGATTCCACTCAGTATCAGCAGATTCTGGAGACCAATGTCCAGGAATCAGTGACAAAGCTGAAGCTGCGACGGGGCTGGATCTTTCAACAAGACAACGACCCTAAACACTGCTCAAAATCCACTAAGGCATTTATGCAGAGGAACAAGTACAACGTTCTGGAATGGCCATCTCAGTCCCCAGACCTGAATATAATTGAAAATCTGTGGTGTGACTTAAAGAGAGCTGTCCATGCTCGGAAGCCATCAAACCTGAATGAACTAAAGATGTTTTGTAAAGAGGAATGGTTCAAAATACCTTCAACCAGAATCCAGACTCTCATTGGAACCTACAGGAAGCGTTTAGAGGCTGTCATTTCTGCAAAAAGAGGATCTACTAAATATTGATTTCATTTATTTTTTGTGGTGCCCAAATTTATGCACCTGCCTAATTTTGTTTAAACAATTATAGCACACTTTCTGTAAATCCAATAAACTTCATTTCACTTCTAAAATATCACTGTGTGTGTCTCCTATATGATATATTTAACTGACATTTTTTATCGTAACAACCAACGATTTATACAGGAAAATCATGACGATTAACAAGGTTGCCCAAACTTTCACATCCCATTGTATTGAGTTCAACAACAATACAGTATGCAGTAAAATCCAAAGCCCCAGTTAGTAGCTGCTGCAGGCAGAAAAAATGTTGTCATTTAACTATTTCATTGCAGGGGATTCTCTCGGGAGATCTGTACCAACAAAAAACACAGTTTGGACCTGCGTAAATATATTTCAATGCATTAATCACAACAAAATGTTGGATGTAAAGTATAGACTAGCGCTTTAAATTCAGCTTAAATTACTTAAAACTAAATTGTGCCTTCTTAATATGAGTTTGGAGCAGTTCTTCAAATGCATTTCTGAATGAGATTACTCAGTCTAAGAGAAAAGTTGTAATTTACTGGGAGTCTGTCACCTAAAAATTCAATACACCTAAACCTTATGCCTTCTAGTACTCCTTCCAGGTGATATCAACATGCCTTTTGTTTGTCCATCCATCCCAGTATCTCTAAGTAACTGCTTTTTATTCTTTATGGTAATTAGAGATTAGGTGCTCCCTGACCATGCCCTTCACTGCACCTTAGCTCTGCTACATTCCCCTCCCAGGCCCTCCCACATTTGTTTGATTGACAGGGCTAGACATGATGAGAAAACCAGGCCCTGTTAATCAAACAAGTGGGCCAGAACATATTCAAATATGCAAGAACTGGGGGACAAGCAAAAGGTATGCTTATAATACTTGGACGGAGTACTAGAAGGCATCTAGGTTTAGGTTGAAGTGTATCTGTCGTTTCAGTTTATTTTTTTATATTGTGTAGGGACAGGGATGATAAACATTTTTGTAATATACTTTGTAATATACTTTATTAGAGAAAGATGTTGCTTTGTACTACAAAATAGGGTGTAAAGAGCCTTCCTATCTGTCTTCAGCTTTCTACTGAGCTCTGAAGATGCCTGTGTGTAACATACAGAGGCACTACCCCAGTCCCTGACTATGTGCATGTGCCTCAACTATCACTGCACATCACCCTGCCTATCTGACTTGTTACACACAGGCATGTTCAGTGCTCAGTAGAACTGAAGACTGAAGACTGAAGACAGACTCTCCTTAACATCGCTCAGTTACAGCTTTGCTAAGAAACTTCTTTACATCCTGTTTTCTAGTACAAAGAAACATCTTTCCCTAAAAAAGTATATTACAAAAATGTTTAACATCCTTGTCCCCACTATGTATTAAAAATAAACTGAAATAATTACACTGCCAGTGTGATTTTTTAGGTGACAGATTTTGTTGAGGAAGCTATATATGAGTAAATTATTTTTATTTATTTATTGTCTATTATATGTTAGAGTTAGAGATAACTATACTTGAATTCTACTAAAGATCAGTTTCATGATGCCTGTCGCCAATCACAGGCCTCAGCGGTCACAGCACCTTGAACGGTACATCACTACTGTGACATAGCATTCAAGCTGTTGTGACCGCTGAGGCATGTGATTGGCTGCAGTGGTCATGGGACAATGCTTCTTCCCGGTCCTGCGAGAACAGAACGTGGCTGAGATCAGAGCAACAGTGGGACCACGGACAGGTGAGTGAGTTTCTCATGTTCAGGGAGACAAGGGAGAACACCAGGGGTTGTCAGCAACAAAAAGTTATAACATATCTCTTTCCGCAACTTCAATAATAATGCCCAGAAAGCATTAATCATGCAGAAGAAGAAAAGGTGAAAATATTTAAATTTTTATTTAAAAATGATAGTAAAATAAGTAAACCAGTAATACACAAATACTGTACATTAAAATTAATATGGTGAAAAAATAGTGTAAGGCATAGCATGTAAACTAGATAAAAACAGAAGGTGACAAAACCCAAGGGGGCCTGAAAGGGCAAGAAGACTCACATGGGTATATCAGTAAGTACAAATGTACAGGGTTAAAACATGAGAAAGAATCAAAAGCAGCAGTATGACCAGGGCACCGGCAACCAGGGCTCCCACCCATTCCAATACATTTCACTATGAATCTCCTATTCTAAGCTTCTTAGCAAAACGCATCAGGAGGGCTGGGGCCCTGGTAATATTGCTGATTTTGATTGTTTCTTAGATCTGTGCGGATTCAACTTTGTTATGTTTGTGTCTTACTGCTTTACTGATTTTATTGGTATTTCAATAAAGATGTACCGTATATATATTTTTATCTTTACTTGTCCTGCATGATTAACACTTTCTTGTAATATTTATTGAAGGGCACACATAAGGACTGTTACAGGTGGGGTTCCCTAATAAGTCTGTCATAGACGTCAGTAGAGAGGGGCACACTTAGCAGTGGTCATAAATCCATTGAACTCTGTTGAAACTGTGGCGGATGTGTTTTAGTAAAGGTGGGGGTCACTCATTGTATAAAATAATTGAGAGAAAGTAAAAGGCCCCCCCTGCGCTCCTATTGTTTAAATGTGTAGATCTATCCTTGTAGGAAGATCCCGCTGCTTACTGACTAACAAGGAGCTATTGTTCTCCTTAGGTTAGTATAAAAATGTGGTATATCACCCGTGGGTGATGTGGGACAGAAAGCGCTGGAGTACACAGTCAAGACAACTAATCCTTTGAATTGGCAATATCAGTCAGTGCCAGCCTGAGTAACTGGGCGGCTGGCTCTGAAAATGAGTGCTGTGAGGGTCGGTTGCTTTTATTGTGTAAAAGTGAGTGTGCTTTTATTGTGTAAAAAAACGATTTGATACATATGCAAATTAACCTGAGATGAGTCCTGCCCCTGACTCATCTCAGGTTAATTTGCATATGTATCAAATCGTTTTTTTTACACAATAAAAGCACACAGAGCTATGGGGACTGGGTATTGCGGATGTGCTAGCGGCCATCTAGCAACCCATGTCCTCAGCTCTATACCCAAAATCCTGGTGACAGGTTCCCTTTAACTTGTACAAAAAAAGAGCAAGGATTTAACAAGGTAAAAAAATCTCATTTTATTTGTTATAAATCACATGAACATTACAGGTGAGACTCAAAAGGGACAGAACATGGAGACTGGGCCACAAAAGGGCTCTGCAATGTGGAGAATCACAATGGGGGATAATGTGACCATATACAGCAGGTAACAGACAATAAACAGAAGCTGTGAACATTGGAGTAGTTGCGGGTGCAATTGCTGTCCCCTAGTGTTGAACAACTACCTAGCTCTTATTCACAGCGTCCAAGCAATGGATGCTGTAGGGTATAATTGGACGGTGCAATACTACTCATAAAGATGGCATATAACAATAACTGTAAGTCACTAGTCCCACCCTAATACAGATACCATGTTACCTACCCATGTTGCTGCTGAAAAATGGTGACACAGTTCCCCCACTGCTTCGACCTCAACACGTGTTTCGCCACGTAGGCTTCGTCAGGAGGTTCCCTTTAAGCTAGGCCCCTTTCCTGCTGAGCCACACACTGCGTGAGGCATAAAAATCATCAAAGTATCTAAATGTTACACACAGCATGGGCCCAAAAATTCAGGGTCAGTTTGATTACTGTGTGTGTATGCTCTGCTGATATATATATACAGTACAGGCCAAAAGTTTGGACACACCTTCTCATTCAAAGAGTTTTCTTTATTTTCATGACTATGAAGGCATCAAAACTATGAATTAACACATGTGGAATTATATACATAACAAACAAGTGTGAAACAACTGAAAATATGTCATATTCTAGGTTCTTCAAAGTAGCCACCTTTTGCTTTGATTACTTCTTTGCACACTCTTGGCATTCTCTTGATGAGCTTCAAGAGGTAGTCCCCTGAAATGGTCTTCCAACAGTCTTGAAGGAGTTCCCAGAGATGCTTAGCACTTGTTGGCCCTTTTGCCTTCACTCTGCGGTCCAGCTCACCCCAAACCATCTCGATTGGGTTCAGGTCCGGTGACTGTGGAGGCCAGGTCATCTGGCGCAGCACCCCATCACTCTCCTTCATGGTCAAATAGCCCTTACTTTCAAAGTTTTCCCAATTTTTAATTTCTTAAAGTAATTATGGCCACTCGTTTTTCTTTACTTAGCTGCTTTTTTCTTGCCATAATACAAATTCTAACAGTCTATTCAGTAGGCCTATCAGCTGTGTATCCACCTGACTTCTCCTCAACGCAACTGATGGTCCCAACCCCATTTATAAGGCAAGAAATCCCACTTATTAAACCTGACAGGGCACACCTGTGAAGTGAAAACCATTTCAAGGGACTACCTCTTAAAGCTCATCAAGAGAATGCCAAGAGTGTGCAAAGCAGTAATCAAAGCAAAATGTGGCTAATTTGAAGAACCTAGAATATGACATATTTTCAGTTGTTTCACACTTGTTTGTTATGTATATAATTCCACATGTGTTAATTCATAGTTTTGATGCCTTCAGTGTGAATCTACAATTTTTATAGTCATGAAAATAAAGAAAACTCTTTGAATGAGAAGGTGTGTCCAAACTTTTGGTCTGTACGGTATATATATATATATATATATGCCTGTTAAAATTATCAACTAAAAAAATCTTTATACCGACAATTGTTTTATGGAGCCTAAGAAATAATAAAGCCCTTTTTTATGTTTCAAAGAACATTTATTGGTATTTCAGTATAAGTAAGCAAAAACTTACAGTGATGATTGACAGAACATGTTAAATAGAACAATTACATCTCTTGGAGTTATACGTATTATTGATCGCCATTTTCCATACACCAAAATAACAGTGATCTACTTGCAAACAAGAGGAATAAATACAGTAATCCATCAGAGCTATGTTAAATCATAATGTTAAGGCAGGACTTATAAAGAAATACTATAGCGTAAATCTGAAGAATGGGAGGAAGACAGCCAAGGTTCCAACACCCTTTCAAAGGTAGAGAATAGTTGACATCTTTTCGCATAGGAGAATTCTATTAATCCTATCCAATACTGCTTGGAAGCTGAGCCAGTTAGAGCGCCATTTAAAAGCAATGTGGATTCTAGCAGCTAGTAGTATGAATTGGGATAGTTTGAATCTGGCATAGGTCAACCAGTAAGGTTTATCACCTAGAAGGCATAAAGGTAGTGTCAATGGATAGTTACAGTCTAGTACTGATGATAGCAAGTTTGTTGTTTGAGCCCAAAAGCGTTTAACAATAGGGCATGACCACCAAATATGTAGCATTGACCCCTCTTCATTACAGCCCCTAAAGCACCTAGGAGAAACCTCTGGGTATATACGGGAACGTTGATACCATCTGGAGGATGAGTATTCCTGCTGTAAGTCCTCCTCCCATGCTCTCATATAGGGTATCTTATCTCCTTCAGGGATAGCGTTGAGTGTCCCATATATCCTTGACAACAATCCTTGTCTATATAATGAATAAGTAATAGTACGTTCAAACGGGCTAAATTCTACGGTTTGATCCAGTGTTTGTAAGGCTCTTAAGAAAGAAAACACTTGGTTCATATTAAAGTATTCCCTGACAGGAGGTGAATATTTTTCTTTAAAATCTGCAAGGGAGATCAATTTACCTCTAATTAAGAATCTGTGTAGTATACAGAGACGGTTAGTTAGCCACTAAGCAAGATTGGAATGCTGGAGGCCCGGGGGGAATGCAGAATTTCCTAAAAGGTACATTAAAGGAGAAGGTTTGAATTGTAGTGCAAATTTGAATCTGACCAATCTCCAAAGTTTCAGTGAGTAGTATGACAGGAGGGAATTAGTGCGTATGGTGGGAGGTATAGGGTCAGTATTCCAAATCAGGGCTTTCCAAGTATAGGGGGTAATATTGGAGTGCTCTATTGCAATCCATAGAGGGTGTGTTTGTGGGTCTAGGTGAGTTAGGAACATTTGGGCTAATCTAGCTGCTTTATAATATTTCACAAAATCTGGGACTGATAGTCCTCCTTGTGACTTGTGTCTGCACATGGTTACTTTAGAAATACGTTGACGCTTGTTTGCCCAAATGAACCTAAGCACATTTCTCTGAATGGACCTCAGATCCTTTATGGGAACTGGTTCCGGTAGAGCCCTAAACAAATAAAGAAGTCTCGGGAGGATTACCATTCTGATACTATTTATCTTGCCCACCCATGAGGTCTGCAAGGAATGCCAGGAGTTCAAATCTTGACGTATCTTTCGGTACATTGGCAAGTAGTTCGTTTTATAAACCGCATCAAGTACATTTGGTAGTAGTACCCCCAGGTAAGAGATGTGTTGAGGTCTATATTGGAAAGGGAATTTTTGTAATAATAATGATCTGGTTGCAGTGGGGATGTTACATAGAAGCAATTCAGACTTGGTATGATTTATTGAGAGGCCCGAGGTTTTGGTAAAGGAGTCTAATAGTTTTAGAAGGGAAGGGAAGGGGATGATGGGATTGGTAATTTATAATAGTAAGTAATCTGCAAAGAGACTCAATTTAAACTTGGTCCCCCAAACCGATAATCCTTTGATGTCAATTTGGGATCTTATGTGGATTGCTAGTGGCTCAAGGGCTAATGCAAATAATGTTTGGGAAAGTGGGCATCCCTGCCTCAGTCCTCTTCCAATTGGAATAGGAGAGGCCAGAGTGGTAAGAAGTTTAAGACAGGCTTCTGGTTTGGAATAGAGTGCTTGAATAGCCATTAGAAAGGGTCCCCTAATTCCCATAGTTTAAAGGACTTTGTAGAGGTAAGGCCATGTGACAGTGTCAAAAGCCTTCAATATCCAGGGCCAGTAGTGCTAATGGAGTCTTCGTTTTATTAGAGACTTGTATGATGTTCAAGATTTTTCTAATATTGTCAGGTGCCTCTCTTCCCGGTATAAATCCTACCTGATCTTTGTGGATAAGATCTGGGAGTAATCTGTTGAGTCGACTTGCTAAAATAGAGGTAAAAAGTTTGTTGTCTATATTTAGTAATTATATTGGCCTATAGTTAGATGTGAGTAAAGGGTCTTTGTTAGGCTTGGGTATAACCGTAATTGTGGCTTTAAGGAATTCCTCTGGGGGCGCAGATCCGTGCATCAATTGGTTGCAGTAATTTGTAATATGGGGGATAAGCAAGGGGGAAATGTTTTTATAGTAAAGAGTGGAGTAACCATCTGGGCCTGGGGCTTTTTCTAATTTTTGGGACTTAATGGTGTGTTCCACTTCCTCCACTGACACTGGTTTACTTAATTCTGACTGAGATTCTGAGGTCAATACTGGTATACGTATTGACAATAGGAAATCATTCTCCTGTAATCCAGAGTCTACTCCAGGGGCAGAATAGAGTTGCTTGTAGTATTTTTGAAATGTTTTATAGATTGTATCCGGGTTAGAGGTGATTTGACCTGATCGCGTACGTATTTAGAAAACACGGTTAATCCGTTATTTAGCTTTGAGTTGGCTAGCTAGTAGTTTGTCTGGTTTGTTGGCGTATCTTTATTAGAAGGAGCCTGTCCAGCGGAGGGCTTTTTCCGTATTATTAGTGAGAATCATATTTAGTTGTTGTTTAACATCTATTATAGCTTTAAGGAGATACAACAACGGGGTTCGTTGATGGGCCCATACTAACTTATTCAATTTGGTTTCTAGACCCATCTGGGCCTGGGTTCGTTCCCGTTTTCGTCTGGAAGCTACACTTATCAATTTACCCCTCATGTATGCTTTGAGGGCTAACCACAATGTCATAGGGTCAATTTCCGAGGTTGCATTATCCGGGAAGAAGTTTGAAAGGTCATCCTGTAGCTGGGTGAGCAGGGCAGGGTGAGTCAAGAGGGACTTATTTAGCCTCCAAAAAAACGGAGTGCAACTTTGATTGGGAGCTGTAAAATCAGAGATGACCATATCATGGTCTGACCATGAAGACACAACATGTCTGGAATAAGACAAATAGGGGAGGAGAGTTGTGGATGCTAGAATCATGTCAATACGGGAATACAGTTGATGAGCTGGTAAGTAATATGTATAACTTCCTTGTGGGCCAATGTGTTCCCTTCAGGTATCAGCTAAGGAAAGGGATTGTAGGACGTGTTTAATCTTAATCTTGTTTACCTGAGCTATAGGACGTGGGGTTGTGGGGGGAGCTGAGCGATATAGTACAGGATGAAGAACAAAGTTGAAGTCCCCGCACCAAATTAATTTGTGGAATGAGAGTGGTTCAATTACACGGTTCATGCTTTCAAAAAAGGCAATGGGATCATCAGTAGGGGCATAAGCATTAACCAAACATAGGGACTCCTCCTTATAAGTCCCCACAATAATAACATACCTCCCATTTGGATCAATATATGACTGAGGTAGGGGTAAAATGCATTTCCTGCAAACAGATGACGTCGGGCGTATGTTTAAGATATATAGAAAAAGCTGTCTTTCTCTTTCTAGGGGAATTTAAACCCCTCACATTATGAGTTAATAGTTTACACATAGTGAAGATGTAAGAGCATACTCTTACTATTGGGAAAACGCCAAAGGTCATCCATTCTCAGGCCCGCCTCCAATCCAATGTTCCAGTCCACCACAGTACTCCCGCCGATAGTCATAAGTATAGTCTCCAAGAAAAAAACAACAATACAGATGAACATTAAAATGAAAGGAATAAACATAAAATGGTTTAATGAGCTGTTAAGCCCAGAACAAATAACAGTTGTAGATGGAATAGGTGGGGGGAGAATCAGCCATACAATAGCCGACAACACACACTCCCACTTAATCCCAGGGTTGGGGTCAACATGAAAATCCACGTTGTCGATTCCCTGTAATAATAGAACTGGCCCTATAAACATTTCTAGGTCATATTACAAGAAACCCTTTATATACGGAATAGAATAGAGCTGAACGACCCCATCACCACACTGGATATAGTGCAAAAAGTCCAGATGGTTCAGTTGATCCTTGTTCTGTTCGGACCGTTAGAGGCTGGAGGAACTTTGGTCCAAACTTTTACCGGTCGTTGCGGCATCGGTGAAGTGGATGATAAAGCTTGATATTCGCAGGGAATCCCTGCACGCTGCAATGCTTCAAGTCCCTCTGACGGTGAGTGGACCGTATGGAAGCGGGAATTCAATTGGAAAGTTACATTGAAGGGAAATCCCCATCTGTACCTTATTTGCGCTTTCTGCAAGGCCTGAGCGACCGGCCTCATCTCTCTTCGCCTGCGGGGCGTGGATGGAGCTAAATCCGCATAAAGGTTGACTGAAGCAGGGAGTTCAGGTAAGTCGGGAGTCCTCTTGCTGCTGCTCAAATTTTATCCCTCGTTTCTGGATGATGGAACTTGAGGATTATATTACTTGGGAGATTCGAGTTGCGTGGTTTCCCCAGAGCCCTGTGAACCCGGTCCATCTTCAGGAGATTAATAAAGCCCTTTTTTAAGATGTATTTCTCCCTCCCCTTTCTCCAAAACATTAATCTCATCAAGACCAGTACATATGAAAATGGAAGGGATTCCACTCAGCAACCAGTCAGGTTGCTGCTTTCATTTTCTAAAAATCCATGGAATCTGAGTGGTTGCCATAGGCAACCTCTGCACTCTATCTTTGTGCTAGGTTTGATACATCTAGTCCATAGTTTTCACGTTAAAGAGGACCTGTCACCGCTCCTGACACCGCTCCTGACATGTCTGTTTTAATAGCTTGATGCATTCCCCATGTAATAACAATTCTGGAACATCTATTCTTATGGCTGTATGTTGTGCCATTCCTTTATTATTTCTTCTAGAAGTTATAAATGAATTGCTAGCAGTCTGCAGTAAGGGTACAGAGGGGAGGTAACCAGTTGGTGTTGTGTACCTGCACAGTCTGAAAATGGCAGCACTGGTTGGATAGAGTGAGTATGTGCAGGGACACCCCCCTTCCCCCCAACTTGTTACCTCCCCTCTGTACCCTTACCGCAGACTGCTAGTAATTCCTTTATAACTTCTAATAGAAATAATAAAGGAATGGCACAACATAGAATCATAAGATTAGAAGCCCCAGAATTGTTGTTACATGGAGAATGCATGAAGCGATTAAAACAGGCATGTCAGGAGTGGTGAAAGGTCCTCTTTAACATTACAGCATGCCATCATAATTTAGAATAACACAATCTTTCCAGAATCATTCATTTATACCATGAGAAATATGAGGGAGATTTATCATGTCCCTTTGTTTCTTTTTGGCATAAAAAAGTTACAAACCTTGTGTTAGATAAATGTTCCCCATTGTCTTTTTCATTGAAAAAAATACATTCTGCAAAATCTACTACACACATGGCGGGGGCTGAATGCTATTCTTTATGTGTTGGTGCTGCTTGTAATATTGTAGCCATCTGGTGTGTTGATCTGATTGGGGTGTGAACCAAACCTTGCGACTTTTTTTAAAACTTTTTCTAGCATGCAGGAACTGATAAATCTCTCCCCAACCTTTTTTGGTTCCAGATCCTTTTTTTAGATATTTTGCGCGTAAAGTGGTAACATTCCTTTTTTTCTTTAATTTCTGGGGTAACCAACATTTTTATTTCTTTATTTATTTTTTGCAGCATTTTCTTTCATGACACATAGGACTGTTTCTTAATACATTTTTTATTGTTTATTTTCTTGTTAAGCTTATTTAGGTAAAGTATACAAAATGTGAAAACTTTTTTTGCTATATGTATGAAATGTATATATTTGATATGTCACATATGTGCATTACATAAAATTCTTGCCCAATGCAATAACTCATTACAAACAGTAGATTACACTTTTTCCTGTAGTAGGACTGAATGCTCATGCAAAGATGGGGAAGGAAGTGGGGCCTGCGGTTGTCAGAGACATAACCAACATCTTTATGAAACTCTGTTACCAAATGGCTTTGTGTCTCTCCACTAAGTTTCAGTCAGTGATGGATGTCTGAAGCAGTCTGTAACACTTTAGCCAAACACATTCACCCCTGCAGAATTGTAAGCCCGTAAAGTGGCTCTATACATAAAAGGCTATGGACACCTTTGAAGGACATTCTACTTATTTTGGGCTAAAAATAATTTTTAATGCTTTTATTAAAAAAAAAAAAAAAAAGAGTTTTTTTATCACCTTTGACTTTCCAGTGCATCTGCAAACTGTTGCTTTCTGCTTCACAGTAAATCCATCAGAGAGCTGTTCGGACAGTTCAGTCTGTAGCCCTTATCTATGAACTCCTGATAGCTCATACACACTCCATTAAGCTAAATTCTAATCAATTTGTTAGGCCCCTTTCACACGGGAATGAGGTGAACGCATTTCACCCGCACTGAATCTGGACCCATTAATTTCTATGGGGCTGTGTACATGAGCGATTTTTTTCACGCATCACTTGTGCGTTGCGTGAAAATTACAGCAAGCTCTATATTGGGGCACGCAACGCAGGCCCCATAGAAGTGAATGGGGCTGCGTGAAAATCGCAAGCGGATGCATTGCGATTTCCACGCATGGTTGCTAGGTGACGATCGGGATGGGGACCCGATCTTTATTATTTTCCCTTATAACATGATTATAAGGGAAAATAATAGCATTCTTAATACAGAATGCTAGGCAAATTAGGGATGGAGAGGTTAAATATTTTTTTTTTAACTCACCTCATCGACTTGTTCGCGCAGCCCGGCTTGTCTTCTTTCTTCTTCTTTCTGGACCTGGAAGAAAAGGACCTTTGGTGACGTCACTGTGCTCATCACGTGGTCCATCACCATGGTGATGGACCACGTGATGGACCATGTCATGAGCGCAGTGATGTCACCAAAGGTCCTTTTCTCCCAGATCCTTAAAGAAGAAGAAAGAAGACAAGCCGGGCTGAGCGAACAAGTGGATGAGGTGAGTTTATTATTCTTTTTATTTTTTTAACCCTTCAATCCCTAATTTACTTAGCATTCTGTATTAAGAATGCTATTATTTGCCCTTATAACCATGTTATAAGGGAAAATATTAAAATCTACAGAAGACCTAACCCAAACCCGAACTTCAGTGAAGAAGTCCGGGTTCGGGTCTGGGTACCACATTCAGTTTTTTCTCACGCGTGTGCAAAATGCATTGCACTCGAGCGGAAAAAACTGAAGAACGCAACGCAATAGCATACAATACTCACACCCACTCGCAGGCAAAATCGCACGATTTTCCCGCAACGCACCTGCATCCTATCCAGTTCTCACACGCGACGCCCATGTGAAAGAGCCCTTGAGAATTTAGTTTGAATGAGTGTTGATGAGATGTTCGGGCTGTATTTGTCACGGGTGAAGTTTTCAGATAGCTGAAACTTATGAATAAACGAGCGACTGGCTTGATCCCAAACTAAGGAGCTTATAGGTGAGCCCTATAAAACCCTAAGAGCTCTCCCTGACTGCTCTGCACATGCAAGGGTCTCGATGGTAGACGATTGCATGCCCATGTACCTAAGTCTGTGTGACACCTGAAAACCCTATAATAGTGAGGGGACACGACCACCGGCTCCCTGCACTTTATACGGACGGAGTCAGGGTCACCTAGAATCAAGCCAGCAAGGAAACACAATAAAGTAAAGGACTTATCTGAGCAAACAGCAGAAGCAGCCTCCAGCAGTGAACACTTCATCCAGGAAAAAGTATAAACCACAAAGTGAGGCAGTATGGGAGAAAATATAAAGGAAGACGATTAGTCTAAATAAGTGACACCTGGCAGAAGGAAAGGAGATGAGAAAGTGAAACCAAAACAAAGAACATCTGCCAGACCTTCTCACAGAACTGGCGGTGACAGTATTACACCAACAGATTATCTGACCAATTTCTGTCCAATCAGACCAATAGTTGGTGTGTGTATATGACAAAAGATCTGTGTGTGTAAACAGCCATCTGACCAATGATTGGTCAGTAAATCTGTCAGATAATCTGTTGGTGTGATACAGCCCATAGGAAAGCACAGGTAAGGGTGGGTTCACATCAGCGTTATGGATTCCATTATGGCTTTCCGTTATAACATGGTTATAATGGAAAATAACGAAATCCATAAGACAAAAGTCAAAACGGTTTCCATTATGCAGATGTCCAGACCTGCATAACGAAAATGGGACAGATCCGTTCTGCTGCCCATAGACTTGTATTATGATGGAATGCAAAACGGAAGCATTTAAAAGGCATTCCATTTTGATCCATCATAATAGAAGTCTATGGGAATCATAACGGATCCGTCTGGTTCCCGATGTAATGACCGGCGTCACGCACAGGGAGGGAAAAGGGAGAGCCCTGCCCAAGGGAGAGGGTAAGGTGGTGACCCCTGACTCACCTTGCAGCTGGCACCTGACTGCCCTGACGTCCCTAGACGGGTTCCTCACCCGTGCGGCGATCACGTGCCTAAACCCTGGCTTTCCCTGAAATGAGCCCTAGATAGTGAATGGGCCGGTGGGATCGCTAGTCCGCACCACTGAACTAAGAGGGAAACACCAGGGAGAGGACAGACAACACAGACAAACACATACACCCAGGTGGGCGACCACAGCAGTCCACAAAGGTCCAACAGGGATCCGGAGGGTAGCGTTCTGGATCAACAACCAGAGAACGCAGTAACACAGCTCCAGAGGGTCAGAATAGATGTCCAGGCAGGAAGCTCTATATCTGGCAACCAGAGAAGTGTGAGAGGGGAATATAAGGAGGTTTGGGAGTGCTGGACTAGGAACAGCTGAGGAGAAGGAGCTACGGATCCCTGAGTGAGCCAAAAGGGTTTGCAAAGCAAACCCAGAAAGCTACAATAAGGAAACAGCCCTATTTTACATAGAGCGCGCAGCCAACCGCTGCGACCTCCTGACCCCGGGTACAACGGAGTCAGGCGTGGCTCTTGACACCCTCGTGACAGTACCCCCCTCTCTACGAGGGGCCTCCGGACACTCAGGACCAGGTCTCTCAGGATGAGAGGCATGAAAAACCCGAACTAGCCTGTCGGCGTTTACCTCAGACGCAGGAACTCACATTCTTTCCTTGGGACCGTAACCTCTCCAATGCACCAGATATTGAAGAGAGCGGCGGACCCGACGAGAATTAATAATTTTGGATATCTGAAATTCTAGATTACCATCCACGACAACAGGAGGGGGTGGCAGCGGTGACGGTTCTAGAGGTGGAACATATTTTTTGAGTAACGACTTTTGAGTAACGAAAGACATTATGGATTTTAAAAGTCTGAGGTAACTCCAGGCGAAAAGCCATGGGATTGATGATGGCTACAATTTTGTAAGGACCAATAAACCTAGGACCCAGTTTCCAAGAGGGAACCTTCAATTTGATATTCCTAGTAGACAACCACACATAGTCATTCACTCCTAGGTCCGGACCTGGCGACCGTCTCTTATCAGCCATGCATTTGTATTTACCTCCCATATTTTTCAAGTTAGCTTGCACCTTCTGCCATACCGATGAAAGAGATGACGAAAACCGTTCCTCTTCGGGAACCCCAGAAGACCCCCCCTCTTTGAAAGTACAGAATTGGGGATGAAAACCATATGCACCAAGAAATGGTGACTTGCCAGTGGATTCCTGACGACGATTATTTATGGCAAACTCAGCTAACGGTAAATATGATGACCACAACTCTTGGTTTTCAGACACAAAACATCTTAAATATGTCTCCAGGTTTTGGTTGGTACGCTCATTCTGTCCATTCGACTGAGGATGGAAAGCTGAGGAAAAAGACAAGTGTACCCCCAAACGGGAACAAAAAGCTTTCCAAAATTTAGAAATAAACTGGGTTCCCCGATTCAAAACAACATCGGAGGGGACCCCGTGAAGCTTCACGATCTCACTGACGAATACCTGAGCAAGAGTTTTAGCATTAGGTAGTGCGGGTAACGCAATGAAGTGTACCATTTTGCTAAACCTGTCCACTACTACCAAAATAACTGTTTTACCCGCAGACAAAGGTAAGTCAGTGATAAAATCCATTGACAGATGTGTCCATGGTCTATTGGGAATGACGAGTGGTAATAGAGACCCTGCAGGATGTGTATGTGAAACTTTTGCGCGCGCACAGGTAGAACAAGAAGACACAAAATCCAATACATCCTGACGCAACCTTGGCCACCAAAAACGACGAGACAATAGCTCCAAGGTTGCTTTACTACCCGGGTGCCCAGCAAGTGCCGAATTATGATGTTCCTTTAATAATTCGAAACGTAGGTTCAACGGTACAAACAATTTCTCTGAGGGGCAAGAGACCGGGCGTCCCCCTGGGCCTCTAACACCCTCCCGTCCAGAACAGAGTTTACCCCAGAAACAACCACTCCTCTTTGAAGAATGGGCACCGGATCACTCACATTACCCCCTCCAGGGAAACAACGAGATAGTGCATCAGCCTTGGTATTCTTTGCCCCAGGACAATAGGTAATCACAAAGTTAAACCTGGTAAAAAATAGCGACCACCTAGCCTGTCTAGGGGTGAGACGCTTAGCTGATTCGAGGTACAGAAGGTTTTTGTGGTCCGTAATCACAGTGACGGGGTGGACTGCCCCCTCTAAAAAGTGACGCCACTCCTCAAACGCAAGTTTAATAGCTAACAGTTCCCTATTGCCAATATCGTAGTTCTTTTCTGCTGCAGATAGTTTTTTAGAAAAGAAAGCACAAGGACGCCATTTGCCAGGAGACGGACCCTGAGACAGTACAGCCCCCACTCCCACCTCTGATGCATCGACTTCAACAATAAAAGGCTGAGAGACATCAGGTTGGACTAGTACAGGTGCTGAGGTAAACCTCTCTTTTAGAGAGGAAAAAGCAACTTTAGCGGCGTCAGAACATTTAGAAAAATCAGTCCCCTTCCTAGTCATGTCAGTAAGGGGTTTTACAATAAGTGAATAATTTTTTATGAATTTCCTATAGAAATACGCGAAGCCCAAGAACCGTTGTAGTGCTTTGAGGTTCTCAGGAAGATCCCAATCCAAAATTGCCTGGACCTTCCTAGGATCCATACGGAAACCTGAAGCAGATAAAAAATAACCTAGGAATTGTATCTCCTGAACGGCGAAGACACATTTTTCAATTTTAGCATATAATTTATTCGTCCGTAGGACCTGCAGTACTTGTCTGACATGCACCTCATGTGTTCTCAGATCAGACGAATAAATTAAAATATCATCTAGGTATATTACCACAAACCTGCCGATTAGATGACTAAAAATGTCATTAACGAAATGTTGAAAGACGGCAGGAGCATTGGTCAGACCGAAAGGCATAACTAGATTTTCATAATGCCCCTCAGGGGTGTTAAAAGCTGTCTTCCACTCATCCCCCTCCTTAATATGAATCAGATTGTAGGCCCCCCTAAGATCAAGTTTGGAGAACCACCTAGCACCCGCAATCTGGTTAAACAGGTCAGGAATGAGAGGAAGAGGGTATGGGTCTCGGATGGTTATCCGATTTAATTCGCGAAAATCTAGGCAAGGACGCAGGCCCCCATGTTTCTTTTTAACGAAGAAAAACCCTGCAGCCACGGGTGAAGAAGAGGGTCTGATGTGTCCCTTAGCCAAACTCTCGGAGATATAATCTTTCATGGCTTGTCTCTCTGGACCTGAAAGATTATATAACCTGGTCTTGGGTAATTTTGCGCCGGGAATAAGGTTAAACGGGCAATCATAAGGACGATGAGGTGCTAACTTCTGACAACCCTTTTCAGAAAAAACGTCCTCAAAATCCGAAATAAATGTAGGCAGGGTAGTTATGGAGGCGACTAAGCAATTGCTATTTAAGCAATTTTCTTTGCACTGCTCACTCCACTCCAATATCTCCCTGGCCTGCCAATCCACCACTGGATTGTGCGTTACCAACCAGGGAAGACCCAGCACTACCGGAGTGGGAAGCCCCTCCAGAACATAACATGAAAGCATCTCGTTATGGTGGTCCCCTACCCGAAGGTGTAAATTATGAACAATGTGGGTGAGGTTTCTCTGAGACAGAGGAGCAGAATCAATAGCAAATATGGGAATAGGTCTCTGTAGCGTACAGAGAGACAAACCCATAGTGCGGGCAAAATGGGCATCTATCAAATTTACCCCTGCTCCACTGTCTAGAAAGAAAGAAATAGTCTCTGTCTTATCACCAAAAACAATAACCGCTGGCAACACAAATTGCGATGTACGTATGGAGGAAAGGTATACCCCCCGGCTGACATCCTCCACACAGCCTGGGGTTAGTAGTTTTCCGACGGTCTTTTGTTTCTGAGGAAAGAAGGACAGACATTAATGAAATGACCCCTCTCCCCACAAAAAAAAACAAACCCCACGCCTACGGCGAGCCACAGGAGGACGGATCTGACGAGTAGTTCCTCCTAGCTGCATAGGCTCGTCTAAGTCCGTACAGACTAACTGCTGCTTGGGAGGGGTTACCAATGGCTCCGGTTTTTTCAACCTGTCCCTAAGGCGTCTATCTATTCTGATAGAAAGGGACATAACCGCATCAAGGGAAAAGGGGGTCTCATATAATGCAAGCGCATCCTTAACCCTTTCGGATAACCCAGAGCAGAACTGACTCCTGAGAGCCGGGTCGTTCCATTGGGTATCCGTAGCCCACCTACGGAAGTCAGAGCAATATTCCTCTACCGGCCGCTCTCCTTGTAGGAGTCTCCGTAATCTTGATTCAGCCAGTGCGACTCGGTCAGGGTCGTCATATATGAGACCCAAGGCCCTGAAAAACTCATCTACTGACCGAAACGCCTGGGAATCAGTAGGCAAAGATAACGCCCAGGACTGCGGGTCCCCCTGCAGCAGGGAAATAACAACCCCCACCCGCTGTTCTTCATTACCAGAGGAGTAAGGGCGCAGTTTAAAGTATAATTTACAGGCCTCACGGAATGTCAAAAACTTGTCCCTTCCCCCAGAAAATCTGTCAGGGAGAGGGACCTTGGGTTCCGCAACAACCTGGTTACCAGTAGCAACCGCTGGGCTTGCGGTCTGTTGTAATTGCTGCTGTTGCTGGAGGACCGACACCCTAAATCCTGCCACCTCCAAAGACAGGCCATGAAATTGTTTGGACAGAGCAGCAATTTGATCCATACTGGATTCTAAGTAGGTAAAAATGTTTTTGTTTTTTTTACCTACACAAAAATAAGGGCCAAATATAATGTAATGACCGGCGTCACGCACAGGGAGGGAAAAGGGAGAGCCCTGCCCAAGGGAGAGGGTAAGGTGGTGACCCCTGACTCACCTTGCAGCTGGCACCTGACTGCCCTGACGTCCCTAGACGGGTTCCTCACCCGTGCGGCGATCACGTGCCTAAACCCTGGCTTTCCCTGAAATGAGCCCTAGATAGTGAACGGGCCGGTGGGATCGCTAGTCCGCACCACTGAACTAAGAGTGAAACACCAGGGAGAGGACAGACAACACAGACAAACACATACACCCAGGTGGGCGACCACAGCAGTCCACAAAGGTCCAACAGTGATCCGGAGGGTAGCGTTCTGGATCAACAACCAGAGAACGCAGTAACACAGCTCCAGAGGGTCAGAATAGATGTCCAGGCAGGAAGCTCTATATCTGGCAACCAGAGAAGTGTGAGAGGGGAATATAAGGAGGTTTGGGAGTGCTGGACAAGGAACAGCTGAGGAGAAGGAGCTACGGATCCCTGAGTGAGCCAAAAGGGTTTGCAAAGCAAACCCAGAAAGCTACAATAAGGAAACAGCCCTATCTTACATAGAGCGCGCAGCCAACCGCTGCGACCTCCTGACCCCGGGTACAACGGAGTCAGGCGTGGCTCTTGACACCCTCGTGACACCCGATATGCAAGATGGAAAAAAAAGTCCTGTCGACAGGACTTTTTTGTCCGTTCTACCTAACGAAAACGGGAGGGATCCGTTATGATTCCCATAGACTTCTATTATGACGGAAAGCAACACGGAATGTATTTTGTTTCCGTGTCCGTTCCTATTTTTGCGGATTGAACGAGGACCCATTTATTTCAATGGGTCCGCAAAAAATGCGGACAGCACACAGTGTATCCGCATCCGTCTGTCTGTTCCATAGCCCTGCAAAAAAAATAGAACATGTCCTATTCTTGTCCGTTTTGTGGACAAGGATAGGCATTGTTACAATGGATCCGCAGAAAAAACAGATGTCATTTGTTTAGTTTTTTTGCGGATCTGCAAATTGCGGATCGCAAAAAACATACGGTCATGTGAATCTACCCTAAGCTGTCAGAGCAGCTCTCTGAGAGATTCAGTGAGAAGGTGAAGCAACAGTCTGCAGATGCACTGAAAGTGAAAGCTGTAGAGGAAAAGCTGTTGATTTTTTTTCATTTTATAAAGACCATTAAAATTATTTTTGGCCTAAAATAAGCAGAGAGCAATAATAACAGAAAAAAAATGCCCCAAAGGTGTCCGTAGCCTTTAACTAGCTCAAGACTGGGTCATTTACCTCCTTTCCTGACAGACACGTTCTGATTTTTAGTACATGTGTCTTTGAGAGTCATACTTTTTTTTTCTGTTTGGTTATGTAAATACGTTTTGCGTCTTTTTTCAGTGATATATGGGGCTTTATTTTTATGTCATTTACATGTTAGTATCTATTTATTTATTTTTATACCCAGGAAAATGTAAAAAAAAAAAAGGGAAAATGAATCAGGCAACTAAAATATATACCGTATTTTCCGCCCTATAAGTTGCACCGGCCCATAAGACGCACCTAGGTTTTAGAGGAGGACAATAGGAAAAAAATATTTTTCATTAGAACTCAGATCAGACCACCAATCAGACCCCCAATGTTAATCAGACCTCAGCTGACAGCCCCAATCAGACCCCTAATTTTAATAAGACCCTCAATCAGACCTCAGATCAGACCCCCATGCCTCAGATCATCCCCCAGCCTCATGTATGCAGCCTGCAGCCTCATGTATGCAGCCCCCAGCCTCATGTATGCAGCCTGTAGCCCCCAGCCTCATGTATGCAGCCTGTAGCCCCCCCAGCCTCATGTATACAGCTTGCAGCCGCCAGCATCATGTATGCAGCCTGCAGCCCCCAGCCTCATGTATGCAGCCTGTAGCCCCCCCAGCCTCATGTATACAGCTTGCAGCCGCAAGCATCATGTATGGAGCCTGCAGCCACCAGCCTCATGTATGTAGCCTGTAGCCCCCTAGCCTCATGTATACAGCCTGCAGCCCCAGCCTCATGTATGCAGCCCACAGCCTCAGATCAGACAAAATAAAAAAACTTTTACCTCTCCTGCTCCTGTATGCCGCCGCTCCTCACTGCCCTCGATCTTCTTCCTCCTGCTGTCGGCTGTGCTGTGAACTTGTGCGCGCACAGCATGAGATCACAGAGCGCCCTCACGCTGTGCGCAGCCACAGCACAGCCGACAGCCGAAGACCAGAAAGCGGTGAGTACAGAGCCACACCGCTTCTCGGTCCTCCGGTCCTAATGAGCGCTTCCATAATGGAGGCGCTCATTAGTATTCACCCAATAAGATGTAGCAACATTTCCCCCCCGCTTTGGGGTGAAAAATACGGTATATTTTTTTAATTGTGCGAAAAATTTAAGAAATCCAGCTCCACTTGGATAAAAGGAAAACTTTATTTTGCTTGCGGTAAAATCTCATCCAATAGTTACATGTCTTGTCTACGCGTTTTGGGCTACCAGAGACAATTCCAGCCCTTCCTCATGACACAGTAAGACATTAAAAGTGGCACCTTTTAAAGGGGAAACTGCACCTGTCTTCACTAATTGTGTTCACATGACTGCAAATCCCCTCAAAGGAAAGCCACACCTTTAAACAACTCTTCTCATGAGAATAACCGAAGAAAGAAACCATATGATACATAGTAAAATAAACTATGCAATAAAACACAAAAGGTATATACTGGCTTGGAAATTTATAAAAATCTAATAAAAGGAGAGGTTGTATTCCTAAAAAGGGGGAAAGCTATAGAGACTCTAAAAATATAAATTATTGTTGCAGGATTAGGTCCAAACGTTTATTCAAACCATCTGGTTGACGTGTATTTAATGCAAAAATACAGAAGGATTCTCTATTTAATAATTTTCTTCTGTGGTCTCCTCCACGTTTGGGCAAGAAAACTCTTTCTATGCCTTGTATCACCATATCCGATGTGTCCCCACCATGGCAAACAGCAAAATGCAGACTAGCTGCAGATACATTGCAGTTGCCATGGTGGGGCACATCAGAAATGTGTTTGCGTATTCTAGTTTTGATGGCATTGATAGTGCAACCCACATACTGCAACTTGCATTTTTTACATGTAATTAATTAAACTGCATGAGTGGTGTTACAGTTAAGATACGATTTTATTTAAAATACTCTATTGTTTGAAGCTGAGACAAAAGTCTTGGAGATAGACATATGCATGCAACAGATGCACTTATGATGTCCACACCTGTAACTCCCTTTGGTCTTAAGCCAGACTGGTTGCGATTTTTTATTTTCCTGGTATAGACTAGGGCTGACATAGTTTGCGATAGTGGGCGCTCTTCTAGCTGCACATTGGACCCTATCTGCAACTATGTCAGTCCATTCTTTATCATATGCCAGGACAGGAAAATGTTTTTTTTATGATACAACATATTTGTTTAAACTCTGTACTATATTGTGTAACAAACAGATTATTCTTCCTGTTACTATTCCTTTTAGAGTTTTTGTTGTGATTTTTATTTCTGTTAGTAACTGTATTACGGGGTGCAACCCCCTTCAACACATTTTCCTGTCCTGGAAAAAACAGGGATCCTCTTTCAATAGTTGAAACCTGTTGTATTGCATCCTCAACTTGTTTAGTGCCATAAGCTCTTTTATATAATCTGTGATAAATATTTTCAGCCTCAATCATGAAACTTTTTTCATCCGTGCAATTTCTTCTTGCACATATTATCTCACCTCTTGGTATATTGGCTATGACATGTTTAGGGTGACATGATGTGGCGTGTAGTGTAGTATTCCCTGCCATGGGTTTTCTATAAGTACATGTGAAGACTTGATTGGTGGAGGGATCCCCCCTCAGGCGCAAATCCAAAAAGAAAACCTCCCGCATATCATGGTGGACACTGAAAGGAATGGTGTCCACACAGGAGTTGATATACTGTAAACACAGAAGGATGGTATGGCCACCACATCACCCGTCCAGATTAGGATCAGGTCATCGATGTAACGGCCATACCACCTGATATGATTCCAAAAAGGGTGGGTGTCGATGAGGAGAAAGCTCCTCTCCCACCATGCCATAAAGATATTGGCTATGGAGGGAGAGAACTTGGCCCCCATCGGCACCCCCGATACCTGAAGATAAAACTTATGGTTGAACATGAAGAAGTTGCGCCTGAGGAGGAAGTCCACCACCACAAGTACATATTCCTGCAAGCCTGCAGTAATATTCCCGTATGTCTTCAGGAACCAAGCCAAAGATCGCATGGCCAGTTCATGTGGTATATTAGTATATAAAGACACAACGTCCGCGGTGATCCACACATAATTCGAGGACCATTCAATATTCTCAACTATCTGTAGAACGGACGCCGTGTCTTTAAGAAAACCAGGTATAAGAGGTATAAGCAGTTGAAGTATGGAGTCAACCTATTGGGAGATTCTCTCAGAGAATGACCCAATGCCTGCTACAATGGGCCTAAGAGGAGGTGGAAAAACATCTTTGTGTGACGGGAGATGCAATATATTCGGATTCCCTATTAGTCAGGAACCCTGATTTAGTTCCCAGCTTCAGTATATCTTTCAGTTCCCTCTGAAAATATGGGAGGGGGTTGTCGCTTAGGGTAACATACACAGTGATGTCACTGAGCATGGATTCAATTTGGGTCCTGTACTGACCACTGTCTAATACGACAACCCCACCCCCTTTATCAGATTCTTTTATCACAATATCCTCCCTTGATTTCATATCTTGTAAAGCCTTCATTTCTTTTTTGGTTACATTATGAATACCAGCAGAACTCAAATTAATTTGATCATGTAATAAGACCAAATCACGCTCCACCAATTCCTGGTATCGATCCAGTGCTGGGGATCTGGATTGGATCAGATAGAAATCCCGATTTTTTGTATATAAGTGCAATGACCTATTGTACAATTCCAGATCACCCAGAAATGTGTTTGATTCCTGAAGTTCACATGCATGCATCATTTCATAGAAACTCATGTTCCCTACAATATGGGAGCTTACATTATCATAAACAGACAGATCACTCGTGGATGTCACAGAGTGATCCACGTCCCCAACCCCAGCAACACAGTCATCATCACCACCTACCTGAAAGTGTCGCCGGAGAGTGAGGGCGCGGGCCATTCTGTTGACATCCAGGAGCGTCCTGTATAGATCAAATTGACAGGTGGGAGAAAAAGTTAACCCTCTTTTGAGTACACTAATATCATCAGCTGATAGTATAGAGGCGGACAAGTTGATCACTTGGAGTTCATCCTGTCCTTTTTGTATCTCACTGGATACCGGCGGTTTTCGATGTTTCCGACCCGCCCTCCGTTTTTTTAATTATTAAATAGAGAATCCTTCTGGATTTTTGCATTAAATACACGTCAACCAGATGGTTTGAATAAACGTTTGGACCTAATCCTGCAACAATAATTTATATTTTCAGAGTCTCTATAGCTTTCCCCCTTTTTAGGAATACAACCTCTCCTTTTATTATATTTTTATTAATTTCCAAGCCAGTATATACCTTATGTGTTTTCTTGCATAGTTTCTTTTACTATGTATCATATGGTTTCTTTCTTCGGTTATTCTCATGAGAAGAGTTGTTTAAAGGT
Source organism: Bufo bufo (assembly GCF_905171765.1). Taxonomy (NCBI): domain Eukaryota; kingdom Metazoa; phylum Chordata; class Amphibia; order Anura; family Bufonidae; genus Bufo; species Bufo bufo. Next base: position 739,248,870 of record NC_053390.1, on the reverse strand, counting down.
GTGGCTTTCCTTTGAGGGGATTTGCAGTCATGTGAACACAATTAGTGAAGACAGGTGCAGTTTCCCCTTTAAAAGGTGCCACTTTTAATGTCTTACTGTGTCATGAGGAAGGGCTGGAATTGTCTCTGGTAGCCCGAAATGTGTAGACAAGACATGTAACTATTGGATGAGATTTTACCGCAAGCAAAATAAAGTTTTCCTTTTATCCAAGTGGAGCTGGATTTCTTAAATTTTTCGCATCTATGCTACTCGGACCTGACTCGGGTTTTCCGTGCTCACAGGTGAAGGAGTGGGCAGGTGAGAGCTGCTGAACTTTCCTTTTCTATTATTGCATAAGCCAGGATTGCGAGCACTCCCTGCCCCGGCTCTTTAAGCGGTTGTTCACAAGGGTGCGGTTATGGCACATGTTTCGCTCCGTCCCTTAGAGGACGATGAGGACAGATTACAGCGAATGAATGCCATTTATGATACACCCAATAAATCCATCCAAGAAAATTTACAACTAACCATGTCAATGTCTTCACTTGAGAATCTTATGTCTAGAGAGCTCCGTACATGGTGGGATCTTACCTCACTAAAAAAGTACACGGATAAAACGATGATTCCTAGAGGGCTCAGACTAAAGAAAAAACCAACTACCATATACTCGGATACCTTTTTAAAGGAGTGGGAAGCTATTTTATCTGAGGGTTCTCTGAAATTAATGGACTTAATCATATGTTATGAAAGCCAAGCATTAGTGGAATTCAGGGAAAATATCAAAAAAACACAAGAAAGCCTACATGTGCATATTAATAATCCTGAATTCACCAACTTGGATAATAAATTAAAGGAAGATCTACAAAAGTTGGAAAATGACCTTATCAAGTTTAAACAAAGGAAATACAACCGTGATCTGCTCGATTATGAGTCCAATCAGGTGTACACATGGACAGATTCCAAACAGAACACACCTCGTTCCATCCTGAAAAAGCTGCGTAACAAAAAGAAAAGAAGAAATCTTCAGTGTGTCTCATTTAGCTCAACGGATTTGGATTCTATTGATTCTGAACAGGATCTTGCTTCTTCGTCCACGCACACTCCACAGGTCCATGAGACTGGTTCACATAAAGCGGTTTCAAAAAACGGAGGGCGGGTCGGAAACATCGAAAACCCGCCGGTATCCAGTGAGATACAAAAAGGACAGGATGAACTCCAAGTGATCAACTTGTCCGCCTCTATACTATCAGCTGATGATATTAGTGTACTCAAAAGAGGGTTAACTTTTTCTCCCACCTGTCAATTTGATCTATACAGGACGCTCCTGGATGTCAACAGAATGGCCCGCGCCCTCACTCTCCGGCGACACTTTCAGGTGGGTGGTGATGATGACTGTGTTGCTGGGGTTGGGGACGCGGATCACTCTGTGACATCCACGAGTGATCCGTCTGTTTATGATAATGTAAGTTCCCATATTGTAGGGAACATGAGTTTCTATGAAATGATGCATGCATGTGAACTTCAGGAATTGAACACATTTCTGGGTGATCTGGAATTGTACAATAGGTCATTGCACTTTTATACAAAAAAATCGGGATTTCTATCCGATCCAATTCAGATCCCCAGCACTGGATCGATACCAGGAATTGGTGGAGCGTGATTTGGTCTTATTACATGATCAAATTAATTTGAGTCCTGCTGGTATTCATAATGTAACCAAAAAAGAAATGAAGGCTTTACAAGATATGAAATCAAGGGAGGATATTGTGATAAAACAATCTAATAAAGGGGGTGGGGTTGCCGTATTAGACAGTGGTCTGTACAGGACCCAAATTGAATCCATGCTCAGTGACATCACTGTGTATGTTACCCTAAGCGACAAGCCCCTCCCCTCTTTTGAGAGGGAACTGAAAGATATACTGAAGCTGGGAACTAAATCAGGGTTCCTGACTAATAGGGAATCCGAATATATTTATATTGCATCTCCCGTTATCCCGGTGTTTCATGCACTTCCTAAAACACACAAAGATGTTTTTCCACCTCCTCTTAGGCCCATTGTAGCAGGCATTGGAATCTCCCAATGGGTTGACTCCATACTTCAACCGCTTATACTTCTTATACCTGGTTTTCTTAAAGACACGGCGTCCGTTCTACAGATAGTTAAGAATATTGAATGGTCCTCAAATCATGTGTGGATCACCGCGGACTTTGTGTCTTTATATACTAATATACCACATGAACTGGCCATGCGATCTTTGGCTTGGTTCCTGAAGACATACGGGAATATTACTGCAGGCTTGCAGGAATATGTACTTGTGGTGGTGGACTTCCTCCTCAGGCGCAACTTCTTCATGTTCAACCATAAGTTTTATCTTCAGGTATCGGGGGTGTCGATGGGGGCCAAGTACTCTCCCTCCATAGCCAATATCTTTATGGCATGGTGGGAGAGGAGCTTTCTCCTCATCGACACCCACCCTTTTTGGAATCATATCAGGTGGTATGGCCGTTACATCGATGACCTGATCCTAATCTGAACGGGTGATGTGGCGGCCATACCATCCTTCTGTGATTATATCAACTCCTGTGTGGACACCATTTCTTTCAGTGTCCACCATGATATGCGGGAGGTTTCCTTTTTGGATTTGCGCCTGGGGGGGGATCCCTCCACCAATCAAGTCTTCACATGTACTTATAGAAAACCCAATACTACACTACACGCCACATCATGTCACCCTAAACATGTCATAGCCAATATACCAAGAGGTGAGATAATACGTGCAAGAAGAAATTGCACGGATGAAAAAAGTTTCATGATTGAGGCTGAAAATATTTCTCACAGATTATATAAAAGAGCTTATGGCACTAAACAAGTTGAGGATGCAATACAACAGGTTTCAACTATTGAAAGAGGATCCCTGTTTTTTCCAGGACAGGAAAATGTGTTGAAGGGGGTTGCACCCCGTAATACAGTTACTAACAGAAATAAAAATTACAACAAAAACTCTAAAAGGAATAGTAACAGGAAGAATAATCTGTTTGTTACACAATATAGTACAGAGTTTAAACAAATATGTTGTATCATAAAAAAACATTTTCCTGTCCTGGCATATGATAAAGAATGGACTGACATAGTTGCAGATGGGGTCCAATGTGCAGCTAGAAGAGCGCCCACTATCGCAAACTATGTCAGCCATAGTCTATACCAGGAAAAGAAAAAATCGCAACCAGTCTGGCTTAAGACCAAAGGGAGTTACAGGTGTGGACATCATAAGTGCATCTGTTGCATGCATATGTCTATCTCCAAGACTTTTGTCTGAGCTTCAAATGATCGAGTATTTCAAATAAAATCGTATCTTAAAGGGCTTCTGTCACCCCACTAAACCGTTTTTTTTTTTTTGTTTACTAATAATCCCTACACTGCGATCTCTGCATACATAAGTTAAATAATCATTTTGGTTCAGTAGAATTTGATAAAAAGCGATTTTTAAAATATGCAAATTACCTTGCTACCAGCAAGTAGGGCGGCTACTTGCTGGTAGCAGCCGCATCCTCTGATCCTAATGACGCCCCCTCCGCATTGTGATTGACAGGGCCAGGGAACGGAATCGTTCTCTGCTGGCCCTGCCTGTTAGCATTCAAAAATCTGGCGCCTGCGCCGCGGCCGTACCTATCTTCAATCTGCGCAGGCGCACTGAGAGGCGGACGCTCGCTCCTCAATGCGCCTGCGCCGGGTGTAGATGTGACGTCATCGGCGCAGGCGCATTGAGGATGGAGCGGCCGAGCGAGTGGCCGCCTCTCAGTGCGCCTGCGCAGATTGAAGATAGGTACGGCCGCGGTGCAGGCGCCAGATTTTGAATGCTAACAGGCAGGGCCAGCAGAGAACGATTCCGTTCCCTGGCCCTGTCAATCACAATGCGGAGGGGGCGTCATTAGGATCGGAGGATGCGGCTGCTACCAGCAAGTAGCCGCCCTACTTGCTGGTAGCAAGGTAATTTGCATATTTTAAAAATAGCTTTTTATCAAATTCTACTGAACCAAAATGATTATTTAACTTATGTATGCAGAGATCGCAGTATAGGGATTATTAGTAAACAAAAAAAAAAAAACGGTTTAGTGGGCTGACAGAAGTCCTTTAACTGTAACACCACTCATGCAGTTTTTTTAATTACATGTAAAAAATGCAAGTTGCAGTATGTGGGGTGTACTGTACCATCAATGCCATCAAAACTAGAATACGCAAACACATTTCTGATGTGCCCCACCATGGCAACCGCAATGTATCTGCAGCTAGTCTGCATTTTGCTGTTTGCCATGGTGGGGACACATCGGATATGGTGATACAAGGCATAGAAATAGTTTTCTTGCCCAAACGTGGAGGAGACCACAGAAGAAAATGATTAAATAGAGAATCCTTCTGGATTTTCGCATTAAATACACGTCAACCAGATGGTTTGAATAAACGTTTGGACCTAATCCTGCAACAATAATTTATATTTTCAGAGTCTCTATAGCTTTCCCCCTTTTTAGGAATACAACCTCTCCTTTTATTATATTTTTATTAATTTCCAAGCCAGTATATACCTTATGTGTTTTCTTAGATAGTTTCTTTTACTATGTATCATATGGTTTCTTTCTTCTGTTATTCTCATGAGAAGAGTTGTTTAATAAACATCTCAAACTCACCAAGACTACCATTCCAGACCAAGAAAACGCCATCGATATAACGTGTCCAAAAGATGATCTTGTCACTCCACCATTTACTCTCATCGGGAAAAACAAATTTATCCTCCCACCAGACCAGAAAGAGATTTGCATAGGTGGGGGGACAGTGGCTCGCCATTTTGCCCCTTCCTGAGCTGGTGGAAGAACTTGGTATCAAAGAGAAAGTAATTATGTGTAAGGACAAACTCAAGTAAAGTCAACAGAAACTCATTCTACAAGTTAAATTGAGTACCACGCATTCTAAGGTAGTAAGCAACAGCCTGAGAAATTGAGCTATACAGTGAATCGACATCAATACTCGCCAATGAACATAATGGATCTACTGTGATAGTTTCTATTTTACGAAGAAAGTGCAAAGTATCTGTCACGACCCTTGGTTAAGTCGTGACTCTTTGTCTACACGTGCGGTTGCCGTTGGCAACGGTGTTTGCATGTGAGGCATTTTCCCTGGTTTGTGGTGTTTCCCCATTTTTGGTTTGCACAGGGTTAAATGTTTTGTGGTGGGTGTGACCTCTGGCCTCTTTATATGTTGGTGTGTTGCTGCCTGAGGTCAGAGTTTGCTTGTCAGCCTGTGTTGGAGCTTTGCTCCCTGGCTGTATGTTTGATGTCTGTGTGAGCCACCCTTGTTTGTGATTCTGTTTCCTTTGCTTTGTCAGTTTGTCCCCTCGGTGTGTTTCTGTTTTCCCTCCCCCACCTGGTGTATGTAGTTTTGGTGTGGTCCCTGTTCCCTGCTTTCCTGCGTTGCAGCGAACGCCGAGGCACTGTGGGGGGTTCCCCCCACTCCCCGCCGTGACAGTATCCCATGTACAGTGGGATGCGAAAGTTTGGGCAACCTTGTTAATCGTCATGATTTTGCTGTATAAATCGTTGGTTGTTACGATAAAAAATGTCAGTTAAATATATCATATAGGAGACACACACAGTGATATTTGAGAAGTGAAATTAAGTTTATTGGATTTACAGAAAGTGTGCTATAATTGTTTAAACAAAATTAGGCAGGTGCATAAATTTGGGCACTGTTCTCATTTTATTGATTCCAAAACCTTTAGAACTAATTATTGGAACTCAAATTGGCTTGGTAAGCTCAGTGACCCCTGACCTACATACACAGGTGAATCCAATTATGAGAAAAAGTATTTAAGGGGGTCAATTGTAAGTTTCCCTCCTCTTTTAATTTTCTCTGAAGAGTAGCAACATGGGGGTCTCAAAACAACTCTCAAATGACCTGAAGAAGACAAAGATTGTTCACCATCATGGTTTAGGGGAAGGATACAGAAAGCTGTCTCAGAGATTTCAGCTGTCTGTTTCCACAGTTAGGAACATATAGAGGAAATGGAAGACCACAGGCTCAGTTCAAGTTAAGGCTCGAAGTGGCAGACCAAGAAAAATCTCGGATAGACAGAAGCGACAAATGGTGAGAACAGTCAGAGTCAACCCACAGACCAGCACCAAAGACCTACAACATCATCTTGCTGCAGATGGAGTCACTGTGCATCGTTCAACCATTCTGCGCACTTTACACAAGGAGATGCTGTATGCGAGAGTGATGCAGAGGAAGCCTTTTCTCTGCCCACAGCACAAAAAGTGCCGCTTGAGGTGGGCTAAAGCACATTTGGACAAGCCAGCTTCATTTTGGAATAAGGTGCTGTGGACTGATGAAACTAAAATTGAGTTATTTGGCCATAACAAGGGGCGTTATGCATGGAGGAAAAAGAACACAGCATTCCAAGAAAAACACCTGCTACCTACAGTAAAATATGGTGGTGGTTCCATCATGCTGTGGGGCTGTATGGCCAGTGCAGGGACTGGGAATCTTGTCAAAGTTGAGGGACGCATGGATTCCACTCAGTATCAGCAGATTCTGGAGACCAATGTCCAGGAATCAGTGACAAAGCTGAAGCTGCGCCGGGGCTGGATCTTTCAACAAGACAACGACCCTAAACACTGCTCAAAATCCACTAAGGCATTTATGCTGAGGAACAAGTACTCCGTTCTGGAATGGCCATCTCAGTCCCCAGACCTGAATATAATTGAAAATCTGTGGTGTGACTTAAAGAGAGCTGTCCATGCTCGGAAGCCATCAAACCTGAATGAACTAAAGATGTTTTGTAAAGAGGAATGGTCCAAAATACCTTCAACCAGAATCCAGACTCTCATTGGAACCTACAGGAAGCGTTTAGAGGCTGTAATTTCTGCAAAAGAAGGATCTACAAAATATTGATTTCATTTCTTTTTTGTGGTGCCCAAATTTATGCACCTGCCTAATTTTGTTTAAAGGGTTTCTGTCACCCCATTAAACCGTTTTTTTTTTTTCTTTACTAATAATCCCTATAGTGCGATCTCATGATACATAAGCAAATTAATCATTTTGGTTCAGTAGAATTTGCTAAAAATCGATTTTTAAAATATGCTAATTACCTTGCTACCAGCAAGTAGGGCGGCTACTTGCTGGTAGCAGCCGCATCCTCCGATGGTAATGACGCCCCCTCGGCATGCTGATTGACAGGGCCAGGGAAGGGAATCGTTCTCTGCTGGCGCTGTTAGAATTTGAAATCTCGCGCCTGCGCCGTACCTGTCTTCAATCGGCGCAGGCGCACTGAGAGGCGGCCGCTCGCTCGACCGCTCCATCCTCAATGCGCCTGCGTCGATGACGTCATCAAGTACACCCGGAAAAGAAGACGCCGGCATCGCTGGAAGGAGGCAGAGAGTCTGGTGACGTCGCTGGATGCTCGAATCAGGTAAGTATGTACATAATAAGCATGCTGCCACAAAAACCACCAACGAAATGGGAATAAATAATTTTATAAAAATGACAGTTATTAACACTATACCACCAACGATTATTAATAATAAATCTCTTCCGGGTGTACTTGATGACGTCATCGACGCAGGCGCATTGAGGATGGAGCGGTCGAGAGAGCGGCCGCCTCTCAGTGCGCCTGCGCCGATTGAAGACAGGTACGGCGCAGGCGCGAGATTTCAAATTCTAACAGCGCCAGCAGAGAACGATTCCCTTCCCTGGCCCTGTCAATCAGCATGCCGAGGGGGCGTCATTACCATTGGAGGATGCGGCTGCTACCAGCAAGTAGCCGCCCTACTTGCTGGTAGCAAGGTAATTAGCATATTTTAAAAATCGATTTTTAGCAAATTCTACTGAACCAAAATGATTAATTTGCTTATGTATCATGAGATCGCACTATAGGGAATATTAGTAAAGAAAAAAAAAAAACGGTTTAATGGGGTGACAGAAACCCTTTAAACAATTATAGCACACTTTCTGTAAATCCAATAAACTTCATTTCACTTCTCAAATATCACTGTGTGTGTCTCCTATATGATATATTTAACTGACATTTTTTATCGTAACAACCAACGATTTATACAGGAAAATCATGACGATTAACAAGGTTGCCCAAACTTTCGCATCCCACTGTATATGAAGGGAGTGCTGATACAAATGATCTCAGGATCCTGTCAATGTAAATGCCACCGTTTTGAGTCACCAAGCCCACCCCAGACACTATGGGATGTCCCTTCAGGGGAGATAACCCCTTATGGATCTTTGGGAGTCCATAAAAAGTCGCAGTCTGGGGAGAGCTCGGTAAGATAAACTGGTATCCAGAGTAATTTCTTATTAAGGCCCTCATCCAGGATGGATTTCAATTCTGAAATAAATAACTCTGTTGGGTCATGTAACACCTGATAACAACCACGATCAGTAAGTAGATCATTACACATGCCCCGATAGAGCTGATGATCCAAAACAACAAGGTTACCTCCCTTATCAGAAGACTTAATGACTATGGAGGTATGCCTCTCAAGATTTTTTAAAGCTTCTACTTTAGGACCAGACAAATCAAAGTACTTGGTCCTCTGTAGTTCTATCATCTCGATATCAGCAATAACCATCTACAAAAAGATGTCAATGTGATCAGAATTCATCAAGGGAGGTAACCTGTTGCTTTTTGGACGTAAGTCCATAATTGGCCCATTACCCGGTTTTCTATAGTCCTCTTCCCATAGGTTCATGAGTAATTTTAGGTTGGGATAATCATTCATAGAAATACCCAATTGGTCACAAGCCTGCTTATGAATTTATGCTATTTCAATTTCCTAGAAAACAAATAAAGGTCTTTTATCAATATAAAGGCCCTGAAACCAGTAGTAGGAACAAATGACAAGCCTTTTTGCAATAAAGATACTTCAATGCTACTCAAATGCTGAGAGGAGAGATTGATCATCTGCATGTTGTCACTGTCCATTAGTCCTCCCCTGTCTTTGGGTGCTCCCTTAGTTGATAAGGGAGAGAGCCTTTGGTTAAAAAATTAGACTGCTTGACTGGGGTATTGATGGAAGAAGAGTGCAGCAAAGCTGAGAAAGAGGATTCTCCACCACCTCCTCGTTGATTTTGCCATCTCTGCCATTTATTACCACGTCCTCTTCCTCCCCCACAACCCCTCCTAGAGCCACTCCTACCCCAATTCTGGGTCGAATCATAGTCTGACAGATCTTGATCAGATGAAGAGACCTCTGATTCAGAGTATGTGAAGGTTTTCTTCTCCAATTGATATGCCCCATTTTCTTTGAACTCGTTAAGATCTTTAATAAACTGTCTGTGTTTGCGTTCTTTGAGAAGGTTATGAAATATCTCTACAGATGTCTGTAGTGAAGCTTCTCTCTTAGTGAAGTCAGGAGCAGTTCTAAATCTCAGAGCCAAATCGGTTAATTCTTTAAGACGTGCCAATGATTTTTCAAAAAACACTTTCTCTTCTTCTAGTAGAAGCGTCATCAATTTGAGGGAGCTACTGTAAGTGTGAGTTCTTGTTCCCACCTGTTCAATAGAGCTGGGGAACGTATGCGTAACGCTAGTAATATGGGGACTCGAAGTCCCTTAGGGACAATTTTATGCTCAATATAACTCTCAAGAGATTAAATCCCACCAGGATTTCAGATTGTCTTTGTAACCCACATAAAGATCCTTGAACGCTAATTTGCAAGTGGCTGACGTAGGAAGACCGGTTATCTCCCTTTCTGCGAACATGTCATTCGCTTCTTTCCTTAATACCTCCGTATATAGGGTACTGGACCGGAAACCAGCCATCATATTAAATCAAAAAACCATAGACCCTACTGTTAAATACATTGAACCAGGTAATGCAAAAAAGGAAGTATTACATAGAAAGCATATACCCATAAAACATAACTTTTAATATATGAATAGTAAAATTATCCAAAATGGAAAATATTGTAAAGTACCTAGAAATAGCTGCTACTGATACCAAAAATACAGTGTAGGGAAGGGGAACCAATGATATAGGAAGGTACAGGTACAGGAAAATCTATCCCTGAGCACACCCTATTGCTTGCCCAGCCCAGAGGAACACCTTGATGGTAGGTGTCCTCTGTCCACGTACCTAAGCCTAATGCACCCCTATACACCCTAACAAACTCAAAAGGGCCCTGTGGCAGGCGCAGCACTATGAAGTGCCTTTTGCGCTGTGGCATTAGAACAATTCCGATATCTCTGACTTTTAGTCTAACCAGACTGTCTAGTACTCTGTAATTCCTCTAGCGCCGTTCTATGGAAACAGTAGGTTTAAAGAGGTCTAACTAATAGTTCTGCTTGCTCAACTTGGTTTGAAGTTTGCAGTATGCAATTGCTTTTGATCTGGTATGAGCAGTTCGCAGTTTGTATGCTTGCAATTTTTAGCTTGCAATTTGTATTTGCAATTTGTAGCTTGCAATTTGTATTTGGTGAAACTGTAAGTAAACACACATATAACTGGTTCAGTATACAGTTCTAATCACGATACTAACAGTAGGAAAATTATATAACTGTTTTAAATACCTATTTTGGCCTCTCTGCTTCCATAAAAACACAGCTCTCAGTGGAGTGAATGTCTCTTCATCTCCTGTCTCTGGAGAATTCTAGCAGCTCCTGCTAGGGGAATTCCCAGACAGGCTGTGTGTGAGGTGGGCTGTGATTGGTGAAAACTCTTGCTGTGTGAGAAGCTGGCTGTGATTGGTCTAGACTTCTGCCCAGCAACAACAGATTGACACTATGCTTTCTGTTGTTTCTGCTGTGTCACTGAGCTTACCTTACATTACAAGATGAATCTTACAGGCATATTATCTTTTTCTGCTTCTGTAAACACTAAATATAACATGTGGGTGATTGAGTCAGCACAACCCTATATGCAGGTGCACATCGCTATGGCGAAATACATATACAAACGCAAAATACAAATGCAATAGCACTCTGCAACCAGCATTCTGCCCTGCCTCTATGCTGGATGAGGCATTGGTGTACATTTTGTGCTTGGCGTGCATGCTGCACCTGCATTCCCTGGACTTTGTGTGGCTGTCATGGCCCATAAACAGGTAGGAACTAGTGTTAGGGACCACTCCATAGAGGCGACCTTGACGTGGTGAGTGGCTTATTACGCTTTGGCCAAAATGTACACCAATGCCTCATCCAGCATAGAGGCAGGGCAGAATGCTGGTTGCAGAGTGCTATTGCATTTGTATTTTGCACTAAATATAACAGATGACATTCAAAACATGATGTCACAGTAAATAAATCTGCTTTTGTCTTTAACACATAAACATAGGAACTGTATTAAGGCTTATGGCAGGTCTAGCTGTATACACATATAAGCTATACTAGCAACCTAGGACAGGTCCTAGCTGGCCAGCTACAGGCCCAAACCCTATATCCCGACGTGTTTCCCCAACATGACTGGTGCCACAGGGGATAAATAAGGGCAACAGACATATATAATAAAGATAATAAACTGATGACAAAAATATATAGTCCCTCCAAATAATTACACATAGATATGGAAGCAGCATAAAATGATAAACATGATAATATACGGTCCATTTAGGATACCCTCAAATTAAAGCTGAGTGTCTGCACTTTACAGTGTAATTATATCACTGTATCTTAAATATGTTTTGGTAAACAGCTAAAATGCCAAAACTTGTGTCAATGTCAAAATATTTCTGGGCCTAACTGTATTTTTTTTCTGCATATATCATTTGACGGTGGTGGATTACATTTATGGTTGGTTCATTTTGACATTTTCATAATTATTCAGGAGTCTAATAATATAGCATTTTCTAGTGGTATTTGCACATGCATAGCACTAACTTGTGTTGCTGCTGCAGGCCTTGTATTCCGCATTGTCAGCATTATATGACAACATTTTATATACGTATATGCACAACATGATGAACTTCACAAAATGAGCACAAAGGTTGAGCTGAACAGAAACATTATTTTCTCATTTGTTTGGTACAATCTAAATCTTCAGCATTGTTCTCGTGACTCATGTGTCGGTGGGTTTCCCTTTTACAACGTGATAGCAAAAATTCCAAGTAGGTGGGATACCATATATAATAACTATTGCCTTTCCACAGAGAAGACCTACACAGCCACAGAAAGAGAAAGAGGTATCGAGAACAACAGCACGACAGTTAGGTAAATTCTCATCTGCATTTTGTACAGAAGATGTAATATAAAGTATAGAAAGGCTGATAAACCTACTGTACATAATGGTGCAATAGACATGGTATGCCCATGTACTGTACTAATATATATATATATTTAAAACAAAAATCTGGCAGCACTAGATCAAAGATAAATACAGAAAAATAGGTGCACGCCTGAGGGGACTAGACGATTGTCCGATATACAAAATTGCAAAAAGGCAGCCCTCTAAAATCAATAAAAATGAAAAAATGTTTTATTCACCCATGTGGATACGCAACGTTTCGGCTCAACCCTAGAGCCTTTCTCAAGCAGTTGTATATGTGAATAGGGCATATACACTCACCTAAAGAATTATTAGGAACACCTGTTCTATTTCTCATTAATGCACTTATCTAGTCAACCAATCACATGGCAGTTGCTTCAATGCATTTAGGGGGGTGGTCCTGGTCAAGACAATCTCCTGAACTCCAAACTGAATGTCAGAATGGGAAAGAAAGGTGATTTAAGCAATTTTGAGCGTGGAATGGTTGTTGGTGCCAGACGGGCCGGTCTGAGTATTTCACAATCTGCTCAGTTTCTGGGATTTTCACGCACAACCATTTCTAGGGTTTACAAAGAATGGTGTGAAAAGGGAAAAACATCCAGTATGCGGCAGTCCTGTGGGCAAAAATGCCTTGTGGATGCTAGAGGTCAGAGGAGAATGGGCCGACTGATTCAAGCTGATAGAAGAGCAACGTTGACTGAAATAACCACTCGTTACAACCGAGGTATGCAGCAAAGCATTTGTGAAGCCACAATACGCACAACCTTGAGGCGGATGGGCTACAACAGCAGAAGACCCCACCGGGTACCACTCATCTCCACTACAAATAGGAAAAAGAGGCTACAATTTGCACGAGCTCACCAAAATTGGACTGTTGAAGACTGGAAAAATGTTGCCTGGTCTGATGAGTCTCGATTTCTGTTGAGACAAATGGTAGAGTCCGAATTTGGCGTAAACAGAATGAGAACATGTATCCATCCTCTGATGGCTACTTCCAGCAGGATAATGCACCATGTCACAAAGCTCGAATCATTTCAAATTGGTTTCTTGAACATGACAATGAGTTCACTGTACTAAAATGGCCCCCACAGTCACCAGATCTCAACCCAATAGAGCATCTTTGGGATGTGGTGGAACGGGAGCTTCGTGCCCTGGATGTGCATCCCTCAAATCTCCATCAACTGCAAGGTGCTATCCTATCAATATGGGCCAACATTTCTAAAGAATGCTATCAGCACCTTGTTGAATCAATGCCACGTAGAATTAAGGCAGTTCTGAAGGCAAAAGGGGGTCCAACACCGTATTAGTATGGTGTTCCTAATAATTCTTTAGGTGAGTGTATATATATATATATATATATATATACATACAAAGTGCATGTGCAATAAATCGTAAATCAATATACATAACTAAACATTAAAAAACAGAAATAAAGTGCCATAAAAAAGTGCATACTGCCATAGTACATCCTAATGTGTTAATAGAGTTGTACACATGATTATCATACCCCTACATATAATACAGTGAAAGCACAAAATCATATAGTTCCATGATTAATATTCATTACATAACATGATTACACCTGTATACTTTATATTTTAGAGATTATCGAATGGATAGATCAAAACAATCAGCTCACCAGAGGACAAACAACATGTATGCCTGCCGATATTGGCATTTTCATAGCGTCAATGCGCATGTCTAGGGAGAATAGAGGAGGCAGAGGAAAGCCAGAGTGTATTGCACATGTCTGACATGCGCTCTGTCACTCAGAAACAAGCGGCAGCCATCTTGGAATGGGGAAAACAAGAGGGCAAAATCGCTCTATAGTCAGAAATAACTGACAATCTCCCTTGCTGTTGTTGTGGGGCGTCATAGCTGCAGGGCTGGCATATATCCATTTGTAATTAGATGCTTACGGAAAAAAATAAAAATAAAATAAATACTGGACACTTAGGTTCTTAAGTTAACCAGAGAGAGAAAGATCTCCTCATTGAATGGTAACGGTGTATCAGTAACGTGGCATCACTAGAGAAGTGAAGGAAGGGGACATCACTCCAACACTGGAGAGACGCCCCCTAACTTTGTATATATATTTGATCTGTTCACATTTGCAACTGATTGAGAAAGGCTCTAGGGTTAAGCTTAAATGTCGCATATCCACATGGGTGAATAAAACATTTTTTAATTTTTATTGATTTTGGAGTACTGCCTTTTTGCTACTTTGTGTGTGTGTGCAGCGTCCCACTATGTGTGTGTGGGCACTGCTTAAAAGCACTTTTTATCTTAACAATTGTATTGTGCGGTATTGTATGACTTTGTATTAATGTATCTGCAAAATCCCTGTTACCAGGCAGATTAGGTGTAATTTATACATCCCACCACTAGATGGGGATAAAGCTTAGGTCTTATATATAAAGCTAGGTCAGGCCTAGTGAGAGAGAGATAAGAAAATGTAGTTCAGACGAGAGCAGATCTTAGTAGATCAGATCAGATTAGTGGGAGAGAATGTAGAGTGAAGACTCCATGACACAGATTATTGAGTGGAACCAACTTCGCTATGAGGTGATACTAAGATGTGAGGCGCAGAAGAGCGTTTTCCTTCTGTGGCCGGACTATATACTTGCATCCCTGACCAGTAGGAGAGAGTTTGCCTCCCTGGAAAAGAAACAAGCTTCCTAAGGAATCATCAGTGATAAGAGCCATTATTGAGGGCTACAGACACCTTTGCGCATGGTGGAGGACTTATAGCTTCTGGCAGCCACACCATACTTCTGAGAGACAGA
Source organism: Bufo bufo (assembly GCF_905171765.1). NCBI lineage: Eukaryota > Metazoa > Chordata > Amphibia > Anura > Bufonidae > Bufo > Bufo bufo. The sequence continues at coordinate 739,233,845 of NC_053390.1, read as the reverse complement.
TTAGTTTACCTGTCCCAATGTTCAGCTTGTAGGGAAAGGACAAGGAATAGGACTGAGCACATCAATAGGAACCAGGTACACCTTACCCACAGCTCCAAACTAAAACCTAAAAAGCCTAGAAACAGTGGATTTGCAGACCAACTCTAAAAACATCCAGAGACTGTATTTTGTACTGCTACCAACCAAGTCATCAACAGTAAAAGTTGTGAGTTGCATCTTACCACTGTCTACCTCATTATTACTACTAATGGTTGTACCACCATTAACGGTACTGGCGTCACGACAAAAACCATCAAGGGACTCAGCCGCAACAAGCACCCTAAGCACCCCTAACATCAAGGGCACCTCAACCACCATCTTGGCTGATGCTTCCCTACCACAGAGCGTGCCCCGGAGGATTTCGTGCTGTCCACCTCAACACTGTGATGCCAGCCCAGGGAGGCTTTCTGCTAACCGTGAGTAAACTGATGAACTGTGTGCTATATTTTGGCCCCTCATCGGTCCACCGTGCACCTCACGTGTTGCCCCTGCGCTACTGGCTGGCTGCATGTGTATGTATATATATATATATATATATATATATATATATATATATATATATTGTATTGGTTTAAACATTAAAATCATCCATCGTGTTTCATGTTTCATGTTGAAGCCAAATTGAATATGTGTATGTAATACATGAGAAATGCTTTTTTAAAAGTAACACATTATTATTAATGTTACATTGAGTTTGTAAAAAGTTAATAAGTTGCAGCCTTGTAATGCAAACATATCTCTGCGATATGGCATCCAATGAAACACAGAATGCCGAAATACTTTTTTCAACTTTGTAGAGCTCAACATGCATATTAATAAGAAGCACAAGAAGGCTAAAAACATGCCATATGTTAAAGCAGACAAAAAAGAAAATAGAGGAAAGAAACATGAACATGAAACAACCATCAAAGCAGGGCAAAATAACAAAATAACTCACTAAATAAATAACTTCATTTTCTCCATTGCTTTCTAGGGTGGTTGGGGTGTATTCGGGTTTTGGGGGCCTTATGTGACTGATGTTTCTTGTCAAAACTTTTTTTCCTCTACATTTAAATAAATAATTTATAGTTTTAAGTTTTTGGTAATAGTTTTTGATTAATGGGTTACTATTAGAACTGTTGCTATTCAGAATGAACATTCATTTTCATATTTGTGATGATTGTAGGTTTGGTAGCTCTTTGCGATTTGTCACAGGTTCCTTTAGGCAGTTAGGACAAGTGCACACTTTCGGTGGAATTTATCATGGATCATAATTTTATGCCAGTCTATGATCTCCCCTGCATCCTCGACATTTTGTGTGCCTAAACTGAAATGTACGCCAGCCTTTGGCTCAAGCCAGTCCCTGCTCTCACAACCCCCCCACACTTGCGCAGGTGGTGTTAACACTGGCGTGGGGGAATGATAAAAAAAAATCGATGTATTTATTCATTTTGCTTATTTCCACGTCATCTTTTGCAGTAAAGAAATCACAGTGCCCAGAAGTTACCAGAATATAAATACATTTTACATTTCATTCACATTTAAAGTATTAAAAAATTCATTTTAATCTTGTATATTGCAAATTGCTTTATCTATTGCATCTTTATAACATGCTTCTGCATTGACTTCAATAGGAGAAAAAGGTGGATGAAAAAACATGATCAGAGTCTTTGCCGACGATACCACAACACAAGGCAGCTTTTCAAAGAAACAGAGTTTTTGAAGCATTTGCTCAAACACACACAAACATTTCTATATATTTTTTTATTATATGTCTATCTATATGTATGTAGCAAAATTGTCAGCACTCCAAAATAAGTAAAAATAGATTATTTACCCATATTTTACAAGCAACGTTTTAGCCCACCTTCCTGAGCTTTTTTCACTGCCTACTTGTGCCCTCTTGTATATCTTCCAGGGCTATTTTATATATACAGTTCTCTGGAAACTAGATAATAATTATATACAGTAGGTCTATGGGTATAAGTGGATTGTTAAGGCTGGGTTCAGTGACTACAAGACATTAGACACACAGTTTTTACTGCTGAAACACATTACGAATTGTGTTTCGCCTGTAAAAATCATGTGGACAATAACTGTGTCAACTCGCCGAAGAGCCTCTTATAATAAGGTTACATGATCAATTTTTTCTTCATTGCATCCAACCTGTAAATTACCAAGAAGAAAAATAGACCCTTACATGTAATTAGTGTAACTAGGAATCCCAGTGGTCAGTTTCCCTATAGACTTGTTAACCAGTCATTTTCTTCTGATTGTGATGTGAGCAGAGATGGACTCATGAATATTTGTATACTGCACCTCCATGGGACAGAGGTATCCCTTAACCTAGAAATATTGTCCCTAGAGGTCTTTAATATGACTGTCATAGGCAGTAAATATAAAGCTGTCCGCTTAGGGGTTTTCAGGTGTTCTACTTGCCAGATGTACAATATGAAGTGAACAAATGAATTAAAAAGAAAGCATGTTTGCAGCAATTTGTAAAATATACTTTTTTGCATCTTGCAGCTGTGGGTTCTTTATGTGGTGTCACTGTAGGCATACAGTATAAAAGCATTTCACATAAGGTCATGTCTCCTCTAGAACGGTTACTTTGTAATAAAATAAATCCTAAATAGCATGATAAATTAAATAATCTTTGTCACACTAACAGATATTCTAACATTTTGCCTGTGAATGAAGAGGAACGGTCAGCTCTCCTGGCATGTCTGTTTTAGAACTACTTGCATTCTCCATGCAATAACAATTATTGAACATTTATTCTTAGGACTGTATCCTGTTCAATTTCTCTACTATTCCTATTAGACATCTATGAATGAAATGTCAACAGTCTGCAAAAAAAAAAAAGATCCAACTGGGTGTTACCAGCTGGAGGTGTGTTAAGCACTGTCCAACCAGTGTTGCTAGTCGCAGACTGTGCAAGGACAAACCCCAACTGGTAACACCAAGCTGGGCCTTTATTGCAGACTGCTGGCAATTTTATTCACAAACTTCTACTGGGAGTAATAGAAAAAGGGCACAACATAAAGTCATAACAATAGATACTCCGGAATTGCTATTATTACATGGGCGAGCAAGTAGTTACTAAAAGAGATATGTCAGGAAAGGTGACAGGTCCTTTTTAAAAAAAAAATTTACAATGCTTAGACAATGTGCTTAATTCTTGTTTCTTGGATGCAAAATAAAGTTTTTTTAAACAGTCAATGTATAACTATAAAAATATATTAATACAAAAATATAAACGTCCTCACAGATGTGATATGTGTATACAAGTATATTTAAATATGATGAAAATTACAACAATGCATCAAATAACTAAATAGAATGATTGAATGATCTCAATTCAGAGGCTCTTTCCATAGATAGATAGAGGTTCTATATCATGTCTGTGTATCTATCTATCTATCTATCTATCTATCTAATATCTATCCTATCTATCATCACTATTATCTATCTATCTATCTATCTATCTATCTATCTATCTATCTATCTATCTATCTATCTATCTATCTATCTATCTATCTATCTATCATACCTACTGCTATGTGATAATAGTATGATAAATGATTCAACAAGAGTCAGTCAGTTTGAATTCAGATTATTATACATTGTTTACTGGTAACAGAACAAGTAGACACAGTAAAAAGAGAATTGTACACAGATAAAAACAGTTAATGTCTTCTACTTGGTTTCCGGTAAATTGCAGTTTTTGTGACCTTGTGGCTGGTCGTTGTTTCCTCTCATTGGTGGTAATTGCTTGTTTGTACTACTTGATACTCATGTCTGTATTTAGATGTAATATCATAACCTCATGGTAAGATTTCCCCCTTAGGAAAATTCATTCGAGGGGCATCTGTATAGCAGTAAGATAGAGAATAAAGCCTTTTTGTAGTCCACCTGCTCATCACTCTTCATACTTGCTGATAAACAGGTCTTCACCAGGAATTACATTTTTTACATTCATGAAGTCCCAGCAAAGTAAATTTGCTGTCTTTTAGGATTTCCAACCAAAGTATAAAACTGGTACATATTTGCATCAGTCAGAGGATAAAGCAGTGGCTTTAGTTTGGTAATTGTGTCCTTTTAAATTAAAGAGGTATTTGTATTTTTTAATTTACGGTAGTTAAAGCAGTCATATTTGCAAAAGTGATAACAGAAAGTGGAGCCATATTGCTTCTCAGCATAAACTCCTTGGGTATACTGTAGAGTATGAGAAAATGTGGAACTCTCCCGTTCATTGAACACAAAGCTCATATTTGTCTAGATGTGTATTGAAGAAGATGGGTCAGCAGTACGGTTTGCACGTGGTTTGCACGTGGTCCAAGGTCTGTGTCCCACTAGTATAGAGCGAAGAAGGACCAGCACTCACTTTCTTGACAATATGAAGAAACGTTTATTCCAAGCATGATAGCATCATCAGTGGCTAGTTTGGGCTCAAGTCTGAGCCTTTTTCAAACTGTTGAATTTACAATACAATTTATACAGGATCCATCATGGACCACATGACATCCATGATAAAATATCTGAAAGCATTTTTTCAGGAATTCATCCAGCTAAACCACTATATATATTACTGTGCTGGGATGCTTGCTTTGTCAACCAGTTATTCCCCAGCTAGTGTGATTGGAAGCCTAGCAGGTTTTTGACTCTGTGTCCAATCCCAGAGCTAGGCGGGGGATTTAAGAATGCTGATTCCTGATTGACTTGCCTGTAATTTCATTTGAATCAAGGCTTTATATTATGTGACTTCCTATTGACTTTTTTGTTGAACTGACTTCTGGCTTGTTTCTGGATTTGCCCTGTGGCTGCTTTTCCTGCTTATACCAATTCTCCTGGTAACCGACCTTGGCCAGCCTCTGGATTAACCTCTTGTGTACTGCATTGACTGTGTCTGTCTTTTCTGGTTTAGACCCTGCTTGTTGACTTCCCTTTGTACCTCCCTGGTCATTCTGGAAGATCTACCCCTACTGTGCCAGCACCAGTTTTTTGGTTAACAACTCCTCAGCTGTAACCTGGGTCTCTAGCAGCAAATTTCATCTGGCTTCATGGCAGAACCTAGGGATCAACTTAGCTTTCTACCACGGTAGAAGTTTAAGGTTCATAGCATTACTGTCCAACTTGAATCAATTCTAACGTACAATCTCACAGTGGAGATTAGGATTACTTAAAGCGTCTCTGAGCTTTCAACAAACTTTGCATTAATCAACAGTTCAGTGCGTGTACATGGTTGTCAGGTTTCCCAGTGATGAGGTCTGGTACATAGAACTGGGAATGTCAGAGTCTGGACTGGCACACATAAGCTTGGGAAGGCTTTGTCGGAGCATATAGTAAAGATATTGTACCAAAAAGAAAGCAGGAGGTCGGGGAGCCATACAATATTGCCCCTGCCGCTCATCACTGATGGCTATTGGTTGTGCCATTCCTCTGTTATTCCTGCTAGAAGATTATGAATAAATTGACAACTTGGTGTTACCGGTTGGGGGCGTGTCCCTGCTTACTGTCCAACCAGTGCTGGCAGTGAGAGACTGTACACAACCCATAGGGAATGATAACATCCAGTTAGCAATTTATTCCTAAATTTAAATTAGGAATAATAAAAGAACAGCACAATATGAGGGAATGGGGTTACTAATATATACAGTACATGTCAGGAGAAGTTATAGATCTCCTTTAAGTGGATTGAAATAAAAAAAGGAACAATGTATAAAAATGTATATAAAGTGGAACATTTTTGAAATATTTGACATTTTTAAAATTTTTGCCGGTCTTGATTCCCACCGTGCAGTCAGAGGACACGCCTTGTTTATAATGAGGTACAGGCCACGTGATAGATTTGCAAATCCTCCAGCAGTCAGACTGAAATCTATGGTGGTCTCCTAGCTGTTGTAGATTTCTGTCTTCATTCACGGCAGAAAACTGGCGTGTATAAAGATATACAGTATCTGCTGAGCCCGCTGGCTCGGCCCCCTCTTCACCAGCACCACACACCCGTCTTAAGATAGTGGGTGGCTGTAAAAGGCAACTTCTGCCTAAATTTAGGCGCAATGATGTTTAAAAAGTCGCAAACACAAGGGGAGTCATTTATCAAACTGGTGAAAAGTAGCACTGGTTTAGTTTCCCATAGCAACCTATTAGATTCCTCCTTTCATTTTCCAAAGGAGCTGTTCAAAGTGAAAGGTGGAATCTGATTGGACAACTAAGCCTGTTCTACTTTACACCAAGGTTTTTGAATTTTTTTTTACGCGTGGGGAATAATAAATTCCTTCCAAAATATCCATTTGTCTCTACCACTAAAGTGACATCTGTATAGACGTTATTAGGAAAGAAACAATAAGAGATTTTGGTACGGGCTGTACCTGCTTCCCACGAGAGCCTCTTCTGTACACACAGAAACGCCATGCTTGTTTTCATTCTTACTTGATATTTCTCCTTCACCTTTGGGGGAATTACTGATGTCTAGAAGATGTGAGTCATGATGGAAGATTCACCAGAAGTAGGTATGAAAGCCTCACATCCTCCTAATGTTTATACTGAATTAGCACCTCACTACATGGTGTCTTCTCTCGTCTGCTCTGGGGATCTCCTCTGTTTTCAGATCGTCCTACCTACAAGAGGGGGTAATCATACCGAAGGACTGAGGAAACCCGTCTAACCTGTGGGGAGTAGATTTCTGAGTCATCTGACGAGAGAAGACCAGCTGCGCAAATCCTCTGTAATTCCTCCTAGAAATGTATGAACATGTGTGCCCCCAAGGGTGTGTGCCTAGTCATTGTGATACTGCTTGCTCTGATTGGACAGTGTCAGACTATATAGGGACACACTCCAACTGGTAACATCCCGGTGTTAATTAATACACAAATTTCTATTAGAAATAAAAGAGACAGCACAACATTGAGGGGCAGATATATTAACAGTGCCTAGGATTTAGACAGTTCACTTACACTAGACAGTCCCAGATTTATCACAGTGCCTGATGCTGGACGATAAATCTGGTGCAGTCTAGTGTAAGTAAGGAGAGAGAGTCATCAAAAATGGTGCAAAGGAACACTGGCTGAGTTGCCCATAACAACCAATCAGATTCCACCTTTCATTATCCAAAGGACCTCTGAAAAATGAAAGAAGGAATCTGATTGGTTGCTATGGGCAGCTAAGTCAGTTTTCCTTTACACCAGTTTTGCTGAATCCCCCCCCCCCCCATTAGACAGCATGATTTTTGCCAGAATTTTGCACCTAAATTCTGATGCCATTTTGGTGCACCATGTTCCTTTTTATGCCACTAAGCCGTGACCCTTTTCCACTAAGCTATGCCCTTTTTGGACAAGGTGGAAAATGTGTCTAAGGCTACTTTCACACTAGCTTGTGAGCTCCATTTGAAGGGTCTCACAAGCGGCCCCGAACGCATCCGTCCAGCTACCAATGCATTCTGAGTGGATGCAGATCCGCTCAGAATGCATCAGTCTGGCAGCGTTCAGCCTCCGCTCCGCTTAGCAGGCGGACACCCGAACGCAGTATGCAAATTGAGGACCTGAAAAATAGGGATGGGGTCTGTGTGCATCCTGCAGTTTTCACGAGACCCACTGTAAAAAAGTCTATTTTTGTCCGCAAAATGGACAAGAATAGGACAGGTTCTATAATTTGTGGCCCGGCCGCACGGATGCAGGCAGTACACTGATGACATCTGTGTGCTGTATTTTTTTTTTGCGGATCCATTGAAATGAATAGCTTCGTGTACGATCTGCAAAAAATGCGAATCGGATACAGACCAAAACTATGGTTGTGTGCATGAGACCTTAAACCTGAAAACCTCTTCCTAATATGGCTATTTTCCATTTTTGCCATAACTCTTTTAGATTTCTATTCACACAGCTGTATGAGGGCTTGTTTTTTTGCAGGACAAGTTGTTCTTTCTGATAGCTCCATTTATTATTCCACGTGAGGTATTGGGAATCTGGAAAAATATTAATTTGCTAATTTGCTTGATGAACTGGAGAAGAGACGTCTAAGAAGAGACATTATTAACATATACATGTATATAAATGGGCTGTACAAATAACATGATGAAAAGCTGTTCCATGTAAAAATCCCCTCAAAACACAAGGGGGGCTGGAGAAGAGAATATTACAAGGGAAAATTTATTAAAACTGGCGTTTTAGCCGCCGGTCTTCATAAAGGCCCTACGCTGGCGGTGGATCCGCCTGAGTTATGACGTGTATTTCAGTATAGTAAATGACCCTCTAAGTCTCCAGAGGTGACAAGGCTTCTTTACCATAAGAACTGTGAATCTGTGGACTAGTCTACCACAGGACGTGATAACGACAGGAACAGTGGGCAGTTTTGAAAAAGGCTTAGATCATTTCCTAGAACTAAATAACATTGATGCTTATGAAAGTGTAGAAGTGTGGATCTCACTCCCCTTAATTCACATCCTCTCCCAGACCCTGGTTGAATTTGATGGACTTTTTTAATTGTAATAACTATGGAATTGGGGGGAAAAAATGCAATTTTCATGGTATTCACTGTGGAGTGAAAATGATGTTCCCTTAAAGGGAACCTGTCACCAGTTTTATGGTGTCCTACTCCTAACTAAGGGCAACATAAATAAGTGACTGATTCTCTTAGCACAATGTTGGGTCACTTTCTTTAATTGACCCAGTCAATCTGCCAACATCTTGTATTGAAAAGCTCCAGCTGATAATGATGAGTCCTGAATATTCATGAGCTCCTGACTCTCCCCACCCACCTGCTGCTGATTGACAGTTTGTTTCCATATGAACCAGCAGCAGGTGGGCAGGGGAGTGGCTATAGCTCTGAATTAAATATACGCTGGACTCAATGACATCACGCTGGACTCAAATCAGCTCATTAGCATGCGGCATCTTAGTGTGTATATTATGAGGTAACCATCTGTCACACCAGTAAGTGAATACATCTAAGGTACTTTTTAGTAGTTAATGATTGTATATAATTAGTTAGATTATAATCAAATATCCACATGACAGGTTCCCTTTAAGGCCTCATGCACACGACCGTTGTTTTGGTCCGCATCCAAGCCGCCGTTTTTGCGGCTCGGATGCGGACCCATTCACTTCAATAGGGCCGCAAAAGATGCGGACAGCACTCTGTGTGCTGTCCGCATCCGTTGCACCGTTCCGTGGCCCCGCAAAAAAAATATAGCATGTCCTATTCTGGTCCGTTTTGCGGACAAGAATAGGCATGTCTACAATGGGCCGCCAGTTCCGTTCCGTAAATTGCGGAAGGCACACGGGCGGCTTCCGTTTTTTGCGGATCCGCGGTTTGCGGACAGCAAAAAAACAGCACGGTCGTGTGCATGTAGCCTACTTCTGCTGGTCATTATGATTACAGTGATGCCAAATTTACTTTATGTTATCTTTTAATGCTTTAAAAAAATAATTAAACCTTTAAAAAAAAGACAGTTTCTTTGCACCGCCATACTCTATACTCTATACATTTTTCTATTTCATCCTATGGAGCTGTATTAGGGTTTTTGGTGGTGCAAGCTATTGTTTTTATTGATACCATTTTGTGGTATGTAACTATGGCTTTTTGATCCCTTTTTATTCTATTATTTTTTGGAAGACAAAGTGAGCATTAAACAGTGATTTGAGCCCCATAACAAAAATTAGAGCTCCACTCAGCAATATCCAGTATCAAAGGGAGTGTGTTTGGAAGAGCAAATAGTTGATTTTCATGTGTCTTATCCTCCATTCCTTGGCCTTTCAGTGCCCACATTTCTCCATCCACTCCCTCCCCTCTGTTTTCTTTATATTCCCCTGTCTTCTACGGCACATCCGTAATAATTAACCTCCTCAGCTGCTGGGTCCAATAGATGCATCCTGTTACCACTGTCCATATAGTCATATATACGGTAACTTATTTTTGTCAATTTTGACCATAAAGAAGAAGCTTCAGCCATCTGCTTGGCTGACAAGGAACCCCATCTGCAGAGTTATGCCCTGCATCTCCTCCATCCACATGGCATGTAGGGAGTCACTTGTAGAGCTAATTTAGACGCCAAACCAATAGCTGATACCTTACCCTGATATACAGGCCTGTGGTGTTGGGCTGTACACCAGAGGTTATCACTGTAAATGCAGCGCCGTCAGTGTCAGGACATAGCTTTTTTGGTGATCCTAGGCACTCCCAAGCACACAAAGTAGGACAGTGGCAGTCACATGGTTGTCATTGCCAGGTAATTTCGAGAGGTGCGGGTGGATCTATCCCATCTAGGGAGAGTGGTATTTTGGATGGAAACGTTCAAGGAGTGATTATGTGGTTAGTTATAGTGATGGGCAATGGTGGGTATATGGGAAGCGATCAAGCCTGGTGGATCACTCATGAAGAGGGAAGAGATTAGAATGGCTAATTTAAAAGGGTTGTAAGGCTAGTGAGACAGCCATAAGCTGAATGGGTGACTTCGCAAGTGGGGGAAATCAAGCTGTATGTTGTTCTATCCTGAGTAACCATGAAACTTACTGTAGCAGTTCAAGGGGAATGACTGTTGGCGGGGTTGGTTAATCCAGCAGTCTTGGTGCTGGGACAGGCATCTCCTGGTTCAAGTGTGTGCTCATGCAATTTGTCAGGCTCCCTTATCACAGACTGGTAATGATAAGAATTGCTTAAAGGGGTTTTCCCATCTCAGACAATGGGGGCATATAACTATACCAAGAACGGAGCCCTGAAAGTTGTGAAGAGGCCCTCCATTAATTTCTATGGGGCCGCCGAAAATAGTTGAGCGCTGGCCCCATAGAAATGAATGGGAGCGGTAACCGCGCAAGCGAGGTGCGCTTCCATTCACTACTATGGCTAGTGCTTGGTGGTTGCCGGACCCAGGGAAACTCAGGATCCTCCAGAAACCACCTTCACCCCTCGGTTCTCGTTGTAGGTGCAGGTCCCATCAGACAATGGGGGCATATCCTAGCGATATGCCCCCATTGTCTCAGATAGGAATACACCTTTAATAACGTTGGCGATCCATAGGACGCTAAAGTTAATAGCATGGGCACTTGAACGACAGAGACACTCTGAATATTCATGTTATAGTCAGCTTCTGATTAAATGAACATAATATAGCAGTCAGATAGGGTGGGATTCCCCCGAAAGTGGACATTGCACATTAGATTTGAGTCTTTATCTGTATTTTGATACTTTCTTCTTCTATCTTATAGAAACCATTCTTCCCCTGTCACACGCAGTGCACATTTCTATGGCTGAATAGTTAACTTCAGCAGGTATCGAACGCGACACATTTCTTCTTAAACCGCATTATATGTTTTTCTTGGTTGACAGGAAGCACCTGCCAGAAAAGCGATGAGATGCTCTGTCACAAGGACTTGTAAAGTCTAATGTTATCTCCCTCACATCTTAAGATTCTTCACATGTTCAAGAACACGGAGATAAGCTCAGTCATACTCTACAGCCACAATATGCGCTTGTGGCTTAGGAAAGATATTTCTCCATGAAATCTAGCACATGTAGTTAAATAATCTCTTATTATTGCCAAGGTTACATAGAGATAAATGTGACTATACAGATAACATGCTGGTCTCCAGATTTTTTACCAGATCACACGGGCAGCTGGATATCCTGTACCATCTAGACGTCTATATGTTCTGCTGGTGACTGGTCTTCCAATTTATAAACCAGTGGTGAACTATTGGATTTTCTAATATGACAACTGGCAATCATTTTATTAACTGTTTGTCCCCATGCTCTAGATCTAGAAGATGGTCAGTCACATGTAAATGGCAGAAATCCACCTATGGATAGTTTCACACGAGCATGTTATCTGCAGGAAACATGCTCCGATTTCCCATCCTGAACTCTGCTTTTGTAACGAGACCTCACCGTATTATAATGATTTATAATGCTGTGTGTCCCTTCCCAACATTATCTGTAATGTATTCTACTGATGGCATTATGCCCACTTATGTCTCGTTTTACATCTTGTACATATACTTGAAGTCTTGTTTTCTCTGGGACAGATTTCTTAGATTTCTCAGGCATCATTTTCAGGTATATAGGAGTTTGCTTTAATATTTCTGAATAAATGACTCCTACTAAAAGTTACATGGCTCATAATCAGGTATAATATATAGGTAATCTGTAGTCAAAAGGAAAATGAAAAAGTCTGGTACCATGTTAGCCAGCAGAACACTAGTTTATTGCTGTCATAAGAGAAACAAAAAAGAGGTCTGATGCCTTTTAATGGATAACAAAAATAGAAGCAATGATGTTACATAGCGAGCTTTTGAGACATCAGTCCCTTCACGTAGTACGCTTAATGAAGAGACTGATGTTGTCTTGAAAGCTCGCTATGTAACATCATTGCTTCTATTTTTGTTAGCCATGGGAAGGTATCGAACCTGCAATACTTATATACTGTAAGCATCTAAAGGGTGAGGTTATTGATGGTAAGTATGTGTCACTGAGGCTGCTGCTCTCAGTGATGTAAATCCCGGAGGTAAATGGCAACCAGTGATGTTAGATTGCTGAGTTTGTGGTAGCTGGAACTTGGGTCCGGGATTTAGGAGTGACTGAAGAGTTTGGGTGGGAAGGTCACTCCCATACTCCATCTCCTGTGTTACCACCTCACCCAGCTGGAAGCTAATTTAAAAGACACACTGTCAGTATGTGTTTGGTGTTGGTCTGCAGAGGACTTAGGAGCATTCCTCTCCACAGTGTTCCTGAGAAGGGAAAAGACAAGATTCTGCACAAAGGTGACTCCTGTATTTTGCCTGTTTAACAATTGAACTGTTATATGACACATGAGGGCTGAAGATAAGTGCTTTATGTGACTGAACTTTGATGGGCTGAAGCCAAGCCATCCTGTTGGACCAAATTTGAGTTGTGTTTTCTCCAATAAACCCCTTATGTTGCATCTAATCCTGCCAACTGCCTACCATTTGTACAGCTAATCTCCACAATACTTATTTTATTTCTCTTAATAAGAGAACTAAATTAGGTAATTTTTTGTTAATATTCAAAATAATCATACTTGAAAATAAAAAAGGTGGAGATCACTCAAAATAAAGCAGGTGTTATGGGGTCAGTATGAAGTACACATTGTATACAGGATATCATGGAAATAACCGGTGGACGAATATCTAATAATCAACTAAAGTGACAATGAGTCAAAAGGCAACCAATTCAGCAGCTATGCCGCAACGTAAGCATCACAAATAGTTTCCTCCAAGTAGTGATAGTATACGCTAATTAGTTACCCTGCTACTTGCTGCCTATACTCATATGTATGATTTATATGAAAGCAACAGGTAGTTTTCATAAATCCTTAAAACGGACAGGCTACTCTTTTAATAAATAGCCAAATGGTACTATGGTTTCTATCTCCTTATCTATCTATCTATCTATCTATCTATCTATCTATCTATCTATAAAAATGATGCAACACAAATACATGACCATCACATATTTATTCCATATGTCCTAATAATCTACATGGTGCACATTGAAGGACATAGTGTGACATGGTTAAATTATTGGTGAATTTAGTATTTTTCATATTTAAATGCATAAAAGCAGTTTGACATACAGCCAGTAAGCCTCATGGAGATTGTATATTTTTGGTAACTGAAGAGAAGGAGTCAACGTATGTTTTATGAACTATCCTTAGTCTAGGATCACAAGATATCATAAAAAAATTGGATAATTGGTAGCTCCTTTATGTTATGGGTTATATAAATGAATTGATCTTCTCTCCTCTTCTTTTTCGATCTGTTCTTTTCTTTCTTCATCACTCCCTTCTCGGTGCCTTTCTGTGTATGGATTTAGTTATATATAACGGAGACACTTAATTTTTCTAGATAATTGGTCCATTAATTACCGTATGTAGGAACGTCTGCTTGGAAAACAATAAAAAGGGAAAGTGAAGGTAACTAAGTGGCAGGTTCAGCTAATGCAGTCATGATGTATGTTAGTTTTTATTTATTGGTGGCCTTCAGGGTGATTCTACATATATCTTTATAATAACATACATCTTCACATAAGCTAGTGTATGATAATCGATATGTGGCAAAGTCAAATATAATCATTAATTAGAAATGATCGAATTGGGAAAAATTTGATTCTACCAACTTGAAAGTGTTCCAAATTTGCCTGAAAATGTGTGTATGACACCCTGATGTCTCCTAGAATTCCTATTGTTTTTCTCGTTTCTCACTTTAACATTTAAAAAAAAAAATTTTTATTACCCTTCTCTCTCTCTCTAAAAATGGACTAACCAGAAATTTGGATTCAAATTCACCTCGAATTTCTTACAAAATTCAGGTCAAATCCAATTAGTTTACAATTGATTCGCTCATCTCTATTATTAATTATACAATAATAGTAAAAAACAACAAAATAATCATGTATACTCAGTATACCAAAACCTTAGTTGTATAAATCTCTATAGTTATAGTGGAATTAACATTTTTTTATTATAATTTTTTGTTCATAGTGCTACAGCCCATGGTGCAGATGCCTGACATGTCTTCTCATCTGCAGATCATCATAAGCATTTTTTCTCATACATCTCCTTAACCAGGAAATCCACCAAACAAGTCGCTGAGCTTGTAACTAGGGGGTCGGAGAAACATGTATAATTTGTAGGGCACGACCATTGAAAGTAATATATCGCTTCCAAGCTTCGCATCTCGACTTGAATATAACAAAACACCCTGGATAAGGCGGTAATGTGCCATATGGCTTAACCACTTCCATACCGGGCCATTTACCCCCTTGCTGACCAGGTCTAATTTTGCAAATCTGACATCTGTCACTTTATGTGGTAATAACTTTGGAATGCTTTTACTTATCCAAGCCATTCATAGAATGTTTTTTCGTGACACATTGTACTTCATCTTAATGGTAAATTTGAGTCAATATGTTTTACCTTTATTTATAAAAAAAATCCAAAAGTTAACAAAAATTTCAAAAAATTTACTGTTTTGTAAATTTGAATCTCTCTGCTTTTAAGACAGATAGTGAGAAGGTTTAGAATTTTTGAAGCAATTCTGGAAATTTTTAAGAAAATTTCCAAAGTCAACTATTTTAAGGACCAGTTCAGTTCTGAAGTCACTTTGTGGGGCTTACCTAGTGGAAACCCCCCCATAAATTACCCCATTGTAGAAGCTACACCCCTCAAGTTATTCAAAACTGATTTTACAAACTTTGTTAACCCTTTAGGTGTTCTACAAGAATTCATGGAAATGGAGATGAAATTTCTAAATTTCACTTTTTTTGGCAAACTTTCCATCTTAATCCATTTTTTTTTCTTTAACACATCTAGGGTTAACAGCCAAACAAAACTTAATATTTATTACCCTGATTCTGCGGTTTACATACACACCCCACATGTGGTCGTAAACTGATGTAAGGGCACACGGCAGGGCGCAGAAGAAAAGGAGCGCCATATGGTTTTTGGAAGGCAGATTTTGCTGAACTGGTTTTTAGATGCCATGTCCCATTTGAATCCCCCCTGATGCATCCTTACAGTAGAAACTCCCAAAAAGTGACCTCATTTTGGAAACTAGGGGATAAGGTGCCAATTTTATTGGTACTATTTTGGGGTGCATATGATTTTTTATTGCTCTATATTAGGGTTTTTGTGAGCCAAGGTAACCAAAAAATGGCTGTTTTGGCACAGTTTTTTAATTTTTTTTACAACATTCATCTGACAGGGTAGATCATGTGCTATTTTTATAGAGCAGGTTGTTATCATCATATATCTACTTTTTTTGTTTGTTTGTTTGTTTGTTTGTTTCAGTTTTACATAATAAAGCATTTTTGAAAAAAAATTATGTTTTTGTTTCTCCATTTTCTGAACGCCATATTTTTTTTTAGTTCTCTGCCGATCGTCTTGTGCAGGGGCTCGTTTTTTGCAGGAAGAGTTGACGTTTTTATTGGTAACATTTTTGGTACATATGATTTTTTGATCATTCATTATTACACTTTATGGGGAAAGGTGACCAAAAATTTGGTTATTTTTTTATTTTTTGACCGATTGTCTTAGTTAGGTTCTCATTTTTTGCGGGATAAGGTGACAGTTTGACTGGTACTATTTTGGGGGTTATTTTTTTAATCGTGTTCATCTGAGGGGTTAGGTCCTGTGGTATTTTTATAGAGCAGGCTGTTACGGATGCAGCAATACCTAATATGTCTATTTTTTTAATTTATTTCACTTTAACACAATAATAGCAGTTTTGAAGCAAAAAAAAAATCAGATTTTAGTGTCTCCATTGTCTGAGAGTCATATTTTTTTATTTTTTGACTGATTGTCTTAGATAGGGTCTAATTTTTTGTGGGATGAGGTGACGGTTTGATTGGTACTATTTTGGGGGGCATACCCCTTTTTAATCGCTTGGTGTTGCAATTTTTGTGATGTAAGGTGACAAAAAATTGCTTTTTGGCACAGTTTTTATTTTTATTTTTTACGGTGTTCATCTGAGGGCTTAGGTCATGTGATATTTTTATAGATCTGGTTGTTACAGATGCGGCAATACCTAATATTTATACTATTTTTATTTATTTCACTTTAACACAATAATAGCATTTTTGAAACAACAAAACAATGTTTTAATGTCTCCATTTTCTGAGAGCTATATTTTTTTTAATTTTTTGAGAAATTTTCTTATGTAGGGTCTAATTTTTTGTGGGATGAGGTGACGGTTTTATTGGTATCATTTTGTGGGACATACGCCTTTTTGATAACTTGGTGTTGCACTTTTTGTAATGTAAGGTGACAAAAATGGCTTTTTTTGACACAGTTTTATTTTTTTGTTTATGGTGTTTATCGAACGGGTGGATCATGTGATTTATTTATAGAGCCGGCCGTCACGGACACGGCAATACCAAATATGTCTATTTTATTATTTTTTTTCTCAAAAATAATTTTTTTGATTACTTAATTGGGGATTTATTTATTTTTACATGTAAAACATATTTTATTTTTTTTACACTTTGCCGCCCCCATAAGGTCATACAAGACCTCTGGGGGACATTTAACTTCACTTTTCCTTTTTTTTTTTTCACTATTGATTTCTCCTATAACTGGGGCTGACATAGTAGCCCCAGTTAGAGCGGAAATACACCCCCCAGAGAGGCGGAACAGCATAATACAGTGCTGTACAGCCTCAGTACAGGGCTGATCGAGGTCTGTGGAAGACCCGACAGCTCCTAAACTCTCCTGGCCCCTGCGGTCGCATGACCACCAGGCCGGGACAGGAAGCGTATAGCGCTTCCTGATCTGTATACACAGCGCTCCTTGAGGTTGCCTTGCTGGCAGCTGTACGATTAGCATGCAGCTGCCATCTCTGAATGGACGTTCCAGAACATCCATTCAGTGATAAACGACCGGCCACAGGACGTTTATAGTCAATAGGCGGTCGTGAAGTGGTTAATATCAAGAAGCCTAATCTTGTAAAATAATTTAAGAACTGAACACAGGCTCACATCTACTCATGTGGTATTGAGGCTTCTCTTTAAAAGTACACTGCAGATAACAACTGGCAACAACCTACATAATATGTTCAGTCTGGTCCATTGGCATAGCATCCCTGGATATTCAAGTTCTTGGTTCAATTTGTTTCTCTTTATTATAAAACTCTCCAGAAATATAATTTCTTAACTTGATCTCAAGTTGTACAAAGTTCACATTAGCGATTTCTCAGTTATCTGTGCTTCTGCAGCGGCTAAAAGACAAAAAATATGACTGCCATTAGAACTGTGACTGACGTTGTCACCCAGCATCTTTAGATTTTCAGACAGTAGACCTGTATAGTAATGCATTGATACATCACAGATATAAGAGAATAACATTGCTGGATTCCTCCTCTATGTTATCATATAGTGCCTTCATAATAATGCTATTCAGCTTCAGGACCAGGTGATTTTCGTCCTCACCCCCAGCCCACCACCGTTTTTTGCTCCCTGCCCTCCTTTTAACCATAGGGGAAGAATACAATAATATTCGGGCACTTTTGTTATTACCGGATAGACAAAAAACCGACACGACCGGACCAGTAGTTAATTATTGAGATGTGTTTTTAACACCTTCTGTTATTTGGGCATTTAGTAATTTAACTAATCATCAATAAAAGTTAAATTTTAGTTTTCCTGCTCCACCCCCTGGTTAGGTTTGTTGTTATTTGGCATTAAGGGGAAGGGGGGGGGGGGGGGGGTGATCCACACCCTTATTAGTTTGGTTTGATACTTTACTCACAGTCTTCCCAAATCTATTACAGCCATATTAGGGCTTGTTTTTGCGGGACAAGTTGTACTTTCTAATGGCACCATTTACGACTGCATACAATGTAGTGGGGAGCAGGAAAAAAATTCCAAATGGGGTGGAACTATAAAAAAAACACTATTCCGCCACAGTTTTGTTTTTACAGAGTTTCCTATGCAGTAAAACTGTTGCATTCATTCTACAGGTTAGTGCAATTACATTGATGCCACATATGTATATTTTTATTTCGTTTCAATACAAAAAAAAAAAAAACATTGAATTTATTTTTCTTTACATCGCCATATTCTGACCCCATAACTTTTTTTTTTAGTTTGTTTTATGTGTACGAATCTGTGTGAGGGCTCATTTTGTGTGTGACGATCTGTAATTCTCATTGATACCATTTTGGGGTGTGTATAGCTTTTTGATCCCTTTTAGGCCTCCCGCATACAGCGGGTCCACAAAACACGGGACACCAGCCGTGTGCATTAGCTTTAGAATTTTACTGTGTTTATATGGAGCCACAGGCAGGCTCTCCATAGGAACCTATGTGCGGCATCCTCAGCAGGATTGAGGCCAACGGCAACGAGGCATGCCTTGATCCTTGCTAGGAGGAATTTTTAACCTTATAGATGCTGTGGTCCTATTTGACCACAATGTATGCTATTGGTGTTATCGTCATTTTAAACATTAGGCACCTGGCGGCTATGGTGCTTGCTGCGCTTGCAAGCGGGCACCATCTTTGAATGACCAACCGTCAATGTAAATTTACATTAAGCGGTCAAGAAGGGGTTAATACAGTCATACAGTGCTCAAATAGTGTGATCCGACACCCCCACCCCTATACCATATAATGCACAAAAAAACAATACTATACAAAGCCCAAATATTAATAATGTGCAATACTAAATTAATGAATTCTTGCTGCATATGTAATGAGGGAGTAAAATGGGCCATTATCCTCTTTCCTTGTGCTTTAATTCCAGCCCTGGCTGACCATATTGTTGCATAGTCTTCCCTCCCTAGTTTCTTAAAAACAGCAGCAGAAATTGTGGCAGCCATATTGGCTGTCATGTTTTACTCACAGACACAGATAGGTAATGGTAACATCCTCTCTTTGATGACTATCCTACTTATATATATAGCCCTTGAGTTAAACCCTTTGTAGTCTCAAGTAATTTATTTTTATTTATAAAGGACTGTAGCTGCAAAAATGGATAAAATAGATTCTTAGGAACAGAAAGCTCCTCCTAGAGAGCCATAAATGTCCTTTAGTGTCGATACACCATGGGATTTCCTGGGTTTAACACTTAGGCCCCTTTCATACGGGCGAGTATTCCGCATGGATGCGATGCTTGAGTTGAACGCATTGCACCCGCACTGAATCCCGACCCATTCATTTCTATGGGGCTGTTCACATGAGCGGTGATTTTCACGCATCACTTGTGCGTTGCGTGAAAATCGCAGCATGCTCTATATTCTGCGTTTTTCACGCAACGCAGGCCCCATAGAAGTGAATGGGGTTGCGTGAAAATCGCAAGCATCCGCAAGCAAGTGCAGATGCAGTGCGATTTTCACGCACGGTTGCTAGGAGACGATCGGGATGGAGACCCGATCATTATTATTTCCCCTTATAACATGGTTATAAGGGAAAATAATAGCATTCTGAATACAGAATGCATAGTAAAATAGCGCTGGAGGGGTTAAAAAAAATAAAAAATAATTTAACTCACCTTAATCCACTTGAGCGCGCAGCCCGGCATCTCCTTCTGTCTTCATCTTAGCTGTGTGGAGGAACAGGACCTGTGGTGACGTCACTCCGGTCATCACATGGTCCATCACCATGGTAAAAGATCATGTGATGGATCATGTGATGACCGGAGTGACGTCATCACAGGTCCTGTTCCTCCACACAGCTAAGATGAAGACAGAAGGAGATGCCGGGCTGCGCGCTCAAGTGGATTAAAATGAGTTAAATTATTATTATATTTTTTTAACCCCTCCAGCGCTATTTTACTATGCATTCTGTATTCAGAATGCTATTATTTTCCCTTATAACCATGTTATAAGGGGAAATAATACAATCTACAGAACACCGATCCCAAGCCCGAACTTCTATGAAGAAGTTTGGGTTTGGGTACCAAACATGCGCGATTTTTCTCAAGCGAGTGCAAAACGCATTACAATGTTTTGCACTCGCGCGGAAAAAACGCACCCGCACATTTTCCCGCAACGCCCGTCTGAAAGAGGCCTTAATCCTGGTATCAGTTTAGAGGAGATATTAGAATTAAAAATCTAATAAAGTAATAAAAATCTAATAAAGTAATTGAAATACCACCATTCTTTATAACACAATCTTTCCACATCTATAGTGCACTGTATAAGGTAGAGATATACATAGGGATGTAGTAATGGTCTGTGTTTTATCTAGGCCCAACAAGGTACAAACAAATAACTCTTTCATAGATTGTACCCCTACCAATGAAGTCTCCCACAGAACCCAACTAGGATCCGTGAGAGGCTGGATTGAGTCTAATGGGACAGCTTTTTGATAATCTCTTATAGAGGGAATGTCCATTCCCCTTCCCTTAGTGGTCTATTCATCACTGAATTTACCACTCTATGGCGCTTACCCTCCCAAACATAAGAATTAATAGCCTTCTGCATCTTCTGCATATCCCACATATATCTGTGTAATGTATACTTATGCTGTATTTTCTGTATGCACAAGGTGATAACAGGCCATATTCTTTGCCACCACTAGATGGGGCTAGAGTCAGTCTGAACTAGTTAGTCTAGACTAGAGCAGTCTAAGAAGCATTCTGAGCTAGTCAATGTCCAGCAAGCAACCAGGACACATACAAAATGTAGAAGCTGACCCTTAAGCTCATCCTAGACCTGGGTAGAGTCAGAACTTCGCCAGAAAGCAGAATATATGCAAAGGGGAGGTGTAGGGAAAGATGTAGAGGTGACCAGTTTCAAAAGGACTTATTGACTCTACGGCTCCCGTGTTCACAAGAAGCCTCCGGTGCCTGAGTACACCCAAAGCACAGTTTGGCTGTGGAAAATCTGCACATCCCAAGGTGGAAGAGTGGATTAGCAACCTGTTCAAAAAGGTGCAGAAGAGTTTTGAGGGGACTGCCCTTTTGGTTCTGCGATATTGCCTTCAATATCCCATCTGGATGTTTATGTCTGACTCAGCTAGCAGAGTGCAGAGTAAGGAAAAAGCTTTAAAGACACCTTTTTTCCTGTTGTTACCTGTGCAGCTGTGAAGTCTGTAACATCTGTGAAAGCTCATCTTGTGTACCATCTTGCCAGCCCGTGCATGTCAAGAATTGTCCTGATCTGTTTGCACTTGAATTCTTCAGTAAAGAACTGTTCTGCTGCACAACTGTCTCATCATTGCTTCCTGCACTACATTTACACCGCAAGGTGTTGGTGTCAAGACAATTGGGACCCTACACCTCAAATACCTTCACTATCAAGGGCACCACAACCATTATGAAGCAGGAGGGCCCCAGAACCGGAGTGCGCTCCGAAGTAAAGAAAGGTGCTCCCTTCCCATCACTGCAGCTGAGTACAATGACTACTACACCCATTCGTATACCCTCACTCGCACATGGCTCTGTGGCCTGGTTGCAGTATATATATATATATATATATATATACACACTCACCTAAAGAATTATTAGGAACACCTGTTCTATTTCTCATTAATGCAATTATCTAGTCAACCAATCACATGGCAGTTGCTTCAATGCATTTACGGGGTGGTCCTGGTCAAGACAATCTCCTGAACTCCAAACTGAATGTCAGAATGGGAAATAAAGGTGATTTAAGCAATTTTGAGCGTGGCATAGTTGTTGGTGCCAGACGGGCCGGTCTGAGTATTTCACAATCTGCTCAGTTACTGGGATTTTCACGCACAACCATTTCTAGGGTTTACAAAGAATGGTGTAAAAAAGGGAAAAACATCCAGTATGCGGCAGTCCTGTGGGCAAAAATGCCTTGTGGATGCTAGAGGTCAGAGGAGAATGGGCCGACTGATTCAAGCTGATAGAAGAGCAACGTTGACTGAAATAACCACTCGTTACAACCGAGGTATGCAGCAAAGCATTTGTGAAGCCACAACACGCACAACCTTGAGGCGGATGGGCTACAACAGCAGAAGACCCCACCGGGTACCACTCATCTCCACTACAAATAGGAAAAAGAGGCTACAATTTGCACGAGCTCACCAAAATTGGACTGTTGAAGACTGGAAAAATGTTGCCTGGTCTGATGAGTCTCGATTTCTGTTGAGACATTCAAATGGTAGAGTCCGAATTTGGCGTAAACAGAATGAGAACATGTATCCATCCTCTGATGGCTACTTCCAGCAGGATAATGCACCATGTCACAAAGCTCGAATCATTTCAAATTGGTTTCTTGAACATGGCAATGAGTTCACTGTACTAAAATGGCCCCCACAGTCACCAGATCTCAACCCAATAGAGCATCTTTGGGATGTGGTGGAACGGGAGCTTCGTGCCCTGGATGTGCATCCCTCAAATCTCCATCAACTGCAAGATGCTATCCTATCAATATGGGCCAACATTTCTAAAGAATGCTATCAGCACCTTGTTGAATCAATGCCACGTAGAATTAAGGCAGTTCTGAAGGCAAAAGGGGGTCCAACACCGTATTAGTATGGTGTTCCTAATAATTCTTTAGGTAAGTGTGTGTATATATATATATATATATATATATATATAATTAAAATTGTTGTCCCATGTAAAATATTCTACCAATTTCAAACCAGCACCTGGATCTAAATACTTTAGTATTTGCATGTAATTAAAAATGTATTATAGCTACTGAATTATTCACTGAACTCTATCTGTACAGCGCCACCTGCTGTTTGCTCTTTTTCTAACTTTCCTGTTCTGCTCATTAAGACGGAGGCACATGCTTAGTTCCATCAACTGCCACCAGCTGCAGCAGAAAGGACACACACACAGTGAAAGGACACACCTCATAAGCTGCCAGATTGAAATAAATCTAGCAGCAGAGCGATTGCAGCAATGAATGGGGAGATCTCTGGACCCATGTAAGTTACAGCGCTGGTTCTAGCTGTGAGAGCGAGGTTGTCATGTACTAGATTATGTATGGTTTTCTTTTCTTACATTAATTATGGGATTTCTGCCAATGTCATTTTTATCATTAAAGAGGACCTTTCATCGGTCCAAACATTGTGAACTAAGTATCATGATCTGTACAGCGGCGCCCAGTTCTCCTGCTATGCCCTTCGGTATGTTCGGTCACTTGGTTATAGTAGGCTGAGACTTAGGGGACTTGGTTATAGTAGGAGGAGACTGCCCTTGTTCTCCTGGGCGTCTTCTTCTCCCAGGCTGTAGCGCTGGCCAATCGCAGCGCAGAGCTCACAGTTTGGGAGAAAAAAACTCCCAGGCTGTGAGCTCTGCGCTGCGATTGGCCAGCGCTACAGCCTGGGAGAAGAAGACGCCCAGGAGAACAAGGGCAATCTCCTCCTACTATAACCAAGTCCCCTAAGTCTCCGCCTACTATAACCAAGTGACCGAAGACAGTGCCATCTTAAGAGCATTATAGGCCCCCGGGCAATACAGTGCACTGGGGCCCTGTCTACACAATCACGCACTAGAATAAAAATGCAAATTATCAATAAGGCGATATTTATTGGTACTTTCAACAAAATCAGTGTTTAATATAGGAATAATATATAGGGGGGGCACAAAGATACCACAGTCAAAAATGGGGGGGCAAAAACAAAATAAGTATATATAAATAAGATTACAAAATATGAGAGAATTGCGGTATGCAGGGATACATTTATAATAAAACTATTTACTTACAAAAGAAGCTGTTCAATCGTCTGCTGTGCCGTCCTCTGCTTGCTTCCGCGGATTCTTTCCCCTTCTTTCTGTCTCTCGTCAGTGCGCAGGCGCACTGTTATGGTGGATCTGTGGAAGACACACTGTTATGGGGGCATCTGTGGATGACAGTGTTATTATGCCTCTCATTAGCCCCCATATGCTGCCTCTCATCATTAGCCCCCATATGCTGCCTCTCATCATTAGCCCCCATATGCCTCTCCATTAGCCCCCATATGCCTCTCCATTAGCCCCCATATGCCTCTCCATTAGCCCCCATATGCCTCATTAGCCCCCATATGCCTCATTAGCCCCCATATGCCTCTCCATTAGCCCCCATATGCCTCTCCATTAGCCCCCATATGCCTCATTAGCCCCCATATGCCTCATTAGCCCCCATATGCCTCTCCATTAGCCCCCATATGCCTCTCCATTAGCCCCCATATGCCTCTCCATTAGCCCCCATATGCCTCTCCATTAGCCCCCATATGCCTCTCCATTAGCCCCCATATGCCTCATTAGCCCCCATATGCCTCTCCATTAGCCCCCATATGCCTCTCCATTAGCCCCCATATGCCTCTCCATTAGCCCCCATATGCCTCTCCATTAGCCCCCATATGCCTCTCCATTAGCCCCCATATGCCTCATTAGCCCCCATATGCCTCATTAGCCCCCATATGCCTCTCCATTAGCCCCCATATGCCTCTCCATTAGCCCCCATATGCCTCATTAGCCCCCATATGCCTCTCCATTAGCCCCCATATGCCTCTCCATTAGCCCCCATATGCCTCATTAGCCCCCATATGCCTCTCCATTAGCCCCCATATGCCTCTCCATTAGCCCCCATATGCCTCTCCATTAGCCCCCATATGCCTCTCCATTAGCCCCCATATGCCTCTCCATTAGCCCCCATATGCCTCTCCATTAGCCCCCATATGCCTCATTAGCCCCCATATGCCTCATTAGCCCCCATATGCCTCTCCATTAGCCCCCATATGCCTCTCCATTAGCCCCCATATGCCTCTCCATTAGCCCCCATATGCCTCTCCATTAGCCCCCATATGCCTCATTAGCCCCCATATGCCTCTCCATTAGCCCCCATATGCCTCTCCATTAGCCCCCATATGCCTCTCCATTAGCCCCCATATGCCTCTCCATTAGCCCCCATATGCCTCTCCATTAGCCCCCATATGCCTCATTAGCCCCCATATGCCTCATTAGCCCCCATATGCCTCTCCATTAGCCCCCATATGCCTCTCCATTAGCCCCCATATGCCTCATTAGCCCCCATATGCCTCTCCATTAGCCCCCATATGCCTCTCCATTAGCCCCCATATGCCTCATTAGCCCCCATATGCCTCTCCATTAGCCCCCATATGCCTCTCCATTAGCCCCCATATGCCTCTCCATTAGCCCCCATATGCCTCATTAGCCCCCATATGCCTCTCCATTAGCCCCCATATGCCTCTCCATTAGCCCCCATATGCCTCTCCATTAGCCCCCATATGCCTCTCCATTAGCCCCCATATGCCTCATTAGCCCCCATATGCCTCTCCATTAGCCCCCATATGCCTCTCCATTAGCCCCCATATGCCTCTCCATTAGCCCCCATATGCCTCTCCATTAGCCCCCATATGCCTCTCCATTAGCCCCCATATGCCTCATTAGCCCCCATATGCCTCTCCATTAGCCCCCATATGCCTCTCCATTAGCCCCCATATGCCTCATTAGCCCCCATATGCCTCTCCATTAGCCCCCATATGCCTCTCCATTAGCCCCCCATATGCCTCTCTCCATTAGCCCCCCATATGCCTCTCTCCATTAGCCCCCCATATGCCTCTCCATTAGCCCCCCATATGCCTCTCCATTAGCCCCCATATGCCTCTCCATTAGCCCCCTTATGCCCCCAGCAGCCACATTTTCTTATAAAATAAAAAATCACTTACCTCTCCTGCTCCTGGACGCCGCCTGCCTCTCCTCAGTCGACTCTGTGCTCTGAACTGGCGCGCACAGCGTGAGGGCGCTCTGTGACCTCACGCTGTGCGCAGCCCTGCACAGCCGACAGCCGAGGACCAGGAAGTGGTGAGTACAGAGCGTTCACCACTTCCTGGTCTCTCGGTTCTAATGAGCGCTTCCATAATGGAAGCGCTCATTAGTATTCAACTGGGGGGTGGGCTGGTGGGTTCACTGGGCAGGCGGGCCCCCAGGCAAGTGGGGCCCCCGGGCAACTGCCCAGCGTGCCCATTCGAAAAGACGGCCCTGACGAAGATACCGGAGGGTATATCGGAAGAATGAAGCGGCGCCCAGGGATAATAGTAAGTGCAGTGAGATCCCCGGGTGCTGCTGTACAGATCATGACACTTAGTTCACAATGTTTGGACCGATGAAAGGTCCTCTTTAAGTTTTATATATTTATTACATTTTACAAGGGATCACTATCTCTGTATTATAACTTTGCTCCAACCTTCTATCAGATAACTTGCAGGAATAAAGCTACATGGCAATCTTGGTGGTGACAGCCATCACATGACCAAATGTCACTGTGCAACTGAATGGGGTTGCAATGCGACTTGCTGTGATCCCTGAATATTAATACAAAATCCAGCACTCGATTTTTGTACATCTGGGGGTTGTGCAGCCAGTAATTTTGAAGACCTATCCTCAGAATAGGACATCAATATCTGATCGGTGAGGGTCAAACTCCCGGCACCCCTGCTGATCAGCTGTTTGAAGAGGAGACGGCACTCGTGGAAACGCTACTTCCTTTTTGAAAATTGCACTGCGTGTCCCCTCACTTGTGGCGGCTGCGCAGTGTAATTACAAGTGCTCATCCCAATCAAGTGAATGGAACAAGTACTTGTACGAGCTCTGCCTCCTCTTCATACACCTGATCGGCAAGGGTGCCGGAAGTTTGACCCCCACCTGTCAGATATCGATGACCTATCCTGAGTACTGGCTGCACAACTCCTTTAAGATTCAGCATACTTTGATTAAAGTCAGTCTTTATTACTTGATAAAGCTTCCTACACAAAGTTACCAGACATCAATGCATGAACGAAGGCCCGAAAAACTGCATTAACCCTTAGCTAGGAAGTTTTCAGATTGCTCTTCTCATAAGAAATATTTTCCATGAACTGTGAAAATAGAAAAGGCGTTTTACCTACCGGAGAAGCCCTAGAGGTGTGCAGTACTGAGAACTGAGGTCTGCTCACTCCTACTCAGTCTATTTAGGCGTCCTTAATGAATACTCATTTTCTACATTAGTCACCAAGTATATATACTGTACATCCTGCATGTAGGATGGAGAGGCTGATACAATGCAGTCGAAAATTACCTACTGTATACAAAAGCTACTTTTCACTTTCATATAACTCCATGTTGTGCTATTTAGAAATAGTAATGAGCGGCATAGGCAATATTCGAATTTGTGATATTTTGCACATTTTTTGCTGAATATTTGCCATAAATTAGCAAATTCGAGAATTCGTGATCTCCGGTCATTATTTACTTGATTGCGAAAATCAGCAATGTAATATTCGCAAAAAAATTCACGATTAGAATATTCGCGATCAACATTAAGGGGTAGGCAACTTTCCTATTGGTTGCTAATGATGTTGCCAAGTGCCAATATTCACGATAAATTCGCGATAAATTCAAATTCTCAATTAGAATGTTTGCGATATATTCACGAATATATAGCACTATATTCTAAATATTTGCGAATTTTCAAAGTGGGATATTCGCGATTAAAATTCATGATTCGAATATTCGCGCTCAACACTATTTAGAAAGTGTTAAGCAAAGAAGTACCCTGAACACTGACTGCCATGGTGCAACACGCAGGGGATATTAATTGCTTTAGAAAAGCTGCCTTATTGAAACTGGCTCAAATTTTTTTTTTTATAAATCATAAATCAAATATACATCAATTAGTATACAGTGCCAGAAGCAGAATGTTTTCTCCATATTGTATAAAAAGTTACAGGAGTCAAACAGTATAAAAACAGTTGTGCATTATGTAATGGGATGCCACAACTACATGCACAAAATGACAAAACATGGGGTAGTAAGATGAGAAAAATATGGAGTGAGCTATGGAGGTTATGCATTTGACTGGGTGTCTAACACTACCAGCATGTCTTTATAATTGTCATACACGAAGTATACCACTTCTATGGCACAGGGGGCAGCACATTGCCTTTCATTAATAGGGCTAGTATTGGGAAATCAGGGACGGTAATACTCATATACACCTTCAAAAGCTGTCAGACAACAGTTATTCCTCCGAACTCCCCCATACACATGCATGCTCAGTCCAGCCAAGTGTGCATGTATTCTCAGTGGGGGAGGGGAATATAAGGCACTGTCAGATACCTCTAGTAGTGTCTTATCTTTCCTGAGAACAAAAGGAAAGGATGATGAAACTCAACATGCCCCATATTCCCAGTGGGGGAGGGGAATATAAGGCACTGTCAGATACCTCTAGTAGTGTCTTATCTTTCCTGAGAACAAAAGGAAAGGATGATGAAACTCAACATGCCCCATCTTTATTTCCACTACGTTATCTGTCAGGGGTGGGTTGGGAGGTAGCTTTGGCCAAATTTTCTTTTAAATGGGTTGTCCCATTTGCAGCACTTATGGCATATCAATAGTATATGCCATAAATGTCTGATTGGTGATCTGCCAGCCATACTTCATGAACTACCGTATTTTCCGGCTTATAAGACGACTTTCTAACACTAGAAATTCGGGGGTCGTCTTATACGCCGGGTATACTCAGATCCGATGGTATATTCTAACCCCCTGGCGTTCCCATGGTGACGGGGACGCTTGCCTGGGGGTTAGAATATACTTACTATCATTTATAGAAATTAAAAATACTCATGGACTACATAACCTGACACCTAAACAATATGAAATGCTACTTAAAAATATCACACAGTGGAGATCTAAACCTAAGGAATGTATCGACAACACTATAACCACACTACTCCATACACCCAATACGCCTCAGCACATACTGTCCAAATGATACAAAGGACTTAGTGATACTAACTCACCCCCTCTTTATATGGAAAAATGGAACAAGGAATTGCAATATCGTTTAAACGATAGCCAAATTGATCAGGCGATTAAATCCATATACCAGACCTCAAGCTCATATGCCATGCAAGAATTGCAATTTAAAATCAACGCGAGATGGTACAAAACTCCTTTGATTATGCATAGGATAAATAGTGCAATCAGCGATAGATGCTGGAGATGTCACACTGAATTAGGCACTTACTCACACATCTGGTACACATGCACGAAAATCACCCCATTCTGGTATTCAATATGTAAGATTATGGGCGAAATGATAAATAGAAAGGTTACACTTTCAGAGAAACTTGTCCTTTTTAACATCTACGATGTTTCTCAAGCGGTCTTTAAGTCAACTCTTACAAATATTTTCCTAAACGTTGCGAAAGCTCTCATACCCAGGAAATGGCTCCAGGAAGACCCACCCACTATTTCGGAGTGGAAAGCGTAATTATACAAAATTCAGAACTTTGAGAGACGTAAATGGACTATCCTACATAATGTTGATAAATATGAAGAAATATGGTGTGAGGCCTCTTTCACACTTGCGTTGTCCGGATCCGGCGTGTACTCCACTTGCCGGAATTACACTCCGGATCCGGAAAAACGCAAGTGTACTGAAAGCATTTGAAGACGGAACCGTCTTCCAAATGCTTTCAGTGTTACTATGGCACCCAGGACGCTATTAAAGTCCTGGTTGCCATAGTAGGAGCGGGGAGCGGGGGAGCGGTATACTTACAGTCCGTGCGGCTCCCGGGGCGCTCCAGAATGACGTCAGAGCGCCCCATGCGCATGGATGACGTGATCCATGCGATCACGTGATCCATGCGCTTGGGGCGCCCTGACGTCACTCTGGAGCGCCCGGGGAGCCGCACGGACGGTAAGTACACTGCTCCCCCGCTCCCCGCTACACTTACCATGGCTGTCAGGACTTTAGCGTCCCGGCAGCCATGGTAACCACTCTGAAAAAGCTAAATGTCGGCTCCGGCAATGCGCCGAAACGACGTTTAGCTTAAGGCCGGATCCGGATCAATGCCTTCCAATGGGCATTAATTCCGGATCCGGCCTTGCGGCAAGTGTTCCGGATTTTTGGCCGGAGCAAAAAGCGCAGCATGCTGCGGTATTTTCTCCGGCCAACAAACGTTCCGTACCGGAACTGAAGACATCCTGATGCATCCTGAACGGATTACTCTCCATTCAGAATGCATTAGGATAATCCTGATCAGGATTCTTCCGGCATAGAGCCCCGACGACGGAACTCTATGCCGGAAGACAATAACGCAGGTGTGAAAGAGCCCTAAATGGATAAACTATCTTTCAACATGTTGAGTTAAAATATTATTCTTGGCTCATAGATACTTAAATATTATACGCTTATGTTTAAGATACTGAAGATATTAATGTTTATCTTAAATGACTGGTACTTTTTCATGTTTTTGTTCTTTCCCCCTCTTTCCTTTCTTCTCACCCTCACTTCCCCTCCTATCCAACCCTCCTTACCCTTACCCTTTCCTATGCTAAACCCTTTTCTTTATAGTTATACCTTATAAAATGTTTTGGTTTATGTAACATTTTATAATATCATACAAATGTGGAAGTGTAATCTGATCCTTATTTCTTTATTTTGTAATAGTTGGAGTGAGTTAACTCTGACGCATGTATGTTTTATACACTTTCCTAAAATAAAGAAAATTTACAAGAATATACCATCGGATCTGAGTTTTCACGATCTCAGTGAGATCGTGAAAACTCAAATCTGATGGTATATTCTAACCCCCAGGCTTTCCCATGGTGACGGGACGCTTGCCTGGGGGTTAGAATATACAGGGCCCTGCCGCTCACAGGAGTACATTTATAAACCATAATCAGTAACTTTAACTTTAATCATCGCTCATCTCTTTACTAGGATACCTTACTCTCAGCTCCGATAACAGCAGGCAGTGCGGGCGGCGCTCACTCACTGATGTCACGTGCCTGCTCCTCCCACTAGGCGGCGCAGGCGCGTGACGTTTGTTAGTGAGCGCCGCCCGCACTGCCTGCTGTTACCGGAGCTGAGAGTAAGGTATCCTAGTAAAGAGATGAGCGATGATTAAAGTTAAAGTTACGGATTACAGTTTATAAATGTACTCCTGTGAGCGTCGGGGAGGGGGATCTGTGGATGGCACTGTTTAGGGGGGATCTGTGGATGGCACTGTTTAGGGGGGATCTGTGGATGGCACTGTTTAGGGGGGATCTGTGGATGGCACTGTTTGGGGGGGGATCTGTGGATGGCACTGTTTAGGGGGGATCTGTAGATGGCACTGTTTAGGGGGGATCTGTGGATGGCACTGTTATGGGGAGGGGGATCTGTGGATGACACTGTCATGGGGTGGATCTGTGGATGACACATATAGCATAAGATGCTATATTGTGTCATCCATAGATCCCCCCTATAGCAGTGTCATCCACTGATCCCCCTCCCCATAACAATGCCATCCACAGATCCCCCTCCCCATAACAGTGCCATTCACAGATCCCTCTCCTCATAACAGTGCCATCCACAGATCCCAGTCAGTTCCCTGGACTGGAGAAGATCGTCTTAAAGACAGGGAGGGCTGGGCATTCAGGGGTAGTCTTATACGGCGAGTATAGCCCAAAACTTTTATTTTAAATGGAAAAGTTGTGGGTCGTCTTATACGCCGGGTCGTCTTATACGCCGGAAAATACGGTACTTAATCACTTCCAGACCGGGCCATTTACCCCCTTCCTGATCAGGCCTAATTTTGAAAATCTGACATGTGGTATTTACTGTGGTAATAACTTTGGAACACTTTTACTTATCCAAGCCATTCTGAGATTGTTTTCTCGTGACACATTGTACTTCATGATGTTTCATAGAATTTTTAATACTTGGGTATGAAAAAAAACTAAATGTTTCCAAGAAAATTGTGCTTTAGGCTCAAACTTTCTTTTTCACAAAAGATAACAGAAGAATATCCCCCCCAATTTGCTACCCACTTTCTCCTGAATACAGTAACACCCCAATTGTGGTTGTAAACTGTTATTTAGGGATACGCCAGGGCTCAGAAGGAAAGGAGCGGCATCTGGATGTTCTAACATAGAATTTTCTTTCATCGTTTTTAAGAGCAATAACTTTTTTATTTTTTTTGAATGTACTGCGTAAGAGCTTATTTTGTGTGAGACAAGCTGTAGTTTTTATTGGCACCATTTTGGGGTACATTTGGCTTTCTGGTTGCTTTTTAACTCATTTTTGGGAGGTGAAGTCACAAAAAAGCTGTTTGGTGTCATTTTTCTATTATTTTTTATACATCCTTAACTTGATGGGGTAAGGTGGTCATTATGGACGCAACGATACCAAATATGTATTTTTTTATTTTTATGTTTTACACAATAAAAACATTTTTAGAAAAAAAAAAACATGTTTTTCATTTTTCTGGCTATAGTCTTGTGTGAGGGCTTGTTTTTTACTGGGCAAGGTGACTTTTTTATTGCTACAATTTTGGGGTACATATGACTTTTTGATTGATTAATATTATGTGTTTTGTGAAGTGACAAAAAAAACACTGTTTACTTGATGGGGTAGATGATGTGATATTTTTGTAGAGCCAATTATTACAGACGCAGCGATACCAAATATGTTTATTTATTTTTTATTTTTTACTATTTATACAATAAGAGCATTTTTAGAAAAAAAAATCATGTTTTTGTGTTGCAATTTTCATAGAGCCATATTTATTTTTATTTTTATAGCTATGGTCTTGTGTGGGAGCTAATTTTTTGCGGGATGAGGTGACGTTTTTATTGTTACCATTTTGGGGTACATTCGACTTTTTGATTGATTAACATTATGTTTTTTGGGAGGTGAGCTCACAAAAAAAAATCTGTTTTGGTGCAATGTTTTTTTTTTTATAGCATTCACCTGATAGGGTAGATCATAGGATATTATTATAGAGCTGATCGTTGCGGACGCGGTGATACCAAATATGTTGTTCAATCTCTTTATTAAGGACAAAAAAGTAGTAAATGCAAAGGCATACAACCACAAGACATAGCAATATACCATTTCAGGAATAAGCAGTACATATGTATCTTTTCAAATGTGTCAAGCCATTCCTCGAAACGCGGTGTCTCCGTAGATTTCCAATGTCTAGGGATAACCAGACGAGCAGCCTGTACGAAGAATCTCAGGAGACCCTCCTTCAGGGAGGAGAGGGAGCCGGGAAACATAGACAATAATGTGCCCTCCAGCGTCCACCTTGCGGTGTTCCCGCTGACTAGACCATACAGCTCATAATTTTTTCCCCAAAATGGGGATATGCGATCACACTGCCACCAAACGTGGGCCAAAGTACCTTTCTCCCTCTCACAACGCCAGCAGGTATCTGGACATGTGAGGTAGAAGGAATGCAACAGAACGGGGGTTCTATACCATCTAGAAAGAATCTTAAAATTATTTTCTTGTAAGCTACAACTGACGGACGATTTGTGTGACAGTGTGAGTGCCCTCTCCCATTGGTCGGAAGAAAAGGATTAACCCAGCTCCTTCTCCCATGCCCCCACATATGGCAGGGATGAGAGGGGTCCTCCCCCCTCCTGGAGTAGCCCGTAGACCAGAGACACTAAATGTGTGGGTGGTGTATTCTGGAGGCAAAGAGACTCAAAGGTAAGATCCCTAGAAAGGTTTTCCAAGGGGCCTAGTGTTTGCAGGAACATCTTTATGCTGTGATATTGTAACCACGCCCCCCCAGAGGCTGGGTCAACAAACGAATCCAAAGGTCTAATGGCCCCACCGGCTATTAACTGTCTAACCTGTGGGTTATCTTCTTTTTGGAACCCTAGCACCCTCTGAGTACCCTCCCCCATAGGGAACCCCAGACTTTCAGAACGCCCGCCGTTAGGAAGGGGAGCTTCAAAGGCCTATGGGTTCTGGCCAACCAGAGCAAATTTTGGGTTGGAAATCCCGTTTATGTCTGTTCGAGCTGAACCCACCTCTTAGAAGAGCCGCTGTGGAACCAATCTAAAATGTACGAGAAAATTGCAGCTTTGTGGTAGTTGGGGAGATCAGGGACCCCCATTCCCCCTTTAAGCTTATGGCGAACCAGGAAGCGCATACCTAATCTGGGGGAGGATCCTGCCCAAATAAATCTTAGGAGCAGTGATCTGAAGGCCTTAAAGAAACCACAAGGTAAGGGCATCGGTATGGTACGAAATGGATATAAAATCCGAGGGAGGATATTCATTTTAATCGCATGAATTCTTCCAAACCACGACAACGGTAGTTGCCTCCAGGCCTTCAGATCTCTTTGAACTTCCTCTAACAGGGGAGTGAAAGTGAGGGAAAATACATCTGTCAAGCGTGAGGGGATAGCCGTACCTAGGTATGTGAGGTGACTGGAAGACAATCTGAATGGGAATGAAGACTGTAGGTCGCGTACCATGGACTCAGGAAGGTTGATGTTTAGCATCACAGACTTATGTAGGTTAACCTTAAAGTTACTGAGGTCTCCAAAGAGTGCAAACTCTTTCAAAACGTTAGGAAGACTGACCCTCGGGTCTGAGCAGAAGATTAGAAGGTCGTCCGCGTATACAGCGATCTTGGATATTATGCTCCCCACCTGAAAGCCCTTGATGGAATCGTTAGCTCTAAGAGCTCTGGCCAGAAACTCCATAACCAATATGTACAGCAGGGGGGAGAGGGGGCATCCCTGCCTCATGCCATTATGAATCTGAAATGGGGCCGACAGAGAGCCATTAACCCTCACCTGGGCTCTCGGGTTGTGGTATAAAGCAGTAATTCTGCATAACAAATTGGGACCAAAACCGAAGGCCTTAAAGACCTCCGACATAAAAGTCCAATCCACCCGATCAAATGCCTTCTCGGCATCAACCGAGAGAAGGCAGAGGGGGGACTTTGTCGCGGACGCTCGGGCAATTAAGGCCAGAGAGCGGATGGTGTTGTCTCTGGCTTCTCGTCCAGGGACAAAACCTGTCTGGTCCTCATGTATCAGCGAAGGCATGTAAGGCTTCAGTCTTTCAGCTAGTATTTTGGCGTAAATCTTAACATCGATGTTGATCAGTGATATCGGGCGGTAGCTACTACAGGCCAGGGGGTCCTTCCCAAGCTTGGGGATAACACAAATATGCGCTGTTAGAGCCTGTGGCGGGAAGGAAGCACCCTCCACCAGGGAACTGCACATATTGGTGAAGGGGCCTGATATGTCCTCAAGGAAGGTCTTATAAAAACGGGAGGTAAACCCGACCGGTCCAGGGCTCTTACCAACCACTAAGCCTTTAATGGATCTCCTAACCTCCTGGATTGTGATTACTTCCTCCAGGGCCTCCCTACGGGCCGCGGTCAACTTGGCTCCCACAAGGCCAGAGACATAGTCTCTGATCTTCT
The DNA here is from genome assembly GCF_905171765.1 of Bufo bufo. Lineage (NCBI taxonomy): Eukaryota > Metazoa > Chordata > Amphibia > Anura > Bufonidae > Bufo > Bufo bufo. The sequence continues at coordinate 739,198,195 of NC_053390.1, read as the reverse complement.
GGAGCCGGGCCTCCGGTTGAAGATCGGCAAACTTTCCCTTCAGATTATATAACTCGGTATAGTAGTCACGGAATTCCCTCAAGATGTCTCCATGTCTCCAGTAGAATGGATCTTACCCCCTTCTCTCCAGTTTAGAGATGGAATATAGGAGGAGCTATGCTTTGGTCTCAGGGCTCTGGCCAACATTTTACCACTCTTGTCTCCCTGTCCATACATAAGTCTGTGAAACCTATCTCTGAAGCCCAGATATTTCTGGTCAATCAATTTCCTGAGGGCCAATCTAGTATTGCATAGTTCCTGGTACACGATCACTGAGAGGGAGCTATTATGTCTCCGTTCAAGCACAGCAAATTTTTGTAAAAGCTCACCTATCTCCCCAGCCCTGATCTTCTTCAGCCTAGAAGCGTGTAGGAGGAACCGCCCCCGCACCACACACTTCAACGTCTACCATTTAATTGTGGGACTGGTAGTGTCCGTTTCATGTACCTGTCACCACCAGTTCTGTGAGAAGGTCTGGCAGACGTTCTTCTCTACCTCTTGCATGACGTTCTTTGTTTTGGCTTCACTTTGTAATCTCCTTTCCTTCTCCCAGGTGTCACCTATTTAGACTAATTGTCTCCCTTTATATTCCCTCCCATACTGCCTCACTTTGCGGATGAGGTGTTCACTGCTGGAGGCTGCTGCTGCTGCTGTTTGCTAAGATAAGTCTTTTTCTTTATTTGTGTTTCCTTGCTGGCTTCATTCTAGGTGACCCTGACTCCATCCGTATTAAGTGGAGGGAGCCGGTGGTCGTGTCCCCTCATTATTATATATAGGGTCTTCAGGTGTCACACAGTCTTAGGTACGTGGGCATGCAATCGTCTACCATTCAGACCCTTGCATGGGCATAGCAGTCAGGGAGAGCTCTTAGGTTTTTTTAGGGCTCACCTATATGCTCCTTAGTTTGGGATCAAGCCAGTCGGTCGTTTATAAATAAGTTCCAGCTATCTGCAACATCATCCGTGACAGTACCACTAAGAAGTCCGTGATAGACGAACGGATATCAGCTAAACAGATCGGGTCCCTAAGAATATTGTCATTCAATTTCCAGGAGTATTGTGAGCGGGTACGGCTCCCAATGGCTAGAGTCACCCACACTAGGGAATGGTCAGAAAATAGAGCAGGTTCAATACCTGCTGAGGGATTAAGATCTAGCAGGGAATGTGAGAGAAAAATATAGTCGAGGCGGTGGTATACATTGTGGGATGTAGAATAAAATGTAAAGTCCTTGTCAGTAGGGTGTAAGATGCGCCATATGTCTTCTAGTCTGAGAGAGTGTAAGTGTCTCTGGAAACCTCTTGCCACCCCAGTCGGGGTAGAGGACCTACCTGATGAGCAATAATACTGTTGAGACTGTCTAACAAGAGAAAAAAGAAAAAATAACATAGTGATTAACCCTCACTCTAATAAATGTATACTGTAAATGAGAACTGAAAGTAGCAAACCCCCAACCAACCGCCTGCGCGAGGCGTCCATGTGCACGGAAAGTCCCCTGCAGTGGCCATCATCCAGGACGTCAGGACTGGCCTCTTATCTGTGGGTGGAGGTCCATAAGAAGAAGAAAACAAAGGTAAGTGAACACCTGAGCCATCACGACGACTTCCTCTGCCTCGTCGATCTGGGAGAGATCAAAGACCATTGCTCCCTGGGTGGTAGCTGCAGTGGAGATGATACAGATGGCCAGTCCGGGAGGGAGACTGATGGTAGTGAGAAATTTGGGAAGGTCCTCCGGGTCTCGGAAGATCGCCGATTTGCCGTCCTTCTTAGCATGGAACTGAAAGGGGAACCCCCACCTATATTGAATGTCTCTGTCCCTTAGTAAGGTGAGGATGGGGCGGACTGTCCTGCGCAGCTGGAGAGTTCTCCTAGAGAGGTCCGGCATTATCTGGACTTGGGATCCATATACTTCCACTTTGTCAGCTTGGCGAGCTGCTTTCAGGATAGCCTCTTTTACTTTGTAGAAGTGGATGCGGCATACTATGTCACGCGGCCTGCTTGGGTCGGCCGATTTTGGCCCCAGGGCACAATGTACGCGGTCCATTTCGATAGGGGAGGAATCCTCTCCCTTTAATAAGGAGTGAAGCAGCGCTTGGATGGTGCGCTCCAGGTCGCTTGATTGAGCCAGCTCTGTGACCCCCCTGATCCGCAGGTTGTTCCTGCGATGACGGTTGTCGATGTCATCCAGATGTGATAATAGCTGTGAGATGTGCTTACAGTGAGCCACCAACACCTTATGGTGTTCCTCTAGATGTCCCTGAAAGGTCTCCTGGGCGCGCTCAGAGGCCTCCACCCTGTGGCACAGATGTTTAATTTGACCCTTCAGGGCCTCCATCTCTACCTTGTAGGTCTGTTCCAGTCTGGAGACGGAGTTCTCCAAGTCCCCCTTCGTAGGTAGGGCCTGAAGGTGTGCCTATATATTCCAGCCGCTTTCTGAATTGCACGAGGCGGGACTGTGTGAGCTACGGTCCGAAGGGGAAGAGCGCGCGGCAGCCTCCGTGCTGGAGACAGGAGGAGCGGCAGCCATCTTGGCAGCAGTCTGAGTCCCCTCGGTCCCGGGCTGGGAGCCGAAAAACTTCTGGATGCCTGCCTGGTCCGGCTGATGATCGGTCTCCACCAGACCCTTGTCTGTTTTTCTCCCTATTCCGGGTGTTTGGTGAGGGTATAGGTAAAAAGAACAGTCTGTTTCAGTAGCGTGGCGGGAGAGCTGTTCTGCCGTGCGTCCTACTCTGCCATGAGCAAGCCACGCCCCCCGGTGATACCAAATATTTCTATTTTATTTTTTTCTTCCATTTTCTAACATTATTTAAATAATGGAATTGGGAGAATTTTTTTAAAAATATGATACTTTTTTTTATTTTATTTTTCAAAACACTTTATTTTTTATTTTTTTTATTTTACACTTTGTGTCCCTGTTGATTTCTCCTGTAACTGGGACTGACATAGTAGCCCCAGTTACAGTGGAAATACACCCCCCAGAGAGGCTATACAGCAGTATACTGCGCTGTACAGCCTCAGTGCAGGGCTGATTGAGGTGTATGGAAGACCCAACAGCTCCTGCACTTCCCCAGCCCCGGCGGTCACATGACCACTGGGCTGGGACAGGAAGCGGCATAGTGCTTCCTGATCTGTATATGTCAATGAGTGCTGTGTATACTGCAATCTAGAAGGCAGGGACACACAGGAATGGTCCCTGCCTTCTCCCTGGGGTGCCCTGCTGTCACTGACAGCGGGCCCCGCAGCTGCATGATTAGCCCAAGGACATTTATAGTCAATGGGCGATTGGGAAATGGTTAAACAACAATTTCCTTAAAGGGGCTATCCCATGATTAATGTAAACTTCACATGGATCAAAAGATAATTTATTGCTTCACTTCTGCTAGATTTATTTCAAGTTGGAAACTCAGGAGGTGTGTCCTTTCTGCTGTAGTTGGTGGCAGTTGAAGGATAGAATTGAGCATGTGCTTCCATCTCCTTGAGCTGGACAAAGAATTTAGAAAAACAGCAAACAGCAGGTAGCGCTATACACATAGATTTCAGGGAATAACTATATACAGTACATTTTAAATTCCATGCAATTATATTTTTCATGTGACCGGAGATATGTCTCCCCATTCATTGCTCCAATTGTTCGGCTAGCGTTATTTCAAGCTGGTATCTCAGGGAGTATGTCCTTTCTGCTCTAGCTCTTTCATTATAATGGCCACAGTTTCTAACAGAGGATATAGTTCTGACAGTTGAAGATTTAAACTGGGTGCATGTAACCACCTTAGCTAGATGGACAAGAAATAAGGAAAAGAACAAACAGCAGGTGGCGCTATACAGATACATTTTATTGAATAACTCAGTGACTATATTAAATGTTTAATTACATGCAAGTACAAAAGTATTCGGATCCAGGGACTGGTTTGAAAACTGTTGAATATTTTTGTGGTACGTACAACCTCTTTAATTTCAAATTAGAGATGGTATTTTTGTGATTTTCACATTAGAGCAGATGAGACTACTGGGAAAGTTATTACAGTCACACACTGTAAACCAATTTTTGGCAATACGATCTTACATAACAGTCCACGTCATCCATGCCAAGTAAAAAAAAAAATTGTAGTAGGAGAATTATTCAGGGCAAGGAGGCGTTGCCTGGGCTATGGGGGATGAGGAACAAAATAAAGTGTGTACTGGCTTTTTGGAACAAGGATATCCAAAGAGAAGGTGGTGGATCACATGACACATTTCATCCTTTGTTGAGAGAAATAAACAGAAAAAGGTAAAGAAACCTTATCCTTAAAGGGGTTCTCCACGATTAGGAAAATGAAAATACTTAAATATTACTTTATTATAAATATATTCCTAAATACCTTTCATTAGTTATAATGGTTTGTTTTGTCTAGGGGGCAATTATTAGGAAAAATAAAATGGACACCATCCTATTAGTCCACACAAAACCTGTCCTAATCACACAGGAGGACAAGTTACTTCAGAGCAGTGAGCCAAAGAGCCGCTTCATCTTCTTCTATGATCCTGAATACAGTTTAATATGATCTTTAGCTAAATCTCTGTAGAAATGGAGTTCATGAGGAGGCATGAAGTACAGAGAGGAGAGTGGGGGTGATGTGGATAATGAGCAGCAGCTCTTGTATCCAGTCTCCATTACCACAGTCTGTCCTGTCCGTCCTCTCTGTACTTCATGTCTCCTTATTGCTTCCTAAACAAAATGAGCCATTATACATAATGAAAGGTATTGGGGAATATATTTACAATAAAGTAATATTTAAGTATTTTCATTAAATGAAATTCCTGGAGAACCCCTTTAAATATTACTTCAATGTAAATATATTCCCAAATACCTTTCATTAGTTATAATGGCTCATTTTGTCTAGGAAGCAATCATCAGGGGAAATAAAATGGCAGCTGTCCTATTAATACACACAAAACCTGTCCTAATTACATAGCAGGACAAGTTACTTCAAAACACTGAGCTAAAGAACTGTCTCATCCTCCTCTCTGCTTGTCAGGGATTATAATCCTGAATACAGCTGATATGATCTTCAGCTGAATCTGTGGGAATGGAGATCATGAGGAGACATGAAGTACAGAGAGGAGGTGGGGTTAATGAGCAGCAGCTCTTGTATGTAGTCTCTAGCGATGAGCGAAGTTATTGAAAATTCGATTCAGCTACTTCGCCGAATTTTACAAAAAAATTAGCTTCATGACGAATTACTTCGTCACAAAGCGCATTTTTTTGTAAGTAGCGGGTGCAATGACAGGGAGCTGCGATAGCGCCGTCCCCGTAACTGCCAAAACTGCGGCTCGGATGTGGACCAAAACAACGGCCGTGTGCATGTAGCCTTAGACTGTGAGCTCCACTAAAGAGAGTGATAGTATCTGTAATGTGGGGGGTTGAGTCCGCACAACCTGTCTGTAGGTGCAGATCACTATGGCGAAATACATATACAAACGGAAAATGCAAATGTAATCGCACACTACATCCAGCACTATGCCCTGCCTCCATGCTGGATGAGACATTGGTGTACATTTTGGCCAAAGCGTAATAAGCCACTCACCGAGTATCTGTAATGTGCACTATATAACTAAGTAAAATAAATCAATGTAGTCTATTATTAAAGTTTTTTATTTTTTTATTTTTTTTGCATTGTGGAATGTAATATAAATGTGTTTCATATTTTACTACTTTGTTCTTTTGTTTCTATGTGCTATTGTAACACATTCACATTGATGTATCCCACCCAGGTTCATGGGACAGTTGATCCAAAAGTGGTATATATAACGGGTGATCTTTCTGCGCACCACATACTGTCGCTAATATTGTGCAGATTGAAACATGTAAGAGGTATTTTAATAGAGAAGATGCCAAGTATTGTTTGTCAAACATAAAGCCTCCAGATTTTATTGGAGTTTCCTATGGGACTCTGGCGATCTTTCTACAACTTTCACTGAATAGGATTAATCTGCCTCAGAGTTTATTCAGTTTACTCTGGTTATACAGTCAGGTCCATAAATATTGGGTCGTCGACACAATTCTAACATTTTTGGCTCTATACACCACCACAATGGATTTGAAATGAAACGAACAAGATGTGCTTTACCTGCAGACTGTCAGCTTTAATTTGAGGATATTTACATCCAAATCAGGTGAACGGTGTAGGAATTACAACAGTTTGCATATGTGCCTCCCACTTGTTAAGGGACCAAAAGTAATGGGACAGAATAATAATCATAAATCAAATTTTCACTTTTTAATACTTGGTTGCAAATCCTTTGCAGTCAATTACAGCCTGAAATCTGGAACGTATAGACATCACCAGACGCTGGGTTTCATCCCTGGTGATGCTCTGCCAGGCCTCTACTGCAACTGTCTTCAGTTCCTGCTTGTTCTTGGGGCATTTTCCCTTCAGTTTTGTCTTCAGCAAGTGAAATGCATGCTCAATCGGATTCAGGTCCGGTGATTGACTTGGCCATTGCATAACATTCCGATTCTTTTTCTTAAAAAACCTTTTGGTTGCTTTGGCAGTATTGTGTCGATGTCCCAATATTTATGGACCTGACTGTAAAAGAGAATGCAAGGCAATGTGTTTCATATAACATCATATTATCTATAATGACTGGACCCTATTGTTGTAGAACATGGAATGTAACAATCCTTTAATACTATAATCTCAACATGTAGAAAACATTCCCACAACTTTGAAAAAGGCCATTTTTTCTCTGATGCCTTTCTGAGAAACGGCCAATAAAAATGTCCCCTTCAATTGTGTGGAGGCTGTCACCCGTGAAAATAGACAAAATAGGACACGTCCTATTGTTTGACAGATGTTATTGACGGCCTGTTAGGAAAATGGCTGTGTGAGCCACGTGAATAGATCCAAAGACTGCAATGGTTCTGAATATGGCCGTGTAAATAGAACCATAGACTACAATTAGAGATGAGTGAAGTATTGTAAAATTCGATTCAGCTGCTTCACTGAATTTTACCAAAAATTACGGATTTGCGATGGATTATTTTATCATGAAGCACATTTTTTTCGTAAGTAGCAGGTGCAATAACAGGAAGCTGCAATTGCACCTCTCTCTATCATTGTACCCCTCAGATGCCCTGTTCATACATGATCGCGGCATCTGATGTACATACTATGCTGTAAAAAAAAAAATCTGACTTACCTGCTCCATTTGCTCGCGACAGGCCAGCGGCCGCCATCTTGCTTGAAGATCTAGTGCAAAATCTGGACGAGATTACGTCAACATGCCAGCCAGCGTGGTGACATCATACATCACCACGCACGGGATTTCGGCTAAAATCTTCAAGCAAGATGGCGTCGGTAATAAATGGAGCAGGCAAGCATGATTTTATTTAGTTTTTTTGCACTATTTCAGGCTAAATTGATTTGCTACTAGAGATGTGGCAAACATAAAATTTTCCGTTCGCAAGCGGCGAACGCGAATTTCCGCAAATTGTCGCGAACGGGCGAACCAGGCGAACCACCATAGACTTCAATAGACAGGCGAATTTTAAAACCCACAGGGACTCTTTCTGGCCACAATAGTGATGGAAAAGTTGTTTCAAGCGGACTAACACCTGGACTGTAGCATGCCGGAGGGGGATCCATGGCAAAACTCCCATGGAAAATTACGTAGTTGACGCAGAGTGTGGTAAGTTAAATTCGCAATGCGATTAATAAAACCTGTATTAATCGCATTGCGATTACAACTTAGATCTGTGTTCCTAATGGTTGTATTGCTAGAATATAACGAAGATTGAGAATATAGTGCTATATTCGTCAATTCTAGCAATACAACCATTAGAAACTCAGATCTAAGTTGTAATCGCAATGCGATTACAACTTAGATCCAGTGGCGTTGCGAGGGGGTGCGGTGGGTACGGGCCGCAGCGGGTGACACCAGTCTGATGGGGTGTCACCCGCGGCCCGCCTGCGCAGGAGTTCTCACTCACAAGTTCAACTTCTAAACTTCGCAAGCAAGCAAGCACGTCGCGCCGTCACGTGGTAAAGGGGGACGGGGGTGTGACTCACTGCAGCCTGGTGAGTGGTGGGGCGCTGCGGCAGCTGCCCTGCAGGAGTCTCTGGTGCCGGGAGGAGGAGGTAGGTAGAGCGGCTCTGACTTTATAGACCAAATTATTTTAATAACACCCCAATAATAATAAGTTAATTAGGCCTCTTTCACACTTGCGTTGTCCGGATCCGTCGTGTACTCCATTTGCCGGAAGTGCCCGCCGGATCCGTAACACCGCAAGTGAACTGAAAGCATTTGAAGACTGATCCGTCTTCAAAATGCGTTCAGTGTTACTATTGCAGCCAGGACGCTAATAAAATCCTGGTTGCCATAGTAGTAGTGGGGAGCGGGGGAGCAGTATACTTACAGTCCGTGCGGCTCCTGGGGCGCTTCAGAGTGACGTCACTCTGAAGCGCCCCGGGAGCCGCACGGACGGTAAGTATACTGCTCCCCCGCTCCCCACTACACTTTACAATGGCAAACAGGACTTTAGCGTCCTGGCAGCCATGGTAACCATTCAGAAAAAGCTAAACGTTGGATCCGGTAATGCGCCAAAACGACGTTTAGCCCCTTTCAATGGGCATTAATTCCGGATCCGGCCTTGCGACAAGTGTTCAGGATTTTTGGCCGGAGCAAAAAGCGCAGCATGCTGCAGTATTTTCTCCGGCCAAAAAACTTTCCGGTCCTGAACTGAAGACATCCTGATGCATCCTGAACGGATTTCTCTCCATTCAGAATGCATTGGGATAATCCTGATCAGGATTTTTCCGGCATAGAGCCCCGACGACGGAACTCTATGCCGGAAAAGAACAACGCAAGTGTGAAAGAGCCCTAACCTAACCCCATTCATAAATTACTGGTGGATTATTATAGAGACAGCCATAGGCCAGGAGACATAAGGGGTTGGGTTGAACTGTGGGCTGGGGCCACCCGGCCACATTTACTAATCTTTGCTCAGGGGGGCCCTCATAAATATAGACCCACATGGTGTGGACTGGTCATTTTTACTAAGGAATATAGTTTAAACGTTTATGTGCAAAAGAGAAAATAAGAAGTCAGCTCCAATCAGATATCTGCACATAGACCAAGACTCTGGGTCTATGCAGATATCTGATTGGAGCTGACTTAGTGACTTCTTTTTTTTCTCTTTATCTCTTTATTATGGCTTTGGGGGGGGGGGAGGGGTGACACAATTTTTGACACCAGCCATAGCAACGCCAACCATTAGGAACCCAGCAAAGTTGAATTTGCAATGCGATTAATATAACCTGTGTTAATCGCATTGCGATTACAACTTAGTCAAATTTGTGACACTGCAGCTTCCGAATGAATCTAAAATGGATGCTGTCCAGGAGGTGGGAGGGTCTGGGAGGGAGGGTATGATGCTGATTGGCTGGAATGTATCGGCTGACTGTGAGGTACAGGGTCAAAGTTTATACAATGATGACGAATAGGGGGCGGACCGAACATCGCATATGTTCGCCCGCCGCGGCGAACGCGAACAAGCGATGTTCGCCGGGAACTATTCGCCGGCGAATAGTTCGGGACATCTCTATTTGCTACTACGAAGCACAAGGAAATTCAGCTTTGCGGCGAATCAAATTTATCCTGAAATTCGATTCGCTGAAAACGGCTGTGTGAATAGAACAATAGACTGCAATGGTTCTGAAAAAGGTCTGTGTGATGGCCATTAAAAAAAAGCCACAGTCACAGCTATGGGAGTGCACCCTATGTTTGTGAGCTGTTCCATAAGGGCATAGTATGTTCTGTAGGATGCACAAGTTTTATTGCAATTCATATGGCAACATGCAAATGTCTGATTCACTCAAAAAGTAAGACTCGGCATGAGTGTTTGTTGAAGGGCAGGGTGATTATTTAAATAAAAATTCTCCCTAATGTACATCTTTGTATATACACCTTCACTCACTCTTCATCCACTGTGTATACGTGATAGCAGCAGTTGTTGGGCAAGTGGAGGAACTTTAAAACTGCATGAAAACCTTAATTTCTGCTGCTGAGCTTAAAGGGAACCTGTCACCGGGATTTTGTGTATAGAGCTGAGGACATGGGTTGCTAGATGGCCGCTAGCACATCCGCAATACCCAGTCCCCATAGCTCTGTGTGCTTTTATTGTGTGAAAAAAACGACTTGATACATATGCAAATTAACCTGAGATGAGTCCTGTCCCTGACTCATCTCATGTACAGGACTCATCTCAGGGACAGGACTCATCTCAGGGACAGGACTCCTCTCAGGGACAGGACTCATCTCAGGGACAGTACTCATCTCACATACAGGACTCATCTCACGTACAGGACTCATCTCAGGTTAATTTGCATATGTATCAAATCGTTTTATTTTACACAATAAAAGCACACAGAGCTATGGGGACTGGGTATTGCGGATGTGCTAGCGGCCATCTAGCAACCCATGTCCTCAGCTCTATACACAAAATCCCGGTGACAGGTTCTCTTTAATGCATTCTTTATTATCATTTCAACAAACCATGTTACCTTTGCTGCGGTACACAATCTCCCTGAACTGGGTGAAACCGGAGAACATGGTGGATGGCGGTAGACTAGTTGTCACTGAACCATGACACTGTCAGATCACTTTTGTAAGTTGCTTGATCCTTGGAGTATCAGTTACTCCCCAGTCACAGTATACTGGATGTCCTCAGTGTTCATCACATTTTATGTACCAGGATGGACCATATCATTACTGCGTTAGGAAGAACAACTCTCTATGTGAAGATGCTCATTACTTGAGCAAAATTTGAGCAGAGAAGTCAAAAGCCTAGGGAAATCCTGGTCCATAGCAAGCACCTGCATATTCAAAATGAAGACTGGTTCTGCTATTCTTTGCGGTTTAACATGGCTTATCTTCACAGTCCTGGATCTAAAAGGTAAGCTCAATTATCTAGAATTGGTGTACGCTGCTAGAACATTTATTATCGGTAGGATCTCCACTGATCTAAGAAGGATCATCTATGATTGTGGCTGGAATACCCCTTGTCAGGAATAAGGACCGCCTTATCCATAGTTATTATAATGTTTTCTGTGATATTATATGTTTTATGGTTACATGTCGTAGTGTAACATATTCCGGTGTGATTCACATATATATACAGTGTGTATTTATGTATTTGTATTACAAGGCCAGCAGCCATTTATGAATTGGTTTAAGGCTGCATAAAGAGAGAGTCGAGGTGTCTGCCTCGTACCTGGGAAACAGCCAAACTGCTCCCTGGGATGTACTTAGCACACGAGGATGGGCCCGTTTGCTGGTCACATCTCAGGACAGGAGACTGCAGACTCTCTGGCACCTTTTATCAGCAGGGGGCTTCCTAACCAGAGAATGAACAATAATTTGTAATCCTTCATAACTTGTTCAGGAGAGGGCGGATGCCCCCAAAATCCAGCTCATCACCTCTGGTATGATGGGGGCATCGCATGGACACCAGACATGGCGTATCAACTCGCCTTCATCTTCTTAAGAGAAGGATCTCACCTTCCGAGCGTCCTGGACGTGTCGCGTTTGGCATGTTAGGACTCGGAACGGTGAGATATGAATTATGAAGAAGGGCTGGGGATTGTATCTTCACCAGGGCTACTGGGAAACTATATTTTGGATATTTTCATACCTGTTCCCTAGATGGCCAGGGGGGCCGGCTGCATGTGTAATAAAGCCCAGCCCAGAGGGGCTGATTTAGAAGTGTGAGGGAGAATCCCCCTCAGGCCTGCCCCTTGAGGGAAGACATAAAAATGTAATCTCTGGATATTTTTGTGCCACAAAGTAGGAGATCCAATCGAATTGGTTTGTGCACCATTACTCTGCTTAAATCTCCTGGGAGGAAATGACTTTTACCACACAAATGCTAAGTATCAGAACTTTCTATGTTTTCTCCTTTTTATTTTACCATTGTTTGCCATTTATGCATGTCTCTTGTTAATCATTTTTTGTAACCAAGTGCTGTCCATTTTTCATACATTAAACCTAAAAGTTTGATGGTTTGTCTTGTAACCTTAAGAACCTGTTAGCTCCATGAAGAGTGTGTGTGCAGTCTGAGGCTGTATGTTGTTTTTCCGTGAGGTTTACTATCGTGTGTGTGTGTCTGCTTGCGAGTGGAACACTCAGGGGTGTCCTGTCGACCTTATAACATGCAGGTGGTGGCGGCAAAAGTTTTGTGTTATTGCGTGGGTGTGCTTGCAGACTTCAGGTGGCGATTTATGCTCGAATTACGGCCTAGTGCAGGGCGTAACAGCGTGTGAGGGAGTGTGGTGAATCGGCCTGCAGGACAATCCATACTTGTGCCCTAAAGCCTTTCATACCTCTTCGTTTTTGCAATAAATATTAAATATATAATAAATATATTTTTAATAAATATATAAATATTTGCATCGGTCACTTGTCCTTCAAAAAGCAAATTCAAATCAAAGCAAAATCATAGGTACATCATAGGGCAAAATAAAAATGAAGAAAAAATAGTTCACTTTTTCCCGCTGGCTCAAAAAGAAAATCTTGTCTAGGGTGCTGGTGTTTTTTATTAGACCTTCTTTTCCCTTATGGAGCTGTCTGTGGGAAATAAATGCCACATCCAGAGCAGTGACAAAAAGGGGCAAGTATGTTAAAAGCTACTACAAAATGAAAAAAAATAAAATGTTTGGACCCCTACACATTTGTCCGGCTATCTATGGGATCAGTTCTGGCTCAGTTTCTGTCACCACCAGACATCTGAGAAGCTCTAACAGACGTCCTTCAGAACCTCCTCCTTGAGGTTCCTTTTGTTTTGCTTTCATTTTCTCATCTTGTTAGCCTCTCTCAGCTGTCATGTAGTTGCACTGATTGCATCCCTTTAAATCCCTTCCAATACTGCATCACTTTGCGGTTTATACAACTTCCTGGAGTGTATGCATGCTGGATGCTACTACTGAGTCTTCTACAGATAAGTTTTGTTCATTCATTTGTATTTTCCTGTTTGCTGGATCCCAGGTGACCCTGACTCCCTCCGTATCAAGTGTAGGGAGCCGGTGGTCGTGTCCCCTCACTATTATAGGGTGTTCAGGTGTTATACAGTCGAGGTACGAGGATATCCGATCTTCTACCATTGAGAATTTTGCATAGGCTGAGCAGTTAGGGAGAGAGTCAGGTCTGGTGCAGGGCTCCCCCTTTTGTTCCTTAGTTTTGCATCCAGTCAGTTGGATCTTCCTTTTGTGTCTTCTTGTTTGCTGTACACCTTCCGTGACAGTTTCCCTCCGACATGAAGCAGAGAAAACCTGAGGGGAACTGAGCCAGAACTGATCCCATGGTCGTGATGCTGGATGGCAAATAGCGCCGAACAGAAAAACATTGCATGCAGCATTTTTCTGTCTGGTGTTATCAAGATGGCAGATCTGTGCACTGAAGTGCTGTACACATAAAATATCTGGTCACGCAAAACTGATATATGTGGAGCTGGTCTCTGTAGGGTATTTTCTAATTTCCTATCAAAATGAAATGCAACAGCACTCTGCAAACATAAAATATAAACTTTTGCTATATTCACTACATAAAAAGAATGTGAAATCCTTAGCAAATATATTTTGACCAAAATCATTTGTGCCCAAGCCCATCCACCACGGAAGGGTAACCTCTTTTGGATTGGAACCTTCTCTACATGCTACCTCTCCTTGTGCCAACTGGTCTCAAATGACTTCATGGAGAGCAGGCTACAAGTATATATATAACAGCATTAGCACCCCGCAAACACAAATATTTAAACTAAAGCTATTCACTATATAAATGAATATGAGATACTAAGCAAATATATTAATATTGACATTTCATCCATTTTGGTTGAACACTCCTAACAAACCCATCTTTCCCACAGGCTGGTTTTAAAGAAGTTATCCAACTCCCAAAATCCCCCCCCCCATATGCCCGGGCCCCTCACATAGAGTGTACTTACCTTGTTCCCGGGGCACCCACGTCGCTTCTGCTGCCCTCGTATCGCGCGGGTCAGCCAATAGCAGGTTGCAGCGGGAACAAGTCTCCCTAGCATTACCCGAAATGCTAGGGAGGCTCATTTCTATCATGGCCTGCTATTGGCTGAAACCCCTCGTCACTGGATGTTTTGATCCACGTGACGGGGAGATCCAGCAAGGGCTGTGCGGGCAGCAGAAGAGACGCGGGTGCCGGGGACCGAGTTAAGTACAATCTATGTGAGGGGTCGGGGCATATTCGGGGGGGCACTTTTGGGTTTGGATAATCCCTTTAATTAGCTCAGTATATAGCTGTAGCCTACTCAAGGAGAGGTATCATATAAAGTAGATTTCCAAAAAAAGTCACCTTCCCATGGTAGATGGGCACAAATGATTTTGATCAAAATATATATTTTAAGAACGTAATATTAATTTTATATAGTGAATGATTTAGATAATGAATATATAGCGAGTCCCTTAGGAGCCAGAGCAGAGAATGGGAGTAGTAGTGGCTCCGGCTATCACAATCTCTCACTGTGGCTTCCCTCAAATCATCTGTCCTTAGGGCCTGTGCAGCGCTTCTGCCTGATGGTAGTTGGGCCAGCAATGGCCAGCGTATGGTCAGTAACCAGGCCAGATGTAACAGAATAAATGTCTTTATTTCCTGTAGTGCAAAATAGTTGTAGTACATCCAGTTATAGCATAGACATGTCCAACTGTTCACAGTGCAATTCTATCCCAGATAACAATGGATTTAGGCAAGGATGGGAGTTATGGCCCTCTTCCCTTTCTATCTGTTCAAGTCTCTTCCTGCAGAATCTATGGCAAGCAATCCCTCTCATGCAATGGTGGCTATAATGTCCACTGATACAGGTTTTTAGAGATACAGCTGTCATGTGCAGAGATCATTGAGTCCGTAGCATTTTGGGCCTTAGGCTACTTTCACACTAGCGTTTCTATTTTCCGGTATTGATATCTGTCATAGGGTCTCAATACCGGGAAAAAAAAGCTTCAGTTTTGTCCCCACTCATTGTCAATGGGGACAAAACAGAACGGAATGCTCCAAAATGCATTCTGTTCTCATACCGGAGACCAAACCACAGCATGCTGCGGTTTGCTTTCCGTCCTGACACAATCTGACACAATAGAAAACGGATCCGTCCCCTATTGACTTTCGATGGAGTTCATAACGGATCCGTCTTGGCTATGTTAAAGATAATACAACTGGATCCGTTCATAATGGATGCAGATGGTTGTATTATTAGTAACGGATCCAGCAAAAACGCTAGTGTGAAAGTAGCCTTTGGCTGGGGGAAAATCCAGGATCCCCACCCAACCTCTTGATTTCCTGCATTCACTTCATTTTACAAGATGTGCTGACTAACTTTGTCTTTTAGAATTTCCTACCAGGCTGCAGTGTTTTTTTTTTGTTTAGTTTTTTGCTACAAAAAGCAATTTTTTTTTAACTGTGTAAAACTATCCACATGTACAGTATCAAAAGGTCAAGTTAAATGTATATACAGTACAGACCAAAAGTTTGGACACACCTTCTCATTCAAAGAGTTTTCTTTATTTTCATGACAATGAAGGCATCAAAACTATGAATTAACACATGTGGAATTATATACATAACAAACAAGTGTGAAACAACTGAAAATATGTCATATTCTAGGTTCTTCAAAGTAGCCACCTTTTGCTTTGATTACTGCTTTGCACACTCTTGGCATTCTCTTGATGAGCTTCAAGAGGTAGTCCCCTGAAATGGTCTTCCAACAGTCTTGAAGGAGTTCCCAGAGATGCTTAGCACTTGTTGGCCCTTTTGCCTTCACTCTGCGGTCCAGCTCACCCCAAACCATCTCGATTCGGTTCAGGTCCGGTCACTGTGGAGGCCAGGTCATCTGGCGCAGCACCCCATCACTCTCCTTCATGGTCAAATAGCCCTTACTTTCAAAGTTTTCCCAATTTTTCGGCTGACTGACTGACCTTCATTTCTTAAAGTAATGATGGCCACTTGTTTTTCTTTACTTAGCTGCTTTTTTCTTGCCATAATACAAATTCTAACAGTCTATTCAGTAGGACTATCAGCTGTGTATCCACCTGACTTCTCCTCAACGCAACTGATGGTCCCAACCCCATTTATAAGGCAAGAAATCCCACTTATTAAACCTGACAGGGCACACATGTGAACTGAAAACCATTTCAGGGAACTACCTCTTGAAGTTCATCAAGAGAATGCCAAGAGTGTGCAAAGCAGTAATCAAAGCAAAAGGTGGCTACTTTGAAGAACCTAGAATATGACATATTTTCAGTTGTTTTCACACTTGTTTGCTATGTATATAATTCCACATGTTTTAATTCATAGTTTTAAAGCGTTCAGTGTGAATCTACAATTTTCATAGTCATGAAAATAAAGAAAACTCTTTGAATGAGAAGGTGTGTCCAAACTTTTGGTCTGTACTGTATATATTTAAGGATTTTTTTCTAAGTTCTGTACAGGCTTGGAATGGCACACAAAGGAACAGGTTAGTCACCAAGCGGGCCCCTGGGCAAGGATGAGCCCCTAGTCCCTCACAAGGGGTACATGGTACAACAGACTGGCTATGCTATATACAGATAAACAACATACAGCATGTCAACCAGCTTACATGTCCATTTAAGAACTGGGTAGATTTTTAAGCAAACTACCCAGTTCATTATTACAGATGCATCAGATGGACTTCTAGGTATTGGGGTCAGGGCAGCCAGCTTAATGTCACTGAGGGGCCCCCATAATCAACCATCTTGTAGCATGTTGCTGCTGCCTGCCACTGTGTGAGAAAGCCCTAGTCAAAGGCAGGAGTCAACCAGCAGGATACGGACAGGGTCTCCAGGACAAAACAGTCTTAAATATAGACTACTACTGGAAAAAAAAGTGTGTTGCTGCAGTTTTAGAGATTTGAAAAGAGCGATCAGGCAATGTATACATGTAGCTGTACAGTGGTCCCCCAGAATTAATTTTATTGGTGGTCCCTATGCATCCCAGATTTACACTGGTTTGATACATATGGGTCATTTTACTGTATGCTTGTGACCTGGTTAGGCGAGTTAAGTAGATAAGAAAAACAGTCTGTTTACTCTGATTTTATACGTTTTGTACTTTTCATATATTTTAAAGGTGTAGAGTCAGCAAAAGGAAAATATGCCCAGATGTTATTTCGAGACATATTTGAAGATTACTCTAACGCACTGAGGCCCGTAGAAGATACTGACAGAGCCTTGAACGTTACTCTTCAGATTACATTGTCTCAGATCAAAGATGTGGTGCGTATTCTACAGAATTTGTTGCTTCATAGGTTGTGTTTTCTTTCTATCTTCGGTTAGTAGGAGCTATTGTGTAATTTCACACCTGAGAGACATGGTGCCATTATCTATAGCCTAGGTGATTAACCTGTAGTTTGCAATCTACTGGTAGTTCTCTGACACCTTAAGGCTTATTGCACAATACACGGGCACCGTTCCGTGTGTATTCCGCATCATGGATGAGGACCCATTCACTTCAATTGGTCCGTAAATCCGGATATGCGGAATGGTGCGGAACGGAAGCAGGGAACGGAAGCACTACGGAGTGCTTCCGTGGGGTTTCGTCCTGTACTTCCGTTCCGCAAAAAGATAGAACATTAAAGTGAATGGGTCCGCGATCCGCTGCCCCACGGTGGGTGTTCGTGCATTGCGGCCCGCAGCACAGCCACGGGGCGCACACGTTCATGTGCAAGAGGCCTAAGGTGCATTTAGACTATCAGATGAGCAGCAGATTGCCAGGAAGGAACGCAATTGGCTGCTTGTTAAGTGGAGGCAAAGCGCTGCATTTACATACAGAGATCACCTCCACAATATGAGGACAAGCAATGGCTTTTGCTATTGCTTGTCCCCATATAAGATCATTGCTCCTGGGCAGCAGAGGCTGTTTAGAGGCTGTTTAGACAACGATGACTGAGGTGTCCGCACTTCCGATCATTTCACTGAATGAACGTGCAAAACGCTTGTTCATCGGGTGATCTGTGTAACCTTTACAAGGGCGGAATGTTCGGAATGAGTGTTCGTAAGAACATTCATTCCCAATAATCGGCCTAAATATTGGGCCATGTACATCCAGCTTTAAAGGGGTAGTCCAGCTTTTTGATATTGAATAATGACCAATCCGCCAGATATCAAATTGGTGGCCTTTAAAGGGGTATTCCCATCTTCTTAATGATATTTCATTAAATAATTAATTCCCCATTGAACTTTTTTCTAAATATATATGATTAAAAAAATCAAACTGTTCTCTTTCAAATCGAATTGTCACTATCTATTGTTGATTTTCGCTGCCCATGGATACGGCCACCGCTCGCCGGCCGCATCCATGGGCCGCACTTGCGCAGTGGTTTCCCTTGCGATGCTGCGGCCGGCCTCTCACTCATACTGTGAGCGTGCACGACGCCGGCCGGCTGCGCATGCGCGGATCCATATTCTTTTGAGCCGCGTCTAATATAGTTCTGCGCATGCGCGGCTGCCCGAACAGTTAGTGCAGGGAAGAGACAGTGCGGACAGCGTCGGAGGACATAAGCGGTGGGTGAGTATTATTTCTACTTGCACCACCAATTCCACCAATGATTGGGGGCTGATGGAGGCACTTGGGGGGCTGTTGGAGGCATATGGGGGCTGTTGCAGGCACATGGGGGCTGATGGAGGCATATGGGGGGCTGTTGGAGGCATATGGGGGACTGATGGAGGCATATGGGGGGCTGTTGGAGGCACATGGGGGCTGATGGAGGCACTTGGGCTGATGGAGGCATATGGGGGCTGTTGGAGGCATATGGGGGGCTGATGGAGGCATATGGGGGGCTGATGGATGTAGCAGAGCTGAATACGCTGCTGTTCAGACACAGTTCTAATGGGGAAGGGAATAGACAGATGTAGCAGAGCTGTATATGTGGCGGGTCAGCATCAATGGTGGTGGAAGAGAGAAACAGATGTAGCAGAGCTGAACATGCGGCTCTTCTGACACAGTGCTGGTTGAAGAGATAAACAGACAGATGTAGCAGAGCTGTATATGAAGTTTTTCAGACACAGTGCTAGTGGGGGAGTAGAATAAAGATGTAGCAGGGCTGTATAGGAAGCCATTCAGCGTTAGGGGACTGGAGTGATGTTAGGGGACTGGAGAAGACACATGTAGCCGAGCTGTATATGCATCTATAAAGATACAAAGTGTAAGGTTTATACACAACTGGAGTACAGCTGTAATGGAAACAAATCTGCATCAGTGCTGGTGGGTGGGGGTTAGTCAAGCTTTTGAGCTAATGTATAATACGGAATTATAGTTTTTGATGCACAGAATGGGTTTGTAAAAGATCAGACAGAGATTTTGTGTGTAAAACTGTGCAGAACAGCCACGTGTTACTGTGCACTGAGCTCACTTCACATGGCTCTCTGATGATTCCCCAGCAGGGGGAGGGGCCTCACAGACACTGCAGGCTGCCAGATTGATGAGTCATACTCTTCACATGAACTAGCACGCAAGGACTAAGTTCTCAGTGTGATGTCATAAGAAGGCGTGGCCGGCCTTCACTCAAACTGCCTAAGCCCGCCTAGCCTTAGCTGCAGGAAACCAGAAAGTGAACAGCATAGCTTGCAGCAATTGAGGATGAAGTAGCAAGATGGGAATACCACTTTAACCTCTTAAGGACACATGACGTACCGGTACGTCATGATGTCCTGGTACTTAAGGACACATGACGTACCGGTACGTCATGTGTTGTTCCGATCACTGCCGCCCGGCCGGCAGTGATCGGAACCCGGTGCCTGCTCAAATCATTGAGCAGGCACCTAGGCTAAATGCGCGGGGGGGTCCTGTGACCCCCCCATGTCGGCGATCGCGGCAAACCGCAGGTCAATTCAGACCTGCGGTTTGCTGCGATTTCTGCAGTTTCTGGTCCCCGCGGTCCCTGACCGCGGGGATCAGAAACTTTATATGCCTAAAAAAAGTTTTATTCAACCCCCCCTGCACCCCCGAATGATTTTTATGGTGGCGGGAGGTGCAGGGGGAGGGTTGCGGGCGGTGTGGGCGGTGCGGGAGGCGGGCGGTGCGGCAGGCGGGATCGCGATCCCCCGCCCGCCTCCCCTTGAAAATTCATTGGTGTTCAGTGGGTATACCAGGGTGCCAGCACATTGCTGGCACCCTGGTATAAACGGCTGACATCTGCGATGCAATGTCAGCCATTTAACCCTTTCCATACAGCGGTCCATACGGACCGCTGTATGAAAAAAGTTAACAGCGCAGGGAGCTCCCTCCCTCTCCCATCGGGGGGCTGCTGTGCCTTTGCAGCCCCCCGATGGAGAGTGAGAGAGCCCCCAGACAGCCCCCCGAGAGATCCCCTCCTTACCCTTCCCCGTCTGCGAAGTTCTGAGCAGACGGGGAAGGTTCCCATGGCAACAGGACGCCTCTCAGGCGTCCTGCTGTCCATGGTGCTGAACAGATCTGTGCTGAAAGGCATAGATCTGTTCAGTGTAAGTAAAATACAGTACAGAACAATATATATTGTACTGTACTGTATTATACAGACATCAGACCCACTGGATCTTCAAGAACCAAGTGGGTCTGGGTCAAAAAAAAGTGAATGAAAGTGAAAAAAAAGTAAAAATCAAAAAACACATTTATCACTGATAAAAAATGAAAAAAATAAAATTCCCTACACATGTTTGGTATCGCCGCGTCCGTAACGACCTGATCTATAAAACGGTCATGTTACTTTACCCGAACGGTGAACACCATAAAAATAAAAAATAAAAAACTATGATGAAATTGAAATTTTGCCCACCTTACTTCCCAAAAAAGGTAATAAAAGTGATCAAAAAAGTTGCATGTACGCCAAAATTGTAACAATCAAACCGTCATCTCATCCCGCAAAAATCATACCCTACCCAAGATAATCGCCCAAAAACTGAAAATACTATGGCTCTTAGACTATGGAGACACTAAAACATCATTTTTTTTGTTTCAAAAATGAAATCATTGTGTAAAACTTACATAAATAAAAAAAAAGTATACATATTAGGTATCGCCGCGTCCGTATCGCCCGGCTCTATAAAAATATCACATGATCTAACCCCTCAGATGACCACCGTAAAAAAATAAAAATAAAAACGGTGTAAAAAAAGCCATTTTTTGTCATCTTACGTCACAAAAAGTGTAATAGCAAGCAATCAAAAAGTCATATGCACCCCAAAATAGATGCCAATCAAACCGTCATCTCATCCCGCAAAAAATGAGACCCTACTTAAGATAATCGCCCAAAAACTGAAAAAACTATGGCTCTTAGACTATGGAGACACTAAAACATTTTTTTGGTTTTAAAAATGAAATCATTGTGTTAAACTTACATAAATAAAAAAAATTGTATACATATTAGGTATCGCCGCGTCCGTGACAACCTGCTCTATAAAATTACCACATGATCTAACCTGTCAGATGAATGTTGTAAATAACAAAAAAAAAACGGTGCCAAAAAAGCTATTTCTTGTTACCTTGCCGCACAAAAAGTGTAATATAGAGCAACCAAAAATCATATGTACCCTAAACTAGTACCAACAAAACTGCCACCCTATCCCGTAGTTTCTAAAATGGGGTCACTTTTTTGGAGTTTCTACTCTAGGGGTGCATCAGGGGGGCTTCAAATGGGACATGGTGTAAAAAAAACAGTCCAGCAAAACCTGCCTTCCAAAAACCATATGGTGTTCCTTTCCTTCTGCGCCCTGCCGTGTGCCCGTACAGCAGTTTACAACCACATATGGGGTGTTTCTGTAAACTACAGAATAAGGGCCATAAATAATGAGTTTTGTTTGGCTGTTAACCCTTGCTTTGTAACTGGAAAAAAAATATTAAAATGGAAAAACTGCCAAAAAAGTGAAATTTTGAAATTGTATCTCTATTTTCCATTAAATCTTGTGCAACACCTAAAGGGTTAACAAAGTTTGTAAAATCAGTTTTGAATACCTTGAGGGGTGTAGTTTCTTAGATGGGGTCACTTTTATGGAGTTTATAATCTAGGGGTGCATCAGGGGGGCTTCAAATGGGACATGGTGCCAAAAAAACAGTCCAGCAAAATCAGCCCTCCAAAAACCAAACGGCGCACCTTTCACTCTACGCCCCGCTGTGTGCCCGTACAGTAGTTTACGGCCACATATTGGGTGTTTCTGTAAACAGCAGAGTCAGGGCAATAAAGATACAGTCTTGTTTGGCTATTAACCCTTGCTTTGTTAGTGGAAAAAATGGGTTAAAATGGAAAATTAGGCAAAAAAATGAAATTCTCAAATTTCATCGCCATTTGCCAATAACTCTTGTGCAACACCTAAAGGGTTAACGACGTATGTAAAATCAGTTTTGAATACCTTGAGGGGTGTAGTTTCTTAGATGGGGTCACTTTTAGGGAGTTTCTCCTCTAGGGGTGCATCAGGGGGCTTCAAATGGGACATGGTGTAAATAAACCAGTCCATAAAAATCAGCCTTCCAAAAACCATACGGCGCACCTTTCCCTCTACGCCCCGCTGTGTGGCCGTACAGTAGTTTACGGCCACATATTGGGTGTTTCTGTAAACGGCAGAGTCAGGGCAATAAAGATACAGTCTTGTTTGGCTGTTAACCCTTGGTTTGTTAGTGGAAAAAATGGGTTAAAATGAAAAATTAGACAAAAAAATGAAATTCTCAAATTTCCTCCCCATTTGCCAATAACTCTTGTGCAACACCTAAAGGGTTAACAACATATGCAAAATCAGTTTTGAATACCTTGAGGGGTGTAGTTTCTTAGATGGGGTCATTTTTGGGTGGTTTCTATAATGTAAGCCTCGCAAAGTGACTTGAGACCTGAACTGGTCCCTAAAAATTGAGTTTTTGTAAATTTCTGAAAAATTTCAAGATTTGCTTCTAAACTTCTAAGCCTTATAACATCCCCAAAAAATAAAATATCATTCCCAAAACAATTCAAACATGAAGTAGACATATGGGGAATGTAAAGTCATCACAATTTTTGGGGGTATTACTATGTATTACAGAAGTAGAGAAACTGAAACTTTGAAATTTGCAAATTTTTCCAAATTTTTGTTAAATTAGGTATTTTTTGGTGCAAAAAAATTTATTTTTTTGACTCCATTTTACCAGTGTCATGAAGTACAATATGTGACGAAAAAACAATCTCAGAACGGCCTGGATAAGTCAAAGCGTTTTAAAGTTATCAGCACTTAAAGGGACTCTGGTCAGATTTTCAAAAAATGGCCTGATCCTAAGGTGTAAAAAGGCTGTGTCCTTAAGGGGTTAAGGTGTTGACCACCAAAGGTCATCTCTTTCTGGTAGCTGCTGTCACTCCTACACCCTGCTACTATCTCTAATGGTCTAACCTCATGTCATCTTATGCATTATTCCAGGTCGTCCACACTGTGCATTTCTAATGTTATGTAACTGCTCATGTAATGTGCCTGGTTCACACTAAGAGATGTACTTAGATAGAATGGAACTTACCATTCCATTCTAACCCCCCTCTGTAGGGGAGTGGGCCAGCCCTACTTCCTGCAGGAATGGTGGGGACCAGTTAGTTCCAGTCTAGCTTACCCTCAGCTAGGGGAAAGGTGTGCAGGGGCACGTCTCTGCTAGACGTGCCCACGCCAGCCAGAGCACCTTAAGCTCTTCTGGCCATGGAGGCGAAATCTTGAAGCCTCAGAAGCCAGGAGGAAAGTTCCTTGGCATAACCTAGAGTCAGACTACAAAGAGAAGTGCATCATACAGAAGAAGCTGAGTTATACAGTCACAGCATTGAAACGGAGGGCGGTGATTTCTAGTCGGAAGGCGGCGCTGGGCACCAGACGGGGATGGCTGCAGCCGGGCACCCTGCATGATGAGACGTCCCCTTGGACACATTTGGTACGTGAGTGACAGGTTATAAAAACCTGTTTTATATGCTAATAGAGCCACAGGCACATTTAATAAGGTCAGTTTCGGATTCAGGGTATTAGTAGGGACCTGGCCATATGTTTATGTTATAGGCCTCAAATCTCATGACAGAATCCCTTTAAGGAGCTTACTATTGGCATCCTGGGGAAAAGTCACAATTCTGAACCCTCTGAAGACAAGAAGGCATGGCCCATCCTGCGACCTGCTACCCACAGCCAGATAGCTGAGCATGGGGCTCAGGCCCCTGTCCCAGATGCTGTCGCAGCCCTGAATGCTCAAGTCTCTCTCCTAGCTGAGAATATGGACAGGATGAGGAAGCAGCTAGAGCGACTGGAACAGCAACCCAAGGCTGAGAAAGGGACTACTACACCAAGAGACCGTCCTACACCCGGTCCACGAGAATATCGACATCGGCTTACCGGTAAGTTGTCAGATCCTGGATATCGAGACACCAGAAAGCGTGTATGCTGGCATTGTCAGAGGCCTGGACACACCGAAAGGGACTGCTGAAAGTTAAACGGGTATCCCCTGAGGCCAAGGACCGCCCCTCGGGAGGAAGAATACTAGGTCCCAAAGATCCAGCCTTCATGCCTAGACATGTGGGTGCCTGCCCTGTGGTTGAAGTAAGCATCAATGGTGTAATGTTTTCTGCTTTGATTGATACTGGATCTCAAGTGACTACCATCCGTCAATTTGCATTCGAAAGATGCCGGAACAGAGCCCAGCTGACGCAACCCCCGGAATCCTGGCTCCACATCATAGCTACCAATGACCAACCAGTGCCTATATTAGGCTATTGGGAACCTTCCTTACAGATTGAAGATACCAAACTCCCACACCAAAGGGTAGTCGTAATCCAGGTCCTGGAAGATGACAATTGCCCTGTGGTCCTGGGGAGGAATGTACTCGACAACTGTTACACTGAAGTGCTGGAAGCCTTGAAGAAAACCCTACTGACCGCACCCTGTGTAACTCAACGCGTCATAAACCAGACCATTCAGGTACTAGCTGCCCAACAAAAATTCAGCAACCGACAGGAGAAAATCTGCCGTGTTCGCATTAACGATGCTAAGCCTATTAGACTCCAGCCTGGAGCAGAGACCCTGATATGGTGCAAGGCTTGCATCGGAGTCCGAGGTCAGGATTACCCAGCATCTACGAGATCATCCCCTTTTCCTAGCTGCTTGGAGCTTGGTCACTGTGTCGCGTGGAAATGTACCCATATGCTTGGTCAATCTAAGTGATGAAGCTATAGAATTAAAAAAGTACTATCCAGTGGCGAGTCTATATCACGTCCGTCTGCAAGACGTCCTGGATCCCCCTACTGCTGCTGCACAACAATCGCTTCAAACAGCGGATGCAGCCAAAGACCCACCTGAGCAGCCCTGGTGGGCCGAACTACATATTGGAGATGCCACCACCTCTGACGAACAGATCAAAGGTGTGCTGGACTTAGCCAAGGAACACCACCAAGTCTTCAGCAAACACCCTCTGGACTATGGTCAAACTAGCCTAATACAGCACACTATTCCAACCGTTACTCATCCTCCAATCAAAGAGAGATATAGACCAGTGCCTCCAGACATATACCAGCAGGTGAAGAAGATGGTTCAGGATATGAAGACAGCTAACGTAATCCAGGATAGTCACAGCCCCTGGGCTGCTCCTCTGATCCTGGTAAAAAAGAAGGATGGAACCATCCATTTCTGTGTGGATTACCGCAAGAACAACAATGTTACACACAACGATGCGTACCCCCTGCCACGAATTGAGGAGTCTCTCGCAGTCCTGGGATCTGCTGCTTATTTCTCAACCCTGGATCTAACCAATGGCTATTGGCAAGTCCCCATGGCACCAGAAGATAAAGAGAAAACAGCTTTCACTACCCCAATGGGTTTGTTCGAGTTCAACTACATGCCATTCGGGCTGTGCAATGCCCCTGGGACATTTCAGAGACTCATGGAGAGATGTCTTGGACACAAAAACTTTGAGACCATATTGCTGTACTTGGATAATGTGATCATCTACTCAAAGACCTACGAAGAGCATTTACAGCACTTGGCAGAGGTGTTCCAGACTCTGGCCCAATATGGATTGAAAGTAAAGCCTTCAAAGTGCCACTTACTGAAGCCCCAAGTGAAATATCTGGGACATGTTGTGAATGCAGAGGGCGTTAAACCGGACCCTGATAAGCTGCTGTACAAAGCTGGCCAGCACCTAAGACCATCAAAGAGGTTAAGAGCTTTCTTGGATTTGCAGGTTACTATCGGAGATTTCTCCCGCACTTCGCTCAAATTGTGGAGCCTATCCAGGAGCTTTTGAAGGGTCATCCCAAAGGCTGTCAGAATGCTAAGTTACCGGTAGAGTGGAACGAGGAGTGAGAGACTGTTTTCCAACTGTTAAAAGAAAAACTTACAGAGCCACCAGTCCTGGGCTACCCTAACTATAGCCTGCCATTCTGCCTCTATACTGACGCAAGTAAGAAAGGTTTAGGAGCCGTACTATCTCAGACACAAGCCAGAACTTAAAGTGTCATGGCCGATACCAGCAGGTCTTTACGAGAATCAGTGCGAAATGACCAGAATTATTGCTCTTTCAAATTAGCCTTGGTAAGGGCTGTAACTGAGAAGTTTAAGGATTATCTAGCGTCCACACCTTTCACTGTCTACACCGATAATAATCCACTGGCTCACTTGAACACTGCACGCCTAGGAGCTCTAAATCAAAGATGGGCCTCTAGACTGGCGAACTTCGACTTCACCATTAAGTACCGGACTGGCAAAACTAAAGACAATGCTGATGCCTTGTCCAGGCTACCTGCCCA
This sequence comes from Bufo bufo, assembly GCF_905171765.1. NCBI lineage: Eukaryota > Metazoa > Chordata > Amphibia > Anura > Bufonidae > Bufo > Bufo bufo. Next base: position 739,171,389 of record NC_053390.1, on the reverse strand, counting down.
GAAGGAACTCATTTCTAAGGATGATCAGTGGGAAGATGTGGAAATGCCAATGTTCTACTCCCGATTTGCCCGGCAGGAAGCTCTACACACTAAGCACCAGGTCTCCAAAGCCACTAGTTCTCCAAAGACCTGTGGTCCCTCACCTCCAGTTAAGAAAGAGCTTTGGCTCAAACTACAAGCAGAGAGTAGAGTCATCGGAGAACTGTTGGATTATTTTTCCAGTGGGCGCATACCGGAGAGAATCCGGCAGCGGAGAGCCGACTCGGAGCTAGTTCGACAACAGAAACTGCTCTTCCTACAAAGAGATCTGATCTTTAGGAGAACGCTTGATCCAGTCAGATATGAGTTCCTCCATCAGATAGTGGTGCCCCGAAGAGATGCTAAGATGCTAATGGACATGTACCATAACAGATCTGGTCATTTTGGAACCCAAAAAATGGAAGCCACCATCAGACGGCATTTCTACTGGACTGGCATGAGAAGTGATATTGAAGCCTGCTGTCGGGATTGTCCCACCTGTGCTGTGGCCAGAGGAGAAAGACATGATCAGCGAGCCTCCCTTCATCCAATAGTGAGTAGGAGTCCTCTAGAAATCGTGGCTATAGACCACGTGAAACTGGAATCGAGCAGTTCGGGTACACCTATGCTATGACAATCATAGGCCACTACACCAAGTTCGTCGTGGCTGTACCTATAAAGGACTTAACTGCTAAAACTACAGCAGCTGCCATGTGGAAGAGCTTCATTTTGCTTCACTACCTCATGTTTGGAAGACAGGGCCGTTTACCTGCAGACCTCGCCCTCAATATCCCCATGCCAGACTCTGAACCACTCCTTTCCCAATCTGCATGGGTCAAAGAGCATCAGAAGCACCTAGAGGAGGCCAGAGAAATAGTGGACTCTAACATAGAAAAGGCCCAGCAAAAACAAAAACAGGACTTTGATCTGCATGCTCATGCGGAGCCCCTACACCCGGGAGACCAGGTCTGGTTCATAAACAATCACCCAGTAAGCGAGCTGGATAGTTGCTGAGAACGCAAGTCATATTAAGTAGTGGCTGTCCCCTCATCGGAGGTCTATGAGATCCAGAGAGGAGATAAAGGTACTCAGCGAGTACACCGCAACAGGCTTAAGAAATACCTGCAGAAACCGGTTCAGGAGCAGCCAAGAGAAGTGGATAACTCACCCGAGCTACCATTGTCTCCAGAAACCGAGACTCTAACAGAGTTGCGTTCCATGCTTGACCCCCTTTAGTGGTTTTTCAAGCCTCAAATCCGAGTCTTGATGCCAATTGCTGGGATTACTACGTCTACAGAATCAAGTCAGGTGGCTGATCCTCCTTTGCAAGTCCTGGACTCTACCTCCACCCCCAGGGACTCTGAACTGTCCTTGCGAAGATCCCAACGGACCAACAAAGGTAATCCACCTGCACGTTATCGGGAATTCTTTGAAATTAATATTTAGCTACAGAGACAATAGGAGTCGAGCAATGGACACATCTTGAGAAACTTCCCCTTTGTTTTGTGGTTATATTTTGGCTTTTTCTTTTTCATCCAAACTTTTGTGCCTGGACTTCATGAACTCCATCCATCATCCTATAACTATCTCCAGGTTGCGCATGTTGGCATCATACCTCATATGGATTACAAATACCAGTTTTGCTACCTCATGTGGATTACAAATGACTTTTTGTGTTATATGTTCCAGTTTTGCAACGTTACAAGCCAAGCACCCAAGGAATAGACTCAAATGTATACCTGAGCTCTTTGTGATTCTACTGTCACATTTTTGCACTGTTTTTGCATTAATGTTTTAGAATGTTATGCAACGTTTATGCACCTTAACCCATTGTATGTACTCTTTTACAGGTATAACACTGTGAACTTTTGCACTTTTAAATGGACTTTGGACTTTATATTGTTAGCCAGATAGCTAGCAACTTACTTCATTGCTCATATGAACTGCCTCTGAGGACGGTAATGTACGTCATAAGCAGATCTAACAACGCCAGGGGTAACCCTGCTGCTAAAATGTGAGTTTAGAAGGGAGCAGCCCTAATAGGAACTATGGATAGTCAATCGGTTCCTTCTCCTAGTTCAAAATGTCCTAAGGCATTGCACACTGTCTTTAAGAAAATAAGTTTAGTTACCTGTTTATTCATCATGGCGACAAAGTGTAAAGCATGATTAGGCATTGGTACTTGGAAGGGAATACAGGATGAAGCCACCCTTCTATTTGCGGGCATCTCATAATATCGTGGAGGGATTACAGTACATGACACCCCCACGCTCCATATACGACTCTGGCCAAGTCCTGTGTGGAGTATTTGAGCGCTTAGTGCAGCGTACTCAAGTTGTGTGCAGTAGGTGTTTCTGGGTGATGTAGTGCAATATACACTAACCTGGTACAGCTGACTCTCTGCAAGGGCAGGTATAGGTAGAAATAGTTCGTGACGCCAGTGCCAAGTAAACGGTGGCACGCCGTTTGCGGATGCAGGAATAAATTGAGGAAACGTAGTATTAAAACAGAACTCCAACTTTAGTAGTTTTCCAGCAGAGACAATAATGGAAATGCAGTTCCTTAGCATACAGTCGATTTTGCAATTCGGTCGATGCAGGCAATTCAGTTATAGCAGGGTAATTACAGAGTGTTGAACACAGGACTTGCAGCACAGGAGCTTGCACTCTAATTCTGTCTGATCCTGGAATATAGCATATCTTCACCAAGGCCCATTAACCTAGTTCTGGCTTTATATCCTTGGCTATAGCTTTAATCAGTACCTCCTCTGTCTTTCTGAGTACCTCTTGCTTTCCTGATCTTTGCCTCTGTCTCTCTCAGCTTCTGGAAACTTCCTCAGGCTCTAGAAACTTCTGAGCTGTGGTCTAGACTGACTTCTGCACTCCACACTAGATCAGGTTACACTGACTTTCCCTTCCTTGTCTGGCCCTTATATAAACTAGGGCTCCCTAGCTCCCTCTAATGCCTAAGAGCTGGAATGACACCCCTAGCCGGCCTGTACTTGCAAGTTTCATAGCAACAGGGAAATACATGCATTACATTACATGACATTTTATAAAACTGACATATACCAACTTCCCCATAATTAAGGAGGGACGACAGCACACCAAGTGACCTTTGGTAGTGACGGGTATTACAGTTCCCGTACACTACATACCCCACTGCTTTAAGGTGAGTACGACCTCGTACTCCATCATGGGTCTCCCAACTGGAATCTCTACCTGAAATAGAAAATAGAGACATGCAGGCATACATACATGTAATTCATCTGCATTTACATTTACATCAGGTCCAATTGGCAAAAGTGAAGTGTGGTGACAAGGGGCGTCGTTCTCTTCTCTCAGGATAGTGAATGGAACGGGGGCGCTGACCTGGCACAGCGTAACATTAGAATCAGGATAGTCCATGACAATGAATAAGTCCATGATAAAACGGTAGAAAACGGTATAAAAGTTCTTGGAGGCTCAAATAACAAACATGAGTCCGTACCCAGGCTATTTCTTATTAAATCACAGAGGCTCTCATGCGGTGGAGTCCATCTCTGGGCACATTTCCTTAGTATGAAGTTGCACAATAAAATGACAGCATAATAACGGAACTACCCAGGGGTTTCCTGTGGGTGTAGCACAGGCAAGGGCTCACGTGGGGGAGTCCATTCTTGCGCACAAATGTCCAACAAGGTATTGCCCGTGGCAACTGTTTGGGAGGAGACACCACCAGAATAATCAAAGTCTCCTAAACGGACTGGCGGACGTCCCCTGGTCATCCGGGTAGACCTTCTCAACACAGGGGTCTCCTCTTCCCTTAGCAACGAGGTAGAAGGGAGAGGAGCAACAGGAGGGTCTCCATCCGTGAGACCTCGGTCAGGAACAACTGGAACAACAGGAACAACTGGAACAACAGGAACAACAATATCCACTACAGGGGGAACTGGATCCAGGGCATCTTGAACCGGCTCTTCTGGAGGTAAAACTACAGTAGGTGCCGAAGCAGGCACCAGCAAGTTCAACCACGGTGTCAGAAGCCAATGCATGGGATCAGCGTCATACCTGAGATTACTGACAGCCTGCATAGGATCCTCGGGCGGTATTGCTGACTCTGACACAGGATATTCAGATCCGGAACACTAGGTTCTGGTGTCAGGCAGAGCTTCAACCGGTTTCGGTGTACAATTTGGGATCCCTTGTCTTCCCGGGTGATCTCATAAGTGTGAGTTCCAACATTTGGGATTGCAGTGACAACATAGGGACTTCGCTCCCACTTACTGTCCAATTTGCTGGTACGACGGTTATTCTTTAACCATACCACGGCCCCTATGGTCAAGGGTTCTGCATGGGCTGCCTGATCATAGTCTCTCTGCTGTCGGTCTCTAGCAAGGTCCATACGTTCCTGAACAATGGCTTTGGCTGCATCTAATCGCCTTTGGTGCTCAGCAACCCAGTCGGTGTTAGGTAATGGGTTAATGCAATCAGGCACATGTATGTCCAATGAATGATCAGCAGGCAATGTTCCTTGGCGCCCAAACATCAAGTAAAAAGGGGTATACCCGGTGGAACAATGTATGGTATGATTGTATGTGAACATGAGCTGTGGCAACAGACTGGGCCAATCTCCTCTGTTCTCAGGAGGCACGGCCCTCAGCATCTCTATCAAGGTCTGATTCATTTTTTCACATAATCCGTTACCTTGAGGATGGTAGGCCGTCGTCCGGATCTTCTTACAGTTGTGTAAGCGGCACAGTTCATGGAACAGATGGGACTCAAAAGCAGGTCGTTGATCGGTGAGGATCTTTTCTGGACATCCATAGGGCAGGAGGAAGTGCTTCCAGAACATTTCGGCTGTAGTCTTGGCTGTCTGGTCTCTCACAGGCACTGCTACAACAAACTTTGTGAAATGGTCAATAATAGTCATGGCATAAGCATACCCTGAGCGACTAGGCTCCAGTTTTACATGGTCGATGGCGACAAGTTCAAGAGGACGGGTACTTACAATGGGTCTCAGTGGTGCCCTCTGATCATGGTGCTCACTTCGTTTCAAGGCACAGGCTACACACTCTCGACACCACTTCTCCATGTCTTCTCTCATGCCTACCCAGTAAAACCGCTGGCGGATAGTAGCTTCAGTCTTTTGGACCCCAAAGTTACCGGATTGATTGTGGTACATCTCCAACACCATACCTGCATCTCGTCGGGGTATGAGAATCTGGTGTACTCTTTCGTTGGACACTGGGTCTAGGCTTCTCCGTAGCAATAGGCCCTTTTGTATGAAGAGTTGATGGCGCTGTCTCCACAGTTTGATGAGCTCAGGATCTGCACTCTTACGCCGAATCCTCTCAGGGGCTCTGCCACTAGTAATAAAGTCCAACAACTCACCCAGCACTCTACTTTCAGACTGTAGTTTCACCCACCTTTCTTCTTTAGGTTCAGGCCTACTGGAGGGTGAAGGAACTGCCGCTCTGTTATTGGTAGCTCGAGCCTGATCCTGTTGAGCAAATTTGTTATAGAAAGCCGGCATCTCTACATCTTCCCAAGCATCTCGCACATCATCAGGAGCTGTCTCTGTGGGAAGCCTGGATAAAGCATCAGCATTATCATTAGTACGTCCAGCACGATACTTTACAGAGAAATTATAGTTGGCAAGGCGAGAGGCCCATCTCTGCTCCAAGGCCCCCAATCTAGCTGTATTGAGATGTGCCAGAGGGTTATTGTCAGTGAATGCAATGAACGGGGTGGCGGCTAGATAATCCTTGAATTTTTCTGTCACCGCCCACACTAATGCCAGGAACTCTAGTTTGAAGGAACTATAATTCTGGTCATTTTTCTCAGCTCCTTTCAGGGAGCGGCTTGCATATGCTATCACTCTCTCTTTTCCCTCTTGGACTTGGGCTAACACAGCTCCCAGGCCGCGCTTGCTAGCATCAGTATACAGATGGAAGGGCTTGCTATAATCTGGATAACCTAACACGGGAGGCTCGGTCAGTTTCTTTTTTAGCAATTGGAACGCTATCTCTCTTTTCTCATTCCACTCAATGGGCACAGGAGTTCTAGGACTCTTTTTGGGTTGCCCCCTCAAGAGTTCCTGGATAGGATCAGCTATTTGAGCAAAATGGGGGATAAAACGTCTATAGTAGCCGGCAAAACCAAGGAAACTCCTCACCTCTTTGACGGTAGTAGGAACCGGCCAATTACGGACAGCTGCTAATTTATCAGGGTCAGGTTGCACTCCCTCTCCGCTTACTACATGCCCCAGGTATCTTACTGCAGGTTTGAGCAGGTGACACTTGGATGGCTTTACCTTCAAGCCATATTTGATAAGGATTTCAAATACTTCTGCCAAATGTTTCAGATGGTCTTCATATGTTTTTGAATACACAATGACGTCATCTAGATACAGCAGCACTGTTTCGAAGTTTTTGTGACCCAAACACCGTTCCATTAGTCTCTGGAAAGTTCCTGGGGCATTACATAGCCCGAACGGCATACAATTGAATTCGAACAGGCCCATGGGAGTAGTGAAAGCAGTCTTTTCCCTATCTGCAGGGGCCATGGGTACTTGCCAGTAGCCACTGGTCAAGTCCAATGTGGAGAAATAGGCAGAGGAGCCCAGAGCAGTTAGTGACTCCTCAATGCGGGGCAGTGGGTATGCATCTTTGTGGGTTATTTGATTAATTTTCCTATAATCCACACAGAAACGGATACCACCATCCTTTTTCTTTACAAGGACCAGGGGTGCAGCCCACGGACTACGGCTGTCCCGGATTACATTAGAGTCCTTCATCTCTTGGATCATTTCCTTTACAGTCTGATATGAAGTAGGCGGTAAAGGTCGGTATCTCTCCTTGATAGGAGGATGAGAGCCAGTAGGTATGGTGTGTTGTATGGCACTCACCTCTCCATAGTCAGTAGCATGCTTACTGAAGGCCTGGTGGTGCTCCTTGACAAGCTGTATAATCCCTTCTTGTTGCCGTTGGGGGGTATTCTCGTCCCCGACATGGAGCTCTTCCCACCAGGGCACTTGTGGCTGGGTCACCGGCGAACATCTGCTGTCTGCAGCTGGCGGCTTTTCTGTCACTGGAAGACGAATGATGTCTTGGAAGGACACCTGGGACAGCTGGGCAACAGGGCAATGCTTAGTAAGCGCAACAGGATGATTACTGAGATTAATCAGACGGACAGGTACTTTACCTTGGGAGACGTTCACCAGGCACTTGGCAGCTCTCACATAAGGATAATCCTCCATCTGGAGTGGTTCCACCAGGGCTGGATAATCTCGGCCTTCGACTCCCAGGACAGCACGACACCACAAAAGAGTTTGAGAATTAGGAGGCAAAGTCACAGGCTTAATATCACGGATCCTGGCAGTACAAATTTCTCCTTTCCCATTAGCAAACCTCTGCTGGGCACTTAACACAGTAATAGTCTTTTGAATCACCCTCCTGGATGCAGAGGAAGCTGTGGGCAAAGTCTGATGTAATACAGCAAGTATTTCTGAATAACAGTTTTTGAAGACATTGGTGCCTAGAATGACAGGATGTCCTCCTCTGTCACCGGCCTGCACTACGATCACTCCCTGTTGAGGCAGGGTTACTTCTCCCACCTGCAGGGTGGGTTCCCAGTATCCATGAACCTTTACTGGTTTGCCATTGCTGGCGATAATTTCCACCCAGGATTCAGGCGGTTGGGTCAATTGGTTGGTGTCCCAGAATTTTTCAAATGCAGGCAGCTGAATAGTAGTGACCTGAGACCCAGTATCTAATAGGGCTTCAAAGGGGATCCCGTTGATCTCTATATTGATTTTAGGATGGGATCCTACATAACGTGGCATCCAATTTGGATCCTCTGGACCTAGTGTTCTACCTCCCGAGGGTTGGTCCTCAGCCTCAGGGGTTGCCCGTTTAACTGCCAGCACGTGGATTCTGTGTGTCCCAGCTTTTTGCAGTATGTACACACGGGCTTCTTGCGACCTCTATTACGCCTCCCAGGATCCCTGGGGTGAGTCTCTTGGTAAAGAGGTGGGAACGGCCTAGGAGATGACAGGAACTCTTCTTCTGTCATTATGGGTTTTTCCCATTCCTCTATTTTTCTGCACACCTTCTCTAGACTTTTAGTGAGGTGATTTACTTGCTCTGTCAGCATGGCAATAGTATCAGTAGCTGACACTTGAACAGCTTGGCCGGCCTCAGCTCGGTTAGTGACAAGAGGTTTTGGCTTGCAGGCTGATGACTCAGATAGGGCGCTCAACTCAGGAGATACTGTGGACCCCAGAATTTTTATAGCCAGTTCTTTAAAGTCCAGAAAGGCACTGTTAGGGTGCTGGGCGGACAGCATCTTTAACTGGGTCCTTATTTGTTCACTAGACACCCCGTTGATAAATTGTTCCCTTAGGGTCTGGTCCCGGTTATCAGCCTCTTTGGGATCTATCTGGATTACAGCCCCTAAAGCCTCCTGAAGTGATAGGGCAAAGTCACGGAGGGACTCACCGGACTTCTGTTTCTTGCCAAAGAAGTGCATCTTTATCTCTGAGGCAGTCCTAGTTTCAAAAGTGGCTCTGAGGCGGGTGAAGATCTGTTCTAGAGTACTCCGCTCAGTAGCAGGCCAGGATAATACCTCCCTGCGGGCAGCTCCCTCCAGTTGCGCCAGCATGATTTCCATTTGCTGGTCGGCATTTATAGGGTACAATCGGAATAGTGCCAGCAACTTTTCTTTAAAGTCCCTTAGGGTATGGGTCTCTCCCCTGTAGCGGGGGAACCATGGGGCCCCGAAATAGTAAGGCATGGTAAAGGGCATCATGCTGGGGGCTGTAGGATGATTAGGAGCCGCAAGCTCTCCCGGGGCCGGCTGCTCAGGCACTCCTGGCTCTGACATGGTAGTCTATTGAGAGGTGGCCGCTGGCGACTAAAGGGGCCGGAACAATCCCCTTCCCTCCAGTTACAAGTGCTTACCGGTATCGCCGGGCTTGCGCAGGCCAAGTCTCGCGAGGTTCCGGACGTCCTGAGACCGCGGTGACGCAGGAGAAGCAGGGCCGCGGCGGTGCGATGATGAAGAGGGGCGGGACTCTCTGTGTCTTTGCAGGGATCCGCCCACGAATGTCCTCAGCGGCGCGGGAAACTTTACTCCAGGCAGCCGGTGGCCATCTTTAGCAAAACGCTGTCCATTCACTGACAGCAAGCAGGATTGTAAAAAGTCCACAAAACCACACTCCAATGCGGCGATTTTCTTCCTCTGGGTAGCGCAACACTGCACAGCGCTTTTTAGAGGTTTTTGGTACACTTTGGGTATGATTTTCAGTCCACAAAGTCCACTTGAATAAAACAGGCAAATTGTCACTTTGGTCACAGGGCAACTGTATAAGGCACAAAGTTCACGCTTCTTGCACTAGAAAGCGTGCGTATCCTGTTCGTGACGCCAAAAGAGAGGTGCAGCGTACTCAAGTTGTGTGCAGTAGGTGTTTCTGGGTGATGTAGTGCAATATACACTAACCTGGTACAGCTGACTCTCTGCAAGGGCAGGTATAGGTAGAAATAGTTCGTGACGCCAGTGCCAAGTAAACGGTGGCACGCCGTTTGCGGATGCAGGAATAAATTGAGGAAACGTAGTATTAAAACAGAACTCCAACTTTAGTAGTTTTCCAGCAGAGACAATAATGGAAATGCAGTTCCTTAGCATACAGTCGATTTTGCAATTCGGTCGATGCAGGCAATTCAGTTATAGCAGGGTAATTACAGAGTGTTGAACACAGGACTTGCAGCACAGGAGCTTGCACTCTAATTCTGTCTGATCCTGGAATATAGCATATCTTCACCAAGGCCCATTAACCTAGTTCTGGCTTTATATCCTTGGCTATAGCTTTAATCAGTACCTCCTCTGTCTTTCTGAGTACCTCTTGCTTTCCTGATCTTTGCCTCTGTCTCTCTCAGCTTCTGGAAACTTCCTCAGGCTCTAGAAACTTCTGAGCTGTGGTCTAGACTGACTTCTGCACTCCACACTAGATCAGGTTACACTGACTTTCCCTTCCTTGTCTGGCCCTTATATAAACTAGGGCTCCCTAGCTCCCTCTAATGCCTAAGAGCTGGAATGACACCCCTAGCCGGCCTGTACTTGCAAGTTTCATAGCAACAGGGAAATACATGCATTACATTACATGACATTTTATAAAACTGACATATACCAACTTCCCCATAATTAAGGAGGGACGACAGCACACCAAGTGACCTTTGGTAGTGACGGGTATTACAGTTCCCGTACACTACATTAGTGCAGTATCTTTTTTGGTTCACTGGTTATACCGAGAGGCCAAACTGTGAATAGACACCCTTCTCATATGGGCAGGAACCTAGTGGTAGCTGTTTCTACGTCAGTCTATGTAAGTAATAGTCTATAGTCTTATGCAGCACTTTAACCTTCCTTAGAGCACAACCTAAGCACAAGCCGAGGACTGCTTGCTTTTAAGTGAGGGGGAATGTAACACCCCCGAGTGGTGTTGCAACTCCTACACCCTGCTACTATCTCTAATGGTCTAACCTAATGTAATTTTATGCATTCATTCCAGGTCCTCCACACTGTGCATTTCTAATGTTATGTAACTGTTCATGTAATGTGCCTGGTTCACCAGCAGGTGGCAGCAAACATGGCAGAGATGTACTTAGATAGAATGGAATTTACCATTCCATTCTAACCCCCCTCTGTAGGGGAGTGGGCCAGCCCTACTTCCTGCAGGGATGGTGGGGACCAGTTAGTTCCAGTCTAGTTTACCCCCAGCTAGGGGAAAGGTGGGCAGGAGCACATCTCTGCTGGATGTGCCCACGCCAGCCAGAGCACCCTAAGCTCTGCTGGCCATGGAGGCCAAATCTTGAAGCCTCAGGAGGAAAGTTCCTTGGCATAACCTAGAGTCAGACTACAAAGAGAAGTGCAGCATACAGAAGAAGCTGAGTTATACAGCCAGCCTGCCAGTACAGCAGAGTCAGAAAGAGAAAGATGTAGCAGAGTGCCTGCCAGTTTTAATGCTAAAGCCTGCTGGAACCAAGACAAAGCCTGTAAACCATTTTGGAGAAACGTTTATTCAAGTAAAGCTGCCACTGAACTTCATCTCAAGGTCTAGACTCAAGTTATTCTTTTATTTCTCAATTATTCCCCTATTTATTGCTTCGGAGCCAAAGCCTGGGGTCCAGCGGTATCTAGGCAGGAGCACTGTGACACACATAAAGAAACAGATAGGTTGCACTATACCACTTGGTATTTCCTACGCCTTGGACGCGTTATATAGAGGGCCCTGGGGGGAGGCCGCACAAGCAACTAAACCATGGACAGAGCCAGAAGCAGAAGGCTCCATCCATTATGCAGTAGCCATTCTAGGGTACTGTGGCTCAGCTCCCACCAATGTACTAAGCCTTCTGCTTCTGGCTCCATCCACTGCTTAGCTTCCGGTGCCTGCTGCTGACTGGTGGAAGTGCTGGACTCCCCCAATCTGATATTATTGATCTATCAGGAAGCTAGGTTATCAATAATACAAAGCTGTGGTCAGTGTCTAACACAGTCATTGATGTCACATAATGACTTCGAAGTTGAAATCAGTCATTAGGAATGACAAAAATCATGAGTGTATGACCAGCTTTAGTTCAGCTATGAAGACTCTTGTGATTTCTCTTTATGTTTCTGTTATCATGCAATGGAGGGACTTGGTGAGCACTGTACAGGCTCCATGTAGAGGCATTGCTGAGAAAATGAGCCCTAATTCTCCATGACTTGTTCATGGTTCCCGTTTTAGTCCAAAATTATGACCCTTTTACTAGAGACAGGGACTAGTGTGCTGTCCTCTCCTACGGTGGCACCCAGGTATAATAAACTCCAAAAATTGCTGATAGGATATTACCTGGTCCCACTGGAATAGGCAGGCTCAGCTGATTTGTATGCCATGTGGTTGGTCATCTTATCTTGCTTGAATATTTGCCGTTGATCATTTTCCAGGATGAAAGGAACCAGATATTAACAGCATACATATGGATTAGGCAGAGCTGGTATGATGCTTACCTGACATGGGAGAGAGATGAGTATGATGGCCTAGATTCAATTCGGATTCCGAGCAACATGGTATGGAGACCAGACATAGTCCTGTATAACAAGTAAGCAGACTACCAATAGTGATATGTTATTTTTTCTGTACTAAATGAATGGCAGGGCAATACTGGGATCTACCATGTTTCCCCGAAAATAAGCCCTAGCGCTATTTTGCAGGGTTTTTGGAGTAGGCTTAAAATATAAGCCCTACTCCAAAAATAAGCCCTAGATACAGCCGTATTTTTTTTCTATTTAAAAGGGAAGTTGGGGGAAATGTGTGGGCTGCAGCAGCTCAGGAGCGCTCACTAATGGCTGGCGGGCAGCACAGGCTTCAGGCTTCAGTAAATTAGCCTTCAGTGAAGCTGCCAGCCCGCGCATAGATCGTGGCACTAAGCAGCACCTGACAGGCGGGCTGGCGGCTTCACTAAATGCTAAATTATGCCGGCAGCCCGCGCTTCCCTTCACTTTCACGTTGGGCGGGCTGGCGGCTTCTCTGTATGCCCTGTACAGCCGCCAGCCCGCACTTTCTTACTTACATGAAGGAGGCAGCAGGAGTATCTTCTTCTCCTCTCTGCTGCCTGGAGGAGCTCCCCACATCTCTCCCGTGCCGTATCTGCTCTCCCTGGTACCGTAGATTGCTGCCTAGGTCCCTTGGGTAAGGACAACTTAGGGGCAATATACGGTACCAGAATGAAAAATGTGTGGCAAATATGACTATAACTGCAGTATATGGGTGCATTCCCATGGATAAGGGGGGTTCTAGTCATATTTAATATATAAACTGTTCTGTAATTGGCATGTGTCTATATAAAATATGTTCATGAGCCAAAATAAGCCCTACCCCAATAAAAACCCTAACCCTTTTTTCGAAGACCCTGTCTTATTTTAGGAGAAACATGGTAGGACCCATTCATTCTGCTAGAAGCCCATAGGAGCGAAGCAGAGGATGGGACATAGGAGTGGTAATGGCATTGATTTACAGTCAATCACAGTGGCGATCCTTACATTGATGCTCCCTAGGGCCAAGGCGGTGACAGGAGGGCACACCCTTTCTTCCCTCAGGGCACACATTAAAGGGGTTGTCTCAATTCAGCAAATAACAGCAAATTCAGCAAATAACATTTGATATGTAGAAGAAGTTAATACAAGCCACTTCCTATTGTATAATTATCCATACTGCTTCCTTTCCTGGCTGGATTCAAGCGCCAGCCTCTCTGGTGGCCAGGACTGTGTGAACGCACATAAGCTAGTGATTTTTCCTATCATATGCAAGCACGACCACCGCTGCTGTATTGCAGGGTGGTCATAACCATGGAAACAAGCAGTGTATAATATTATGGGAAAATTAATCCAGCCAGCAAAGGAAGCAGTATATGGACAATCACATTACATTAGTAAGTGGCTTATATTAACTTTCTCTACATGATAAATGCTATTTGCTGAAGTGAGAGAACCCCTTTAATGTTGTGGCTCCTGCCTAATGGCAGTTGGGAGGCCCCTTGGTGTTGTGGTTTGATGCGGCAAGGCAGGAGGTGCAGGGAGCAATGGTCGGTGTATGGTGCAGGAGTCAGTAACCAAGCCAGATGTAGGAAATAAACATCTCTACTAAAGTGCAGAATGGAAGTTGTAGTACATTCAATGGTTTCAAAACAGAGTTCCAAATAATTCACAGTGCAGATCTTCCCAAATAGCAATATATGGATTTATACGCTTGGTACTCTTTCCTTTCTATCTTCCAAGACTCTCTCTGCAGAATCTATGGCTGGCAATATTACCTTGCATTAGTGGCTGTAATTTCCAACTGAGGGTTAAAGATATGGTTGGCCAGGCCGCATCCCAGTATGAAGGGTGTATCAGCAATGTCCCTCTCACAGCAGTAAGGTCTATGGCAGACTTAGGGTCCATCCACACGTCCGTGGGTGTTTTGCAGATCCGCAAAACACAGACACCGGCAATGTGCGTTCCGCGTTTCGCGGAACGCACATCGCCGGCACTATAATAGAAAATGCCTTTTCTTGTCCGCAGTTGCAGACAAGAATAGGACATGTTCTATTTTTTTCGGGAACGGAATTGTGGATCTGGAAGTGGACAGCACATAGCATTCGTTCCGGCCCTATTAAAAATGAATGGGAAATCCGGAAAAAAATTGCGGATGTGTAAATGGACCCTTAAACAGCACAATACCTTACCGACTCCAATGCTGGGCCATGCAGATTCTGATTTATCTGTCTGTCTGATTTATCTGAAGTACTGTAGAAATGGTGAGGTCTTTCTATTAAGTAGATAATCCTCAGAGAAGGTGATTCTCTGTAACTTTGGTCCTGTACTGCGAGGAGCAGAGCACATGAAACAACCTCACTCTTCCTCCTCTAACTCACAACTCCACTAGACTGAGCTAGGGGGCAGATCTAGGATCCACACCTAACTTCCTGCAGGGGCTGAGTCAGAGTAATTAACCCCATCTCATCCATACAACAGCTATGCTTGGTACATTACAATCTATGGACATATAAAAAAGCAATCAATAACATTGCCTAATATTACTGTATATAACAGAAACAGTTTGGAAGTACCTTGTTCTGGGATACTGCAATACTAGAAGGACATTTCGTTACAAATGCATCTTCCATTTCTTGTCTTGTGAAGTCGTAAAGTTTAATATTAATACACTCTTGACATATTAGTTTTGATAAAGTACTTGCACTCCCCATGCAAAAGCTTCTATTCTTAGAATTTTACATTATGTTTTTACTCTGTTATTTCTCCTGGGAATCTATGAATACATTGAAAACTAGGCATTACTGTTTCCATTGTCAGTAGGGTGTGTCCCTCCATACTCTGACAATGACAGTATTCATTGTACAGGAGTCTGTAGGGGACAAGGGTCTTGCGTTTTGACAAGATGAATGGTAACAGCGAGTTTTCAATTTATCCATCCATTTCTAGGAGCAGTACAATGCTCCAGATTTGTTAGTTCACATGGAATACAATCATTTGTTAAAATAGAAATGCCAGGAGTGGTGACAGGCCCTCTTTTAGATGATGCTCTATGATACCTGGGCAACAAGATTGAAAAATACCTTGATGCATCCTTTTATAAAATTATCTTTACCAACGCCTGGTAATAATTAAACCCATTGCAGCACTCATCACATCTCACATCTGGAAAATGATCCATTGTTTGGGTATATCTGCACTGATTTCTCTATGGACAATTAAGGTTTCCTTAAGTTGGAAAGTTAGAAATATATATGTCATTGCTTTCATCCAACAGGGCAGATGATGAATTTTCTGAGCCAGTGAATACAAATGTTGTCCTCCGATATGATGGAAGAATCACATGGGATTCTCCAGCTATAACCAAAAGCTCCTGTGTAGTGGATGTCTCTTATTTCCCATTTGACAATCAACAATGTAACCTGACCTTTGGCTCATGGACCTACAATGGTAATCAGGTGGACCTTATAAATGCTATGGCCACTGGGGACCTTTCTGACTTTGTGGAAAATGTGGAATGGGAGATGCAGGGTATGCCAGCAGTGAAGAACGTCATCACTTATGGCTGCTGTTCAGAGCCTTACCCTGATGTCACCTTCACACTGATCCTTAAGAGGAGATCTTCCTTCTATATTTTCAATTTGTTAATACCCTGTGTCATGATATCTTTTCTGGCTCCACTAGGCTTCTATCTTCCTGCAGATTCAGGGGAAAAAGTTTCGTTGGGAGTGACAGTTTTGCTGGCCCTTACTGTCTTTCAATTAATGGTAGCAGAAAGCATGCCTCCTTCTGAAAGTGTGCCATTGATAGGTAAGTTCAAAGCATCATCAATGGCACCATGGTTTTCATTGGGGCTCCTTACAGAATAAAGGTGGTTTTAGACGGGCCGACTGAGCGGCCGATTGTTGGGAAGGAAGCGTTCCTTCCCGACAATTGGTTGCTCGTTCAGTGAAGGAGACCAGTGCATTTCCATGCAGCGATTACCTTCACTATATGAGGATGGGGGATCGCTATAGCGATTCCTTGTCCTCGTACAGAATCATGGCTTCTGTGCAGAAGATCGCTGTTTAGACCACATGATCTGCAGCCATGATTGACAAGATCATCAGATGAACGGGCGTTTTGCGGCACATTTAGAAGGCCAAATGTGGACGATTATTGGTGCGTCTAAATCCACCTTATGCATTGGGGTCCTCCACAACAACTTGTTACCATGAAGTGAATGAAATTTGTTATCTCATTTGGACATAAATATTACCATTAGTATAATAGAATCTTCAAACGGTTAAGAAACAAAGTCATTGAATATCTGGTTGACAATATACAATAATGGACTATGTCAACTTTCTTACTTTGATGTAATTTATCTTAAAGAGGATTACTGAGATTAAAACATTGATAGTTCATATTTAGGGTAGGCCATCAATGTTAGCTCATGGAGTTCTAACCACCAGGCCTCCTACGGATCAAGTGAATTGGGCACAGTCATAGCATCATGTATGGAGGAGCTGCTGTGTCTGGTTGAACAAGGAGGTGGCCTGGCGGTCAAACTTGCCTATTCCAAGGGGAAGGCCCCTTTAATTTCAAGTTATAAAATGGACATAAATTTTCACCCATGCGTCACTTAACCCAGTGACATAATATATAATATATAATTATTAAATAATAATAAACTTTTCTGTTTATACACAGTCGAGTCACATTATGAAGGAAGTCAGGTCTGGTGAGCTGGCTTAGTGGGTACATAAGTTAAGCGCTAGGCTGTCTGTACAAATATATCTATCATTGCTGTCATGGGCAAAAAGGGCAATTTATCACAGTTGCAAAAACATATTACTATTGGCAATATTTCTGAAACTGCGCAGTTTGTGAACTGTTCATTCAGTGCTGTGGTGAAAGTGTATCAGATGGCACAATTGTAAATAAGCATCATGGAAACTGCGGAGTGCCAGGTGCCATTGATGTGAGAGGTGAACATTGGCTAAGAAGGTGCGCAAAGGCAGATCAACACACAACAGTTGAGCAGCTCAACACTAAAATAAACAAGGGGGCTACCATATGTGTGCCTAAAACGAAGGTTCAGTGAACCCTATAGCTTATGGGGTACAGAAGCAGACAGATGGTCACTGCACGTCTGCTAACAAAGTTACATCGGCAAAAAAGGCTTAAATTTTCAAGGCAGTATCGGAATTGGACCTCTGCTGATTGGCAAAGGATTGCCTTCACTGAAGAGTTACGTTTTCTGCTTCATCCAGCGGACCGACGTTGGAGTGCAGACGAGAAACATCAGAGAACAAACATCTTGCAACTATTGCTGGAAGAACACAAGCTGGTGGTGACAGTGTCATGGGCTTGGGAATGTTTTTGTGGCAATTCTCTGGGCCCACTCATCCATTTGAAAGGCACTCTCAAATAAACTGGGTTTGAATCCATCCTTGTAGATCACGTGCACCCATACATGCTGATTGTCTTCTCTGAGGCAGATGGGATTTTCCAGCAAGAAAAGGCCACATGTCACACAACTAGAAATGACCGGCATTGATTAGAAAAGCATGACCAAGACTTCCAAGTAAAACCTTGGCCTCCTAATTTCCCAGACTTGAACTCAATTGAGCATCTGTGGGACCTACTTGATTATCGTAATGGCTCTATGGATCCTCCCCCATGGACCCTTCATCAGCTGTGGGATGCACGGCAGTCAGCATGGCTCCAGATACCTGAGACAATCTACCAGGAACTTATTGAGTCAATCCCATCCCGTCTAGATGCTGTCCATGTTACACCTGACTGTTACACTGGATATTAACTGGTGGTCATAATAATGTGACTAGACTGTGTATTTTGTGTTAAAAAAAATGTATATTTTAAATTCAGATGTCTGAGCCTCATAATATTGATGACATATCCTCAGGCTCGGTGATTAATAAACAATCAGCAAGGGTCCAACGCTCCGCACCCTCACCCCAGAGAAGAAAAGTGTCGTGGACATGCTGGGTTACTGCAGCTCAGCTCCCATTCGCTCGAAGGATAGGTCATCAATATTAGAAACTTGAAAAACACCTTTAATTATCTTAATGTGTTATACATTTCCATGTGATCTAATACCTTTCTTCTCCCTTGCATTAGGTAAATATTATATAGCTACCATGACCATGATCACAGCATCTACGGCTCTGACAATCATCATCATGAATATACATCTTTGTGGAGCAGAAGCAAAGCCTATCCCTCACTGGGCCAGGGTCATCATACTTGATTACATGTCTAAAATATTTTTTGTGTATGATGTTGGGGAGAACTGCACCACACCACAAGATGAATGTGACACCATTTCTCAGGACAGTGTTCACTCCTTTAATGATTATGAGAGAGAACAGGATGTCTATAACACATTGAAGCGCCCTCTTTCTATCAGAACAGATTTTGTATGTGACATTGACATCCCTACTAAGGTCAATGACGGTCACTCCAATGGATTCTGCAACCACTGCATACATTACAAAGCCTTGGCAAGTAACCTTGAATACATTACTAACTGGTATAAAGAACAGAAATCAATTAGTGCCAAGGGGATTGAGTGGAAAAAGGTCGCAAAGGTGATGGATCGATTCTTCATGTGGGTCTTTTTTATCATGGTCTTCTTTATGAGCATTTTAATCATTGCAAAGGCAATGTAAATGTATATATCAACAAGTAATATCATAAAATGCAAAAAAAAAAAAGCAATACTACAGTGATTTTTCCGATCATTCAATACTTACATGTTTCATTCAAAATACTGGATGATGCCCACTAGAATTTCTTTGTAGGTAGCCTCCAGCCCCTACAACTCTAGGATAGTAATAGCTTTATTGACCATTAAATCAGCATTTGGTGCTTTTACTCGCCTTCTTGGACTCTAAAAACAATGGTGGGACATAACTGAAGTGCATATGTGACTCCTATTGCTCAATCTAGCAACCACACTAAGGGTAGACCACACGGTCAGGTTTCTTGATGCAGTTTTGGAATCCAAAATCAGGAGTGGAGCATAAAAGAGGAGAAAGTATAAAGGACAGATACGACTTCTCCTGTTTTGAATATACTCCTGGTTTTTGCATCAAGAAACCATGTGGTCACGCCCTAAGGCTTGTAATTTGTGCTAACTTTTTGTTATGTATTAAGTTGCCCAAAGAAATTTGAAAAACCCAACCGAACCTGCTGACTCTGCAGGACTGACCAACAAGCTAACGTGTATGGGGCTGTCAGACCAGACTGAGAAATCCGCACATTTCTTAGTCATATCTGTTAATGGTTTAGCAACAGTCAAGTAATTCAGGATAAATTTACGGTAGTAGTTGGTGAACCCCAAAAATTGCATGAGCGCTTTCAGATTTTCGGGTCGATCCCAGTCCAACACAGCACAGACTTTTTCTGAGTCCATACGAAAACCCAAAGATGAGAGTAGGTAACCCAGGAATTGCACTTCCGGAACCACAAATACACACTTCTCCATCTTAGCATACAATTTATTCTCCCTTAGGATCTGTAAGACCTGTCTCACGTGATCCTGATGCTTCTCCATGTTAGGGGAATAAATTAATCATCCAGATACACCACCCCAATCCTGCCTACCAGATGATGAAAGATGTCATTGATGAAATGTTAAAAAACAGCAGGAGCATTGGTCAACCCAAAAGGCATAAACCAAATTCTCAAAATGACCTTCAGGGGTATTAAAGACCATCTTCCATTCATCCCCCTCCTTGACCCTTACCAGATTATATACGCCCCTCAAATACAATTTAGAGAACACCTTAGCACCGACAATCTGATTGAACAAATCTGGGATCAAAGGAAGGGGATAGGGATCACAGACAGTAATGCGATTAATCTCACGGAAATCCAGACATGGCCTAAGAGTTCCGTCCTTTTTCTTAACAAAGAAAAATCCTGCATCAACTGTGGATTTGGACGGTCTAATATGTTCCTTAGCCAAACTCTCGGTGATATACTCTCGCATGGCTGCTCTTTCGGGTTCAGAAAGGTTATACAACTGAGATTTGGCCAATTTAGCTCCGGGAATAAGGTTGATAGGGCAATCATACTCTTGATGTGGGGGTAACTCCTGGTCTCCACTTTCAGAGAATACATCAGCAAAATCTGAAATAAAGGAAGGTACAGCTTTAGTGGTTACAACACAAAGCAATGTGCTAAGACAGTTGTCTATGCAATAATCACTCCAATCAAGAATCTGTCTCGCTTGCCAATCGATGGTAGGATTATGTTTACTTAACCGTGGTAAACCTAGCACCACCGGAGCAGGCAGACCCTCCAGCACAAAACACAAGATGGATTCTTGATGAAAATCACCCACCTTTAAACGGATTTCCTGCACAATTTGTGATAAACATTTTTGAGTGAGTGGAGCGGAATCAATTGCAAACACCAAAATATTTCTGTCTAATGCATTTGTTGTCAAACCATGCATACAAACAAACTGACCATCAACTAGGCTAACTCCTGCCCCACTGTCAATAAACACCTAAATTCCCACAGTTTTGGAGTCTAGCGCCACCTCGGTCGACAGGAGAAATCGGGTTCTACCAGTAAATGAAAAAAGTATGTTTTCTGGCTCCCCACCCACACCACCAATAGTAAGTTGGGGATTAAACTTTCCTTTTTCACCTTGACGTTGAACGTACAGACAAATATTCACAAAATGTCCCTTCTTTCCACAACAAAAACAGACTCCCTTCATATGACCACAGCTCTTGCCATGTGTCAAAGAAAGCCACCACATTATTTGACAGTACGTCCTTAGGGTGAGGAACCCTAGATCTCTCTCTCATGTGTCTATCAAGACGTACAGCAAGGGACATAGCTGCTTCCAATGACTCAGGATTTTCATGAGCAATAGGTCTCCGTGGAGCGCTCTCCCTGCCGTAAATCACGTCATTTGGTCTCGGCCTGAGAGATCCGATCTGGGTCATCTTAAATAAGACCCAAGGCTCTAAAAGATTAATCTACCGACTGGAGGGACTGTGATCCGGTCAGTAGAGAAAAAACCCAAGACTGGTCACCTTTAAGCAATGAAATGATCATACCCACACGTTGACTCTCATCCCCAGAAGAGTACGGATGCAGCTTAAAGTACAATTTACATGACTCCATGAACCGATGGAAATTGTCGCTACCCCCTGGAAAATCTGTCCGGGAGGGCAACCTTAGGTTCAGGGCAGGCCTGGTACCCACCACCGGAACCAGCCGCCTGTGGTCTCTGAATCTGCAAGACGGTCGCGCAGAGGTCAGCTACCTCCAAAGACAGACCCTGAAGCTGTCCAACCAGTGTAGACATAGGATCCATAGCTGCACTGATCCGAACAAAATGGCATTTTTTGGGGCAGTTGATAATGTCACGAATACAGGGGAGGGGAGGGACACAGAACTAGGCCTCAAGGCTAGAGAGAGGGAAAAGGTCACCTCCTAGGAAGCCCCTAAACCTGGCCCTGACTCCTGTCAGTATGTATAGACCCCGAAGGTGGGAAACCTAGATCCTAGGAGCCCTGAAATGCCCTAGGTAGTGGCAGGGAATGAGACTACTGGTTCCTTCCCAGGTGAACGAACCAGCGTCTCCCTGAGGCCTAGTAACAACAAGCACAGGGGAAAAAACAAATACAAAGAGCAGTACAACTTATCTTATAGAAAATGGATGAGCAGAAACACACCAACTCTTCTAAATCCAAGCAGAGAATATAAACCGCATAAGTAGGGAATGCAATAATGACCACGGGCTGCACGTGACAAGAGGTGTTGTCATTACCAAACCACAACACAGAATCAAGAGACTGTCAGTTAACCTCACGTGCAGTCAGTCTCTCTGATCTTCTAACCTCTGTCACAGAAGGCATCCTGATTTTCCAATGTCAGTGGAAAGAAAGATTGGGTATGCTGAATTTCAATGTGCAGCAACCCGGTGGGAAGCACGGAGAGGAGGAAGGGATTGACAGATGTCATGGTACTGATGGTGGCTGGGTTGGCACAGTGATGAGGGGGCTGCAGATAGGAATAGTGGTTTTCCCAGGACACAGAAGTCTCCTAGCCAATGAAAAATGGGGTTCTCTTGATGGTGAGGAGCGGAATGGCAGGCAGGAGACCAGAGTGGAGTTGGACATTTATTTATTTTCTTCCCCCGATAGCATCTGCCAGGGAAAGTCAAGACCTCTACATACATATTAGATTTTTGGCTGTCCCACCAAAAACGTTTGGCTGGCAATGGTTATTTTATATGGCCATATTAAGAGGCAGCAGCTTTTCTATGGTGAGAGTATACTTATCTCATTATATTAGCAAATACTTACTTCTTCCTACTTCTTACTTCATGGTCTTTACGATTTGCCTGCAAGCTTTGAAAAAGTGAACAGAAGCCGGGTTTATAGCTGTAACATGATTCACCTCTACAGCAGGTTTGTGTTGCTAATGTGGTCAAGAAAGAGGATATGGACAGCCTTGTCTCTCACTTCATATTTTATGATTAAACTATCCAAATTACCAGAAAACAGCAACCGCTGAATGTACAGGCAGGCTGCAGGAGTAACCTGCAATAAGGATTAGGTAAGTACTTGAGGGGTAGGTTGGCACCACAACTTCAGGTAAAAGCAATAAATGTCTCAGAGTTGTATATTTTATGCATTCCATACCAAGCTTCTCTTAAAGGGGTTGGACAGATTCTGGCTAATGTTAACCAAAGTGAATGTAAGATGACTACATGGCACTTACTAATATAAGAAAAAAACTAAGAACTGAAAGCTCTTAAACGTCCAATGGTAAAAAAAAATGTTATGCTTTATTGAAGACTCAGTCAGTGAATAATAAAATGCCATAAAAACAAGGGGAGTAGGGAGCACAGACGCCATCCCAGCTCTACAGTGTCGACATAGAAAATCACAAATCCACTAAACATTGATGTAATTACATATGAGTCCAGATGTAAGGTATGGCTGATTCACTAAAATGATGTGGGTAATGACCAGAGGGTAATCCACACATACGCACAACCCGTGCAACAGGCGGTAGTGTGACCTGACTGGACCTATATCCCACCTATGTAACAATGAGCCGACGTCGGGGTAACGCCATCCCAGACATCCAGGTCGCATTTATTCTTGGTGAGTCCCTTCATCTATTTACACTCCATCTTTTGGTCTGGCTCATTGTTACATAGGCCACTGACACCCATGGTTGTGTTTTTGTTTTTGTTTTTCACTTACTAATATAGCCTATGTTGATCTTCTGCACCATCTTCTATATTTTATAAGCCATGTCCCATTGTAGGGCAAGTCTTTAGTGCTATCACCATGAGGTCCTGTCCATAAAATGGCTGCTGATGGAGCGTCATGCAACCAGACATTTTGCTTCATCTCCTCCACATACACTGCACCTGCCATTTTAGGAGTTTAATTTAGGTGTAGTGTGTTTGAATAGAGGAAGCAGCGCCATCTTATGGACAGGAGCTCCATAAGACAGAATATTTGCCTAACAAGGAAACAAAGCTTATGAAATATAGTAAAAGGCACGGAACATAGCAAAGTCTACATTAGTAAATACCGTATCATCTTACATCTTTTGGAGTTTGGGAGGAAACCAGGGAACGCCTTTCACAGACAGGCGGAAGTTGCCCTGGACCAAATTCAAACCCCGAACCTGCAAGACAAGACCTCTTTACTGCCCCTTCATTGCTCTAGATCACCTGGAATGCTGGCACTAACCATTTCTTTATTCTAAACCACAAAGATTAATGTCAAACCCAACATAGAACACCATAAAATGTATTAATCCCCAAGCCCCTTAAAGGGTTTCTATCACTTCGTTTCACCTATTTAGCTTTCAGACACTAGCGATCCGCTAGTGTCTGCTCTATCTAACCATCCTAATATAAGAGCTTATTGTCCTGCCGTTTAGCTAAAAAAATAACTTATATAGATATGCAAATGAGCCTCTAGGTGCTATGGGGGCGTGATTAGCACCTAGAGGCTCCGTCTACCTTAATGCGATCCTCTCCGTGCGCGTCTCTGTTCTGCGCATGCGCAGTGAATGTCTGATCGCTTCCCTGCTCAGACATCTCCACTGCGCCTACGCCGATGACGTCATAGTGCTCCGAGGAACAGGCGCATTGGAGATGTCTGAGCAGGGAAGCGATCAGACATTCACTGCGCATGCGCAGAACAGAGACGCGCACGGAGAGGATCGCTTCAGCTGGAGATGGGCGGGCTGGAGGGACGCGCTGGGCGGCGGCAGTTTGTTAAGGTAGACGGAGCCTCTAGGTGCTAATCACGCCCCCATAGCACCTAGAGGCTCATTTGCATATCTATATAAGTTATTTTTTTAGCTAAACGGCAGGACAATAAGCTCTTATATTAGGATGGTTAGATAAAGCAGACACTAGCGGATCGCTAGTGTCTGAAAGCTAAATAGGTGAAACGAAGTGATAGAAACCCTTTAAAGAGGACCTTTCACCTATTATGACAATGTGAACTAAGTATACAGACATGTAGAGCGGCGCCCGGGGATCTCACTGCACTTACTATTATCCCCGGGCGCCGCTCCGTTCTCCCGCTATGCCCTCCGGTATCTTCGGTCACAAAGTTATGGTAGGTGGAGTCTGCCCTTGTTCTTCTGTAGCGCTGGCCAATCGCATTGCAGGGCTCACAGCCTGGGAGAAAATAACCTCCCAGGCTGTGAGCTCTGCAATGCGATTGGCCAGCGCTAGAGCAGAACAAGGGCAGACTCCACCTACCATAACTTTGTGACCGAAGATACCGGAGGGCATAACAGGAGAACGGAGCGGCGCCCGGGGATAATAGTAAGTGCAGTGAGATCCCCGGGCGCCGCTCTCCATGTCTGTATACTTAGTTCACAATGTCAGGATCGGTGAAAGGTCCTCTTTAACCCATCATATGGAGTTTTAGCATTAAATCCTTAGCCACTTTGGTATCTGTACCCTCACAGGTTAAATTCATGGAAGAGCTCCTTACTAAGGCAGAAGCAGGGCCAATATTTTTTTTTGTTACAGATGCTGCATATCCTGCCCATTAATTTTAAGGGAGCCATGATAGTGAACTAGCTTAGTTTACACTACTTTGGTTAAGTGCCTTGCAAGAACCTGGCCTTAAAGGGAACCTAAAGGGAAAATCAGCACCAAAATGGATCTTAAACCGCCAGCAGTACCATAAAGCTTCTAATGATGTTCTTGTGTAAGATGTCTGAGGCGCATGATCGCTGTAAAACAACTTTTATTCCCCCGCAGGTGGTATGCAAATGTGGCTTCCTTGCTTCGAGTCTAGGTAAGCACGCCCCTAACCATCCCCTCTTTTGTTAGATTGCCAGCCTGCAGCGCGGCCGGGATGGCACAAGTCTCGCGCAGTGAAACATGGCTAACAGCAGCAGTCGTAGACAGGATTGCGCCTTAAGCGCACTGCACATGCGCGAGACTCATGCGATCCCGGCCACACTGCAGGCTGTCAATCTAACAAAATGTAGTGTCCCACTAGGTAAAGGTGGGCGCTACACAAGGTTAACATTGTCTTTTGCATTACTGTAATGTTGAATTATGCATTTCCCTGTGTTATCTGGGTGTCAGGCCTGTTAGGGTGTAGTTTAGCCTCCCAGACGTTAGAGGGAGCTAGAGAGCCCTAAGTATAAATAGGTAGGCCCAGACAGGGGAGTGTTAGTGTATTCCAGGGGACTAGAGGAGTCACTTAGTCAACCTGAAGCTCCTGAGGCTAGGATTAGCTCAGTTGAGATACCCCAGTAGTAGGACAGCACCTCCTGGGAGAAACCTGCAGCCACCTTGCAAAGCCAGCAGTGAAGACAGCTAGGAAAAGAAGGTATTGTAACCTTAAGCAAGTGCCAATACTGGAGGAAGGATTTTTATACCAAGGATTTAAGCCAGCACTTAGGCATCCGGGCCTTGGGATCCAGCCAGCTAGAATAGCTGTGGGGATAGAGCAGCATTGCACTGCAAAGCATTAACTGTTTGCCCTCCAAGTATCTTGCAAGATTGAAACCTGCTGTGAAGTAAACCTGCTGTGCATCTTGTATTGTAAAGGACTGCATTATATACCACTGCAACTGTATGTAAAAAGTTGGACTGTTTCACCATGTAAAGCAACGTTTGGTTTAACAACTGTGTACTCAATTAATCCTCCTACAAATCGGTGTGCCACCGTTACAGGCACTGGCGTCACGATCCTTAAAGGGACCTTACCTAAGGCACTCAAAACACCTACATCACCTACACCCAACATCAGGCCTGGTCCCTATCTACAGAGTGTGCCCCAGAGGAACTAGTGTCGGCCTCTTCTTTCACTGTTGCATGCCTGCCCAGGGTTCTCCTCAGAAAAGTGAGTAACCCTCGATTGCCCATACCGTGATCTCACTGTCGCTATACCCTGCAGGTCTGGCGTGCTGCAAAAAGAGGGGACAATTAGGGGGGCGTGCTTACCTTGACTCAAAGCAAGGAAGCTCACGCGAGATTTTATCTGTAGGGGCGTTTCTTAGGCGGAGCTAAGGAGCCTGACTCTGAGAAAATTTGACTCTTCTCTGGTCAAGCATGTAAGATATGACTCGTTTCTGTTAATTAGCATAAAAGGCGGGAAAGCATTATAGGGCGATAAAATAAGACAGGTTAGTCCTGAGAAGATTATGGATCGATCGCTGGGAACTATCAGGGTAAACAAGCATTAAGGTACATTTGGTTTTATATGTCAGAGCATGGTGACAGGTTCCCTTTAAGACCGCTCCATTGCTCCTGTAATACAAGCCGTGTGAATGAATGATGCGACTGTAATAGGATATAATCACGGTGTGTGCTAGCAGCAAATCTCTTTTTATATCCTAGTAACCATGTGTTAAATATTTAAAGCAATTACTAAGCAAGTACATTAACAAGTATCATTTATACAGGTACGCATTGAATATAGGACATCCTAACCACAATGTCCCATGCCTCTAATAGAAAACAATTCCCAGTGTTGTATTCACAAAGCCTGTCACACCCCTCATGTTATCCAGAGAACGGGGCATGTAATGGCCAGATCACTGATGTATCATGCACGTTGTCAGCACGTTGCAGTTTTTTTAAAAATATGGCACTACTTTGCTTAAAATGGTTATCCAAGGCCTAAAATCCCCCCCTCATATGCCTGGGCCCCTCACACAGATTATACTTACCTTGCTCCCCAGCACCCACGTCGCTTCTGATGCTGGCACGGCTGCCGCTGCGAAAATATCCCGTGTGGGGGAGGGGGTAGCCAATGGCAGGCCGTGATGGATACAAGTTTCCCTAGCATCCCCTGCAATGCTAGGGAGGCTAGTTCCCATCGCGGCCTGCTATTAGCTGCCAACAATAATTGTGAAAGCCTGCTTGTGAACTGTATCTGATATGTGGAACTGAATTGACATCCAACTGTATAAAGTTGAACTGATTACAGTAAAGCAAAGTTTGGTTCACCATACCATCTGTGTACCTCACTTATTAATACTACCAATCGGTGTGCCACCGTTACAGGCACTGGCGTCACGAACCTTAAAGGGACCTTGCCCCAGGCACATAAAACACCTGCAACATCCAGGGCACCTCATCCACCACCAGGCCTGGTCCCTAAATACAGAGTGTGCCCCAGAGGACTCCTGTGCCAGCCTCTCCTTCACTGCTGCATGCCTGCCCAGGGTTTCCCTACAGAACTGTGAGTAACCCTCGCTTGCCGTTAACCGTGACCTCACAATCGCAATACCCTGCAGGTCTGGCGTGCTGCATAAATTGGCGTCACGAACAGGATTTACGGAACATTCCTGCGCCATTGCGGATATAAAACTGTGTGCTAAAGACTACCTTAAAGTGACAAGCCCTAATTGTTTTATTGAAAATTGCTGGGCCCAAAAGACTGTCCTAAGTAGCGGTGTGAAAATAGTGTTTTCTGGACTGTTTGCTGCTTGTTTAAGCCACCGCTTGCTGTCAGTGAATAGACAGCGTTTTACTAAAGATGGCCGCTGAGCTTGCTTGAATTTACTGCTGCGTCATCTTCATCCTGAATTGGCGGTAAAAGTTGGCGCCTTTTTGCTGAGAAGAGCGGGAAAAGGCTCAATGTCGGCGCCACCGCCCTGTCTGGACATTTGCATGTCTGCAGAAATGGACTCCGCCTCCCCCATACTGGAGTACCTGGGGGGCGGCCTCCCAGTGCAATGGGAGGATCTGTCTGAACTTATTGGCGCCACTCTGTCGCTCTCCAGAGAAGGATCGAGCATGTTGCAGAGTGAAGACTGCTCTGCTGGGATGTCTGCGCCTGATTTGCTGGAAATGGATGATATTGGTGTAGAGCCAGAGGACGCTCCACCGGCCTACTCTCCGGGACCGGAGAAGCCCGCCTGCCCGCCACTGGGGACGCAACCGGAGAACTACTATGGCTCCTGGAGGGACTTCTTTCAGCCCTCGTTCAAGTGGTCAGCGCTAATGGCAGAGATCCGGGAGGCCGCCATAAAGAAAAATACCAAGACCAAGATATACTACGAAGAACTGGCAAAGACCGTTCACGAGCGCCACACTGACACCCAACCCCGCCTGGAAAGGAGAAAGGGGTTGGTTGTGGCCTTCGACAAGAACCGTGGCTACGGGTTCATACAAGACTATACTACCGGCAGAGACTTATACGTAAACCGGAGATCCGTCAAGCGGGGTTACCTCCCCGAGCATATGCATAACCTCCGCGAGGGAGAGGAAGTGGAATTCACCCCAGCCGAGAGCCTGCGAGGCCCGTATGCTACTGCCGTGACCCGTCCCAAGAAAGAACCGGAGGACTGGGAGGCAGATGAGGACTACTCTGGCTGCGAGTGCAAACCAGCGCGCTCTCCAGAACCGGCCCATCACGCATTCCAAGAGCGGGGCTCTTTCATTGGCCCTAACGTATTCTGGCAGCCAACCGTATTGGAGAAATGGGTGAGTCCCTATCCATCCCCCGAGCTGCCTCGCCGGGAGAAAACAATCCAAGAAATGGAGAAGCTGAAAGGACTCCGCGTTACCCTGGATAATATCCGGAAGGGTAAGAGACCTGATGCGCCACCGGAGCCTGCAGCGGCCGCGTCCGATGCATCATCTACTGTACCAGTGCCGGCGGCGACAGCGGAGGACAGCGATCCTGAGACCGAGAGCCTCGACGACCAGATCGTCCGTCTGGAGGAGAAGTTGCGGGAGTTACGCAAGATTGCCACCGCCAGGATCCAGACGCCGCCTAAGAAGGAAGAGGTAAGGGTGCCTGTCCCTACCCGCCGGCCACCTTCTGCTACTACAGCTGCATTGAGGCCCCCAAGAAGGCCCTCTCATCCTGTGACTTGCTGCGCAGAGCCCACCGGACCGCTTGCGGCGGCGGTACCTAGGCAAGCACAACCTGCAATTGTTATCCCTGCACCGGTGCGGTCAGCAACTGTCATCACCCCTAGGCCTATGGGGCCAATACCTATTAGGGGTCCCTTCATGCTGCAGCTGCCTCCTAATACCGTGTTGTGGGCACATCCGCCTGTGGAGGATTATTACCGGCCTCATTTGCCAGCAGAGCCAGGTGATTATGATATGCCCCTGTGAATTAGCCTGCTAGGCCCTTGATTTGTTTGCTTTGCCAAGGGATTACTTTTGAAAATTTAACCCTTTCAGGACAGGAGTCCTTTGTTTTGGTCCTTTGTTGCTGCTGCCAGTTACCCACGGCTCAGTGGTAGTGGTCACCCACTGAAATAAAAAGTTCAGCAAAACCATCTTGTTTACAGGACCTCCTGCCTGCTTCTACGATCTCACACCAAGTTGTGCCTATTTTTGTTG
Organism: Bufo bufo; assembly: GCF_905171765.1. Taxonomy (NCBI): domain Eukaryota; kingdom Metazoa; phylum Chordata; class Amphibia; order Anura; family Bufonidae; genus Bufo; species Bufo bufo. The sequence continues at coordinate 739,141,476 of NC_053390.1, read as the reverse complement.
CACCTTTAACCCTTTAACCCCCTTTTCAGGTTGATTAAGGGTATTACAGCACTTGTTTTTATATTATGCCATTTGAAAAGGTGGGCTATCTTTTATGTGCTGTCATTTTATTGTGCAACCTAATTCTAAGGAAACGTGCCCAGTGATAGACTCAAAAGTACCTGAGCCTCTGAGATATTGCTCTTTTAAAGAAATGTGCCCAGAGATGGACTCCACTGTAAGCGAGCCTCTGTGATTTGCTACCTTACCTTGCTGGTGAAAGACACTCCCTCTAAATAAGAAAGAAACCTGGGTACGGACTCATATTTGTTCCTTGAGCCTCCAAGAACTTTAAATTGTTTTATATTGGTCTACTGTCATATTATGGACAATTTGCACATATGGACTATCCTGGTTATAATGATACGCTGTGCCAGGTCAGCGCCCCTGTTCCCTCACATTATCCTGAGAGAAGAGAACGACGCCCCTTTTCACCGTTACTTGTTCCTAAGCCAGTGGAACTGCCTGATTTATGCATATAATGTGCTTCTGCAAATGTAGATGAAAATTTTCCTGCTTTGCGTTATTCTCTCTTTTTCAGGTGCAGTATCCAGCTGGGCAGGGCCCCTCCATGTTGCGCCGAGGTCGGGCAACGTTATAGCGTGGTGGTATGTAGTGTCCCACTAGATAGGCGTGGGCACTACACAAGGGTCAATTGGTGTGTGCGTTCCTCCTACTCACAAGGGACAGAAATGTCATATGTAGTTGTGCAATCAATGTATTTTCTAATGTGTTTTTTATATGCAATGTTCCCCTGTATGATGCATTTGCAGGCCTAGTGGGGTGCAGTTAGACATCCCAGACGTTAGAGGGAGTTAGAGAACCCCTAGTATAAATATTCAGGCCCAGACAGGGAGAGGGAGTTCAGAGTCAGGAGTCTGCAGAGACAAGTTAGAAGGCACCAGCCAGGGACAAGCTGAGGGCCTTCTCCTGACATGCAGCTAGACAGCCCAGGCTTCTAGTTGTTACCAGGAGGCTAGTAGAGGGATCCTAGCCTACCTGCTGATCAAGAGAGCCATGGTTAGCTCAGAAGATCCACCCCAGGGGAAGAGTTTGCCTCCTGGGAGAAAACCTGCAGTTCCCACCAAGTCAAGCAGAGCCAGTGTTTCCAGCTAGTACAAGTAAGCTGAAGGGCAGAAGGAGTAGTAATGTAAAGCAAGGATGAGTACCTGAGGAAGATTGTTACCAAGGATAAAAGCCAGCATTGAGGTATCCGGGCCTTGGGATAAAAACCAGACAGGAGTTCTAAGGAACAGTGTACACGATCTCTGAGGAGACGGTACAGCCTGATTCTGAGTGTGTTGTTGTTTACCCTCTGAGTATCTTGCAAGGAAACAGTATACCTGCCATAATTGTGAAAGCCTGCTTGTGAAGTGTATCTGATATGTGGAACTGAATTGACATCCAACTGTATAAAGTTGAACTGATTACAGTAAAGCAAAGTTTGGTTCACCATACCATCTGTGTACCTCACTTATTAATACTACCAATCGGTGTGCCACCGTTACAGGCACTGGCGTCACGAACCTTAAAGGGACCTTGCCCCAGGCACATAAAACACCTGCAACATCCAGGGCACCTCATCCACCACCAGGTCTGGTCCCTAAATACAGAGTGTGCCCCAGAGGACTCCTGTGCCAGCCTCTCCTTCACTGCTGTATGCCTGCCCAGGGTTTCCCTACAGAACTGTGAGTAACCCTCGCTTGCCGTTAACCGTGACCTCACAATCGCAATACCCTGCAGGTCTGGCGTGCTGCAGCAGCGTTGGCCGTGCCAGCCTAAGAAGCAGCGCGGATGCCAGGGAGCGAGGTAAGTACTATGTGTGTGAGGGTCCTGGGCATATGGGGGGCAAAGGTCTTGGATAACCCCTTTAAGGCTTGCATTATAACTCTGCTGTGGTGATCCTGAATCCTGCACAGTGAAAGGGTCTATTCACACGTCCGTTGTTTCTTTCCTGATCTGTTCCGTTTTTTGCGGAACAGATCTGGACCAGATCTCGACCCATTCATTTTCAATGGGTCCTGAAAAAAAATCAGACATTGAGCTGTCCGATTTTTTTCAGGACCCATTGAAAACGAATGGGTCCAGATCTCGTCCAGATCTGTTCCGCAAAAAACGGAACAGATCAGGAAAGAAATAACGGACGTGTGAATGGACCCTAATGGTACTTTCACTGCCAGTGTTGGCTAGTGAACAGATATTTGCAGTATTCAAGGCTAGTTTTGTAGAAAATCTTGGCTAAAATCAATGTAAGGGCCCCGTTCTTATCACAATGTCGACTTGGTACTGTGACGTACATCATCCTCTTCATCTCGTTTGCACAATGAGCTGTAGAATTGGGGCAAATCTCTTTAGCAATAGGCATGTGTGAAAGGATGATCTACACTGGTTGCTTGAAATGTTATGAAATCTTCAGAATTTTCTGTATTTCTGCATAAAAATCTGATTTTCACACAAGTTCTAAAACTAAATAAAGATAACCACATCAAACAAATGAATAAAAAAATATTAGAGTTCATCATTTATTTATTGAGGAAAATAATCCAAATCAACCTTTCAGCTCAGCAGGTAATTTGAAGGTGAAATTAGAGTCAGGTTTTTCTGAAGCTGAATGTCTCCATTCATTTCAATGGGAGATGTAATCCACACAAAAATCCACTTCCTATTCTACGCATACAAATCGGGACCAGAATCTGCACCTTTGTAAAAAAAAACAACACATGTGCGTATTTTCTAGCGGAATTTTCCACCGCGTGTTAAGGCACCCTTTCTGTAATGTGAAAGAACAGCTGCAAATTATCCTTCACCCACCTCAATATAAGGGCTTATGCACATGGCCTTAGCCGTTTTTGCGGTCCGTAAAACACAGATAACGGCCCTGTGTGTTCTGAATTTTGCGGAACGGAACGTGCTGCCCTCTATTGAACAGTCCTATCCTTATCTGTAAAACGGACAAGAATAGGACATATTCTATATTTTTGCGGCCGGCGGAACAGACATACACGTGTGGACAGTCCATTGTGTGCTGTCCGCATCTTTTGCAGCCCAATTGAAGTGAATGGGTCCACATCTGACCCGCAAAAAATGTGGATCGTATGAGGACAAAAAATATGGTTGTGTGCATGAGCCCTAAGACTCGGAAGCTAGTGTTATTAATGGCAAGGGCCAACAATGGAAGCATTCACATAAAATAAAAAATACAATTATTTTACTACCTGTTATTAGGGTGCTGCCATAGTTTTTTAGGGTACATTGTTATTTTTGCCCCTGCTCCCAAAAAATACATCCAAAAAGGCCGGATTTGTGCATCACCTTTTTGTAGACTTTATTAAGGCGTTTTTGTGGTGTTTTTAGCCAAATAGCATGTTTGAGCAGAAGCATTTTTAAATGGCCTTTTTTGTATGTATTGCAAAGTATGTACCCCTTATAATGTCCCCCTTGTAATGTCACTTCCTTTGCAGAGCAGCATGAAAAAAGGAATTCTTCCACAAAATACTATACAAAAACGCACATACTGGCACTTGTATTTCAGGGCATAAAAAAGGAATATCTATGGGACAGAAACAACAGAAAAGGAGGCGAAAAATGCTACGCATAGAGCATGCCAAGATTAAAAGACAAAAAAAAGACAGTAATAAAAAAAAAACATATCTCAAGTGTCAAGAAGCACGTGTTTTTGCTGCACTTACGGTAATAATTGCCATAGACCTGCATGTAACTTCTGGAGCTACCATTTTTGAGCTACAAAATGCAGCAACGAAACAATAGTATAATGCACCAAAAACACACACTAAACCTAATATATATATATATAGTCGTGGCCAAATGTTTTGAGAATGACACAAATATTAGTTTTCACAAAGTTTGCTGCTAAACTGCTTTTAGATCTTTGTTTCAGTTGTTTCTGTGATGTAGTGAAATATAATTACACGCACTTCATACGTTTCAAAGGCTTTTATCGACAATTACATGACATTTATGCAAAGAGTCAGTATTTGCAGTGTTGGCCCTTCTTTTTCAGGACCTCTGCAATTCGACTGAGCATGCTCTCAATAAACTTCTGGACCAATTCCTGACTGATAGCAACCCATTCTTTCATAATCACTTCTTGGAGTTTGTCAGAATTAGTGGGTTTTTGTTTGTCCACCCGCCTCTTGAGGATTGACCACAAGTTCTCAATGGGATTAAGATCTGGGGAGTTTCCAGGCCATGGACCCAAAATGTCAACGTTTTGGTCCCCGAGCCACTTAGTTATCACTTTTGCCTTATGGCACGGTGCTCCATCGTGCTGGAAAATGCATTGTTCTTCACCAAACTGTTGTTGGATTGTTGGAAGAAGTTGCTGTTGGAGGGTGTTTTGGTACCATTCTTTATTCATGGCTGTGTTTTTGGTCAAAATTGTGAGTGAGCCCACTCCCTTGGATGAGAAGCAACCCCACACATGAATGGTCTCAGGATGCTTTACTGTTGGCATGACACAGGACTGATGGTAGCGCTCACCTTTTCTTCTCCGGACAAGCCTTTTTCCAGATGCCGCAAACAATCGGAAAGAGGCTTTATTGGAGAATATGACTTTGCCCCAGTCCTCAGCAGTCCATTCACCATACTTTCTGCAGAAGATCAATCTGTCCCTGATGGTTTTTTTGGAGAGAAGTGGCTTCTTTGCTGCCCTTCTTGACACCAGGCCATCTTCCAAAAGTCTTCGCCTCACTGTGCGTGGAGATGCGCTCACACCTGCCTGCTGCCATTCCTGAGCAAGCTCTGCACTGGTGGCACTCCGATCCCGCAGCTGAATCCTCTTTAGGAGACGATCCTGGCGCTTGCTGGACTTTCTTGGACGCCCTGAAGCCTTCTTATTAAGAATTGAACCTCTTTCCTTGAAGTTCTTGATGATCCTATAAATTGTTGATTGAGGTGCAATCTTAGTAGCCACAATATCCTTGCCTGTGAAGCCATTTTTATGCAACGCAATGATGGCTGCACGCGTTTCTTTGCAGGTCACCATGGTTAACAATGGAAGAACAATGATTTCAAGCATCACCCTCCTTTTAACATGTAAAGTCTGCCATTTTAACCCAATCAGCCTGACATAATGATCTCCAGCCTTGTGCTCGTCAACATTCTCACCTGAGTTAACAAGATGATTACTGAAATGATCTCAGCTGGTCCTTTAATGACAGCAATGAAATGCAGTGGAAAGGTTTTTTGGGGATTAAGTTAATTTTCATGGCAAAGAAGGACTATGCAATTCATCTGATCACTCTTCATAACTTTCTGGAGTATATACAAATTGATATTATAAAAACTTAAGCAGCAACTTTTCCAATTTCCAATATTTATGTAATTCTCAAAACTTTTGGCCACGACTGTATATATATATATATATATATATATACATATATACTGTATAGAAAAATTCTATATAGAATTCTAACAATGTACAGTGACACAGATCTGTGCTGTAAATACAGTCCAAGGGCTGCTTTCACACAGTATGGTCTAGTGTTCATGCCATCAAAGTACCTTTTTTATCAGTGTTTCGCTTCAGTGAGGTTGCTGTGAGGGTTGCAGTGGCGCTGCGTTTTTTGATGTATCATAAACACAAAAAATGTGAGGTTTTTGCAACAAAACTTGTGAATTTATGCTATGTTTCCTTCCAGCAAGTGAAAACACACAGCAGACTTGAGTTAATGTAATTCGATTGTGCTGTGTGTGATTTGCTTCCCCCCCCTTTGCTCGAAGGAAACACAGTGTTAGGCCTCCTGCACAAGACCGTAGGTGTCCCGTTGCCGTATTGCGGACCGCATTTGCGGATCCGCAATACATGGACACCGTTCCGTGTGCATTCCGCATCCGGATGCGGACCCATTCACTTCACTAGGTCCGCAAATCCGGAGATGTGGAATGGTGCGCAACGGAAGCACAGAACGGAAGCCTACGGAAGCACTACGGAGTGCTTCCGTGGGGTTTTGTCCTGTACTTCCGTTCCGCAAAAAGATACAACATGTCCTATCTTTTTGCGGAACGGCAGGATCACGGACCCAATAAAGTAAATGGGTCCGCGATCCGCTGCAGCTGGCCCACGGATGGTGTTTGTGCATTGCGGCCTGCATTTTGCGGGCCGCAGCACGACCACGGGGCGCACATGTTCGTGTGCAGGAGGCCTAACTGCTTTTTCAATGCTTTATTTTGCCACATCCAACATGCAGCACTGTTGCGACATGTGTCAGCACTCTAAAATCAGGTTCAGGTCAAAATCTTTAAATTTTTTCTGATTTCAAGTATATACATGATCTTACATGTGCTCATCATTTTGCTGAATTGGACAGGATATAATGTCACTTTCTGCTAGAAATCAAATAAAATATTTGATGTGATCAGAGAGTTGTTGCAAAGACTATTACAGTAGCAAACAAAAAAAAGGTAGGAAAAAAAGATTATAAATTGGTTATTAACTATTTATAACCATAGATTTTTTGGATTGGGTGACTAAAATAATAGATGGCGGAGGTGCAGTAGACATCGCTTATCTGGACTTTAGTAAGGCTTTTGATACTGTCCCACATAGAAGGCTTATCAATAAATTGCAGTCTTTGTGTTTGAACTCCCATATTGTTGAATGGATTAGGCATTGGCTGAGGGACAGACAACAGAGGGTTGTAGTCAATGGAGCATATTCAGACCATGATCTTGTTACCAGTGGGGTTTAATATCTTTATCAGCGAAATTGCAGAAGGCCTCGATGGTAAGGTGTGTCTTTTTGCTGATGACACAAAGATTTGTAACAGGGTCGATGTTCCTGGAGGGATACACCAAATGGAAAAGGATTTAGGAAAACTAGAGGAATGGTCAAAAATCTGGCAACTAAAATTTAATGTTGATAAGAGCAAGATAATGCACCTGGGGCGTAAAAACCCAAGAGCAGAATATAAAATCAGTGATACAGTCCTAACCTCAGTATCTGAGGAAAGGGATTTAGGGGTCATTATTTCAGAAGACTTAAAGGTAGACAGACAATGTCATAGAGCAGCAGGAAATTCTACCAGAATGCTTGGGTGTATAGGGAGAGGCATTACTAGTAGAAAGAGGGAGGTGCTCATGCCGCTCTACAGAGCACTAGTGAGACCTCATTTGGAGTATTGTGCTCAGTACTGGAGACCATATCTCCAGAAGGATATTGATACTTTGGAGAGAGTTCAGAGAAGAGCTACTAAACTGGTGCATGGATTGCAGGATAAAACTTACCAGGAAAGATTAAAGGACCTTAACATGTATAGCTTGGAAGAAAGATGAGACAGAGGGGATATGATAGAAACTTTTAAATACATAAAGGGAATCAGCAAGGTAAAAGAGGAGAAAATATTTAAAGGAAGAAAAACTGCTACTAGAGGACATCGTTTTAAATTAGAGGGGCAAAGGTTTAAAAGTAATATCAGGAAGTATTACTTTACTGAGAGAGTAGTGGATGCATGGAATAGCCTTCCTGCAGAAGTGGTAGCTGCAAATACAGTGAAGGAGTTTAACCCTTTCGTGACCAAGGGTCATTGATGCCCTAATGTCCAGGTCAAAATTTACAAATCTGACATGCGTCACTTTATGTGGTAATAGCTTTGGAACACTTTTACTTATCCAAACCATTCTGAGATTGTTTTCTCGTGACATATTGTACTTCATGATAGTCATATATTTGAGTCAATATATTTCACCTTTATTTATGAAAAAATCCAAAATGTACCCAAAATTTAGAAAAATTCACAATTTTACAAATTTCAATTTCTCTGCTTCTAAAACAGAAAGTCATATCTAATAAAATATTTATTACTTAACATTTCCCATATGTCTACTTTATGTTGGCATCATTTTGGAAATGTCATTTTATTTTTTTAGGACGTTAGAAGGCTTAGAAGTTTAGAAGCAATTCTTAAAATTTTTAAGAAAATTTCCAAAACCCACTTTATAAGGACCAGTTCAGGTCTGAAGTCACTTTGTGGGGCCTACATAGTGGATACCCCCATAAATGACCCCATTGCAAAAACTACACCCCTCAAGTTACTCAAAACTGATTTTACAAACTTTTTTAACCCTTTAGGTGTTCCACAAGAATTAAAGGAAAATGGAGATGAAATTTCTAAATTTCACATTTTTGGCAGATTTTCCATTTTATTGCATTTTTTTATTTAACACATTGAGGGTTAACAGCCAAACAAAACTCAATATTTATTACCCTGATTCCGCGGTTTACAGAAACACCCCACATGTGGTCGTAAACTGCTGTACGGGCACACGGCAGGGCGCAGAAGGAAAGGAATGCCATACGGTTTTTGGAAGGCAGATTTTGCTGGATTGGTTTTCTGAACGCCATATGTTTTTTATTTTTCTGCCGATCGTCTTGTGCAAGGGCTCGTTTTTTGCAGAAAGTGTTGAGGTTTTAATTGGTACCATTTTTGGGTACATAGGATTTTTTGATCATTCATTATTACACTTTATATGGCAAGGTGACCAAAAAATTGGCTGTTTTGGAACAGTTTTCATTTATTTATTTTTACAGCGTTCATCTGAGGAGTTAGGTCATGTGATAGTTTTATAGAGAAGATCGTTACGGACGTGGCAATACCTAATATGTATACTTTTTCTTATTTATTTAAGTTTTACACAATAATAGCATTTCTGAAACCAAAAAAATTATGTTTTAGTGTCTCCATAGTCTGAGAGCCATAGCTTTTATATTTTTTGGGCGATTGTCTTAAATAGGGTATCATGTTTTGCGGGATGAGGTGACGGTTTAATTGGTACTATTTTGGGGGTCATAAGCCTTTTTTATCGCTTGCTGTTGCACTATTTGTGATGTAAGGTGACAAAAATAGCTTTTTTTGGCACAGTTTTTTTTTTTTTTTTTTAATAGTGTTTATCGGACTGGGTCTATCATGTGATATATTTATAGAGACGGTCGTTACGGACGCGGTGACACCTAATATGTGTATTTTATTTTTTTATTTTTTTTATAGGAAAAGGCAATTTCTTTTTTTAATTTACATTTTTATTTATTTTTCATTTTTATTATTTTCACTTTCCTTTTTTTATCAAGTCCCTCTTGGATCATGAAGATCCAATGGGGCTGATGGCTGTACTATACTTTGCAATGCTCTTGCATTGCAAAGTATAATACTATTAGATGCCCTGTAGGTGGCAGCACCAGATGCCTTTGCCATGGCAACCGGACGCCTTTGCAAAGCGTCCGGTTGCCATGGCAACCATCGGGCGCTGCTATCAGCGCTGCAGCCCCGATGGTTCAGAGAGGGAGCTCCCTCCCTCTATTAACCCCATGGATGCTGCAACCCCAGCATCTATGGGGTTACAGCAGAGTGTCAGCATAGAGCTGACACTCGCTGCTGATGGCGGCGGCTCAGGAATGGAGCCGCCGCCATCACACACAGCGGGGGCACAGGATCGGGGGCACAGGATCGGGGGCAGCGCTGGAATGGGGGGGGGGGTTGTATTGGGGTACGGCTAACCTTGAGGGTGAGGGAGGCTGGGGCAGGAGGGGCGGGGAGACAGCATGGGGCGGACCGCATCAGTATGGATCTACTACATAAATATGGATCGGGCGGGGAAACTACTTCATCAGGGGCAGGCGCGCACAGGGGGGTGTTGGAGGAGCACAGATCGGGGGGCACAGGAAGGGGGCACAGATTGGGGGCCACAGAGACACTACCTGATTTCAGGCTGTGATCTGCAGAGCGCAGATCAGAGCCTGAAACCGGCATTTTTTCCACTGCCGCGATCCGATTGGTTAGTCTGCACAGACTAACCAATCGGATCGATTGTCGGCAAGGGGCCACTCTGATTGGTCCCTTGCCGGCATTACTGAACTGTATGCTGTCCGTGACAGCAGCAGTGCGGGGGCAGAAGCTTTAATCCAAGCGCTTTGCAGCGCTTGGATTAAAGAACTGTCTTGACGTTTATAGACGTGATAGCTGCACGGGGCATGTGCAGCTATCACGTATATATACAGATTGCAGTCGGGAAAGGGTTAAGCATGCATGGGATAGGCATAAGGCCATCCTTCATATAAGATAGGGCCAGGGGCTATCCATAGTATTCAGTATATTGGGCAGACTAGATGGGCCAAATGGTTCTTATCTGCCGACACATTCTATGTTTCATATATTAAAAAAATCAAGCAGCTTAGAGGGTATGAGACTTCATGACGTGCAGAGGATTCGTCAGGCATCCTTTTATATAAAACAGAATCAATTCAGAACCAAGCAACATAAAACTTTGATTAATCAACATGCTTATGTTCATTTCCCCACTGTGGATACTTAGGACATATAAAAAAATATACTCCCCACATATTGAATCCTCGTAAAACATCAGGGAGCACACAGCAGGTTATCACTGTATTTCTTTATTTATTAGTTTATGATATTAATTTGTTTCACATAAACAAAAATGCAAAGTAAAAATATTCTACGGTCGACAATAAGTCTCTGGAAAGATGTAACTTTGTTCCAGTGTTCCTCAATGCTAAATTAAAATGAAACACACAAATAACAAAAAACCTTATAAATAAATTGTAACATGGTCAGTAATACGTTGAAAAAATGATGTCCCTTACACTGTTCAGGATTAGGCCTCATTCACACGATAGTGAAAAACAGCCGTCACACAGCTGGCTTTAGAATTAGTTAAAATGTATGGGGCTATTTACATTGCTGTTTTTTAACAACCAGTGAATAGCGGCCGTTTAAAAATAAGACTTGTCCCGGCCAGACCAACCCGGTTGAAATCAAAGGGACCGTTTTTAATAGCCGTTTAGACAGGAGTGCAATCGTCTAACGGTTGTTAAAAATGGGTTCACTAGGAAAAATTGGTCTTTTAGGGGTTAAAAAAAACAAACCTCAAACGCAGGGAGTGTCAGGTCCTCCAATGAGGAACGAGTATCCCTGGACATACAAGTGATTGAGGTATTATTTTTTTATTTTAATTGCTGCCACTATGGAGGGTGAGGGCCACTATATATACAGGGAGTGCAGAATTATTAGGCAAGTTGTATTTTTGAGGATTAATTTTATTATTGAACAACAACCATGTTCTCAATGAACCCAAAAAACTCATTAATATCAAAGCTGAATATTTTTGGAAGTAGTTTTTAGTTTGTTTTTAGTTTTAGCTATTTTAGGGGGATATCTGTGTGTGCAGGTGACTATTACTGTGCATAATTATTAGGCAACTTAACAAAAAACTAATATATACCCATTTCAATTATTTATTTTTACCAGTGAAACCAATATAACATCTCAACATTCACAAATATACATTTCTGACATTCAAAAACAAAACAAAAACAAATCAGTGACCAATATAGCCACCTTTCTTTGCAAGGACACTCAAAAGCCTGCCATCCATGGATTCTGTCAGTGCTTTGATCTGTTTACCATCAACATTGCGTGCAGCAGCAACCACAGCCTCCCAGACACTGTTCAGAGAGGTGTACTGTTTTCCCTCCTTGTAAATCTCACATTTGATGATGGACCACAGGTTCTCAATGGGGTTCAGATCAGGTGAACAAGGAGGCCATGTCATTAGATTTTCTTCTTTTATACCCTTTCTTGCCAGCCACGCTGTGGAGTACTTGGACGCGTGTGATGGAGCATTGTCCTGCATGAAAATCATGTTTTTCTTGAAGGATGCAGACTTCTTCCTGTACCACTGCTTGAAGAAGGTGTCTTCCAGAAACTGGCAGTAGGACTGGGAGTTGAGCTTGACTCCATCCTCAACCCGAAAAGGCCCCACAAGCTCATCTTTGATGATACCAGCCCAAACCAGTACTCCACCTCCACCTTGCTGGCGTCTGAGTCGGACTGGAACTCTCTGCCCTTTACCAATCCAGCCACTGGCCCATCCATCTGGCCCATCAAGACTCACTCTCATTTCATCAGTCCATAAAACCTTAGAAAAATCAGTCTTGAGATATTTCTTGGCCCAGTCTTGACGTTTCAGCTTGTGTGTCTTGTTCAGTGGTGGTCGTCTTTCAGCCTTTCTTACCTTGGCCATGTCTCTGAGTATTGCACACCTTGTGCTTTTGGGCACTCCAGTGATGTTGCAGCTCTGAAATATGGCCAAACTGGTGGCAAGTGGCATCTTGGCAGCTGCACGCTTGACTTTTCTCAGTTCATGGGCAGTTATTTTGCGCCTTGGTTTTTCCACACGCTTCTTGTGACCCTGTTGACTATTTTGAATGAAACGCTTGATTGTTCGATGATCACGCTTCAGAAGCTTTGCAATTTTAAGAGTGCTGCATCCCTCTGCAAGATATCTCACTATTTTTGACTTTTCTGAGCCTGTCAAGTCCTTCTTTTGACCCATTTTGCCAAAGGAAAGGAAGTTGCCTAATAATTATGCACACCTAATATAGGGTGTTGATGTCATTAGACCACACCCCTTCTCATTACAGAGATGCACATCACCTAATATGCTTAATTGGTAGTAGGCTTTCGAGCCTATACAGCTTGGAGTAAGACAACATGCATAAAGAGGATGATGTGGTCAAAATACTCATTTGCCTAATAATTCTGCACGCAGTGTATATGTGGGGGCATATATATATATATACTGAGGACACTATGGGGGCATATACTCATATACTGTATGCTTCTGGGGCACTATGGGGGCATATATGCTTCTGGCGGTACTATTGAGGCCATTTATAATACTTGGGGGCACCATTAGGGGCCATTTATAATACTGGAGGCACTATGCTGGCTTATATACTATTAGAGGCACTATGAGGGTCCATATTATATACTGCAGGGGTTCGGATAAATAAAAAAAACAATTAAAGTAATTAATTTATAATGGTTGCTTTTAAAGTACGTTAAAATCTAATCCAAAATGGCCATTAAAAACGGATAGACAACCAGAAAATGGATGCACACTCTGCTGCAAAATGACCATGAAAAACTGACAGTGTATTTGTTTTTAATGGCCATTTGAATGTACCCTAACTTTTTATATGAATGACTCTTTCAATGCTAACCCACAGATACATTTCATACAGCACACAGAACCAGTGTCAAACTAGGGTCCCTTGGGCCCACCAGGGGAAATTATTCTGAGCATTCTCTGTAATACAGAACATATGCCCATCCACTTTTAATTGCATTGTAACATTTAGGTCAATGTTGATCAAACCTGACAATTTTGGCAGGCTCATCCAAGGGGAGTCACAAGCATCTCTCTGGATGGCACATATTAGAAAAAAGAAGGATCGGGTATGTTGGGGAAAAAGAAGTGTCAGGTATGTTGGGGAAAAAAAGGATCAGGTATGTTGGGGAAAAAGAAAGAAAGATTGGGTATGGCTACTTTTACACTAGCGTTTTAGTTTTCCGGTATTGAGATCCATTATAGAGTCGCAATACCGGGAAAAAAACGCTTCCGTTTTGTCCCCATTCATTGTCAATGGGGACAAAACGTAACTGAACAGAACGGAATGCTCCAAAATGCATGCCGTTCCTTTTCGTTGCGTTCCCAGATTGGAGAGCAAACCGCAACATGTTGTATTTTGCTTTCCGTCCTGGGATGCGGAGCAAGACGGATCCGGCATGACCCCTAATGCAAGTCAATGGGGACGGATCCATTTTCTCGGACACAATAGAAAACTGATCCGTCCCCCATTGACTTTCAATGGAGTTCATGACAGATCTGTCTTGGCTATGTTAAAGATAATATAACCGGATCCGTTCATAACGGATGCAGATGGTTGTATTATCAGTAGTGATGGACGAACACCGGCCGGGACGATTCGTGAACCGCAAGTTCGAGGCGGGCCCCATTCACTTTAATGGTAGGCGAACCTGAAAAACCTTCAGGTCATATTTGCAACCACCAAATACTTACTAGAAGTGCACAACTAGTCCCACAACATGAACAGTGACATACTAGAGGGGGATCAATGACAAAAATTCCCACCAAAAATATGTATTTTAATCAGGGACCATTTTTATGCGCCTTAAAGGGAAATTCTCAAAAATGGGCCCTGCTGTAGCCTAGAAAATTTTTATTTTAGGCCACGGGAGTATGGGCCATAAAAATTTGGCATTTACCTGACATAAAAGAAATTGTGATTATGTGGCTAGAGGTACATTATGCAGTCAATGGATAAAAATTTTACTGTAGGCCACTGGAGTACAGGCCCCAAACATTAGGCATTCCCCGTACAGAAAAGATCAAGTGATTATGTGGCTGGAGGTATATTAGACGGTCATTGGATAACAATTTTACTGCTGGCCAGTGGAGTACAGGCCCCAAACATGAGGCATTCACCGTACAGAAAAGAACAAGTGATTATGTGGCTGGTGGTACATTAGGCGGTCACCGTTGGCACCAGTTAGATTACAGGCCCCAAATATTATGCATTTACCGTACAGAAAAGATCAAGGGATTATGCGGCTGGGGGTATATAAGATGGTCATTGGATATCAATTTTACTGCAGGCCAGTGGAGTACAGGCCCCAAAGATTATGCATTCACCGTACAGAAAAGATCAAATGATTATGTGGCTGGAGGAATATTAGATGTCATTGGATATCAATTTTACTGCAGGCCAGTGGAGTACAGGCCCCAAACATTATGCATTCACCGTACAGAAAAGATCAAGTGATTATGTGGCTGGAGGTATATTAGATGGTCATTGGATATCAATTTTACTCCAGGCCAGTGGAGTACAGGCCTCAAACATTATGCATTCACCGTACAGAAAAGATCAAGTGATTATGTGGCTGGAGGTATATTAGACGGTCACCGTATAACAATTTTACTGTTGGCCAGTTAGATTACAGGCCCCAAAAATGATGCATTCACCGGACAGAAAAGATCAATTCATTATGTGGCTGGAGGTACATTAGGCGGTCGCTGGATAAATTTTTTTACTGTTGGCCAGTACAAATACATGTCAAATACATATGTTTAAAAGAACTAAAAATATAAAATTGGATTAAAAACATGGCTAATGAAATTCCCCCTCTTGAATAAACCCCAAATGATAATAGGTGAAATTCAATAACAGGTGGTCATCACAGATGTTGAATTCCTCCGAGGCCCCAACAATTAGGCATTCACCGTACTGGAAAGATCAAGTGATTATGTGGCTGGAGGTATATTAGACGGTCATTGGATATCAATTTTACTGCAGGCCAGTAGAGTAGAGGCCCCAAACAATAGGCATTCACAGGACAGAAAAGGCCTTTTATGCAGCTGTATTTACATAAGACAGGGACCATTCTTTTTTTTCTTTTTTTTATTCTTTTTATTGAAAGCAGATCAGCAAAATGACAAGAACAAGGGTCATGTACAGACAAACCATACAACAATGAATCTCCTATGTTCCCACTGCGAGAACAAAGGAATCGGTGCGGCATTTAAAGGATTATGAGCCTTAAACATGCACGTCTGACTGCATTTTTAAATAAAACAGTGAACAAAAACCGGGGAAGGGAAAAGGGGAGGGAGAGGGGGTCGTGGGGAAAAAGATGGGCAGGGCTACACTGCCAGAGGACCCAAGGTGTCACACAAAGAGGATTTAAGGTACCAGGAGGTATACTGAAAGGGTTTGAATAGCTCCGTAATATTCGCAGGGCTAAAGTGGGCAATGATGAAGGTTCACCATTTGCTGAAAATTTTTGAAGCCGAGTACTCCACTCTTACTGCCTCCACTCTTTGAAAACCCATCAGCACCTTCAACTCAGATATCACAACATAAATGTCTGGCATGGTATCTATGAGCCAGCGTTGCAGCAGAACTCTTTTGGCTATAAGCAATATAGAATGTAAGATGATTGGGATCTTAGTCGGATGGCCAGACTGCCCCCCATCAAGACGTATGTAGTGAAATATCAGAGCCTGGGGCTCCATAGGCAAATCTAAAAGGCAGTGTTTTTTGATATAAGCGACCACGGTGACCCAGAAGTTAGCAACCTTGGTACACGTCCATATACCATGCC
This sequence comes from Bufo bufo, assembly GCF_905171765.1. Classification (NCBI taxonomy): domain Eukaryota; kingdom Metazoa; phylum Chordata; class Amphibia; order Anura; family Bufonidae; genus Bufo; species Bufo bufo. The sequence continues at coordinate 739,125,436 of NC_053390.1, read as the reverse complement.
AGAAGTCAGTTGCCGAGGCAATTAGGACAATGAGTGATGCGATCTGGGAATTGAGAAGAGGCTGGAAAATTAAAACCAAATATTGCGTGGTGCATTATTTTAATGTATGTTGCACGCCACGTTTCGCTTATCACACACTGGTGGACCTTGCCCAGCCCTCCAGGATTTTTTCCCCGATCTCATCATCCATGGTGATGCGTTCCCATTTCTTAAACAGAGTGGATGGCTTGGCCTTCGTGAAGCTACCTGAGAGTGCCCTATATAGCCTAGAGAGAGATAGTGTTTGAGGAGAGAAACTGAGAATATCGTCAAAGGAGTTCTTAGTCGCCTCCTTTGACTAGGTTTTGTTCCAGCTTTCTATTTGAAAAGTGGTCAGTATTGTGTACCCAATCCGAGATATGTCTCAGAAGGCAAGATAGAGTGTATCCCCGTATGTTCGGGAATTTCACCCCTCCCTCTGGTTTCCATAACATGAGCTTTGAGAGAGAGATACGAGGTCGCCGGCCAGACCACAAGAAGGATGGTAAATGCCCTATTTAAAGCAGTAACAGCAGCATGTTTCAGTAGAATCTGGAGCGTTTGGAGGGGGTAAAGTAATTTAGAGAAGCTCATCATTTTGATGAGCTGACATCTGCCGAGGAGAGACAAGGGAAGTGAATGCCATCTCTGTAGTTCTGATAATATTTTCGCTATGAGGGGTGGGTAGTTTAGCTGATACAGTGACCCAGGGAGCTTACCGATCTTCACCCCCAAGTAGGTGATATGTCGCTTAACAGTCGCTAGGGAAAAACCAGAGGAAGTCCAGAGGTGAGGGGTATTCGTGGTATGCAACTTCAGGACCTAGCTTTTGGAAGAATTTATTTTATATCCCGAAAAAGACCCAAAACGACGGAGGAGATCCATCAAGGGGCCTAGATGTCGCTGGGGAGTAGCCATAAAGAGCAATAGGTCATCGGCATATAAAGCCAGTTTGACCTCTTTCCTACCTACAGTGATTCCCGAGTATAGCTCAGAGTCCTCTAAAAATCTAGCCAGAGGTTCGATGGCCAAGTCAAAAAGGAGGGGGAAGAGCGGGCACCCCTGTCTGGTTCCTCTCTGAAGGGGAAAAATGGGGGATAAAAACCCTCCCGTATGAATGCGTGCCGCGGGGCTAGTATAGAGTCCCTGTAAAAAGGTACGGATATCCCCGAAGATCTTGAATTTGTCCAACACCACTCCCAGCCAGTCCCACCGCAGCGAATCAAGAGTTTTTTCCGTGTCCAAAGCCAACAAGATAGGGGCTGTGTCCGGCTGGGGGCAGCGTCGAACCTAATCCAAGGTTGCCAGCACTTTTCTGATGTTTGCTACCCCCGACCGCCCCTTTATGAAACCCACTTGCGAGGGGCTGTTCAGGTCGGGCATCAGGAGGCTCAGTCTATCAGCCAGGATTTGGTCAAAATCTTAAGATCCTGATTGATGAGCGAGATCGGGCGATATGAACCCGGATCCTGCGGGTCCTTATTGGGCTTTAGTATCAATTTAATGTAGGCCACATTGACGTGGGCGGGGAAACCGCCCGTGTGCAGGAGGTGATTGAAGTATTCAACTAGGGTGGGGACGAGGTGATCTTGTAGCACCTTATAGAATTCCCCTGAAAACCCGTCAGGGCCTGGCGCTTTCCCGTTATGTAGGGAACGTATAATATGTAGGACTTCCTCAGCCGATATTTCGGCATTCAGGACCCCCCACTGTTCCTCCGTCAGAGACGGTAGCTTGATTGCTGATAAAAAAACATTCGCCCTCCTCATGTTCCGCTGGGGTGTCCCTATAAAGCCGCTCATAATACTTTCCTAGCAGTTCATTTATCAGCTTAGGGTTTGTGTGTATAGCTCCGTCCTCACCTTTCAATTACATAATGACCCTCCTTCCCTTAGCTAAATTTGCTAGCATTTTGCCCGACTTATTCCCAAATCGGAAAAGATCCGACTGATATTCTGATCGATACATGGCTTCCCGCCTATCAACCCACAATTCAAAATTGCTTCTAGGCATCTTTGTGCTGACCCGAGGCCACCTGGAGAAATCTAGTGTATGCTAGTTGGAGGGCCGTGCTAGCTTCCCGATATTGTTTAGCCACCACTTTGCGCAAGTTGCTCACATAGCTAAGTATCCGACCCCTCAGGACCGCTTTAGCGGTCTCCCAATGGATCGAAACATCTGATGCACCCCGAGGATTCCCTATCATCAGGGTGTAGAGAGCGCCAGGTATCATATAAGCCCGTAGAGGCCAAGAGAGGAGGTATGACCTTGTCAGAAAGCCTCTGTGTACCCACAACCCCCTCAGCTCTTTTCCGATCTTCCAGAACAGAGGCAACTGAGTTAAAGTCGCCACCTACAATCCTATTATGGGTTCCGTCCGCATGTAGTCTGTTCTCAAGAAGAGCGTAAAAAGGGTCATTCGGGGCATATACATTGTGGATATTTTTTATGATGTCCCCTCAAATTCAAGCAGCAACCTATGCCATCTGCCCTCGCTATCATGGGATTCTGATAACACTGTCCCTGATAAGTTCTTGTGGAGCAGTGTAAGCACTCCTGCCCTGCGCTCCCTGGCAGAGGATCAGTAAACAGAGCCCACCCAAAATTTCTTCAATCTAAATAAATCCTTATCTTCTAGATGGGTCTCCTGTAGGAGAACTATGTCAGGCTGGAGACGTTTTAAATGTCGCAAAATTTTGGAGCGCTTCTGTGGTGAGCGTAACCCCTTGACGTTCCAGGAGATGATTCGCATTTCATCTCTGATAATCACGGATCCCCGGGCAGAGAGAGCAGCGGGTGGGTAGGGGAAAAGGAAGGGAGGAAAAGGGGGAAGAACACACTAAAAAATGAAAAACAATATGTAACACTGCCTGTAGTTATAGCAGGTGATACCCGCCAGGCACCAAGGCTAGATGGTGTTTGCCTTCCCTAAATCTGGGTGTTGACTTCTCTTTTTCCCGCCATGGCAGAACTCCCGTATACACTGCCTAAGCAATAACAACCAGTAAGGCAAAATTATCAAGTCCCTGTAAATTAGGTAAACTCCTGGCCAAAAGTACCCGGATACGTCCCGTGCATGGGCCAGAAAAGCAAGATCTGCTCAGGTCCGGGTGCCGCCCCCATAGCTCACAGGCAAGCGTGGTAGTCCCTGAGGTTGAGTCTCGCTTGAGTCTAATGCACTTCAGCGTCCACTTCTGGAGTGCCTTCCCGAGCCGTTCCGTGAACGGTCACTCCCCCGGCGGGCCGTTGGTTCCGCTGACGGCTTCGGTGTAGACCGCTGAGGAGATAGAGCGACGTCACGCAGCTGCATTCTAAAATCCCGCCGATAGCCTCCTCCGCCTCAGAGGGGGATCTAAAAGTGACAGTACCTCCTTGTGCGCGGTGGATCCTCAGCACCGCGGGAAAAAGGAGCTAAAAGCGAATGTTCTTATGATAAAGCTTGGTGCAAATAGGACTAAAAGCCTTGCGTTTTTTCGCAACATCTGCCGAGAAGTCATCAAAGAGCAAGATTCTGTGGCCTCTGATAGTGATTTGGTGCTGTCTCTTGCGAAAGCTGCGGAGCAGGGCCACCTTATCGTTGAAGTCCAGCAGCTTGACGCGGTCGTCCATCCCCACCACGGGGAGACGTTGCTATAGAGTCCCCGGCCGGGCCTTTTTCCGGGCCTATCCTGTGGGCGTGTTCCACCCTGCAGAAAAAATTTAGGGTATCTCCCTTTCACATAAGTCCAGGAGCTCAGGTTGCTTGATAGATTCGGGCAGACCCACCACCCTCAGATTATTGCAGTGGGACCTGTTCTCTAGGTCATCCACCTTGGAGCGCAAGTATTCCAGGGCATGCTGCTGCGATTGAATGACAGAATGAGAGTACCAAACTTGTTGCTGGAGAGAGCGCAGCTCTTTTTCGAAGTTTCCTACTTGAAGGCTGGTCTGATTCACCTCCTCTCTCAGGGAGTTAAAGGAGGCCATTATAGTCGTCTCCAATGTCTTCTGGATGTCCGGCATAATGCGCAGCGCCACTTCTATGGCCAGCTTTTTGTAATCCAGGGGGTCAGGGCTACCCAGGGGAGTCATATCTCCCAGGAGCTCTCATCTTGAAACAGCAGCGGCTGGCTATCCGCCATCTTTGCCGCGTCCTGTGAAGCTGCCTGCTGCGCACCTGTAAGTTTCTGGCCACTCCGGAGTAAATATCGTTCCATCGGCGTCCAGGAGTAGGTAAGTGATGTCAGCCACACTTCCCTCGGGGGTATGATCGCCTCCCCGCGCTGTTAAATGATCACTGGAATCGGCTGTAAGTGGGAGCTCCGAGCGTTGCTTACTCACATGGCGGCGCCGGAACCGGAAGTCCAGACAGGAACGATTCTTTGTTCTGCATGGTGGCGGATATGTGTGGGCTGGCATGAGGAAATTCAATTAAACATTGTCGTCGTCACAGGCATTGAATTCCTCTGAGATCCATGCCTCATTCATTTTTAGAAATGTGAGGTAGTCCACACTGTCATGAGCTAGGCAAGTGCGCTTATCGGTCACGATCCCCCCTGCTGAACGTCCTTTCGGACAGGACACTCGACGAGGGGCAAGCCAACAGTTCCATGGCAAATTGTGCCAGCTCTGGCTACAGGTCAAGCCTGCACACCCAGTAGTTCAGGGGTTCCTCGCTTCTCAGAGCGTCCAAATCTTCAAATCGCCCTCTTCTTGCAGGCGTGGTAAAATTGGTACCCGCACCTGTTTCGCTGTGGGTGGAAATTCCTCTGCCAGCGCCCGCAACAGCAGAATGCATCATCTCTCGCAGCAAGGCCCAGAAATGCTGCATTCTGTGAGCCCTCTGTGATGCTAGTAACATGTTCGCCATTTTGGGCTTGTCTAAATACGTTGCCACCCACTACTGGTCCTTGCCCTTTATGATTTTATACAGGGGTCCCTCTGCAGACACTGAAGAATGTTTATATGGCAGTAGTTGTCAGACAAGCAGTTCTGACAAGCCAGCCATCAGCCGTTGGACAAGAGGGTTATCCGGCGTCATCAACTTTTTACGTTCTAACATTTGGGCCACGGAAGCCTGTCTTTTGCCAGATGAACGTGATGACGGCATGGTGGAAGGTGGAGGACAAATGGGAGGAGAGAGGAGCAGGAGAAGAGGCAGGAGGTGGAGCGCCGGGAGTGTGGCTTTGTGGGTTCTGACGGTGTTGCTCCCACTGGGCTCGGTGATAGGAGGCAAGGTGCCTTCTTAAGACGGTCGTCCCTAGGTGAGTGTTGGGCTTACCGCGACTTATGCATTGACAGCGCAGGCTGCAGATGGCAACACTATTGTCAGCAGCTAACATGTTAAAAAAAGCCCACACTGCGGAGCCATGTGCCGGCGTCCTGGAAGCACCAGATGTGACCGTGCATGGTGGATGGATCGCTCCAGATACATTTGCAGTCTGATTTTTGCCTCCTGCCTGCTTCTCCTCCTTCTACCCCCTATCTGCTGCTCTGTCTCTCCATCTGAACTCCCCTCCTCTTCCTCTCTTGTGGGCACCCACGTGACACCCATCGACACGTCATCATCATCATCACTTTCACCACTACTGACATTAGAGATCTTGGAGTTGGCAGCAACAGCGAGGACCTCCGTCTTTGGGTGGCGGCCGTTGCTACCTCCTCTTCCTGATCCGATGCCAAGAATGGCTGCGCATCGGTAAGGTCTGGGAATTGAAGGGAAAATAATTCCTCTGACTAGAGTGGAGGGGCTATGGTGGTGTCTTGGGGGGTGCACACAGCAGAGAGTGAGGAGGGTGCAGATAGAGAGGATGAGAAGGGTGCAGAAGCGGAAGGCTGAGTGAGCCACTCAACCAACTCTGGTGCGTCCTTTGACGTAATCGCACGCACCTTCTCCAATTTCCCACTTAGGCTCCGGCCTGGTGCACCTGCCCGACCCCTACCACCCCTGCGAAATGGCCTGCCTCTTCCTCTGCCTGTAATTTTCTTGGTGGGTCTTTGTATCCACCAAGATACTATTGTTATTCCGGTCCAGTCTTTGAAATTCTCTAAGATTGCACTATAAAAGGAGGAGGGGAAATGATACAAGGTTACCACTGAGGAAGGGGCACACCCCCGAAACGCTTATGGGACGAAAGTTGTACCGGCATGCTGGAAAAAATCTTCCCTAGAATCTTCCGTAGGATCCGAACAGACGTCTGAAGCAAAGCTCCGCAAGCACCGCATGTGAGTTTACCAAGCACGCTGACGATACTGGATTCAGAGTCAGCTGTCACGGACTTGTTCACCGATCGGGGAGGTAATATCCCAGAGAAACAAAGCGACCAGACCAAGGTAATATTGCGCAAGTGAGTGGGACGCCACCACGAGCGCTTATTGTTCTGTACCTGGGGTCAGTTTGCAAAAACAGAAAGGATCGGTGAACTATTAACCTTTTTAACAGCTTTATGTGCTAGGAGCGGAATTGTCTTTACCAAAATTTCCTGAATTGGGTGACTATTACGATTCCCTATAAAGAACCATCTATGCTAGAAGGAACTATCTATGCTGCTATTTCTCCATAAGGAACTATCTATGCTGCTATTGTGATTAACTCAATTCCAGAGTTATATATTTTGGATCCAAACATTATTTGAATGCGTTATATTACCTATTTGTCTTATGCCACATGTGCTACACTGATATATTATTGCTGCTATATTTATTGTTAGTGTTATATTATATTGTCACATTTTGTCCAATTGAACTTTATCAATTTTTACCCCTTTTTTATCAGTGTGTGAATAAATATCTCATTTTAGTAACATATACTGAGTGCCTGGTCTATCCATTTTTTAAATTATATTACCTGCTCGTGGCTGGGTGTGCCACTTAGACCAAGAGTACCTATTCCATCTTGTCCAGCTGAAGCGATCCACAGATAATTTATTGCTCATTTTCAAAATGTCTCTGTGCCAAAGTCCCTATAGAAGAGCAGTATTTGTGGAAGCAGGTATATCGCAGGCCTCAATCAGGTTTTTGGTGGAAGCTGGTATATCAAACCCCTTAATCAATATTTGGTGGAAGCCGGTGTATCGCAGGCCTCAATCAATATTTGGTGTAAGCAAGTATATCAATCCCCTCTATCAGTATTTTGTGGAAACAGGTATATAGAACCCCTTAATGAGTATTTGCTGGAAGTTGGTATATCAAACCCCTCAATCAATATTTTGTGGAAGGCAGTGTATCACACCCCTCATTAAATATTTTGTGGAAGCAGGTATATCAAGCCCCTTATTCAGTATTTTGTGGAAGCAGGTATATCGCACCCCATAATCAGTTTTTTTGGGGGCAACAGGTATATCACACCAGTTGCAATTACTTATTCCAATAGTGTTTGTCCCTCTATCTAGCATGCAGTATCTCAGCAGAACCGCACAGAACTGCTGCCCAAAACAAATGTACTATAATATACTTTGTATGCTAGAAGGTATATTATATGTATATCACACCCCTCAATCAGTTTTTTTTGTGGGGGCAACAGGTATATCACACCAGTTGCAATTAGTTATTCCAATAGCGTCTGTCCTTCTATATAGCTGCGGTATCGCAGCAGAACCGCACACAACTGCTGCACAATTCAAATGCACTATAATATGCTTTCTATGTTAGAAAATATATTATAAGTATATAGCACCCCTCAGTATGTCACACCTATCGATAGCACACCTATACCAGTCCTTAAAAGGACTTTTGTGACCCTATTAGCTAGCGTTTTGTGGCCCTAACAGCCTGTTCCTGCTCCACAAAGCAACCTCTCCCTACACTGGCAAAACACAGAATGTAAAATGGCTGCCAGATTGAGTTTATTTATAGGGTAGGGGGTATGTCCATGTGCTGAAACGTCTCAATTGGCTGTCCTGTCCCACCTGATGGATGTGTTATGGGTCAAAGTTCTGCATAATGTAAAAGAATATGGCGCCGGCGGACATCGCCATATGTTCGCCTGTTCGGCAAACCGCGAACGAGCAAAGTTTGTCGTAAAACGACCGCCGGGCGAACCGCAAGGCCATCTCTAATTATCAGTAACGGAAGCGTTTTTTGCTGAACCCTGCCAAATCCAGTAAAAACGCTAGTGTGATAGTAGCCTAAGTTGGAGAAAAAGAAGGATCAGGTATGTTGAGGAAAAAGAAGGCTCAGGTATGTTGAGGAATAAGAAGGATCATGTATGTTGAGGAAAAAGAAGGCTCAGGTATGTTGAGGAAAAAGAAGTGTCAGGTACGTTGGGAAAAAAGAAGGATCAGGTATGTTGAGGAATAAGAAGGATCAGGTATGCTGTGGAAAAAGAACGATTGGGTATGTTAGGGGGGGGGAAGGATCATGTATGTTGGGGGAAAGAAGGATCAGGTATGTTGGGGAAAAATAAGGATTGGGATAAGGATTGGGTATTTTGGGGAAAAAGAAGGATCGAGTATGTTGGGGAAAAAGAAGGATCAAGTATGTTGAGGAAAAAGAAGAATCAGGTATGTTGGGGAAAAAGAACGATTGGGTATGTTGGGGGGGGGAGATCAGGTACGGTATGTTGGGGAAAAAGAAGGATCAGGTATGATGGAATGCAAAATGCCAGATCCTGAAGATTTCTGTCTCAGTGATGAAAATACACCAGTAGAGCCCAGCTTACATATGTATGATAATAGCTACAAGTTAAAGTTTAGCTTTCACAATTGCGTTGTGAAGATCCGGCAGGCAGTTCTGTCGCCAGAACTGCCTGCCGGATACGGTAATCCATGTGCAAACTGATAGCATTTGTAGACTGATCTGGATGCGGATCCGTCTAACAAATGCATTGAAACACCGGATCCGTCTCTCCGGTGTCATCCGGAAAAACAGATCCGGTATTTATTTATTTTTTTGCATTTTTAAAGGTCTGCGCATGCGGATCCGTTTTGCCGGAACACTTGGTGCCGGATCCGGCATTAATGCATTTCAATGGAAAATAATGCTGTATCTGGCATTCCGGCAAGTGTTCCGGAATTTTGTACGGACAAAAATACAGCAGCATGCTGCGGTATTTTCTCTGGCCAAATACTGTAAGAGTGACTGAACTGAAGACATCCTGATTTATACTGAACGGATTTCTCTCCATTCAGAATGCATTAGGATATAACTGATCAGTTTTTTTCCGGTATTGAGCCCCTATGACGGAACTCAATACCGGAAAACTTTAACGCAAGTGTGAAAGTACCCTTAGTTATTTCAGAGGAACACAAACCTTAGCAACATTGCTAAATTGAGTGATCATTGAGGTATCACTATATGCATATGAAACATATTAGTTATGGTAGTTTGGCTGATTACTTAGATTACATTTATGCGCAATATTTAGTCATTTTTCATTTTCTGAAGCAATAATGGCACTACTGCAGCACAAAACATCAGTAGTCAATGCTGTCACAGGAGAATTGATTCTATACTAAGCAGAAAGAACTGTATCAGGATACATATAAGATTCAATGTTCTGGATATATATGAGTGCAGATGCAGAGTAAGCATAGCAAGCCAACAGGACATACCTTCAAGAAGAAAATGTCCGCCTTCATTCATAAACACTAGTGTTATAGTGTGAACTGGGGCTGTAGTAGTACACAAACGTGACACGTCCTTCTTGGTTGGAATCAACTTTAGCTGCATTTGTAAAAATGAGTAACTTTTGCATGCCACTTGTCAAAGCTCTCTGCCAGTCAATTCCATCTTCATCCTTCAAGGTGTGTGGGTGGCAAGGATTGCCAAACACCTGGCACGTTGTCAAGAGAGCTAGCAAACCTCCCATTCACTGTCATGTCTGTAAGACTAGGCTCACCTCTCCTGCAATTAACTAAGCAACAAAAGTCAAAGGAAGCTCTACTTTCTCAATATGGTGAATTCTATTCCAGAGTTGTCACAGCTAGTATACATTGCCCCCTAGTGGTGCAAGTCTGTATTATGTTCTTCAAATTTACACTGTTATTCAAGCTGTACACTAACTACTTTACATTGTATCAAAGTGTCAGATCTTCAGTGTTGTCCCATGAAAAGATGCAATAAAATATTTACAAAAATGTCAGGGGTGTACTCACTTTTGTGAGGTACTATATAATCTTTCTGTTTCCTATAATGGAGTTGTCTTTCAGATATCTTTCAGAAATTGTTTACATGGTACAACCCCTAGAATGAGGAGAAGCGCTCATATTTCATGCTCTCCCCTCACTGCAGGGCACAGAATAAAAAAGGGCCCATAGAATTTCCATTGAGTCCATCTCCTATTGAGTGCAATACAAGCTCTTCTCCCTCTTTGTTCTATTGATTAGTGGGGGGTCTCAGCACTAAGACCCCCACTGATCAAAACAATAACAGTAATCCTTACCGATAATTTCCTTAGAATTGGCCTGTATAAAAGGACCATTACCCTAAGCGCTTCCGATTTCTAGCAAATGAAACTAATGTAACTCCTTAAAGGGGTTCTGCATCGCACAGCGCAAGGTCTGGTTACTGTTCATGACGTATTGGGCTTCACATCACAGACAGACCTTGCGCTGCTTGATGCAGTGTGACAATAGGGAGCATTGGAGCAAAGAAATACTCCGATGCTCCACCCATATATAGTAAAAGAATAGCCTATCCCCGGAGGATTTTTTATTTTGCATTTTCGTTTTTTCACTCCTTGCCTTTCCAGAGCCATAACTTTTTTATTTTTCCATTCACATAGCCATATGATAACTTTTTTTGTGTGGGATAAGTTGTACTTTCTAACGGTACCATTTAATATTGCATACAATGCAGTGGGAAGCTGGAAAAAAGTCCTAAAGGGGTGGAATTGGGAAAAAAAATACAATTCTGCCACAGTTGTATGGGTTTTGTTTTTACATCGCTCCCTATGCAGCAAAACTGAACTGTTACCATCATTCTCCAGTATGTTTACAGTGATGACTCATTTACAGAATGTTTCTTGTACTTTAATACTGAAAAAAAATGAAAACTTTAACATTTTAAAAAAATATATGTTTTCCTTTTCATTGCCATACTCTGACCCCCATAACTTTTTTATAAGTATGTCTACGGAATTGTTTGAGAGCTCATTTTTTTGTAGGGTTGTCATGGTTTGACTCTCTCTGTGACAATGGCCACACCTATCTGCCTCCCAGCCAAGCTCTTGAACTAATCTCTGCTTACCTCAATTGCATAGCCAATCAGAGGGGGTTTTACAATTTACCAATCAGAGGGGGTTTTACAATTTACCAATTGAAAGAGGTGTTCCAACTGTCATTATAAATATATGTGATGCATTCAATAAAGAATTTGTCAGTTTGAACTCACATACAGCCTGACTGGTGTTAGTTCTGTGAGAATTAAAACGACACGAGCGGTCGTTTGAGGCCGGATCATCAACGGCGGAGCCAGCAGATATTGTGGTCACATCAGGGAGTGCCGTGAGAGCAGAATAGAGCGAGGAGGGGCTCGTTACATTGGTGGCAGCGGTGGGATTGGCTCTCCAGTTACTGGGACACTCCAAATCACAACTAGGAATGACCAGCTACGCAGCCTGCAGGAGAGACACGCTGAAAGATTTACTTGAGAGCCAAGGAGGGATCGCTGGGACAAAGAACAAGGCCACCTTGATCAGTGAGTTAGCTGAGATGGATCAGAGGGATGGTGATGCTGGACCTCGGTCCGTGGAAGCCTTGTTTCAGCAACGAGTTAGAGAGCGGTTGGCATTATATGGTGCTAACCCATCCGAGACCGCCATACAGAATGCCATCAGAGACATTCAGCTGCAGGATGAGCGGCAAGAGAAAGAACTAGAGCGACAAGAGAGAGAATTGGAGCGACAACATGAGTGGAGAATGGCGGAAATACGGAGATCAGAGACAGCACCTAGAGATACAGCACCTGTCCGTAAGTTGCCCTTTCGCGCATTCAAATTATTTAAGGAAGGAGAGGAGGAAATAGAAGAGTTCCTCCAGGACTTTGAGAGACTGTGCCAGATACATAAAGTGCCATCCCAAGATCGGGTCGCCTTACTGGCGAGTAACCTAACTGGCAAAGCTGCGGATGCGTATCGGGCCATGGAGGATGAGGACGCCATGGATTATGACCGGGTAAAAGAAGCCCTGCTAGCCCGATTTGCCATTACCCCTGAAGCCAGCCGGATTAAGTTTCGAGAATCCCGGAAACAAGGCAACCTAACCTAAATGGAGTGGGCACATCATCTGCAGCGGAACCTCAAGGGCTGGTTCCAGGGAAGCCATGCTCATACCATAGAGGACATCACCCAGCTAGTTCTCTTAGAGCAGTTCTTTGACCACACCCCTCCGATAGTACGGGATTGGGTGCGAGATAAGCAGCCACAGACGGTACAGCAAGCAGCTACTTTGGCCGATGAATATCTGGACTCTCGGAAATCCATTGGAGGCCAGCGCTATCCACTACCGCGGCTCAGTGTACCGACCTCGAGCCCAACTCCAGTATCTCAGTGGGCTGCCTCTAGACCCTTAGCCCAATCAAAATCTTCTACCGGGCCTAAGTGCTATACATGTAATCAAACGGGTCATCTGCATTGTTATTGCCCTAACCGATCCCCGAGGTACAAAGAGACTGCCCAGTTATCCAGGTCGGCGAATTATTGCCTCCAGAACGAGGCCAACCCGCTAGATGTTCAGGAAGAGTTTGGTGAGCTGTTCGAGGTGGATCCCGTCCAGGCCGCAGCTGAAGATAATCGGCAGCATCATCGTCAGGCGGTATGGGTTAATGGGCAGCCGGCCCAGGGACTTCGTGATTCCGGGGCTACGATTACCCTTATTCAGCCTCACATGGTTCCTCAGTCGGCCCGAACCGGCCAGACTGTGGCAGTCAGGGTAGCAGGGGGCAAGGTGCTGCGTTTATCCACCGCCAGAGTTCACCTGGATTGGGGCTCAGGGAAGCGACAAGTGAGAGTAGGGATACTCCGTAAGTTACCCGCAGAAGTACTTTTGGGGAACGACTTGGGGCATTTGACTTCTTCATTTGCACCAGAGACCGCCATGGCCGTGACCACCCGACAACAAAGCCACCTACAAGGCAACTCCACTCCTATGGGGACCCAGGTAAGACCAAATCCTCCCACGTTACCCCGACTTGACAACCCCATGTCCTGGGATTCTCCTTCCGACGTTAGGCAAGAAACCCGGAAAGACCCTACTTTAGCGTGCTATCGGGACAGGGCGGGCAAGGATCCAGGGGGGTTAGGGGAAGACAGAATAGAGTGGGAGGGAGGGCTTCTTTATCGTTACACTGAAGGGGTGGGCAACGGGAAACGCGAGGGCCCCCACAAAAAGCTAGTCGTACCCCAGAAGTACAGACAGGAGCTATTGAGGCTGGCTCACGACATCCCCTTGGCCGGACATTTAGGTATAACTAAGACCCGGAGTCGGTTGTCTCGTGCTTTCTTCTGGCCTAGGTTACTTGCAGAGGTACGAGAATACTGCCGGACCTGTGAGACTTGCCAGAGAGTAGGAAAGGCGGGGGATCATCCAAAAGCCTCTCTGCACCCCATGCCGATAATTAGGGAACCCTTTAGAAGGATAGCAGTAGACATTATTGGCCCACTGGCCCGCCCCAGTGCTACTGGGAAGAAGTATATTCTTACAGTGGTGGATTACGCCACCCGCTACCCGGAAGCTATTCCCCTATCCAATATCCAGGCTGACACGGTAGCTGATGCCTTACTGCGGGTGTTTACTAGGGTAGGATTTCCCCAGGAGATATTGTCTGATCAAGGAAATCAGTTCACCGCTGAGCTGACCCAGCAGCTCTGGCGCCTCTGTGGTATTAAAACCCTCCAGAGTGCACCCTACCACCCCCAAACGAACGGGCTGTGCGAGAGATTTAACGGGACCCTAAAACAGCTACTTCGGGCCTTCGTGGAGAGTAGGAAGGATTGGGAAAAATATCTTCCCCACCTACTGTTCGCATACAGGGAGGTACCTCAAGAGTCCACAGGGTTTTCACCATTTGAGCTGTTGTATGGGCGAAGGGTTAGGGGACCCTTAGACTCAGTGAGGGCCCAGTGGGAAGGGGGAGAGGATCCTGAAGGCCTCCCCATCCTTAGTTACGTCTTGGAACTCAGGGATCGGCTGCGGGAACTTACCGAGCTAGTCCATGAGAATATGCAATCAGCCCAGAGTCAGCAGAAGGTTTGGTATGATCGATCTGCTCGGAATCGCACTTTTTGTGTCGGACAGAAGGTCCTAGTACTAAAACCCTTGAAGCAAAATAAATTACAGGCCTCCTGGCAGAGCCCCTATCAGGTGGTAAAACAGCTGTGCGACACCACCTACGTGGTCGCCAGCTGTGCAGACACAAGAATTAAGAGGACATTCCACATCAATATGATGAAGGCCTATCACGAGAGGGCTGAGGCAGTAGCCGCCATATGCGCTCCTGCCACCGGGGACTCTGAATACCTGCCGATGCTGGAGCTTCCTGCAATCAGTAATCATTCTGGGGGGGTGGAAGATGTTCAGTTAGGAGATGGGTTAGGACCCCAGGAACGAGAACAGGTCAGGGAATTACTCCAGGACCGGAAAGAGATGTTCTCAACACTCCCTGGATACACTCACTTGGCAGTGCACAAGGTGGAGACCCTCGGGCAGAAGCCCCTGAGACAATCAGCCTATAGGATTCCTGGAGCTGTGCAAGAAGGGATGAGAGCAGAGATTAGGGAGATGCTTAAGTTAGGGGTGATCGAACCATCAGCAAGCCCCTGGGCTTCCCCTGTAGTATTAGTCCCAAAACGGGATGGCACGACCCGATTTTGTGTGGACTATAGGCGACTGAATGACTGTACTGTGACAGATGCCTACCCCATGCCCCGAGTGGATGAATTGTTGGACAAAATAGCTCAGGGACATTATCTGACGACTATTGACCTGTGTAAGGGTTACTGGCAGATTCCCCTGGAGGCGGCCGCCATTCCAAAGTCGGCCTTCATCACCCCGTTTGGCCTTTACCAGTTCCAGGTAATGCCATTCGGGATGAAAAATGCTCCAGCTACTTTCCAACGAATGATAGATCAACTCCTCGGTGGTCTGCAGGATTTTGCATGCGCATATCTTGATGACATCGCAATCTATAGCCAGACATGGGAGGAGCATCTCAGACACCTGGGTATAGTGCTAGACAGAATCAGAGTTGCAGGCCTAACCCTGAAGCCAGACAAGTGTAATATCGGGATGTCTGAGGTACAATATTTGGGACATAGAGTGGGATGTGGGAAGCAGAGGCCGGAGCCTGCAAAAATCGAGGCCATCCTAAACTGGCCGGTTCCCAGAACCAAGGCCCAGGTACTTGCATTTTTAGGGACAGCCGGGTACTACAGAAAGTTTGTACCTCACTTTAGTGACATAGCCAAACCACTGACGGACCTGACCAAAAAGAATCTCCCTAGACAGGTCCCGTGGTCCCCGGAGTGCGAAACAGCATTTCAACAGTTGAAAACCACCCTAACACAAGCTCCCATACTGACGGCACCCGATCCTAACAAACGCTTTGTCGTACATACAGATGCCTCCATGTTCGGACTGGGAGCCGTACTAAGTCAAGTTGGCGACGATGGGAAGGAGCACCCGGTGGCGTATCTCAGCCGCAAGTTGTTACCCCGTGAAGTTGGATATGCCGCCGTGGAAAAAGAATGTTTGGCTTTAGTCTGGGCTTTAAAGAAATTGCAGCCCTACATCTATGGACGCTCTTTTACCGTCATGACGGACCACAATCCCTTGATATGGCTAAACCGGGTGGCGGGAGAGAATGGCCGATTACTAAGGTGGAGCCTGGCTTTGCAACCCTACAATTTCACCATACAATATCGGCCAGGGCCTCAAAACGGGAATGCGGATGGATTGTCACGGCAAACGGACCTGGAATCTTAAGACTACTTTTCCAACATCCTCGAGTTGACCCGGTGAGGGTCCCACTGTGGCTGTTGGACTGTTTCCCGGGAGGGGGGGTAATGTCATGGTTTGACTCTCTCTGTGACAATGGCCACACCTATCTGCCTCCTAGCCAAGCTCTTGAACTAATCTCTGCTTACCTCATTTGCATAGCCAATCAGAGGGGGTTTTAAAATTTACCAATCAGAGGGGGTTTTACAATTTACCAATTGAAAGAGGTGTTCCAACTGTCATTATAAATATATGTGATGCATTCAATAAAGAATTTGTCAGTTTGAACTCACATACAGCCTGACTGGTGTTAGTTCTGTGAGAATTAAAACGACACGAGCGGTCGTTTGAGGCCGGATCATCAACAGCGGAGCCAGCAGATATTGTGGTCACATCAGGGAGTGCCGTGAGAGCAGAATAGAGCGAGGAGGGGCTCGTTACAAGGGTGATCTGCAGTTTTTATTGATACCATTTTGGCATGTGTTTAACTGTTCAATCACTTTTTATAAAATCTTTTTTGGGTGGTGAAGTGATAAAAAATGCCGATTTTTTTCTCCACTATGCCATGCCGTTCGTCGTATGGGATAAATATTTTTATACTGTAATAGCACGTTTTCAGATGCAGAGATGCCTATGATGTTTATTTATTTTTACTTTAATTTTGGGTAAAGAGGGGGGTAATGTGAATTCTGATATTTTTTGGTATATTTTAAAAACCTTTTTTTTAACGTTGGAGGGAAACAAGTTCAGAAAATCCTGGGGCAAAGAGTCTTCTGGGCAAAGCTTTAACTGAGTGTTGATTAGAAGAATCTGTCTTAAAGGGGTTGTGCCAAGTTTTTAAGTTATCCCCTATCCACAGGTTCTCCCATAGAGAATGAATGAAATGATGCTGCTCCATGAGAACTAGGGAATGGCACCCTCGTTCTCGTGATCAGACTCCCAGCAATCAGCTAGTCATCCCTTATCCTGGGGTTAGGGAATAACTTAAAAACTTGGCACAACCCCTTTGAGTCTTCATTCAGCATCCTGCTGCAAGAGTCGCAGTATACTGCAAACTGCAAAATAAAGTGCACCAATATATTTCTGTGTAATGTATGAACATTGTGACAACAGGCCATATTCATAGCCACCACTAGATAGGGCTGCTGTCACTCTCTATATAAATGGAGCAGTTAGAAAATTCTAGTCAGTCTAAACTAGGCAGTCTAAGGGAGTAGTGCAGTTTAGCCTAGGTATAGCTAGGAGAAGAAAGCACATGTGTGTTGTTGACACTTTAGTTTATCCTGGACCCAGTACCAGAATAGGGCTGTTACATCTACAAAAGCAAGCCAGATGAGAGAAAGAGGTGTAGGGAAAGACAAGTAGAGATAACTTGTCTGACAAGGACTTGTTGATTCTACAGCATCCGTGTTTAGTAGTTTCCTCCAGTGTCATGGCACACCAAAGCACAGTTTGGCTTGCTGTGAGAAACTCCATATCCCAATATAAATTTTGGTGAACTGTACTGTGAGTACCACAACCTGTTCAAAGAATGGAGCAGAAGAGTTTGCTTGCCTTGAGGGAGAACCGCCCTCTTCTGGTTGCATTGCATTTATTTAAAATATATACCCTACATCTGAATGCTTGTGTAGAGTCAGCTAGTGAAATGCAGATTGAGGAAAACTACCTTAAAGAGATACCTTTTAGCCTGTTAATAAGAATGTAATTGTGAAACCTGTAACATCTGTGAAAGTGCATTCTGTGTATCAACCGCTGTCTGGCCCAGGGAGCTTTTGAGTACTATGACTACTATATCCATCCAGCCACCCACATTCATGCATGACCCTGCGGCCCTATTGCTGCATTCAGTTCTACTGAGTGCTGGAGACACCTAACATACAGCGACTTCTAGCCTGCCTCTTGTCACTACCCCAGTTCCTGACTATGTACATGTGGCTCAACCTTCAGTGCCCATCTCCCCGCATATCTGATTTATTACACACAGGCATCTTCAGCACTCAGTAAAAATAAAGACTGAAGACAGACTCTCCTAAGCAACAGGTAATTGCATCAAGGATGAGCACAAGCCCATATGTGCTCCTATGTTCATCATGCTTCCTCTGCCAGCTCTTGCCTCTCCTTGTTGATTGATAGGAGCAGGTTCCTGCAAAGTCATCTCATCTGGCTTATTGTGTGAAGTCATTCTCTATGGTTTTACTCCATACCTATCAATGTCTGTTCATAAAAAAAAAAGAGGTGACTATGTCAAACTTTAATTTTCATGGGATTGTAACCATGATCTCCCAGCCTTCTTCACTGTGTCATTTCATCCATATTTTCTTTGGTCTTTCCTCCCCATCCAATTTGCCTTCATGTCCCAGTTGATGTGAGTACATTGTTACACCATATGTCTTCCTATGTTCTGCAGCACTGTACAGAAATTGTCACTATTCACATTATGTGCTTAAAGAGTAAGATAAGCACAGCCCATCTAGGAGTAGGTCTATGGTGATGCAGACAGGTCCTAGAAGAACTGTACCGGGTTATCTCCTAGTCTGGAAAAAAAAATAAAAAAATGAAGAAAACCCCGGAGCATCCAGCCTGAAACAAAAGCCCTTAAAACATATTATATTATATTTTTTGTTGTAAACACTGGAAGCCTGCTGTTACTACTTTTTCATTTGACAGGTCAGTCATTTCACTGATCAGCCACTAGATGGCACATTTTCATGCATTCTGTAGTCAGTTAACATTCACTTATTATAGAAGTGAAACCATTGTCACATATCTTTTTCAATATTATAAAACAGCATATTACACTTTTACTTACACTGCTCACAGCTAACAGTAAAGCTGCACTCACTAGTTACCATTTATTAACTTTTTAGATGTCCTATTCTGCAGCCACACTAATCTGAAGCCACATGTGCTTGCACACTATAGAAAAAGGGGCCAGCCTCTTTAGTGGTTTGGAAAGTGAGAGTGAACAAACACTATAATAAGGCAGACCAAGCAGCTGCTTTAGGGCGCAGAGATGGGGGGTGGAAAAATGAAACTTTTTAAATACCACGTATTTTTCACCCCAAAGTGGGGGGAAGGGGGGGGGGGGAATGGCCCTGCGTCTTATGGGGCAAATACTAATGAAGCGCTTCCATTTTGGAAGCACTTCATTAGTACCGGAGAACCAGGAAGCGGTGAAGGATCTGTACTCACCGCTTCCTGGTCCTCCGCTCGGCTGTCTGCTGTAAAGGGCTACACACCATGTGACCTCACTGACAGCTGAGAACCAGGAAGAAGAGAGAGAGCGCTGGTGGTGAGGATCGGCGGTGTCCAGGAGCAGGAGAGGTAAGTTATTTTATTTTATTTGCGCTGATGGCTGACATGGGGGGGCATGATGGCTGACATGGGGGGGCATGATGGCTGACATGGTTGGCATGATGGCTGACATGGGGGCATGATGGCTGACAATGGGGGCATGATGGCTGACAATGGGGGCATGATGGCTGACAATGGGGGGCTGATGGCTGACAATGAGGGGCTGATTGCTGACAATGGGGGGGCTGATGGCTGACATGGGGGGTATGATGACTGACAATGGGGGCTGATGGCTGACATGGGGGCATGATGGCTGACAATGGGGGCATGAAGGCTGACAATAGGGGCATGATGGCTGACAATAGGGGCATGATGGCTGACAATAGGGGCATGATGGCTGACAATGGGGGGCTGATGGCTGACATGGGGGGCTGATTGCTGACATGGGGGGCATGATGACTGACAATGGGGGCTGATGGCTGACATGGGGAGCTGATGGATGACATGGGGAGTGGGACATGATGGCTGACATGGGGGGCTGATGGATGGGGCTGATGGTTGACATGGAGGGCTGATCTGAGGCATTGGGGGTCTGATCTGAAGTCTGAATAACATTGGGGGTCTGATTGGGGCTGTGAGCTGAGGTATGATTAACATTGGGGGTCTGATTGCTGGTCTGACCTGAGGTGTAATGGAAAATATTTTTTTCTTATTATCCTCCTCTAAAACCTAGGTGTATCCTATGGGCAGGTGCATCTTATAGGGCGAAAAATATGCTCCTCAAACCAGCGATTGTCTGAAGCAGAGAGAAGATACCAGGATCACACAGAGGAGAAGCCAGCTGCTTGGACCAGGGCCAAGTGAGCTACGAGGGGAGGCCGCCAAAATATAGCTTTGCTTGTGTTGGCAAAAATCCTTGCACCAGCCCTGGAAGTGCACACATGCCAGCGCTTTTTCCTATAGTGTACAAGCGCGACCACCTCTGCTGGATTGCAGGTTGGTCGTAACTTCTGGAAAAAGGCAGAGTATAATGTAATGGAAAAATAAATCAAGCCAGCAAAGGAGGCAATATGGACAATATCAATACACTAGTAAGCGCCTTGTATTAACTTTCTGTACATGATAAATGCCATTTTCCAATCAATGGAAGACAGTGAACTTGCTAGAATCATTCCCCTAGCAACACCAGTTGCATGTGGAAGTCCAGTGAGGGAGATGCAATGGATATGCCTTTAGGTAATTTATTGAATGTTCCTTGAGAAATGATGATGATAAAGGTCAAAGGAAAATCCTCTCTCCAGCTCTGTGATGCACGTCTAACAAGAAAGGACTAAAGGACACATGATGTGCTCACAGGAGAGGAGGAGTTACAAAATTAATGACATAATGATCTTTAACTATAGAAAACTTTATAAAAGTACAGTACACTAAACATACTGGATAACAAAATACAATAATGAATTCTAGTTTAAAAGCCATAGCTGGGATAGCACATCCCTCAATGATTATTAGGGTTTTGTTTATTCACTGGTCCTGACTTTGTAAACCCTCCCATTTTGGATGCAGCGATTGGTTCCTAGTAGTTTGCATATGTACCGACAAATCTGTGCTGAGAGTTAAGAGGGCGCTCTTGTTCACCCTGCTCTGCACCACATAGGTTTCTACCTGTGTAGTCAGAAACCACCCCTGGGTCTCCATGGTGGTCACCAAGTGCAACGCACAGCAGCGACAAGGGGTCCCTTTTAAGATGAGATAAGTGTTTTGTGACGCCAGTTGCAGTGAAGCAACAAGGGCACTGGGCCCCTTTCAGTGATATGGTGGATGGTATCCAGATGTAGGAATAGCCGAGTGTCACCGCCAGTTCTGTGAGAAGGTCTGGCAGATGTTCTTCTCTACCTCTTGTATGATGTTCTTTGTTTTGGTTTCACTTTCTCATCTCTTTTCCTTCTGCCAGGTGTCACTTATTTAGACTAATCGTCTTCCTTTATATTCCCTCCCATACTGCCTCACTTTGCGGTTTATACTACTTCCTGGATGAAGTGTTCACTGCTGGAGGCTGCTTCTGCTGTTTGCTCAGATAAGTCCTTTACTTTATTGTGTTTCCTTGCTGGCTTGATTCTAGGTGACCCTGACTCTGTCCGTATTAAGTGCAGGGAGCCGGTGGTCGTGTCCCCTCACTATTATAGGGTTTTCAGGTGTCACAAAGGCTTAGGTACGAGGGCATGCAATCGTCTACCATCGAGACCATTGCATGTGCATAGCAGTCAGGGAGAGCTCTTAGGGTTTTATAGGGCTCACCTATAAGCTCCTTAGTTTGGGATCAAGCCAGTCGCTCGTTTATTTATAAGTTCCAGGTATCTGAAAACTTCATCCGTGACACCGAGTGGTATAGGGTGGCCTATAATGTCCCTTAATGTTTTGTGCATGCGTCACGGTGCTCCTACCTGGATACGCTGGAACCCCAGGCATTGTCGTCTGAAGTAGACAAATACAGGGTAGTTGAATTAGAGGATGGAGAAATAAATTGAGTCCAAACCTTGTGATGAAGTTCAATAACAGCTTTACTTTCAATAAACGTTTCTCCAACAGTTTCAGGCTTTGTCTTGGTTCCTATCAGGCTTTAGCATTAACTCTGGCAGGCAAACACACTCAACTCTGCTACATCTGTTGCTCTCTGGCTCTGCTATGCTGACAGGCTGACTGAATAGCTTTGCTTTGGCTGTCTGCTGCAACTTCTTTCGTTGTAGTCTGACTCTAGCTTAATCCAGGGAACTTTTCCTCCTGGCTTCAGAGGCTCCAAGTTGTGGCCTCCACATCCAGCAGAGCTAAAGATGCTCTGGCTGGCTTAGGCAAGGCACGTCCAACAGGGACGTGCACCTGCTGCACACCCTTCCTCTAGCTGGGGGTGAGCTAGACTGACTAGAACTTCTGCCCCACTTTTCCTGCAGGAAGTAGGACTCGTCCACCTCTCTCCAGAGGGGAAGGGGGGGGGGGGGGGTAGAATGGAATAGAAGGTTCCATTCTATCTACACTGAACAAAAATATAAACGCAACACTTTCGGTTTTGCTCCCATTTTGCATGAATTGAACTCATTTTATTGTGGGCAATCTAAGGCACACATGTGCAATATTCATACTGTCTAATCAGCACCTTGATATGCCACACCTGTGAGGTGAGATGGATTATCTTGGCAAAGGAGAAGTGCTCACTAACACAGCTTTAGACAGATTTGTGAACAATATTTGAGAGTAATGGGTATTTTGTGTATGTAGAAAATGTTTCAGATCTTTGAGTTCAGCTCATGCAAAATGGGAGCAAAACCGAAAGTGTTGTGTTTATATTTTTGTTCAGTGTAAGTATAGCTCTGCCATGTTTGCTGCCACCTGCTGGTGAACCAGGCACATTATATGTGAACATAACAGTTGCATAACAAAATAGGAATGCACAGTGTGGAGGACCTGGAATAAATGCATACGATGACATGAGGTTAGACCAATAAAGACAGTAGCAAGGTGCAGAAGTGGCAACACCACTCTGGGGTGTTACACAAGTAGCTCTGGATCCAGATCATGTACGCCACAATGGACACAATATTTGGTGTGTTGGCTCCCCTGGGTTGGTTGTGGCCTTTGGGCAGCTCTGGATTGCAGCCATGGGGGGTCTGCTGGGTAGGGACAATATTAGTATACTGAGCAGCAGATACAGCATGAAGGTATTATCCTGTGGTTTACCAAGTCAGACAAAACAAAAGTGCTAAATGTATAGGGCTGTTTCTGTAATAATAGTGCACCATATATCACTATAGGGCTGAATATATAATTCTGGTTCCATTTCTCACTTTCGACTATATATAATTAGGCTCCACATATCAGTATGGGGCTGTCTATAAAGTGACAATGATGCAAAGGTGGCAGGCTCTGTCCTATTGTCTTTAAGGGATTTTCCATTGTACTTTTGCATTGCTTCCACCTGCCATCTATATGCCTACATGTGTTGTCCCCGCCTTCTGCCAGTTTAGACCTATCTACAATGAGTGCAGACTCACTGACAACCTGTGTTCACACTTCTGCTCCAGCCTTTCACAGTGCAGACTCACTGACAACCTGTGTTCACACTTCTGCTCCAGCCCTTCCGGTCTCTCTCCTCAGGCAGCACGTCCTGTTTAGAAGGGGCGTGTCTGAGTCTCTGCAGCAGCCGGCCTCATGTGACTCAGAGGGCCCACCAAAGGGGTACTGCGTAAATGAAATTACAGCAATGAGAGCTTCCATCTGTATTGATGGAAGTGCTCATAGCAGCTCAGTGGGCCCCCCCAGGAGCATTGGGCCCCGACACTTGCCCGGGTTTGCCAGGTTATGATGCCAACCCTGGCGGCCACCATCTGTTCACTGTTCTGGGAGTTACAGAAATTGCGTGCTCCATTCACCACAATGGTAATTCCAAAACCAGATGAGCATTCTTCCACAGTGTGCTCTTGTTCAGTCCGGGGGTCCTGTGAAGACAGGAGCGGGTCCTGGAGGTGGGACCCACATATATCTGACAGTGATGGCATGTCCTAGTGATACTTTTTTTAATTCCTGATCCACTCATGGTGCCCTTGGGACAAAGACATGGCAGGGGAACAGAGAAAGTAGCATCATGGTAACCAGGACACGGTATGACACAGTTCTGAATTTACCATCTCTATAGTCTTTCTTATTAGTACTTTGTAATATGTCTCAGTCTTAGGCCTCATGCACAGAACCGTTGTTCTGGTCCGCATCCAAGCCGCAGTTTTTGCGGCTCGGGTGCGGACCCATTCACTTCTGCTGTCCGCATCCGTTGCTCCATTCCGTGGCCCCGCAAAAAAAATATAACATGTCCTATTCTTGTCCATTTTGCGGACAAGAATAGGCATTTCTACAATGGGTTGCCTGTTCCGTTCCACAAATTGCGGAAGGCACATGGGCGGCTTCCGTGTTTTGCAGATCTGAAATTTGTGGAACGCAAAAAACTGAACGGTCGTGTGGATGAGGCCTTAGATGAAAAGACTCTGCAGAAGACAAAGGAAATGCTATCAGATATCTACTGATTAAATGAAAGCAGAACACGATCACGCAGATAAAACTTTGTAACGATAGCAAAAAAAAAAGAAATTACATAAACGAGACCTGCCTAATAAACTGCACCTTGTGATATCATAAAAGTCACTTCTGAAGATATATGGTATATGAATAACAGCAAAGAGCCAATAAAAATACCACAGCCAAAATCATAACCTGGATCCATAAACATGTCACAAATGTATGTTATCACCGGTCATAAAGGCAATGCAAAGTGTTCAGGAACCATCAGTCAGCAAGGGCTCTGACAGCTTAACCTTCCTAGAGTTAGGCCTCTTTTCACACGGGCGCGTTGCAGGAACAGGCGCGATTTTTCCACGCGAGTGCAAAACATTGTAATGCGTTTTGCACATGCGTGAGAAAAATCGCCATGTTTGGTACCCAAACCCGAACTTCTTCACAGAAGTTCGGGCTTGGGATCGGTGTTCTGTAGATTGTATTATTTTCCCTTATAACATGGTTATAAGGGAAAATAATAGCATTCTGAATACAGAATGCATAGTACAATAGCGCTGGAGGGGTTAAAAAAAAATAAAAAATCATTTAACTCCCTTTAATCCACTTGATCGCGCAGTCCGGCTTCTCTTCTGTCTTCTTCTTTGCTGTGTGCAGGAAAAGGACCTGTGGTGACGTCACTCCGGTCATCACATGGTCCGTCACATGATCTTTTACCATGGTGATGGATCATGTGATG
Source organism: Bufo bufo (assembly GCF_905171765.1). Classification (NCBI taxonomy): domain Eukaryota; kingdom Metazoa; phylum Chordata; class Amphibia; order Anura; family Bufonidae; genus Bufo; species Bufo bufo. Next base: position 739,100,419 of record NC_053390.1, on the reverse strand, counting down.
ACCGGAGTGACGTCACCACAGGTCCTTTTCCTGCACACAGCAAAGAAGAAGACAGAAGAGAAGCCGGGCTGCGCGATCAAGTGGATTAAGGTGAGTTAAATTATTATTTTATTTTTTTTAACCCCGCCAGCGCTATTGTACTATGCATTCTGTATTCAGAATGCTATTATTTTCCCTTATAACCATGTTATAAGGGAAAATAATAATGATCGGGTCTCCATCCCGATCGTCTCCTAGCAACCGTGTGTGAAAATCGCACCGCATCCGCACTTGCTTGCGGATGCATGCGATTTTCACGCAGCCCCATTCACTTCTATGGGGCCTGCGTTGCGTGGAAAACGCAGAATATAGAGCATGCTGCGATTTTCACGCAACGCACAAGTGATGCGTGAAAATCACCGCTCGTGTGCACAGCCCCATAGAAATGAATGGGTCAGGATTCAGTGCGGGTGCAATGCGTTCACATCACGCATTGCACCCGTGCGGAATACTCGCCCGTGTGAAAGGGGCCTTAAAGGTGTTTTCTGGGAATTTAAAATGAATTAGTTATCCTTATGATAGGTAACCATTATCATACCAGTGGGGGTCCAACTCCAGGCACCCACCACGATTAGCTGATTGAAGTGATCGTATCGCTCTTGAACAGGCACCGAAACATGCACAGCTCCGTACATTGTGCAGTGGCGGTGAATGGAACTGCAGATTTCTCACATTCAAGTCTAAGGGCCCATTCAGACAGCCTTATGAACGGGTTCGTACCCGTTTCGCAATTTTGCGGAACGGGTGCTGACCCCTTTATTTCAATGGGGTTGTAAAAGATGCGGACAGCACACCGCGTGGTTCTGTTCCGCCGGTTCCTCTGAAAGGATAGAGTTTGTCCTATTTTTGTCCGCAATCACGGACAAGAATAGGCATTTTCTGTTATGGTTCCGGCCATATGCAAAACACTATGGCCGTCTGAATGAGGCCTAAGGCCTTGTTCACGTCTTTGTTTGGACATCTGGCAGACTTTTCTGGCACAGAGCAATCTGCGGTCTCCGGTGAAGTAGAGGATCCGGCAGGCTCTTCCGGCACAGAGCAAACAGAGATGTGAACGAAGCCTATGCTGGATATCAGGTCTCACAGTCAGCTGTGTTCTCCTCAATTATACCTCTAGGGCTCATTCGGACAAGCATGTGCAGTCCGGAAATCACGTTCTGTGTGTGAGCGTCATGCTCCGTTCTGGACTTGCAGGAGCGCATGGCACTATAATGCTGTGTGCCTATACTTGACAAAGACAGGAACTATTGGCTCCTGTGCCCCCCTGTTCAGTCTCATAGATTTAAGGCTGCTAGGCCTGAGTCAATGCTACAGTGCATGGATGATCACAATGACATCATTGTGACCTTCTGCGCTGGGTCACCGGCAGCATGACGACGTCATCACTCCACTAGAGACCCAGCACAGGAGGCTGCGATAACATTTGTGATCGCCTGTGCCATGATGCAGGCAGCCTAGGCAGTAGGCTGGAAGAGACCTGACATCGGGAGTGAGTTTATTTATTTTTTGGTTTGTGGACACTACTTGGGGTACTTTGGGGAAGAGGTTGGTGCATTATATATACAGAGGGTATTAATTGTAATGAGGCCACCACTAGGGGGCACTATATTTAAAGAGGGCACTACTGGGAATGCACTACATGTACAGAGGCCACTACTGGGGGGACATTATATCTGTTTTGTTATGTGCGTGATTCCCTTAAAAAATTTTTTTTTTTTTACTAGGGGACTTGATTATGCGATCGTTAGATCGTTTGTACCATAGATTGCAATGAATTACCACTGCAGTCTATGGGACATTAAATGCATGCCTAAGGAGCTCTGCTATGTGGGGGAGCTGTTCAGGCAATGGAAGCACAGCACTCGCAGGGAATAGCCTCTCAGATGCCATGGTTACAATTAACCATGGTATCTGAGGGGTAAAATATCTGTGATAGGCATTATCGCCAATCACAGACATTAACCCTAGTTGATTACTGTTTAAAACAGCAGAAACCCGACAGCTATGGTGCCCGCTGCACTCTGGCACCATGTTTAAAGAACAGACTTCCGCTGTACATATATGAAGGACGTCATTGAAATAGTGGGTAATAGTACGGGCATTCTGGGATGTAGCGGTAGCAACAAACGGTATTTTGTATTATTTATTTTTAAAATGGGGTGGATTTTTTTGTGTGCTTTTTTTTATTTATTTTTAACAACATTTTCAACAGTTATTTTTTTGTCCTCCCCCCTCACACCAGAGACTTTAACATGTTATTGACTGATCGCTTTTCCCATAAATTACTAGTGATTTATCATTGCAGTCTATAGGAGAATCACTATCTTCCTATCAAGCCCTGACAGAGTGAACCACAGGGCCTAGGTTCAGTCATAAAAATAGGACCCTACCCCACAAGGAACACTGCCCTAGATTAGTTCATTTGCGAAGAACTGCACATTCACTAATCTAGACTTGCTCCAAATGTATCACAATGACACAGACTGGATGATAAGAGATGTGGTGATAAGAGAATACTGCATAATGTCTCAATAACATTATCCACTTTACGTCCGCCCATAGGATATAAACGTCCTATGGGTGGACCTCTATTTCTGAAAGCACGTTTTAAAACGTCCTTTCAGAAATCGCAGCTGCACGCTAATCGTGCAGCTGCTGATCGGGTTGCCCGCTGTCAATGACAGCAGGGCAACCCAGAGAGAAGGCAGGGACAGTTCCCAGGTGTCCCTGCCTTCTGGATCGCTGCAGACACAGCGCTCACCGAGCGCTGTGTGTGCAGAGCAGGAAGCGCTATGCGCTTCCTGTTCCGGCCCGGCGGTCATGTGACCGCCGGGACCGGAGAGTGCAGGAGCTGTGTGAGGTCTTTCACAGACCTCGATCAGCCCTGCTCTGAGGCTGTACAGCGCTGGATTGCTGCTGTACAGCCTCTCTAGGGGTGTATTTCCACTGTAACTGGGGCTACTATGTCAGCCCCAGTTACAGGAGAAATCAACAGTGAAAAAAAAAAGAAAAAGTGAAGCAAATGTCCCCCAGAGGTCTTGTATGACCTTATGGGGGGCGAAAAGTGTAAAATAAAATAAAAAAAAATAAAGGGTTGAAAAAATAAAATAAAAAAAAGTTTCACATGTAAAAAAAAAAAGTCTCCAAGTAAGGAATAAAAAAAAAAAAAAAAAATAGAAAAAATAAAATAAAATAGACATATTTGGTATTGCCGCGTCCGTAAAAACCAGCTCTATAAAAATATCACATGACCTAACCCCTCGGGTGAACACCGTAAAAAAAAACAAAAAAAACCTGTGTCAAAACAAGCAATTTTTGTCACCTTGCATCACAAAAGGTGCAACACCAAGTGATCAAAAAGGCGTATGTCCCACAAAATGGTACCAATAAAACCGTCACCTCATCCCGCAAAAAATTAGCCCCTACATAAGAAAATCTCTCAAAAATGCTATTATTGTGTAAAACTTTAATAAATCAGAAAAAGTATACATATTAGGTATCGCCACATCCGTAACAATCTGCTCTATAAAAATGTCACTTGACTGAACCCCTCAGATGAACGCTGTAAAAATAAATAAATAGAAACTGTGCTAAAACAACCAATTTTTTGGTCACCTTGCCCCATAAAGTGTTATAATGAATGATCAAAAAATCATATGTACCCAAAAATAGTACTAATAAAACTGGCACCTTATCCCCTAGTTTCCAAAATGGGGTCACTTCTTGGGAGTTTCTACTGTAAGGGTGCATCAGGGGGCTTCAAATGGGACATGGCATCTAAAAACCATGTGGAGTTCCTTTTCTTCTGCGCCCTGCCGTGTGCCCATACAGCAGTTTATGACCACATGTGGGGTGTTTCTGTAAACCGCAGAATCTGGGTAATAAATATAGAGTTTTGTTTGGCTGTTAACCATCGATGTGTTAAAGAAAAAATTGGATTAAAATGGAAAATCTGCCAAAAAAGTGAAATTTAAAAATTTGATCTCCATTTTCCTTTAATTCTTGTGGAACGCATAAAGGGTTAAAAAAAAGTTAGTAAAATCGGTTTTGAATACCTTGAGGGGTGTAGTTTCTACAATGGGGTCATTTATGGGGGTATCCACTATGTAGGCCCCACAAAGTGACTTCAGACCTGAACTGGTCCTTAAAAAGTGGGTTTTGGCAATTTTCTTAAAAATTAGAAGAATTGCTTCTAAACTTTTAAGCCTTCTAACGTCCTAAAAAAATAAAATGACATTTCCAAAATGATGCCAACATAAAGTAGACATATGGGGAATGTTACGTAATAAATATTTTATGAGGTATCACTTTCTTTTTTAAAAGCAGAGAAATAGAAATTTAGAAAATTGCGAATTTTTCAAATTTTTGGGTAAATTTGGGATTTTTTCATAAATAAAGGTGAAATATTTTGACTCAAATTTATGACTATCATGAAGTACAATGTGTCACGAGAAAACAATCTCTGAATGACTTGGATAAATAAAGGCGTTCAAAAGTTATTACCACATAAAGTGAGATATGTCAGTTTTGCAAAATTAGGCCTGGTCAGGAAGGGGGCAAATGGCCCAGATGGGAAGTGGTTATTCTTTATTGGTTACTTAAAAAGATCCTTAAAGTGCAAATTCACATGCTACGCGTTTCAGATGAACGAATGTCGTCTTTCATCATGGCATGAAGAAGCACGGCATGCGTTTGAAATGCATAGAATGTGAATTTGCACTTTATGGATCTTTTTAAGAAGTGACCAATAAAAAAACGTTTTATCGAGACGCAGTGCTGGATTTCTCTTATCAGTATTGGACCGTTTCCGGAGTGGCTTCTCCATGCACCGTCACATTTTCCTGGCATTTGGACCTTGCAAAGTGGTTTAGTGGTGAGCTGTATGTATGTAGGGCACAAATTAGGCCACTCCACCTTTTCAGCAAGCCATGTCCCTTAGTAGGCTAAACACCAATAAATTCTCTAAACTTAGATGTGCCAAATTGCACCACATTTTGGTGCAATTTATGCCAGAATCTTTGTGCATTCATTTTAGTAAATGTGGGCTATATCTCTAAGGCATGAAACAGAAAGGTAACACAGGTTGCAGTTGCATTGGGGTCCTAATGCAACATGCCTGGGAAGGGAGCGGGCTGAAGGACAGTGGTGGTGGTGGTAATAATGAGGATAAGAGTGGTAGTAGTCATGGTAGCAGTCCTCACTCTGGCGCTTCCTGGGCAGTGCACTGATGGGAGAGCTCTTTCTTTGGCATACCCTGGTTCAGGGTCCTCTGTCTGGTGGTAGGTGATGTGCCCTTGGTGCCAGTGAAATTTGAGGCACAACGCAGGGCTCCCTCGGAGTACTGGAGAGGAACAATGATGTGATTGGGCAAGATGGTAGTGCAAGGCAAAGATGAGGTTGGATCTCGGGGTAACCAGTCCACTGTACTTTAGTGAAGCAATTTAAGCATGTGTCACAGCACAGGCTCTTGCAAAAGAAGTTCAGTCTCTCCAGGTTACATGCACAGCTTTCCCAAGCCTGTATATGGGGGTATAGGCTTACCAAACCAAATGCAGTCTAGTCCACAGCCTCAAAATATGCGTTATCTTCACTGACACTTTTCACATGCACTGACCCTTTATAATGGCCCTCAACCTTCTGCAAAGTCCAATGTTTCCTTCCTTCAGAGACTGACTTGTATTAGAATGACTCTTTTTAGCTGTTCTCAGTCCACAGGACTGTTGTATTCCTGTCTGCTATGTCTCTCTCATCAGCACCTGCATCTTTTTTTAGTATTGCAGTAATACTAAAAACTATGCAGGCACTAATGCATTCCCCGATGAAACGCACTCGTCACTTCTGCTTCTTCAGTTGGAGTTGGATAAGGGCAGCATGGGCTCCAACGTGGGATGCAGATGTTGCTTCTGGTTTTAAACTGGAGTGACTTACTCACAATTAACATTTCAGTGTTTTTATTTATTTTTTTCTCCAAGAAGACCCCCAGCCCGGTATAATCTAGAGCTCCTTTAAGGAAAACCTTAGTTAGTTTTTAGTACAGGTCTCCAGTATCTTGTCATGTGTTCCACAGTGGAACTCTTTTGTAATTTCCTCCTAAGACCGGATTTGATGTCAACGTATGCTGTATTGGTTTAAAATGTTCTGCATTTAAATATTTTGCAATATACCCTACTCATTTATAAAAGCAGGGGCATAAACAAATCAAAAACCAATTAGAATATTTTTATCCATGATTATCACCAGACAAATTCCGGAAGTGACACCACTTCCATTTTGGAATCTGGTGGACAGGAAATGGGCCAATTACATACTTTTGTAAGATGTTTATTTAAGCCAATGTTTTTAGGATGCATCTTCGATGTTATGCTTCTTACTCTTGATGAAGGGGAGATCTTCCCGGAAACGTGTAGATTCTCAATAAAGAATTATCCAGGAAGTGGTATACATGTGCTGAGCTTGTTCGCCCCCTCGAATGGTGTACCAGAGAATTGGTCTTATTTGCGGTGACAGCCTACCGTCAGCTGGTCTTGTTTAATATTATTTTTCTTTTCCCTTTTTTGTATTATGTTTTTATCAGTCATCCTATTGTAACTGTCCTGTTAGATTCCATTGCTAACTGACACCATTTAACCATCTACTAAAGGGGGTCTCTTTATATTTGCCTCTTCAGACAATTTTTTGTTCTGTTTTCCATAACTGTCCCAAATGAAGTTCTGCAGAGATAGTGACATTATCGCTGTATTTTAGGTGGCATACAAGTTTTTTAAGTCACACTCGACCTCTAACGATGCTCAAGCACACCAATCACATACAGCATGACATATACCTGTTATTTACTGCACACAGGAGGAGGAATCCGCCATATACTCCTCTTACATCATCTATGATCAAGTCTGAAATTAACTGTTGTACACAGTCGATGGTCTTGGATATTAACAGCTCCAGATGCAATTTTTTCCTCTGAGTCTGCCATTCTTTCTAAGAAGTATTACATTTCATTGAATCTTATTTTTCATGCATGTTGATGTTCATACATTAATGATTAATGCATTCTAATGAATTGATTCATCCCTATCAGCTGGGCTTCTTCAGCTGTGGTGGGCTGTCCTCGCAGGTGAAGAAATGCCTACCTGCCGCAAGATTGTTTGAGGCATTCCAGAGAACTGGTGCAGCTCCGGAGAAGTCTCGAAAATAGAATTAGATTATGGTGGATGTTAGTCTTAAATCATTTGTAGAGCGTAGAGCACGGATAGGATGGTAGACAGAAATGAGGAAGGAGATGTAGGGGGCAGCACTGTGGAGAGCTTTGTGGGTGAGTATGAGAGGTTTGAACTATATCCTATGCTGTATAGGCAACCAGTGTAACTGGCACAGGACGGAGACATCAGAGTGGCGGTTAGACAGATAGAGGATGCTGTGTTCAGCATAGATTGAAGAGGATGGAGTCTGGTGAGGGGGGAGACCAATGGTAATGAGATACAGTAATCAAGGTGGGAATGGATCAGGGCAACAATGAGAGGGGTGGATTCTACAAATGTTTTTGAGGTGTAGGCGGCATGAGTGGGCAAGAGATAGAATATAGGTGGGTGAAGAAATCAGTGTCAAACATAACACCAAGACAGCGGGTGATTCAGTTTCAGATAGATAGAGGACATCATGTTCGAGACAGACAGTCACTGGTGTTCTGTAGCACTTCGCGGGAAGAAGTATATAGTTGGGTGTCATCAGCATAGAGATGGTACTGAAAACCAAATCTGCTGATAGTCTGTCCAGTAGGAGCTGTGTATAGATAAAATGGGAAGGGACCTAGAAGTGAACCCTAAGGAACACAGGGTTTCATCAAATCACAGGATGACACTGCTGAGGCCAGTGATTGGCTGCAGTGGTGACCTGTGTGCATGGAACGTCACTGCTGCAGACAGGAAAATAAACAGCAGTAAGGAGGACCAGAGCTCAGCGCAGAAAAGAGCAGGTGATAAAAGAGGTGAGTATCACTTTTATTACTTTACCACATGTACAGGGGTTGCTTAAGTTTTTATTTAACTCAGACAACCCCTTTAACTACTTTACCACTGCGGTGTACAATCACAGAGGAAGGGACTGAAGACACTGTTTACTAGCCATCTCTTTTGACTTTGATTGTACCCTCTCTGACAGACTCTTGTAGCCATGTGTTTGTTGCCTCCTGTAAGTCTATAACTATCAAGTTTAATGCCTCATGTGACTTCAGTAAAAACCGCTGTGCAAAGATATCACTGTATCAGCCTGATTAAATCTGCCATCCTTGGGTGGAGAATCACATATACCATTCATGGGCCAAAAAGATCCTTTGGCAAGGTCTGACACCCTTTACAAACCCGATGAGAGGAGGTGTGGTGATGCAGTAGAGAATGGAGCCGGCTACTCTTGAGTGCTGCTGTTTTTTAATTTTATCTGTGATCTGAAGACACTGAGGCAGTTGTAAGGGATGCTTGGCTCATAATCAGCTCGGGGCCCACTGGCCATCAGAATGGATTACTAACCACTGCTCTAGGTGATGATAACAGGAGTCGGCTGCAGTTCGCCTAAATTTAGACCCAGTAGTGTAGCTATCGGAGAAGCAGGAGAAGCCACTGTTTCAGGGCCCGAGCTCAGAAGGGTTCGGGAGCGAGGGTGTTCCCCTCTGTCCCTGTGGGTGGGGAGGAGAGTGGAGAGAGGGAGTGGAGAGAGGGAGAGAGGGATTTGCCTACCTCTTCTCTGCACTGCTGCTCTTATGTGATTGGTGGAGCAGCAGTTGGTGAAAGCTTCTGCTCTACCAATCGTTAAAGTGGACCCTGGATGTTCCTGACTACCCACCCTCCTCTGTCGCTTGCCCACCACCCGCTTGAATGCACACCCGCCTCTGTCGCTTACCCGTCCGCCTGACATGTAGTGCCGCCTCTCTCCTGCTCTGGCTGTGACAGCCAAGAAGAAGTAGTGCTGTGTCTCAGCCCTCGCCCGCCTCTAAGCACCGCTGCTTCCTACCTGCCATCCAATGCCAACCTCCTGCTTCAGACTCCCTGCCGGCTTGACCAACATTGCTGAGTTTGCCCCCTACCCTGTACTGTACGACCTTCCATGTACTGTGCCTCGTTATAATACACTGTACTATGTCTTCTTATACCCTGCATTGTGCCCCTTACCATACCCTGTAATGTGCCCACTTATACCCAATACTGTGCCCCCTTATGCCCTGCTATCCAGTCACTGTATGGGGGGTGCTATCAAGTAACTGTATGGGGGTGCTATCCAGTCACTGTATGGGGGTGCTATTCAGTTACTGTATGAGGGTGCTATCAAGTAACTGTATGGTGGTGCTATCCATCACTGTATAGGCGTGCTATTCAGTTACTGTATGGAGGTGTTATGCAGTCACTATATGGTGGTGTTATTCAGTCATCTTATGGCAGTTATTCTGTCACTGAATGGTGGCATTACCCAGTCACTGTATGGGGGTGCTATTCAGTTATTGTATGGGGGTGTTAAGCAGTCACTATATGGAGTCTTAATCCAGTCAATGTATGGAGGTGTTATCCAGTCAATGTATGGAGGTGTTATCCATTCACTGTATGGTGGTGTTATCCAGTCACTGTATTGAGGTGTTATCCAGTCACTGTATAGAGGTGTTATCCAGTCACTTTATAGTGGTGTTATCCAGTCACAGTATGATGGTGTTATCCAGTCACTGTATAGAGGTGTTATCTAGTCACTATATGGTAGTGTTATCCAGTCACTGTATGGTGGTGTCATCCAGTCACTGTATGGAGGTGTTATCTAGTCACTGTATGGTGGTGTTATCCAGTCACTGTATGGAGGTGTTATCTAGTCACTGTATGGTGGTGTTATCCAGTCACAGTATGGTGGTGTTATCCAGTCACTATATGGTGGTGTTATCCAGTCACAGTATGGTGGTGTTATCCAGTCACTGTATGGAGGTGTTATCCATTCACTGTATGGTGGTGTTATCCAGTCACTGTATGGAGGTGTTATCCAGTCACTGTATGGAGGTGTTATCCAGTCACTGTATGGAGGTGTTATCCAGTCACTGTATAGAGGTGTTATCCAGTCACTTTATAGTGGTGTTATCCAGTCACAGTATGATGGTGTTATCCAGTCACTGTATAGAGGTGTTATCTAGTCACTATATGGTAGTGTTATCCAGTCACTGTATGGTGGTGTTATCCAGTCACTGTATGGTGGTGTTATCCAGTCACTGTATGGTGGTGTTATCCAGTCACTGTATGGAGGTGTTATCTAGTCACTGTATGGTGGTGTTATCCAGTCACAGTATGGTGGTGTTATCCAGTCACTGTATGGTGGTGTTATCCAGTCACTGTATGGAGGTGTTATCTAGTCACTGTATGGTGGTGTTATCCAGTCACTATATGGTGGTGTTATCCAGTCACAGTATGGTGGTGTTATCCAGTCACTATATGGTGGTGTTATCCAGTCACAGTATGGTGGTGTTATCCAGTCACTATATGGTGGTGTTATCCAGTCACTGTATGGAGGTGTTATCCAGTCACTATATGGTGGTGTTATCCAGTCACTGTATGATGGTGTTATCTAGTCACTATATGGAGGTGTTATCCAGTCACTGTATGGAGCTTTTATCCAGTCACTGTATGGAGGTGTTATCCAGTAACTGTATGGAGTCCAAATCCAGTAAGTCTTGATGAAGGGCTAAGATATAACAGCCCGAAACGCGTCACAGCATACTACTCTGCTTTTGATGTCTGTTTTTAAAGAAGTGGAATAAAGAAGCCTTTTATTGTGAAGAGCTGGAATTCGTTTTCTTTTTTCATTTTGCTCCAGACTGAGTCCAGGTCTGTACATCCGTGCTCTGCTTAGTGTGAGGTGAGAGCTGCAGCAATCTCTACATTTGTCTACCTTCAAATCCAGTAACTGTATGGCAGTTATTTTGTCACTGTATGGCGGTGTTATCCAGTCACTGTGCAAAGATGTTATCCAGTCACTGTATGGAGGTTTTTGCAGTCACTGTATGGCAGTTATTCAGTCATGGTGTGGGGCTATAATGTTACAGTGTTTGTTATCCAGTATGGTAATATTATTTAGTCTCTGTATGTTGGTAATATATAGTCACTAAAGCTATTATTATTTGAGGGTAGGGCTACTATAGCATATAGTATATGGCAGCCTCCCGGCCCGTTGCTCTGCTGTTTAATGGTGCTTTTTTTGGCACTCTAAGGCTGTGATCACATCATGCTTTTGCCATCTATTTAGTGTATACAAAAAATGTATACGTTAATGGATGCTTCAGACTGATACCATATAGTGCCATCCGTTCACCATAGAGTTCCATTGTAAAAAAAACAAAAAAAAAACATTAACGTACATTTTTTTTTACCGGACTCTGCAGGATACAAAAGTGTGGCAGGCTGCGCTTTTGTATCCCTTTTCTCCGACGTATACATCAAATGGATGGCAAAAACCTGATGTGAACCCACTCTTACATATGCACACAAGCGATGCCAGGATGGTCATGGGAGGGGGCGCGTACAAAAATTTGCTGTGGGGCCCAGTCAATTCTAGCTACGCCCCTGTTCAGGCCATTTCTTCCTTAGCTGTTATTTTATATGCTGTAAAGGTGGCTGATACAGAAAAAGGTTTGTCTACCTGTCCAACACACATGGCGTATGCACAGGGGATGGTGAACATGAGGAGACTAGTGAATACTCTAAATACCCTATTAATATTACTTATATTTTCTTGTGCATATATTTTGATCTACAAAAACATATATTTTATATATACAAGTAAATTGGACCACAGAGATGGTGAATACATTATAACTAAGGCAGCTCAGCATTATTATAATTTTTTTTTATATATATACATAGAACTTTAAAGAGGCTTTCTGGGAGTTTTATACTGATAACCTATCCTCTGGATAGATCATCAGTGTCAGATCGGTGGGGTCTGACACCCGGGACCCCCGCCAATCAGCTGTTTCAGAAGGTGCTTGCAGTAGTGATGCTGGCTTTTCTCAGCTCACCAAACAGGACCGTACATTGTATAGCGGCTGTTCTTGGTATCGCAGCTCAGCCCCTTTCACAGTCGGACTGAGTTACCTAGACCATGTGTCTGATGAGTGTGATGTCACATGGTCTAGGGAAAGCTGTGAGAAGGCCGCAGAGCTACTGCGAGCTCTGGTGTCTTCTCATACAGCTGATCGGCGGGGGTCCTGGGTGTTGGACCCCCACCAATCAGATACTCAGGTACTATCCAGAGGATAGGTCATCAGTTAAAAAATCTAGGAAAACCCCTTTAATAATAAAGATCATGTCATATTCTTGGCTTAATGGCCTTGAAAACGATAAAGACTCCTGCGTACATAAAATGAATGAAAATGCTTATTATAAGGACTCATGCACACGACCGTTCCATTTTTTGCGGTCGGCAAATTGTGGATCCGCAAAAAACGGAAGCCGTCCGCAATTTGCGGAACGGGCAAGAATAGGACATGTTATATTTTTTTTGCGGGGCCACGGAACAGAGCAACGGATACGGACAGCACACAGAGTGCTGTCTGCATCTTTTGCGGCCCTATTGAAGTGAATGGGTCCGCACCCGAGCCGCAAAAACTGCGGCTCGGATACCGACCAGAACTATGGTCGTGTGCATGAGGCCTAAATAAGTATCATATATAGAGGTGTAACTGGAAGTTATTTGAAAATATCTAACATATTGCTCTTAAAAACGATGTCACCATTCTAGAGAGATCTGTTGAGCAGGTTTGGTGAGTAAGGACGTGATGTCAATGTTAAATACTTGTATGTCCTAAAATAAAACAAAGATACAACATAGTTTCCTGCTGTTTATAATATAGCATTTGCATTTCGCAACAAGTACTTTCTACAGTGCAATTATCACTGGCAACCAGTAGAGGTCACTGGTTCCCACTATGGCAGACATAGCAGCATGTTAAAAGGGTTTTTCCAGCCTTCAATATTGATTGCATATCCTCAGGATAGGTCATCAATATCAGATCAGCGGGGGTCCCACACCCAGAAACCCCACCAATCAGCTGTTTCCTTGTGCAATGGACAGAGCCGATAACTGCAGCACTGCTCTCACATACCTCCCAACTTTTTCAAAAGCAGAAAGAGGGACAATATAGGCATAGTGCACCATGGTAAATTTTTTCATACTAGGCCTCGCCTCTCACTCCGTCCAAAACATATCTATACAGACCCAATCCCACCAAGTCCTCTTAATGTCCCCACATAGTAATTATTCCCCCTTTTTGTCACCACACAGTAGTAATGCCCACATTGTGCCCCTCACAGTAGCAAACCCACATTGTGCCCTTCAGAGTAGCAATACCCACATTGTGCCGCCTCACAGTAGAAATACCCACATTGTGCCTCTCACAGTAGCAATACCCACATTGTGCCCCCTCACAGTAGAAATACCACATTGTGCCCCTCACAATAGCAATACCAACATTGGGCCCCCTTCACAGTAGTAATGCCCCCATCACCACTCCTCCTACACAGCCCAAGAGACTGCATCCTGCTGGGGAGTGCTGGCAGCTGAGCTGAATGGATGCAGAGACAGCTGAGAGTGGGACATACAGTATCCCTGTGGGATAGCCAGAAATCCTGGACTGTCCCGTCGGATCTGGGACGGTTGGGAGGCATGCTATCATTCACTTTAGTGGAAGTAGCTCTGCAATTACCAGCTCTGTCCACTAAACAATGGATGAAGATATGTACTTACATAGTGCAGAAATTGTGCAGAATGTGGTGCAGGTGAAAACTAGAAATTGTGCAGGTGAAACTAGAAAAATTAGAATATCGTGCAAAAGTCCATTTATTTCAGTAATGCAACTTAAAAGGAATTGCATTAATGCAGCTTAAAATTTGAATTTTGTGAAAAGATTCAATATTCTAGGATTAAAGTGTCACACTCTAGTCAGCTTATTAATCCATACCCCCTGAGCAAAGGGTACCTCAAAATTGTGACTTTGGGGTTTCATAAGCTGTAAACCATAATCATCCAAATTATACCAAATAAGGCCTCATGCACACGACAGTATTTTTTCACGGTCCGCAAAACGGGGTTCCGTTGGTCCGTGATCCGTGACCGTTTTTTTTCCGTGGGTCTTCCTTGATTTTTGGAGGATCCACGGACATGAAAAAAGCCAAACGGATCCGTCCTGACTTACAATGCAAGTCAATGTGGACGGATCCGTTTGACGTTGACACAATATGGTGCAATTGCAAACGGATCCGTCCCCCATTGACTTTCAATGTAAAGTCAGGAGTTAATATACCATAGGATCGGAGTTTTCTCCAATCCGATGGTATATTTTAACTTGAAGCGTCCCCATCACCATGGGAACGCCTCTATGTTAGAATATACCATCGGATTTGAGTTATATCGTGAAACTCATATCCGACAGTATATTCTAACACAGAGGCGTTCCCATAGTGATGGGGACGCTTCAAGTTAGAATATCCTATGAACTGTGTACATGACTGCCCCCTGCTGGCAGCACCCGATCTCTTACAGGGGGCTGTGATCCGCACAATTAACCCCTCAGGTGCCGCACCTAAAAGGTTAATTGTGCGTATCATAGCCCCCTGTAAGAGATCAGGTGCTGCCAGGCAGGAGGGGGCAGACCCCCCCTCCCTCCCCTGTATTACATTCATTGGTGGCCAATGCGGCCTCACATCCCCCCCCCCCCCACTAGTTAAAACCACGTTCCAAATTCCTCATCATTGGTGGCCAGTGCGGCCTCACATCTCCCCCCCTCCCCTTAGTTAAAATCACGTTCCCCCATCATTGGTGGCAGTGGAGAGTTCCGATTGGAGTCCCAGTTTAATCGCTGGGGCTCCGATCGGTAACCATGGCAACCAGGACGCTACTGCAGTCCTGGTTGCCATGGTTACTTAGCAATTTTTAGAAGCATTATACTTACCTGCGAGCTGCGATGTCTGTGACCGGCCGGGCGCTCCTTTTACTGGTAAGTGAAAGGTCTGTGCGGCGCATTGCTTATAGCACAGACCTGTCACTTACCAGTAGGAGGAGCGCCCGGCCGGTCACAGACAGCGCAGGTAAGTATAATGCTTCTAAAATTGCTAAGTAACCATGGCAGCCAGGACTGCAGTAGCGTCCTGGTTGCCATGGTTACCGATCGGAGCACCAGCGATTAAACTGGGACTCCGATCGGAACTCTCCACTGCCACCAATGATGGGGGAACGTGATTTTAACTAGGGGGGGAGGGAGGGGAGATGTGAGGCCGCACTGGCCACCAATGATGGGGGATTCGGAACGTGATTTTAACTGGGGGGGGGAGATGTGAGGCCGCACTGGCCACCAATGATGGGGGATTCGGAACGTGATTTTAACTGCGGGGGGGGGGAGAGGGGAGGCCGCACTGGCCACCAATGATGGGGGATTCGAAACGTGATTTTAACTGCGGGGGGGGGAGAGGGGAGGCTGCACTGGCCACCAATGAATATAATATTGGGGAGGGAGGGGGTCTGCCCCCTCCTGCCTGGCAGCACCTGATCTCTTACAGGGGGCTATGATACGCACAATTAACCCTTTAGGTGCGGCACCTGAGGGGTTAATTGTGCGGATCACAGCCCCCTGTGAAAGATCGGGTGCTGCCAGGCAGCAGGGGGCAGTCATGTACACAGTTCTCAGTATATTCTAACTTGAAGCGTCCCCATCACCATGGGAACGCCTCTGTGTTAGAATATACTGTCGGATATGAGTTTTCACAAAGTGAAAACTCATATCTGAAAATGCTTTTATGCAGACGGATCTGCGATCCGTCTGTGTGAAAGTTGCCAACGGCCACGGATCACGGACGCGGATGCCAATCTTGTGTGCATCCGTGTTTTTTCACAGACCCATTGACTTGAATGGGTCCGTGAACCGTTGTCCGTCAAAAAAATAGGACAGGTCATATTTTTTTGACGGACAGGAAACACGGATCACGGCCGCGGATGAACAACGGTGCATTTTCCGAGTTTTCAACGGACCCATTGAAAGTCAATGGGTCTGCAGAAAATCACGGAAAATGGAACAACGGCCACGGATGCACACAACGGTCGTGTACATGAGGCCTAAAGGCTTGAAATATCTCACTTTGCATGTAATGAGTCTATCTCATATATTAGCTTCACCTTTTAAGGTGCATTACTGAAATAAATGAACTTTGCATGATATTCTAATTTTTCGAGTTTCACCTGTATATATATATTATGATTTTCCAGTTTCCTTAAAGGTAACCTGTTACCATGAAAATGCAAGCAGTCCAATATATTGTTTTATGAGGGAAGGCTGTCAATCACTGATAGGACCGACTCCTGGACTTCAAAGCCCAGAATGAGCAGGAATTGAAATAAATGAAATATAAGTTTTACTAAATCTTTTCCCATGTAACTATATATCAGTCTGCTCAGCTCCTCCGGATCATATCACAATACATTCAGCATGACAGGTTCCCCTTCAGCAAAAAGGAAACAGTTTAGATGAGGGTTGATTAATCCATCACATTATGCTGTTTACCTGCTCGCTGCAGCAATCGCAGTAGAGAGCAGTGTAATTACAAGTATGGCGTCCCCATTCACTTCTATGGGACGGATCTGTCTGTTCAAGTGAATACTACAGAGCTGTCACATACATATACACTGCATACAGGACTGGCTGCAGGTTCGTGTGGGCCCTTGGGCAATAAAGTCTCAGGGGGCCCCTTGTGGCATTTTGCACGGCGCTTACAGCAATGAAACTGCATGTATTATAGATGAAATACTGTACACAGAGCGGATGTATGTCAATCAGTCCTTTATGTGCCTACTTTGTTTACTCTAGATAACTTCTGCCTGATCGCACGTCCCCATGACGTCCACGATCCATTTGGATATCTTCCCTATCAATTTTTGATGTTCTTTTATGCGCCTAACATGGTGACCACCGGTAATGGGGCCGGAGAGAAAGCCTGATAAACGGCTATGGCTACTACTTCTAAGCAAGGAAGCATGAGTTGCGGGGCTGCAGGTGAGCTGACCCTGTAAAAGATTTGAGTTGCGGGCCTGCAGGTGAGCTGACCCTGTAAAAGATTTTAGTTGCGGGTCTGCTGGTGAGCTGACCCTGTAAAACATTATATGCGAGTGACTGCGTGTGAGCTGACTCTGTAAAACATTATATGCGAGGGCCTGCATGCGAGCTGAACCTGTAAAAGATTTGAGTTGCGGGCCTGCATGTGAGCTGACCCAGTAAAAGATTTGAGTTGCGGGCCTGTAGCTGAGCTGACCCTGTAAAAGATTTGAGTTGCGGGCCTGAAGGTTAGCTGACCCTGTAAAAGATTTTAGGTGCGGGCCTGTAGCTGAGCTGACCCTGTAAAAGATTTGAGTTGCGGGCCTGAAGGTTAGCTGACCCTGTAAAAGATTTTAGGTGCGGGCCTGCTGGTGAGCTGACCCTGTAAAATATTATAAGCGAGTGCCTGCGTGTGAGCTGACCCTCTAAAATATTCTATGCGAGGGCCTGCATGTGAGCTGAACCTGTAAAAGATTTGAGTTGCGGGCCTGCAGGTGAGCTGACCCTGTAAAAGATTTTAGGTGCGGGCCTGCTGGTGAGCTGACCCTGTAAAACATTATATGCGAGTCCCTGGTGTGAGCTGACCATCTAAAAAATTCTATGCGAGGGCCTGCATGTGAGCTGACCCAGTAAAAGATTTTAGGTGCGGGCATGCTGGTGAGCTGAGATGGAACCGACAAACCCAACTTGATTTTGATGGCTGCATTAATCTGCAGGTTACCATCATACAGCTCTACAGATTTGTTTCCATCTGCATCTTTCTCAACAATCTGTGGCCTTAGTGTTTTATCCAGACTCAGTCATTGTGCCACTATGTGGCCTCCTCATGCTGCCATCTCCACAGTATGTCACCTTGCCACTTATTTTTATCACCATGCTGCTGCTGATGCTGCTTAAAAGGCCTTAAACTGATCACCAGGCCCACAATCTAATTAAGGTTTTACGCTCAAAACCAAAGTAAAAAAATCGATTTTATAGGAAAAATTGATTGAAAACATTCTTTCCTGTATATTTACTTGTATATAAAGTGCAAGTGCTGCCAAAAATTACAAGGAAGAGGCACTCCGATACAACCTGTATATCACATAAAGGAGGGCCTCATTCACATTGAGTTGCGGGCCTGCAGGTGAGCTGACCCTGTAAAAGATTTGAGTTGTGGGCCTGCAGGTGAGCTGACCCTGTAAAAGATTTGATTTGCGGACCTGCAGGTGAGCTGACCCTGTAAAAGATTTGAGGTTTGGGCCTGCAGGTGAGCGGACCCTGTAAAAGATTTTAGGTTTGGGCTTGCAGGTGAGCTGACCCTATAAAAGATTTGAGTTGTGGGCCTGCAGGTGAGTGGACCCTGTAAAAAATTATATGTGAGGGCCTGCTGGTGAGCTGACCCTGTTAAAAATTTTATGTGATGGCCTGCTGGTGAGTGGACCCTCTAAAAAATTATATGTGAGGGCCTGCTGGTGAGCGAACCTGGTAAAAGATTTGAGTTGCGGGCCTGCAGGTGAGCAGACCCTCTAAAAAAATATATGTGAGGGCCTGCTGGTGATCGGACCCTGTAAAAAATTAGATGTGAGGGCCTGCTGGTGAGCAGACCCTCTAAATAATTATATGTGAGGGCCTGCTGGTGAGTGGACCCTCTAAAAAATTATATTTGAGGGCCTGCTGGTGAGCAGACCCTCTAAAAAATTATATGTAAGGGCCTGCTGGTGAGTGGACTCTCTAAAAAATTATATGTGAGGGCCTGCTGGTAAGTGGACCCTCTAAAAAATTATATTCAAAGGCCATATATGCGAGGGCATTATATGTGACGAATAAGCAATGCATGTTGATTTGATGGAAGAGGAGGAGAATGAGAAAAGGAAGATTCAACCATATACCCTTGTTTGTGGTGGAAGGGGTGCATGGGAATACAGTCTATTAACTACATTAAAACCAACACATGTAAAGTGCCTTTATGTTCATCAGCTTTCCTCTGGTGGAGTCGGGAAGTCATGGTCAATCCAGGCCTTGTTCATTTTTATATGAGTCAACCTGTCAGCATTTTCAGTTGATAGGCGGATAAGCTTATCTGTTATAATGCCACCAGCAGCACTAAATACACTCTCAGACAAAACGCTGGCGGTAAGGCAGGCCAGCACCTCCAAAGCGTAGAGCGCCATTTCGTGCCACATGTCCAGCTTGGACACCCAGTAGTTGTAAGGCACTGAGGGATCATTGAGGACGCTGACACAGCCTGCTATGTACTCCTTCACCATCTTCCAAAACTTTTCTTTCCTTGTGGCAGTAGGCCGCACATCAGGATGAGGGTGCTGGCGGGGTGTCATGAAACTGTCCCAGGCTTTAGAGAGTGTTGCCCTGCCTCTGTTGGAACTGCTGTGTGTTCCCCTTGTCTCCCCTTCTTGGTTGGCCAAGGAAGTACGGACTCTGCCGCCAGCGTTGTCAGATGGAAAATTTTGGTGCAATTTTTCAACAAGGATCTTCTGGTATTGCACCATTTTGGTCGTCCTCTCCACCAGAGGAATGAGAGATGAGAAGTTCTCTTTGTAGCGGGGGTTAAGAAGGATGAACAACCAGTAATCCGTGTTGTTTAAAATGCGCATAACGCGCGGGTTGCAGGAAAGGCAGCCTAACATGAAGTCAGCCATGTGTGCCAGAATACCAACAGGCGAGACTTCGCTGTCGTCATCAGGAGGATCACTCCCAATCTCCTGCTCCTCCTCTTCAGCCTCCAATTCGCTCTGAGTAGACAAACTGAGGGTGGTCTGGCTATCTTCAATCTGTGTAATGTCTTCCCCCATTTCCACCTCTTCCATATGCAAAGCGTAGTCCTTAATTGTGAGCGAGCGTTTGCGTAGACACAGAAGTAGGATGGTGACGCTGATAATAGCGTTATCGCTGCTCACCATCTGTGTTGATTCCTCAAAGTTGCGTAAAACCTCACAGAGGTCAGACATCCATGCCCACTCCTCGCTTATGAATAGCGGAAGTTGACTGGAAAGGCAACGACCATGTTGCAGCTGGTATTCCACAACTGCCCTCTGCTGTTAACAAACCCTGGCCAACATGTGGAACGTGAAGTTCCAGCACGCACTCACGTCGCACAACAGCCGGTGAGCTGGCAATTTCAAGCGCTGCTGCAGCGTTGACAGACTGGCTGAAGCTGTCGGTGACTTGCGGAAATGTGCACACTCGCAGCGCACCTTCACCAGTAGCTCAGGCAAATTGGGGTATATTTTTCTAAACCGCTGAACCACAAGGTTGAATACGTGATCCACCAAGTTACGGCCATTATCAGACACAACCATGCCTGGTTCTAGGTTGAGTGGCGAGAGCCACAACTCAGTCTGGTCTCTTATCCCCTGCCACAGATCTGCGGCGGTGTGCTGTTTGTCACCTAGGCAGATCATCTTCAGCACGGCCTGTTGTCGCTTCCCCACTGCAGTGCTACACTGCTTCCAGCTACTGACTGATGGCTGACTGGTGCTGTAAGAGGATAATTCTGAGGTAGAAGTGGAGGAGGAGGCGGAGGAGGAGAAGTGGGGGTTGAAGCCACTAACCTAGGTGGTGGCGGAAACCCTGAAGGAATTTGGGCCCGCAATCCTTGGCGTTGGTAGCACCTGTGCCATCCCAGGGTACTAGTTGCTCCCGGCCTTCACAACATTCAGCCAGTGTGCTGTCAGGGAATTGTAGTGTCCCTGGCTAAAAGCACTTGTCATGTGTCCGTGGTTAAATGGACCTTCCCAGTAACTGCGTTGGTCAGGGCACGTGTGATGTTAAAGGACACATGTTGGTGTAAGGCTGGCACAGCACACCTTGAAAAATAGTGGCGGCTGGGGACTGCGTAATCAGGGACGGAAGTCCTCAGTGTCCACAAGCCTAAAAAGCAACATTTCCAGGGCCAGTAATTTGGAAAGCTGCACATTTAGTGCTAAGGCCTGTGGGTAGGGGGCTGGGTATTTGCGCTTGCGTTCAAATGCCTGGGGTAATGACATTTGGATGCTGCACTGGGACAGGGAAGTGGATGTGGTCGCTGATGGTGCTTGCGAAGGTGCAGGGCGGGAGGCATCCGGGCCTGCGTCTTGGACAGGGTATTGGCCAGCACATAACACAGAGGAAGAGGAGGCAGTGGTGTGACCCGCAGACACAGATTGTGAACCCAGGCGTTCTGCCCACCTATTAGGGTGCTTTGAAGACATGTGGCGGATCATGCTGGTGGTGGTGGTGAGGTTGCTAGTGTGTTCACACCCCGGCTCATTTTGGTGTGGCACAGGTTGCAAACTACTATTCTTTTGTTGTCTGCAATTTCCTCAAAAAAGTGCCATAGTGCCGAACACCTACCCCTTGGCAAGGGAGATTTACGCAAGGGGGTGCTCTGTGGAACAGTTGTAGGCTTGTTCGGTGGTGCCTGACTTCTACCTTTTGCCACCCCACTGCCTCTTCCAGCCTGTTGCAATGCTGCAGATCCCTCCCCCTCTGTACTGCTCTCCTCGCTCGGCTTGTTGCCACCTTCCCAGGTTGGGTCAGTGACCTCGTTGTCCAGCACCTCCTCTTACACTTCCTCACTGCGATTATCCTCCTGATTTGTTGACCTAACCACAGCCTCAGTGATTGACAACTGTGTGTCATCCTCTTCCTCAACCTCTTGAGACAGTAATTGCGGTTGACTCATTGGCAACTGTGTCTCATCATCATCCACCTCATTAAACACTACATGCCGTTCCCCAGCGTCATGTTCTTGTGACTCAAGAGGTTAGGAATCGGGGCACAAGATCTCAGGTCCCTCTTCAAGCGTGCTTGGCGAGAGGGCCAAATCAATTAATGGCGATGCAAAGAGGTCCTCGGAATATCCGAGTGTGGGATCACTTGTTTGGCCAGTCTGTAAATGGTGGGAGGAAGGAGGATAAGGGTGAGGATTGTGCGGACCAGACTCCTGGCTACTGAGACTGGACTTGGTGGAAGACAGGGTGATGCTTAACCAACTGGAAGCACTATATGCTGCAATCCAACCGACCACCTGCTCGCACTGGGCTGACTTCAAGAGTGGTCATGAAGCTAGGTATCTTGGATGATTGTTTTTCTTGTGCTCTGGCAGCAGACACAGTTTTACCATGCCCAGGGCCACGGCCTCTGCGTGCACCATCAGCATCATAGCCACATCCCCGTCCCTTAATGCTCACCTTCTTCATATTAAATGTTATATGTTATAAGGGACCGTTTATAGGAAAAATGTGGATAAATGATGGAAAAAATATAATTGTTTTCGCTAATATTAAATATTGAGTTTTGTTTGGCTGTTAACCCTTGCTTTGTTACTGGAAAAAATGGATTAAAATGTGAAATCTGCCAAAAAAGTAAAATTCTAAAAATTCATCTCCATTTTCCTTTGATTCTTGTGGAACACCTAAAGGGTTAACAAACTTTGTAAAATCATTTTTTAATACCTTAAGGGGTGTAGTTTCTAAACTGGGGTAATTTTTGGGTGGTTTCTATTATGTAAGCCTCACAACGTGGGCTTTGGAAATTTTCTGAAAAATTTCAAGATTTGCTTCTAAACTTCTAAGCCTTCTAACGTCCCCAAAAAATAAAATGGCATTCACAAAATGATCCAAACATTAAGTAGAAATATGGGGAATGTGAAGTAATAACTATTTTTGGAGGTATTAGTGTCTATTCTAAAAGTAGACAAATAGAAATTTTTGGTAAGCTTGGTATTTTTTTATGAATAAAAATAAAATTATTTGACTCAATTTTACCACTGTCATGAAATACAATATGTGACGAGAAAACAATCTCAGAATGGCCTGGATAAGTAAAAGCATTTTAAAGTTATTACTAGTGTTGAGCGCGAATATTCGAAAAGCAAATTTTAATCTCGAATATAGCAACTTCGAGAATTCACGAATATTTAGAATATAGTGCTATATATTAGTTTTTCGAATATTCGTAATTTTCTCCATCTGAACACAAGATTCCTCCCTGCTTCTTGCTTGTGGGCCAATGAGTCATTGGCCCACAAGCAACTTAAAGGGGTTGTCCGGGATTGGGGACATTGCTCTAATAGTACAAGTGTGGCATACACATTACATACAAGCAGGTAGTACCTTTGTCACAGATTTCTGCAGCCCTGTTTTCATCTTTGAAATTCATGGCCGGAAGTTACTGTTTTCTTCTCCTCAGTGACGTACCGGGTCCCTTGCAGGCAAGCAATGCTTCCTCCTCCGCTGCTCAGGGAGCCCGGTGACGTCACTGGCAGCAAATGAATCGAGGTGAATATTGATGAGGGGCGGAGTTACAGCGGCTGGCCGACATCCTGCTAAGCCCCGCCCCTTAACAACCAGCTCAGCCCTGCCCCTTGACAACCCACTCAGCCCCGCCCATCCAGTCCGATGAGCTTCAGAATGAATTGAGGTGAATATTGATAAGGGGCGGAGTTACAGCGGCTGGCCGACATCCCGCTAAGCCTTGCCCCTTAACCCGTTAAGCCCCGCCCCTCCAGTCCGGTGAGCTTCTGAATGAATTGAGGTGAATATTGATGAGGGGGTGGAGTTACAGCGGAGCAGAGAGACAGCTGTAACCACCTGATGCTGCGCTGTCCCAGGACCCACAGGGCAGTGCAGCCGGAAGTCAGGTAAAGATAAACAGATATATAAACAATGAGTGGGGGACCGTTGGAGCCACATAGAAGTGGCAAAAATAGCTGAAAATGTATGGAGGCCTTTGCTTAGATGTACATTGTGAGTAAATGTGTTTTTTTTTTTTTTATTTGGTCCCGGACAACCCCTTTAAGCAGGGAGGAATCATGACTTCAGATGGAAAAAAAATGACGAATATTCTGAAAAAAACAAATATGTAGCACTATATTGAATATAGTGCTATATATTTGTTTTTAAGAATATTCGTAATTTTTTTCCATCTGAAGTCATGATCCCTCCCTGCTTAAATTGCTTTTGGGCCAATGAGTCATTGGCCCACAAGCAAGAAGGAGGGAGGAATCGTGTGTTCAGATGGAAAAAATGACCAATATTCTAAAAATGAATATATAGCACTATATTCTATAGTGCTATATATTCGTTTTTGACCAACGCCTGTATTGATAGCGTAATATTCGCATATTACGCGATCATTACCTTGCCGATTGTTGAGTAAAAAAAAAAGAATGTAGAATATAAGGGATATTCGAATTTGTGAATATTCGACAAATATTCTACAAAATATTCACAAAATATCATGAATTTGAATATTGCCCCTGCCGCTCATCACTAGTTATTACCACATAAAGTGACACATGTCAGATTTGCTAAAAATGGCCTGGTCCTGAAGGTAAAAACTAGCTTGGTTAATGGAAGTCACACACAACATGCCACTCATCTACAACTTGCCTGAGACTTGGCAAATCACAGTTATAAAATAGTCACAGCAAGTTGCAGACTTATTTTTGTGTCATGCGTCTTTTCCAAGTCTTACTTCGCCCTGTAGCGTTGCCCTAAAAAAGGTCAACAAACTAACCTTTCCGTGAACCCCTGCTTTTTGTAATGATTTATTTTCCATGGGGATGATGTAGTGTACGGGGACTGTAATGCCCGTCACTACAGAAGGGTCACTTGTGTGCTGTCGTCCCCCTTATCTATTGGTATTTGGTATAAGTCATCTTTATAAAATGTAATGTAATGTAATGCTATGTATTTCCCTGTTACTGTGAAATGTGCATGTACAGGCCTGCTAGGGGTGTCATTCCAGCTCTTAGTCAGTAGAGGGAGCAAGGGAGCCCTAGTTTATATAAGGCCCAGTCAGAGAAGGAAAAGTCAGTTTAAAGTCTGTAGTCTAGTCTAACCAGAGTGAGAACCAAGTTGGGGATTAGACTATGTCAGAGTCAAGTCCAGGCCTGAAGCCTGTAGACCAGGAGAGGGTATTGCGGTCCCTGTAACCGGGTTCCAGATCCAAGGAGAAGGTTCCCCTCCTGAGTTCATATATGCAGAAGCAGGAACACCACAGTTAACCAGCCTGAGGAAACTGAGAGAGACAGAGGCAAGCTCAGAAAAGCAAGAGGTACTAAAGACAACAGAGGAGGTACTTGATAAAGATAGACCCAAGGATATACGCCAGAGTCAGGGCATTGGGCCTTGGAGAAGAGTTTCTATGTTCCAGGATCAGTCAGGAATAGAGTGCAAGCCGCCTGTACTACAAATCCTGTGTTTAACACTCTGAAGTCACCTTGCTATATATTGCCTGCATCAACTGTATTGAAAATCAACTGTCTTCAAAGGAACTGCGCTTCCATCGATGTCCCTGTATGATGACTACTAAAGTTTGAGTTCTGTTTTAACATCACGTGGTTCCTCAGTTATTCCTGCTATCAGCAAACGGCGTGCCACCGTTTAATTGGCACTGGCGTCACGAACATTTCTCAACATCACCTGCCCTTGCAGAGAGTCAGCCGTCTCAGGTTAGTGTCTATTGCACTACAACACCCAGGAACATTTCTAAACCTAACTTGAGTACGCTGCACCTCTCTTTTGGCGTCACGAACAGGATACGCACGCTTTATAGTGCAAGAAGCGTGAACTTTGTGCCTTATACAGTTGCCCTGTGACCAAAGTGACAAATTGCCTGTTTTATTAAAGTGGACTTTGTGGACTGAAAAACATACTAAAAGTGTTCCTAAAATCTCCAAAACGCACTGTGCAGTGTTGCGCTATCAGGAGGAAGGAAATCGCCGCATTGGAGTGTGGTTTTGTGGACTTTTTATCATCCTGCTTGCTGTCAGTGAATATACAGCGGTTTTTGCTAAAGATGGCCGCTGAGCTTGCTGAATTTACTGCTGCGTCATCTTCATCCCGAAAAAGCGGGAAAAATTGTCGCCCTTTTGATGAAAAAGCGGGAAAGGGTTCAAGGTCAGGCGCCACTGCCTGCCTGGACATTTGCATGTCTGCCAGCATGGACTCCGCCTTCCATATACTGGAATACCTGGGGGGCGGCCTCCCAGTGCAATGGGAGGATCTGGCTGAACTTATTGGCGCCACCCTGTCGCTCTCCAGAGAAGGATCGAGCATGTTGGAGAGTGAGCACTGCTTTGCTGCCACGTCCGCGCCTGAAATACCGAACATGGATATTGGTGTAGAGCCAGAAGAGGCTCCACCGGCCTACTCTCCGGGACCGGAGAAACCCGCCTGCCTGCCACGGGGGAAAGAACCAGAGCATCATTATGGCTCTTGGAGAGACTTCTTTCAGCCCTCTTTCAAGTGGTCTTCATTAATGGCAGAGATCCGGGAGGCCGCTATAAAGCGGAATACAAAGACTAAAATATATTATGAGGAATTGACCAAGACTATTCATGAACGACACACCAACACCCAACCCCGCCTGGAAAGGAGAAAGGGGCTGGTGGTGTCCTTTGACAAAACCCGTGGCTACGGGTTCATACAAGATTACCTAACTGGCAGAGACTTATACGTCAACAGGAGATCTGTCAAGCGAGACTACCTCCCTTCGTATCAACATAGCCTCCGCGAGGGAGAGGAAGTGGAGTTCACCCCTGCCGAGAGCCTGAGAGGCCCATATGCAACTGCCGTGACCCGTCCCAAGCGAGAACCTGAGGACTGGGAGGCAGAAGAAGACTACTCTGGCTGCGAGCGGGAACCTGAACGCTCTCCAGAACCGGCCCATCACGCCTTCCAGGAGCGGAGCTCCTTCATTGGGCCTAATGTCTTCTGGCAGCCAACCGTGTTGGAAAAATGGGTGAGCCCCTATCCTTCCCCCGAGCTGCCTCGCCGGGAGAAAACCATCCAGGACATGGAGAACTTAAAAGGACTTAGCGTTACCTTAGAGAATATCCGGAAGGGTAGGAGACCCGATGCACCACCGGAACCTGCAGAGGCCGCGTCCGAGGTATCGTTGACTGTACCTGCGCCGGCGGCGCCAGCAGATGACAGCGACTCCGACACAGAAAGCATCGGTGACCAGATTGTCCGGCTGGAGGAAAAGTTGCGGGAGCTGCGCAAGATCGCGACCGCCAGGATCCGGACGCCGCCGAAGAAGGACGAGGTAAGGGTGCCTGTCACCACCCGTAACCCACCGTCTGCTAATGTTGCTCCGTCAAGGCCCCAGGGAAGACCCATTCTTCCTGTGAATTGCTGCACAGAGCCCACCGGACCGCTTGCGGCGGCGGTACCCAATGCAGCACAACCCACAATCATTATGCCGGGACCGGTACGGTCCACAAGAGTGTTTACCCCTAGGCCTATGGGGCCAATACCTATCAGGGGTCCCTTCACTTTGCAGCTGCCCCCTGACACTGTGATGTGGGCGCATCCTCCTGTAGAGGACTACTACAGGCCATATTTGCCAGCAGGGCCGGGTGATTATGACATGCCTCTGTAAATCAGCCTGCTAGGCCTTTGATTTATGTTTCCAAAGAATTATGTTGAGAACTTAACCCTTCCAGGACAGGAGTCCTATGTTTCCTGGTCGTTTGTTGCTGCTGCCAGTTTATCCACGGCTCAGTGGTAGGTGTTAACCACTGAAGTATTAAAGTCAACGAAGCCAAGTTTGTTTCCAGGACCTCCTGCCTGCTTTTGCTACCCCACGCCAAGTTGTGCCTGTTCCTTTGTTGCACCTTTTACCCTTAACCCCCTTTTCAGGTTGATCAGGGGTATTACAGCACTTGTTTTATATTGTGCAACTTGATACTAAGGAACCGTGCCCGGAGATAGACTCAAAAGAACCTGAGCCTCTGAGATTTTTGCTCTTTTAAAAGAAATGTGCCCAGAGATGGACTCCACCGCATGAGAGCCTCTGTGATTTATAGGAAAGTAACCTGGGTACGGACTCATATTTGTTCTCTGAGCCTCCAAGAACTTTTATACTGTTTTACCGTTTCTTGCTGTTCTATTAAGGACAATTTGCACATATGGACTATCCTGGTAATAATGTTACGCTGTGCCAGGTCAGCGCCCCAGTTCCATTCACTATCCTGAGAGAAGAGAACGACGCCCCTTGTCACCACCCTTCACCTTTATCAATTGGACCTGCTAGGAATGTAAATGCAGATGAACTACATATATGTATGCCTGCATGTGTCTTTTCTGTTTCAGGTAGAGATTCCAGTTGGGCGAGCCCTGATGGAGTACGAGGTCGTACTCAGCTTAAAGCAGTGGGGTATGTAGTGTACGGGGACTGTAATGCCCGTCACTACAGAAGGGTCACTTGTGTGCTGTCGTCCCCCTTATCTATGGGGAAGTTGGTATAAGTCATCTTTATAAAATGTAATGTAATGTAATGCTATGTATTTCCCTGTTACTGTGAAATGTGCATGTACAGGCCTGCTAGGGGTGTCATTCCAGCTCTTAGTCAGTAGAGGGAGCTAGGGAGCCCTAGTTTATATAAGGCCCAGTCAGGGAAGGAAAAGTCAGTCTAAAGTCTGTAGTCTAGTCTAACCAGAGTGAGAACCAAGTTGGGGATTAGAGTCAGAGTCAAGTCCAGGCCTGAAGCCTGTAGACCAGGAGAGGGTATTGCGGTCCCTGTAACCGGGTTCCAGATCCAAGGAGAAGGTTCCCCTCCTGAGTTCATATATGCAGAAGCAGGAACACCACAGTTAACCAGCCTGAGGAAACTGAGAGAGACAGAGGCAAGCTCAGAAAAGCAAGAGGTACTAAAGACAACAGAGGAGGTACTTGATAAAGATAGACCCAAGGATATACGCCAGAGTCAGGGCATTGGGCCTTGGAGAAGAGTTTCTATGTTCCAGGATCAGTCAGGAATAGAGTGCAAGCCGCCTGTACTACAAATCCTGTGTTTAACACTCTGAAGTCACCTTGCTATATATTGCCTGCATCAACTGTATTGAAAATCAACTGTCTTCAAAGGAACTGCGCTTCCATCGATGTCCCTGTATGATGACTACTAAAGTTTGAGTTCTGTTTTAACATCACGTGGTTCCTCAGTTATTCCTGCTATCAGCAAACGGCGTGCCACCGTTTAATTGGCACTGGCGTCACGAACATTTCTCATCATCACCTGCCCTTGCAGAGAGTCAGCCGTCTCAGGTTAGTGTCTATTGCACTACAACACCCAGGAACATTTCTAAACCTAACTTGAGTACGCTGCAATGACATTTTACCTGACTGGAGGCCGATCTGATCTGCCACCAAGATGGTAAACAGCAGAAAATCTAAATGTGGCTCTGAAATGGTGAAGTATTTATACGCGAGTAGATTGAAACGATTTTGTTTTAATTTCGCAGCATTTTGAATCCATTCATTTTCTCATCAGCATTTGGACCTTGTAGACCCTATCAACAAACATTTCTATTGTGCTTTTCTTACCCAAGGGACTGAGAACAGCTTGGAAAATCTTGTTTTTTTCAGAGCAGGTGGTTGCTCATTTCCCAATTTCTACTAAAATCCATATTTACAGGAATTCAACTAACCCCTAGGGGCTCATGCACACGACCATATGTATTTTGCGGCCCTAATAGAACAAGCCTATCCATGTCCATAATTCGGACAATAATAGGACATGTTCTATTTTTTTGCAGAACGGACATAAGGAAACGGAATGCACACGGAGTAACTTCAGTTTTTTTTTGAGGATCCATTGAAAAGAATGGTGCCGCATACGGTCCACAAAAAAAACAGACACAGAAAGAAAATACGTTGGTGTGGATGAGCCCTAAGGGTACGGTAACACATTCAGGTTTCTTGATGCTGTTTTTGAAGCATAAAACAGGAGTGATTTAATAAAAAAGAGTAGTTGTAGCTCTCCTTTAGGGCTGTTGTAGCTCTCCTTTAGGCCTGTTGTAGCTCTCCTTTAGGGCTGTTGTAGCTCTCCTTTAGGCCTGTTGTAGCTCTCCTTTAGGGCTGTTGTAGCTCTACTTTAGGCCTGTTGTAGCTCTCCTTTAGGCCTGTTGTAGCTCTCCTTTAGGCCTGTTGTAGCTCTCCTTTAGGGCTGTTGTACCTCTCCTTTAGGGCTGTTGTAGCCCTCCTTTAGGCCTGTTGTAGCTCTCTTTTAGGGCTCATACACACGAATGTATTTTTTCCCCCTTTTTGTTACAGGTCCGTATGCGGAACCGTTCACTCCAATGGGGCTTGGAAAAAATATGTCCGTATGTCCACATGTCCGTTCCGCAAAAAAATAGACCGTGTCATATTCTTGTCCATTTTGTGGGCAAGGACAGGTGTTGTTACGATGGATCCGCCCAAAAAATTTAAATATGCAACACGGATGTCGGGGGGAAGTCATCAGTTTTTTTGCAGATCTTTGTTTTGTGGACTGTACAATACATATGGTCATGTGCATGAGCCCTAATACTTTCTCTTCTTTTATGATCCACACATGATTTGGCTTCCAAAACGGCATCAGGAAACCTGAACGTGGGACCTACCCTTAGGAAAAAACCGGAGGAAACCTACAAACTCCATGCAGAAGTTGTCCTTGGCCAGGTTATTGCAACACAGCAATACTAACCACTGAACCACCATCCTGCAGATATGTGTCTCGTACAATAACCTGATATACCTGACTGCACACAGGTAATCCCTACCTGACTAATCATGACTTCCAAAATCAACTGGCTCTGCCAGTGATAATTGTAAGTGTGTCATAGTAAGAGATGCAAGCATTCAATCACTTTGCATTGACATTTGAATAAAATCAGCCATTAGGATGTATAATAAATTGAACTGTTGGAATGCACTTCTACTCCTAGGGCAAAGGCATACGTCCTCAATACAAACATAATCTTATGGAAAGCTGAAGATGGTGCAGAGAATTTTTCATTAGGGCATATTGATTATTAGTGTCTAGAATATAAACCACTTAAAGGGAACCTGTCACCATGCAAGCTAAAGGATGCATATTACAGAGCAGGAGGAACTGAGCAGATTGATATACTGTATAGTTTTGTGGGAATGTTTTGAAGTCAAGGACGCGACTCTATCAGTGCATGACAGCTATCTGTGTATACACAGTCATAGAGGGCAGGCTATGAATCCCTGATAGGACCGACTTCTGGACTTCAAAGCCCAGAATGAGCAGGAATTTAAATGTATAAAATACAAGTTTTACTGAATCTTTTCCTATAAAACTATATATCAATCTGCTCGGCTCCTCCTGCTCTATAACATGCTGCCTGCAGTTCAGGCATCAGCTAGACCAGGCTGGCAGAAGATGCCTGGGATTGAGCTGCTCCTAGGCTATGTGACCGATGAACAGGGGTGTACATAGAAATTATTGGGGCCCCATAGCAAGAATGTAAATTGGGCCTCCATGGCCTGCCCCCTACGACTATCCACCCCTAGCCACTCCCACTACCTGCCCTGGTTACGCTGGAACAGCATACGAGAATCTAGTGTGCGCCTAGCCTTACCTGATGAACCGTGCCCGTTGCCTTTTAAGTAGTGTGGCATCCTTACTCTATGAACTGTGCCATCTGCTGTTTATTATATAGTGTGCCATACCCCCCCTATGAACTGTGCTTGCTGCTGTTTATTATATAGTGTGCCAACCCCCCCCATGAACTGTGCTTCCTGCTGTTTATTATATAGTGTGCCACCCCCCCCCCCCCCCCCATGAACTGTGCCTGCTGCTGTTTTAGCTCCCCCCACGCCCATGCTGACTTACTGCTTGTGCTGCTGTAGCCGCCTGTCCCTGTGACAGAGTACAGTCAGGACTTGGAGCAGATCTTCACAGTGCTGGACTGGGTCTGGACTGGTGACGCTGCTGGATGAGGTCAGGTCCGGACTGGTCAATCAGGTCACATGAAAAGCTACCATATAGTTATTTCTCACAAAAGGTACAATGTTCTTGCACCTGATAGGGACCCCCAACCTCTGGGCCCCATAGCAAGTGTTATGGCAACTATAGATATAGTTACACCCATGTATCCTGGATATGTCACCCATATTCTACTACTGGAAAGCTCCTTCAATTATGGCTTTCCTACTTTCATTGTACATCAATGTTCTACATTTCTTCTGGTAGTCTCCTAGATGTGTATGTGAGGCATATCATATATATTTTTGTTTCAGGGTGTGCATAGTTTTATGGGTTTGATTTGGAATGAGGTCATATTGTGGTTACTGTTTTTTTTTTTTAAATGCTCTATTATATTTGGACATTGTGGAGTTGTCAGAACTGATAGGACGATTGAGGAAATGCACCACACCTGTGTTTGCACGTCTTTCACATTAAATTGTTAAATACTGCACCTGTTCAATCTGCAGTAACTACGATCCCACAGTCTTTGTTGCTTACCCTCTCCTGGTCCAAAGCGCTCTGCAGTTGTCTGGTCCTAGAAGATTGCTCATTTAGACTCCACTTTTCTTGTCATCTTGCTTTCTAGGGCTGATCCATCTTCGAGGCTATTATTTGGCCTCATGCAGGAGGGTGGCGCGGGCTGTACTTTTGGGAAGAGCTACAGGACCTATCGCCAAAGGGGGCCAACAAGTGCTATGTCTGTTACAGATATGGATTCTTAAATAGGATGGATTCTTATTTCCTGTGGAATATAAAATATAACATCAGATATAACAGAAAAAATATCCTCTTAAAACAGGATTGAATCACCTATGGAACACAAAATATTAAAAAAATTCCTTCTAGCTCTTCTACCCTTTTTCTCTCCCCCCTCTCCCTCCCCTCTCTATCCAGGAAAATTATATAATTTTCCACCTATATGATGGAGTTCTCGTAATCTCTTGTGATAAGAAATGGGAGAATAAGTGTAATCTACCTGGTATCCCCAAGGTGTAATATGGAGACAAATATAAGATGATAAAATTGAAAAGAATACATGTGGTGGAAATCACACATTGGTAATCTCCAGGAGTGGGGACATGAAGTGCATGGGTGCATTGATCTGGGAGAACTCTGGAGATCCAGGGACTAAGTAGGGGGACATGCGCAGGAGTAACAACTTACGAGGCTGAATCAGAGTGCAGACGCATGCGCCCGGACTTTGAATTTGTAGAAGATGTGAAGAGTAAGAATAAAATCTCGGAAATTACTAAGTACGGACGCATGCGCATAGGTGCCTTGATCGTGGAATACTTCAGAAGCTCATGAACTAAGTCAGTGGTCATGCGCAGTAGGGATAGACCATGAGGAAACGATATGGAGTGTGGTGCGCATGTGCCCAGACTTAGTGTCTGTACGAAGAATCTATCCTCGGAAGACATGAGCTGAAATCTGAAAAAGGTAGATGGAACAAAGGCATAAGCTGCTACGCAGGCGCATACTCGCTGCAAACATTGGTAAGTCCTTCACCAGACCAAACACAAAAATGGAATCTATTGGTCTAACTATGTGACTATCATGTGATCGCCGGAAATTCATTGGTAAATGGGAAGGGAAAGATCCACCCATACGATATTTAAATACCAACTCACATGGCGATCTTGTTGATAGTAGCTCCATTGCCCCTGAAGACGCCACATCCGTGGTGAAACATGTCGGGGGGAGCTGCAAGTTAGGTTTTAAACAGTGCGCTCGTGCTTAGTGTTCGGCTCCCGGTGCGCTGCAGACACTAGGCAAGCCGATACAAACAGCAACACTCAATCCATTAAGAGGAATAAAGGGATAGAGTTATATATATTCCAGTCACTCTGGTATAGGGCTGATAGAGAGTAGTCATCTCGTCCATACCCTTATTAAACCGAAGCAGGGAAATAGACAAGGAATCAATCCCTCAGGATAGAGTGATAGATATACTAAGGAAAGAGACTGCAAACAAAAGCAGTAATCACTAATAAATGAACACATCTCATTGCTGCAAAGCACAAGAGCACTTTAATTTTAAGACACTTTTTTTCTTTTTTGTCTTCCCGTATATTTTTAGAGAATATGAAATAAACGTTATATTTTAAATTAGACCGTAAACGGGAATCCATTAGCCGCATGGCTATCTGAACCTTAATAATTTAAATCCCGGGTCCAAAGGGTCCCTGAAGGGAAAATGTCTGTTACAGTATACATAAAATTAGGAGTGCAGAAGACCCAATAATAAGTGATACATGCTCCTTGAATTTGATTTGTTATCCGACCTAAACAAATTGTATCATGTGTTTGATAAAGTGTACTATCTGGCATGGGTGCTAGAACCGCATAGTTTGTCGCCACCTACAACTCCACATTATGGAGCTGTAGACACTTTGCATGCCTCTGAATACTGCAGTGTAATTTCCCCAAGAAGCAATGTTTATAAAATTAAAAGCATTTGGAGGTTACAGGATGGGTCCATATATTTCTGTACTTCAAGGACATTGTGGTATCCTGATGAATGGACTAGCTTAACTACAAAATGCCACTGCTAAAGAGGGTTAAAGATGTAGGATGCAGTATTTCTGTTTTATGATCATGTTTTATTGTGGACTATTTCATTGGTTATAGTTCTGAAGGGTGGGTATTTGGAGTTAATATTTCCTCCCTAGATGTGGTTGCTAGGGAAGGAGTGGGGTCAACACCTTGGGCTTGGTCCTTTCCTGTTTAGCAAGTCAATATGTAATGGGGTGTGCTAAGCTGAAGCTAGTAGCTAAAATAGCTCTGTGAATAGCAGGGAGCAGACAGCCAAAGGAAATCCAGAGAAAACAGACCAGGTGTCATCCACTGAGAGGAAGAAGGATAGAACTATATAGAGGGTAGAGCAGCCACTAAAAGAGGGGTTGTGCATGAAACACCAAGTCTGTGGAGGTAACGCTCATCTAATGGACTCCCTAGTGTTGGCTGGGTTTAAAAGTCTAGGCTCCCAGTCATACTTAAGGATTAGATACAGGTCTGTTATAAAGTTGGCACCACTCGGGTGGATTAGGAAGATCTCACAATGCAGGGGCAGACTGGCCATAGATCCTATAGAGAAACTTTCCTGTGGGCTGATGTCCAGGGGGCTGCCTGAGCCTTCCTCATGGCCATCAGCTAGATTTGTTGGTCCCAGAGTTAATTAATGCTGGGAGCGTCAAGTACTTAAGTACAGGCACAACATCCGCAGGTACCCTCCTGACTCCTGAATTTAACTGTATTTCCATCCTGAGGCAGCTGAAGTAGGACAGAATGTGGCAGTAGGCCCTGGCCACCACAGAGGGGAGCTTCTGAGGAGGTATTTTGTGCACTGTGGTATTTGTGCACTGCAGTATTTATGCTGTAATGTGGTATTGCTGGCTCCACCTACTTATGTTGATCCTGCCTACTCGTGTTGTCCATAGTTATGTAAATTTGGACCTGCCTAAAACCTGGGGCAACTTTTAGCTTTTTTTATGGCCACTTTAAGTTCCCAGTGCACCCTTATCACCATGTGTTGGAAAGTGACTCAGGGAGCCCCTGCACTGTTCCCCATAAGCGCAGCTCAGGGCGCATTGTTTGGTAACATTCAAGTATTGTGCCTGCCCTTCTTCTGGATGTATGTGAAAGTTGCTAAAGTTTCAGTAAAAACTTGTTTATTTTTTCAACTTCACTACCACTGCACTCATTTTGTCTGAAACCTAACTGTCCCCTGCTTTGCACCCCACCAAAACCAACATTCAACAACAAGGACACCCCACCTTCCATCAGGCAGGGGACCACAACTGTGGTGTGCCCTGGGGAAATTGGTGAACCCCCTCTTTATTCAGCATGGCCCAGATAGGGCTGGAGCAGGACCACAGCATCCATCCTCACCACTGTCACCAATCCTATCCTCTTGCTTTCCTTGCGGGCTGCTGCAGAGGATATAAACTAGGCCAGCTTTAAAAGGAAGCTGTCACCATGAAAATTCTGTATAATCTGCAGGCAGAATGTTATAGAGCAGGAGCTGAGCAGATTTATATATAGGGATTTATATATGGGAAAGGATTCAGCAAAACTCGTAATTTATTAATGAAACTTTCTGCTGATTCAGGGCTTTGGAGTTAAGTAGGTGGTCTTATCAGTTGATTGGAAGCCCTCTATGTGCATACAGAGATAGTTGTCAGTCACTTACATCCCGCCATGGCCACAATACATGCAGAGCGTTTTACCCACAGTGTACATTATAATATGTCGCCTTGCTGGTGTCTCACAGCAGCCTGAAGGGCACATTTAATGGCATATCAAACATGGCATATAATAACATACAGAAGCATAATTCATTTATAATGCTGGTGTGTCCTCACCAACAGTCAAATTGGGCGCTCTTTTTATCCTGGTGCCCACATATATTGTGTATCTACCATCAAACCCTCTGGTTTAGAAACTGGCAGCATCTACTCATCTCCTGTTTGCTGCCAGTTCTTTCCCCTGATAAACCACGTGGATACCGCCACCTGGGGAAATGCAGCAGGAAGAGAAGATTTCAGCAGGGACATCCAGAGCTTTTCAGGGTTTAGCCACTGATAAGTGGGGTCGCCCCTTTCGGGGCGGGTGCTCCGCTTTTAGGCGGGGATACTTGTAGGGTCACCCTAGGGATTTAACATCTTCCCCACCCTATCTGTTGGTTGCTCTCCTGAAGACTGCCTGGCACCTAGTGACTGGTATCAACTAACCATGAGTTATGGTCACAACCATGGTTTTCTGCATTATAATGTTATATATCTTATGCAGATGAGTTTCATCCTATTGCCCTTGCTGAGTTCTGAGTAATTGTGCGTACACTATATCATTATACATTTGTGTGGGCACAGGATATATTTGTTGTTGATGTATTGTGTACACAAATGTGTTTCTGTTTGGGGTTCTATGTATTCCGTTTTTAAATGTATCCAGTAAAAGTTAAATTTTAGGGGCTATTTTTCAGTGATATAACAGTTACATTATAGTTCAACAATTCAACTTGGATAGTATTGCCACCGCAACAGGGTCAGTGGTAGCCAATAGCTCCTAATAACTATAAATGATACATAATATTACAGAAAAGCTAATTTTATGAAATTGTTTTTTTTTGTCTGATTTAGCAATTTTTATTTTTTATTTTGATTTTAGTACAAATCGATTCCACACAAATTAAATATGCTCCAATTGGGCTGAAAATTCTTATATAACACTCTGAGGTCTACAAGGGCTCATATTTTTTTAACATTTTTTCATTATCTCTTTTTAAAAAAATTCTGTGAATTTTTGCTCTTTCTCTCCCCTCCCTCCTTTTAAGCTCTTGAATGCAATGACAGCAATAGCAAAAAATGACAGAGTGACACTGACATGGTTGATGGTGTTAACAAACAGCATGTTTAAAAACACACTACACCATCACATGTGTTATGCTTTTTCATATTGGAAGCCTTCCAAATATTGCCCCTATTTGATGGTGTTGATGGGGATGCA
This sequence comes from Bufo bufo, assembly GCF_905171765.1. Taxonomy (NCBI): domain Eukaryota; kingdom Metazoa; phylum Chordata; class Amphibia; order Anura; family Bufonidae; genus Bufo; species Bufo bufo. The sequence goes on along the minus strand of NC_053390.1, from coordinate 739,063,035 downwards.
GATGTTATTGGAAACCAAGCATCCAAAAATAATACCTTAAAGGGGTTATCTGAAACTATAAACTGCTCCCCCATATGCCGGGCCCCTCTCATGGAATGTACTTAACCGGGTCCCTGCTCCCTGCGCCTCTCCAGGTCCCCACACCGCCACTGCTGCTTCTCCCCGTGCACCAATGAAAACATCCGGTGTCGGGGAGGAGCAGCCTCCCTAGCATTGCGGGTGATGCTAGGGAGGGTCCCCCCCCCCCCCAACACCGTATGTTTTCATCCGTGCATGGGGAGAAGCAGCAGCAGCGGTGCATGGACCAGGAGTGGGAAGGGGAGCAGGGACCCGGGTAAGTATATTCCGTGTGAGGGGCCTGGCATATGGGGGAGCAGTTTATAGTTTCGGATAACCCCCTTAACGAGGGGAGATCCCTGCCCCTGCCCCTGTCTTATGTTAATGTCATAAGAAAAAGTGGCTTGTTCTGCATAAATGTCCAAAAATTATCTGTTAACTGCCCATATTTATACACACATAAGTTTAAGACTACATGCACACGACCGTGTTGTTTTTTTGCGGTCCGCAAACCGCAAGCCCATTGTAGAAATGCCTATTCTTGTCCGCAAAACGGACAAGAATAGGACATGTTCTATTTTCTTTTTGCGAGGCCTCGGAACGGAGCAAAGGATGCGGACAGCACGCGGAGTGCTGTCCGCAACTTTTGCGGCCCCATTGAACTGAATGGGTCCGCATCCGAGCCGCCAAAAAAAAATGGCGGCTCGGATGCGGACCCAAACAACGGCTGTGTGCATGAGGCCTAGTTGTGAGATTAAACAGTTGCTTGTTCTGAAGTTGAGCAAGCTTGGAAAAAGTCTCCCTTTTATTTGGAAACAGCACCATTAGTACAGTCTTGGCCAAAAGTTTTGAGAATGACACAAATATTAGTTTTCACAAAGTTTGCTGCTAAACTGCTTTTAGATCTTTGTTTCAGTTGTTTCTGTGATGTAGTGAAATATAATTACACGCACTTCATACGTTTCAAAGGCTTTTATCGACAATTACATGAAATTTATGCAAAGAGTCAGTATTTGCAGTGTTGGCCCTTCTTTTTCAGGACTTCTGCAATTCGACTGGGCATGCGCTCAATCAACTTCTGGGCCAATTCCTGACTGATAGCAACCCATTCTTTCATAATCACTTCTTGGAGTTTGTCAGAATTAGTGGGTTTTTGTTTGTCCACCCGCCTCTTGAGGATTGACCACAAGTTCTCAATGGGATTAAGATCTGGGGAGTTTCCAGGCCATGGACCCAAAGTGTCAACATTTTGGTCCCCGAGCCACTTAGTTATCACTTTTGCCTTATGGCACGGTGCTCCATCGTGCTGGAAAATGCATTGTTCTTCACCAAACTGTTGTTGGATTGTTGGAAAAAGTTGCTGTTGGAGGGTGTTTTGGTACCATTCTTTATTCATGGCTGTGTTTTGGGGCAAAATTGTGAGTGAGCCCACTCCCTTGGATGAGAAGCAACCCCACACATGAATGGTCTCAGGATGCTTTACTGTTGGCATGACACAGGACTGATGGTAGCGCTCACCTTTTCTTCTCCGGACAAGCCTTTTTCCAGATGCCCCAAACAATCGGAAAGAGGCTTCATCGGAGAATATGACTTTTCATATTCATAGTCCTCAGCAGTCCATTCACCATACTTTCTGCAGAAGATCAATCTGTCCCTGATGTTTTTTTTGGAGAGAAGTGGCTTCTTTGCTGCCCTTCTTGACACCAGGCCATCTTCCAAAAGTCTTCGCATCACTCTGCGTGCAGATGCGCTCACACCTGCCTGCTGCCATTCCTGAGCAAGCTCTGCACTGGTGGCACTCCGATCCCGCAGCTGAATCCTCTTTAGGAGACGATCCTGGCGCTTGCTGGACTTTCTTGGACGCCCTGAAGCCTTCTTAACAAGAATTTAACCTCTTTCCTTGAAGTTCTTGATGATCCTATAAATTGTTGATTGAGGTGCAATCTTAGTAGCAACAATATCCTTGCTTGTGAAGCCATTTATATGCAACGCAATGATGGCTGCACGCGTTTCTTTGCAGGTCACCATGGTTAACAATGGAAGAACAATGATTTCAAGCATCACGCTCCTTTTAACATGTCAAGTCTGCCATTTTAACCCAATCAGCCTGACATAATGATCTCCAGCCTTGTGCTCGTCAACATTCTCACCTGAGTTAACAAGACGATTACTGAAATCATCTCAGCAGGTCCTTTAATGACAGCAATGAAATGCAGTAGAAAGTTTTTTTTGGGATTAAGTTAATTTTCATGGCAAAGAAGGACTATGCAATTCATCTGATCACTTTTCATAACATTCTGGAGTATATGCAAATTGCTATTATAAAAACTTAAGCAGCAACTTTTCCAATTTCCAATATTTATGTAATTCTTAAAACTTTTGGCCACGACTGTACATTGTTAATGTAGAAAGAGTAAGGTGTGTCGGGGTAATAATGGTTAGTGATGGCCGAACATCGGCCGGGACGGTTCGCGAACGCGATCAAATGTTCGCGAACCGCAAGTTCGCGGCGGGCCCCATTCACTTTAAAGGCAGGTGAACCTGGAATACCTTCAGGTCATATTTCCAGCCACCAAATACTTACTAGAAGTGCACAAATAGTCCCACAACATGGACAGTGACATACCAGATGTATTATTTGAATTTGCGATCTCCTTCAATAATTTTTTTCAATGCAAAATATCGGCAATGTAATTTTCGCCTATGCGCGGCCTACTACAGTAACTGGGTTTCCACCAGACCGAAGTTGGATGCGATCAGAAAAGATGGTTGGCAACAATTTTTGTGACGTTGAGGAAGAATTTCTTATCACTGTAAGTAATTTGACATTAAAGAGGTGTATTTGATTACATTTCACATGCATGTTAGAACAATCGCTGTATATGCAGATTGAGTGTTTAAAAAAAAGCGCCATTGCGAAAATCCCTAATGATGCGATTTATTTTTTCGCGGTACACACAACTTCACATTTTATAAGGTCTCATGAGATATTAGTGATTCCCTTACGTCCTACCAGCAGCACAGATGGGGGTTAACTGCCCCCTGTGGACTGGTAGGACCGGCGGAATTTTTAATGAGCCCAAGAACCAATAACAAGAGATCCCACTCCCTCAAAAGGAGGGAACTATCCCCCAACCACCATGTTTTTTTCTGTCCTTTGGACAGGTGGACTGGCGTGCAGCTCCCCCCTCCTTTTTTTCCTTGGGGGGAGCATAGGAGGGGATATGACATTTGTCTTCCCTTTATATTTTCCAGTATCTTTAGGGCTATTTGCCTTTTTCTTTCTTATGTCCCTTCCTCCCCCTCTAACCTTGATCTTACCTCAGGTTTTTCGGTCCTCCTCATGCTGTTCAGGGCTGTGTGCTGACGGCGCCGCTTCCGAGACTCGCGCCGCGGTCTCCCTGGATGACGTCACCAGTGACGTCACCGCTCTGCGGCTCCCTCACCGGCAGCTGTCGCTGCAGCGCTTGCATCCCTACAGGAGAGGGGAGGGGGGAGGGAGGAAGTCAATGACCCGTTTGAGGGTACATTCTGTTCGTTTTTTCTTTTTCCTGCAGGGAATGATTAATTCCCTGATCTCTGGGGGGAATATCTTCCCCAAGTTTAAAAAAAAAAAAAAAAAAAAAAAGGAGGAAAGGGAAGAGTGACAGAAAGTAGGAGTGTAGTGGGCGGCAACATCAAGTTTGATTAATTGGCTGCAAGGGCTCTGCCTTTGGGCGGTCCCTCACACCTCCTTATAAGCCCTCAGTTACCCTCACTCAGTCTCTGGTTGTGCAGCTTTTTTAGCAAGCCTCCAGAGTCCTATTGTGCTGAGAGAGATTTTCTCTATCATTTCTGGTGATATTGAGACTGAAACTTTGTTTCTGTTGGTGGGCTTATTCTCAAAATTTTTATTTTTATTTTGTCTTCTTATTGCTTAATAGGGGTTTAATCCTCCTCTTCCTTTTTTCGCAGTCATGTCTTCTCCACGAGACGCTGACCAGCGGAAGGCCACCGCCAAACGCAAACATTTGGCCTGCTTCAACTGTGATACCCCCTTAGATGACGACTGCCAATACTCAAGATGTGACAGCTGCCATTCCTGTACCACTGCTGAACCCACGATGCAGGAGATGTATCAGTGGGCTAGATACTATGTGGATGATTCTATCAAGGGGGTGGTCAAGCTTTTAAATGAGAGGTTGCCGGGACCCTCCCAGACTCCTATGGAGGTCACCGCACCAAGCGAGAGACCCACTGTTGTTTCAGTGGGCTCATCTTCCTTGGACGAGGAAGAGTTAACCTCATGTTTTTTTCCGCCAGAAAAAACTCAAAAGCTTCTAAAGTCCATCCGGTCGGGGGACCAGGATGTTAACGTTGGGGAGTCCTCCGATCCCGCTGGTCGGGCACAGCGTGTCTTCAAAGCGGATGAGACCCTCCGTTCAGTCATGCGTACTGAATGGAAGAAACCGGAGAAAGGACCAGTCCTGACTGGAATCGTGGGGTTCCATTCCCAGGGTTGACATGGCCATAGCCAAGTTGTCTAGACGCACTCTGGTGCCCGCAGATGATGGGTCGAGTCTGCAAGACCCTCTTGATAGGAGGGCGGAGTGCACTTTAAGAAGAGGCTATTCAGCTGCTGCAGCTTCAGCTTCTACTGCTATAGCAGCATCTGAGGTGTCGTCCTTCCTGAGGAGTAAGTTAAACCAAATTCAGACCGACGTGGACCAGAGTGTTTCCCATGATGATATCCTGGCAGCCCTCAAAACGGTGAATCTGGCCATGGACTTTCTATGCGATACTTCGCAGGTGCAGCTAAAGCTAGCGGCCAAGACCATGGGCCTAGTCTCTGCGGCCCATAGACCCTTATGGCTAAAACCATGGAAGGCAGATAATGCCTCAAAGTATAATTTATGTGGGCTTCCGTTCGAGCCCGATCGGCTTTTTGGGTCCGAGCTGGATAAGATCATGGAGGGCCTCTCTGACAAGAAGGGCAAGAGTCTTCCTCAGCAGCCCTTTCGAGGACGCCCCAGTCAGCATCGAGGCAGCAGACAGGGCCAACAGGCTACTTCCCGTAGAAACTGGGGGGGGGGCAGCGAAGACTTTCGAGGTGCCCCCGCAGACCAACTAAGGAGGCCAATCCCTTCTGACTGCGGGCCTCTCAGAGGCTCTTGGTTTCCCCCTGCTGTCCCCGCCATTACGCCTCTGGGTTTCCCCGTACCTTCTCCCCAGATCCCCGTGGGAGGACGCCTTGCCCATTTCAAAGAGATTTGGTCCCAGGAGATTGCAGACCCTTGGGTTCTAAGCATCATCTCCTCCGGGTACCTGATAGATCTCGCCTCTCTCCACCAAGAAAGATTCCTCATCAATCAGGGCTTTCAGCCTGCCAAACAAAGGATTTTAGAATCCTACATCCAGGACTATATTTCAAAGGGGGCTCTAGAGGAGGTTGCGGCAGGGGAGCAGGGCCTAGGGATCTATTCACCAGTATTTCTGGTTCCCAAAAAGACAGGCGATCTCCGGATGATAATCGATTTAAGACATCTCAATCGATTCATAAAGAGACCAAGGTTTCGTATGGAAACCATAAGGTCAGTCAGCCACATTGTCAAACTCGGAGATGTGATGGCCACACTGGATCTCAATGATGCTTATCTCCATACTCCGATCCATCCCGCATCTCGGAAATATCTCAGGATCGCGGTCCAGTTTTCCGGGCTTCTCAGGCATTTCCAGTTTGCTGCTCTCCCATTATCTTCACCAAGGTGGTGGTAGCGGTGGTGGCAGCTCTGAGACTTCAAGGACTGACCATTGTCCCTTACCTGGACGACTGGCTCCTTTTGGCAGCCACCGTTCCAGTTCTCACCCACCATCTTCATTTGGCAATTTCCTTTCTGCTCCGCCTAGGGTGGATCATCAACTTGCAGAAATCGAATGTGAGCCCTTCGACTTCAATACAATATCTAGGTTTCATAATCGACTCTGTGGAGATGTCTCTTCAGTTGACATCGGAAAGGAAGTCCCGGGTAGAAGACCTGGCAAGGTTCTTATCGGTACCACGACGAGTATCCATTCGGACTCTCATGAAGATGTTGGGTCTCATGTCAGCGGCTGCAGATGCAGTCCCTTGGGCATTATGGCAGGTTCGCCCTCTTCAAACAGAAGTTTTGAACAATTGGAACGGCAGCCCTACGGGGCTAGATTCCCTATACTCTCTATCCTCCCAAACTCGAAATTCCCTGAGATGGTGGTTCCATCTCCCTTCACGGAAGTCTATGACCCAACTGCAGCGTACTCAAGTTGTGTGTAAAAATGTGTTCCTGGGTGTAGTAGTGCAATAGACACTAACCTGAGACGGCTGACTCTCTGCATAGGCAGGTGATGGTAGGAAAATGTTCGTGACGCCAGTGCCAATTAAACGGTGGCACGCCGTTTGCTGATAACAGGAATAAATGAGGAACCATGTGATGTTAAAACAGAACTCCAACTTTAGTAGTTTTCATATAGAGACATTAACGGAAGCACAGTTCCTTTGCATACAGTTGATTTTTCAATACGGTCGATGCAGGCAATACAGATTAAGCAAGGTGACTTCAGAGTGTGAAACACAGGACTTGCAGTACAGGAGCTTGCACTCTATTCCTGACTGATCCTGGGACATAGAAAATCTTCTCCAAGGCCCAATACCTTAACTCTGGCGTATATCCTTGGTTCTCTCTTTATAAAGTACCTCCTCTGTTATCTTGAGTACCTCTTGCTTTTCTGCGCTTTGCCTCTGTCTCCCTCTCAGCTTCCTCAGGCTCTTTAACTGAGGTATTCCTGTTTCGGCATATGGGAATTCAGGAGGGCAACCTTCTCCTCGAATCTGGAACCCGGTTACAGGGACTGCAAAACCCTCTCCTGGACCGCAGGCTTCAGGCCTGGACTTGTCTCTGACATGGTCTAGTCTCCAACCACAACTCTAGACTCAACTTTAGACTCAACTTTTGACTCAACTGCCCTTCCTTTCCCTGTCTGGGCCTTATATAAACTAGGGCTCCCTAGCTCCCTCTAGTGACTAAGAGCTGGAATGACACCCCTAGCAGGCCTGTACATGCAAGTTTCACAGTAACAGGGAAATACATAGCATTACATTACATGACAATTTATAAAGATGACATATACCAACTTCCCCATAATTAAGGGGGGACGACAGCACACCAAGTGACACTTTTGTAGTGACGGGCATTACAGTCCCCGTACACTACACAACCAGTTTGGCTCATATTGACTACAGATGCGTCCCTAGTAGGCTGGGGCGCTCATCTAGACAGTTCCACAGTTCGGGGAACTTGGTCTCTCATGGAGCAGCGTCTCTCCTCCAATCTCCGAGAGATGCGAGCTATCCGGCTAGCCCTCCTTCACTTCGCCCCTCAAATCCGGGGCAAAGCGGTGAAAGTACAGTCAGACAATATGACTGCTGTTCTTTACATAAACAAACAGGGAGGCACGAGATCCCTACCCCTTCTTGCAGAGATCGGGGTAATTCTACGATGGGCAGAGTTGAACCTATCCCATCTATCTGCCACCCACATTCGGGGGTCCCTCAACATGATTGCAGATCGTTTAAGCCGCGGATTACCGACCATGGAGTGGTCTCTGCGTCCGGAGATCTTCAAGCAGATAGTCCTGAGATGGGGATAACCGGAGGTGGATCTCATGGCAACCAGGTTCAACGCCAAGGTACAAAGGTTCTGCTCTCTATACAGGGAGGACAACCCCCTGGCGATAGATGCTCTGTCGATACCGTGGAGGTTCAGGCTGGCTTACATCTTCCCTCCCTTTTCCATGATACCGAGGGTATTGATGAAGATTCATCAGGATCAGGCCTCGGTAATAGCCATCATTCCGTTCTGGCCCAAGAGATCCTGGTTTACCCAGCTCATTCAGATGAGTCGGGGACAATACTGGAGACTCCCCCCGGAGCAGACCCTGGTGTCGTGGGACACACATCTCTGCCCAGATCTGCACAGATTCAACCTGACAGCCTGGAGGTTGATCAGTCCCTTCCCAGAGTAGCGGAATCCACTAAGAAGGCCTACTCCAGAGTGATGAGAATCTTCACCTTATGGTGTGATTCTAACCAGGTGGCGTCTGCAGATCCGCCCCTTTCCGCCATATTACAGTTCCTTCAGGATAGACTAGACAAGGGCCTTGCTCTGGCCACTTTGAAGGTACAAGTTTTTGCCATCTCGGCCTGTTTAAACAGGCCATATTCTTGGGACCCGCTCATCAAACGCTTCCTTAAAGGAGCCGAGAGATTGAGGCCTACAATACTGAGACCCATTCCTCAGGGGGATCTTTCAGTAGTGCTCAATGAGTCAGCATCTCCCCCCTTTGAGCCATTGGAGGAGGTCGGGTTCAAGTTTGTCACCTTAAAGACAGTCTTTCTGCTAGCTGTGACTTCAGCTAAGAGGGTTTCGGAGTTACAAGCCTTTTCGGCTCTGCATCCATATATAACCTTTTTGCAGGACCGGTTTCTCCTAAAATTCTTACCCTACTTCAGACCTAAGGTGTTATCCTTTCAGAATGTCAATCAGGTAATTTCTTTACCAGTCTTATTTTCTTCCGCCTCCTCCGATGTTCCTGTCAGACATCCTCTGGACATTTCAAGATGCCTCCAGACCTATGTGGATAGGTCCAGGGAGTTCAGGATTGATGAGAATCTCTTCATCCTGTTTGCCGGTAAATCTAACGGCCGTAAAGCGTCTAAGGTTTCCATTAGTCGCTGGATCAGGGAAGCCATTAGGGAGTCTTTTCTGTCTCAAACTCTGGACCCTCCAGAGTTCGTTAAGGCCCATTCTACTAGGGCCGTTTCAACCTCAGTGGCAGAAAGAAATCAACTTCCCTTAGAGCTAATCTGCAAGTCGACTTCCTGGAGCTCCGAATCAACCTTTATCTCGCACTACAGAGTCAGTGCTAAGTTTGCAGAGTTTTCGGCCTTTGGGCAGACTATTCTTGATTCTGCCAGGCAGGAAGGCCCTCCCTAGGGGTTCTTATTGTTATCTCCCCATCTGTGCTGCTGGTAGGACGTAAGGGAATCATTAATTTCTAACGATAATTTGTTTTCCCTTAGTCCTAACAGCAGCACACAAATTTCCCACCCTAAGTACGTATGCTTGCTGAAAACACGGTGGTTGGGGGGTAGTTCCCTCCTTTTGAGGGAGTGGGAACTCTTGTTATTGGTTCTTGGGCTCATTAGAAATTCTGCCGGTCCTACCAGTCCACAGGGGGCAGTTAACCCCCATCTGTGCTGCTGTTAGGACTAAGGGAAAACAAATTATCGTTAGAAATTGGTGCACTAAGTATTGTTGTGAGAACTTGCCACTCCAGTACAGGCCCCAGAAATTAGGCAATAGGCATTACCTGACAGCAAAGAACTTTGGATTCTGTTGCTGGAGGTACATCAGGCGGTCACAGGATAAGAGTCCATTCACACGTCCGTAAGTGTTTTGCGGATCCGCAAAACACGGACACCTGCAATGTGCGATCCGCAATTTGTGGACCGCACATCACAGACACTATAATAGAAAATGCCTCTTCTGGTCCGCAATTGCGGACAAGAATATGACATGTTCTATTTTTTTCAGGAACAGAATTGCGGATCCCAAAAAAACGGATGCGGATCCCGAAAATGCTGATGCGAATCCTGGAAATGCGGTTTTGCATCTGTTCCAGCCCCATTGAAAGTGAATGGATCCGCAAATTGCGCAACGAATGCGGACCCCAAATTACAGACGTGTGAATGGACACTAAATATGTAACTGTCGGCCAGTACAGGCCCCAAAAATTTAACAATAGGCGTTCACCTGACAGCAAAGAATTTGGGATTCTGTGGCTGGAGGTACATTAGGCGGTCACAGGATAAATATGTAACTGTCGGCCAGTACAGGCCCCAAAAATTAGCCAGTAGGCGTTCACCTGACAACAAAGAACTTTGGATTCTGTGGCTGGAGGTACATTAGGCGGTCACAGGATAAATATGTAACTGTCGGACAGTACAGGCCCCAAAAATTAGCCAATAGGCGTTCACCTGACAGCAAAACACTTGGGATTCTGTGGCTGGAGGTACATTAGGCATTCACAGAATAAATATGTAACTGTCGGCAAGTACAGGCCCCCAAAATTAGGCATTTAACAGACATAAAAGGCCTTTCAAGCATATACAAGGTAGAGTTCCATCGCGTCGGAGAGTCACAAATCAGACGTCTGACGGGCAGGTGGTGTCACCAGTGAATGTCAGCAAGGCGAGCCATGGCCATGTAAGATCTTCTAAAATGGACAGAGATTTTCCTGGCCTGCCGCAAGAAGTCCTGGACCCCTGGGTATTTGGCAACAAATCGCTGCACGACTAAGTTCAGGATGTGTGCCATGCACGGCACGTGTGTCATTTTGGCTTGTTTCTGCACGCTCAGCAGATTGACGCCGTTGTCGCACACCTGTTTACCAACTGTCAAATTGAGCGGGGTTGGCCACAGATCTGCCTGTGACCGCAAACCTGAAAGTAGTGCAGGACCGGTGTGGCTCTTGGCTTCCAGGCACAACAGACGCAGCACAGCATGGCAACGTCTCACCTGGCACGTCGAATAGGTTCTGGGGATCTTGGGGGGCGCAGCGGAAGAGACGGTAGCAGTGGAAAAGGAGGAATCAGCCGAGGAGGAGAGGGAGGATGGAGTAGGAGGAGGAGAAAAAGAGGCAGGCCTGCATGCAATCCGTGGCGGTAACACCAAATCTACACGGGTGCCACTGGTTGCATGCTTGACGGCCATCAGAAGGCTCACCCAGTGGGCAGTAAAAGTTATGTACCTTCCCTGCCCGTGTTTGCTAGACCACGTGTCTGTGGTCAGATGTATCTTGGCACCGACACTGTGTGCCAGAGATACTTTCACTTGCCGCTGAACGTGGCCATATAGCTCTGGGATGCCCTTCTGGAAGAAATATTTCCTTCCGGGGACCTTCCATTGCGTTGTTTCAATGGCCACAAATTTTCTAAAGGCCTCCGAGTGCACCAGTTTATATCACAGTAGTTGGCATGCTAGCAGTTCTGAAAAGCCAGCGGTCAGCCGTTGGGCAAGAGGGTTATCCGGCATCATCATCTTTTTTCGCTCGGACATTTGGGGCAAGGAAGCCTGCCTTTTGCCAGATGAACGTGACGACGGCACGGTGGAAGGTGGAGTGGAGGATAACTGGGAAGAGCGCCGGGAGTGTGGCTTTGTGGGTTCTGACGGTGTTGCTCCCACTGGGCTCGGTGATGGGATGCCAGGTGCCTTCTTAAGGCAGTCGTCCCTAGGTGAGTGTTGGGTTTACCGCGACTTATGCGTTGACAGCACAGGCTGCAGATGGTAACACTATTGTCAGCAGCAGACACATAAAAAAGTCCACACTGCGGAGCTATGTGCTGGTGTCCTGGGAGCGCCAGATGTGACTGTGCATGGTGGATGTTTAGTTCCAGATACATTAGCAGTCTGCTTTTTGCCTCCTGTGCAAAGTTCTGCCTGCTTCTCCTCCTTCTCCTCCGTCTCTCCCTCTGAACTCCCCTCCTCTTCCTCTCTTGTGGGCACCCACGTGACGTCCATCGACACGTCATCATCGGATTCGTCACCTTCACCACCACTGACATTAGAGATCTCGGAGTAGGCAGCAACAGCGGGGACCACCCTCCTTGGGCTTATCTGGGTACTGTCGTCAGACTGCTGGATGGCGACCGTTGATACCTCCTCTTCCTGATCCAATGCCAAGAATGGCTGCGCATCGGTAAGGTCTTGGAATGTATGGGAAAATAATTCCTCTGACTCGAGGAGAGGGGATATGGTGGTGGTGGTGTCTTTAGGGGTGGACACAACAGAGAGTGAAGAGGGTCCAGATAGAGAGGATGAGGAGGGTGCAGAAGCGGAAGGCTGAGTGAGCCGCTCAATCAAGTCTGGTGCGTCCTTTGATGTAATCGCACGCACCTTCTGCAACTTCCCACTTAGGCTCCGGCCTGGTGCAACTGCCCGGCCCCTACCACCCCTGCGGAATGGCCTGCCTCTTCCTCTGCCTGTCATTTTCAAAATGACCCTATGACAAAAGTCCCTATAGAAGAGCAGTATTTGTGGAAGAAGGTATATTACACCCCTGCTTCAATCAGTTTTTTTGGGGGGCAACTGGTAAATAGAGATGGCCTTGCGGTTCGCCCGGCTGTCGTTTCGCGTTGAAATTTGCGTGTTCGCGATTTGCCAAACATGCGAACATATGGAGAAATTCGCGCCCGCCATATTCTTTTACATTATGAAGAACTTTGACCCATGACACATCCATCAGATGGTACAGGACAGCCAATTGAGACGTTTCAGCACATGGACACACCCCTACCTTATAAATAAACCTGATCTGGCCGCCATTTTACATTCAGTGTTTTGCCAGTGTAGGGAGAGGTTGCTTTGTGGAGCAGGGACAGACTGTTAGGGACACCAAACGCTAGCTATTAGGGCCACAAAAGTCATTTTAAGGACTAGTATAGGTGTGCTATCTATATGTGTGATACACAGAGGGGTGCGATATACTTATACTTTTATAATGAGTCAAAAACACATCGATCTATATAGTGATCACCTGGAAATCAGGGGCCTAGGGGCTAGGGGCTTACTAGGGCCATTTTTATATAGGGTAAGGTTCCGGACGGGGTCGCTCTTATCAGGGCGGGTGGTCTGTGGTTAGGCTATCAGGGCCAGAATAGCACCCCCCTGTAGGGCAATATCAGGGACAGTTCTTTGCCCACCGTGTCCTTCAATACCACATCATCATCTAGCCCAGGGATAGATGTTTTTTGCTTTCCCTCCGGGATTCATGGATGTGCACTGGAACCCCCCGGATTTTGGTAGGACATATGGTTTCTGATTTGGTGCCGGCGAGCACCTGATTTAGTGCCACCGAGCACTTGTTATTGCCTACCACATCTATGCTTTTTGCTTAAAGGGGTTCTGCAATTTGTTTTAACTGATGATCTATCCTCTGGATATATCATCAGCATCTGATCGGCGCGGGTCTCGGGTGTCGGACCCCCGCCGATCAGATGCTGATGATCTATCCAGAGGATAGATCATCAGTTAAAACAAAGTGCAGAACCCCTTTAACTTTAATAATTTAATTTATTTTCATTTTGAGGGATATCTTTTCCATTCACACGTCCGCAAAATGGGTCCGCATCCGTTCCGCAATTTTGCGGAACGGGTGCAGACCCATTCATGCTCAATGGAGCCGGAATGTGCTGTCCGCATTTGCGCATCCGCATCCGCATTTGCGTATCCGCACTTCCGCATCTGTGCTTCCGTTTCCGCAAAAAAATAGAACATGTCCTATTCTTGTCCGCAATTGCAGACAAGAATAGGCATTTTCTATTATAGTGCCGGCAATGTGCGGTCCACAAATTGCGGAATGCACATTGCCGGTGTCCGTGTTTTGCGGATCCGCAAAACACTTACGGACGTGTGAATGGACCCTCATAGTAAAATTATTAAAGGTTACGTTTTATCTTTATGTATATTCTAATGGATTGCCTTTCTTGCGAAATGTTATAATATACTTTCTATGTTAGAAAGTATATTATAGTGCATTTGTATTGTGCGGCAGTTGTGTGCGGTTCTACTGCGATACTGCAGGTATATAGAGGGACAAGCGTTATTGGAACAAATAATTTCTACTGGTGTGATATACCAGTCGCCCCCCCCCCCCCCCAAAAAAAATGATTGAAGCGGGGTGTTATATACCAATATACTTTCTTTATAGTGCATTTGGGTACTGTATAGTGCATTTGCGCATGCGCGTACGCAACAATTATATTGCCGATATTTTGCATTTAAAAAAATAATAAATGGAGATCGCAAATTAGAATAATGCATCTGGTATGTCACTGTCCATGTTGTGGGACTATTTGTGCACTTCTAGTAATTATTTCATGGCTGCAAATATGAGCTGAAGGTTTTTCAGGTTCGCCTGCCATCAAAATGAATAGGACCCGCCGCGAACTTGCGGTTCGCGAACATTTGATCGCGTCCATCACTGCTGGTAAATCACACCAGTAGAAATTATTTCCTCAAATAGTGTTTGTCACTCTGTGTAGATGCGGTGACGCAGCAAAACCGCAGACAAATGCTGCACTACCTAAATGCACTATATAGAACGTATATTATTCAATCAGTTTTTTTGTGGGGCAACTGGTAAATCACACCAGTAGAAATTATTTATTCAAATAGTGTTTGTCACTCTGTGTAGCTGCAGTATTGCAGCAAAAGCGCACACAACTGCTGCACAATACAAATGCAGCTTCTATGTTAAAAAAGTATATTATAAGTATATCACACCCCTCAGTAAGTCACACCTATCGATAGCACACCTATCAGTCCTTAAAAGGACTTTTGTGGCCCTATTAGCTAGTGATTTGTGTCCCTAACAGTCTGTCCCTGCTCCACACAGCAACCTCTCCCTACACTGGCAAAACACTGAATGTAAAATGGCGGCCAGATCAGGTTTATTTATAAGGTAGGGGGTGTGTCCATGTGCTGCAATGTCTCAATTGGCTGTCCTGTACCACCTGATGGATGTGTCATGGGTCAAAGTTCTTCACAATGTAAAAGAATATGGCGGGCGCTAATATCGCCATATGTTCGCATGTTCGGCGAATCGCGAATGGGCAAAGTTCATTTCGAAACGACTGCCGGGCGAACCGCAAGGCCATCTCTAATAATGGCAGCAATACTAGAGCCAGCAGTAGCAGCACAGCATGGAACAGACTTGGCAGCAAGTAGATGTGTGCGTGGCTGTGTTGGTAGTATTAGTAGTAGTAGGGGTGGCTGCGCAGTGCTAAAGGTGGTTGTAATGGAAATGGCAGTAGGGGGATTTGCAGGGAGAGCAGGGGCAGCAACAGCAGCCATATGGTACAGAACATGATGGTAGGCAGGCAGACAGCAGCAGTGGCATGATGGCGGAAGCAGCAACTATTTGGCACAGAATATGATGATAGCCAGGCAGACAGCAACTGTGGCATGATGGCAGCAGTAGTGATACGGTACAGATCATGATGGTAGACAGGAAGACAGCGGCAGTGGCATAATGGTGGCAGCAGCAGCCATACGGTAGAGAACATGATGGTAGGCAGGCAGACAGCTGCAGTGGCAACATCTGCACTGGCAGATCTATTCATTGGCCTCAGCCAGAGATGTTTGAAAATCTGTATGGATCCTTGCCTCGTTCATTTTGACAAAACTGATGTTTTTCACACTGGTGGTGGGTGGGTGTGATGAAGCCATCTGCTGCACTGAAAACCCTCTCTGATATGACACTGGAGGCTGGACAAGACACTACAGAGAGAGCATACTTGGCCAGTTCTGCCCACCGTTTAAATCTGGCTGCCCTAAAGTCTATGTGGTCAGGAAATGCGGTATGCACCGGAGAAAGGCCAGAGTCCAGGTAGGACTGGACCTGGGTGTTCAGGTGGTACATCTCTGCTTGCTGATTTGCGTCAGCACATGAAAAAATTACTCCATCATGTTGATGATACTGAACTGGTTGCTCCTGTGGCTACTGCTTCTTGTGGTAGCAGAGACAGTGGGTGGTTTGTGGGGGGCGGAGAGGGGTCTTCCAGTCAGATAAGGGTGTGGCAAGCTTCTGCTCACTGAAAGCTGTTGCAAGCTGCGTACAAAATGTATCCTGATAATAACGCAATTTAGCCTCCCTTCCGGCAACCGCAAAAACATTGCTCATTGTGCTTTGACAGCAAAGGTCTAAAAGCATGGCTTAGCAGTAACCATTAGATTTCTCGATATCAAGGATATGCTTGTCATTATGTAAGCAAGAAAGCACTCCCCACTGAGATGTTTGGTCATCATGGCCGATGTTTTTGTCGTCATCATCATCAGGCTTGTCCTCCTGCACAAGCGATTTATCCTGCTGCTCCTCCTCCAGTGGTAGATCCTCATTGACATTTGTATTTGCCCAGATTGCCACTGTCACTATCACTGCCCCCACTACCTCAGCTATAAGTGCAACTACCACCACCAACACAGCTAGGCATAGAGTCCCCTGCCTCTGCCTGAACATCCTCTCCTTGACAGTCCAAATGCTGGCTGTTCTCACACAAGTCATCAACAAGGAGACTATATTGAGTACCTTCCATAGCACATGGAGTTTTGTTGCCTCTTCAAAGGAAAAAAGAAGGCACCTTACTAGAAGGAGGCAGGGAAGACAGAGAGGATGCAATTGAAATGCTTTTTTGGGGCTGCAAGGAGGAGGAGCATTCACTATTTACTTTGGTGACTGCAGTTTTTGCATTAAAATGTGTTTGGACTACATGGTCTGTTGCAGTAATGTGTTCACTAACACAGGTATAAGAATGCAATTTTTGCAGTAAAACCTTTGTACTACACAATATGATGCAGTAATCTGTTCCCTAACATGGATATAAGAATGCAATTTTTGCAGTAAAATGTCTTTGAACTACACAGTATTTTGCAGTGAAGCGTTCACTGACACTGGTATAAGAAAACAATTTTTGCATTAATATTTGAACTACACGGTCTGTTGCAGTAATCCATTTACTTACGGTGGTGAACAATGTAATATCTGCAGTAAAATGCATTTGAACGACACTTTCTGTTGCAGTTCTGCATGCACTTACATGGATATAACAATGCAATTTTTACATCAATATGTCTTTGAACTACACTGTATCTTGCACTGATGAGTTCAATAACATGGATACAAGAATGCAATTTTTGCTATAAAATGTCTTTGAACTGCAGTAGTGCATTCACTGACATGGGTAAATGCAATTTTTGCAGTAAATAGTTATAAAGATAGCATTATTGCAGTATTGCTTTTGCTCTAACTACTCGTTATCTTGCACTAATATGCAACATGTTTACTAACACAGGTATAAAATGGCATTATTGTAGTTTTGCAATAACTACCCTTTAGTAGTATACAATGTGTTTAATAACACACATTTAAAAATGGCATTATTGCAGTACTGCCTTTGCTGTAACCACCCTGTATCTTGGAGCAATGTGTCCACTAACATGACTATAAAAACCCAATTATTTGAAGTAACATGTTTTTGAACTACATGGTATGGTGCTGTAATGCATTCACTAACATGGTTATAACAATGCAATTTTTGTAGTAAAATGCCTTTGAACTACATGGTATGATGCATTAATCCATTCACTTGCATGGGTAGAACGATGCAATATTTGCTCAAAAATGTCTTGGAACTACACTATATCTTGCAGTAGTGCGTTCACTGACACTGGCATGAGAATGCAGTTTTTTGCTGTAAAATGTCTTTGCACTGCATAGTATGATGCAGTAATGTATTCACTGACACAGGTATAGCAATGAAATGTATGCAGTAAAAGGTAGTAATAGAATAATGAGCGAGCACTCATACACTTGGCAACCAGATTGACATATGCAGAAAATATTTATTAAATCCCCATAAAATACAAGTAATAAAATTTATAAGAACAATGTAGCAATAATATACAACATTACAGTCACATATATTGTGGTAGATATGATCGATACTATATTCATATGACTCAATAGTGTCGATAAATTCTATAATATATATCACACCAAGAAACTTCAAGTATATGCTGTTATTTGGGAAGAGGGGGTATTATCTTCTAGCACTCTATCCCAATTTGGGAAACTGAATGGTGAAACAAGTGATGTACCTGCATTGAAAAGCCTCCGATAATACTGTATGGCCATACAGAAGAAAATCTCTACAGTAAAGGATTAACTATTCTTATCGTCGAAAGCTGCACCAAAGGAAATTGCGGAACAGAGTGAAAACTCCTGCGATCTTTGGAACTACCGCGAAATTTAAACCAGCTTGCTGTATGGAGCGACTGAATAAGCCGGCAAACATTTAAAGCTCCATTGAAGCAATAGGGAGACAGCAGACGCTAGACGGTAAGCCAAACATCGATTTAAAGTTTTCTTCAATTCAAAGCTCATATCGACCTTAAAAGGATATGCTATAAGAGACTTTTCACATTATCAGGATTCCTGTGGACACTTTATGAACATATTGCACTCCCAGTGAATACACCTACAACGTTTTCAGTGACATTCAGTTTCCCAAATTGGGATATAGCTCTAGAAGATAATACCCCCTCTTTCCCAAATAACGGCATATACTTGAAGTTTTTTGGTGTGATATATATTATTGAATTTATCGACACTATTGAGTCATATGAATATAGTGTCGATCATATCTACCACAATATATGTGACTGTAATGTTGTATATTATTGCTACATTGATCTTATAAATTTTATTACTTGTATTTTATGGGGATTTAATAAATATTTTCTGCATATGTCAATCTGGTTGCCAAGTTTATGAGTGCTCGCTCATTATTCTATTACTACATTTGCCTTTAAGAGAGGGTGGGGTGATTCCCTCTATATGAGCTTGTAGAACCATACCTTAACTACTTACTAGTGAGCCACCACAACCTACCACTATTTATGCAGTAAAATGTCTTTGAACTACGCAGCATCTTGCAGTAATGCATTCATTAACACGTACACAAGAATGCATTTTTAGCTGTAAAATGTCTGTGAACTGCATGGTATAATGCAGTAATGCATACACTAACACGGGTATAAGAATGCAATTTTTGCAGTAAAATGTCTTTGAACTAAGAATGCAATTTTTGTAAAATGGCAATGGGTTCCATTTTGACATGATTCATACGAAGCGAATAGCAAGAACTTCAAAGATTCATTTGGTGGATAATTCTTTGTGAAGGTCGTAACTAACAAATCCAATTTGTTTAGAATCGATTTGCTCATCTCTAACACATATCCTTTGTAAAAGGGAGCAAGGCTGTCTGCAGCCCTTTTACGTAAAGTACCCTCTTTTCTGATTTTTCTTAGGTGTAAAGATCCTTTAGAAAGCTATTGACAGCAAATGGGAACTCTACTAATCACATGTTAGTGCCACATTTTAAAATGGTTCCTGTCTGTTCTGCCAAGTTCCGCATCATCTGCTATGTCAACACAACAAATGTGGAGAATTTTCAGCATGAAACGATACTGTAGCTCAGTGAAGTCATCAGTGATACTCATCTAGAAATGAGTCATTCTTATTAAGAGTATTCACTTTTAATTTATTTATATAGCACCACTCTAGTTTGAGGTGCTCTACATTGTAAAGTATTTCTGCTCAACAAGAAATAAAAAAAATTCAATGTACAGGATTTTGCAGCAACTCACCCATAGAAGTCAGTTTTTATTGTTGCATACTTACACTACTCTTTCCCCTGGTCACATGACAAGTACTATGAAGAATTTTTTGCAACTACTTCCTTCTGGTGAATGCATAAGCTACTCTTCTGTTATCCCAGCCTACTCGTAGGAAACAATCTGGACAGCCATTTCTTTAAAGGGGTTATCCTGGAAAAGATAATGATAACGCATCCTCAGGATAGGTCATCATTATCACATCAGCGAGGGTCCATGTCCTGGCATCCCAGCAGATCAGCTGTTTCAGGGAGCCACTACGCTCAGCAAAGCTCAGGTGAGAAATGCAGGCTCCCGGCAGCTTTCCCAAGACAGTGCCATACATTGTATAGTGGCAGTTCTTGGTATTGCAGCTCAGGTCCATTGACCGGAATAGGGCTGAGCTGCAACTAGGCAATGTGATTGATGTACAGTGATGTCACTGGCCTAGGTAGAGGCTGCAGCGCTCAAGGCCTCTTCTAACAGCTGATCAGCGAAGGTCCCCCCACAGATCTTATACTGATGACCTATTCTCAAGATAAGTCATAAATATATTTTCCTGGATAACCCCTTTAACCACAGGCTCATCGTATCCAGCTGTATCCCTTATGAACAAAGGGTATGGAAAGGCGAGGATTAAAGCTATATGGGTAAGTGTAAGTACAGTGCTTTAAAAAAGTATTTGCCCCCTTACAGATTTCTTTAGTTTTTGCACATTTGTCACACTTAAATATTTTTCAGATTGACAAACAAATTTAAATATCAGACAAAGACGTGAGTAAATACAAACATGCAGTTTTTAAATCATGATTTCATTTATTAAGAGAAAAAAGTTATCCAAACCAACCTAGCCCTATGTGAAAAAGTAATTGCCCCCTAAACCTAATAACCGGTTGTGCCATCCTTGGTGGCAACAACTGCAATCAAGCGTTTGCGATAACTGCCAATGAGTCTTTCACATCTCTTTGGAGGAATTTTAGCTCGCTCTTCTTTGCAAAATTGTTTTAATTTAGCCGCATTGGATGGTTTTGGAGCATGAACGGCCTGTTTAAGGTCTTGCCACAGCATCTCAATCTCGGATTTAAGTCCGGACTTTGACTAGGCCACTCCAAAACCTTCATTTTTTCCCCCAGCCATTCAGAGGTGGTACTGGTATGTGATCATTGTCCTGCTGCATAACACAAGTACGCGTGAAGTTAAGGTCACAAACTAATGGCCAGACATTCTCCTTCAGGATTTTCTGGTAGAGAGCAGAATTCATGGTTCCATCAATTACAGCAAGTGGTCCAGGTCCTGAAGAAACAAAACAGCCCCAGAACCACACAATACAACCACCACGTTTGACTGTTGCTATGAAGTTCTCTTTCTGAAAAGCTGTGTTAGTTTTACGATAGATTTAACGGGACACACACTTTCCAAAAATTTCCACTTTTATCTCGTCAGTCCACAGAATATTTTCCCAAAAGGCTTGGGAATTATCAAGATGTTTTTGGCAAATGTGAGACAGGCCTTTGTGTTCTTTTTGGTCAGTGGTTTTTGCCTTGGAACTCTCTCATAGATACCATTTTTACCCGGTCTCTTTCTTATTGTTGAATCGTGAACACTGACCATAAAAGAGGCAAGTGAGGCCTACAGTGCTTTAGATGGTGTTCTGTGTACTTTTGTCACCTTCTGAATGAGTCGTTGATGCGCTCTTGGAGAAATTCTGGTAGGCCAGCCACTTCTGGGAAGGCTCACCACTGTTCCATGTTTTCTCCATTTGTAGATAATGGCTGTCACTGTGGTTCGTTGGAGTCCCAAAGCCTTACAAATGGCTTTGTAACATTTTCCAGACTGATAGATGTCAATGACTTTCTTTCTCATCTCTTGAATTTCTTCAGATCGGGGTGTGATGTGTTGCTTTTTGAGATCTTTTAGCCTACTTCATGTTATCAGACAGGTTTTATTTAAGTTATTTCTTGATTCTACAGGTCTGGCAATAATCAGGCCTAGTTGTGGCTAGTGAAATCACAGTTAATTCATGAGGGCCAGGATGTTTGGGATAGCTGATTTCCTTTAATAAATGAAATCATCATTTAACTGCTTTTGTATTTACTCAGGTTATCTATGTCTAATATTCAAATTTGTTAGAAAAACTTAAACATTTAATTGTGACAAATGTGCAAAAACAAAATTTATCTGTAAGGGGGCAAATACTTTTTCACAGCACTGCATAAAAAATACACATGCTGTCTGTAAGTGCCCTTTAGTGTAGAACTCATTTAGTGATCTACCACAGATGAGTACATTTCTTGAAATTCGTTTCAGGTCTGATTCTAATGAATCAGTCAGAGATTCGATTCAGGTATAAATGAATGTCTTGTCGTTCTGTCTTTTTTTTAAAAAAATTACAACTTTTGTTCTCTCTGGCTTTTTCGGGGAAAAAAGGTGCAATTGCACAAAGTCTGCAGCAAAAATTTTCATGGCCTGTGACACTGGGAAATATAGGCAGACTGGCCATAGAACCTACTGGGTAGATTTCCAGTGGGCTGATTGCTCAGACGGCCTCTCAAGCCCTCCTCACAGCCGCTGGCTGGCCATTTCGACTGCTTGAATCTGGTCTCAGGCGGCATAATGACATCATTGCAAGGCTAAAATTGTCGAAAATAATGCCAACCTCCATGCCTCACAAAATCCTACCTCCTGGTTGCACAAACAGATACCACAATGCAGCACAAAATACCTCCCCATTAGAGCCAAACAAATACCATAGTGCAGCACAAAATACTTCTCCAGCAGCATAAAACAAATACCACAGTGCAGCACAAAGTACCTCTACAGCAGCGCTAAACAAATAAGACAGTACAGTACAAAATAGTTCCCCAAGAGTGCTTAACAAATATAACAGTGTATATTTAGTGGTGGTCACTAGTAACGCATGACTTTCTAGAAAATTGAATTCAGTATGAGAATGTGTGAATGACATTCTGGTGTTATCTCTCTCTCTACTTCTCTTTCACTCTCCCCCTAAAATGTCACCCTAAAGTGTCAACCCCAGTGCCGCTAGGTGTCAGCTGTCATGACCAGTGTCCCCTTCAATGTAAGCAACATTGCCAGAGTTCCCACAGTCTCCCACAGTCTTCAGCACCTCTCTCTTCCCATCTCCAGATGACGTGTGCCCATCGCACTTCAAGTCACCGCCAGTGTTAGATTGTCAGCAGTCAGGGAATCAGTCGATTTCCAACCACTGTTACAATAAGGTCTATGATACAAAGGGGAGAAGGGGGAAACCAGCGCCACTAGTTTGTGCTTGGGTCCAGTCCAACTCTGCATGCCTGCACCCGTTGTAGGTCGCACACTAACTGCCTGGCCCACTGGGAATCTAGTAAGATACACTGAAAAAAATTGAATATGCTCACCTCCTTGTCTCTGTTGGATGTCCATATAACAGGTGCTAGGAGATGTCCTGAGCTGGCAACAGGTGTATCCACAATAAACAAATTCAAAATGAAGAATCACAAGCACTGTGTAAAAACTTCATTTCTTTATCGGAGAATCCTAAAAACATCTTGTACAATGATTAAAAAACTTACCAACGCATTTCAGACATAGTATGACTTGTCCTTAATCATGGTATGCTGGTCTTTGATACTGTCCCACATATAAAGCTTATCAATAAATTGCAGTCTTTGGGCTTGGACTCCCATATTGTTGAATGGATTAGGCAGTGGCTGAGGGACAGGCAACAGAGGGTTGTAGTCAATAGAGTATATTCAGACCAAGGTCTTGTTACCAGTGGGGTACCTCAGGGATCTGTTCTGGGACCCATATTGTTTAATATCTTTATCAGCGAAATTGCAGAAGGCCTCGATGGTAAGGTGTGTCTTTTTGCTGATGACACAAAGATTTGTAACAGGGTTGATGTTCCTGGATGGATACACCAAATGGAAAAGGATTTAGGAAAACTAGAGGAATGGTCAAAAATCTGGCAACTAAAATTTAATGTTGATAAGTGCAAGATAATGCACCTGGGGCGTAAAAACCCAAGAGCAGAATATAAAATCTATGATACAGTCCTAACCTCAGTATCTGAGGAAAGGGATTTAGGGGTCATTATTTCAGAAGACTTAAAGGTAGGCAGACAATGTCATAGAGCAGCAGGAAATGCTAGCAGAATGCTTGGGTGTATAGGGAGAGGAATTACCTGTAGAAAGAGGGAGATGCTCATGCCGCTCTACAGAGCACTAGTGAAACCTCATTTGGAGTATTGTGCGCAGTACCGGAGACCAGGGGCAGATTAAGTGTATGATAGGCCCGGGGCTGTCTACCCAACTCGGGCCCCCCCCCCCCCCCCCCTCCATTTTAGTTTTAGTTTTTTTTCTGTATAAAGAGGCTGCGGTGCTTCGTAAGCGGCAAAGTCTCTTCCTAGGCCATATGACATCGTTCACATGGTCTAGGTGCAGCTCTGTCTCATCTGAGTGATTGGCTCTGATCTGTAATACCAAGCGCAGTGCTATCAAATGGACAGAGCTGTGCTTGGTAAGGAGCAAAGGTGCTGTGGCGCTCACTTTAACATCGCGGTCTCCTCAAACAGTTGATTGGTGGGGGTGCCAGGAGTCGGACCCCCACCATCTCATAACTCTCTGAGTACACATTTCATAGATGTTACCTGCAGTCCTATGTAACACCCCACATAACACAGTGAACTATTGTGTTATGTGGGGTGTTACATAGGACTACATGGAACATCTACTACATTATCTGCACACAGAAAGTTATCACTGTTATCTGGGCTGTTACATAGGACTGCAGGTGACACATTTTAATTTTAGTTGCCAAATTTAAAATACATACGATTATGATAAAAAAAAGACTTGGAGGAGAAGATGAGATGCAGGTCACAGCAATTATAATGTCCCCTAGAGTGCCCCCAGTAATAATAACACCCTATATTGTGCTCCAGGTAATAATGCCTGTATAGTGTCCCCTAATAGAAACGCCCCCACACTACCCCCATATAGTAATTTCCCCCACACTACCCCATATAGTAATTTCCCTCACACTACCCCCATATAGTAATTTCCCCCACACTGCTCCATATAGTAATTTCCCCCACACTGCTCCATATAGTAATTTCCCCCACACTGCCCCCATATAGTAATTTCCCCCACACTGCCCCCATATAGTAATTTCCCCCACACTGCTCCATATAGTAATTTCCCCCACACTGCTCCATATAGTAATTTCCCCCACACTGCTCCATATAGTAATTTCCCCCACACTGCCCCCATATAGTAATTTCCCCCACACTACCCCCATATAGTAATTTCCCCCACACTACCCCCATATAGTAATTTCCCCCACACTGCTCCATATAGTAATTTCCCCCACACTGCCCCATACAGTAATTTCCCTCACACTGCCCCCATATAGTAATTTCCCCCTCACTGCCCCCATATAGTAATTTCCCCCACACTGCACTCCCATGAAATAATTTGCCCCTGCTCTGGCAACCATAAAGTAATTTGCCCCCATACTGGCGCCCATAAAGTAATTTGCCCCCACGCTGCACCCCCTGAAGTAATTTACCCCCACACTGTCCCCATGAAGTAATTTGCCCCCACACTGCCCCCATGAAGTAATTTGCCCCCACACTGCACCCCCTGAAGTATTTTGCCCCACACTGCACCCCCTGAAGTAATTTGCCCCCACACTGCACCCCCTGAAGTAATTTGCCCCCACTCTGCCTACCATAAAGAATTTTCCCCCACACATTTCCCCCCATGAAGTAATTTGCTCCCAAGTAATAATCTGCCCCACATGAAGTGATTTTCCCCCATTTAATAATCTGCCCCCCGAACTGATTTGCTACCACAATGCCCCATGTCCTCCTCCTCTGCCCCCACCCCCCCCAAAGTTGGCACACACAGAAACAAACAAAAAATTATTAAAAGCTATACTTACCTGTGTCCGGTATGGTGAGGTAGGCGGCATTCTTCATTGTTCTACGTCCCTCCCGGCACAGGCGCGCGATGACGTCATCACGCACGCCTACGCCGGGATTTCACTACCGCATAGGCCTCAGGCCTGCTAGGCCTGAAGCCTATGGCGGTGATCAGCGGCGGGGCAGGGAACTATTTGCTCCCGTGCCCCGCCGCAGTATGTGGGCGTTCGTGTCGGCATTGAGCCCCCCAGGGATGCCGGGCCCAGGGCTACCGACCCGAACGACCCTATTATAATCCGCTACTGCCGGAGACCATATCTCCAGAAGGATATTGATACTTTGGAGAGAGTTCAGAGAAGAGCTACTAAACTAATACATGGATTGCAGGATAAAACTTACCAGGAAAGATTAAAGGACCTTAACATGTATAGCTTGGAAGAAAGACAAGACAGAGGGGATATGATAGAAACTTTTAAATACATAAAGGGAATCAACAAGGTAAAAGAGGAGAGAATATTTAAAGGAAGAAAAACTGCTACAAGAGGACATAGTTTTAAATTAGAGGGGCAAAGGTTTAAAAGTAATATCAGGAAGTACTACTTTACTGAGAGAATAGTGGATGCATGGAATAGCCTTCCTGCAGAAGTGGTAGCTGCAAATACAGTGAAGGGGTT
Organism: Bufo bufo; assembly: GCF_905171765.1. NCBI lineage: Eukaryota > Metazoa > Chordata > Amphibia > Anura > Bufonidae > Bufo > Bufo bufo. The sequence goes on along the minus strand of NC_053390.1, from coordinate 739,037,095 downwards.
TAAGCATGCATGGGATAGGCATAAGGCCATCCTTCATATAAGATAGGGCCAGGGACTATTCATAGGATTCAGATATATTGGGCAAATGGTTCTTATCTGCCGACACATTCTATGTTTTTATGTTTCTATGTTTCTATGTCTTATGCACTAACAATTTTTTTTATAGTGTCTCTAAACCTCACTGATGTTCAGCAAGGTGGAACTAGAGAATGAATTCCACGTGGTTCTGTTTGCAAAAAACACACATAATGTGAACAGGATGTTACTGCAGTGAACATCATGTGAGAACAACATAGGGTTAAGACCAATATACCATGATTAAGGACAAGTCACACTATGTGCAAAACGCGTAGATATGGTTTTAAATCGTTGTACAAGGTGTATTTAAGCATTCTCCTATAAAGAAGTGAAGTTTTTGCAGAGCACTGGAGATTTTTCGTTTTGAATTCACCCACTTGGAATCTGGCAGATATGGCAGGCTACCAGTCCAGGCCTGCTATGGATGTCATTGTATGCAATTAATTTAATGTATACATCATGAAGTATACATAAAATGGAGGACATAAATGTGATGAGAACAGAGCCTTACGTCAACTTTCCAACTTCACTGAGGCATCAGCTTACAGCTGCTACCCACATATCTCTATTAAGACGTGAGGAAAGAGATGGGAGAAGCTGCAGAGAAAGAGAGAAAGGGATACACACAGATGCATCTGCTTCTATAGTCACAGCTACACTGCTCAGTACAATGTCCTCCATGCTGTGTGCCACAGAGAGAGATAGGGGAGCACTATCTCCTCTTATGCGTGTGCTGTGTATGGGAGACATACAGCACAGACATCGCCATACACATAAAGAGACTTTGCTGTTATGTGTATTTGTACCTTAACCCCTTAAGGACATAGGACGTACCGGTACGCCCTATTTCCCGAGTCCTTAAGGACCAAGGACGTACCGGTACGTCCTAACTTTTAAATCGGGATTCCGGCGCCCGAGGGGTTAAACGGAACGGGATTTCGGCTGAAATCCTTCAGCCGGCATCCTGTGACAACGCCAGGGGGGGTGATGTGACCCCCCCGTGTCGGCGAACGCAGCAAACCGCAGGTCAATTCAGACCTGCGGTTTGCTGCCCTTTTTGCAGTTTTTGATGCCCGCGGTCCCTGACCGCGGGGATCAGAAACTTTTGAGTGCCTATAATCTATATTTTTCACCCCCCCCCCCTGCACCCCTGCATGATTTGATGCCGGCGGGTGGTGCGGGGGGGGGTGTCGCAGGCGGTGGGGGCGTTGCGGGAGGCGGGCGGTGCGGCAGGCGGGATCGCGATCCCCCGCCCGCCTCCCCATGAATGATCGTTGGCTTCTAGTGGTTATACCAGGGTGCCAGCACATTGCTGGCACCCTGGTATAAACGGCTGACATCTGTGCAGATGTCAGCCGTTTAACCCTTTCCATACCGCGGTCCGTACGGACCGCTGTATGGAAAAAGTTATCTGTCATCGGTCAGGGAGCTCCCTCCCTCTCAATCGGGGGGCTGCTGTGCCTTTGCAGCCCCCCGATGGAGAGGGAGAGAGCCCCCAGAGAGCCCCCCTTAGCCCCGTGCTTACCCTTCCCCGTCTGCGAAGTTCTGAGCAGACGGGGAGGGTTCCCATGGCAACAGGACGCCTGCTCAGGCGTCCTGCTGTCCATGGTGCTGAACAGATCTGTGCTGAAAGCATAGATCTGTTCAGTGTAAGTAAAATACAGTACAGAACAATATATATTGTACTGTACTGTATTATACAGACATCAGACCCACTGGATCTTCAAGAACCAAGCGGGTCTGGGTCAAAAAAATGTAAAAAAAAAGTGAAAAAAGTTAAGATAAAAAAAAAACATTTATCACTAAATAAAAATTAAAAAAATAAAATAAACTACACATATTAGGTATCGCCGCGTCCGTAACGACCTGATCTATAAAATGGTCATGTTACTTTCCCCGCACGGTGAACGCCATAAAAATAAAAAAATAAAAACTATGAGAAAATTGAAATTTTGCCCACCTTACTTCCCAAAAAAGGTAATAAAAGTGATCAACAAAGTCGCATGTACGCCAAAATAGTACCAATCAAACCGTCATCTCATCCCGCAAAAAATGAGACCCTACTCAAGATAATCGCCCAAAAGCTGAAAAAACTATGGCTCTTAGACTATGGAAACACTAAAACATGATTTTTTTTTGTTTCAAAAATGAAATCATTGTGTAAAACTTACATAAATAAAAAAAAAGTATACATATTAGGTATCGCCGCGTCCGTATCGACCGGCTCTATAAAAATATCACATGACCTAACCCCTCAGATGACCACCGTAAAAAAATAAAAATAAAAACAGTGTAAAAAAAGCCATTTTTTGCCATCTTATGTCACAAAAAGTGTAATAGCAAGCGATCAAAAAGTCATATGCACCCCAAAATAGTGCCAATCAAACCGTCATCTCATCCCGCAAAAAATGAGACCCTACTCAAGATAATCGCCCAAAAACTAAAAAAACTATGGCTCTTAGACTATGGAGACACTAAAACATTTTTTTGGTTTTAAAAATGAAGTTATTGTATAAAACTTACATAAATAAAAAAAAATGTATACATATTAGGTATCGCCGCGTCCGTGACAACCTGCTCTATAAAATTACCCCATGATCTAACCTGTCAGATGAATGTTGTAAATAACAAAAAAAAAAAACGTGCCAAAAAAGCTATTTCTTGTTACCTTGCTGCACAAAAAGTGTAATATAGAGCAACCAAAAATCATATGTACCCTAAACTAGTACCAACAAAACTGCCACCCTATCCCGTAGTTTCTAAAATGGAGTCACTTTTTTGGATTTTCTACTCTAGGGGTGCATCAGGGGGGCTTCAAATGGGACATGGTGTCAAAAAAACCAGTCCAGCAAAATCTGCCTTCCAAAAACCTTATGGCGTTCCTTTCCTTCTGCGCCCTGCCGTGTGCCCATACAGCTGTTTACGACCACATATGGGGTGTTTCTGTAAACTACAGAATCAGGGCCATAAATAATGAGTTTTGTTTGGCTGTTAACCCTTGCTTTGTAACTGGAAAAAAAATATTAAAATGGAAAATCTGCCAAAAATTTGAAATTTTTAAATTGTGTCTCTATTTTCCATTAAATCTTGTGCAACACCTAAAGGGTTAACAACGTTTGTAAAATCAGTTTTGAATACCTTGAGGGGTGTAGTTTCTTAGATGGGGTAACTTTTATGGAGTTTCTACTCTAGGGGTGCATCAGGGGGCTTCAAATGGGACACGGTGTCAAAAAAACAGTCCAGCAAAATCAGCCTTCCAAAAACCAAACGGCGCACCTTTCACTCTACGCCCTACTGCGTGCCCGTACAGTAGTTTACGGCCACATATGGGGTGTTTCTGTAAACAGCAGAGTCAGGGCAATAAAGATACAGTCTTGTTTGGCTGTTAACCCTTGCTTTGTTAGTGGAAAAAATGGGTTAAAATTGAAAATTAGGCAAAAAAATGAAATTCTCAAATTTCATCCCCATTTGCCAATAACTCTTGTGCAAAACCTAAAGGGTTAACGACGTATGTAAAATCAGTTTTGAATACCTTGAGGGGTGTAGTTTCTTAGATGGGGTCACTTTTAGGGAGTTTCTCCTCTAGGGGTGCATCAGGGGGCTTCAAATAGGACATGGTGTCAAAAAACCAGTCCATAAAAATCAGCCTTCCAAAAACCATACGGCGCACCTTTCCCTCTACGCCCCGCTGTGTGGCCGTACAGTAGTTTACGGCCACATATTGGGTGTTTCTGTAAACGGCAGAGTCAGGGCAATAAAGATACAATCTTGTTTGGCTGTTAACCCTTGCTTTGTTAGTGGAAAAAATGGGTTAAAATGAAAAATTAGACAAAAAAATTAAATTCTCAAATTTCCTCCCCATTTGCCAATAACTCTTGTGCAACACCTAAAGGGTTAATAATGTATGCAAAATCAGTTTTGAATACCTTGAGGGGTGTAGTTTCTTAGATGGGGTAATTTTTGGGTGGTTTCTATTATGTAAGCCTCGCAAATCGACTTCAGACCTGAACTGGTCCCTAAAAATGTAGTTTTTGTAAATTTCTGAAAAATTTCAAGATTTGCTTCTAAACTTCTAAGCCTTATAACATCCCCAAAAAATAAAATATCATTCCCAAAACAATTCACACATGAAGTAGACATATGGGGAATGTAAAGTCATCACAATTTTTTGGGGTATTACTATGTATTACAGAAGTAGAGAAACTGAAACTTTGAAATTTGCAAATTTTTCAAAATTTTTGGTAAATTAGGTATTTTTTTGTGCAAAAAAAATAATTTTTTTGACTTCATTTTACCAGTGTCATGAAGTACAATATGTGACGAAAAAACAATCTCAGAATGGCCTGGATAAGTCAAAGCGTTTTAAAGTTATTAGCACTTAAAGTGACACTGGTCAGATTTCCAAAAAATGGCCTGGTCCTTAAGGTGAAAATGAGCCCGGTCCTTAAGGGGTTAACATCTATGTATTTAAGAAACTGGCCAGTCAGGGCCACCTTGGCTCCTTACTTACTGCAGGATGATTGTCAGTGGTAGTTATGATTGATTTTTTCTGGATGAGCACCACAATCTTATAGCACACAGTGTACCGTATACAGGATCAAGATGTCGGCTTTTCTGGGCTGAACTCCAGCACACCTTACAATCCTCAATGGACCCTGGTACTAGTGTCCACCAATGTCATTAATGCACATCTTTCCTAATTGAGCCAGTGCTAAATGATCCACTACAGATTTCTAGCCCCGAGTATAATCAGCATAGCGCTGTGTTTTGCTTTTTTCCTTAGTTTACTGCTATCTAAAAAGGACTTTGTTTTCCCACAAGTGCAGAATAATCTTGTAGTCTGCTCTATTACTGGAGTATTTGTCATGCTGTGGTGTAAACCTTTTAGCTTGTCACACACTGGCACAGAGTCCACAATACAGATTTCTTTCCTCTTCAAAGGAATGGAAAATTACCAGACCTTTAAACGTGATTTTTTTTTTTGTTTGTTTTTTTGCCTAATAAAAATGAACTAAACTAGTTAGTTTCACGATTTTCACTGTCGATTACTTTTCGGTGGACTAAGTTCTAAAATTAAAGATATATTAACACATGATGTCTTTGATTTAGTCAAAAAAAATTTAGTCAAAATTTTCCCAAAAAGTTTTCCTGAAATTTTTCAAATGTTTATATCGCAGCATGCCATTTTGATATGCGACTGCTGCAGGCGATTACTAGCCGCAGATTGGATATCATTATGTACGGTATGTGATGGCCACTATTCCTGCATATACATCTGCTATTCGGCTCCCTACGCTAATTAGAATGTAGTTTTAACTCTTTCCTTTCCAGAGCACACAACTTAACCTTCCTACTGATCAGCCTGAATACTGTTCGTTCAGGCAAAAAAAAAAGGATAACCTGTTTTGAATGAACTGTGTTCAAGCTGTGTGGCTCCAGTGAAGGGTGCTTTTGAGGGATCTTACTTAAGCTACATTTTATTTGGACCTGCCATCTTGGTCTTCACAAGATCGCAGCTCTAGCTCAATTGTAGCCAGAGATATTAAAGGTTAAAGCCCTCCCCCCTCCACCTTTAGCTAGCTGTGATCTCAGCCAATCTCAACGAGGACAAGAGAGGCCAGTGGGAGACATACTACCAGACTACAGGGAGGAGAGACATAAATCTTTTCTCCCTGTATAACTGTACGTGACCTCAGAGGGAGGGTAACATGGACTTCTGTGTATGTTTTATCAATCCATCTTCCTAATCAATCAGAGAGCATACTGAAATGAGTGACAAGTGTTTGCCCATCTAATCATTCCTCTACACCTAATTACGCCTTTTATTGATGCATTTACCAATGTCCAGATCAAATGTCAAATGTGTCATATAAGTTGCACCACATATTTACACACTTGAAAAACGGTTCCTATAAAAACTACAACTCGTCTAAAAATCGAAAAATAAAAAAGCTCGAAATGTTACTGGCCCTTAAAGAGGTTATGCCATGATTAATTTAAAAAATGAAAATCAGACATCATTTAGTTAATAACAATCTCTTTCTAACGAAGTTAGAACCTGTCCTGTACCTCACATGGAACCAGAGATCTCCCTATTTATTGCTCCAACTACTCTGCTAAATTCTCTTCAGGCTGGCAGCTTAGGAGGACGGGTCCTTTCTCATGAGGCATGTCCTTTTTGCTGTAGCTCTTTCCCTTTAACTGCCACAGCTTCTAACAAAAGATATGGCTAGTGGTAGTTGAAGATTTAAACTGAGCTAAGGAAAAACTAAGGAAAAGAACAAACTGCAGGAGGTACTATACAGATACATGTTATGGAATAACTCTGTGGCTATACAAATTTTTTAATTACATGCAATTACAAAATCTAAGTGCTGGTATGAAAAATGTTGAATATGTTTTGTGGTATAACCTCTTTAAGGCTAAAATTTGTTATATCACTAAGGAGTATGTAAGTTATGTGGCAACTAGATACTTCAGACATAAATTCAAAATCCACAATAGAAAAGTGACATTTTCAGGAGGTGTTTTACAACTAAAACATGTCTGATGTAGTAATTACTTGGAGACAACAGAATGTTTAGCGGCCATACTAGGGGAGTGTTGGGCATTTGTGAAAGAAGTTAACACCTGCACCTTGGCTATTGACTTCCCTGCATTGTGATTGGGACGACAAACCTCAGGGCCCTTACCCCATTGAAAGTACAGACTGGCCATCTGTTGGAAGAGACACCTGATGAGGGGTGGATAGATAGATCTAAAGATAGAGAAAGTCCACCCCTTAGGGCAAACTGGAGAAATTAAATAGTCTGATGAAAGAGAGACTCAGAGGGGACTAGTGAACTGCCTACCTTCCCATACACACACTTGTAAAGACTGTGCCCATGTTTAAAAGTGCCTTTGTTAACCACTAAATTCCCTCAGTAAAGTACAGTGAACTGTTTGCATCAATACCTGCATTGCTTCCTCATTGTATTACGCATTGTTACCTAGTTGTTAAGGCTGGAAAAAGACAAAAGTCCATCAAGTCCAACCTGTAATCCTGCTATATTGATCCATGGAACAAATCCCTGGATCAATGTCCATCCTCTTTTTAAAAAGGCGTTGCGCCAAAGGGAAAGGGTGCGTAGAACATGATTTCTATACATTGTCATAAGCCTCAATGTTATTTTGAAGTAAAGTCATCTAAACCTTTTTTGAAGCCATCTACTGTATTCGCTGTGACCAGCTCCTGCGGCAGTTTATTTCAGAGATTCACAGCCCTTACTGTAAAGAATGCTTGTCGCCTCTTATGACTGAATCTTTTTTTCTCCAGGTGTAGGGACTGGGTATTTAACACAGAATAGTTTCCCTTGATATTTTTTGAATGGTCCGTTTATATATTTGTACAGGTTAATCATGCCCCCCCCCCCCCTCTTTTTTCAAGGCTAAACAATTTCAGTTCTTTTAATCGTTGCTCATAGCTAAGATCTTCCAGGCCCTTTATCAGTTTAGTCGCTCTCCTCTGTACTTTTTCTAACCCCAGGGCATCCTTTTTATGGACTGGTGCCTAGAACTAAACCACGTATTCCAGGTGAGGCCGTACCAATGCTTTATATAGTGGCAATATTACATCCCTGTCCCGCGAGTCCATACCTCTTTTAATACAAGACAAAATTCTGTTGGCCTTAGAGGCAGCTGACTGGCATTGCATTCTGTTATTTAGTCTGTGATCTACTAATACACCCAGATCCTTCTCAACAAGTGACTCTCCCAGTTTTACTTCCCCTAGAAAATATATTGCATGCAGATTATTAGCCCCCAGATGCATAACTTTACATTTATTTATATTGAACCTCATTTGCCAAGTGGAGGCCCAAACAGTAAGTTTGTCCAAGTGAGCTTGTAACTTATTAACATCTTCCATAGACTGTACTGTATTACAAAGTTTAGTGTCATCTGCAAAAATAGAAACAGCACTATTAATCCCATCCTCTATGTCATTAATGAATAAGTTAAATAATAGTTGCCCCAGCACAGAACCTTGGGGTACACCACTTATAACTGGGGACCATTCACATACACCCTTCTGAATTTTCTATATGGAAAATGAAGTAAGTACTGTATATATGTCTCCAATATGGCCACCCACAGGGAAGTTTTTTTTTATTTTTTAAAAAGGATACAAAATATAAATAAAAAATTCCGGTACATAAAAAATGTAAATATAAAAATAAATATATTTCTCTTTACCTCTGTATACTGTATCTACCTCAAATAACTAAACTTTGTAGTCTATGTAGGTTCTCTTAGAAGTAAAGGACCATAAGCCAATGCAGTTTTTAGGAATTCTTTATTTTCTACACTCTAAAAATACAAAGCAAACCTAGAAACAAACTCACAATAAACATAAGGGCTTTTAGAAACACAAATACCAGTATCTGCAAGGGAGCGAGCTAAAACTCCAAACAGTCAACACTAGGAAGAAAAATAAGGCGTATTATATTTCCCCATTTCTTGTGTGCCTTTTGTTCTAAAGATATAAGCTCACATTTCAAGTTTATGTATAAAAATAAAATTCTCATCAGTAGTGTTTATGAAATGGTTTCAGAGCACACGAAAGAACGTCTTGAACCTAATTCATTGAAGCATCCGAATTACGACGCTTACAGTGTATGGTATGGTAGCACATTCACTTGTGTTCATTGGGGAGAATCATGTCAAATCATCTTTTTCCAAACACATGACTAATATGGAGAGCCTACTGTGTTCAGTCCCAGGCTGTGTACGCTAGTTTATATTCAAGGACTGAGTAGGCCGGTGCCTATAGGCGGTCCAAGGGGTAGTGCACCTTTACTCACTTATATATAAATGCGCTGAACAGTAATTATATGTCAGAATGAGAGGACGCACCTGACAGAATTAGGGACTGACCTACTTGATGGGTGGAGACTAAAGCTCCAGAGAATCTGTGCCCAAGATGTAAAACTATTATACCTAGTCTGGTGCACTCACTATAGGATTTTTTTTAAATCCCTGCCAATCAGTTCTGACTCCCTGGCTCTCTGAATGTCTTTACTTGACTTCTAGTTCCATTCTGTCAACTTTGACATGGATGGGGACACGTCACCGCTGAGGCCAGTCAGTGGCACATATGACCCCGTCCATGCAGATGTAGTCTGGTGGGAACCGGAAGTCCAGTGGGGGCCACACAGCCTGAACAGAGTGGCAAGAAGCAGGTAAGTAGATCTCTTCACAGGTACCGCTGGGTGGGGGGGATTACAAAAAATAATTCTGGACAGTCCCTTTAAGACACAATGATGCTGATTGCTTCTTGTTAGATTGTGCAGTAGCAAGCCTTCCTTTTACTGTGGAAAGATTCAGTTTGCTGCCCTAGTTCTGCATCTAAATACCTTGTATACCTCTGACTAGCGTGGTAATGCTCCACTGGCACCCAATGCCTAGGATGTATGTCCCACCTAGCTTTGTCCCTGGAAAGGTTCTATCCTCAGTTACATCTTCATTCTCATTACAACTACTGGATTGTGACTTATAATACACAGAATGATTCAGAAGGCGTCCTATAGCTGTAGGGTCAGCTCCTCTGACATATCTTTTCTTGGAAATACTTGTACTAATCGTAAATAACAATGCTGGAGCAAGTTTTGTTAGACCTCTGCATCATGCTGTTCCTATGTAAATCCTCCTGGTAATTTATGAAGAAATTGAAGACTTTGCACTACTCCTGACACCGGCAGCAGTGATTTGGCAGTGTGCGAGTGTAGGGCTTTATCCGCAACTGGTAACACCCAGTTATCAATGTATTCATATATTTCTAGGAGGAAAAACAGAGGAAAGACACATACAGAAATGTCACAGGGAACACAAGTATGTACTAAAATAGTCAGGGTTAAATCTGCAGTCACCACTAGATGGAGCTTAAGAGCTAACTGCATACTGTTAATTTGCATAGTTTTTCCCATAGAGCATTGCCTGAAAAAAAACTTTCCAATAATGTGTCTCTTCAAAACCATACCCACATAATTACATTGAACTCAATAATAAAACAGTATTCATTCAGCTCCCCCTAATGGTGACTGCTGGCAGCCAGAATTTTATCAGTTCATTTTGTGTCTATGTATCAGAATGCCAACTGCTATAAATTTACATGATGTTAAAATGAGGGCATTCAAAGAAAGTTTATGGTTTTCACTTGTCTTTCTGAAGGATAATGGGGTTTAAAACCCAGTCTTGAATTGTCAGGGGAAAGCTACTGCTCTGTAATCATTCCAAATTCCTGTGACTGCATACTAGTTGGGGTGAATGAATTTACAGGTTTTAAAATGTGACATGTATGGCCACGTGCTGCAGCAGCACAAGCATTCAGCAAAGAGCTAATGGTGGAGAACAAATAAATAGACATAAAAAAAGAATATTTCATATATTCCATCTTCAAATTCAAAGCAGCATTATGGCACAATATGATGTGTTACTAAAGTGAAACACCTAAACACAAGAAAATGCTGCATCCAACTTAAATATTGTTCTAAAAGCCTTTAAACAGGCTGTAAAAAAAATCCCCCAAAACAAAAAAAAAACACTGCAACAATATATTTACTAACAGAACAGGACTCGCCTTAGCACATTCATGAAATAAAATGCTTCTATCTCCAAAAAACAGCAAAAACTGCATCATGCTATCTGAAATACATACTAATCTGTCGCCACCATGAAGAAGACAGCAAGCCTAATGCTCAGCAATCAGGCGCCAATGCCATCCCTTAAAGGTGTTGAACAATTTTTTCTTACTTTAGTGTCAGGAATTTGGTAAAATAATATTTAAAAAAACTTAAGTTCTCTTTCTGCCGTGCTCTGATCCCCTACCGCAGCTTTCCCTGGGTTCCAGCCAGTGACTGCGGTTTGGCTGCAGCGATAACGTTCCATATATAGATGCAGCCAATCGCTGGCCTCAGCATGTACAGCGTGAGACCACTGAGGCCAGCGATTGGCTGCAGTGCTATATGGAACATCACAGCTGCAGCCAAACAATACGTCACTGGCTGAAGAAGACCACGGAAGAAGACAGCGCAGCAATGCTGGATCGGAGTGGGTACAAGACGGGAATTTTTTTTATTATTATTTTACTGGGCTCCCAGCACTTTAGTAAAAAAAAAAAATATATATATAAAAAAAAACTTAAAAGGTAGGCAAAAAGTTTATAGTTAATCTAAAAGTCACCAATAGTACACCTATAGAATGCAAGCATGCAAATAAGAAACATGATATAATAAAGTGAGTAGATAATCCCAAAAATCCAGTTTTTTTGAGCTCCCAGGACATAACTGCTGGCAGCACAGCAGATAGAGGCTCAAATACAAAATGCATCTTACTGTATGTATGCTACACCTAATACAATATAGTCTGGTAAGCTGGCCATGTGCCTAAAAATGTCAGCAATTCCTGAGTTGTATGCTTTATAGTAAATGCAGCTAAATGTCTTGCAAATACTATATACCAGGCACGTATAACTCATTTACACAAAAAATACAGATAGCACCATGTGGCCTCTTCCCAAGAACACATGTGCCTGGTGCCTATTATCTGCAATCAGTTACAGGTACAATGCCAGCAGATACTGGAAAACAGACAGGGGTCTGGAAAATGGAAAATCTTCAAATTATTTTAAAAAAATGTCAAAGACCTCCAAGGTCCAATTCAATAAATATATTTTCTTCCACTTCTTCCAAATTCGTTGTTTTAAGCGAATCTCCATCTTATTGTTAGGTCAAACAGCCTGTACTGATTCCTGTCTTCATATGTCTTTATACAGGGCTCCAAATCTCCAACATAGATATGGAAACATTGTGTCTACCTGCAGCTACCAATAGGGGAAGCGTAGATCCTTCCTGCATACTGCTTTATTGTTGCATTTAATATATTTACATTATGCTCGTAAGCTCCCCCTTGTGGCTGCAAGATGTTATATAAAATGAATTGCATTGTATGTCTATACTTGGGGTTTGGAGCTTTGTATCAGAACTGCAGTAATGATGCATTAAGAAAGTAATCAATGCAGAATTGTGGACCTATTGAGATAATGATGTTGTGTTAAGGGTGGACATTTACTTTAATTTGCCTTCTAGGCAGCTCACAGGTACATATAAATATAAGGCAATTTTATATTTTTAGGAACAGGACTTTGAGTCTTGACCACAGCGTGAAAAAATACAAAAAGTGATGGATTCTAATTGGGTGGGAGAGGATGAATGTGGCTTGGTCTATCATGAGCTGTGCCTGCTTGTGTGGCAGTCTTAGTAGCACATATTTCACAATGACATGTTTCACTGCCTGCACCATGCTTGTATATTCCATCTGATTATTATCTGTGGCCAAACATAGCAAGAGTTGGAGTTAATCTTCAAAAATGTTTTTAGGGGTACACTGGCGGGGACATCACATGCCTTTTACAGTAGCCCAGCTGGTATGTCATTTTGTGCTTAATAGACCAGGGACACACTGAGAAATCTCAGGAACCAGACATTAAAGCGCTATTGTATTTTTTGCAGGCCCTGCGCTTTTAAAGGTGTTCTCCAGGAATTAAAAAAATTAAAATGCTTAAATATTATTTTATAATAAATATATTCACAAATACCTTTCATTACTTAGAATGGCTTGTTTTGTCTAGGGGGCAATCATTAGGAGAGAAAAAATGGATGCCGTCCTATCAGTACTCACAAAACCTGTCCTAATCACACAGGAGGACAAATTACTTCACCACAATGAGCCATAGTGCTGCCTCATCCTCCTCTCTGCTCTGCTTGTCAGGAATCATGATCCTGAATACAGGTGAATCTCTGGGGGAATGGAGAAGATGAGGAGACATGAGAGGAGGTGAGGTGGGGCTAATGAGCAGCAGCACTTGTATACAGTCTCCATTACCACAGCCCCACATTACCACAGTCTCCATTACCACAGCCTGTCCTGTCCTTCCTCTCTGTACTTCATGTCTCCTCATGAACTAAATTCCCCAGAGATTCAGCTAAAGTTCTTATCAGCTGTATTCAGGATCATAGTCCCTGAGAAGTAGAGAGGAGGATGAGGAAGCTCTTTACCTCAGTGTTGTAAAGTAACTTGTCCTCATGTTGTGATCAGGACAGGTTTTGTGTGAACTAATGGGACAGCGGCCATTTTGCTTCCCCTGATGATTGCTCCCCAGACAAAATGAGCCATTATAAATAATGAAAGGTATTTGAGAATATATTTATAATAAAGTAATATTTAAGTATTTTTATTTTCTTAATTCCTGGAGAACTCCTTTAAGGAATTTCGCAACTGACTAAAGACCTGTGAGTTCCCCCTGGCCAAGGGCCCTGGGCAATACCCTAATGCCCGAATGTTCTACCCTATATGCTAACATATACAACCTGTTACCGGAGTCCTTAAAATCCTGGTGGCCTCAGATCCATTGGCACAAACATTTAAAATATTACATGAGATGAATAGTTTACGAATCATGGCAGACACCATCAGTTCCTAGTAGTTCCCAAGATCCTCCAGTATAACTTTATAAATTAAGTACCTTCCAAAAATCTATATATTCTTTCTCTCAATATATATTTCTTAAATATGGAATATTCACTCTGTACGCTATAGCTGCTCATGTACTTTTACAGACATATACACTGCCAACATTAGTTAATGTACTACATGATACTGATATATTTATATATTTATATCTCTAGTGCACAATGTACTATAATATTATATATATATATAGATAAAAAACAAACCTTCATACCAGATATATTGTCTATGCATATACTGTTAAAAACCTAAGCAACCGAAACCACATAATATGAAACTATATGGCTAAAGCATAAAAATGCAAAGAGAAATGTATGAACAAATGTATCTTAAAAACTGACTTTTGCAGAAAACAAAAATGACAAAAAAATTCACATATATAAAATATTCTTCTAAGGATATATTTTTTAGTTTTTTTTTTTTTTTCTTCATAAATATGTTAGAGTTCCTTCAGTCCCCTGCCCCCTTCCTTGAGATGACAGTTTTAGTAGGTTTGGTAGATGTCATGTAATGGAACCTGGAAGGTTGCAGGAAAAGCTTGAGGTATATATCCAGCATATCCCCCATAGATCGCTGCCGCGGCAGCAGCATTCTTCTGTAGTGTGGCTAATGTGGCTGTGGTAGGGGCTGCGATGGGGAGATAGCTTGCACCATAAATGCCTGCGGCAGGGATCCTTTGCATATTTGGAGCCATGGTATACACCGGAGTTAATGGACGGCCCTGAAATATAAATGATACACATACTTTATGCACAATTCCATTGGAAAACAGAAAGAAACAGGCATCCAGTTTACAAGGGTATATATAAAGGGGGACCGCCCTATAGAAAGGTGCTCTGGCAGGGACCTAACAAGCAACCATGGGGCCCCACAGCAAAATCTGAAATGGGGCCCCACCATGACCACTTTCAACAACATGTTCAGAAAAGCTTATGATTGGTCTCCTTAATGCACAAGGCTGATTTCCTAGTAAGGGGATAATGCAGTTAGCAATGTGACAGTACAGGCATAATGTTGACAGTGAATCACAGAATAGGTGTAGTGCACACGAGTGTCATAATATTGGCATAATGCACATAGTGATGTCACAGTATAGAGATAACACATACAGTGACATCGCCGTGTTGCGATACAACACTTGAATTATACACCGTGACGTCACATGCAAGTATAATACACGTATGATGTCACAGCACAAGAAAAAGGTCGCACAAAATGGATAATGCAACCTGAGAAAGTAATCTTGAATAGTAGGGACTCCCATGTGCTCTGGTTTGTGCCATCAGAAGGGCTTCATAGTTGTTTGTGCCCCCTTCATTTTTCTGGTTTCCCCCAAAAGCCACCCAAGATGTAGTGTATTGTGGTCCCAAGATAACTTATTTTTTTCTTCTCTGACCCATCTAGTGAAAAAGGGTCTGTCATGAAAATGAGTTAGGTGGCTCTCCAAATCCGTTCTCAGCTGGGGTCAAAGGGTGTATGCCCAGGCCATCTCTATAGAGATGACTGGAAGCACTGACACTCCCAATTATAATACAATTATGTTATAACTATACAGTTATTATAAACATATTAGGGATAAAGGGGACAAGAATTTATCTGACAGGTTGGATTTTCCACCTTCAAGTCTATTGTTCCTGGAGAAACGGTGCCTGATGGGCCCGGCAGCCTCTCATCTCACCCGTAGCATAGAAGCAGACACTGGTAGTTTTAACAATTGTTTTCTGTCTAAAGCCGTTTTGCACACAATCACAGCTGGATCCAGTCCTGTTTTCCTACACCAGTTATTTTTCCACCTTTCCCTTTGTTCTTAATAATTTCCATTACACTCTATGGCAGGGCTGGCCAACCTGCGGCTCTCCAGCTGTTGCAAAACTACAACTCCCAGCATGCCTAGACTGCTTACAGCTTTCAGCCTACAGCAGGGCATGGTGGGAATTGTAGTTTTACAACAGCTGGAGAGCCGCAGGTTGGCCAGCCCTGCTCTATGCTATGATTAATGACTCTTATCACTTCTCACTGATACTTTTATTAAGCTATTTGTGTTCTTGGCGTATGGTTACCAGGAATGATTTACGTCAGTTCCCAAAATTATTCAAAAGGGGCGAAACTTGTAAAATCCATGACTATGCTGCTTCTTGATATCGAGGCTGTGATGATGATGGTGGTAACATTTTATTTAGCAAGACTGGAGTCATATGAAATACCATGGCAATGTATAATCACAGTAATAATCAGGTTCTAGCAGGTGCTGGACTATGCTGCAGGTGAAGCAGGAGGAAACAGATTGAAAATCTGCTAAATGATATTGTTTATATGGTGGATTCATCAAACAAAATCCAAATGTATCTGCAGGAAGGAATGGAGAATAGAAAACTACCTGTACATCCTCATGCGCACAACCATATTACCGATCCCTACCAGTTCTGTGTGGTTTGGATATGTAATAGGGCAGTAATGATTACGTCATAGGCAGGGGTGTAGATATAGGGGGTGCAGAGCTAGCAGTCGCTACCGGGCCTGAGGTGGACCAAAGACCCTTGTGCAGCATAAAAAGACCTCTGGCTGGAGGGAAGGGGTTAGGTCAAGAATTTTGCGGTTTCAATTTTTGCCTCAGGCAGCATGAAGGCTATGTGCTTTCCTGCCCCTGGCCACAAAGCCCTGAGGGAAGGGGGACCCAAGCTGAACTCTTGCACCAGGGCCCATGAGCCTTTAGCTTCGCCCCTGGTCATAGGTTTCTGATTCTCTATGTGACACCTTTTTTCAAGATTTTTTTCATATAAAGGAACATGAAATTGGGGAAAAACAATTTTGACACATTTCATCTTATGTTTTATTACCAACTTTGTATTCTAAGTGAATATGGTGATATGGAGGCACTATATGGCGAGAGAAGGAGTGCACTATGGGTCAAAATACAGAACCATCGAGATAGTCATGATTTATTTTGATTCACGCCAGTCTAAGGCTACTTTCACAAGGGCGTCATGGATTTGGGCCGGATAAGATGCGGGTGCGTTGCGGGAAAATGCACGATTTTTCCGCGCGAGTGCAAAACATTTTAATGCGTTTGCATGCGCGTGAGAAAAATCGGCATGTTTGGTACCCAAACCCGAACTTCTTCACAGAAGTTCGGGTTTGGGTTAGGTGTTGTGTAGATTTTATTATTTTCCCTTATAACATGGTTATAAGGGTAAATAATAGCATTCTTCATACAGAATGCATAGTAAAATAGGGCTGAAGGGGTTAGAAAAAAAATAAAAAATAATTTAACTCACCTTAATCCACTTGTTCGCGCAGCCCGGCTTCTCTTCTGTCTTCTTCTTTGAGGAAAGGGACATGTGATGACGTCACTGCGCTCATCACATGGTCCATCACATGATCTATCACCATGGTGATGGACCATGTGATGGACCGTGTGATGAGTGCAGTGACGTCACCACAGGTCCTTTTCCTCCTGCACAGCAAAGAAGAAGACAGAATAGAAGCCGGGCTGCGCGAACAAGTGGATGAGGTGAGTTAAATTATTATATATTTTTTTTAACCCCTCCAGCCCTATTTTACTATGCATTCTGTATTAATAATGCTATTATTTTCCCTTATAACCATGTTATAAGGGAAAATAATAATGATCGGGTCCCCATCCCTATC
Source organism: Bufo bufo (assembly GCF_905171765.1). NCBI lineage: Eukaryota > Metazoa > Chordata > Amphibia > Anura > Bufonidae > Bufo > Bufo bufo. The sequence continues at coordinate 739,019,806 of NC_053390.1, read as the reverse complement.
ATCTCCTAGCAGCCCTGAGGGAAGGGGGACCCAAGCTGAACTCTTGCACCAGGGCCCATGAGCCTTTAGCTTCGCCCCTGGTCATAGGTTTCTGATTCTCTATGTGACACCTTTTTTCAAGATTTTTTTCATATAAAGGAACATGAAATTGGGGAAAAACAATTTTGACACATTTCATCTTATGTTTTATTACCAACTTTGTATTCTAAGTGAATATGGTGATATGGAGGCACTATATGGCGAGAGAAGGAGTGCACTATGGGTCAAAATACAGAACCATCGAGATAGTCATGATTTATTTTGATTCACGCCAGTCTAAGGCTACTTTCACAAGGGCGTCATGGATTTGGGCCGGATAAGATGCGGGTGCGTTGCGGGAAAATGCACGATTTTTCCGCGCGAGTGCAAAACATTTTAATGCGTTTGCATGCGCGTGAGAAAAATCGGCATGTTTGGTACCCAAACCCGAACTTCTTCACAGAAGTTCGGGTTTGGGTTAGGTGTTGTGTAGATTTTATTATTTTCCCTTATAACATGGTTATAAGGGTAAATAATAGCATTCTTCATACAGAATGCATAGTAAAATAGGGCTGAAGGGGTTAGAAAAAAAATAAAAAATAATTTAACTCACCTTAATCCACTTGTTCGCGCAGCCCGGCTTCTCTTCTGTCTTCTTCTTTGAGGAAAGGGACATGTGATGACGTCACTGCGCTCATCACATGGTCCATCACATGATCTATCACCATGGTGATGGACCATGTGATGGACCGTGTGATGAGTGCAGTGACGTCACCACAGGTCCTTTTCCTCCTGCACAGCAAAGAAGAAGACAGAATAGAAGCCGGGCTGCGCGAACAAGTGGATGAGGTGAGTTAAATTATTATATATTTTTTTTAACCCCTCCAGCCCTATTTTACTATGCATTCTGTATTAATAATGCTATTATTTTCCCTTATAACCATGTTATAAGGGAAAATAATAATGATCGGGTCCCCATCCCTATCATCTCCTAGCAACCATGCGTGAAAATCGCACCGCATCCGCACTTGCTTGCGGATGCTTGAGATTTTCACGCAGCCCCATTCACTTCTATGGGGCCTGTGTTACATGAAAAACGCACAAAATAGAGCATGCTGCCATTTTCACGCAACGCACAAGTGATGCGTGAAAATCACTGCTCATGTGCACAGCCCCATAAAAATGAATGGGTCCGGATTCAGTGCGGGTGCAATGCGTTCACCTCACACATTGCACCCGCGCGGAAATCTCGCCCGTGTGAAAGGCCTAAGGCTACTTTCACACTGGCGTTTTGGTTTCCGTTTGTGAGATCCGTTCAGGGTTCTCACAAGCGGTCCAAAACGGATAAGTATTGCCCTAATGCATTCTGAATGGATAAGGATCCGCTCAGAATGCATCAGTTTGCCTCCGTTCCGCCTCCATTCCGCTCTGAAGGCGGACACCAAAACGCTGCTTGCAGCGTTTTGGTGTCCGCCTGACGATACGGAGGCAAACGGATCTGTCCGGACACACAATGTAAGTCAATGGGGACGGATCCGTTTTCACTGACACAATATCGCACAATAGAAAACGGATCCGTCCCCCATTGACTTTCAATGGTGTTCAAGACGGATCCGTCATGGCTATGTTACAGATAATACAAACGGATCCGTTCTGAACGAATGCATCGGGTGTATTATCTGAACGGAAGTGTTTGTGCAGATCCATGACTGATCCGCACCAAACGCGAGTGTGAAAGTAGCCTTAAACTAAAGTAGATTGGTGTAATGCCTGAGACATGCCTCTTAAAGTGGTTATCGGAGTGTGTAATACTGATGACCTATCCTCATGACAGGACATCGGTATCTGATCATGGGGTTTAGACTCCAGGCTGAAGAGACGTCAGCGCTCTGTGAGCGCTGCTGCCTCTTCCTAGGCCATGCTTTAATACATATTTGTGCAATTGCACAAATATGTATTAAAGCATCGCTTGAAAAAGAATCTTCTGGTGTGCCATAGATCTCCCTTTTTGTAACGGATTGACTCTTGTCCTCTATGAGCACCAACCACTAGAGGGTGGGCAGATCTCATTCCTTTCTAATCTTCCTAGGCCAGCGACGTCACATTTATTGGTCACATGGCCTAGACGCAGCTCATTCCCATTCAAGTGAGTGGGGCTGAGCTGCAATACCAAGTAGACCCTGTGCTTGGTAAGCTACGAGGAGGCTGCAGTGCTCACAGGAGAGTCACAGCTAATCGGCGAGGGTTGTCCATGCCCTAAAAATTGAAATCTATGCCTGGTATGAGCTGGCATACATTTCTGCAAGCTGTGGCAGAAATATAGTAAATGTGTTAGCCCACAAAGACCCTGTCTGGTGAAAGAAGTATAAAACAGCAAATAAAATGGAAAATTATTGCATAAAAATGTAGCCCATGCCATAAATTACAACTTTTCACCTCCAGAATTGTGGCACATGCTGTGTGTGCTCCATCCTCATGACTTTACTTTGTGTGTTATCAGAAAAAAAGTTCTGTTACATTATTCGTGTTGGAATGGCAACGCTCTGTTCGTTTGGATGAAGTAGTCCCATATACACATCATCACTACTCATACTTTTCCATATATTTCATATGTTACCAACCTGAAATGGTGGAGGAGTGGACACTGATGGCAGAACCGCAGCAGCATGATCGGCCTGCACAGTGATTGGATTGATCATGTGCTCCATCCCATGGATTTTGCCCTCTTCAATCAGCTTGGCAGCAGATGCAGCCTGAAATACGGAGTACTGGGCGCCGATGCCGGGAATGGCCACTAAAACATATATAAATGAGTGAGTAACACAGTCCTCAGCCTACTTATCCAGCTAGCTGGAGGGAGCAATATTAACTAAACCTGACTACGATTCATAAGAATACACTTTGAGATATTTGTAACCTTGTCAAAAAGAAGTACCACCCTTACAATTTCCTTAAAGGATATGTTAGGTAATAGTGTAAGAAGCAATTCTCTAGTATGTTATAATTAGAAATGCTCCATTTAGATCCATGGTTGCCTAACAGATGTCAGCAAATTACAGGTTGCAGAATATGGTAGCCTTTAGTCAGCCGACGCCATGGTAGTCACATAACATTTCCTAGCTCTGCCCAACAAAGCAAGAATCTCAGTACTGCAGCCTCGTTTGAACCTCCCATGGTTCTACTAAACCGGGCTAGGGCTTCTTCCACATCTGCGTTGGAGGCTCTGTTAGGAGCTTCTGTTATAGACTCCATAAGAAATGCCAGGCAAAATAGTGCATCATGCTGTACTATTTTGTATGGTAAAATGATGGCCATCATCATGGAAACCCAACAAACCAGTGTCTGTCATGCAACAGATCTGGCACTGCATTTTACACAGTAGGACTAAAGTTATCTATGTAGCTTTCAGCAAAACCATGGGAGATGTGGGCCTTGATACTAAAATGCATGTGTGTTATAAGGCCATTTAAGGGGGTTATCTCATTAGAGCTTCCAGCACCCTGGGAAACAAGTAGCCTTGCCTTGTCTGACCATGTTGTATTACCTAATGGCACTCAGATGAATGGCTGTCCAAGTGTCCATATAATAAATGGACCTCTCTACAACAGTGCTCCTCAACCCCAGTCCTCAGGACCCACCTCAGGTCATGATTTGAGAATATCCTACAGAATGTCAGAAAGTCCTGATGCATTGACCTTAATTATATCACCTGCTCAATATTAAGGAAATCCTGAAAACTTGACAGGCAGGTGGGCCTTGAGGAACACTGGTCTACAACATCCATATACCCTAAAAGGGTGTAACAGGGCACATGGGTAGGGCACTCTGCTATCACTTGCACTCTCTGTGCTCTTCTAGGTTCCTCTGCTGTTTGTAATAATTAACAAGTACAGGTCACCATCAAGTAATTAATAAGAATACACATTTCCCTGCTGATAGGGCAGATAAGAAGGTATGGAAAACATATCTCAGCAGCTTTACATTGAACAAGTACTCTATGACTGGTCAGAGCTGTATTCGCCATGGTCACAGTATATGTTAGTCTAGCAGATGAGAAGGCATGAATGAGTGATTTGGGAAATAATGATCAACAAGGAGCACAAAATGATTGATCAATTACAGATACCAGGAATAGATCCTAGTAATGAAGGCTGATTCATTAGCAGAACATTTGTGTTAGGAAGTATGGATTGTGGAGTAATTTGTGACAAACACATCTACTTGTAGCCAGTCCCTTTTTTTCTCTAGAATATATATCAGGGTGATGGGCTGAGTCTCTATAGACACATTATGGATCATATTAAAGGGGCTGTATGAGATTAGAAAAAAAATTGGTTACTTTCAGAAAAAGTGCCACTCTTCCTATAGTGCGGTATTAAATCTCAGTCCCATTCAAGTAGATAGGGCTTAGGCTGCAATACTAGAAAATGCCTGTGTAGAGCAGCTGTGGTTTTCTGATCTCATACGACGCCTTCATAGGGGCACTAAACCTAGAGCACAAAGTTTAGAAAAACAAGAGTTTATAGGACAGATGAAGCTATGCAAGACAAGGTAGTGCTCATGGGGGGCAGGGATTTTCCTGGACTTCCTGTTAGTAACACCACAGTCAGCCCCTCCCCAGCCTGAAATGTCTGCTTACAGGGAGCAATAGGGAATGAAGATAAATTAGACTTTAGGTTTAGTGTCCCTTTTAAAGGGATTGTCTGGGCTACAGATATTGTTGACCTATCCTCAGGATAGGTCATCAATATTAAATTGTTAGTGGAACGAATCCCTGCACCCCCACTGATCAGCTGTTTGGAGAGACTATGGGGCTCATTCAAGCACTGCATCCTCTTCACTACTTGCCTGGGCACCATCTACCTCTTGTAGTGGCTGTGCAGTGTAACTACAGCTGCCTCTCACGTTCACTGGAATGGGAAAAATGGTTGTAATTACACTGCAACACCACTACAAGGGAAATGGCACCCAGGCAAATAGTGAAGAGGGTGCAGTGCTTGCGCTGATCAGTGGGGGTGCTGGGAGTCAGACCCCCACCAATCTAATATTGATGACCTATCCTGAGGAGTGTTCATCAGTCTGTACCCTTTGAGTTCTATATGTGGTAGGTGATTTGAGCTCCACTTTTTCATTACGGTTTTCTATGCTCTGCTTCAATAAACACCATCTATTTTTCTCCACTGGAGAATGAATTGAATTATTAGGGACCAGTGTAAAATGTGAGATGTTAAGACTAACCTGCACCGGGTTTAAGAGCAACTGGATTGACCGCTGGTAACTCCAGGTTGGGTACAAGTTCAAAGGTTTTTTCTTGCTGTTTACCCTTCCCTTCATGATATCTGCTATAAATGCCACGGCCAGCCGAATATCCCCCCAGGTACGTCCCCCTGGGACCAGGGGCTCTGTTGCCAGCTGCACCTCGCTCTCTGCCTCTTATGCTGCCTGCTTGTAATACCAACATAACACAGTCAGAAATCACAGGAGATCACAACTAAAGCCTCCATGAGCATATGCTGAGCAATGAGTAGGGGTTTCTATTTTGGGCAATGACACGCACTGAGGAGCAAACACTAGAGGTTTCACGCCCCCTCGTTCTAGGCTAGCCTGGCAAAACAGTTCCTCCATGCTTTGTAAAGTCAAACTTGCCAATGAGGTTTGTAAAACTATTCTTCTAGGTTCTAACTCCTCCCAAGATTTCTTGGCGTCAGAAAGATTATGGTGCAATGTCATCTTCAAAATGGAAACCCAAGTTAAGCAAAATGCAGCTTTGTGGAAAGAGAAGCTAAAATACAAGCAAAAGTATACATACTGGAGGCATTTATATGTATGACTGATCTGGTCAGAATGCAAAATGCTTGGTTTTATTCAGAGACACTAGTATTGTGTAAATATATATATATGTGTGTGTGTGTGTATATATATATATAAGCATCAGATCATTATGTACCTACACAGCGACCATGAGAAGGCCTTGGGCGGCCCCCTGGCCATCAGCCCAATGGGAAGTTTGCCAAATTTGGCTGTAGGGTCTATGGCCAGTCTGCCCCTGTATATATCTATGTGTGTGTGTGTGTGTGTGTGTATATCTATGTGTGTGTGTTTGTGTGTGTGTGTATATATGTGTGTGTGTGTATATATCTATGTGTGTGTTTGTGTGTGTGTGTGTATATATGTGTGTGTGTATATCTATGTATGTGTGAGTGTATATATCTATGTGTGTGTGTATATATATATATATATATATATATATATCTCTATGTGTGTGTTTGTGTGTATATATATGTACACACAAATTAGCAACCTTCGGAACTCCAGCTGCCATGCTGATCCCTGTTATATATGTATATATCCACTGGCATAACTATAGGGGTCGCAGCGGTTTCGACAGGGCCCCTAAGCCAGGGGGGCCCAGAGGGTGGTACAGTACTTTTCCCTTTATAAGATGCAGTGCATCTTATAAAGGGAATACTAGCGAGCATAATGTAAGCGCTCACTAGTCTGCAGAAGGAGGGGGAGAGAAGCGCTGAGTGCTGTACAGTACTTACCCCTCCTCCTGCTTACTCTTCCCGGGGCCCGCGCTGCTGTGTCCTGGCTGCCTGCAGCGTCAGGATGTATAGAGCGAACTCTGACCTGACGCTGCAGGAGGTCAGGTGACCGCAGCACGGGCCCTGAGAAAAAAAGACAGCAAGGACAAGTAGAGTGGTGGCAGGAGAGGTAAGTTACTTTATTATTTTACAGTCTGATCTGAGGTCTGATATGGAGGTCTAATGGGGGATCTGGAGAGGTCTCACTGGGGGTCTGGAGAGTTCTAATGGGGGTCTGGAGTGGTCTATGGGGGGGTCTGGAGGTCTGACTAGGGGGTCTAGAGGTCTGACTGGGGGTCTGAAGGTCTGACTGGGGGTCTGAAGTGGTCTAATGGGGGGGTCTGGAGGTCTGACTGGGGGTCTGAAGTGGTCTAATGGGGGGTCTGGAGGTCTGACTGGGGGGTCTGGAGATGTCTGACTGGGGGTCTGGAGAGGTCTAATTGGGGGTCTGGAGAGGTCTGACTGGGGGTCTGGAGGTCTAATAGGGGTCTGATTGGGGTCTAGAGGTCTAACAGGGGTCTGGAGGTCTGATTGAGGGTCTGGAGGTCTAATGGGGGTCAGATATGGGGGTCTGGAGGTCTAGTGGGAGTCTGGAGGTCTAATGGGCGTCTAGAGGTCTAATATGGGGGTCTGGAGGTCTGATATTAGGGGGTCTGGAGGTCTAATAGGGATCTTATATGGGGGTCTGGAGGTCTAATGGGGGTCTTATCTGAGGTCTGATATTGGGTTGGGGTCTTACATGGAGGTCTAATGGGGGTCTGATTTAAGGTCTAAAACTGGGGTCTTATATGGGGTCTGACATACAGGTCTATAGGGGGTTTGGCCTGAGATGGGGGGATCTCATTCAGAGTTTTATATGGGGGTCTGATCTGAAAGGAACGGAGGATTTTTTGTACTGGCGCACAATATAAAGGGGTGTTTTTGTACTGACGCTCTGTGTGGTACCAGTATTTTCAGGGGGACTGTTTCTGCAGGATAACATTGGGGAGCACAGTGGACACAGTATTGGGGGTGGCAGGATGGGGTGTTGAGAAGGTGAGGAGGATGATGGAAAAGTAGGAAAGGGAGATGTCTGTTTGTTAAACTGCAAAGACGAGGTGCGGCTGAAAGAAGTCATCATGGCGGTCTGGTCTGACAAGAGGAAGAGGAAAGAGAATATCTACATCAGAGAAGAGAAGTCACTGGATGTAAGAGGTACATATGTGGCGCTGTATGACCCTGTATGTTCTATAGCGCTGTATGTAATGTTTTCCAAGTATGTTTTTAAAGGGGTTGTCCGCTTTTCTTTTTGTATGAGCGCTGCCTTCTCTGCTCTGTTTACCTGCTCATCACTGCAAATGCCACGGCGAGCAGGTGAACAGAACAGAGAAAGCAGCTCTCATATGAGCGCTGCCTTCTCTTCAAACAGCTGATCGGCGGGGGTGCTGGGGGACCCTGCCGATCTAATATTGATGACCTATCCTGAGGATAGGTCATCAGTAGTAAAAAGAGGACAACCCTTTAGCTTTGCCCCTGTATATATCTACGTGTCTGTGTGTCTGTGTGCATATGTGTGTGTTCCCATTGATCTAACAAATGAAAAAAAGTGTTCAAATCAAGTATATGAAAAAAATCTAACTGGGGCTACATCAAAATAATTTGTTCTTCACACCAGGTCTGCAGACCATCTTTGAATACCACTAGTGTTCACTGTTTTATTGACAACTATCTTATGTGTATGACTACCTTAAAGGGTCACCCATAAATAAAAACAGGAATTGGCTTTCTTCCAAAAACAGCACCACGCCTGTCCATCGGTTGTGTGTGATATTGCAGCTCAGACCCATTCACCTCAGTGGACAGTTTTTTTAAGCTGGCATCTTTTTCTAATCCCTTAAACTTTGACCTGTCACCTCTCCTGACCTGTCTGTTTTACTAAATAATTATATTTCATATGAAATTACAATTCTGGAACATCCCTTCTTATGACTCTACATTGTGCTTCTCCTCTATTAATCCTGCTAGAAGTTTATGAATACATTGCCAGCTGGGTGTTACCAGTTGGGGGTTACCCCTGCACAATCAGTATCGTCAGTGGCAGACTGTGCAGATACACACGCCTTTGACAAGGTGGCAATGGTAATACCTAGTTGGCAAGTTATTAAATTTATAGTAGGATTAAGTGAGTACTTGGCATAAGATAAAAGGAAAATGACAAGATGCTCCAGAATTATGATTGCATGGGGAATCAGTTATAAATCAGATAGGAGAGGTGACAGGTCCTCTTTAAAGTGAGCAGGGACCTAGATTAGGTTGACACTACCAATGTGCAAGCAGTATGGTGAATTATTATTATATGTAAGTGAGATATTTTGCATTCGGACCAGAAAGGGTCACCATTACCAGTGTATGTGTCGATGTAGCAAGGTATATAGGGAAATCTTGTATTTTAGCTGAGAAGGGATACATGGCTTTAGTATGAAAGTGGGATGTACAATGCATGCCAGACATGAGAGGACAAATCATGGTTGCATAATGACATTTCAGAGGCAGAACGCCCAGGTAATCAGGTGACAAACAAGAGTTTACTGATAACGGAGAAATGAGGTGCACTGTGACCAAGAGCCAGATATAAAGTGTCCATGTGACCTTGTAATGTTCTCTTATCTACCTGCTCACACATTATAAAGGGTACAGTACCTTTATATGTGCTCCCCGCCCGGGCAAATCATACCACAGTCTACAGGAAGAGCTTCATACCTGTTCAGCATAGAAGCTCAAGACTTCAATGTCACCAGATCTGAGCAGATCAAGTAGTTTACTGGCCTATGAAGTCACTCGAACCCAAAAATGACACCTAAAGAGGACCTCTCCCCTATCCTGACGTCTGTTTTATTAAATGATTGCATTCCTAATGTAATAACAGTTCTGGTGCATCTATCCCTATGATGTTATTCCTGCTAGAACTTCATGAATAAAGGTCCTTCTGGGTGTTACCAGTGGGCGAGTCCCTTCACAGTCTGACATTATCCAATCAGTGTCAGACTGTGCAGGGACACCCCTGCCCCCAAATGGTAACACCCATCTGCTGGTAATTCGAACACAACATCTAGCAGGAATCATTGTTGGGGGACAGTTCGGATACGCAAGAATATGGCCATCATGGCTACATCTTTTTCCGTTTTGCTACGGTGTTTCCGTAACTCCCATGCACCTGAAAGAGGGCTACTGAAACATCGAGCGCTGGCACGCTCCACTGTTTCCCAGCCGGCTGGTAGTTGGGACTGTGTCTCATCTTGCCATACCAGACAACCCCTTTAAATATATAGAAGCCACAACAGTAGTGTGAACAGAGCCATAGGGCCACCATACTCATTAGTGAACTGCCCATCGAACCGCCGAGAATGGCAGGCTTGGCCGACAGTTGAACGTGTGTGGTGAGCTCTCGACTCGGGAGAGATCTGTCAGCTGAACAATCTTTCATGCTTGTAGCTATTGAATGTTGATGGCAGCTCTAAAGGGGTATTCTCGTTTTGCGATATTGACGACCTATCCTGAGGGTCGGTGGGGATCCAGTATCAGATCGGTGGGGATCCGGCACCCCAGCTGATCATCTGTTTGAAGGATCTGTGGCAGAGGGGGGAGAGCTGCTTCTATCCCTGCTTGCCGTCTACATCGTACTGGTTGCGCAGTGCAATTATTTTTTCTTTTCCCATTCACTTGAATGGGAAGAACAGTTGTAATCAAGCTCCACCTACACTACAATATAGATATCTCTCGCACTAGCGCCGCAGCTTCGGTGGTGGTGTCAAGAGTCGGACCTCCACCAAGTTGAACCTGTTGACCTATCCTAAAGATAGGTCATGAATTTCCCCATTTTAAGATATGGGTATAATATGGGTCCTCCTTGACGGGCAGATAACTCGCCAATAAAAGGCACCCACATCTCATATCCTCAGTCACAGTAGGAGAAGTAAAATGGCAGAAGACAACCGGCCTCATAATTGTTCTCTAGAGAACATACCGGAATGTGTTTTGCATTTTAATGTACAAGATTTTACATGTTGAGTAAATTCATCAAATTTTTATCTCAATTACGCTTGCTGTTAACTTACTGGTTACAATCACAGCCGTTCCAATCATTTTTGGATTGTTTTACCGTCCACTAGGTCACAGTGCACCACATAGCTAAAGTCAGCAATCATGGAAATGGCAGAACAATGAAACATCACATTATAAAGTGCTCGCTAAAGGTATTGAAGACTATACAAACATTTCCGAGAATTTTGCTCTTCATAATAATTTGAGATGATCTTTGCAAATTTGCAGAAAGAAAGACAGAAGGATTTGTTAGATAAAGGATACAATCTCTGCATTTAGCATTGCCTAAAAGTCCCAGAAATCAACCACTGTGACATGTTATTTCCCAGAAGCCATCAACACCAAAGATACTCGTGTTGAGGAGAGTTAAAATCTGACACATCTAAAATAAATCTGACTGTATTCAGCATTAAGATAAGTAATGAACATGCATGAAATAAAAATTCAGATTTTAAACTATTTAGCGTGTGTTTTATGGCTGCTATGGGCAATTCAATCACTACTTTCCACTAGTTTCCATAAATGTCCCTATAATAACCTGTTCACATCATGTTTTTTTCTCACAATGCTTAGCGTGTTCAGGGAGAAGGCACCTGATGTACACGCTAAACATGTCCTTACCCTTCCATCACCAGACGGAGGCCAAATGGGTGTCCTTCTGGTCTCCGTTTAGCTGGTATACATCGCTATACTTCTTAAATCAAGTAAGAAAACATATGCTCATCATGCCGCCCTCCAGCTGTTGCAAAACTGAAGGGCCGCAGGTTGAGCATCCCTGCATTAAACAAATCCTTTTTGTTTACATGGTAGCTTATGGGCGTCCAACATATACATCATGAGCTTATTTCCAACAAATGCCATTATAGCCTATGGGTGACACATGCACCTCTCCTGTCACATCTGTCTTAGTAACTAGTTGCATTCCTCATGTAATAAAAATTCTGGAGCATCTAGTGTTCTGACTCTATGTTGTGTCATTGCTCTATTATTCCTGATAGAAGTTGTGAAGGGATTGCTAACAGTTTACAATGAAGTTCCAGATGGGTGTTACCAGTTGGGGGGTGTCCCTGCACATTCAGATTGTGCAGGGACACACCCCTAACTGGTAACACCCATCTGGACCTTCATAGCAAACTGATAGCAATTCGTTCATAACTTCTAGTCGGAATAATGAAGGAATGGTACAACATAGAGCCATAAAAATAGATGCTCCAGAATTGTTATTACTTAGGGAATGCAAGTGGTTAATAAAGCTGACGTGTCAGGAGTGGTGACAGGTCCTAACAATGCTATCCATCACCCATAGGCTGCAATGGCAACTGTTTTAATAGATATGGCATGAAAAGCTATTCAAAAGCTTATGATGTGTATGTTAAAGGGATGCCTATGGGTATGGGTATAACCCATGGGTGATGCTAGTATCAGCAATCTGTCATGTTCTCTACTTAATGTAGATGCTGGGAGCTTTTTCTGGCATATACGTTAAAGAGAGACAAGAGTGTGATGTGAACAGGGCCTTAGTATAAACACACTTACAAAAAAGTATTAGCGTCTATTCAGATAAACACACAGAAATGCCTAGATTACATTACCAACCTTTCACGAAGTAATCTCTGTTTGGACCAATCAATGCATTATATGGGTATCCATAATAGGCAAGTGTGTAGGGGTCACATGAGTAAACATAATTAGGCTGAGTGACCTCGGTGGGGGTGGTCGTGGCCGGAGCTCCTCCTTTAGCAGCTTTCTGGTAACGTGTGTACTGTTCTTTATCAACAGGTTTGGCCAAAGTAACCTCTATACAAGATCCTTCTAGTTCTGTCCCATTGAGGTTTCTCATGGCCTGGACTGCATCATCTCGACTAGTAAAATGCACAAAGGCATAATCACGAATTTTCTTAACGCGCTCTACGCACCCTAGATTGTACTGGCCAAAAATCTTTTTAATTGTATCCTCAGAAGTTTCAATCATCAGGTTCCTAACATAAAGAATTTTTACAGTCTCCATCACATCTTCATCAACATCAATCTCTGGTTCTGCCCAGTCGACAGCAATCTGGTGGCCCCAAAGCTGGATTCTTCCGGGCATCAGTTTTCGTCTGGCCATGGCAGCAGCCCTGTGGCTTTCGTATTCAACAAATGCAAAGCCTCTATTTTTCATCTTATCAGCAGCACTAGCATAGACAATGACATCTAGAACCCCTTCTGTGACTTTAGAGATTTCTTCCAAGATCTCCTCTCTCTTCTTCATCTTGGGAATGCCCCCAATAAAAAGTCGACAGTTATCTACGCTGCAGCAAACACCTAAGAGCCTTCCCGGTCTTATTTCATAGTTGTTCAGTTCTCTGACTGCCCTCTTGGCCTCGTGCTTCTGAGTATACATGACAAAGGCATAGCCTCTGTTCTTCCCATCAAAGTCCATCATTAGGCGCATTTCATAGATCCTACCTACACTTTCGAAGACTGGAACAAGCTCATCCTCATACACATCACGCGGTATTTTTCCCACAAACACTTCACAACCACGTGGTGGATGGAGCCCTTCCCAACCTGGTGGTGGACCTCCATATTTCCTCTGCCCATTCTCTTGGACCATTACATAACCTGTACGTTCCATGAGGGCAATGAGAGCAGCTTCGTTTGGTGCACCCACAACTCCTTCTGTGATCTTTGATGTTGACATAGAATCGTTACTCATTATGGCAATGGAATCCTCTGCTGTCATTATGCCAAAGTCATGCAGTACTTGCTGAAACCTAATGAAGAAGAAGAATGGCTGAGAATGAATATATGAGCCACTGATAGGGAGAAAAAAATAATAATAATAATAGCATTTAAAATAAATCTTTCCTCTTCCTTTGTCTAAAACTGCTTCCCAGAGCAAATTAGTCATGAAAAAAAACTTGGCTAAAATAGAACCACTGGAAAAATCTATGAAGAAACAGCAACTACTTTGGTGGAGAGAGGCACTCCTTATCGTGCAGCAACTTGCACAAGCCAAGGCAGAAACCCTTCACCCAACTGTTAGGAAGGAAATACACAGCTGGGATCATTCTTACTAATACAGAAACATGAATGGGAAATGCTAGCAGAATATTCTTCTTCTATTTTTTATGTCTGCATTACAAAATGACATGACTATATGTAAATACCGTGGGGCAATTGTTGAGGAGATGGCATCAGGATGGCCATGAGAAGAGAAACGTGGCCAAGATCAGACCAGCTTTCCAATATCACCTCTCCTGACATGTCTGTTGTAGTAACTACTTGCATCCCTCTGGTCATAACAATTCTGGAGCACCTATTCTTGTGATTCTATGTGGTACCACTCCTTTATTATTCCTGCCAGAAGTTATGAATAAATTACTAGCAGTTTGCAGTGAAGGTCCAACTGGGTGTTACTAGTTGAGGGGGTGTTCCTGCACAGTCTGACACTGGCAGCACTGATTAGATAGTATCAGACTGTGCAGGAACACCCCCCCCCCCCTCCCATTTGGACCTTGATTTTAAATTGATGGCAATTCATTTATAAACTCCAGCGGGAATAATAAAGGAATAGTCATAAGAATAGATGATCCAGAATTGTTATTACATGGGGAATGCAAGTAATTACTAAAATAGACATGTCCGGAGCGGTGACAGGTTCTCTTTAAAATTTTATAATTGTAATTTTTGCCAAGATCTTAGTTGTTTGAATGATAATAAAAATCTTTTGGCCTGGATGGATAATTTCTATCTGTTATGATGAATTATAATGACAGTTGACCTCTGGAAGTGAGCAAAACTAGCAAATGATACATGTCAAAAATACTGAAGAAAATGGATGATCATGCGTAAAACTAATAAAAAAAAACAATTATGTATATGTTACATGCATACTGTTAGTGAGAAGTCTTGGAAATAACATTTTTACATATTACAGATCCCTCCAGACATTACAGTTCTAACCACTGGTCGGCCAGACAGACCGAATTCTGATCACATCTGTGGCCAAGGGCATACGTAACGTACCGTAGAGGCAGCACACGCCTTGACCCTAGTTAAATCCTGCACATTAATGTCGTCTGCATGCTAGTGTTGGTTCCCTTATGTCGGGCGGTAATAATTCAATTAAGAATTATTCATTATGGTCATAAAATAATTCTTAATTGAATTATTACAGCCCGACACTAGGAAGTGGAAAATAGGAAATCAGGCCCTCCAGTCCCGGGAGATAAGCAGTGTGAACACAGCCTCGTTTTAGGATTCTGCCTGGAGTCTCTGTTTTGACCACTATGGTTCTTCATCCTAGGAATTCGCTCTTCTAGGAGAATCTCTCTAATCTCCTTGATCTAGATTCCTAAACAAATGTACGTAGCTGATTTGGATCACAAGCAGTTGGTTGACTTACTGGTTCTACAAGCTTGAAGGCGCAATTATACTTTAATTTGTTTATTCGAATGCAATTGTCATGGTGAGCGCCACATCATCTAAGTGTCAGCGGAAAAACTCATTAAGCCCTAAACTTTGTGACCCTTAATTACAGTATAAAGTGAATTGCAGTGTTTGCTCTTGCTCAAATATAAGGCCATGGTTTCAGCCATTAAACACTGTGCCGATAACCTAGTCATTAGATTTTATATCCCAGAAAACCTATTGGAAACACATGCACGCTTGGCTGACAACCTTAAAGGGGTTATCCAATATCATAAACAGCCCCCCATGTCTCGGGCCCCTCACAGGGAATATACTTACCCTGCTCCCTGCGCCGTTCTTGGTCCCTGCACCGCCGCTGCTTCTCTCCGTGTGCCGATGAAAACATCTGGTGTCGGGAGGGGAGCAGCAAATGGCAGGCGGGGACGGAGACAAGCCTCCCTAGCATCGGGGGGTGACGCTAGGGAGGCTCATCCCCGTCTGCCATTGGCTGCTCCCCCCGACACCAGAAGTTTTCATCCATGTACAGGGAGAAGCAGTAGCGGCGGTGCGGGGACCAAGAGCAGCGCAGGGTAAGTATATTCCCTGTGAGGGGCCCGACACATGGGGGGGGGCTGTTTATAATATTGGATAACCCCTTTAAAGGAGTTGACCACTTTCCATTTAGATTTCTTAACTGCTGTGTTCTGACAAGGCAACTCTAAATACCCCCAAGTCAATGGGGGACGGATCCATTTTCTATTGCGTCAGGACGGATCCGTCTTGCTCCACACCACATCGGACAGTTATTCTGTCCGCGATGGGAACGCAACCAAACGGAACGGAATGCATTCTGGAGCACTCCATTTCGTTCAGTTCAGTTTTGTACCTATTGACAATGAATGGGGACAAAACTGAAGCGTTTATTTCCGCTACTGAGATCCTATGATGGAAATGAAAACGCTAGTGTGAAAGTAGCCTTAGCGGAAAGCTGTATGAACCACTGATTTCTAAAGTGTGTGGTCTCCAGTGACTGTCCACCAATGGGGGAAAGAAGGATGGAGTATGCTGGATTTCAACAAGGACAACTTTTTGTTCATCCAATGGCCAAAGAGGCGGAAGTGACAATCACTCTAAGCCCCACAAAAAAACGCTCAGAGTGCTGGTAAGTTTTTTTTGCAGAGGGCACCTTAAAGAAACTTTAGGGATGTTCAACGTTTTTATAGTCAGGTTGGTGCTTGGCAGCTTCTTGCTCCATGTAAGCACCTGTTTGTATAAAACATTGCGTCCCTTTTACATATATTACAGTATATATGAAAACTGCACATTAATAAAAAATCGAATCCACATATACTCTCTGAATTCTTTCTAAGGTGTTATCAGATCAGCATCTTTGGCCATGTTCACATCTGCATTGAAGGCTCCGTTAGGGAACTCCATCACAGATTCCATCAAAATTGCGGGGCAGAATAGCGCAACATGCTGAACTATTTTGTCTGGTAACATGGCAGGTCGGGACTTTATAGGCCAATCAGGTCTGTTGGACGCCATTTGCATCCCTCATGTGGCAGATCATTTTTTTTTTTTAAGTCTTCTGCTCCTATAAGAGAGCAGAACAACAGAAGTGTGAATGTGGCCCTGGCTTGTTTTTACCTGTTGTATATGTACACAGCCTTCTGCATGGTCCATAAGGGAAATCTATTTATGGCCTTTACTCCTGTTTTCTTGCTGTTTTCTTGCCCATAAAATGACCTCATTTAGTTTAAAACCAGAGGCCCACAATCACGTTCACTATTAAGAGGCAAATTTCTCAACCCTTTCACCCTGAGGCAAAATGTACCAGGTCAGACTGGATTTTCCTAATTTACCCTGATTGAAATCTAGCATTATGGGGCCTTCTCATGGTAATGCACATTTTCTAATTACAGGGACACACTGGAGATTTTCCCGTTGTACTACAAGGACAAATTAGATGCACATAAATAGGGCGGAACTCTTTTAATCCAATAATCCAGAGAGTCTAATAATGTGACACTTGTTTTCCAGGAAATATAATAATTAAAGTAGAATTATAGAACATATTTACATAATGGGGCTCTACCACGAATCCATTTCAGAAATAAGCCTTGTTTAAAAACAAACAGGAATGTGGAAAAACGATTGCCAATCCTCCCAGACATGGGTAGAGCCGAGCATGCATATGTAGTGAGTGGGCATAGGGGGAAGGCTGCTGGCAGCTCCTTATCTGCCCACTAACATAGAAGACTTTTTCATGCGCGGATTTGAAATTCACATCACGGAAAAAAATAAATGAGCGTGTCCACTAGTCAAGCAGGTGACTGCACGTGGATTAGCCCCCACTCGGTGGTGTTCATATTGTGACAGCAAATACACATCTGATTGTTAATTTACCCTTCAAGGGCTCATGCATACGAACCAAAATTGCAGTCCCCAGTGTACAGGCACCGTCCGTGTTGCCTGCGCTTGAATGGCTCTGCGATCACCCCACAAAAATAAAGCATGTTCTCTCTTTTTGCGGTATGGAGGCACGAACCGAAAAGCCATAGTAGCGTTCCATAGTGCTTCCGTGGACTTCCGCCCCATGCCTCCATTCCGTATCTTCCGGATTGCGGACTCATTCAAGTGAACGGGTCCGCATCTGTGATACGGTGCGCTCACTATGGTCACGGCCGGCACACGTACGTGTGGGTGAGCCCTAAGGGAACTGCCACATTTGATGGGATTTCTACAGCAAACCTTAAATGTGTTACATACGTGGATATTGCTGCGGATTTGCTGTGAGAACCCACAGACAGTCTTTCCTTCACTGGGTTTGAAGACTCCAGGATTTTCAGAAAATCCCAGAGAACCCCTTTAATATCTAATGAACATATGTGGTGCTATAATGGTCTACATAGAAAGATTAAAGTGGTTCTGATGAAAGTGCAAAACAGATCCATGGACAAATGGGTCCCAGTACTTTGTATGGGGTCAAAGATTTCACTTTTGACCTACCTTTCACCATAGCCCTTAACTACTGACTCTGGACACCCAATGGGGCACATGTATCAACTGGTGTAAAGGAAAACTGGCTTAGTTGCCCATAGCAACCACTCGACTTCCACCTTTCATTTTCCAAAGGAGCTGTGAAAAATGAAAGGTGGAATCTGATTGGTTGCTATGGGCAACTAAGTCAGTTCTACTTTATACCAGTTTTGATAAATCTCCCCCAATGACTACATCCTGGTTGCTTATATGGTTTCAAATGCAACTTCTGCTACGGTAACATATATTCTACACTGAGCATAATCAGGGGTTCCAATATTTTCCAAATTCACATATATTTAATACAAAATACCCAAAACAAGAACGTTTCTGTGAATATAATCAACCACAAATATCATGGCAACAGCTTTTTCTCCTTCGTTCACGGCATACACTGTACAGCATGTACTATAGTATGTGAACATCATGGAAAACTGTTCATGTTAATAAATATAGCGGGTATTTATCTAAATTGGTTGGATAAGGTCATGTTACACTTATATGCCACCATATATAGGACCTATGATCCGTGGAAAACCACTGAAGGGTGAATACACACATGCACTTCAATGGGGGGAGATTTATCAAAGGTGGTGCAGAGGAGAACTGGCTTAGTTGCCCATGGCAACCAATCAGATTGATCCTTTTCTTTTCCGAAGGAGCTCTGAAAAATGAAAGGTGGAATCTGATTGGTTGTTATGGGCAACTAAGGCAGTTTTCCTCTGCACCACCTTTGATAAATCTCCCCAAATGAAGCAAACATGTCCGTCATTCACGGACGTGTGAAATAGGCCTTAGTGTGGTTTTCTTGGCACTGCCTTGTCCCGAGCAGTAAACGCTCTCGGATCTGACCTTTTCTACATATGTGCTGCTCTGCAGAAAGCTCGGCTGCATTTCTAGTTACTTATTAATCCCAGGTACCAATGACTGACTTGTACAAATCAAGCATTTCACCGGCTGCTGATTTCAGGGTAGGGGGTGGGGTGGAGGCCCAATCTTTATATCTGTATTTCTGTCAGATCGGCAGAACGAAGCTGCAAAGTGCAGCAATTTGAGAGCGACCTCTGATCTGAAATGTTTGTCTAACCCTTTTTATAGGAATTGTGAAATGAAGGTTTACAGTGATTGTAAAGGATTACATGAACCGTCACCCACTTCTGCACAGGGTTAATGTAATAAAAATATTCAAATGTTTAACTAGGGTTAAGGGAGAAGCCATGAGATCTTTGCACCTTGCATGATTTGGGGCAATTTACAACATGCAATCTTACATCTCTAAAGGGTATAATGATAGCTAAGGTGACAGCAGTAGGGTTTGTTTCAGCTGCAGGTTTAATCATTTCATTTCCTCGTGCGGTTTATCACCTGTATATGACTGCAATACCCAGACCCGCCACAGATCTACTAAACCGCGCTCACCATAGAGTTCTATGTTCAGTTCGGTAGAACCACGAGGGGTCTGGTAGCCATGTACATAGTATCATGTCCATGTGAATCGCCAAGGCCTCATTCACACGTCCGTGTCCGTGGTGAAGTCTGTGATAAGATGGTCATTGATTAATCTGTGAAGATTTTTGTTAGGAATCCGTGTTTGGTCCATGTGTCCGTTTTTCGTTCTCCGTGTTCCATAGACACAGAACAGTGGAAAATTAATTTTCAGAGAATGTCCTATAAATTATCTGTGAATCATGGATAAAACACCCATGGTGTCCGTGTTGGGTCCGTGTTTTTCATGGACCCATAGACTACAGTGGGCGTGATGGACGCATAAGCATGGACAAAAAATAGGGAATGTTTCTGTGCTAAAAGTACCAGCCCACGGGCCATACTAAATCATGGATATGTGGATGCGCACATTAAAATGAATGGATACATGAGCTGCCCATGGAGAACACAGACAGCACATGTCCGTGAATCACTGACGTGTGAATAAGGCCCAACGTATAGATAGAGATCCTGTTGTTAAGGCTGTGACCAACCTACATTTAAAGCGGTTTTCTGGTAATACCGATTTTTTAACAAGTGCCTGCACCCTGCTCTCTGAAATAGAAGATTCATTTTTATCTGTTCCACGTTGCTCTGGTCCTTCAAGCTGCCCCCATCTTCTGGTCCCTACACATGGTCACATGCACCGCTCCAGCCAATGACTGGCTTCTGCTTGTGGCCACATCACTGCTGAAGGGAGCACGTGACCATGTTCATGCACTGCCTGAAAAAAACGGAGCAGGGACTGGAAAATTGAGGCAGCGGGGGCAGCTTGGAGGACCAGAGCAGTGTGGAGCAGATAAATATGAATCTTCAGTTTAAGGGGACACGGTGGGGGCACTAGCTAAAAAAATAAAATAAATCGGTTTTGGCCAAATGTTTGTTCGGTTGACAGCTATTCCTTCCTTACCACTCCATACATATGCATGCTTGGCTTGGTAGAGCATGCGTGTGTTATCAACAGGGAAGGGGAATAAGCCGTTGGCAGACACCTCCATTTGCTGGGGCAGCTGCTTTCTCCTCTCTCTGCTGAATGAGCATTGAGGGTGTGAGGACACCTTTAGTAATAGTAATAAAAAAATCACAGAAAGGCAAAAAGCGGATTAGCATATGAAAATCAAGGGGTTCTTTGCTTTGGACAATTCCTTTTCGTTATTAGGGTCTTGCAGTGATAAGCATATTATAGGGTGTCCTGCTGCTGGGACCACCAGCAATCAGCTGCCATCTTTGAGAGAAAACTGCAGTAAGCGTTCAGTTCCACTACAGTGCCTCCATAGGGGGAATGAGGCATTACACAGCTCCCATTTAAATCAATGGGCTGTCCACATAATATAAGATGCCCTTGACAGCCCCTGTAATATACTATTTTCTTGGTCATGTAAGGTTTTCATGGTCATAAGGTACAGCTTGACCGTAGAGCGGCCATGAGAACAAGCGCCTACAACCTACTGTGAGGTTCAAAGACAGGGAGGCAGACGGCAAACGACTAACAGTCTGAAATGACAGAGTCAGGGGAGCCATATAATGGGATTAGACCGGTGAACAATGCATACATTGTTAATGAAAAGACAGGTAAGGAAACTCAGTGCGGCACAAACCATTGTTCATACTTTCAATGGACTCCACTGAAAAGAAAACCTAAACTATTTACCACTGAATGGATTTAGCCAAATGAAGGGGGAATTGAAACTAATGACTAGATTAGAAAGTTTACTCCACCTCAGATTAGACTAACCTCCTATCAGTCACATTATCTTATCTGTTGTTAAGTGCTACACCATGTAAAAACAACGCCATAGACAAACACGTAGCGGTCACTCCCCAGGACTTGTTACCTACTCAACGTCTTGTATCAAACTGCTTTCTGATTTTACATCAGTAGTATGGCAGCCATGACAGGAGTCTGAAGGCACTTCCCATTTGTGTACAAAGCATATGACCATCATTAATAAAGTTCAATAAGGTCACTTATTTTAGTACTAAGCATACAGTCATACGTTCAAGACATATTTCTAGGATTTGTTCCCTATGGGCTTGTAGTAATAGTGGTCACAGAGGTGTCGATAATTGGGCCCAAATACAAATTACTGCTATTCAAAATTGTAGTACTATGCAATCGTTTCGATCTTGAATATTTTTCAGATAATATCATATTGTTCATCTGGTAGGGATCAAACTGTGTTGCCTTCATCACCTTTCACCATGTATATCTCCCCAGGTAAGCCTTAGTATGACCATAGTAACCAACATAAAAATCTGCCAAAAATCAAATTCTCAAAGTATTTGCACACATACAATTCAAGGGTAAATAGTCTCTATTCATAGTCTGCTAATTCTGCCCACCTTTGTTCCCTATTGCAGCGGCATCTCACCTGCCAAACGAGTTTAAGTAGGGCAAGAAATGACTGTATTTCAGCACACAGGCTCTCTGAAAAAAGTTATGACATTTTCAAAGGCGTTAAAGGTCATCCTAAAACTAAAAGTTCACGTTACGAATTCTGATAGAAGGCTGAACAATCTACTTCTGCAGCAATGTATATACAAAAACTACAGCAGTTAGACATCATGTTTGTCCTCGATATACTTCATTGCCATTATAATTACTCACAATGAATGTCCTACAGGTCACATAAGCTTAGCAGGTAGTCACCAGACTCAGGATTCTTATCGAACGCTATGGTACAAATGATCTGATTCCAAATTTCCAAAGAAAAATCTATACGTCTTGCATAAAATGTCATTAAATCTCCATAAAACTACATCAGGAATACAGATTTATTATTCACAGTCAACCTTCAACTGGGTAAGAGCCAATTTCAGCCATGATAGAACTGGCGACTATGACATTGCACATATTCCCATTCTATTCCATATCAAATGTAGTTTAAAAGAATATAACCAAACTTACAGTATACAAGCTTTTCCATACCTCTCAAGCCTTGCTGACAGGTCAGTAGCACAGAACGCCTCTGCTGGAGGAGTCACTCTCAGTCACAGGATTTTTAGCTCATGCCTATGTTTATTGGTCAGCAGCAAAGGGCCATTTACATTCCTTGGAAGGTATTTGCTAAGGGCACCTGAAATGAGTTGAGGTAGGTGTGGTTGACTAGAAGAAGGGCGTAACTTACATCTCCCAGATGCTGGACAGCTTGAAAGCACCTTCACAATGAACGTACGGCTCACATTCATTTTCTTTGGTTATTTTTGTCATAACAAAAAAAAAAAAAATGGAGACCCGACCATAAAATTTCCCAAAGAGCTCAGAATTTTGTATAAATATACCCTTTCAAGGTATAACGACTATCAGCAGGGAAGTGATTTAAGTACAAACAACTTTACCCTAGCACAAGGCGTTGTGCAAACAGTGTAACCTAGCAGATAAGATAAAGCAGCCAATGAGTTGGCAGCACAGATCTAAGATACTGGACACAAACCCAAGATCTGCACATGAGCCTCATGGAGCAAAGAGCCGTCTATGAACCCTCACTTCAATGTCATATTGACACGTAGGACTTGTTCATCTTCAGATTTTTAGAAAAGTTGAGATAAATACAACCATACCAGCCATATAACTTATAACCTCATAATCTAGTATGTGATCAGCCTTTGTTCTAAGAGGATGGACATATAAGACATGAGCTGTTTTGGTTTTTGAGAGACACCAAGAGGACTTTATAAAAGAGGATGACTGACGGGCATACACAAAAGGTCTACTCTAAAGAGGCCTGTCCTAGTAACAGGTTCCCCAGAAACGTATTTCACATTAATTTAGTCAGCCGGCTGGTTTACTGCAGGCAAGATGTATGCTATGAGAAGACAAGAACATACACAGCCAAATGAGTTAGTTAGAAGGCACTTGTTAACTTATATACATTATCTAGCTGTGCTACTATCATTGATGTCATTTCCTCATGTTTCACTTCATAGCTCGGAAGCTGGCCAGACACATAAAAGCCGTATTTTGACCATTTTAGATGGCCATCTTTTAAAAATTGTACTCCAGCAGTGGTTTCCAATGCCCAACGGCAGACTCCTATCTGCCAAAAATGTGATTAGTCAGGTTCCATTCTTATTGGCCATACCACTCGTCTAAGGCATGATCAGCTAGTAATGGCTGGAAAAACTCATTCTGTTGGGCTACATTTTTTTATCTCCCTTATCTGCTTAATTTACTCTTGATGGGCAGATCCTTCAAACGAGCGATCGGACATATGATCAGCCACATTCTGGCCAATACTAATCTTATGTACAGTACAGACCAAAAGTTTGGACACACCTTCTCATTCAAAGAGTTTTCTTTATTTTCATGACTATGAAGGCATCAAAACTATGAATTAACACATGTGGAATTATATACATAACAAACAAGTGTGAAACAACTGAAAATATGTCATATTCTAGGTTCTTCAAAGTAGCCACCTTTTGCTTTGATTACTGCTTTGCACACTCTTGGCATTCTCTTGATGAGCTTCAAGAGGTAGTCCCCTGAAATGGTCTTCCAACAGTCTTGAAATAGTTCCCAGAGATGCTTAGCACTTGTTGGCCCTTTTGCCTTCACTCTGCGGTCCAGCTCACCCAAAACCATCTCGATTGGGTTCAGGTTCAAATAGCCCTTACTTTCAAAGTTTTCCCAATTTTTCGGCTGACTGACTGACCTTCATCTCTTAAAGTAATGATGGCCACTCGTTCTTCTTTACTTAGCTGCTTTTTTCTTGCCATAATACAAATTCTAACAGTCTATTCAGTAGGACTATCAGCTGTGTATCCACCTGACTTCTCCTCAACGCAACTGATGGTCCCAACCCCATTTATAAGGCAATAAATCCCACTTATTAAAACTGACAGGGCACACCTGTGAAGTGAAAACCATTTCAGGGGACTACCTCTTGAAGCTCATCAAGAGAATGCCAAGAGTGTGCAAAGCAGTAATCAAAGCAAAAGGTGGCTACTTTGAAGAACCTAGAATATGACATATTTTCAGTTGTTTCACACTTGTTTGTCATGTATATAATTCCACATGTGTTAATTCATAGTTTTGATGCCTTCAGTGTGAATCTACAATTTTCATAGTCATGAAAATAATGAAAACTCCTTGAAAGAGGTGTGTCCAAACTTTTGGTCTGTACTGTATATGGCCTCCTCCTTTATTGTAGTAATGTCACCATTTTCTCCAGAACTGCTAACTTTGTTTACACCGATAATTATCAGTATCATAACTTCCTAAGGCTAGGTTCAAATCAGAGGAAGAGAATACCATGATATGGCATATGCTGGACATCACTGGCGCCCAATGGGTCCTATTCACTATTATGGGGTCCACCTGGATTCGAGCATGAATACTTCTATTTTGACAGAGAAAATACTGCATGCAGCGACATTTCATTTATTTATTTTTTTGATGGAATCTGTGACGGACTACAACTTACATTGTGGGTGTGAACCTGGCTTAACTGTATATATCAGCTGTTGAATGCTTGCATGACCTTATTCTTTGAATAGGATAATTAATTCATAAATCTTACTCAGCAACATATCATTGTACATAATCATCTAACTAGCTCTTAGGAATTTTTTCCCCGTATGCTGTATTAACATGTGTGCTGTACACTTGTGCTATATACTCCCAGTCTTCATTAAGGGAGCACTCACACACTTTCTGTACATGTCGTATATGACCAGATCACTACTTTTGCTGGAAAGGTTCTTCCATAGTAAACGCTAATTGGTACATAACAACCAAGAGGTCTATGGACGCACTTAAGCAAAGTAAACACCACAGCTATACAAGACTATACGAGATACAACATAAAGGAGCTCCAACTGAAAGTGTCCCTGAGAACCTACAATGTGTCACTTCAGTGGGCACAGCAACCATCCAGGGCGAGACAGGGATCGGGTGTGATCTGCCCAATGATTAATAGGTGGGCGCCCCACTGAGAGCACACATAAATAAACATGGATGACAGCAGGAAAGCCAGACAGATGGCAAGGATTGTTATACAGTTTATTACTGTACTTTTTAGTTGATTGTTGCATCTCATGTAGAAGGCATGACCCTATGACTCACCGCCGATTGAAATATCTGCACAAAATACAACTATAAGTGATATCTATGGTACAAAAAAAAAAAAAGGTACAAACAATAAAATCTGGAAAAATAACTATTAGAAAAGTATTTTAGTTTAAATGAAATCTTCATAGTTTGGCAAAACTGCAGCCTATAAATATATATATGATTGTAATAAATGTGATTTTCCTGATTTTTTTAAAAATTTAATTTCATGAAAATAAAGCTACAGGCGCAAGTCTTCAAAAATGCAGCACAATCTGGAAAGTGCTCAGATCTTCAAGTAAAGAGCTGTAATACCAGAAACAGCCCATGCCCATGGACAAGGGTGGTGGCGTGGCGGCCATTTTGGAAGAAAGCAGCCCTGTTTTTCTAAACCCATACAAACATTTTAACTAATATGCCTGTCGCATCACTTTAATTGCTTTTCAAGTACTGTATATATTTTATAGTAATACTATTCACTACATTCCAGAAAAAAGGCATGTTACAATACTTATAATAATTACTTATTGCTTTTAATATTGGAGTACTGCTGAACAGTTACCAATTACTATATAGCATGCGTCCAGGGGCATACACAGATCACATAGGGCCCCATAGGAAATCATAATATAAATCACCCCCAAGCGAGATTTCTGTTGAACTTTTATATTATTACCTGCAGGATTTTATTTTTTAATTAAAAGTTGTGCTCAGTCTCACCCACTTTACCGGACTTCTGTGTCATTAAAAGTGGAATAGGTGCTTCATCAATATGGCACTCATTCTGAGCACCACCATAAAACTGACATAAATACATTGTTAAATTTCACTAGTGTTGATCGAGCATTCTCGGCCGAACACCAGTTCAGCTCGAGCATCTCGATGCTTAGCACATGGCGGTATTTGGCCGAATACCGCATGTGCTCGAGCGCAATGCTCGAATCTCCCCCCCGCACGTTTCTTGGCTCCTACGCAGCCAACAAATGTGCAGGTGAGTGCTGCCCTCACTGTAATGCCGTAGCCATGTTGGTTACTGACATTACAGTGATTGGCTCGCCGGAACGCGTCATCGGGTGCTATATAGCACCCGATGACGCGTGTTCGGCTCAGTCTTAGTCAGGGAGAGCTGTGATGAGGAAGGGACAGACAGTGTAGGCAGTGATATAGGAATATATTTATAAGAAAAACTTTTCAGAGACCCAAAAGTCCTTTCAAGGACTATTGTTGTGTCTGGCAGCAGCAATATATATTTTTAGCGTTACCTGAGCAAAATTGCTAAAACTTTACAGACCCAAAAGTCCTTTTAAGGACAATTGTGTGTGGCAGGAATATCTATTTTTTGCGCATCCTGCGCTAAATAGCGTACAATAGTTAGGCCACTTCAGACAGTGACATTAGCTGCGCAACATCTCCAGTGTAAAGTGTGCGCATCCGAAAAATATCTGTGACATCCAGTGTAGTTTTTCCGTAGATGGTGTCCGCTGCGAACAGTGACATTAGCTGCGCCACATCTCATGTGTAATGTGTACACATCCAAAAAATATCTGTGACATCCAGTGTACTTTTTCCGTAGACGGTGTCCGCTTATGACAATGACATTACCAGTGCAACATCTGCAGTGTAACGTGTGCGCTTAACATTTTTATCTGTGACATACAGTGTACTTTTTCCGTAGACGCTGCGGACAGTGAAATTACCGGTGGTACCTCTCCTGTATAACGTTTCTTCATCCCAAATACCTGTGACATTCCCTGTAATTTTTTATTAGCCACTAGTGACAGCATTGACATTATCTGCGGGATATCTCCTGTGTGACGTTTCCACATCCCAAATAACTTTTTTAATTTGTTTGCACATACACTTCCAAATCCTACGCTACTGTACGTGTGACATACTTTCGAGCATATATAACATTTAATATGAAGAAGGCGAGCAATAAGGGACGGGGAAGTGGCTGTGATGCTGATGGTGCACGCAGAGGCCGTGGCCCTGGGCGCGTTAAAACTGTGCCTGCTGCCAGAGCACAAGAAAAACAATCATCCACGATACCTAGCTTCATGTCCCAGTTTGCAGGGTGGTGCAGGACACCACTCTTGAAGTCAGACCAGTGCGACCAGGTGGTCGGTTGGATTGCAGCAGATAATGCTTCAAGTAGGTTAAGCACCACCCTGTCTTCCACCAAGTCCAGTCTCAGTAGCCAAAAGTCTGCGCAACACAATCATTACCCTGATCCTCCTTCCTCCCACCATGGAGAGTCTGGGCAAACAAGTGATCCCACACTCGGATATTCCGAGGACCTCTTTTCATAGCCATTCCTTGATTTGGCCCTCTCGCCAAGCACACTTTAAAAGCGACAGATCTTGTGCCCTGATTCCCAAACTCTTGAGCATCCACAGTCACAAGAAGATGACAGTGGGGAATGGCAATTAATGTTTAATGAGGTGAATAATGATGAGACACAGTTGCCAATAAGTCAACGGCAATTACTGTCTCAAGAGGTTGATGAAGAGGATGAGACATAGTTGTCAATCACTGAGGTTGTTGTTAGGTCAACAAGTCACGAGGACGAACAGAGTGAGGAAGTGGAAGAGGAGGTGCTGGACAAATGAAGTCACTGACCCAACCTAAGAAGGTGGCAAGATGAGCGAGAACAGCAGTACAGAGGGGGAGGAATCTGCATTTTAGACAACACAGATTACTGGTTGTTCACTATTCTCGACCCCCGCTACAAAGAGAACTTCTCATCTCTCATTCCTCTGGTGGAGAGGACGAGCAAAACGGTGCAATACCAAAAGGTCCGTGTTGAAAAAATGCTCACAAAATTTCCTTCTGACAACACTGGCGGCAGAGTCTGTAGTTCCTTGGGCAACCGAGGAGGGGAGACAAGGGGAACACACAGCAGTTCCAACAGAGGCAGGGCAACACTCTCCAAAGTCTGGGAAAGTTTCATGATACACCGCCAGCACCCTCACCCTGATGCCTACTGTCACAAGGAGGGAAAAATTTTGGAAGATGGTGAAGGAGTACATAGCAGACCGTGTCAGCATCCTTAATGATCCCTCAGTGCCTTACAACTACTGGGTGTCCAAGCTGGACACGTGGCATGAACTGGCGCTCTACGACATGGAGGTGCTGGCCTGCCCTGCAGCCAGCGTTTTCTCTGAGCGGGTATTTAGTGCTGCTGGTGGCATTATAACAGATAAGCTTATCTGCCTGTCAACTGAAAATGCTGACAGGTTGACTCTATAAAAATTAACAAGGCCTGGATTGACCCCGACTTCTCGACTCCACCAGAGGAAAGCTGATAAAGGCATTTTAAATGTGTTGTTTATAATGTACTGAATACACTGTATTCCTATGCACCCCTTCCACCACCAAAAAGGGTACATGGTTGAATCTTCCTTTTCTCATCCTCCTCCTCCTCTTCCATCATATCAACATGCTTATTCGTCGCATATAATGCCCTCGCATATATGCCCTCGCATATAATGTTTTACAGGGTCAGCTCACCTGCAGGCCCTCGCATATAATGTTTTACAGGGTCAGCTCACCTTCAGACCCTCGCATATAATGTTTTACAGGGTCATCTCACCTGCAGGCCCTCACCTACAATCTTTTACAGGGTCAGCTCACCTGCAGGCCCTTACATATAATGTTTTACAGGGTCAGCTCACCTGCAGGCCCTCACCTACAATCTTTTACAGGGTAAGCTCACCTGCAGGCCCTTACATATAATGTTTTACAGGGTCAGCTCACCTGCAGGCCCTCACCTACAATCTTTTACAGGGTAAGCTCACCTGCAGGCCTTCACATATAATGTTTTACAGGGTCAGATCACCTGCAGGCCCTCACTTACAATCCTTATTTACAGGGTCAGCTCACCTGCAGGCTCTTGCATATAATGTTTTACAGGGTCAGCTCACCTGCAGGTCCTCACATATAATGTTTTACAGGGTCAGTTCACCTGCAGGTCCTCACCTACAATCTTTTAGAGGGTCAGCTCAGCAGCAGGCACTCTCCCATAATTTTTTTAATAGTCTGCTCAGCAGCAGGCACTCGCTCATAATGTTTTAGAGGGTCAGCTCAGCAGCAGGCCTTCGCCCCTAATGTATTAGATGGTCAGATCAGCAGGCCCTTGCACCAAATGTTTTTGAGGGTCACCAGCAGACCATCAATCATAATTTTTCAAGGGTGTTTATGATGCCCTCCATTATGTGTAACAAAGGGTGTATCGGAGTGCCTCTTGCTTGTAATTTTTGGCAGCACTTGCACTTTATATACACGTAAATATACAGGAAAGAATGTTTTTTTTTCGCTAAATCAATTTTATCTTCAGTTTTGGGCGTATTATTGTCAGTCTGTAAAAGTGGCGTACTACTCGGACAACATCGTTCCCAGCAGCGACCTGGGAGTCCAAGATGCATCCAGACATCCTCCCCATGCTGTTCCTGAACCATTTCGGTGGTGTTTCTATCAATTTCTGACCTTCTCCTATGAACCAGACACCCTCCCCTCTTCAAAGCAGGGGGTGCCTTTTATGGCATTTGCTGTGCTTTGAGATGGATATTTCAGCTCTGCACCCCGCAGGAATTGAAGAAGGACTTAACAGTAACCTTATCGCATGCCTGTGGTTCTGCTAAAAGACTGCAAAGTGTCTTTAGAGAGAGGGGGAGTACTATAACCATCATTGTTGCTGTCCACAAGCTGCTACTGAGAGAAAATTGCACTGTGGCATACTGTGGAACTCTGAGTTTAGCTGCTATTTGTACTACAACCCCTATCATTAGCTTAGTAAAGAGAGACTTTATTAATTGCAAACAAGGGGCCTAATCTCCGTCGTTTACTGGTCCTGCCTTGCACCCAGCAAATCATCCAACATCAACGGCACCCCAATCAAAATTAGGCAGGGGCCCTACTACCATGGTGTGCCCCAAGGGACGAAAGGGTGCATCCTCCAATCACTGCACGGCCCTAGGTAGTGCAGGAGTGGAGATTGCCACCATGATCTGTGAGTACTACCATCACCTTCAGAGCCACAAGTACCACTACCATCATCCATACACTCCCCAGGGGGTGCAATTGCATTGTTAAATATTCTCCAAGGTTTGGTTGGATTCTATGGATAATTCCAATTAATAATTCTCTATTTTTCATGAAGAAGAGCCTTCATATAAGATGCATAATGTGCTTAAAATGGTCACACCTTGTAGGAAATGGACAGCGTGCAGAGAACTACTCTCCAGGTGACCCTGTCAGTGAAGAGAGGCATCATCAACGTGCAATCAAATCGCATGGATGGTTTAGCAGAACTAGCCCTAGGACACATTGAAATATTAGTTTCATGGTTAGATTCACCCAACTGTAAGGTACTTTCCCATAATTATGGCTGGCCTATGGCCTTGTGGTTTGGTACAAAGATTGTAATACAATGGTGAGAAGGGGCAACTACAGTTTATAGACGTTTAGAAGAAACACACTATGAGGCACACATAAATCAGTGGGAATGCTCAGAGACAATATACCGTAGATGTAGAATGAGAAAAGTTACGCATTCTGTAGTAAGGTAAGGGCTCACGCATACAGTACAGCGTTGTGATAAGAAGCAATATGGCAGCACAAGGATTCCCTATCGGCTACTATTACAGAGCCATTGGCATGCTTCTAGGTACTGTTTGGTGCCTTTGTGACAGAGGTGCTCTCGCTCTGAAGCAATGCCCTATAATGGAGAGAATACCCGCGTAATATGGAGCCATTTTATAATAAAAAAATGTATCAAAGAACAATATAAGGACAAAAACATAGTTCCATCTGCGTTGAGTCCCTCAAGCCAATGACTTTAATTACCTTAAGTATAAACTAACTTCCTGATTCCTCTACAAGGGTGGAGAGGACATCGAACTTCATTAAATGGGAGCTACACGTGAATGCTATTTCAGTCCTCAAGGGAAAGCACATTAGCATTAATTTACTTAGTCATAATTATTGATCATTTCAATGACCTACGTCTCAGGACATCTATTTCATTAATATTATCTACAACACATTTTACTTACTCTTGCCTAGGTTAATGTGGGAGCTAACGGTGGACAAAAGGGGGTGCTTATAGTATAGCCTGAGTAATGTATACAGTATACAATTTGGGTGGACTCTAAATTGATACATACCTATACCAAATACAGGGAGACATAACTGCTGGAGTTCTTGACAGGACAGGACTAATCTATAATTACTGTAGTTATTTTCTGCCATCAATCTTCTTCTTTTATGTTAATCTATATCTAATAGAAAGGTCACTGAGGACACAACATTCAAAAAGATTATAAATCTCAATACGGGAACTAATGCATGTGCCAGTACTAGATATGGCAGCACAACAGGTTTGGTTATAATGCTTCTACAACATTCTTATGGCCATCGCTGGTAGTTATATTGGTGAACTTTACATGACGGACTCCCTTTAATGTACTGTAGGTTTCCATCCATCCATTATCTATCTATTTAACATATCTATCTATCTGGCCATGTTAAATAATTCCCGGAGGACCCCATTACTATCTATCTATCATATCTATCTACTGTATATATCTGCTTATCCATCGTCAGCATATTTCTATGCCATATATTAGCTTGGATGCAGCACTGATACCAGAGGCTTAATGGGCATGGCTGGCATACACCCCATCTAGTTGGCAGGATGTCTTACAAACCAAATTCCTGTCACAGCTACTGTAGAACTTGAAAACAGGACGGTGTAAGCAGTGGAGGAACATCTATTCTAGAAGCAGGTTAGGCTGGGTTCAAACCAGCATTATCACTTTCCATTGCTTTGCTCAGGTAGAGAAGCAGAACAACGAAAATAAAGTAGGTGTCGGATTCCTCACTTAACTGACTGGAAGGAGCTGAAAAGACTCCATTTACCAAAATAGGGTCTGTTCAATTTTCCTATAAGATGCTGTTTTTTTTTGGCCTTTTTCACGGATTCTGCTACAGAGGCCTCAAATGGAGCCTCCAACGCAGATGTGAACATGCCCTTAGCCAGAGCTTTCTAAGCATATTCTTTATAAACATAGGTGAGTGACATGAGTAACACTGTCATCACCGACATCACAGGATAGGGCCTCATGCACACGACCGTTCCGTTTTTTTTTTGCGGTCCGCAAATTGAGGATCCGCAAAACACGGAAGCCCCCCGTGTGCCTTCCGCAATTTGCGGAACGGAACAGGCGGCCCATTGTAGAAATGCCTATTCTTGTCCGCAAAACGGACAAGAATAGGACATGTTATATTTTTTTTGCGGGGCCACGGAACGGAGCAACGGATGCGGACAGCACACGGAGTGCTGTCCGCATCTTTTGCGGCCCTATTGAAGTGAATGGGTCCGCACCCGAGCTGCAAAAACTGTGGCTCGGATGCGGACAAGAACAACGGCCGTGTGCATGAGGCCTAACTGGAAGAAAGAACTTGTGCAATTGACGAATCTGTTTCCTCAGTGTGACCACTAACTCACCATATAATATGATTTACTGGAAAGTGACGGAGGGAATTACTGTATGTAGTGAGTACGTGGAGATTGCTGTAGAGCAGACAAGACCTCAGTGTAGCTTCTTTTATTTTTTACAGTAATCTATGTGGCTGGATTACATTAGTTTTGTGTTCTACTCATTTTATGACTATTTGGTTACTAACTACTAGTTATGTCATATACTTCATGTCAAAATAACACATGGCAATAATGTATTTAACAGCCATTCCCTTAAAGGGGTTGTGCCAAGTTATCTTCTAGCCGTAGGATAGGGGACAACTGACTGGTGGGAGTCCAACTTCTGGGAACCCACCAATCCCATCATGTTTGCGTCCTGACGGTAGCTGCAAAGTTCATAATGCATCTGAAAGTACACAGGCTCTGCATAGATGGAGGGACCTCAGAATTATTTTTCTAGGATCCTCAGTCCAAGGGCTCATTCAGACGGCCGTAATGCTTTGCTGTCTGCAAATTGCGGATCCGCAAAACATGGATACCGGACCGTGTGCGTTCTGCAATTTGCGGGAAATAATAGGACATGCTTTATCTTTTAAGACTGTGGAATGGAACTACAGGTGCGGTCAGCACACAATGTGCTGTCTGTATCTTTTGTCGCCCCATTGAAATGAAAAGGTCCGCAACCACTCCGCAAAATCGCTGAATGGATGCGGACCCATTCATATGGTCACCTGAATGAGCCCTAATGGTGACCATTAAAGCTCTATATAGATGGCGGTTCCTCAGAATCTTTTTTCTAGGATCCTCAGTCTAATGGTGGCCGCACACATTAGATAGAAGTTGGTTGATAGTTGAACAGCAGTTGAACAAACATCTGGTGAACGTGCCACAGTCATACACATTTTCACCTATATTAGCCGTTACAGTGGTTCAGTTTTGCCATACATGTTCAATGAAACCGGTCTATGGACGAAAGATCTTTCTGGGAACGTTCTTTCAACTCAAGGTTTTTCACCTACAAACAATCTTTCTTTGAACTAAATATCTTTAGTTTGAACATTGGACAAAAATATTTAAGTTGGCTGATTCAATAGTCCGACATCATTTGGCTAAAACAATCGCTCGTTGTTAATTTTCAACCGATGAACATTTATTTTGTTTGAAGTCTTGATTGGGTCACATTTAAAGGGTTTGCCGGGAGTTTAATATTGATAGCCTATTCTCAGGATAGGTCATCAATATCTGATTGGTGGGGGTCTGGCTCCTGGCATATCCGCTCATAAGCTGTTTGCAGAAGAAGAAGTGCTTCTGTGAGAGCTGAGGCCAGTGACATCAAGTTTATCGGTCACATGGACTAGGCGCAACTCAGTCACATTCAAGGGAATGGGACTGAGCTGTTATACCTCGCACAGCCACTATACAATGCTTGATGCTGTGCTTGGGATAGGTCATCAACATTAAACTCCTGGAAAACCCCTTTAAAGGGAACCTGTCACCATGAAAATGCTAAATAATCCATAAATAGCATGTTATGGAGCAGGAGAAAATATTCATTATAACATGTATTTTATTCATTCATTTAAATTTGTGCTCATTCTGGGCTTTGAAGTCAAGGAGGTAGTCCTATCAGTGATTGGCAGCTATCTCTGCATGTACAGTTATAGAGGGAAGGCTGTTAGTCACTTAATAGGACCACCTCTGCAGCAAGCCCCCTGTGGGAACCGGTGTAGAAGATAGTAGTGGTAGTGGCCCTGATGAGATGTTGTGTCATGGTGTTTTCCCTCAGGCCATCTCTCCCCAGGGTTTGGTGCAGTGTTGATTGAAGAATCAGGCCAGAAGTAAATGTATTACAGTCTATCTTTACTTATAATGTAAATACAAAGTGCAGTCTCTGGCACCAGATGAATGAGGTATGGTGGCTGGTTGGATGGCTGCAATTTTGCAATTAGATGATGCTGGCCTAGGAGTTCTTTGGTAGGTGATGGTGTCTGAGCTGTTGTCCCGCACCTTGCAACAGTGTCTGTAAAGTTGTATCTCGCCAATCACTCTACTGTCTGGAATCTAAGGGCTTCACTTGAGGCTGTACCTAGCTATCATTTTGTCAGGAGAAGGGGGTGTGGCTCCTGAGCTTCCCTCACAGAGGAAAAGATACAGTTCATGGGAGTTGGTGCTCTATGAGCTGCTTTCCAACTTCCCCACTGTCATAACAGGACCGCACTTGTCCTCTATCCCCCTAACACTGACTCCTTACTCTGGACTTTCCTCTCCTGGAAGGTATGAACAGGGTGGGTAGCCCTTTTCCTGCCAACCATTGCCAAACATTACATCCCCTGCTGGACCAAATCCCAGAATAAGCATGGATATAAATGAATAAATCTTAAGTTATACTGAGCCTTTTCCCATACAACTATACATCAATCTGCTCAGCAACTACTGCTCAATAACCTGCTGCACTCAGGAACTATGTTCAACATGACAGGTTCCCTTTAAGGATTCAAACAGTCGACAAATTAAAATATTTGTCATTTTTATAGTACCTGACCAGATTAATAATTTATTCTGTCAGTCAGTCCCGGCAGGAGATAATACTGTATGACAGCTTGCAACACATCAAAATATTGACTGATTGCCAGAGCCATGTCACAGAACAGTATTGGAGGTGGCTCGAAATACATTTTATTTTACTGCCTTCCAATAGTCCAGAAACATTCAAATATAACTATCCAAAAAAGTGCCCATCACTACTAAAAGGGTTCTCTGGTAATAACTGATTTTTATCTAATGCAGCCTGTGCCCTGAAAAAGAAAATTCATACTTATCTCCTCCCTTCCACGTCGGTCCTCCTCCATGGGGTGCTGCATGGGCATGGTCACATGTTACGCTGCAGCCAATAACTGGCCACAAGTGGTATATCACTGCTGAAGCCAGTAAACATTGGCTGCAGCAGAGCATGTGACTATGCCCATGCAGTGCTGGATGTAAACACATGGACACAGAAGAGGCAGGGCGAAGGACCAGAGTGGAGGAAGAGGCACATCACCTCTGAAGCCAGTCATTGGCTGCAGTGGAGTATGTGACCATGCCCATGTAATGCTGGATATAAACACTGCAGGGACCAGAGCGGCGGGGAGCAGGTAAGTATGAATCTACTGTTTCAGAAGGCAGGCTGCAGGCATTAGATAAAAAGTAGTTATTCCCAGAAAACCCCTTTAAGCAAAGAATATGGAAGCCACATTAGGTTACCGAGCCTCAGAAGTACAAAACGCACCTGTGTCAGGGGAAGCAAAAATGAAAATCTACCAATGGCAGTTAATAATGGCTGGCATATTGTGAAGATCTCTTTCCATTTCAGTGCCGTCTGGAAACAGAAAATGTTGTAGATGATTGCATCTGTTTATATTACACCACTTAGGCTGTATGCACAAATCATGGATCACAATGGGCCCTTTCTGTGTACCTGCTCCCTGGACAAACAGAGAATCAGTGCTCTGGAAAGTGCCAGGTGACAAGTAGGACGTCAGCGCTGGGGGTGGGGGACATGAAGCCGGGGCACTGGAAAAACAGGAACATGAATGGGAAGTAGAGAGCGAGAACCATGAAGCAGCAGAATATTAATAGTACTGTAAATGTGAATGAGGACAATGGCGGAGGTTTAAGAGGATTTCTATCTCTAGGCCTGACTCTGACCTCCACAATAATCGTCTGTAATGTACGCACAGGTTTTAATATGGCGGTGAGGTCCATATGTC
This sequence comes from Bufo bufo, assembly GCF_905171765.1. NCBI lineage: Eukaryota > Metazoa > Chordata > Amphibia > Anura > Bufonidae > Bufo > Bufo bufo. Next base: position 738,982,921 of record NC_053390.1, on the reverse strand, counting down.
CACCTAAGACACAGCGCAGGCGACCACTGGAGACAATTATCTCCGGTGTTTTCCGGGTTGTATTCGGCAAAACTGAATCCTGCTTTTGCAACCCACAGCGATTAACTGTTGTCACGTGGAGAAACAGCATTCAACCATTCAAATGAGTGGTCAAACGTGGACCTGGGGTGGCTTTCCCTTCTAAGTTCACTATGAGACAACCTCTTAAACGAGGACCTGTCACCCTCTTGACATGTCTAACAACTACATGTATCCCCCATGTAATAGCAATTCTGAAGCATCTATTCTTATGACTCCATGTTGTACCAGTCTTTTATTATTCCTGCTAGAAGTTATGGATGAATTGTTGTCAGTTTGCAGTGAAGGTCCAACTGGGTGTTACCAGTTGGGGGGGTGTCCCTGCAGAGTCTGACACTGCTACACTGAATGGATAGTGGTGAATGTACTGTAGAAGTGCTTTTACCATGTGAAGCTAAGAAAATACTGAATAATCTCTATAAATTTCCAATATTTACATCAATATTAAAATATAAAAAAGGGTAGATCTACAACAATGACCCAGGGCTTAACCCTTAGGCTGGGTTCACACTTGAGCGTTTTACAGCGCGTTCAAACGCGCTGTAAAACGCTCAACACATGAAAACCAATGCTTCCCTATGGCCCTGGTTCTCACTTGAGCGTTTTACAGCGCGTTTGAACGCGCTGAAAAACGCCCTACGCTCAAACAAGTTCTTGAGCTTCTTTGGGGCGTTTTGTCGCGCGTTTGCAGCCATAGGACACTGCTGTTAATCACACAAACGCGCGTAATACGCGCGTTGACTATGGACAAAAATGCGCGACAAAAACGCGCGACAAAAACGCGCGTTAAACGCGCATATCAAATACGCTCAGGTCTGAACCCAGCCTTAGGCTACTGGAGTTTTTTTTTCACTTTTGCGTTTTTATTTTTCTTCCCTGTCTTCCTGGAGCCATAACTTTTTTTTATTTTTCCATTCACATATCCATATGAGAGCTTGATTTTTGTGGGACAAGTTGTGCTTTCTAATTCCACCCTTTAATATTGCATACAATGTAATGGAAAGCGAGAAAAAAAAACACAAAGGGAGTGTTTTACTGGTTTTGTCTCTTAGCAGCAAAACTGACCTGTGCACTTTTTTTTTATAGTTATGTCTAATGAGCTGTGTGGGGCGCTCACTTTTTGTGGGACGATCTGTAGTTTTTATTGATACCATTCTGGAATGTGAGTGACTTTTTGATAACATTTTGCAGTCGCAACCGGAGCGGTTAGCAGGTGTAATTACGCCGTCCCATTTACTTCTATGGCTCCTGAGCCGTCCCATAAAAGTGAATGGGACGCCATAGTTGTAATTCTACCTGCTCATCGATGCGGTTACGACGGAGAGCAGGTAAACAATGAAGGGAACGCGGCGCTGGCACGCAGCCTTCTCTTCAAACGACGGTGGGTGCTGGGAGTCAGACCCGTGCCGACAGTGTCAGACTGGGGTTCCTAGGGCCCACCAGTAAAATTTATTTTGGGGGCCCACCATACGGATACATTCAAATATCACCTGCTCATACCGCAGAAAGATGCTACCAGATGATTGAATATGGGGGTCCCTGCAGCGACTTTGAGAAGCTAGGTCCTGGGGAGAAGAGGACACTGGCAGCTTTCCTCTATACCTAGAAGTCATCTCAGCTCTGATCGTGTCTATAATAATGAATGAGGAGTTTCTTAGGTTTTTTATATTAACATATGATGGTTGAGGTCCTGTACATTGAATATATGTATGTAGTGCAGTAAGTCTACTGTGTTATGTGCCACTTGTGCAAGGGGTGGGAGACTAGGGGCCCACCTTGCTCAGGCGCCCACCGGGGATTTCCCTGTACCCCTGTGGGCCAGTCCTAGCCTGCCTGCCGATCTGATATTGATGACCTATCCTGATGAGATTCTGGCTCCCCCAGGCACTAAGATTTGGGTTTTACTGCTACCCCCTATTGCTATGCCCTCAGAGTCTTGGAGGAAGAAGGGCTTTTTGAGCGCTCAAGCCCCCATGGCCACGGTGCAGCTGCTACTTCTGCTACATCCCTGTATATGTAGACAATATATATACGGTAATAGTTTGGGTCACTTTAGAGAAACACATGATGGGACCTGTTGGCTGCAGTTCTGTATTCCAGGAAATATGTGTCAGGTGAACTATCAGCTGACAAATAATTGCAAGACACAACCCAAAACTTCTTCTCATGACCTCTGAAGTCACTTGTGGAGAACACTGTCATTTGTAGCTGTCAGGGGAGCTGAATGTGCACTCTTGCATTACATGACCGGTTTCTGGAGCAAAGCTTCTATCCAGCAAAGTTATACTGCACTTAATGCCAGAAATGATCCACCCGCTAATAAAAAAGAAACTAAGCAGGGAAGATTGTGATACAATATACAGCTTAGCCAAGTATTCACCAGGGTAGGTGTTAGAGGCTAGTCCAGGCCAGAGGCACTGTCTAGGTTGCCAACACCTGGGACAAGCCAAGTACGGCCCTCATAGGCTACTTTCACATTTGCATTCAACTTTTCTGGTATTGAGATCCGGCAGAGGATCTCAATACCAGAGAAAAACGCTTCCGTTTTGTCCCCATTCATTGTCAATGGGGACAAAACGTAATTGAACAGAACGGAATGCTCCAAAATGCGTTCCGTTCCATTTGGTGGCGTTCTCATTTTGGGATGCGGAGCAAAACGGATCCGGCATGACCCTCAATGTAAGTCAATGGGGACGGATCGGTTTTCTCGGACACAATAGAAAATGGTGTTCATGCCGGATCCGTCATGGCTATAGAAGACATAATACAACCGGATCCGTTCACAATGGATGCAGGCGATTGTATTATCAGTAACGGAAGCGTTTTTGCTGCACCCTGTGTGCGAAAGAAGCCTAAACTTTTAGGGCTCCAGTCCCATTGAAGCCCCCACAGTAATAACCCATTCCCCAATTTTGCCCTGTAGCTGTACCCTAATCGGTAGGAAAACTCGCCTGCAAGTGTTCAATTCCCCTGCAGCACCAACACAGGGAAAATGCAGAATGACACAGTATGCCCTGAAATCAATGGGCATGCTCTCTGTTGTTGCTCTCCATGAGGGTCCAGGACAGTGTACCCCCCTCTATAAACTTAGAAAGCCAAGCCATACGGAATGAGTCAGGATCTGTTCAGGAAAAAAATGATGGTTTGCACGTCAGTTTTGTCTGTGACTGCGTTCAGGCCTCTTTCACACGGGCGTCATGTTTATTGCCCGAATAAGATGCGGGTGCGTTGCGGGAAAATGCGCGATTTTTCCGCGCGAGTGCAAAACATTGTAATGCGTTTTGCACGTGCGTGAGAAAAATCGGCATGTTTGGTACCCAAACCCGAACTTCTTCACAGAAGTTCGGGTTTGAGTTAGGTGTTCTGTAAATTGTATTATTTTCCCTCCTAACATGGTTATAAGGGAAAATAATAGCATTCTTAATACAGAATGCTTAGTACAATAGCGCTGGAGGGGTTAAAAAAAATAAAATAAATTTAACTCACCTTAATCCACTTGATCGCGCAGTCGGCTTCTCTTCTGTCTTCTTTCTTCAGGACCTGGGTAAAGGACCTGTGATGATGTCACTGCGATCATCACATGGTCCATCACATGATCTTTTACCATGGGGATGGATCATGTGACGGACCATGTGATGAGCGCAGTGACGTCACCACAGGTCCTTTACCCAGGTCCTGAAGAAAGAAGACAGAAGAGATGCCGGCTGCGCGATCAAGTGGATTAATGTGAGTTTAATTTTTTATTTATTTTTTTAACCCCTCCAGCCCTATTGTACTATGCATTCTGTATTAAGAATGCTATCATTTTCCCTTATAACCCGTGAAAATCGCACCGCATCCGCACTTGCTTGCGGATGCTTGCGATTTTCACGCAGTCCCATTCACTTCTATGGGGCCTGCGTTGCGTGAAAAACGCACAAAATAGAGCTTGCTGCGATTTTCACGCAACGCACAAGTGATGCGTGAAAATCACCGCTCATGTGCACCGCCCCATAGAAATGAATGGGTCCGGATTCAGTGCGGGTGCAATGCGTTCACCTCACGCATTGCACCCACGTGGGAAAACTCGCCCGTGTGAAAGGGGCCTCAGTGTTTGCGGTTTTTTTCCACGCAGATGCAATCAGTTTTTGATGCATTTTTCATGTGCATGAAAAAAAAACGAAGACGAACACTCTACATCTCCTAGCAACCAACTGTGAAAAACGCATTGCATGCGGATGCCTTCCGTTTTTCAAGCAAGTCCCATTCACATCTATGGAGCCAGAGCTGTGTGTAAAACGCATCATTTTATAGAACAGGCTGCGATCTTTCCTGAACGCAAAGATGACGCGTGACAAACGTGTGCGTAGACCCATTGAAATGAATTGGAATTCAGTCCGGATGCTAAGCGTTCGCTATACGTATGGCATCTGGATGGAAATCTCGCTCTTGTGAAAGAGACCTCCTCCTCCTTCTTCTGCGTTGTGCAGGTAATGGACGGCTCTCCATGAGCAGCCAGCCCTTCCAGGAGATGTGTTTGCACTACAGTTTGGATCCTAGCTTGTCTCAATCATAGACTTTGATCAGTGAAGGGATCAATTGAAAGAGCAATTACTTTTACTCAGAAATCTGGTTGAGATAAGAAACCAGACCGGTTCCATCAATGGCTGGTGTCACACGCCGCTTTATGTGGCAGTTTCTGATGCAGTTACTCGAGCCACAGTCAGAAGTCAATCTATAAGTCCTTCCTTTATATTTCTCGTTCCTTTCCCACCCACTTCTGGCTTTGGTTTACAAAATTGCCACACATCACCCTAAGGCTACCCGCACATGTTGTGGATTACGTGTGGTTCTTCCGTGCAGATTCTCGTGCGGAAGAAAAACACAGCTTTAGGGTCCATTCATATGAACGTAAGGGCTCACAGGCCACAAACAGTGGTGTCCGCAATATACCCATTGACTTGAATAGGTCAGCGATCCGAAGATATAGAAACAGATCTGACATGCCCTATCTCTTCCAGAACGGTGGCACGGATCGGAAGCCCATGGACGCGCTTCCATGGGCTTTTGGGTCCATGCCTCCGCACCGCAAAATATAGAACATGTCCCATCTTTTGCAGTATCTTGCGGATCGCAAATGGAGTGCACACGGCTGGTGCCCGCAGCATGGGTACGGAGCACTTAAGTTCGTCTGAATGGACCAGAAAAGACCAGAGTGCCAGAAAAGTGAATGACATTACACAAATCTCGTGTACAGTCTGCTTTTTTTTCAGTGTGGAAACTGATCGGCTATCTGGAATTAGAAATCTGGAGCACGTCAATTCCTTGTGCGGATTTTACCATTTTCAATGCAAGGGTGAGATCTGCGCAAAACTGCATCAAAATTGCACCAAAAACTTCATGTTAGGCCTCATGCACACGGCCGTTGGGTGGCCGTGGCCGTATTGCAGCCCGCAAAGGGCAGGTCGCCAATTCACAGCCGCTGGCCGTGTGCACCACGCATCACAGTTGCGAACCCATTCACTTGAATGGGTCCGCAATTCCGGAGATGCGGAATGGAGTCATGGAACGGAACACCGGAAGCACTATGGAGTGCTTCCGTGGTGTTTCTTTCCGTTGTTCCGCACCGCAAATAAATATGATAAGTCATATTTTTTTACGGTGCGGACAGACCACGGACCCATTCAAGTTGAGTCGGTCCGGCCCGCTGCACGGATGTTGCCCGTGCATTGGGGACCGCAATTGCGGTCCCCAATGCACGGAACGGCCGTAAGCATGCGGCCTAACAGATTTGTAAAGCTAGGGAACCAGCCTAACCTTCCACGCAGTAGAAATGCTTGTCTGATAGTGATGGCCAGTTCGCAGTGTTCGCCGACGAACACATTCAATCTGCCATCTTTATTCCCAAGTCCGGCGATGCAGAGGTAAGTCCTTACCTGTGCCTGCGCCGCAAGCCGCTCTGAAACACATGCGGTCACCGGGAGCAGACAGTTCCGAGAACAGCCGCCGGGGGCCTTCATCGGGGAATAAAGATGGCAGATTGCATGTGTTGGTCGGCGAACACTGAGAAGTGGCCATCGCTGTGTCTGATCCATCCTTTCTTCAGCTGCACTGCACAAAGACATTAGATTTTAGTGTGAGAAGCTGGAGCATCAACCATCCATCTGTAGTTTGCTTATGGCCCTTCCGTATGTTATACAGTTACAGATTTTGGGCTATTTAGCATGTGGCACAGACTCAACTTTAGGAAATTTTTGCCCAGGGCATGCACTGCCGAATGGAGCCAGTGCATTGATTTCTATTGATTCAGATTCTTCTTTAAAGGGGATGAAATTCTGCTGCATACTCCATTCTGTACCCCGCTGTTATGTAGCGCTGCTCTTAAACCACATTTTAACGGATGGGATACTACAAAGTCTAGTGATCTATGCGCTAATAGTGTGGCAATCATTTGACAACAATATTTTATAATAATATTTACATTTCATGTATACATTTCCCCAATATTTTAAGCTTTTACAGGGGTTGGGCAGTGTCGTGATTTTGATAACTATCCTCAGTATAGGTAGGTCATCAGTATCAAATTGGGGGGGGGGGGGGGGGGGGGGGTGTCAATAAGCTGACACTGTTCAACCGCTTTAAGTATTACTGACAGGTATTCGGAGTTCTCAGAGATCACTTCCTGGATTTGTTTCACCTTCACTACTTCTGACACCAGCGTCTCATTAAGGGATTAGTATTGCTGCAATTTCCAAATTGATTGTTTAAAGGGGTTGTCCAGATTTTATTTTTAAAGGGGTTGTGCAGTAATTTAATACTGATGACCTATCCTGTATAATGTAGAAAAGACCGCGGCACATAGTGTCTTCAGAATAATTGCAGAGTTTTATTCGCCACCCTTATGGGTGCTGTGTATGGAAGGATGCTGCAGCGGGTGTCCGCTTGTGGTCTATCTCCATTCAATAGAGCTGCGTGTGGGTCTGCAGCCTCCAATGTGAACAACCACTACGTGCTCTGTGAACGTACCCTTAAGGTGTACCCGAACGTTCAAAAATATTTTAATATTTCATAGTGATAGGTTTTTGATTGGTGGGGGTCCAAATGCTTTTGATTGGTGGGGGTCCAAATGCTTTTGATTGGTGGGAGTCCAAATGCTTTTGATTGGTGGGGGTCCAAATGCTTTTGATTGGTGGGAGTCCAAGTGCTTTTGATTGGTGGGAGTCCAAATGCTTTTGATTGGTGGGAGTCCAAGTGCTTTTGATTGGTGGGAGTCCAAGTGCTTTTGATTGGTGGGGGTCCAAATGCTTTTGATTGGTGGGAGTCCAAGTGCTTTTGATTGGTGGGAGTCCAAATGCTTTTGATTGGTGGGAGTCCAAGTGCTTTTGATTGGTGGGAGTCCAAGTGCTTTTGATTGGTGGGGGTCCAAATGCTTTTGATTGGTGGGGGTCCAAGTGCTTTTGATTGGTGGGGGTCCAAGTGCTTTTGATTGGTGGGGGTCCAAGTGCTTTTGATTGGTGGGGGTCCAGCAATCACTAAAATGAAAAGAGTGAAGCTCTCACATAGAGCGCTGTCTGCTGCAGACAACCTATGATATGTCACTATGACATATCAAAAGTTTTTTGAAAGTATGGGTACACTTTAATTTGCCAGTTTCTGCAAGACTGCCTGACTGTCTAAAGGTGGCCATACACATTAGTCTTTTGTTGGCTGAACCCGCCAAGAACAGGGGGTTCAGCGGACACGTTAATGTGTGTAGGAAGATCCCGATCTCCCCCCAACAGATGATGTCAGGGGAGACAAGGGTAGGGAGAGATGAATATCTTCGCCATTCCCTTTGTCCTCCTGGAAGTGTTTGGCCAAGCCGAACATGTATGTGTATGGGGAAGTCAGGGGAGATAGCTCTTGGTCGATTGTTCGGCCGGCAGCTACTGAACGTGTCTGGATGGCTTAAGGCGTATGGGGATTTCCTGACTATATATTTTGTCTCTGTGGGAGATTCCTTTTCTCACTGAAAAAAAAAATACAGTTGTTGAGATGAAAAGCTGTTGGCCAAGGCTCATTCTAGAGCTGGGGTCAGCAACCTCTCTGAATCTACGACCCCCAGCATGCTCCATTCCCTTCTGTGGGAGTTACACCAAGAGTCAAGCAAGTTTGCATGTTAGGAGTTGTCGTTTCACAGCAGCTGGAGTGACGGACGGACGTTGCTGACCCCAGGTGCAGAGTATACATCGTGTTTGGCCGGCTTTACCATGGAAAACCCCTTTTTAAAGTAATCTGATCCTTAACAGCCTTTTTACTTTTATGCATGGGAAACACCAACCTGCTGATGATCGCGTCGCTTACAGTACTATACCGAATAGCGTACAATAATGTCACATATTTACACCGTAATCCACAGGAATATAGTAAAAGAAACATTTACTCTGAATCTAAAACTCACTGCTGAAGACAAGAAGGATGCTAAATGCGTAGACCTCATGCACACGACAATAGTTGTGGTCTGCGTCTGATCGCAGATTGCACTCAGACCCATTCATTTCTATGGGTCCGCAAACTGCGGACAGCACACACGAATATCATCCGTTTTCTGTCTGAAACTGTGCCACTTCTAGTAGAAAAATGTGGCATGCACACGGCCGGTATCCACAAAAACAATATGGCCGTGTGCATGACGCTTTACACTGATTTCTGAAAGGAGGAGACTATGCTAAGGGGGCTTTTATCAATGATACAGCATGTCGATCAATATTCAGTAGGTGCTATTTAGAAATCATCGAAAGTAAGGGGATGAATGATCACTAATACGATCAGTCATCCCCATAAAGTTCTCCTTTGTCAGCAGCACATCCCCTGTGTACACGGCACAATGTGCTGAGGACAAACAAGCATTTGTATTGTGGCATATGACTTTTGAGATGTGAGCGATGGCCAGTTTTCCTGGGGCATTGATTAAGAATGAGTCTTGTTCTTTCCTGACCAGCAGTCCATGTAAGAGGGCCCCAAATTCAGTCTCTTCCAAGGACAGATAAAACCCCCCAGCTTACTAGCACAGATGTAGGATGATACTTCCTCATTTTCGGATTCGCTTCTGTATAAAAAACAAGCAGTTTCACACATCTTCCTCTTTGGAGTAAACTTTATCCTCCAAGCCCCAGACCATTCAGAAACAGAGGTGAAGCCAAATACTGTCATTACAAATCTACCTAACTGCTGCAGTCCTATATAATCAGGCCTAGAGCTGGGGAGATATCAGGGGGCTCAACAGCTCCACAGGGAGGTCTTCGCTTAGAAAAGGGAAGGATGTCTGAGCTGATGTGCCCTAAAGAGTCAAGTCAAAGAGTACCTGTCACCACTCCTGACGTGTCTGCTTTAGCCCAAATTTGCATTTCCCATAAAATAATAATTTTTTGATTTGTTCATCTATTATACTTCTAGGAAATATATAAATAAGTTGACAACTACTGTAGGTGTTAAAATTTACCTTGTCAAAGTGGCGTTTCTTACGCACTCTAGGCACACAGTCTATGTACAAGGGGGATAGTACTCTAGGCACACAGTCTATGTACAAGGGGGATAGTACTCTAGGCACACAGCCTATGTACAGGGGGAATAGTACTCTAGGCACACAGTCTATGTACAAGGGGGATAGTACTCTAGGCACACAGCCTATGTACAGGGGGATAGTACTCTAGGCACCCAGCCTATGTACAAGGAGAATAGTACTCTAGGCACACAGCCTATGTACAGGAGGAATAGTACTCTAGGCACACAGCCTATGTACAGGGGGAATAGTACTCTAGGCACACAGCCTATGTACAAGGGGAACAGTACTCTAGGCACACAGCCTATGTACAGGGGGATAGTACTCTAGGCACACAGCCTATGTACAGGGGGAATAGTACTCTAGGCACACAGCCTATGTACAGGGGGAATAGTACTCTAGGCACACAGCCTATGTACAGGGGGAATAGTACTCTAGGCACACAGCCTATGTACAGGGGGAACAGTACTCTAGGCACACAGCCTATGTACAGGGGGATAGTACTCTAGGCACACAGTCTATGTACAAGGGGGATAGTACTCTAGGCACCCAGCCTATGTACAAGGAGAATAGTACTCTAGGCACAGAGCCTATGTACAAGGGGGATAGTACTCTAGGCACACAGCCTATGTACAGGGGGAACAGTACTCTAGGCACACAGCCTATGTACAGGGGGAATAGTACTCTAGGCACACAGTCTATGTACAGGGGGAACAGTACTCTAGGCACACAGCCTATGTACAGGGGGAATAGTACTCTAGGCACAGAGCCTATGTACAAGGGGAATAGTACTCTAGGCACAGAGCCTATGTACAAGGGGGATAGTACTCTAGGCACAGAGCCTATGTACAAGGGGAATAGTACTCTAGGCACAGAGCCCATGTACAAGGGGAATAGTACTTTAGGCACACAGCCTATGTACAAGGGGGCTAGTACTCTAGGCACACAGCCTATGTACAGGGGGGATAGTACTCTAGACACAGAGCCTATGTACAAGGGGGATAGTACTCTAGGCACACAGTCTATGTACAAGGGGAATAGTACTCTAGGCACAGAGCCTATGTACAAGGGGAATAGTACTCTAGGCACAGAGCCTATGTACAAGGGGAATAGTACTCTAGGCACAGAGCCCATGTACAAGGGGGATAGTACTCTAGGCACACAGTCTATGTACAAGGGGAATAGTACTCTAGGCACAGAGCCTATGTACAGGGGGAATAGTACTCTAGGCACACAGTCTATGTACAAGGGGGATAGTACTCTAGGCACACAGTCTATGTACAAGGGGAATAGTACTCTAGGCACAGAGCCTATGTACAGGGGGAACAGTACTCTAGGCACACAGCCTATGTACAGGGGGATAGTACTCTAGGCACACAGTCTATGTACAAGGGGGATAGTACTCTAGGCACACAGCCTATGTACAGGGTGAACAGTACTCTAGGCACAGAGCCTATGTACAAGGGGGATAGTACTCTAGGCACACAGCCTATGTACAGGGGGAATAGTACTCTAGGCACACAGTCTATGTACAGGGGGAACAGTACTCTAGGCACACAGCCTATGTACAGGGGGAACAGTATTCTAGGCACACAGCCTATGTACAGGGGGAATAGTACTCTAGGCACACAGCCTATGTACAGGGGGAATAGTACTCTAGGCACACAGCCTATGTACAGGGGGAATAGTACTCTAGGCACAGAGCCTATGTACAAGGGGAATAGTACTCTAGGCACAGAGCCTATGTACAAGGGGGATAGTACTCTAGGCACAGAGCCTATGTACAAGGGGAATAGTACTCTAGGCACAGAGCCCATGTACAAGGGGAATAGTACTTTAGGCACACAGCCTATGTACAAGGGGGCTAGTACTCTAGGCACACAGCCTATGTACAGGGGGGATAGTACTCTAGACACAGAGCCTATGTACAAGGGGGATAGTACTCTAGGCACACAGTCTATGTACAAGGGGAATAGTACTCTAGGCACAGAGCCTATGTACAAGGGGAATAGTACTCTAGGCACAGAGCCTATGTACAAGGGGGATAGTACTCTAGGCACACAGTCTATGTACAAGGGGAATAGTACTCTAGGCACAGAGCCTATGTACAAGGGGGATAGTACTCTAGGCACAGAGCCCATGTACAAGGGGAATAGTACTCTAGGCACAGAGCCTATGTACAAGGGGAATAGTACTCTAGGCACACAGCCTATGTACAAGGGGGATAGTACTCTAGGCACACAGCCTATGTACAGGGGGGATAGTACTCTAGACACACAGCCTATGTACAAGGGGGATAGTACTCTAGGCACCCAGTCTATGTACAGGGCGAACAGTACTCTAGGCACCCAGTCTATGTACAAGGGGAATAGTACTCTAGGCACACAGCCTATGTACAAGGAGAATAGTACTCTAGGCACACAGCCTATGTACAAGGGGAACAGTACTCTAGGCACACAGCCTATGTACAAGGGGAACAGTACTCTAGGCACACAGCCTATGTACAAGGGGGATAGTACTCTAGGCACACAGCCTATGTACAACATTTTCAATATCAAAGAGGCAATAGTGGAATAGTACATTTTAATTGTGAATGTATTCATATATTGCCAGTAAAGGCACAAAGCAGAGTAGTTATTTCATGGGGAATACCACGAGGAACTGATTAAAGCAGACATGTCAGGAGAGCTGATGGGTCCTTAGTAGGTAATTAAATACTATAGAAAACATAGAAGAAGGAAAACATATAAAACAAAAATTTACTTTAAAGCACAAAATGACAAAATCAGCCCATGATCGCATGCGTCAGCGCCACATGATAGTGCTTGTTATTACAGTCATTTGTACAGTGAATGTTGTTTATGGTACAAGCAATAAATGTCATATGACAGACATACCTCTCATTGTACATTGACCTCCTAGCTTCTCAGTGTGTGTGCATACTGTATGTGTGTATAATGTATGGGCCTGCAGGTGCGTGTATATATGTGTGTGTATTTATGTATGTGTATATATCTACTGTAGATGTGTGTATGTGCAGGCATGTGTATCTGAGTGCATTTGCGTATGTGTGTAGGTATATGTGTGTGAATATATATGCATGTACATGTATGTGTGCACATGTATATATGTGTATATGTTTGTGTATACATGCACTGTATGTATGTCTATATGTGTGTACATGTATATGTGTGTATATGTTTGTGTAACTATATGTGTATATGTGTGTAGGTGTATGTACAGTATGTGTGTGCATGTATATACTGTATGTTCGTGTGTCTATTTCCTGGTTTAAAGAGAATGAATACAGGTATTAATCACATTGGAGGGGGAGTAAAAAACAGTGTGGGGGTGTCAGACAGAGCGTCTTAAGTTGGGGAGCATGTAAAAGCTATTGGCTTCAATTGCTAAAGTGTATTTCCCCCCTGGGGATGTCTCATGAGATTACAGAATGTGTTGCAACGCACCCTGGGTGACAAGTATAAGAACGGTCTCTCAACCGAATATATCACCTTCTATGATAAAAAAATACAATGGTTAATGCTATATGTTCTCATACAGAAACTGAACAGGTGATAAACTAGAAAAGCAGTCCATATACAGTCCTCTTAATAACAGTCCCCGTTCAAGCTACTTACACTACACTGTAGTCCATGCCGTGTGAGGAGACAGTTCTTTATTACAGTCATGTATGAGAGATATGGATCTCCAGTCTTCTGTGCACAACCCCTGGGAGATTCACCATGTAACAAGTGAAAACAAAATGTCTCATTCCAGGTGCTGTTACCAGATCCCGAAAAGATGGGGGGGGGGGGGGGTATCGGAGGATTTTACTGAACGTACCTGTATCTGCTCCCTGCTTACAGTAGGTCTTCATTTAGATTGTTCTCATGCAAACACGAGGACAATGTGTCTGCAGTTGGAGAAAGGGGAAGCAGTCAGGTCTCTGCATTGTTACCAAAATCAGGAATTGTTGAATTGAAACTAGTCCTGAGGCCAATAGGGCAAGTATGTTTTGTACATGGCCTTGAAAAGAAGATTTTACTTAGTGGGAGATACAGACGGAAAATAAAAAAGTATGGAGTTGGGCGCTTTCACAACATCACATCTTTAACCCTTCGCAGTTACAGTATGTACAATAACAGGAATGCAGGAAACAGTCAGCAAATAACTTGATGATTTCTGAACATCTGCATGTAAGGGGGCTGCACATATGAATGTGTTTTCCACCAGCCTGTGGCATGTATGGGAGAGTCCACAATTAAGATAGGATTGTATCTGATTGTACTGTAGATGAAAAATCTGGTTGATGTCCTCATCATACAACACAACCTGTCTGGACCTTCTATCAGCCCTGATATTCAATATGGGTGGATCTAGGTCACAAGCTCGAATTTTAAGTTGGAACTGTAGTATGATAACTAGAGATGAGCAAAGTTTTGAAAAATCTGATTTGCCAAAGTTCCCCAAGAAATTCAAATCAATCCGAATCACTATAAATCAGGTATACCCAGGCCACTCTGCCTTAGGATGTGGCCAATTAGCCCGCATTTAATAATGAAGACCGCACTGTATAGTCAGTCTTCATTGTTAATGGCCACGCAGCACTTTTAAGGCACCTTTAAATAGGGGCTGTTGCTGGTATGGGGTTTGGATGGTTAGGTGGGGCACAATAAACTGGCATACCCACTTCTCCAACCCCAGCGCTCTCCTGCCCTACAGGTGGGAGCCCTTCTTCTGCCATCTGCTTTTCCTCCTTCTCCACATCATCTAATATCGATGAGAATATGTCATCAGGAACGTCCAGCTCCTTCTCTCTCTGCATCTTGCTAACTTTTCTAGCAAGTAAAGCCTGCAAAAGATGAGGATGGTCATCATTAAAGGGGTTATCCAATAGTAGAAATACCCACCCACAATGCCCAGGCCAGGGGCGTACGTACAGGGGTCGCAGTTGCCTGTGGACCCCTGGCCCCGCCCTGCACCAGTACTGTGTGTGCTGCGCCTGCCTGTATAATAACCCGGGCGGCCGGCCCGGGGCCCGCCGCCCAGTGTTGCGTTTCTGTGCTGCAGTGCCAGGCCTACCGTCCCTTGAGTCTCCTCCCCCCGTCAGTCTCCTCCCCGTGCGGGTGCGGCGGTGCGGCGTGCCTCGTCATTTCCTGTTAGGCACCGGACATGACGTTTCCCTAGGCTGCGCAGGCGCACAACGACGCCGAGATGCAGAAGGGAGCGCGCTAAGAAGTCGGTGCCGACTGTCCGGATTGGAACTAGATAAGATTTGTAAAAAAATATTAATTGGTCACTGAGTTCAGACTCAGAGTGGGGGCTGACTGGGCAATGTTACTGTCTGTATTGCCTTCATATGGTATGGTAAAATACTTCATTGGCCTATAAATGGCTTTTAACTCTGCTATATTTCTGTAGCCTGCAATCTCTGACTGCCCAGTTGGGCTGAAACTACTACACCCAACATGTTCTGGCAGTAATAGTAAATGGATATTGGTGCAATTCTGAGCTACTAGTCTATATAATACATGTAGGCTGCATATGTATTATATAGACTAGTAGCTCAGAAATGCACCAATATCCATTTACTATTACTGCCAGAACATGTTGGGTGTAGTAGTTTCAGCCCAACTGGGCAGTCAGAGGTTGCAGGCTACAGAAATATAGCAGAGTTAGGCTACTTTCACACTTGCGTTAGGTGCAGATCTTTCTGGTATCGGCACAGACGGATTCGCACCTATAATGCAAACGCTTGTATCCATTCAGAATGGATCCGTTTGCATTATTCTTTAAAAAAAAAGTCTAAGTCAAAACGGATCCGTCCTGACTTACATTGAAAGTCAATGTGGGACGGATCCGTTTTCAATTGCACCATATTGTGTCAGTGAAAACGGATCCATCCCCATTGACTTACATTGTAAGTCAGGACGGATCAGTTTGGCTAAGCATCGTCAGGCGGACACTAAAACGCTGCAAGCAGCATATTGGTGTCCGCATCCAGAGCGGAATGGAGGCGGAACGGAGCCAAACTGATGCATTCTGAGAGGATCCTTATCCATTCAGAATGCATTGGGGCTGAACTGATCCGTTTTGAACCGTTTGTGAGATCCCTGAAACGGATCTCACAAGTGGACCAAGAAACCCCAGTGTGAAAGTAGCCTAAGGCTACTTTCACACTGGCGTTTTGAATTCCGTTTGTGAGATCCGTTTCAGGGATGTTACAAACGGTTCAAAACGGATCAGTTCAGCCCCAATGCATTCTGAATGGATAAGGATCCTCTCAGAATGCATCAGTTTGGCTCCGTTCCGCCTCCATTCCGCTCTGGATGCGGACACCAATATGCTGCTTGCAGCGTTTTAGTGTCCGCCTGACGATGCTTAGCCAAACTGATCCGTCCTGACTTACAATGTAAGTCAATGGGGATGGATCCGTTTTCACTGACACAATATGGTGCAATTGAAAACGGATCCGTCCCACATTGACTTTCAATGTAAGTCAGGACGGATCCGTTTTGACTTAGACTTTTTTTTTAAAGAATAATGCAAACGGATCCAGTCTGAACGGATACAAGCGTTTGCATTATAGGTGCAGATCCGTCTGTGCAGATACCAGACTGATCCGCACCAAACGCAGGTGTGAAAGTAGCCTTAGTTATAAAGCCATTGATAGGCCAATTAAGTATTTTACCATATGAAGGCAAAAGAAATGCATGACAAAACCAGCTCTGCTACATAATGTAGCTGGTTTTACGTGGGAAATGCATTGCTGGTACCTGATGCTGACACCTGCAGTTCTGGGTAAAAGTACATAGTTATGGTTGAGGTCATTTGTTAACTCTGCTACATCTGCTTATAAAGGGATGAACAGACTGCGCACATTGGGGTATACCTTCTTGTTCTTGCATTAGTCTTCAGCCTGTGGCTCTCTAGACCTGCTGGAAGTACAAATTTAGGCGGTTTGGGGGTGGAGGGAGGTTGGGGGGGGGGGGGGGCGACAGGGAGGGGGGCCCCATGGATCAGTTTTGCACCGGGGTCCCATGGATTGTGTGTACGCCACTGGCCCAGGCCCCTCCTATAGACAATACTTACCCAGTCCCCGGCAACCGCGTTCCTCTGGATCGCTGTACGGCCACTGCTGCATCTCCCCGTAGCGCAGATCAAAACATCTGGCGACGGGTGGTGCAGCCAACAACAGGCTGCGATGGTGACCAGCCTCCCTAACATCACAGGTGATGCTAGGGAGACTGGTCACAGTTGCGGCCTGCTATTGGCTGCTCCCCCCATCGCCGGATGTTTTGATCTGCGATACGGGGAGATGCAGCAGTATCATCTATAGGAGGGGTCCGGGCATTGTGGGGGGTATTTCTACTATTAGATAACCCCTTTAAGATCTGACCCCCCTAAAGGGGTGCAGACTGGATGGTATTGGTTGGCACGCTGGGCACTGGCATCCATCTTATTGGTAATGAATTCTTCTTCTATTAATCGTTTTCAGCAACACTGTCCCGTGGCGCTTGCACGTATCTCCCTAAGCTCGGCTCACAGGACTATGGAAGAGACCGTGCGGGATGAGGGTTTTATAGGGCTGTGACATAGCTACCTGGCTACCTGTGGATTGGCTTGCTGCATTGTTTTATCTGTGATCTTGCGTTCCGGGGCTTGTCACCTTTACACTTAGTTTAGTTTTGTAACACGCGCAGTTGCCATTTTAGGAAAACCTAATTTGTTACCTCGAAGCTTGAGGAAATTTAGATTCATTGTGAATCGAGGTTTTCCTAAACTTCGGAACGAATTCCGCTACGATTACTTTACTTCGCTCAACACTAATGATAACCAACTTTAGGTATGAATTCGCTGACCAAAGTGGGTAAGATTTAGACCAATATGAGAATTAACGAAATAGCCCCATCTTCAGAATCGATGGGCACTCGTCCCACAATGGACACATGTGGCCATGTACAATTTTTTTTTTACATTGACCCAGTTAACAGATATTGTACTGTTATCAGGCAATGAAGTTATTTCCAGTACTTAAAGGAGTTTCCCAGGAGTTCGATTAGATGGCATATCCTCAGTATGGCTCATCAATATCCGATCAGTGGGGGTCCGACTCCTGCTGATCAGCTCGGCTTTCTGGTCAGTGCTGCCTCCTCTTCCTAGGCCAGTGACATCACCTTCATCAGTCACTTGGCCTATGTGCAGCTCAGTCCCACTCAAGTGAATGGTCCTTGGCTGCAATACCAAGCACAGCCACTATACACTGTATGTATTGCTGTGCATGGTGAGCTGCAAGAAGACCACAGTGCTGGAGCACTAAGGCCTCTTCAAAAAGCTGATCATTAGGGGTGGCCGATGTCTGACCCCCCAACGATCAGATATTGATGACCTAACCTGAAGCTAGGCCAGCAATATTGAACTCCTGAAAACCCCTTTAAGCTGGTCATAGAAAGAGAATAAGTATTTATCAGAATGTGGCTGATAATCCGTATGAACGATCTGACCACCAAAATGTCAAACTATACTGGCAGATCACGGAGACAGTTTTTAAAAATATGATTGACCCTATTAGGCCGATTATACTTTAAACGTGGTTTCAGCTGACAATGGCCAAAATAATCCGCCCTGACAGATCAACTTTTTGGCAGACACAGTCCATAGGAGACCATCCTTTGCATATTGGGAGGTCATTATGCTGGCTTACATTTAGACAGGCGGTGGATACGCCAAAGTTAGGTCCAGCTAAAGGGTTTATTAGGACCGCTGTCTAAAACACTAGTCTTAGTAAATGACCCCGACTGACTTTTAAGTTATGTGTATTGGCAGCTTTGCGTCTCAATCGGTTGAAGACATATTGAGAGCCTGTGGACTGCATGTAAACGGCAGCCAGCCGAGTCACTGAAGCCTCTTTCACTATGGAGCTGAGCACAAAAGTCAAGATAAGATCTAAAAACTGTATGCTTGGAAACCTACATAATGAACAGTCAGCAGAGCCAGGACAAATAGAGGAATGTGTTCAGTGATTTGAGAGGTTGGGAAAATAACTTTGATTTTGTCAGGACCGACCAACCAACTGCTACTTTCACACTAGCGTTCGGGTGTCCTTCAAACGGAGCTCACAAGCGGCCCCGAATGCATCCGTACTGCCCTAATGCATTCTGAGTGGACACGGATCTGCTCAGAATGCATCAGTCTGGCAGCGTTCAGCCTCCGCTCCGCTCAGTAGGCGGACACCTGAACGCGGAGGCAAGCGGATCCGTTTGAAGATGACACAATATGGCTCAATCTTCAAACGGATCCGTCCCCCATTGACTTTCAATGTAAAGTCTGGATGGATCCGTTCAGGCTACTTTCACACTTAGAATTTTTTCTAAGTTATAATGCAGACGGATCCGTTCTGAACGGATACAAACGTCTGCATTATAGGAGCGGATCCGTCTGAGCAGACATCAGACGGACCCGCTCTGAACGGCAGTGTGAAAGTTACATGACAGCAGTGAGGGGGGAGAAACATATGTTGGTCTGTATATGGGGGGGGGGGGGGGTTGGGAGGAAGATATCTTGGTCTGTATATGGGCTGGTTGGGAGAAATATATGTTGGCCTGTATAAAAGAGGGGCAGGACGAATATATGTTGGTCTGTATATGGGGGGGTCAGGAGAGATATATGTTGGCCTGTATACAGTTGCAAGAAAAAGTATGTGAACCCTTTGGAATGATATGGATTTCTGCACAAATTGGTCATAAAATGTGATCTGATCTTCATCTAAGTCACAACAATAGACAATCATAGTCTGCTTAAACTAATAACACACAAAGAATTAAATGTTACCATGTTTTTATTGAACACACCATGTAAACATTCACAGTGCAGGTGGAAAAAGTATGTGAACCCCAAGACTAATGACATCTCCAAGAGCTAATTGGAGTGAGGTGTCAGCCAACTGGAGTCCAATCAATCAGATGAGATTGGAGGTGTTGGTTACAGCTGCTCTGCCCTATAAAAAAACACACCAGTTCTGGGTTTGCTTTTCACATAAAGCATTGCCTGATGTGAATGATGCCTCGCACAAAAGAGCTCTCAGAAGACCTACGATTAAGAATTGTTGACTTGCATAAAGCTGGAAAGAGTATCTCCAAAAGCCTTGCTGTTCATCAGTCCACGGTAAGACAAATTGTCTATAAATGGAGAAAGTTCAGCACTGCTGCTACTCTCCCTAGGAGTGGCCGTCCTGTAAGGATGACTGCAAGAGCACAGCGCAGAATGCTCAATGAGGTGAAGAAGAATCCTAGAGTGTCAGCTAAAGACTTACAAAAGTCTCTGGCATATGCTAACATCCCTGTTAGCGAATCTACGATACCTAAACAAGAATGGATTTCATGGGAGGATACCACAGAGGAAGCCACTGCTGTCCAAAAATACATTTCTGCACGTTTACAGTTTGCACAAGAGCACCTGGATGTTCCACAGCAGTACTGGCGACATCATTCACTGATGAGCAGGCGATTGTCAGAAGGCTAGGTCAGAGTATAGGTCATTTGTATTAAAATTTCAGAAAACCCTTTTAAGAGGCTCCACTACTGGAAGAGGGACATTAAGGGGGCAGCAATACTAGAAGGGGGGCACTAAAAGAGTTTTCTACTGTGTGAGGGAACTAAGGCGGCATAACTACTGTGTGGGGACACTAAGGAGGCTTTATGAAAGTTGGGTATATTTCATACCCTCCTTAGACTTTATAAAAGTTGGGTATATATCATTTAATCTGTGTGCAAATTTAGCTAATCTGCAAGATAACGTATATACTGTGAGTATACTAAATAAAAAATACATTTTGACAGCGTCAAGTGTGGAGTCACGGCATAAAACATTGGCGCAGTTCTTGTAGATTGAGGACTGAGTGCTACATAGACCAGGAAACTTCTCCAAGATGTTCTGCTCTGAAGATGAGCTATCATAATATACTATTAGCAATAAGCTCTCAGGACACAGCGCCAATGTTATATACACTGGCACCAAGTTAGAGGACGCAAACGATATGTCACCAGAACAGCCACTCGATAACGTAATGAAACGTGTTGCACCAGCTACGTGTCTTTCCTTGGTCTGTTTTTTTCTAACATGATTGTCCCTCTAACCCTGTTACTTCAGAGAACACGTCTGTTAATGGAATGCCCTTCAAACTCACGGTCGATTGCTTCTAGTAAATGTTTCACCAGACACTAAACAACCCCTGTGTTCCACCCTCAGTGCAAACATTGTATGAAGGATGAAAAATAATATTCGGGAACCGTCACACAGAACCTTGAAGGTGGTAAGGATTCAGCCTGTGAGAACCTTCAGAGCATTTTTCTCTTATTGAGTTCATTCTTGTATTACAGACATTACAGAAGAAAGAAACAATTGTTTAGTTTTTTGTTATTTTTACTTTTTTAAAAACATTTGTCATTTAATGGAAACGAGTCCTTGCCAAATAAGGTTTCAAATAGTGTCCTTTTGGTCTCCATTTGGCCTTTTTTCCTGTAAAGAATAGCGAATTTGTACGCCTTTAATGTAGTCTGAAGGCACCCTAAATATTCATAGTATCTATGACCTTACAGTACATACTCTACAAGGCCTTCACCAACATATGAGCTTGAAGGGGTTGTCCAGTGTAGAAAAGCTATTTTCACATATCTTATTAATTAATTCCAAGTTATCAGGGGGGTCCTCTGTTCAGAAGAGTGTTTACAACAGTGTCTCCTGCTTTGGAGGACCTGTCCTGTCCTTCATTACACATACGACCCCTTGATTTGAATGGACACTCTGTAATGCTTCAGTTCCCTTCTGGTGGCGCTGCACGGGAATTGAACACTTACTTCCAGGTTAATCTACAGATTACAGTTGAGGGTCTTATCAGGGAGACACTTTGAGATTATCTTATTATTAAAGGATCCTTCTAACAAGTGGGGATTGCCCAATGTGGGGAGCCCCTTTAAGTGAGTTTTATGCAGAAGTTAGCATGACACCTGTATTTATTATGGAGGCTGGCTGGATATGGAGGATGTTGTCTGGTTTGCACCATCTTTTTTTGGCGCAGGCGCTCTGAGATGAGGAGGCTCGTCTCCTCAGTGCGCCTGCGCCGATGACATCACCGAAAGAGAAGACGTCATCGGCGCAGGCGCACTGAGGGAGTGCTGAGGAGACGAGCCTCCTCATCTCAGAGCGCCTGCGCCGAATGACCAGAGGCGCGCGATTTTTGAATTACTGACAGGGCCGGCCGGAGGAGGAGATCCCGGCTGGCCCTGTCAATCAACACGGCGAGGGGGCAGATTGCTGCTGCGGCTACCAGCAAGTAGACGCCCTACTTGCTGGTAGAGCCCTCATTTACATATTATAAAACTTCGTTTTATAAAGAATCGGCCGCATGAAAGTAAGTAAGAGCATTATATTCTCCTATATCGCCCTATAAGGAATCTAACTATCCCAAAAAAAAATATGAGTTTTGTGGGGTGACAGAAACCCTTTAAAAGGCTCCTACAGTGGTAAAGTGACTACAGGGGGTTATGCTGCTAGGACTCGCAGCTATCAGCTGCAGTATATTAGGAATGCTGTAAGTGTTCACGTACCCTGCAGCGCCACCACAAGGAGAATTAAGTATTATGCAGTTTCCATTAAAATCAATCACCTGTCCATGTAATGTACAGACATACCGCGTCCTCCAGAGCAAGAAATGTTCTTTCTGTCTACTCTACATAGATTTGAAAATAGATTTGAAGATGGGTTTTCTACACAGGAAACCCCTTTAAGGGTCCATTCACACGTCCGTATGTGTTTTGCGGATCCGCAAAATACGGACACCGGCAATGTGCGTTCCGCATTTTGCGGACCGCACATCGCCGGCAGTCTCATAGACAATGCCTTTTCTTGTCCGCAATTGCGGACAAGAATAGGACATGTTCTATTTTTTTGCAGAACGGAAGTGTGGATCCGCAAATGCGGATGCGGACAGCACATTCCAGCCCCATTGAAAATGAATGGGTCTGCACCAGTTCCGCAAACCCATCTTGCGGACCCATTTTGCGGACGTGTGAATGGACCCTAACATGGCTTGGCTCAATGCATTCTTTCTCTGCTCTCTTCCTTACTCCATGTCTTCGACAGACCTGGGTCTCGCTTGGACATCATATATATATAGATTGTCTTACGTATTGATTAACCAAGCCAAAAAATTCCAAGAGGACTGCCAAACCAAGCCAAAAAACAAACATAACTGGTCAAAGAGGACTCTACAGGGAATGGATTCAACAATGGGCCTTGGGACAGACTCTTTTAAAGAGGAGATGTCACCTCCCCTGTCACAGCTTACCTCCTTCCCTCCTTGCACAATGACCTTTGCACAGGTCACAGAGCATGCTCTCCACACTTTCTCATAAGAATTTATGAGCATAACCAGTCTGGTGTAAACCATAGGTCTAAATCAATCTCAGCCCAGGCAAAATGGAGGCCCCCATAATCATGTAAAAATAATAGAATATAAAAATCTACAGTCATAAAAAGATTACCAAAACTAAGAATATCACTAGCTGGTTTTAAGAACAGAATTCCTTAGGGACAGCTCAGTAGGTGCCATGGCTCCCCAACTTTTTGATCCCTTTATCTTAATTTGGTATTTCTTGGCTGTCTGACCTAGTGGAACCACACGGCTGTATTTAGCGCACTCTGATTTGTAAGGTGCAGTTGATGAAGCCTTGTGGCTTTGCCTTGTATGGAGGAAGATAAATGACAAAATGGTGACCAGATCAAATGTCCTTCTTTTTGGAACACAGTGTCCTTTCCTTCCACAATCATAGTACAGACTGTAGTGAGGAATTGCTCTTCAACATCATCTGTATTTTCCACTTTGTTCTCCTCTAATGCATCCTTAGACATGGGAGCATGCAGATTGTGTAATGTGAATAAAGAATGGCTAAATTATTCATTAACCCTTTAATGACTGCCCAGTGTCGTTTGACAGCAAGCGGTGCAGGTCCTCAGTCTACAGCGACATCTTTTGGCATCGCTGCAGCTGAGGGAGGTTAAAGGCCAAAGCTCCAGTGCTAAGAACCAGCTGTTAGTAACCGCCTGGGTTCTTAGCACAGGCTCCGCTTCATAAGCCGGGGATGGGAGAGGCTCCAATACCGGCTGTTAACCCTTTAATCATTCTGTGGTCCATACCGTTTCATGATTAAAGTAGTCTGCAATTGGCTCACTGTGAAAATCTGAGCAACCCAGAGACTGGGGGAGCAATCTACAGTCAGCCCTGAGGGCCTATTAAGGACCCCAGGGCTGTTTGTGCAGCAATCCTGCTGTTAGGGCACGCTGTGGTTGCCCTAACAGCAACCTGTGTCATACTGACACAGAGCACGATGTATTAGCATACAGGAGCATACATTAGAAGTCTGAAATAAAGTTCTAACATAGTAGTCCCTTAATGGGATTTAACTTTTTTATATATATATATATATATATATATATATATATATATATTTATATAAATAATGTAATAAAAAATAAAAAATAAATTTAAAAAAATCTCACTCTGCCCCAAAAAATATTCCCATTATTTAGTGTAAAATACATTTCATTCTGCACAGAATAAATAGAAATTTAAAAAAAATTACATTTAGGTAGGTGTCCACACAACCATAATAACTTAAAAAATTAAATTATCCGTTTATTTCGTGTAAAACATGAATGGCGTAAAACATCAATTCAAAAAGCGACAAAAATAATTTTTGTAATCTATATTTCTGCAGCAAAAAAAAGATATAAATGACACTGCAATTTAATGCACTCCCGAACAACGCCAAAGAATAATAACATTTTTACAGCATAAAACAAGGCTTCAGACTGCCACATCAATGAAAAAATAAAAAAAAGTTATGGCTGCTGAAATGCAGAGAGGAAAAAACTAAAAAATTTTGCTGGTCATTAAGGCCTTTTCAGGCCTGGTTATAAAGGGGTTAAAAAAGAATTCATAAAAACAGGCCAACACAAATACAAAAGCTAGAATAGATATATTTTTCGATGTTATCCAAGAGCTACCTTAAAAGAAGCTATTGGAAATGCTATTGGTTGTTCCATTGCTGATTCGTAAGGCCTCCTGTACACGAACGTGTGCGCACTGTGGCTGTGCTGTGGCCCGCAAAATGCGGGCTGCAACGCACGGACACCGACCGTGGGGCAGTTGCAGCGGATCGCGGACCCATTCACTTTAATGGGTCCGCGATCCGGCCATTCCGCAAAAAGATAAGACGTGTTCTATCTTTTTGCGGAACGGAAGTATGGGACGAAACCCCACGGAAAGGACTTTGTAGTGATTCCGTAGGGTTCCGTTCCTTGCTTCCGTTCCGCACCTCCGGATTTGCGGACCCATTAAAGTGAATGGGTCCGCATCCGTGATGCGGAATGCACACGGAACTGTGCCCGTGTATTGCGGATCCGCAAATGCGGTCCGCAATACGGCAACAGGACACCTACGGTCGTGTGCTGGAGGCCTTAAGTAGTTTGTCAGCCGATCAACCAAGATATTTCCATCCCTGGAAATGTTCTCTTACTACTTCTCCTTTGGATTTCCTCTTCTACCCTTGACTGTAGCTGTAAATATTGACTATATGGATGTATTATTTGAAGTTGATATATGGACTGTATATTATGGTATACTACCTGACATTAAAGGGTCAATAAGTTTTGGAAAAACGTAGTATGTCATAGAGACATATCAAAATTTTTGATCAGTGGGGTCTAAGTGCGGAGACACCCACCAAAGAGAGAGAAGTGAACACATATCACGCTCTCGTTCCTCACTGTAGGAGATTGGCTCATTAGAATTCTATTCCATCTCAATTCGGACTTCTGCAGGGAGAAGGGAGAGTCCATCTCAATTGGGACTTCTGCAGGGAGACGGGAGAGTGCGATGTGCGCGCTCTTGTCTATCCTCGCTCTAGGAAGACACCCACCAATCAAAACTTTTAATATGTCTTTTTGATATATTAAGTTTTACCAAATTTCATTGACCCTTTAAAATACTGGAACATTACACTAAAGTCCATGGACACCTTTGACATGGAAAACATGTTTTTTTCACAAGTGTCAGTGGTTACCGCCAATTTAAAAAAAGTTGCACTAAGTCATAGTCTGCAATCTGCATTCCTTCATTAATTTTCAGATGCATCCTACTCCTAGTTTTCTCATGTCCCTCCCAGTAATACATGCTGGATCTGTGTGTCCAGGATGCTGCTGCCTTTTCCTTGCAAACTGCCTTGTTTGTGATTTTCCTCCCTCTCTACAGCCTGCGTGAGCAGCCCTCCTTGGAACCTCTCTCTTCCCACACGTATACCTATACCACCTCCTACTGCTATCTCTAAGTCCCCTTTCACAAGGGTGAGTATTCCGCGCGGGTGTAATGCGTGAGGTGAACGCATTGCACCCGCACTGAATCCTGACCCATTAATTTCAATGGGGCTGTGTACATGAGCGATGTTTTTCATGCATCACTTGTGTGTTGCGTGAAAATCTCAGCATATTCTATATGTGTTAAGCCTGGTGACATCAGCGCAGGTCCTGCTGAATGAAGATAGAAGGTTCTTCTATCTTCATTCAGCAGGACTTGCGCTGACGTCACCGCCCTCACCAACGTCAGCGAAGGTCCTTTTGCAGGTCCTTCAAGAAAAACAAAGAAGAGGATCCCGGCTGCGCGATCAAGTGGATGAGGTGAGTTATGTTTTTACTATTTTTTAACCCTCAATTGACATTTCACTGTGCATTCTGTATTAAAGAATGCTATTATTTTCCATTATAACCATGTTATAATGGAAAATAATAAAATCTACAGAACACCAAACCCAAACCCGAACTTCAGTGAAGAAGTCCGGGTTCGGGTCTGGGTACCACATTCAGTTTTTTCTCACGCGCGTGCAAAACGCATTGCACTCGCGCGGAAAAAACTGAACAACGGAACGCAATCGCAGACAACACTGACTGAAATTGCGTGCCTACTCGCACAATTTTCCCTGAACGCACCTGCATCGCATCCGGCCCTCACCCGCGACGCCCGTGTGAAGGGGGCCTAACAGTAACAGAAGGGAGGGAAAGAGCAGAAAGAACTGTCAGAGGCAGGAGCTCTGATGGACTTACATCACATTCAAAGGCAACAGCACCTAGGTAAAGAACTTACGCACTCTCTTCAGAAGCAAAACAGTGGGAAATTTTGAATAAAGGCAATTTAGAAAAGTTGCTAAATTTTGCAAACAAAACAAGCTAAGGTTTTCATAGCCTTTAAATTAACCTCTTTAACTGGGACAATGTTCTCAAAAATGAGTGTGGACACTAAATAGGATATTTTTAAAAACATCCTAAATTCTCATTGTTACATTCTTAAGGAAGTGAAAGCATTAAGGACAGGAAAAAAAAAAACAATGCCTAGAAAAAAAAATGTAAATCTAGCAATAAATAAATCAGTCTCACATGGTAGATGTGCCATTGTCAACACATTCTAATGCTCTTGCTCCCATCCTAATCCCATCTTTTCCCAATTGGATGAAAACAGCCTTCTAATAATATGCAAATTAGCTCCAAGTTGCCTTTGCACCTCGTTGCGTCCAAAGGCTCTGCTCATTCTCTTGAAGGCCGTGTCCCCACTACTTTGACTGACAGGGCTAGGCAGTGAAGATGTACTCACACCTGACTCTGAAGTCTTGCATTTGATACATGTGCACCATGTGGACGTCGCCGGGCGAATTTCATATACATGGTAAAAAGTTTAAAACTGAAAGAGTTGGCCTTTTCAAAGGTGATCATTGAGGAGTTGTAGAGGGCGATGAGGAGAAAGAGAATTTATTAAATATATATTTTCTCTACTGTATTCACTGAAATGTAGAGTGACAAAGTAAATGTGGCCTGTCTGACCCAGAAAGACGTGCAGAGACATCTTTAAAAAAAATAGGCAAATCACCTGGTCCAGTTGCCATACACCCATGTATCCTAAGGGAATTGAGTAATGTAATAGACAATTATTTCTAATATTTAAGGACTGATAGGGTCTGTTCCACAAGACTGGCACATAGTTAATGTGGTACCAATAATCAAATAAGAGTCAAAAAGTCCAAACTGTATAAACCTATAAGTTTAACATCTATTTTTGGTAAACTGAAGGGTTTCTAAGAGATGCTATTCTAGAGAATCTCAATGAAAATAAGTGTATAAAGCCATATCAGCATGGGTTTATAAGGGATCAGTCCTGTCAAAGTAATCAAATCAGTTTCTATGAAAAGGTAAGTTCTAGACTGAATCGGGGTGAGTCAATGGATGTCATATATCTTTACTTCAAAGCATTTGTTACTGTGCCGAATAAAAGGTTAGTATATAAAATGAGAATGCTTTGACTGGGGAAAAATGTGTGTATGTGGGTAAGTAACTGGCTCCATGATACAAAACAGAGGGTAGTTATTAGTAGTACATACTCAGAATGGGTCATCTTCACTAGTGGCGTACCACAGGGGTCAGTATTATAGGGGCCACTGTCACTAGTGGGGTACCACAGGGGTTGGTATTGGAGGGGTCACTGTCACTAGTGAGGTACCACAGGGGTAAGTATTGGGCCCTATTCTCTTCAATATATTTAATAATGATCTTGTATTAGGCTTGCATAGTAAAATATCATTTTTTGCAGATGACACTAAACTGTGTAAAGTAATTAACACTGAAGAGGACAGTATACTACTACAGAGGGATCTGGATAGATTGGAGGCTTGGGCACATAAGTGGCAGGTGAGGTTTAACACTGACAAATGTAAGGTTATGCACATAGGAAGGAATAATGCAAGTCACCTGTACATTCTAAATGGTAAACCACTGGGTCACACTGACATCATTTTTTTATTCCCAGGACTGTGACAAGGGGTCATCCTTTGTGTCTAGAGGAAAGAAGGTTCCTACACAAACATAGAAGAGGGTTCTTCACAGTAAGAGCAATGAGATTATGGATTTCTCTGTCTGAGGAGGTGGTGATTGTGAATTCACTAACAAAGAGTTCAAGAGGGGCCTGGATGTATTTGTGGAGTGTAATAATATCACAGGTTATATAGTTACAGGAATTCTGGAGAAGAGTCGATGATCCAGGAAGTTATTCTTTTTTCAGCCTTACAATTATGTTACTATGTCACTTTTATTAGTGGTTCAACCTGTGTGTGGTCTGATCATGTTATTTCTTTGTACCTTTACCACAGCAAAAAGTATACAGGAATTTTTAGAAACTGAGTTATCACGTTAACCTTTGGTACTATTGTTAGACGATAAAGAAAAGGTGTGTCTGGCAGTAAAGAAAACTAAAGCAGTAATGCCACATTTTACTCTGTCAAAGGCAAGGCATCTACACCTAGAATGACGAGTCAGTAAAGATCATACACCTACACACACCGCAAGTAGTTAAATAGCACAAACAGGTGGCCGTCCCTCTCCAAATACTTTACTAAATCTATCAAAGTTCAGGACAAACTTTCCAGGATGAAATGAACAGAATGTAACTCAGATTACCTAGAAGCAACACATACAGCATCTAAAGGTTAAACCATTCTACTATGCCCCTAGATGCATATTGGCAAATCCACTAAAAGACCTAACAAATGATCTGCTTTTCCAGCAAGCTAACTTGTGAAGTTGGTAAATTGTTAATCCCTCTCTGCAAGGAGGCAGTTCATGAGTAATAAAAGGAAGCAAAGTTCAGAGGTCTAGTGTGCCAAATTATAGAAAGATTTCTGCATGTTCGGCATACCTGTTAGCTGGCGGAGGACGGGAGAGGGCTGCAGTGGGGTTGTGTGCTTTCTGAATGATTTTCTCAAGTCTACTGAGTTTCAGTGCTCAAACAGCTCAAGGGCATCAGAGGACTCCAGTGTTTACTTAATACCGGTTGAGGAGGTGCTGTTACCACACCGCTCTACCTGACAGACCTTTACACTGCCTGTTCATCTGTGATACCTGGAATATAAAAAATAAAAACCTTAGAAGAACAATACCGTCTTCAGATTAATGAGAAAGGAACAGATGGGCATGCTTGCAGTACAGGCTGCCTGAAACACAATTACCTGCTAATAGACATTTCACACATGTATTAAATGTTTCTTAAAGTAGAGATCAGGATTTAACTAGTAATCCCACTACCGTCAGCCTCTCTACAGACAATACATTATATCAGACTGCATAGCCAATGTGAGTGGCATACAAAAATCTAAATGGGTCCGTGGGATGGTACAAATTTTGACAGGACAGAAGAGACTAGTGTTTGACTTCACCTCTAACTCCTTTCCATGACTCTTGGGTCAATTATCCAACCTTATTTGCTAGTTTTCTAGAGAGGGTCTATAAAGCTTAGAAGAGGATTTACTGCAGTGTTCCTCAACTCCAGTCCTCAGGGTCTACCTGACAGTCATGATTTGAGAATATCCCACAGAATGAATACCTGTGGTAGGTCCTGATGCATTGACACTAATTGCATCACTTGCTCAATACTAAAGTAATCTAGAAAACATGACCGGCAGGTGGGTCCTGAGGACTGGAGTTGAGGAACACTGCTTTCATGTAAGTTCACTTGTAAGTTGGTGAGTTCACTAAAAGAGTTCAAGAGGGGCCTGGATGTATTTCTGGAGTGTAATATTATTACAGGCTATAGCTACTAGAGAGGGGTCGTTGATCCAGGGAGGTATTCTGATTGCCTGATTGGAGTCGGGAAGGAATATTTTCCCCCTATAATAAGTAAAATTGGCTTCTACCTTACCATATTTATTGCCTTCCTCTGGATCAACTTGCAGGATAACAGGCCGAACTGAATGAACAGATGTATTTTCCTTCCTTACAAACCTTGTTACTATATTCTCTCCATTCTGTAGCAAAGAAGAGAAACATTGGGTCAACTACCTTGTTTAAGCTGGCCAAATACATGAGACAAAAGTTGGCGTAAACGATCATCCATGATGGTCGATGGCAGACTCTTTTCTGCCAAAAATGTAATGAGCCACAGTGGAAACTTTCAAACGTTGTCGGCCAAAACTGCCTTCTCTGGGCCCTTTGCCAAGATATGTTTATCTTGCTTCGCATGCCAAATTTTATGATGGTACAGCAGATACCTCTATAGGACACCAGTCATTCTAGATGTAGAATGTAAATCTCAGGTCACATGATTCTTTGTTTCTAACTTTTTCATCTTTGTGACCTGGGAGGAGCTCACCTGACACATTACTGTATGCACCTGTCAACTGGCACCTACACTGGAAAAGATAGCTGACACATAGAACACATACAAACTACTGTAACAGGGAGCACAAAGAGCACACTTTCAATGCAAACACTACGTGATAGATGCTTGTTCATTCTCATCAAAGGGAATGTTTCTCCTCTATTTTTTACCAAGTTAAACAAGATAATGAAACATTTTTTTTTCTACAGTTTTTATTTTTGGTTGTAGATTTTTTTTATTCTATTTTCTGTACACGCATCTGCACTGGCTTGAGCTGCTGTTAACCATACTAAGACTAAAATATATACTTTACAGCAGCCACATGAACCATAAGAATCTGAAGACTGAGGGATGTTCATTGACATCTATAGCGGGCGCTCTGTAGGGTGTGCAGAGGTCACTGTGCAGGGAAAGGGAGTAACTGTGACCATAACCTATTGTCAGTGGTGGATCCTGTGGTTATCTGCCACCATTTTTATAGTAGGTGTGTTACCTTTCACTGTAATCCCTCCTAGGATAATGAGATGACCACTGAGAATCAACCTCTATAGTTTCAGCCTATTATGAGTGCTGTGAGCCTAGGAGAGGATAGGAGGAGCAATAATGTAGGTTGTAGCTTTTACTAACTCTCCAAGCCACGTATTGATGGGAAGGACGCACCTGTTTTTCCCTACAGGCAACATCCTAGTTTTGGGGGTTCTGCTGTCAGTTTGGGTGCCATTGGTGGTGATAAGTGGTGCAGCAGTGAGGCAATGATGAGGCTGGGCTTAATGCAACTGTACATTACTGAAGTAGTTCAATAGATGGTTCAGTTGGCATATGCACTTTTCCAAGGCTGTGTTTGGGAGGAAGTATGCCCAGTGATAGTTCCCTCTAAGAATCTGTACGATCTTCCCAAATCTACCAAGCAACTGATCTCTCTCACTCTATCTATATAGTATCTCTGCAGTATCCTCAGTGGAGTATAGTCTCTTTTGTTATGTTGGGGAACCTGAAGTTTATTACTTCCACCAGTATGCAGAGAAGTCTGTAGCCTCAATGAAGGTGTGTTTCCTTTCTCGGACGAATGCTCTGCACTGTTCCTGTTCCATGTTGCTGTATAGCATTCTGCTGAATCCAGTAGCTTTTTCCCTCAAGGGCTGGCACATACAGTATGCTGTCACTTTGCTGCTTGTAATCCACAGGGTAAGAGATTTCCCTGTTAAGCTCCTCTCTTTGCTGCACACATGACCACAGCTCTCATTAGAGAGGAAGGGGTCGTGCCAGCCCTGCCTTACAACAGTAACTAGGAAACTCCCACTCTCTTCATATACAGCTTTTGGGACATGCAGTGCACAAGACCCATACACATTCAATATATACTCATATTCAATAGCTGACAGCCATCTCTACTGATGCCCGTCTGGCTCCCCCATACACATACATGTTCGGTTCAGCCAAACAAGCATGTGCATTCTATGGGAAGACACTTCTAGCGGCGGTTTATCTACCAGGAGAACAAAAAGATTGGGCAAAAATATTCGGGACCTCCTCATACACATTAGAGTTTCAGCCAAACAAAGTGGCTTAAGCAGACAATACACTAATGTGTATGGTAGCCATTTGTCTTGTGTACTGATGAGCAGAGAGCTCCCCTCACCCCTCATGGTGATGATTGACAGGCTGCTGTGCATACCTGCATATATAGCAGCCAGTCATCTATAAGTATATGTAGGATGTCTTTAGGGTACATAGTAGCCAAACAGCACTTTTTTTTTGTACCATTTAGGCTACTGTTCATACAGACTTGTAATTATAATAATTCTGTCCTTATATGGGCAAGCAAATCACGCTGAAAGATCTGCTTAAAGGGCTAGTCAACCCAAGCCTGCTGTACCTTTTGAAAAAAAATCCTAGTCACCTGCTCCCTGACGCTCCCTTCTGGCTTCTTAACTCCCTTAGACTGCCTTCCGGTTCCCTTCCTGGAAACTTCCAGATGGATGGGGTCAAATGCGCTGCTGCAGCCAATGACTGGCCCTAAGTGGCACATCGCCGCTAGATCACATGCAGAGACATGTCACTGCTGGGGCCAGTCATTGGTTGCAGAGGTACACGTGACCCTGTCTATCCACAAGTTTGCGGGATGGGGACTGGAAGACTGCAGAAGGGAGCCAAGGAGACAGAACGAAGTGGAGGGGAGCAGGTCAATAGGATTTTTTTCAACAGGTACAGCAGGCTCGAAATGGACATTTAAAAAAAAGTCCAAAAATCTGGAAACTCCTTTAAAGCATTGTCTCACCCCCATGGGGTATAATGTTAGGGCATATGCCATTTATTCATTATACAATAGGAAATCAAATCAAAGTTACACTTAGCCATCATATCCCTCTCAAGCCTCCCAAAAATACTGATTTAATTTATATAAAAAACTAAAAAATCCAATTGTCTACACAACCATTTAACTCTTCTGATGCAGTGTTGGTCAGACTCTCGTGAACTCTCACTGAGATTTTGCTGACGTCTCCATTGTCTCTAGTTGTTGATTTAAAGTTAGGAAATATCTCATCATACTTTTCTTTGTCACATTGTGTGGCGCTAAGTAAAACTCATGGATATGAGTCAGCTGAGGCCAACAGGGTTTTTTTTTGTTGCAAAAATAGCTTTTTGATAACATGTGTGCTGATTCTTCACTTTATGTTCCTGCCTTTTATCAGTATAGTGTCGTGTGCTTTCCTTTTATTGATTACATTTTGTAAAGATTGAGGAATAACAAGTGTAATGTTTTCAATGTCCTATTACTTAAAGGGGTATTCCCATCTGAGACATTGATGGCATATCGCTCGGATATGCCATTAGTGTCAGATAGCTGTGGGTCCCACATCTGGGGCCTGGTCCTATCTCTAGAATGGGACATCCGAAGTAAACAGAGAGCCACCCTAAATTCACCGCTATGGGAGTTCCCAAAATAGCCAAGTGCTGGCTCAACTATTTCCAGCAGAACCATAGCGGTGAATGGAGTAGTGTCCGCACTTGCGTGGTGGCCTTTCCATGCTATGGGACTTCCAAAGAGCACATATTTTCAGACCTCTATTATGCTCTCCTTCACTTCAGGTTCTCTAGATAGGAGCAGAGGTGGGACCTACACCGATCTGACATTGATGGCAGTTCCCAGACGGGCCAACCCATTTAATATCTGGGGCATAAAGGAGTTGTCTAGGACTGAAAAAAGATGGCTGATTTAGTCCAAAACAGTCCCACACCTGTCCACAGGTTGTGTGTGGTATTACAGCTCAGCCCCCTTCACTTCAGTGTAGCTGAGCTGCAATACACAGGTGTGGGAATGTTTTTGGAAGAAAGCAGCCATCTTATTCTAATCTTGGACAACCCCTTTAAAGCCAATAAAGGTTGTTTAAAGCAATTCCTAAATGAAGATTTTACTTTTCTCCATTATGCGGATAACCTCTTCAGTCAAATCACTGAAGAATAATACATGATTTACACACAATGCATGGTGACCTATGGCTCTGTAGTTCCTACACAGTAAGGAAACAGTCATTCGGTGGATCGGTGAGATTGGAACAACTTTTTCAACTTCCACCAATCAGATAGTGATGCCACATACTAGAGATGTTCATCACTTAAGGTCTCTTGCACATGAACGGTATTTCTTTTCTGTTTACATTCCGTTTTTTGCGTTCCGTATACGGACCGTTTACAGAACCATTCATTTCAATGGATCCGCAAAAAAAAAAAACGGAAGGTACTCCGTATGCCTTCTGTTTCCGCATTTCCGTTCTGTTCAAAGATAGAACATGTCCTATTATTGTCCGCATAACGGACAAGGATAGTACTGTTCTATCAGGGGCCAGCTGTTCCGTTCCGCAAAAAACGGAATGCACACGGACGTCATCCGTATTTTTTGCGGATCTGCTTTTTGTGGACCGCAAAATACTTAAAAAGCCATACGGTCATGTGCAAGAGGCCTAATACTGTGGGAAAAGCTATTTTAAAAAAAATTGTCTCACTGCAAATGCAAAAACATATAGGATAAGGCTACATGCACCCGACCGTATGTGTTTTGCGGTCCGCAAATTGCGGATCCGCGAAATAAAAACAAATGAAATCCGTATGCCATCCGTTTTTTTTGCGGATCCATTGTAACAATGCCTAAAACGGACAAGAATAGGTCATGTTCTATTTTTTTGGCGGGGCTACGGAACGGACATACTGATGCGGACAGCACACGGTGTGCTGTCCGCATTTTTTGCAGACCCATTCAAATGAATAGGTCTGCATCCTATCCGCAAAAAAAACGGAACGGACACAAAAACAAAATACGTTCGTGTGCATGTAGCCTAACTGAGCTTCAAATAAATCTGAAAGGTCATGCATGATCTTATCAGGGGACATAGCTTTAAGTTCCTGAACCCAAAGCAACATCCAAAACAGGACTTTTAGTGGTGCACCTACCTCTGTGCTTGCTCCACCTACAGTTCTATTGCTTTGGGATGTGGTTGTTCAACTAAGAGAATTGGGCAATATGCATTGGTGCTTGGGCCCCTGATCTTTTGGGACCCTTGCAACGCCCCTGCCTACCACCAAAGTGGCTTCTTCTAATGGTTTCCTGACTCTGCCTACTTGTCTTGCCCCTGATTTTTGCCAGTTTAGACTCATTTACATAACAATGCCACTTTTCATTTTTTCGGGGCCACTTTAAAGGACATCAGCAGATTTGTCCCTATGACACTGGCTGACCTGTTACATGTGCACTTGGCAGCTGAAGGCATCTGTGTTGGTCCCATTGTCATATGTGCCCGCATTGCTGAGAAAAATTAGGGGGGTCATTTATTATAAAATAGATGCCACGTTTGGGGCGTATTTAAGGCTCAGATTT
The DNA here is from genome assembly GCF_905171765.1 of Bufo bufo. Taxonomy (NCBI): domain Eukaryota; kingdom Metazoa; phylum Chordata; class Amphibia; order Anura; family Bufonidae; genus Bufo; species Bufo bufo. The sequence goes on along the minus strand of NC_053390.1, from coordinate 738,947,203 downwards.
TGTCGCAAAGATATCTTGCAGCAAAATTGGTGCCTTTTGCCCTGTGTATGCCCACTTACTCCTTTTTTCGTCAGTTCAGAGAAAAGTGAGCCTGGCGTGGGCGGGGAGGGCTGGCAAGCCGTCTGATTCATTACTTTCTATGTCTGTTTTTGGCATAGAAAATGACTTAAATGTAGACCAGCAAGGGATCACGGCCGCCGTTAAAGCGCTCAAGTTATGCAGAGGCTGGCGCTTCTACATAACTTAGGCGCATCAAGCGGCAGCAGATATGGACTAAGACCAGCGTCTAAATCACCAGTCTTAGTAAATAAATGTTCACCTAAGTTTTAATATATACAAATGAACCTCTAGGAGCAACGGGGCGTTGCGATTATTCCTGAAGGCTCTGCTCTCTCTGCAACTGCAGTGTCTTCTCTGCTTTAATTGACAGGACCAGGCTGTGAGATCATCATCATGTCTGGCCCTGTCAAAGTGCCTCTAGGTGTAACGCAGTGGCGTACATATAGCGGTCGCAGGGGTCGCAGTTGCGACTGGGCCCGGCACCCCAGGCCCCTGCGCTAATCTGTCTTGCGGTCAGCCGTCAGCGCCTGGCCCGGGCAGGAGAGAGCACGGCGTCGGCGTCGCGGCAGGTCTCGCGCGCCTGCCTGAACTCACGCAGCAGACGGGACCCGGACGGGAGAGAGACGGAGAGCGAGGACCGCCGAGCCGAGGAGACAGCACAGTTCACTTCCCCTAGGCTGCACTGACTGGAGTAGTGAGGGGGCCCCCCTGGCCCTGGCAGATGACCGGGGGGGAAGGTGTTTGAGCTGGCCGAGTAGTGGGGGCCCTGGCCTGCGATGGCCAGCCCGGTTGGCGAGGGGGGGGCTGAATTTATTGATGGGATTGGGGTCTTTTGGGGCCTGGGCTGATGCTGATCTGAGGGGTCTTTCGGCTAATGATTGATCTGGTGGCTGATGGGGGGGTCTTTGGGCTGATGATCTGGTGGCTGAGTTGGGGGGTCTTTAGGCTGATCTGAGGTCTGATGGGCATGGGGGGCTGAGTGGGGGTCTTTGGGCGGATCTGAGGTCTGATGGGGGTTGACTGGGGGTCTGATGGGGGTCTTTGGGCTGATCTGAGGTCTGATGGGGGCTGACTGGGGGTCTTTGGGCTGATCTGAGGTCTGATGGGGATGACTGGGGGTCTTTGGGCTGATCTGAGGTCTGATGGGGGCTGACTGGGGGTCTTTGGGGTGATCTGAGGTCTGATGGGGCCTGGCTGGGGGTAGGATGGGGGTCTTTTGGCTGATCTAAGGTCTGATGGGGACTGACTGGGCGTCTTTGGGCTGATCTGGGGGCTGACTGGGTGTCTGATGGGGGCTGACTGGGCGTCTTTGGGTTGATCTGGGGGCTGACTGGGTGTCTGATGGGGGTCTTTGGGCTGATCTGAGGTCTGATGGGGGCTGACTGGGGGTCTGATGGGGGTATGAAACTAAGATGTCTGTCTGTCTGTCAAACTCTGCAGAGATGAGAGATGGCTGAAAGAAATCATCATGGTGGTCTTGTCTGAATGGAGAAGATGAAGAAAGAGAACATCTACTGTACATCAAAGGAGACGTCACTGGATGTAAGAGGTATGGGCGCGATATATAGGTAGGGCTGTGCATGGGTGTGGCTTGAGGGTGGGCGACTGGGTGGGGACACAGGGGCCTCATAATCTCCTATTGCCCGGGGAAGTGCCCCTCCCGAGACCAGGCTCTGGATCCGCCACTGGGGGGGGGGCGGCGGCGGGGGGGGGCCCATGGATGAGTTTCGCACAGGGGCCCCATGGATTGTGTGTACGCCACTGGTGTAACGACTACGCCCCCGTTGCTCCTAGAGGCTCATTTGCATATATTAAAACATCATTTTTCTCAGCAATGCGGGCACATATGAACATGGGACCAACACAGATGCCTTCAGCTGCCAAGTGCACATGTAACAGGTCAGCCAGTGTCATAGGGACAAATCTGCTAACAGATGCCCTTTACGTTTCCAGTCTCCCCTGCATGTGTCCTTTATATTACTGGCATTTTCTTTGTGCCCCGTCAAGCACCGGTACTCAGGAGTGGCTACTACCTTCGACTTCTTATAGCTTTGCCCGTGGAATTATCATATTACAGTAGTATCGTAAGCTGCCTGACACACCAATTGGATTTCAGTTTGCCTGATCCTGTTTGTGCCTTTTTGTGTGTATTCAGCCAATGACTGTCTTATTGTTACATGCCCAACTTTTGGCTCAAAGACGAACGGAAGAGGAACATTTACGAATGATGATGCTATGTTTCTAATTAAAATCTATTACAATACTAAAGCAGCCCATACACATTAGACAGATGTTGGCTTAACACTTTTTCGGCTGACAACCATGTCCCCCTACTCTCCATTAATGTGCACATTTTGCTTGGCAGAACATTCATGTGTATTTTAATGAGGAGAAGTAAATAAGTAGATGAGGCTATACTAAATGTTTAATTACATGCATTTCCAAAAGTATTCAGATCCAGGTGCTGGTTTGAAAACTGCACAATATGTTTCATGGGACAACCCCTTTACCAATGGGAAAGCACTGTACCCCATCCATCCCCACAAGGATTAATAAAACTTCCAAAGATTTCATTTCCTGGGCTTTTACCATGACCCTGGGCTTTTACCATGACCCTGGGCTTTTGACACTATGTGCAGACTATACAGGTGATGCAATAATTCTTTCAAAAAGATTCATTGGCGTAATGTTATACTGATCTTTATAATACCCTATCCCAGATCCTGATAAGAAGGCAGTCTGGTTGTTTACCTGACATTTTCTTTTAGTAAGATATAGGTTGTGTGACATCAAGACATGGACTATTACCAGGTTGTTAAATGAGACTTTTGCCCAGAGAGTCAACTCCTGAACTCTTTCTCCTCTTTCCAATGTAAAAACATTGCATTTTCATGCAGCCACCTCTAGGGTGAGTTCAATGCAAGCAGATTACTACAGCTTCCATTTCACTCAACTGTAACTGCATAAATTCCTATGCACTGAGCTCCCCTAGAGGTGACTGCAGACAGCGAGTTTTGTAATAGATGGCAATCAGAAAAATCATCATTGTATTTATACCAGTTGTCGTGTGTAAATACTTTGAGAAATACTTTCAGAATCAGTGCTATATTTCTGAAGCACCTGTTCCATTTTACTTATATAGAAGTAGAATAAAGTGGGTGAGTAATTAAAAAAAAATTATAATAAATAAGTCACTTATTTATTATAATTTTTTTAAATAAAATTGTGTGCTTAATTTAAAAAATGTAAATTCATCAGAAATCTGGGGCGTTGGGCTCTGCATTCTGCATTGCCTAGGAGTGATTGATGCATGTGTACTGGAAAATAGTGATGGCCATGCGGTTCGCCCAGTGGTCGGTTCGAGACGAACTTTGCGAGTTCGCGATCCGCCTAACATGCGAACATATGGCAAAGTCAGCGCGCGCCATATTCTTTTGCATTGCGCCGAACTTTGACCTATTCAACAGGAAATCCCAGCAACAGTTGCTGGAATTTCCTGTTGAATTGATTGATGGGGACTGCCCCTTCCCGTGCAACAGTTGGAGGATCGTGAGCTGTCTGTTTGGTGTCTTGAACTTTGACCCATGACATATACATCATGTGGGGCAGGTCAGCCAATTGAGACATTTCAGCACATGGACACACCCCCTACCCTATAATAGAACCCAATCTGGCAGCCATTTTACATGATGTGTTTTGCCAGTGTAGGGAGGGGTTGCATTTTGGAGCAGGGACAGGCTGTTAAGAACTTAGGGACACCAAACGCTAGCTAATAGGGCCATAAAAGTCCTTTTAAGGACTTGTAACATTGTGCTATCGATAGGTGTGATACACAGAGGGTGTGATATACTTATACTTTCTAACATAGAAAGTATATTATAGTGTATTCTTCCAGAAAATACTGATTGAGGGCTGCGATCTATCAGCTTCCACAAAATAGTGATAGAGGTTTTCCATATACCTGCAACCACAAAATACAGATTGCGGGTTTTGATATACCAGCTTCAACTAACAACTGATTGAGGCCTGTCATATATCAGCTTCCATAAAATAGTGATTGAGGGTTTCCATATACCTGCGTCCACAACATTAATGCTTGAGGATGATATACCAGCTTCAACTAACAACTGATTGAAGCCTTTCATATATCAGCTTCCACAAAATAGTGGTAGAGGTTTTCCATATACCTGCGTCCACAAAATTACTGCTTGAGGGAGATATACCTGCTTCAATTAACAACTGATTGAGGCCTGCCATATATCAGCTTCCACAAATACTGCTCTTCTCTAGGGACTTTGGCACAGGGTCATTTGGAAAATGACAGGCAGAGGAAGAGGCAGGCCGTTCTGCAGGGGTAGTAGGGGTTGGGCAGGTGCACCAGGCCGGAGCCTAAGTGGGAAGTTGGAGAAGGTGCGTGCGATTATGACAAAGGACGCACCAGAGTTGGTTGAGTGGCTCACTCAGCCTTCCGCTTCTGCACCCTCCTCGTCCTCTGTATCTGCACCCTCCTCACTCTCTGCTGTGTGCACCACCAAAGACACCACCACTACCGCCACCATAGCCCCTCCACTCGCTTCAAAGGAATTATTTTCCCATCCATTCCCAGACCTTACCGATGCGCATCCATTCTTGGAATCGGATGAAGAAGAGGAGGTAGCAACGGCCACCACCCAGCGGTCTGACAACAGTACCTAGATCAGCCCGAGGAGGGTGGTTCCCGCTGATGACGATGATGACGTGTCGATGGACAGCACATGGGTGCCCAAAAAAGAGAAAGAGGAGGGGAGTTCAGAGGGCGAGACGGAGCAGCAGATAGGGGGGAGAAGGAGGAGAAGCAGGCAGAACTCGCAGTGCACAGGAGGCAAATAACAGACTGCAAATGTATCTGGTGCGATCCATCCACCATTCACGGTCACATCTTGCGCTCCCAGGACGCCGGCACATGGCTCCACAGTGTGGGCTTTTTTAACGTGTCAGCTGCTGACAATGGTGTTGCCATCTGCAGCCTGTGGTGTCAACGCATAAGTCGCAGTAAGCCCAACACTCACCTAGGGACGACCACCTTAAGAAGGCACCTGGCCTCCCATCACCGAGCCCAGTGGGAGCAACACCGTCAGAACCCACAAAGCCACACTCCCTGCACTCCACGTCCTGCCTCTTCTCCTTGTTTTCTCTCCTCCCATTTGTCCTCCACTCCACCTTCCACCGTGCCGTCATTGCGTTCATCTGGCACAAGGCAGGCTTCCGTGGCCCAAATGTTCGAGCGTGAAAAAAAAGATTACGCCGGATAATCCTCTTGCCCAACGGCTGACCGCTGGCTTGTCGGAACTGCTAGCCCGCCAACTACTGCCATATAAATTGTGGACTCGGAGGCCATTGGCATACCGCAATGGAAGGTCCCCGGAAGGAAATATTTCTCCCAGAATAGCATCCCTGAACTATATGGCCACATTCAGCGGCAAAGTTAATATATCTCAGGCACACAGTGTAGGTGCCAAGATACATCTGACCACAGACACGTGGTCTAGCAAACACGGGCAGGGAAGGTACATAACATAACCATTAAGCATGTAACCCATGGCACCCGTGTGGATTTGGTGTTACCGCCACGGATTGCATGCAGGCCTGCCTCTTCTTCTCCTCCACCTACTCTATCCTCCGTCTCTTCCTCTGCTGACTCCTCCTTTTCCACTGCTACTGCCTCTTCTGCTACACCCCCCAAGCTCCCCAGAACCTATTCGACATCCCAGGTAAGACGTTGCCATGCTGTGCTGCAGCTGTTGTGCCTGGAAGCCAAGAGCCACACCGGTCCTGCACTACTTTCAGCTCTGCGGTCCCAGGCCGATCAGTGTCTAACCCCGCTCAATTTGACAGTTGGTAAAGTGGTGTGCAACAACGGTGTCAATATGCTGAGCGCGTTGAAAGAGGGCAAAATGACACGTGCCATGCATGGCACACATCCTGAACTTAGTCATGCAGCGATTCGTTGCCAAATACCCCGGGATCCAGGACGTCTTGCGGCAGGCCAGGAAAATCTCCAGCCATTTTAGAAGATCTTACATGGCCATGGCCCGTCTTGCTGACGTTCAGCGGCGACACCACTTGCCCGTCAGACGTCTGATTTGTGACTGCCCGACGTGCTGGAACTCCACCTTGTATATGCTTGATAGGCTGCTCCAGCAGAAATGTGCAGTTAATGACTACCTGTGCGAACTCTGCGGCAGGACAGGTTCTGGGGAACTTGGTTTCTTTTCACCATGCCAGTGGCTGCTCATGCGCGACACATGCAGACTTCTGCAGCCATTTGATGAGATCACCAAACTGATCAGTCGCAGCCAGGGCGCCATCAGTGACATCATACCTTTACGCCTTCTTTCTGGAGCGTGCATTGCATCGTGTCATTGATCAAGCCGTCGAGGAGCAGGAGGTGGAAGATGAGGAAATCGCAATGCTGGATGAATTCCTGGGGGGGGCTACTCCATCTGAGGCAAGTCAGCAGGAGTCTGAAGAGGAGTCAGAGGAGGATGGTGGATGGGGGGAGGAGGAGGAGCAAGAAGAGCAGGCTTTAAACTTTTCTGGGATCCCTGGTGTTGTCCGTGGCTGGGGGAGGAGACCGAGGATGACATTCTCCTGGGCGATGAGCAGGAGCTCCACTACTTAGTGCAAACGGACAATTTAGTGCAAATGGGGGCTTTCATGCTCCAGTTTTTGAAGAGGGACCCCCTTATAAAAAGCATAATAGTCAAGGACCTGTACTCGGTGGCAATGTACTTAGACCCGCAGTACAAACACAAAATGGAGGACATGTTATTAGCATCACAGAGGGCTGTCAGAATGCAGCATTTCCAGGCCTTGCTACAAGAGATACTGCATTCTGCTGTTGCAGGCACTGGCAGAGGAATTTCCACCCACAGCGAAACAGGTGCAGGTACCAATCCTACCGAGCATGCAAAAAGAGGACAGTTTGAAGATGTGTTGGTCACTTTGGATTTGAGATCATTCTTGCAGCCAACCCATCGACAGCCGCCCTCCGGATCCAGCCTCAGGGAACGCCTAGACCGACAGGTGTCCGACTACATCGGGTTAACTGCTCTGAGAAGAGAGGAACCCCTTGACTACTGGGTGTGCAGGCTTGACCTATGGCCAGAGCTGGCACAATTTGCCATGGAACTCTTGGCTTGCCCCTCGTCCAGTGTCCTGTCTGAAAGGACGTTCAGCGCAGCAGGGGGGATCATGACCGATAAGCGCACTCACCTAGCTCACGACAGTGTGGACTACCTCACATTTTTTTAAATGTGATGACCACGTGTAATTGAATTTCCTCATGCCAGCCCACACATATCCGCCACCACACAGAACAAAGAATGGTCCTTGCCTTATGTATATACAGCGGCATAAAAGGTGAATGCCTAATTTTTGGGGCCTGCACTGGCCGACAGTTACATATTTATCCTGTGACCGCCTAATGTACCTCCAGCCACAGAATCCAAAGTTCTTTGCTGTCAGGTGAATGCCTATTGCCTAATTTTTGGGGCCTGTACTGGCCGACAGTTATATTTTTTATCTCTAGCTACATAATCACACTCCTGTCTCACTCCCCTGCCTCTCATTATGGTGGCGTATGAATCACATTCACCAGGACCTTTTAATGTTACAGGGTCATGTGACTGTGCCCCCCACCCCATACTGTGCCCCTCACCCCATACTGTGTCCCCTTATACCCTGCATTGTGCCCTCTTACCACACCCTGTGCAGTGCCCCTAGTCATTCCCTGTACTGTGCCCTCTTATACCCTTTTATCCGTTCACGGTATGACGGTGTTATCCGGTCACTTTACAGAGGTGTTATCTGGTCAATGTATGATGGTGGTATCCAATAACTGGATGGCCTTAACTGTATCCCTTTCCCTACCCGCGCCATTTTTTTTATACCTGGCATGAGTGGGAAAAATATGCAGATTGCGGTGCCAAGGACCTTGGCGCCACAATCTGTGTCAGAAATAGGCCTAACATAGATGTATTTCTATATAATAAATGACCATCTAAATGTATTATTATTCGGGGGTAGGGATAATATCTTTATATTATATAGATTCTAGTTTATTATACTGTGCCCTGTTTTTTCCAGTAGAAAATGATCATTCGGAAACAAAGTCCTCATCACTGACCTGGTGACGTCATCATGCTCACCGTGGGTTTTCTTCAATAAAGACTGGAGCAGACAGTCTCTCAGTGATCAAGTGGATGAATTAACCCCTGAAAGGCTGCATGTGAGCCACAGATGCAGCAATCAGCGTTGAACGTGGCATCTGAGGGGTTAAATGATTTGGGGGCTACGCAATCACTGTACAATGGAAAACGACTTGAGTCAAAGTAATTTGTAACTAATTGAATTTCTTGTCAAAATTCAGCAAAGCTGCCGAATAAAATTTTTCAAAACTTCACTTATCTCTATCCATAATTAATAAAAGATCTGTGCTTTAGATAATGGAATCTTATGATAATAAAATAATGTCAAAGAGATAAAGTATTTACTTACAGTTGTGTTCAAAATAATAGCAGTCAGAAATCACTAACCTGATCAATCACTGTTTTTGGTAGAAATGATATTTCTACATGGCAAATAATTTTCTAGCAGGTGTAGTAGAGTAATAGAAATCCAACAGACCTAACAGTCATGACATGCATGCTGCTGATTCTGTGTAATTGAATCACTAATTGAAAGGGGCATGTTCAAAATAATAGCAGTGTTCAATGAGTGAGGTCATTCATTCTTTGAAAAAACAGGTGGCAATTATTGCCCTTATTTAAGGAAGGAAGGCAGCAAATGTTGAACAAGCTGGTTACAGTGCATTTCTCTCTGAAATTCTGAGGAAAATGGGTCATTCCAGAAATTGTTTAGAAGAACAGCGTACCTTGATTAAAAAGTTCATTGGAGAGGTTAAAGGGATTCTGTCATCAAGATTTTCGATATGGAACTGTTCATATCATCCTCTCAGTCTCCATTATCTAATTCAAAATATACTAGTTTTACCCCCACCCGGAGGAACAGCCCCTTGGGCACGCTAGTAAGGTAATTAGCATATTAATAAAACCGATTTTTATCCAAAATGAAAGGACAGGTGGGGGTAAAACTAGTATATTTTTAATTAGATAATGGAGACTGAGAGGATGATATGAACAGCTCCATATCGAAAATCTTGATGACAGAATCCCTTTAAAACATATAGAGAAGTGCAGAAAATGATAGGCTGCTCAGCTAAAATGAACGCAAATACTTTATAATGGCAACCAAAACCTGAAAGACGTAGAAGAAAGCGAAAAACTACCATTCGAATGGATAGAAGAATAGCCAATGGCAAGGACTCAGCCAACAATCAGCTCCAGGAAGATCAAAGAAGGTCTAAAGTTACCTGTGAGTACTGTTACAATTAGAAGACGCCTATGTGAAGCCAAGCTATCTGCAAGAAGCCCCCACAAAGTCCCACTGTTGGAAAAAAAGACATGTTCTGAAGAGGTTACAATTTGCCAAAGAGCACATTGACCGGCCTAAAGAGACATTTTGTGGACTGATGAAAGGAAGATTGTTCTTTTTGGGTCTAGTGGCCGGAGACAGTTTGTCAGACGACCCCCAAACACTGAATCCAAGCCACAGTACACTGTGAAGACAGAGAAGCATGGTGGCACAAGCATCATGATATGGGGATGTTTCTCATACTACGGTGTTGGGCCTATTTATCGCATACCAGGGATCATGGATCAGTTTGAATACATCAGAATACTTGAAGAGGTCATGCTGCCTTATGCTGAAGAGGAAATGCCCTTGAAATGGGTGTTCCAACAAGACAACGACCCCAAACACACCAGTAAACGTGCAACATCTTGGTTCCAGACCAACAAGATTGACGTTATGGAGTGGTCAGCCCAATCACCGGATCCTAATCCAATAGAAAACTTGTGGTATGACATCAAAAATGCAGTTTCTGAGGCAAAACCAAGAAATAGAGAAGAACTGTGGAATGTCGTCCAATCATCCTGGGCTGGAATACCTGTTCACAGGTTGGTTGACTCCATGCAACCCAGATGTACAGCAGTTCTCAGAAACAGCCGTTATACAACTAAATATTAGTTAAGCGATTCAAAGGAAAGCAAAATCTTCAAACATTTTTCAGTTTATATAGTGAATGTTTGAGTTTGTAAAGAAGAATACAAACACTGCTATTTTTTTTGAACAGTCTAATATTCACTTTTCTTCAATTGTTTTAGAGGAACAAAACAAATTTGATATATTTTTCTTCATTTTTTGATCTGGAATAGAATGTGTAGTGTTCCCAATGCATTTGTGTGTATGGAAATAAAAGCTATTAGAAGGATTTTGAGCTTTATTCACTTTAAACACACTGCTATTATTTTGAACACAACTATATGTGTCTTACTTAGGTCAAGTTTCAGTTGAAAGCCTGGCCTGTAACATAACAAATCACCATAGAATTCCATAGAAAAACTTGGAATGGGGCTCTATTCCATTGCAGTCACTTTTAGCAGCAAATAAGTTAAGGCACCTCTACACGAAAGTGGAACCCCACTGGCTGCTGGGCCCCATAGGAACCATTATGAATGCAACCTGGTGGTTCACATGAAGCTCCTGGTTATGGACACCTTTACTGTTTACACTGAAATTTGTAAATTCAGCTTCTGCAGAGGGTGTATAAGTCCTTCACCTAGCTGTTGCTGCAGCTGAATCGGACATAAATCCTTCACAGCACCTGCTTCTGACATCTCTATCTGCTCTTCTGTCAGTGGTAGATAGCAGAAGGGAGGGGGAGGAGGTTGTACATGGCAGATGTATGGAGAGGGGGCAGAGGCTACAAGGAGGGTAGCTCACCTAGACTGTAGATAGGGAGGAAAGCACACACAGGGCAATTTTCAGGGGGAAGACAACCACTTCTTGGACACACATAGTTTCAGCATATATTATTGGAAGTGACACAACCACATGATAAAAGTCTGAAAATAGGAGCACTGTATATGTTATATAGTCTAAAGGAGCTTTTGAGGGTTTTACACTGATAGTCTATCATCTTCATTTATTTATCGAGGTAAGTTCACATTGCCAAGGAACCACGTGTATTTGTCTCCTATGTGGCCAAAAACGATGTGCTATATAAGATTTTGGTTCTTTCAGCTACAAACGGTTCAGTTAGTTCCCTCCCAAATAATGGAACCTTCTAATTTACTTTATTTAGTACCCGTCTCACAGCCCAGATAGGTCCAGGATTCATACCGACACAAGCAGTGCACTGAGCACCCCTCAACTTTCCTGTGACCTGCTTAAGGAGGGTGGCTGTCCGGCTCAGGTCATTAGCTAAGTCAGCCCACTTCTCCATCATGGCTGATGCAGAGATAGAAAAGGAGGCTGGCCTAGATAATGACCTGACTGCCAATCCCTTCAAGCACGTCACCCACAAAGGGAGGTTGGGGAAGCTCAGCTCACTGCTGGTGTTAGAAGAAGTGGAACAAATGCGGACGTGGAGCTTCCTGGATTGCAAGATTTCTGCTGAAAAAGAGCGAAGGAAACAGTTTTGAAAAATAAAGTAGATATGTCAGTAAAAGTTCAATGACTTCAAAAAACAATATATAGAACTTCTTTAACAGATTGACACATAGGTTATGGATGACTTTTTACTTGGTGTACTTCCTGCTTTCCACATCAAGGGACTAACCTGGTGTGAAATTTTATTGCGAATATGAACACAATGTGCCATCATGTGGTTAAATAAGATTTTTTAAAGTCTCATTGCATGTGACTGTATTAAGTTCTTCCCCAAACAAACCATTGTTTGTAAAAGCATGAAAGTAAGAGGATTACAAATCACAGCTTGCATAACCTGTCAGCTCTTAGTGAGAACATATGGAAAATAAGATGCTTCACACCACGCTGCATGGGCACACTGGGGTTCCAGGTTGTTGGGGTAACATTAATTAAACAATATAACAATACCTCAGTGTTACTCTGCTAGGTAGACCGCTCTAAATGTGTGTGCTTAGGCTAGTTTCACACTAGCGTTAAAATCATCGTATCCAGTATAGCCAGAAAGGGTCGGAGCACCGCCAGGCTCCATAGACTATAATGGGATCCGGTGGGGATTCAGGCTATTTCCAACATTAGTGCCAGGATTTGGCCAGACAAAAAACGGTGCTTGCACTAATGCTGGAAACAGGCCGGATCCCTATCAGGTCCCACTATAGTCAATGGGCTCCAGTGATGCAGGCAGCATCTAGCTATGCCAGATAAAAAGCTTTTCCTCTGCCGAAACAACTCTAGTGCCTTAGACTTCCATATTTTCCTCCTTTGATATATGTTTGATATAGTGAAAAGTTGGAGCAGGTTTACACCATCTATAAGTATTGAGCACCGTTAAAGGGGTTTTCCGGTTTGCATTAACATCCTTAAGCCTCTAGAAGCATGAGCCCTTTAGGAGCAATGGGGGCGTGGCCATTACTCCTAGAGGCTCAGCTCTCGCTGCAACTGCCAAATCCTCGGCACTTTGATTGAGTTTAGGGGAAGTCAGGGCCAGGTGTGATGCAGACAGTTGCAGAGAGCAGAGCCGCTAGGTGTAATGGTAACGCCCCCGTTGCTCCTAGAGACTCATTTGCATGTATTAAAACTTCATCTTTCTCAGCAGTGCGGTCACATATGAACATGGGACCAACACAGATGCCTTCAGCTGCCAAGTGCACATGAAACAGGTCAGCCAGTGTCATAGGGACAAATCTGCTGACAGATGCCCTTTTAATTTAGAAGTCCATTGAGTCTGATAACATATACTGGGGTAAACACTATACTTCTAAGGTTATATTACTACTACTATAGTATACTCCTATACTACTACTATGCTATACTAATACTACTACTACTACTACACTATACAAGTAAGTAATAACATATACTGGGGTAAACACTATACTACTAAGGTTATATTACTACTACTATAGTATATTACTACTATGCTATACTACTATTACTACTACTACTACTACTACACTATACAACAAAGTAATAACATATACTGGGGTAAACTCTATACTACTAAGGTTATATTACTCCGACAACTACTACACTATACTACTACTATAGTATACTACTACACTACTACTACTATGCTATACTACTACTACTACTACTACTACTACTACTACACTATACAACTAAGTAATAACATATACTGGGGTAAAAACTATACTACTAAGGTTATATTACTACTACTATAGTATATTAGTACTATGCTATACTACTACTACTACTACTACTACTACTACACTATACAACTAAGTAATAACATATACTGGGGTAAACACTATACTACTAAGGTTATATTACTACTAATTTGCAGACTCTATACTGAATTTGCAGACTCTATACTGAATTTGCAGACTCTATACTGACAGGGAATGTCCCACAGGATTGGCGCGTGGCATATGTGGTGCCAATATTCAAAAAGGGGCCAAAAACAGAGCCTGGAAACTATAGGCCGGTAAGTTTAACATCTGTTGTGGGTAAACTGTTTGAAGGTTTTCTGAGAGATGCTATATTAGAGCATCTCAACGGAAATAAGCAAATAACGCCATATCAGCATGGCTTCGTGAGGGATCGGTCATGTCAAACTAATTTAATCAGTTTCTATGAGGAGGTAAGTTCTAGACTTGACAGCGGCGAATCAATGGATGTCGTATATCTGGACTTCTCCAAAGCATTTGACACTGTACCGCATAAAAGGTTAGTATATAAAATGAGAATGCTCGGACTGGGAGAAAACGTCTGTATGTGGGTAAGTAACTGGCTCAATGATAGAAAACAGAGGGTGGTTATTAATGGTACACACTCAGATTGGGTCACTGTCACTAGTGGGGAACCACAGGGGTCAGTATTGGGCCCTATTCTCTTCAATATATTTATTAATGATCTTGTAGAAGGCTTGCATAGTAAAGTATCAATTTTCGCAGATGACACTAAACTGTGTAAAGTAATTAACACCGAAGAGGACAATATACTACTACAGAGGGATCTGGATAGATTGGAGGCTTGGGCAGATAAGTGGCAGATGAGGTTTAACACTGACAAATGTAAAGTTATGCACATGGGAAGGAATAATGCAAGTCACCCGTACATACTAAATGATAAAACACTCGGTAACACTGACATGTAAAAGGATCTAGGAATTTTAATAAACAGCAAACTAAGCAGCAAAAACCAGTGTCAGGCAGCTGCTGCCAAGGCCAATAAGATAATGGGTTGCATCAAAAGGGGCATAGATTCCCGTGATATGAACATAGTCCTACCACTTTACAAATCGCTAGTCAGACCACACATGGAGTACTGTGTACAGTTCTGGGCTCCTGTAAACAAGGCAGACATAGCAGAGCTGGAGAGGGTTCAGAGGAGGGCAACTAAAGTAATAACTGAAATGGGGACTACTACAGTACCCTGAAAGATTATCAAAATTAGGGTTATTCACTTTAGAAAAAAGACGACTGAGGGGAGATCTAATTACTATGTATAAATATATCAGGGGTCAGTACAGAGATCTCTCCCATCATCTATTTATCCCCAGGACTGTGACTGTGACGAGGGAACATCCTCTGCGTCTGGAGGAAAGAAGGTTTGTACACAAACATAGAAGAGGATTCTTTACGGTAAGAGCAGTGAGACTATGGAACTCTCTGCCTGAGGAGGTGGTGATGGTGAGTACAATAAAGGAATTCAAGAGGGGCCTGGATGTATTTCTGGAGCGTAATAATATTACAGGCTATAGCTACAAGAGAGGGGTCGTTGATCCAGGGAGTTATTCTGATTGCCTGATTGGAGTCGGGAAGAAATTTTTTATTTCCCTAACGTGGAGAAAATTGGCTTCTACCTCACAGGGTTTTTTGCCTTCCTCTGGATCAACTTGCAGGATAACAGGCCGAACTGGATGGACAAATGTCTTTTTTCGGCCTTATGTACTATGTTACTATGTTACTATGTTACTACAACTACTACACTACTACTACTATGCTATCCTACTACTACTGCTACTACTACTACTACTACACTATACAAGTAAGTAATAACATATACTGGGGTAAACACTATACTACTAAGGTTATATTACTACTACTATAGTATATTACTACTATGCTATACTACTATTACTACTACTACTACTACTACTACACTATACAACAAAGTAATAACATATACTAGGGTAAACTCTATACTACTAAGGTTATATTACTCCTACAACTACTACACTATACTACTACTATAGTATACTACTACACTACTCCTACTATGCTATACTACTACTACTACTACTAGTACTACTACTACACTATACAACTAAGTAATAACATATACTGGGGTAAAAACTATACTACTAAGGTTATATTACTACTACTATAGTATATTAGTACTATGCTATACTACTATTACTACTACTACTACACTATACAACTAAGTAATAACATATACTGGGGTAAACACTATACTACTAAGGTTATATTACTACTACAACTACTACACTACTACTACTATGCTATACTACTACTACTACTACTACTACTACACTATACAACTAAGTAATAACATATACTGGGGTAAACACTATACTACTAAGGTTATATTACTACTACTACGTAGAGATGTCGCGAACATAAAATTTTCCGTTCGCGAACGGCGAACGCGAACTTCCGCGAATGTTCGCGAACGGGCGAACCGGGCGAACAGCCATAGACTTCAATAGGCAGGCGAATTTTAAAACCCACAGGGACTCTTTCTAGCCACAGTAGTGATGGAAAAGTTGTTTCAAGGGGACTAACACCTGGACTGTGGCATGCCGGAGGGGGATCCATGGCAAAACTCACATGGAAAATTACGTAGTTGACGCAGAGTGTGGTAAGTTGAATTCGCAATGTGATTAATATAACCTGCATTAATCGCATTGCGATTACATCTGAGATCCTAATGGCTGTATTGCTAGAATTGACTAATATAACGAATATAGCACTATATTCTCAATCTTCTTTATATTCTAGCAATACAACCATTAGGAACCCAGCTCTAAGTTGAATTCGCAATGCGATTAATATAACCTGTATTAATCGCATTGCGATTACAATTTAGTCAAATTTGTGACACTGCAGCTTCAGAATGAATCTAAGATGGATGCTGTCCTTGCTTTTTGATAGGAGGTAGGAGGGTCTGGGAGGGAGGGTATGCTGATTGGCTGGAATGTGTCTGCTGACTGTGAGGTACAGGGTCAAAGTTTGCTCAATGATGATGTATGACCGAATATCGCATATATTCGCCCGCCGCGGCCAACGCGAACAAGCTTGGTTCGCCGGCAAATAGTTCGGGACATCTCTACGCTATACTACTACTACTACTACACTATACAACTAAGTAATAACATATACTGGGGTAAACACTATACTACTAAGGTTATATTACTACTACTACGCTATACTACTACACTATACAACTAAGTAATAACATATACTGGGGTAAACACTATACTACTAAGGTTATATTACTACTACTACGCTATACTACTACACTATACAACTAAGTAATAACATATACTGGGGTAAACACTATACTACTAAGGTTATATTACTACTACTACGCTATACTACTACACTATACAACTAAGTAATAACATATACTGGGGTAAACACTATACTACTAAGGTTATATTACTACTACTACGCTATACTACTACTACTACACTATACAACTAAGTAATAACATATACTGGGGTAAACACTATACTATTAAGGTTATATTACTACTACTACGCTATACTACTACTACTACACTATACAACTAAGTAATAACATATACTGGGGTAAACACTATACTACTAAGGTTATATTACTACTACTACGCTATACTACTACTACTACTACTACACTATACAACTAAGTAATAACATATACTGGGGTAAACACTATACTATTAAGGTTATATTACTACTACTACGCTATACTACTACTACTACTACACTATACAACTAAGTAATAACATATACTGGGGTAAACACTATACTATTAAGGTTATATTACTACTACTACGCTATACTACTACTACTACACTATACAACTAAGTAATAACATATACTGGGGTAAACACTATACTACTAAGGTTATATTACTACTACTACGCTATACTACTACTACTACTACTACACTATACAACTAAGTAATAACATATACTGGGGTAAACACTATACTATTAAGGTTATATTACTACTACTACGCTATACTACTACTACTACTACACTATACAACTAAGTAATAACATATACTGGGGTAAACACTATACTATTAAGGTTATATTACTACTACTACGCTATACTACTACTACTACTACTACACTATACAACTAAGTAATAACATATACTGGGGTAAACACTATACTATTAAGGTTATATTACTACTACTACGCTATACTACTACTACTACTACACTATACAACTAAGTAATAACATATACTGGGGTAAACACTATACTACTAAGACTGGGTTCACAACTCTGTTTTGTAGATCCAATAGTCATGTTCCAGCAGAACAGACTACCAGAGTTACCGTACCCGGCATAGCCGGACACTGCCAGGCACCTCTGGATCCCCAAGGTAATCCAGGAAGGATATAGCAGGTTTTTGGCATAAATGGCATCTTTCAGTCTGAGAAATATCAGTGCATCAACATTTATGCCAGAAACTCACCGTATCCATATAGTGAATGGGAATCACTGCTGGCACAGACTACCGGATTTACCAACTGAGAAGTGAATGAAGCCTAACCAAATCAGGACTGCATAATATTTTTAAATATTTGTACTTAAATTGAATTTCTTATAAAGTGATGGCACATCAGCAGGGTATGCTATCACTTTCTGATCAATCATGGTCCATCTCCTAGGACCCCAACATTTCTAAAAGTGAATTTGCGACAGTGTTGGTTAAGTGCCATATGGCTCCTTCAAAGTTTTAACCTGCACGGCTCATCCCCATTCAGTGGATCTTGTCCACCGAGCAGAGGCTTGGTACACCCTAATATTGTTTGCCTTTGGATGGAACCCATGAAATAATTCATGTAAACTCAAGGAGAACACAGAAACTCCAACCTAATGTTCAGATGAAACCTCTGTGCTCCTGCATAGCCAGACCGTCCTTGGTAAATTGGAAATGATAACAGTGTTCATAATCCTTGAGGAGTCTAATAAAGGAAGGAACGCGTCAATACCTTTCCAGATCTATGTCTTGCTAAGCATTTCAGATCAGTACTTTGCAATGAAGCACACCTTTTATGTGTGTTCTAAAATTAAAAAGTGCGTAGAATAAAATAACAAACCAATTATGTAGCATTGAAAATGTTAACTAGCTTAATTAAAATCCTATGCAACCGAAGGCATAATCAATGACTAATTCAATATCCGCTCTGTAATTGCCAGGCTAGAGTTTTAGCGCTTGACAGCAGAGAATGTCACACATTCCTCTCCATTATTTCATTTTTATATTTAGGTTGTCATCTATAACGAGAAGTTGTTTCATGCAAGGAAACTGCATCAAGTGAACCTACAACTTTTCGATGCACTTCTTTAATTGCAATTGCTCAAGGGCATGCATACAATAGAGGCAGATCATGGGGCCCGTGACTCTTTGCTACGGAGTGATGAGAATCTGTGCAGGACTCCTTCTCCTGAGTAAGGGCACGACCGTGGGGCAGCCGCATGCGGATCCACGATCCGCTTTCGACGGTCCGCACCGCAAAAAAGTAGTGCATACACTACTTTTTTGCGGTGCAGAGGCACGGTCAGAAACAATCCGTGCCTCCATTCCGCATCTCCGTGATTGCGGACCGATTGAAGTGAATAGGTCCACGATCTGTGGTGCTGGGTGCACACGACTGATGCCCGTGTACTGCGGACCCCCAGTATGCGGGCCACAATACAGCCATGGCCGGGTGCATGAGCCCTAACTCTTAACAAATACATGGAAAGGGCATAGAGTGGAAAACAAACACAAAGAGCTTCGATATTGGGTGGCAGGACCCAGCACTGTAACCGGGTCATCTATTTTGATCTTTTTTATTAAGTCCCCTCCCTTCTAAATATACCACTGTCATCACTCTATTATGTGGACGCAATCCAACTGCAGAGCAAAACCTGTCATTCCTCTATAGGTTGCCATTTATGGCCTATGGTCTGCCCATAGTAACTACAGAGGATCAATGAAGAAGGCACCTCAAGAGGATACTGAATTTTTCGTGAATTTTTTGCTTTGCTAAAACCAAAGGTGATCATTAGCTTTAGGTAGAGCTTGTAAGGCAAACCGAGCTAGTGAGCAAAGTATATAATTAATCTGTTAAACTGGCCTCACATGACCTGATAACTCACCGACACCAACCTGATGCCAATCCTTGTCTGTGTGTTTTGTGGAAATTTACTGATGAGCACTTCACTTCGCTGGTACTGTATTAGGCCTCATGCACACGCCCGTTGTTTTGGTCCGCATCCGAGCCACAGTTTTGGCGGCTCGGATGCGGACCCATTCACTTCAATGAGGTAATCGCGCTCACCATGTGGTGAGCGCGATTACGTCAAAGGTCCTTTTGCAGGTCCTCAAAGAAGAAGCAAGAAGACTATGCCGGCTGCGCAATCAATTGAATAAGGTGAGATAATTTATTTTTTTTTTTAACCCCTCAATCCACATTTTAGTAAGCATTCTGTATTAAGAATGCTATTATTTTCCTTTATAACCATGTTAAAAGGGAAAATAATAAAATGAATAGAACACCTAACCCAAACCCGATTATTGTGAAAAAGTCCGGGTTAGGGTCTGGGTACCGCATTCAGTTTTTTCTCACGCGCGCGCAAAATGCATTGCACTCGCGCAGTAAAAACTGAACATCGGAACGCAATCGCAGTCAAAACTGCCCATGTGAAAGAGGCCTTAGTTGCTCCGCAATCTGTGACTTCGCCGCGCTCACGCCAGGTCTAAATAAGTGGCCGTGGCGTGGGTGGGGAAGGGGCTGGGCCAGCAGGCACGTCTCATTTACCTTTTTCTACACTTTCTTTAGGCGTAGAAAAAGGTGTAAATGTAAGACAGCAAGTAAGTGGTCTTACATTTAGAACTGGTGCTGGATGCCCCGAAGTTATGGAGAGGACGGTGCCTCTTCATAACTTCAGCAGAACCACCGCCAGCTATGGGCCCCTAAGTATATGGCTGCTGGGGCACTGCTTCTCACTCTGCCTCTCATTTCCTCTGTATTTCAGTCTGCCTCTCGTCTCCCTACATGTGCTGCCCATAGTAATTACAGAGAATCATTGAAGAGGACACCTCAAGAAAATACTGATTTTTTTGTGACTTTTTCGCTTTGCTATTACCAAGGGTGATCATTAGCTTTAGGTAGAGCTTGTACCAGAGTGAGAAGCAGTGCCCCAACAGCCGTATACTTAGGCCCCTTTCACACGGGCGTTGCGGGAAAATGTGCGGGTGCGTTGCGGGAACACCCGTGATTTTTCCGCGCGAGTGATAAACATTGTAATGCGTTTTGCACTCGCGTGAGAAAAATCGCACATGTTTGGTACCCAAACCCGAACTTCTTCACAGAAGTTTGGGCTTGGGATCGGTGTTCTGTAGATTGTATTATTTTCCCTTATAACATGGTTATAAGGGAAAATAATAGCATTCTGAATACAGAATGCATAGTAAAACAGCGATGGAGGGGTTAAAAAAAAATAAAAAATCATTTAACTCACCTTAATCCACTTGATCGCGTAGCCCGGCATCTGCTTGTGTCCCCTTTACGGAATAGGACCTGTGGTGAGCATTAATTATAGGTCAAGGACCTTTGATGACGTCACTCCGGTCATCACATGATCCATAACCATGGTAAAAGATCATGTGACGTACCATGTGATGACCGGAGTGATGTCATCAAAGGTCCTTGACCTAAAATTAATGCTCACCACAGGTCCTATTCAGTAAAGGGGACAGAAGCAGATGCCGGGCTACGCGATCAAGTGGATTAAGGTGAGTTAAATGATTTTTTATTTTTTTTAACCCCTCCAGCGCTGTTTTACTATGCATTCTGTATTCAGAATGCTATTATTTTCCCTTATAACCATGTTATAAGGAAAATAATAATGATCTGGTCTCCATCCCGATCGTCTCCTAGCAACCATGCGTGAAAATCGCACCGCATCCGCACTTGCTTGCGGATGCTTGCGATTTTCACGCAACCCCATTCATTTCTATGGGGCTTGCGTTACGTGAAAAACGCACAAAGAGGAGCATGCTGCGATTTTCACGCAATGCACAAGTGATGCGTGAAAATCACCGCTCATGTGAACAGCCCCATAGAAATGAATGGGTCCGGATTCAGTGCGGATGCAAAGCGTTCACCTCCCACAACGCATCCGCGCGGAAAACTCGCTCGTGTGAAAGGGTCCTTAGGGGCACATTTATTAGGACCGGCGTTTTAGAATACACCGGCGGTGTTTCCGCGGAAGCTATGAAGAGGTCAGGCCTCTCCATAAGTTCGTGGCATCCAGCACCAGTTCTAAATGTAAGGCCTCATGCACATGACCGTATGTATTTTGCTGTCCGCAAAAAACGGATCCGCAAAAAAATATGGATGACATCCGTGTGCATTCCGTATTTTGCAGAACGGAACAGCCGGCCCTTAATAGAGCAGTACTATCCTTGTCCGTAATGTGGACAATAATAGGACAAGTTCTATTTTTTTGCAGGAACAGAAATATGGACATACGGAAACGGAATGCACACGGAGTAACTTCCGTTTTTTTTTACAGACCCGTTGAAATGAATGGTTCTGCATACGGTCCGCAAAAAAAACGGAACGGACACGGAAAGAAATTACTTTGGGTGCATGAGCCCCAAGAGAACTTCCTAGCTGTCTTACATTTAGACCTTTTTATACTCCTAAAACAAGCGTAGAAAATGGTAAATAATGAGACAGGCCTGCTGGCCCAGCCCCTCCCCCACCCATGCTACGCTCACTTATTTAGACCTCTCGTGAACGGGGGCAAAGTCGCAGATTGCGGCACATTTAGCTGCTGCGCCGCACTCTGCGACTAAAATATGCCTAATTTAGGAGTATTTGAGAACCATATACGAGTGTCGCACATTTTACTCCGAGCGCAGCACTCGGCTCAGCACTTACCCTTACCTATTGCACACGACCGTATGGCTTTTTCAGTGTTTTGCGGTCCGTTTTTCACGGATCCGTTGTTCCGTTTTTTGTTGCTGTTGTGTTTCCGTTTTTGTTCCGTTTTTCTGTTCCGTTTTTCCGTATGGCATATACAGTATACAGTAATTACATAGATAAAATTGGGCTGGGCATAACATTTTCAATAGATGGTTCAGCAAAAAACGGAACGGAAACGGAAGACATACGGATGCATTTCCGTATGTGTTCCGTTTTTTTTGTGGACCCATTGACTTGAATGAAGCCACGGAACGTGATTTGCGGGCAATAATAGGACATGTTCTATGTTAAAACGGAACGGAAAAAAACGGAAATACGGAAACGGAATGCATACGGAGTACATTCCGTTTTTTTTGCGGAACCATTGAAATGAATGGTTCCGTATACGGACCGTATACGGAACGCAAAAAACGGCCAGTAAACGGGAAAAAAAAACGTCCGTGTGCAGGAGGCCTTACAGTCAGTCAGTGTTATCCAATACATTCCAGAATTGTAAGGGTTACATAGCATCATAAATCATTATTACGCTGTACAATGCAAGTACAATGTGTGACAGTGACACTCGCTCGTCTGAAAGGGGCCTATGTGTATTTAATGGAGGGGGGACGACAAAAAACAGACACTCCTGGGGAAACAAAAGGATCAGGCGAAAACATTCATTTTGCCTGATCTGCATTTTGCCTAACCTTCTCTTCCCCGATATCTTCTGTTTGGCAAGAGTCGGGAGCTCCCATACACATTAAACAGTTGGCACTAATGTGTATGGGACCTTTAAAAAAACATGGATGTTTTGTAGGTAAGAAATAGCATAAAAACTTATTTATATAGATATGTATAATATATGTAAATAATTTTTACATACCCTATTAGGGCAATCTGTGTAGATAGAGGGGAGTTCTCATTCAGGACCATTTTTCTGTGATAGGTCCTCTCGCTCTGGAGGACCCAGCACATCCATGCAATACTAAAATAGCTCCTTGATTTCAATGGGCAACATGTTGCCATGCTCCCCTGCAGTGTAATGACAATCTCTACAAGGCCTCCTGCACACAAACGTTTTTTTTTCCGTTTACGGTCCGTATACGGAACCATTCATTTCAATGGTTCCGCAAAAAAACGGAATGTACTCCGTATGCATTCCGTATTTCCGTTTTTCTGTTCCGTTGAAAGATAGGACATGCCCTATTATTGCCCGTAAATCACTTTTCGTGGCTCCATTCAAGTCAATTGATCCGCAAAAAAAACTGAACACATATGGAATGTACTCCGTATGTCTTCCGTATCCGTTCCGATTTTGCT
Source organism: Bufo bufo (assembly GCF_905171765.1). Lineage (NCBI taxonomy): Eukaryota > Metazoa > Chordata > Amphibia > Anura > Bufonidae > Bufo > Bufo bufo. Next base: position 738,923,571 of record NC_053390.1, on the reverse strand, counting down.
GAACCATCTATTGAAAATGTTATGCCCAGCCCAATTTCTTCTATGTAATTACTGTATACTGTATATACCATATAGAAAAATGGAACGTAAAAACGGAAATGGAAACACAACGGAAACAAAAAAAGGACCTTTGGTGACGTCACTGCGCTCATCACATGGTCCGTCACATGGTCCATCACATAAAAAAAAAAATATTATTCTTTAACCCCTCCATCCCTACTTTACTTAGCATTCTGTATTAAGAATGCTATTATTTTGCCTTATAACCATGTTATGCGGATGCTTGCGATTTTCATGCAGCCCCATTCACTTCTATGGGGCCTGCGTTGCGTGAAAAACAACATAGAGCATGCTGCGATTTTCACGCAACGCACAAGTGATGCGTGGAAATCACCGCTCATGTGCATAGCCCCATTGAAGTGAATGGTTCCGGATTCAGTGCGGGTGCAATGCGTTCACCTCAAGCATTGCACCCACACGGAATTCTCGCCCGTGTGAAAGGGGCCTAACAGTTATTATTTATATAAGAGTTCTATTAATTCCAGGGCACTGAACATATGAAAAAGGGCTCCAGTACATAACATATGGCAAAACCCATAAACATAAAGATTGATAGACTGGTACAGTGAGAGATCTCTGCCCGTGGGTCCCTTACAATCTACATGGAAGGGTGAAGAAGGCAATAGGTGAAGGGTAGAAGCTGCTGAGGTGGTAGTGTGGTGGCAGGAGGGTTATTGTAGGTTGCAGTCTTTCCTAAGGAGGTGGGTTTTCAGATTGCTTTTGAAGGTTTCAAAGGTGGTGCAGAGCCTGATCAGTTGGGATAGTAATTTCCAGAGCACGGTGGATACATTGGTGGAGAAATCTTGGAGATGATTGTGGGAGAAGACAAGAGAAGGGCAAAGAAGAAGGAGGTCTTGAGAAGATCGGAGATTATGTGTGGGCAGGTGTCAGGAGATTAGGTCAGAAATGTATGAAGGGGACAGGTTGAGGGCGGCCCTGAATGTCACTAATATTTTAAATGAATTTGCTGAGCAATGGGTGGCCACTAAAGGAATTGTCTAAAAAGGGACTGTCCATAGTGGAAAACCCCTTTACGGAAATGGTATCAGAATAAGGGCTCATGCATACGACTGTATGTATTTAGCGGTCTGCAAAATACGGATCCACAAAAAATACGGATGACATCCGTGTGCCCTCCGTATTTTGCGGAACGGAACAGCTGGCCCTTCAGAGATCAGTACTATCCTTGTCCGTAATGCGGACAATAACAGGACATGTTCTATTTTTTTGCGGAACGGAAATATGGACATATACGGAATCGGAATGCACACGGAGTAACTTCCGTTTATTTTTTCGGACCCATTGAAAGGAAATGGTTCCGCATACGGTCGGCAAAAAATAACGGAACGGACACGGAAAGAAAATACATTCGTGTGCGTGAGCCCTTAGGCGGTTTATTTAAACAGACAAGCCTAGAGATACAGTGCCATCTATAGCATGATCGGTCTGTTTAACGATGGTAGGAGGTTTCATTCGCTTTCCTGTTAACGTGCCAGCATTATATGAATAATTTTTTTATTTTATTTTATGCAGCAACACTGAACAAAAAAAGCAAGCTGTTCCAATGCAACGTGTCCTTAGGAGCGCATGGTTATTGTGCAATACATAATACACTTGGCAAACACATAACACTTACCAACATTCTGTGAAACCTGTTTCTTTTGTAAGCATGTATTAATTTACACTGAAATACACTCCCTCCTTCTACTTTTATACAACAGCTTCAACTTTGCACCGGTTAAAACTATTTTTATGGCATTCTCCTAACAGATAATGACAAAGATTATGTGCAAACATGAGAGCAAAAAATGTTCCACCTGCAATGTAAATCTACTAGCATAAAAATATTATTTAATTAAGATTAACAAGGGAGAAGTGAAGGTGTAGTTAAAGTATACCTGCCATTCAAACAGTGGTGGCTACTACTTTGGGGGCCATAGTATTCAGCTGATTAACCCAGTAGGGTTAGGGTCATCACTTAAGGTCCCTTTACGGTGGACGATATTACAGCAGATTGGCGGGAAGGAAGCGTTCCTTCCTGACAATCTGCTGATCGCTAGCGGAGGAGACCGCTGCATTTACATACATTGATCTCCTCCATAGATGGGCAGGAGCGATCGCTAATGCCATCACCCTTCCCCATAAGGACTCGTTGTTTGCCGGCAGGAGATTGTGTTTACATGGCACGATCTGCTGCCAGTAAACAATACTTTTTGTGTGCAAGCAAACTCAATTGTATTACCCGACGAACAATCGTTTCGCTTTGTCGGCGGTACATTTACACTGCCCGATCATCTCTAACAAGCGTTACTATGAACCCTCATTAGTGATAATCTGTGCGATTCTCGGACTGTGTAAAGGGCCCTTAAGGGTTAGTGCCACGCGTTCAGGTCTCTTGATACAGTTTTGGAAGTGGAGGCGTGGATCATAAAAGGAGAGAAAATATAAAGGACAGATACAACGTCTCTTCTTTCCTGGTTTTGGCTTCCAAAACTGCATCAGGAAACCTGAACGTATGGCCGTACCCTTAAAGCAGTTGTCAATCATGTCGATCTACAATGCCAGGCAGTCACTATTGACAACATTGATGTTGTTCCAGGGAATAATACAGACTCTTTTTTTTTTAATTCTGGTGAACCACTTTACGACACCTAACATCTCTATAACCCTTTACGAAGGAACAGATGACTGGCTACAAAAAGTGAGCACACTTCAAAATGGACAAATAATAAACATTATTATATCGAAGTCCTATACCACACCAAAACGACCCATTAAAATCACTTAAAACACAGAAACCATAAGAAGCAGACTAGGGGAGTGTCCTGATAAGCACTCTTCATACCAATTCCCTAGGGGATTGTATAGAGCGTTCTCATCAGGGCACTCTAGTTTATGGTCTATGGTTTCTGTGTCTTTAAATGATTTTAATGGGCTGTTTTTTATGGTATATGACTTTTATGTAATAAAGTTTATTATTTGTGCATTTTCAGGTGTGCTCACTTTTGTAGTGCAGTGCTTACACTATTCCTGCATGTTAGATGTTGCTGTGTTACCCCCGAACTAGTCATTTTTTCTGGTGTGCTTACCTTCTTTTTTTGGATTGTTAAAGGAACAGAGGACATCATCGTTTAATGGGAGTATCTTATATTGGTTGTGCAATTTGTGGACGGTATAATATTTGTATTAGTATGCTGTAATGTTTGTTAGAAAACTTGCTGAGCCGAGCCTACGTGTGCGTGTCTTTAAAGAGCTGTCCAAGTAATAACCTTGCGTATAGTACATGATTTACTTTTGGCTATCAACTTGGTTCTGACCAATAAGAACGGCCTATATTTATAATAAATGTTATGAAGTTTTCATTGTTGGCAAGGCTAACAAAATGTAATTACTGTATGGCTTATAGGAATGGACAGATGAACAAATGTTAGATATGTAACTATGTCAATAGCAGACCCACCTAGGGCTGTTTCCATATCTGCTGCCTTATTAAAGGGGGGTTTCCAGTTCTTTTATATTGAGAGCCTGTCCACAGGTTAGCCCATCAATATCTGATCATTGATAATCAACACCCTGCACCCGCTCTGTGGTAATTTCGGGGATGGAACTACATAACTCCGTCCATTGAGTGTAGTGGAAAAAGCTGGTTATTGCAGCGCTGCTACCACTAAAGTAAACAGGAGTAAAACTGTAGTTACCAGCTCTGTCCGCTACACACAATGGACAGTTACCAGCTCTGTCCGCTACACACAATGGACAGTTACCAGCTCTGTCCGCTACACACAATGGACAGTTACCAGCTCTGTCCGCTACACACAATGGACAGTTACCAGCTCTGTCCGCTACACACAATGGACAGTTACCAGCTCTGTCCCCTACACACAATGGACAGTTACCAGCTCTGTCCGCTACACACAATGGACAGTTACCAGCTCTGTCCGCTACACACAATGCACAGTTACCAGCTCTGTCCGCTACACACAATGCACAGTTACCAGCTCTGTCCGCTACACACAATGCACAGTTACCAGCTCTGTCCGCTACACACAATGGACAGTTACCAGCTCTGTCCGCTACACACAATGCACAGTTACCAGCTCTGTCCGCTACACACAATGCACAGTTACCAGCTCTGTCCGCTACACACAATGCACAGTTACCAGCTCTGTCCGCTACACACAATGGACAGTTACCAGCTCTGTCCGCTACACACAATGGACAGTTACCAGCTCTGTCCGGTACACACAATGGACAGTTACCAGCTCTGTCCGCTACACACAATGCACAGTTACCAGCTCTGTCCGCTACACACAATGCACAGTTACCAGCTCTGTCCGCTACACACAATGGACAGTTACCAGCTCTGTCCGCTACACACAATGGACAGTTACCAGCTCTGTCCGGTACACACAATGCACAGTTACCAGCTCTGTCCGCTACACACAATGGACAGTTACCAGCTCTGTCCGCTACACACAATGCACAGTTACCAGCTCTGTCCGCTACACACAATGGACAGTTACCAGCTCTGTCCGCTACACACAATGGACAGTTACCAGCTCTGTCCGCTACACACAATGCACAGTTACCAGCTCTGTCCGCTACACACAATGCACAGTTACCAGCTCTGTCCGCTACACACAATGGACAGTTACCAGCTCTGTCCGCTACACACAATGGACAGTTACCAGCTCTGTCCGCTACACACAATGGACAGTTACCAGCTCTGTCCGCTACACACAATGGACAGTTACCAGCTCTGTCCGCTACACACAATGGACAGTTACCAGCTCTGTCCGCTACACACAATGGACAGTTACCAGCTCTGTCCGCTACACACAATGCACAGTTACCAGCTCTGTCCGCTACACACAATGCACAGTTACCAGCTCTGTCCGCTACACACAATGGACAGTTACCAGCTCTGTCCGCTACACACAATGGACAGTTACCAGCTCTGTCCGCTACACACAATGGACAGTTACCAGCTCTGTCCGCTACACACAATGCACAGTTACCAGCTCTGTCCGCTACACACAATGCACAGTTACCAGCTCTGTCCGCTACACACAATGGACAGTTACCAGCTCTGTCCGCTACACACAATGGACAGATCTGTAGTTCCAGTGTTGACTTTGAGCGCTGGAGTTACTGCAGAATGGCTGATTACAGGGGTGCAAGATGTCGGTCCCCTGACAATCAGAAATTGATGACCTATCCTGAGCATGGGCCTTCAATAAATATGGACTGGAAAAACCCTTTAAATAAAATGCTTAAAGAGGACCTGTCACCGCTCCTGACATGCCTGTTTTAATAGCTTCATGCATTCCCTATGTAATAACAATTCTGTAACATCTATTCTTATGGCTCTATGTTGTACCAATCCTTTATTATTTCTACTAGAAGTTATGAATGAATTGCTAGCAGTCTGCAGTAAGGGTACAGAGGGGAGGTAACCAGTTGGGGGGGTGTCCCTGCACAGTCTGATGGCAGCACTGATTGGATAGAGTGAGACTGTGCAGGGACACACCCCCAACTGGTTACCACCCCTCTGTACCCTTACTGTAGACTGCTAGCAATTCATTCATAACTTCTAGTAGAAATAATAAAGGAATGGTACAACATAGAGCTATAAGAATAACTTCTCCATGTTCTCCTGTTATTACATGGGGAATGCATGAAGCTATTAAACAGGCATGTCAGGAGCGGTGACAGGTCCTCTTTAATGCAAAAGTGGTCTCCAATATGTGGCTCTCCAGATGTTATGAAACTACAATTTCCAGCACGCTCAGACAACCATGGTAAAACATCAAATAGGAAAAAAGAGCCAAGGGTACATGCAACTGATGCCATTTTATTTCAATGAATCATCCACTTCTAGCTTTTTAAGGCAAAAAGTGAAATGGTCCACCACCCCTAATTCAATGTGGAGAAATTGCATGGATGAAGGGTTTGACAAAAACAGGGGGTCTGCATGCAAGAATAGTATATGGGCCCCATTGATCTCAAATAGCTCATCACAGAGTACCCATTATGCCTCTCTAGGCTACTTTCACATCTGCATTTTTGCTGGATCCGTCATGGATCAGTAAAAACGCTTCCATTAGGATAATACAACCGGCTGCATCCGTTATGAACGGATTCGGTTTTATCATCTCTTAAATGACCAAGATGGATCCGGCACTAAAACCATTGTAAGTCAATGGGTGCTGGATCCGTTTTCTTTTGTGTCAGAGAAAACTGATCCGTCACCATTGACTTACATTGTGTTTTATGCAGGATCCGTCTTGCTCTGTTTCTCTTAGACATACAAAAAAACGGTGCTTGGAGCGGTTTTCTCTCCGGTATACGGAATGGAATGCATTCTGGTGCATTCCGTTCCTTTCAGTTCAGTTTTGTCCCCATTGACAATGAATGTGGACAAAACTGAAGCGTTTTCCTCCAGTTTTGAGAACCTATAATGGATCCCAATACCGGAAAGGAAACCGCAGATGTGAAAGTAGCCTTACAATCCACACGGAATCGTGAGCTATGAAATTCACGAGTTCCGTCCATAAAATCAATATAATAAACTACACGTATGCATGTAAGAAGTCAATAAGTTCACATTTTTGTATTTGTAGACGTGTCATGTGGACCCTTAGTATAGCATATACCTCTCCTTCCTGCTCAATGGGACTTTACACAGTCAGGCTATATTCACACGACAGATGTGTGTTTATCCATTTTTAACGGACGTTTTTTTCACTGTTTTGTGAATGTAGACTAAGGCCGAATGCACACGGCCGTGAGCGGTCCGTGGTATCCCAGCCTGGCATTCTGCTGAGAGCAGGAGCGCACGGCGTCATTGGTTGCTATGACGCCGTGCGCATCATGCCGCCGCTGCACTACAGTAATACACTCGTATAGATCATACCAGTGTATTACTGTAGTGCAGCGGCGGCATGAAGCGCACGTGTTCCACGGCCGTGTGCATTCGGCCTTAGTCTACATTCACAAACAGTGAAAAAAACGTCTGTGCATTCGGCCTAAGTCATGGAACTTGAACTCATGCTGTGAGAGTGCTGCCATGTGACAACATGAGGAAACTTCTAGTCTATAGTTGTCAGTCTGGTTTTCCTTGAACTCTAGGCCAGCCAAAGCCATGTACGCTGACATTAAGCTGGCTTTAACTGGCTGACATTACATGGACCATGAAAACTATTTTCATGAAAAGATTTCACCATATATCCATAGACTGCAGGCCTCAAAGGAGTACTGTATAAGATAAAAACATTTATAGGCTTTAAGACAGAGCAGACAACAGAACCAGGACTGACCGAGCAGATGCCAGTCCAGCTGGGTTTGGGGGCTAAGTTAATGTAGGTAAACATGTCCTATGCTCATCCTTGAAGTCCAGAATAAGGTAGATGGTTGGTAGAGGGTCTTGCATGACTCTGTTCCTCCAGAGTCCATATACAACTGGAGTTGGCACCAAATTTTTAAACTTTTGTACACTATTAGGTAGAGAAAACCTTGTTGTTTGGTACAACCAGATGTACTTTAAAGTGGTTGTCCACCTTCGGGGGCTTCTCAGCCAGACCCCCCTAGTCGCTAGACCCTAGGAGGAAAGTATGCTTACCTGCTCCCCGCCACTATGTTCTGGCTCCTTCAGTTTTCTGCCTTCACTGCTGTCCTCCGGTCCCCACTGGTAAACTTATGTTTGACAGGGTCACGCGGCTGCTGCAGCCAAATGTCTGGCTGCAGCAGTGACGTGTCCCCCATGTGTCCCAGTGGGGAGGTTTGGCTGAGAGTCCCCCGAAGGTGGACAACCCCTTTAAAGAGGTCTTTAGTATTTTCTTTTATCTTAAGTACCACATACAAATACAAAAATACCATCATCTGTGTGAGCGATTACTTCTAATTCTTACATATAAAACCTCATTCATATTCATTATACAGAGAAAATACTGTCATACTGTACCCAGAGCAGGAAAGAAGTGCATTAATATAAGCCTATCCATGCTTCCTAAAATTCAAGGTACTAACGTTGTCATTTTGTAAAATCAAGTTCAGATAATCAAGATGGATGAAGGTTAGTTTGCTTTCTAACAGAAGCATAGAAGTGTGCCAAGAGTCACATTGCTGGGGGGCACTGAAATAACAAGCTGGAGAAAAGCCAATTACAAGAAGTAACCTTGAGATGACCATTATCTATGTGATATATCAGAAGATGGCCATGGACAATGCACAGTTCAACAACCAGTCCATGAACTACACAGTGCAGGACCACCTCCGGAGCATACATGGTGGCACGAAGACACACGGAAAGATGGAAGACAGTAAGAGAACACTAGCAGGCCTGGGAGAGGCAGAGAGGTCTCTTCTCTGGTATTGCAAATTCATGCCACTAATTGTTAGAACATAGGGACAAGTGGTGCACAAAAAGAGGAGTTACTGGGTATGGGGCATAAAAAGAGGCATTATTGCTGCGCAGGGGCAAAAAGGGGGCATTATTATTGGGCAGGGCACAAAGGGGGCATTATTACTGAGAAGTGTCACAAAGGGGGCATTATTACTGAATGGGGACACAAGGAGATATAATTGAATGGGGGAACAAAGGACACATTATTTCAGAGTAGGGGGCAAAAATACTGTGTGGGGCACAAAGAGGGAACATTATTACTGTAGGGGCACAAAGAGGTCCATTACTGTGTAGATGGCATTATTAATAAGAGGGGGCAGAAAGAAAAGCATTATTATTCTGTTACTATAGATCAGGGATGACCAACCTGCGGGTCTCCAGCTGTTGTAAAACTACAACTCCCACCATGCCATGCTGTAAGATGATAGCTGTAGGCAGTTTGGGCATGCTGGGAGTTGTAGTTTTGCAACAGCAGGAGAGCCTCAGGTTGGCCATCCCTGCTATAGATAGTACTATGTCTGCCATCTCTTTGCATAATAGTAGGATGTAGTTTACCATTTCATTGAGTCTGAGGATAGGGAGACATCCTACCGATTGTTATGTGAGTAGGATATTGGCCTATCTATGGCTGCCCTCCGACTGATCCAGTTAAGCAAGACTGCTTAAAGGGGTTGTCTAAGTTATCTGAAAATCTGTCCAATACCACTAAATGGCTTAAAGAGGTTGTCCAGAATGGACTATTCTCAGGAAATCATTATCCAACACCCAAGCCTCCACTGATCGTCTGTTTCAGTTCACTGAGAGCAGTGGTGCAGTAACCAGCTCCATACACTGCACACTGGACCTCCGGCACTGGTGCTACTGCAAAACAGCTGATGGGTGGGGGTGCAGAGTGTCAGACCCTCGCTGATCAGATATTGATGACCTATTCAGAGGACAGACCATCTATAGTAAAATCCAGGACAATCCTTTTAAATTTAGAATAAAAAACATCCTCCACTCCTCCGCTCTGCACCTCAGCTCCAGTCCTCCTGTATACGAGGCAGGTATATGGCATGTGACCGCTGCCTCCAATGACGGTCCCGCTGTATACCTGTGTGTAACTCGTACAACCTGTTTAATTGATTAGATATGTATGACTATAATGAAAACTTCAGCTGCAGACCACCCAGGCAGCGAAAAAGTTAAGTCCCTAAACATTACTTTCTGGAAATTCCTTAGTGTATTACCGCATAGCACTATGGTGGTGTGACAAGGATCAAAAGATTAAAAATCATTTCATTTAACTCTCTTTGTCAATCTCTTCCCAAGAGATTTCACTTTCTGTACCAGGGGTCCTGCTGCTGCCATAAATCCCTAGCACAGACAATGTGGTAGTGCCACTATAGCTAAAACATGAGGTAAGTTTCTCCATCTATTATCATGTATGAAGAGCTGACCCAGGACACCCCCTTAGGATGCAACTATAGATTGCTTTCTGATTATGATCACTATTTAAAGTGGACCTGTCACCTCTCCTGACATTATACTTTCATCCCTTATGTAATAAAAATTCTGAAGCATCTATTTTTATGACTCTGCGTTGTACCATTTTTTTTTATTATTCCTGGTAAAAGTTATGATAGAATTACCAGCAGTTTACTCTGAAGGTCCAGATAGGTGTTACCAATTGGGCGTGTGTCCCTGCACACTGATTGGGCAATGTCAGGCAAGGCAGGGACACATCCTCATGTTAATCAACACCAATAAATGACTCACAAAGGTGAGTCCCTGTGCCGAACCTGCACGCAAAGTAGAACACCAAAAAGGGAAGAGGCTGGCACAAGTGAATGAATAAATATAAACTTTATTGAGGTCTCAACACAAGACAATATATGATAAAATATTTTATCATATATTGTCTCGTGTTGAGACCTCAATAAAGTTTATATTTATTCATTCACTTGTGCCAGCCTCTTCCCTTTTTGGTGTTCTCCCATCCTCATGTTAATGCAGCTTCATCTTTGCTATCAATCAGGCAATTATTGGGGTTCATTCCTGATAATTGCCTAAATCATTGGATCGTGTAAAAAGATCGTGTAGCAAACTGAGTGCCTATGACTTCATAGTACAGCTGCCCAGTGTATGATGCCTTACATTGTCAGAGGATTGGGAGGGATTAATCGAAAAGGGGAAGGGGGGGTTGCAAGACAAATATTGATTATCATCTATTGTGATCCATAATACCTTAACAAAAAATAGCATTAGATTAACTTTTTGTGCACAAGTGCTCAAACCCTTAGGTTCTTATTTTGAAGGTGGTAGGGACTGTAAAGTGATAGAGAACCAAAAAAAAAATCCTTTATTTGTTTACTTTCTCACAGGGCATTAAAATATACATTTCATCTCGACAAAGGGGACAATGCAGGGAAACACCTATATTTCATACATTCTGTATAAAAGGCAGTGAGAGCTCTGAGGGATGGGTGTGATCTGATACCAAAGTGTGACATCAAGCCTCACATTCTTTAAAGGGAATCTATCCTGGAATCTGATTGCTTGGGAAAAGCAGTTTCATGTGCAGCGTCCCACATATGTGTGTAAATGGGACACTTTACCCTGTACCTGAACGGCGCTGGGAACCGGGTTCAAAATACTAGCGTCGTAGAGCTACGGCGCTGTGTTCACCCGTTCCCTGAGCGAAATCGCTCGGTGACCGGGTGATGATGGCTGCTCAGGACAGCAGGCAGCCATCTTTCCAAGGGGCAGATGGAGGTTTTTCCGCCCCCCCCCCCACTGCAACATCGATCGCTGCGATTGGCCAATTTCTGCAGACTGGCCAATCGCAGCTCCAGATGATCCAGGAAGCTGCAGGGGGGTGGAACAGGGTTTGTACAGGGGTGACTGGTGCTGAACTTGTCAGCACCTGTCCCCCCTGGGTCAGGCAGGGGACACCAGTGTTTGGCGTCCCCTGCCAGCGCTGCTATTGGCTGGAACAACGCTCCAGCCAATGGCAGCGCTACAGCTGCACAGGAAAGGGCAGATCCTCCCTGCATGCAGTGGACCTGTGCCCCTCTGTGCTGTATCTGGCCTGCTGGGATTTGTGGTTCCACACCACTGCGCTTTTCCTGCAATTCTACCTGCTGAAAGAAGAAGAAAATAAGAAGAACATCTGGATTTTTTTTTTCCATTTGCAGCAATTCCAGATTCCTAAACCACCCTCCGTCCCTGTCCCTTCCTGCTCCGCCCTCCATCCCGCCCATCCATTTTTTACGGACGCCATTTGGTCCGTGCGCTTTTCTTGTTTTTTTAATTCTTTTTTTTACAATTTTCCAGCTCTGCACAACTTTTTCTGCGTGTGAGCTGTGACCGCCAAGTGCTGTTCAGTACATACCTGCCTGATCAGCACCAGGTGATTATTTTTTGCGCTTTTTTTTCCACATCAGTTTTTTTTGCAATTTTTTTGGGGGGTTAAAAAAGAATAAAGTGTAGTTAGGGGTTTATATAAATAGTTAAGGCTGCATGCAGCCTGTAATTGTGGGAGGGGCCAGGTCTCCCTTCTTAAACCCCCTCGGCCAGTTCATTACACCGCGCTCGGCTACACGTACTTCCCCCCCCCTTTTTTCCCACCCTTTTTCTCTACTCTTCCTAGGGTTGGCCCTCTTTTAGGCAGGCCCACGTCCCGTGGCTCCAGGAACACACCAGCCACTGTTAGGGCCCCTTCCTGTCACCTTACTGACCGTGGCCGCGACCACAAATATATATAGAGCTTTATATTTCTCTATATATAGATATAAGTTACATTTTTAGCCAATGTTCACTTTTTAACCACTGTAGTAAATTTTTATACTACAGTTTTTGCACGCACAATCTGTGTGCGTGCGTGCTGCAGAGCACCGATAACTAGTGTGCTCATTTACATTTCAACATTTGTTTTTTTAACATTTTTTTCTGTGAAAAAAGACCTGCAGTTAGTGGTAGGTAGTTATATATATATATATATATATATATATATATACAGTATATATATATATATATATATATATATATAAATTTCAGTTACTGTTAGTTTAGTGTCAGTTAAGCATTTTGCACGAACGCACCATCTGCGTGCGTGCATTTTGAAACCACTGAGCACTGATCAGTAGTGTCCATTACTGATTGCGTCTGCTCATTTTTCACCTCTTTTTTGTGTGCAGAAGAAACTTTTATTTTTTGCTAATTTTTTTTCTCCTTTTCTCCTTCTCCCTTTTTTCTCCTAAATTTAATTTACAATTTATTACAAGTCCTTTCACGTGTAAAAGCACCTCATACACACCCCACACTAAATAAAGTTTTACATATTTCACACGTTACAGCCCAATAAAATAAAAATGGCCCATCCATCCCAGCGAGTATACTCAGCTGAAGAGGCATACGCCATGCTTGCCTCCGATACTGAGTATGCCAGTGAGGGAGAAAAGGATGCCACTTTCCTCTACTTCTCTACCCCCTCATCATCATCATCATCATCCAGTGATGAGGGACCCTCTAGAAGGCGCCCCAGGGTAGCAGCTGAGGCAGCCCCCCAGAGTGACCCCATATGGACCCCACCCCCTGAGGATTATTAGCCCTAAATTCCTGAGTTTGTGGGCAGCTCAGGAATTCAGATAGATGGTTCGGGCTTCACAGAAATTAAATTTTTTAAAATCTCCCAAACAAATTTATACGCCCGGCAATTTATTTCAGAAACCCTACCACACCATACGCTAGACCCCAAGGTTGGACCCCAGTAAATGCAGCAGAGATGATGACCTTTTGCGGGCTCTTTCTGCATATGGGCTTAGTAAAAAAAAATACGATTAATCAGTATTGGAGTGCGGATGTCTTGTACCACACTCCAATTTACAGTAATATCATGGCTCATAATCGATTCCAAGCAATACTGAAATAATTTTTTCAACGATAATTTACAGTGCCCACCCCAGAATGATCCCACATTTGACCGTCTGTTCAAAATTAAGCCCATCCTTGAGCACTTCAACGAAAAGTTCTCAGAAGTGTACACCCCAGAACAAAATGTCTGCATAGACGAATCCTAGGTATGGCATAAAAATGTATAAAGTCTGTCAGAGTAGCTCTGGGTACAATGACAAGTTCCGCTGTTACAAAGGGAGGGACACCTGGATTGAACCCCCAGAATGCCCCCCCGTCCTAGGAGTTAGTGGGAAGATAGTGTGGGACTTACTGCACCCACTGCTGGATAAGGGTTACCATCTCTACGTGGTGGATAATTACTACACCAGTCTACCACTGTTCCAGTCCCTAGATTCCAGAGGTACTGTGGCATGCGGCACAGTACGCAAAAATCAGAGAGGCCTCCCTAGATCCCTGGTAGGGCAACTACTAAGAAAAGGAGAAAGCCGTGCTCTCCTCAATCAGAACACGTTGGCGGTTAAGTACAAGGACAAGAGGGATGTCCTTTTACTGACCACCATTCACAGTAACCACAACCACTACCCCCAAGCCATACTGCATCCTGGACTACAATAAACACATGGGGGGGTTGATCTTTCAGATCAAGTTCTGAAGCGCTACAATGCCACACGAAAAACAAAAGTGTGGTACAAAAAGCTAGCCGTACATATTGTACAGATGGCGCTGTACAATGCGTTCGTGCTATTTAGATCTAGAGGTCATCCAAGAACATTCCTACAATTTCAAGAGGGGTTGATAAAGGCCCTAAATTTTTCAAACCAGGCAATGGAGGGTCCCAGTACTTCTGTAAGTTACCGTGCCCGAGTTGTACCAGGGCAACATTTCCCTGGTGAAGTCCCCCAAACAGCGAGAACGGGAAGGACCCAAAAAAGATGCAGGGTGTGTTCCAAAAGGGGGATAAGGAAAGACACCATTCACCATTGTGAAACCTGCAATGAAAAACCTGGCCTATGTATCAAGGATTGTTTTAGAATCTATCACTCATCCATGGAATAATTTAAATCCTTGATGTACCCTGTAATTTTACCACCTTATATCTGATTTTGTCCACATAGCTTACATATCCACTTTTTACAAACCACTACATATTAATTTCTGTAATACCTGTTTAGTCAAAGGTGCTCTTTTCACCACTTAAAATGTTCGTACGGGGGTGCTCTTTCCAAATGGGTCACTTCTTGGGGTTTTCAATTTCTGGGGACCTCAGGAATTTTTTAACATGCGACATGGCACCTAAAATCCATGTCTGTTCATTCAAGCCTGCCAAATCCATATTTAGCAGTTTGCCTCTAGAGCCCTGCTGTACGCCCATACAGCAGGCTACAAGCACATATGGGGTGTTTCCTTAATGGGGAGAAAATGGGGAACACATACTGTGGTGCATTTTCTCCTTTAACCCCTTGTGAAAGGGAAAAATTGGGGTCTGCTAGTAATTTTTCATTTTCACAAATGTGTGCTTTGAAATAGTTTAACAAGTGTTTCTGCCTTCTGTGAGACACCTGTTTGCTGAAAAGTATCCTTTTCACCACTTAAAATGTTCATACGGGATTGCTCTTTCCAAAATTGGGTCACTTCTTGGGGTTTTTAATTTCTGGGGACCTCAGGAATTATTTAAATGCGACATGTCACCTAAAATCAATGTCTGTCCTGCCAGCAAAATCCATATTTAGCTATTTGCCTGGTGTGCCCCCATACAACATGCTACAAGCACATATGAGGTGTTTCCTGAATGGGGATAAAATGGGGAGCACATACTGTGGTGCATTTTCTCCTTTAACCCTTTGTGAAAGAAAAAATTGGGGTCTGCTAGTAAAAATTGGGGTCTGCCTAAAAACTATTCTAGCAAAATCCATATGGCGCTGCTTTCCTTCTGACTACTGGCACATGCCCATAGAGCAGTTTACCGCCACATATGGGGTATTTCTGTAAACTGCAGAATCAGTGTAATGCATATTGAGGTTTATTTTGCTGTTAACCCTTGCTGTGTTGCAAGAAAAAATTTATTAACATAAAAAAATCGACCAAAAAAGTGAAATTTTGAAATTTAACCTCCATTTTCATTTCATTCTTGTGGAACACATCAAGGGTTAACAACGTTTGTAACATCAGTTTTGAATAATTTGAGGGGTGTAGATTCTAAAATGGGGTAAACTATGGGGGGTTTCCATTACATAAGCCCCTCAAAATCACTTTATAACTGAATTGGTGCTTAAGAAAATGGTTTTGGAAATTTTGGTGAAAATGTAAAAAATTGCTTCTAAAATTTGAAGCTTTCTAACGTCCTAAAAAAATAAAATGACATTTACAAAATGATGGCAACATAAAGTAGACAAATGGGGAATGTTGATTGATAACTATTTAATGAGGTATTAATATCTGTCCTAAAAGTAGAGAAATTAGCATTTTGAAAATTGTGAATTTTTCAAAATGTTTGGTAAATGTGGGATTTTTTCATAAATAAAGGTGTAATATATTGATTTAAATTTATGACTGTCATGAATGTGACAATGTGTCACGAGAAAACAATCTCAGAACGGCTTGGAAAAGTAAATGCGTTCCAAAGTTATTAGCACATAAAGTGACGCATGTCAGATTTGCAAAAATCGGCCTGGGATATAAGGTGAAAAGTGTCTAAGTACTGAAAGGGTTAAACATCTGCCTATTTATATATTTATTTGAATTTTATGGTATTTCACATTATCAGTCTGGCATTGTCATTTCACCCATTTGTCCCTAGGTGGTGCTGGCACCACATAATATATATAGCTTGGGTGTGTCTAGCTCAGAGAGAGAGAGAGAGAGAGAGAGAGAGAGAGAGACAGAGGAGAATGTAGAAGGAGAGAGAGAGTAGTGAAAGGAGGAAATCAAATGTATAGAGGAGAGAAACAGGCCTAAATCAACATGTAGCTGTTTTCATTTCCTCTGGGCCCTGATCAAGCCTGGAGAAGACAAAAACAGCAACCAAGCACCAGACAGTAAGTCTATGTCTAAATATGAAGCAAGCCTAGCGAGTGCCTGAGAGTAACTTTCCAAGTGGGGGGACACGTATGTATAATTAGTGCGCAGAATTGTCCTTAGAAGCCTTCCGGGATATAGTGGAAAACCTAAACCTTTTTAGGAGAGCATCCTGCAAATAATGTAGCAGAAGACTGATGCCTGCCACGAGGGAGAACGCCCTTATTGGATAGCTCAAGATAAGTAGAAAACAGCATATTTAGTACCAGGGTGCTATAGTTTGGACTTAGAATAATTACAGAAGTCTTGCCTGTAAAGTGTCAACCTTAAAGAGAACTCCTCAACTGACAATTGCCTAAACCTGATAAGTGGAATACAATTGAACTTATTTCTGAGTCATCACTTATGCATATGAACACACTTTATTGATGGACTGTAACATCTGCCTTGAGACTATGGATTCAAGTAAATGTTGGAATTGCTTTACAACAACTGACTCCTCATTACTACCACTCTCAACATTTGCACCTTACGGTGCTGGCATCACGAACACAGGGGCCCAGCCACCAAAGCACCTTAAACACCTACACCATCAAGGGCACCTCAACTTCCATCTGGCTGGCGTTCCGTGCAATAGAGAGTGCCCTTGAGGATTTAGTGCTGTCTTCCCATCCACTGCACTGCCGGCCCAGGGAGGCTCTGCTAACCGTGAGTACAAACAACTACTACCCCCATCGGCCCACCATGAGTAAAAGAAGTGTATGACGATGAATTGCAAGAAAAAGCGTAATAGTTGTAGTTCACAATTTCTTGTACTTGGTGCCTCAGGGGGCACCTTTGAAATGTTATAACTTTTAATGAAAAATGGCATCTTGTTCACAGGCTGTTGCCCCCAATGAAATGAATGGAAACCCTAAGCACTGTCTATACATGGTTGCAGTTTTTATTAATAAAAACCCAAGACCTTGGTCACTGGACTGGGCTTTGCTAAAATCTGCACCAAACTTGCTCACTTGGCTACTTCTGGCAGTAAATCGAGAAGACGCTATGAATGCTCTTCATTTACATCAGGGTTCTTTAGAGTTGGGCCCGCACCTATCAGACATTAATCGCATATCCTATTAATATGCTATAAATGTCCTCTTTATAGGAGAGAACACGTGGCAAAGAAACACCCTAAGGATACATTATAATATGTGAAATCAGCATAACATGTAAAATCAGCTGCAATAAACATGCATAACACTTAAGTATACACAATACATATTACAAAAAAGTGCATTAGACATATTTAAACATAGGCAACATGGTGGCTATCAGTCTTGGCTATTCAGCCTCCAGTAAATTGCAAATTCTGGAATATCATTTTAAGTGCACGTTTAAGGGTCCGGCTACACGGCGACACTGGTCCTGGCATGACATGTGTCACGGCCAGGATAGCAGAGTGGTGGTGATCCCGTAGAAATGAATGTGATCGCCACACAAATCGCAAGAAATCCAACACTGGCGATCCAATTCACTTCTATGAGATCACCACTACTCTGCTATCCTGGCCGCAACAAATGTCATGCGACCAGTGTCGCCGTGTAGCCGGACCCTTAAGAGCATCTGTCACCAAAATCAACCCTACTAAAGCAGGCATACTACCCTGGTAGGGTTGATCACAATGACTAAAATGAGCATTTCCTCTCTGCAATTGGTGATCCCGTTGCAGGGAAATTCTTACTTTTAGCTATATGCAAATGAGGTGCTCAAGGCACTACGGGGCTGGCCTAGCCCCTTAACTCTAGGGTGGCTACTGGCATCACCCCAGAAAGCCAGATCTCACCGCCCCCTCCCCCAACAGATAAACCATGCCCCCGGCTCCATGAAGCCACGTCCCCACCATTGGCTGGAAAAAAAACGAATGGAAGAAGAGGGAAGAACTTTGAGGGGAAGGTGAGCTGGGGGAAGCCGGGGTGCTTCTCTCCCCCTCAGTCAGCCACAGGGAGCCATGTCTGCAGCTCTAGTGACTGACTGGGGGTGAGAGAAGCCTCAGTCAGTTGCTGCAGCTCATGCTCAGACAGCGCAGTGCTGCTGTCTAAGCGTGAGCTACTGAAAAGGTGGACATCCCTGCATCTGTCCAGGTCCTGTGCCGGACGGAGGACAGGGAGCCAGAAAACCGGACTGTCCGGCCTAAAACCCAACGTCTGGCCACCCTACTCACCTCCTGAATGACAATCTGCCTCCCAATTAAACTGACAGGGTCAGGCACCCTCACTGCTGGGAGTGAAAGTAGCTGAAACCTGCTTTCACTTCGGACCCAATTTCTATAGGCTAAATCTCCTGGTGTAGAAGAGCTAATGCTGTGATTCTGGTCTTAATTTAAAGGTTAAATTGCCACCTTTCAAATAAGACCAGGACCACAGCTTCTAAAGAGTCAGAGACATGAAGGCTTAAAGCAGTCTCTCTTTTAGCTGGCTGTAATCTCAGCCAGCCTGGAGGAAGGAGGAGGTGCAGGAGCTGCCAGTCGGCAGTGTGGGAGAGAAAAATCTTTTTCTCTCATGATAACGATTATGACTACAGAGGAATCTAATATATTAGCCCTCACATGGTTATGTCATCAGAAAATTCTGGGTCTTGGAATCCAGCGGCATAAAAACTGGTTATTTTGTAAAAACAATTATTTATATATTTATATATAACATAATAAAACATACATTTGACATCATCATAATGGTACTCACCCACTGAATAAAGTTATTGTGTTTTCTATACCACCAGAGAATGCCGTAAAAATAAATCCCACAAAATCCCCCTAAAAATAAAATACAAGTTATTGAATACACTATACAGTATGTATCCCAAAATGGTTAGAAAAACTACAGCTCATCCACAAAATTCAAGGTCTCATATAGCTAAAATAAAATTGAAGAAATGTAATAGTTTTGACCACTGCACCACAAAGGGAAAAAATTGTTACTGGTCCTTAAAGGGGTTGTCCGCTTGACCTATCCCCAGGATAGGTCATCAATATCAGATCGGTGTGGGGGGGGGGGGGACTCCGGACACCCCTGCCAATCAGCCTTATGAAGAGAATGCAGCTCTCATATGAGCGCTGCCTTCTCTTTACTGTTTACCTCCTCGCTGTTGCAACTGCAACAATGAGCAGGTGTAATTACAGCTTATTACAGCCCATTGAAGTAAATGGAACGGCTCCCTCCTATTCAGTTGAATAGGAAGAAGCCGTTCCATTGAAGTGAATGTACGAGCGAGCGCTGCGGTGAGAATGAGGTGATCAACATAAATAAATATATATAAATCGGACAACCCCTTTAAGGCTAAAATTTGTTACATCACTAATACACTTCAGGCAGTTGTGTGCCAAATATATTTACTTCAGACATAAATTCAAAATCTACAATTAATAAAGTGACATTTTCAGGAGGGGTTTTCTAATTCTAATGTGACTGTTGGGAGGTTAATCTGGGGCTAACAGACTGGGGCTAACAGACAATCACCTCCTATCTGTGATCATTATCAAACTCCAGTACTTCTGTCCCCAGTTATGCCCCATGGAGTATGCCGAGTCCTTAGAAGGATGGCCCAATATGCTAGAAGACTATTTTCACACTAGCGCTAAAATTTTACTGCAGTCTTTTTTTGTCCGGCCAAATCATAGCATTAATGCCAGAAACAGGCCGAATCCCTGGCGGGTCCCATTATAGTCAATGGAGCCTGGCAGTGCTCCAGCAGTTTCCGACTTTGCCCGATGTGATAAACTCTTGTAGGCTTCTGGAAGATTTTAGCGCTAGTGTGATACTAGTCTACATTTTCTCTGTTTCCTCCAAAGTTGATTCATTAGGGGATGTTCTGTTATGAGAGAGAACAGACTACATGGTGTGCAGTCACCTGTGGTCCTTTATGTAGGTGGGTGGATATATTCTACTTGTTCTATGGGATAAGAAATGTTCTGGACCCATAGCAAACCTACTTACACCTAAGGAGTTTTTGTCATAATTAATGTTGCTACTAACCATGAATCCGGTCAATGTTTTATTTCTTCTTAGCTCATGTCTAAATGAAATATCCTAATGCTGAAACATTACTTTATTTTGAGGTATTTATAACTCAAGAACAACTTCTGACAGCACATTCCTTAGATTGACTCTAAATGGGGTCAGTTGGCTGGTATGAGATGAGTAATGAAAGACATTGACCGGCTTCTCGGAAATCATGCGCGCTTCAGGTTAGTCACGGAAGGGTTAAACAGGAGATCTTAGTGCTCTATTGACTTCTCTGTGTCACTGAAACCTCCTGTCTTAAGAACACAAAGCTCACATTGTGTGCAGTAGGATACTGAGAAGATGCCCCTGATCTTGGCAAGGTCTAGGTGTACTCAGAACCTAGCTATTAAAGAAATACCAAAACAAAAAGATATTCATCCTACCTGGTAATCGTCAAGTGGGCTTTCCCACAGCAAACATTTCACTCCTGCAGAGGCCATTACTGGTCCCTCACCAATTTAAAGGGACAATATGCCTTAAAGAATAGAGCTGAATGACTGAGCCACAGAGCATTCTCAAGTTCTGAGTCAGCCTCATGTCCTAGCAATGCTACACAATGATGTTAATTGACATAGAATGAAATTGGTCCTAGTTTTGACATATGGAAATTTGAACTAAAATGATATGTTGTCACTATATCAGCAGAAAGAAAGAAATACATTTTATTTCAAAGAGTAGGTTGTTTTAGAGAAGAAATATCTCACCAAGCTTAGGATACCCTTTCTGAGGGCAGCATAAAGTAAACGACAGACACCCTAATAAGGGTCCATTCACACGTCAGTATTTTTACCATTCCAGATAACCGTTCCTTTTTTTTGCGGATCTGTTTTTCAGTACAACCTTCCGTTTTTTTTTTACTAAAGTGCTTCCGAATCCGTTCCGTGTTTCCGTTATTCCGTTTTTATTTTATTTTTTTCCATCCATTTTCCTGTCAACGGACATGCAAAATCGGATGACATTCGGATGGTTTTGTGCATGTCATCCGCATTTATGCGGATCCATTGACTTGAATGGACAACGGACCCGAAAAAAAACGGACAGAAAGTAGGACAAGCTTAATTTTTTTTCAGGATCCGCATACTCGAAAATAGGAAAACGGAGCAGATTCCGTGATTCGGACAGCACGATGATTGGTGTCCACATTTTTGCAGAGGCAATTGAAATTAATGGATCCGAAAAAACGTTCCGATTTAAATCGGAACGGAAACGGAGTGTTATAACGGACGTGTGAATGGACCCTAATGGTGGTGTGTCACTTAGGCTATTTTCACATATGGATCTGGAATAGTCAGATAGTACTGTTTGCCTGCCGGACCCTGTTGACAATAATGGGAACCAGCAAGGATCCATTGTGAAAATAGCAAAGTGTTTTGCGGTCTGTTTTTCACGGATCCGTTGTTCCGTTTCCGTTTCTGTTCCATTTTTCCATTCCGTTTTCCCGTATGCCATATAAAGTATACAGTAATTACATAGAAAAAATTGGGCTGGGCATAAAATTTTCAATAGATGGTTCCACAAAAACAGAACGGATACGGAAGACATACGCATGCATTTCCGTATGTGCTCAGTTTTTTTTTTTTTTTGCGGACCCATTGACTTGAATGGAGCCACGGAACGTGATTTGCGGGCAATAATAGGACATGTTCCGCTGGAACAGCCTGCCGGGAAAGGCTACCGCCAGTGTGAAAGTGACCTAAATTCTTTACTCGCTGTGAACAAAAAGAAATTTCATGTTCAACCTCTGCACCATATATTCATGTGTCTTTATGTTTTAAAGCCCCCATACAAGTGTATTGTTGGGGAAAACACCAAGAACGACAGATGATGTGAGGAAAAGAAGGATCGGACAAAATGAATTTTTTCGCCTGATCCTTTTGCCCGCCTATGAGATAAGCCAGTGGCAGAAGTGTCTGGCAGTGGTTTTCTTCTCTTTCTCCATTATGTATGTGAATACACATACTGTACACATTACGCTGAACCGAATGTGTATTTTCTCTAATAAGGTGTATTACAAAGTTTCTTATATTACCTTGTACTATTTCAAGATTTTTTAACTTACGGCTTAGGCCTCTTTCACACTTGCGTTGTCCGGATCCGTCGTGCACTCCATTTGCCGGAGGTGCCCGCCGGATCCGGAAAAACACAAGTGAACTGAAAGCATTTGAAGACGGATCCGTCTTCAAAATGCGTTCAGTGTTACTATGGCAGCCAGGCCGCTATTAAAGTCCTGGTTGCCATAGTAGTAGTGGGGAGCGGGGGAGCAGTATACTTACCGTCCGTGTGGGTCCCGGGGCGCTCCAGAATGACGTCAGAGCGCCTCATGCACGTGGGGCGCCCTGACATCACTCTGGAGCGCCCGGGGAGCCGCACGGACGGTAAGTATGCTGCTCCCCCGCTCCCCACTACACTTTACCATGGCTGCCAGGACTTTAGCGTCCTTGCAGCCATGGTAACCATTCAGAAAAAGCTAAACGTCGGATCCGGCAATGCGCCGAAACGACGTTTAGCTTAAGGCCGGATCCGGATTAATGCCTTTCAATGGGCATTAATTCCGGATCCGGCCTTGCGGCAAGTGTTCAGGATTTTTGGCCGGAGCAAAAAGCGCAGCATGCTGCGGTATTTTCTCCGGGCAAAAAACGTCTTGGTCCGGAACTGAAGACATCCTGATGCATCCTGAACGGATTTCACTCCATTCAGAATGCATTAGGATAAAACTGATCAGGATTCTTCCGGCATAGAGCCCCGACGACGGAACTCTATGCCGGAAGAAAAGAACGCAAGTGTGAAAGATCCCTAATCCTCTGGATAGGTCATCAGTATTTGATCGGTGGGGGGTCCGACACCTGGGACTCCGCCGATCAGCTGTTTGAGAAGGCACTGACGTTCGCAGTAGCGTTGCAATGTTCTCGCAGCTTTCCCTAAACCATGTGATGTCACGTTCATTGGTCACATGGCCTAGGCGCAGCTCAGCCCCATTGAATTAAATGTCGGCAGAGCTGCGGTAACAAGCACAGCCGCTACACAATGGTGTTGATTGGTGGAGGTCCCGGGTGTCGGACTCCCAGGATCAGATACTGATGACCTATGCAAAGTTTGTTGAATGTACAGTGTGTATTTGAAAGGCAGATCTCCTGATATACCATCAATAGTGAGATTACACCGGTGAGCACTGGGATCTTGGACCACCTATGATTTCTATTATAAAAAAGCTCGGCCTTTACACAGGACTCAACCCCTTTGGCACTACACAGAGATTTCTGAATATCGGGAGATTATTTTTTATTTCCCGTTTAAATATAAAAAAACAAAGTGCCCCCTTTAACCATGTAGTATTTCCTCTATTGGTGTAAGGGAGCATAAAGTGCAAGTCCACACAGTTTGATTAATAGCATTTTGTATGAATGAGTTTTTGTATAATTTGCAGTATAAAACTAAGAGTCTACGTCTGACCCTGAAAAACAGACAATGTGTATGACTGTGACACATATATTTTTGTAGGTTTAAAAAAAAAGTGGGATGGAGGACAAATGTTGCAAAACTAAATCTAATAAACTGCACTGCCAGCTAGTTCCACCCAAGGTGACCTTGACACTGAGGCCTTAACAAATCTACTGCCAGTGAAGAAATACGTATTACACAGAAGTGTAGTAAGAAAACTGTGAAAATGAATACAATCTTATGCAATATGTCTCTGAATACAAGGCAGCTACCAACAGGAAAATATGAAATGTATTATCATGTATCCATTGGATCCTATTGCTTACATACCCCAACATATTGTCCAGCACTACCTACAAATTGTACTCACAACATTCACTGTCCTCAATGGACAAGATAGTTTCTCTGTCACAAACCTGTTAATGTCACTGTATCCTGTGAACTGTTAGTACCAAAGACTGTATATGGAGAGAGCAAGATGTTCCTAGCTATTACTGCTAGGGGACACCACCCCTTCCTCTCTAGGAGGAAGTAAGTCAGTCTGGTGTGAACTGTGGATGTGTATGCAGCAAATACCAGAGCCTAACAGGGAAACTTCCTTCTCCTGTGGATTACAAAAGCAACCGAGTGACAGCATATGTGACAGCCCTTGAGGGAAAGAGTGACTGAAAGTTCAGCAGCCATACAAGATTAATGTGCTTTTTTCAGAAAAAAGGTAACACACCTACTTTGTGGATATAGAGTTCTCTGCATACTGGTGGGAGCTATAAGCTTCAGGTTCCTCATCGTATCAAAAGCACAAAAAAAAGGCCCTCTGTCCAGAGACTGTATTCCACTGAGGATACTGGGGAATGAATAGAGAGAGAAAGAGAGAGAGAAAGTTGCACCGCTTGGGCTGGGAAAGGAGAGGTTGCACAGCATGATTGAAAAGAGAGAGAGACTAGCCCCATATACAGCCTTGGGTAGTTGCATATGCTCAATGTAAGGACTGCATTTAGTGCGATCAGTGCCTTTGTGAACCATCTATTTGACTTCCTCAGTAAAGTACCGTGGACTTGTTGCATAAAACCTGGCCTCATCATTGCGTGCACCAACATCTGTATTGCTGTCACATCATTCAGGGACCCTGCCTTGCACCTCAAAGTTCATCTACACTAAGAGCACCTCACTTAACATAGGCAGGAGCCCCAAAACCAGTTTACGCCTCGAATGGAGGAAAAAGTGTCACAGCTGCACGGCCCGCAGGAACGACATAAGGAGGACTGCCACCATGAATACCCCATCCTCCCGGGGTCGCTGCGGACCCTATTTCATAGAAAACCTCTTTTTGTGTGGCATTCGGGAAGAAACTGGGTTATGTGGAGAAAATCTGCTCAACAGACAAAGAACATACCTTCAGGTGCTGCACACTGACAGTTTTTAACCAGGGACTGAACCACCATGGGCCACCATGAACTAGTTGTCTAAAATGATCTATGTATTATAATTGACACTGTTCTAGGAAACCAGACAAGAAGCAGAAGGACCCTAACACTTTTGCTTTTTGTGCTTAAAGAACCGTTTGTAGAAAGGAGCATCATAGACTTTAATGAACCTCTATGGTGTAAATTGTTTAGACTGAGTGTCTCTGTAAGCACTGCTCTGAGCCTTATTATGTCATTTAAGGTGGCCATAGACATAAGATAACTGACTCTCAGCTATGCTGCCTGATTCTGCCAAAACCATGAACAACTGCATTGGCCTAGGAAAAGCATGTATGTTCATTCAAGATGGACAGGAGGACAGGTGGCTGCACATCTCCCTGAGAAACAAAGGACCTTTCTTCTGCAATACTGGGTCATTACTAAATTTAATCTGATCTTTTTTTTTTTTTTTTGGACCATTGGGCTAGGTTTATGGCTGATCTCACCAATTCAAAATACACTGCCTGTCCAAAAAAAAAGTCGGCACCTGGATTTAACTAAGTAAATAGTTATGAGCTTCCTATTGGATAATTACTGCATGGGCGATTATCTTTCAGCTGGCAACAAGTTATTTAACCCCAACTGGTGCAATGAGTTGCTTCTCATTTCTTAAACAAACATGTCGAAAGATACATTTTGTGGTCGTGGAAAAGATGTTAGTCTGTTTGAGAAGGGTCAAATCATTGGCATGCTTCAAGCAGAGAAAACATCTAAGGAGATTGCAGAAACTACTAAAATTGGGTTAAGAATTGTCTAAAGCATTATTAAAAACTGGAAGGATGGGGGGGGCATCATATTCGAGGAAGAAATGTGGCAGGAAAAAAATCCTGAATGATCGTGATCGGCGATCACTTGAACGTTTGGTGAAATCAAATCGAAGAAAAACAACAGTAGAACTCAGGGCTATGTTTAATAGTGAAAGTAAGAGCATGTCCACACACACAATGCGAAGGGAACTCAAGGGATTGGGACTGAACAGCTGTGTAGCCGTAAGAAAACCACTAATCAGTGAGGCAAACCAGAAAAAAGGCTTCAATTTGCTAGGGAGCATAAAGATTGGACTCTGGAGCAATGGCGAAAGGTCATGTAGTCTGATGAGTCCAGATTTACCCTGTTCCAGAGTGATGGGTGCATCAGGGTAAGAAGAGAGGCAGATGAAGTGATGAACCCATCATGCCTAGTGCCTACTGTACAAGTCTGTGGGGGCAGTGCTATGATTTGGGATTGCTGCAGTTGGTCAGGTCTAGGTTCAGCAACAGTAATGTGCTCCAAGAATGAGGTCAGCTGACTACCTGAACATACTGAATGACCAGGTTATTCCATCAATGGATTTTTTCTTCCCTGATGGCACGGGCATATTCCAAGATGACAATGCCAGGATTCATCGGGCTCAAATTGTGAAAGAGTGGTTCAGGGAGCACGAGACATCATTTTCACACATGGATTGGCCACCACAGAGTCCAGACCTTAACCCCATTGAGAATCTTTGGGATGTGCTGGAGAAGGCTTTGCTCAGCAGTCAGACTCTACCATCATCAATGCAAGATCTTGGTGAAAAATTAAGGCAACACTGGATGGAAATAAATCTTGTGACATTGCAGAAGCTCATCGAAATAATGCCACAGCGAATGCGTGCTGTAATCAAAGCTAAAGGCGGTCCAACTAAATTATAGAGTGTGTGACCTTTTTTTTTTGCTGGCGACTTTTTTTTTTGGACAGACAGTGTATTTTGTGTCTATAGAAAGCTTTAGAGTGGCCCCAAATATTCCACCCTGACTCTCTTAGCTAATCAAGCTATGAAGGTGCAATAGCTTGATTAATGTGGTAAACACTAGATTAGATATTTCTCTGCATTTTGGAATTTTCTTCTTAATAAATAGTGTTGAATGAAAACAGACAAAACTCAAAAATGTCACTAACATCACACATAAGGGCTGTCTTCTGTATGAATAGAGAATGAGTGATCTTGGATGACTTGTAAGAAGACACATGACATTGGTGTTAACAGAATTAAATGTAGCATTCAAGGTATGGTTCCTGACCTTTGATAAATGTACACATCTTGAGCGACCTCTGAGCATTCAGCATATTGCATATTTAACATGACCTATTATTTCATTCAAGTTTTTATGATAAACATTTTTTAAAGAATTGCTAGTGATGCTATTTTTTAAATTAATTTTCAATGTCATTATCTACAGTATATTATTATTTTTTAAATCCTAAAATCCTGCAGTTTTCACACTGGCCACTAAGCCTAACAATAGGCGCCACGTCTCATTCTGTACACATTTTCAGCAGTCATCTCATTATCATCAGAGGCAGGATCACAATAACAGATAAAATAAAAACAGATTGGTGACACATTCCCCTTTAAGAGTGAAAATTGATCATTTGTAAATATAGCCTAGAAATGCCTTAGCATTAGGGCAGCCGCACCTCCAGAACTAATATTGCTGTCACATCAATCACTTTTTCACCATGCTATTACTCTTTGCGCCTTTTTTCTTATCATAGTTTCAGTTTTCAAGGACTGATACATTACGGGCATATTATCTGGGAAAAAGAGGAAACACGTGCACGTTAATTATGTCAGTGTGAACGCCGCGCTATTCACACAGAAGTGTGCATCGCAGGTATATGTTGAGGAATATTCTAGACGTATACCTCCGCTGGAAGCCTCTGATGTATGCCACTGTATAAGCATATGGCATAGATAGGTAAGTATAGAAAGAAAGGTAAACTCTTGCATCTCTGCACAGCAAATGCCAAAAGAAAGCATCTGTAAGGTAAATGGAGCTTAACCAGTCCATGTGTCCAACGTGGCGGAAAGTGTCAGTCAACATGGCCTAACATCCAGCTATGTATGTACGGTATGTATGGTGTTGTCACACAGCATTTTTTAACTGCTCAGACACAAGGGGGCAAGTTTATTGGTTGCACCCCTCCAGCAACCAATCACAGCACAGCTTTCATTTTTCAAGAGCACTGTAAGAAATGCAATCTGTGCTGTGATTGGTTGCTATGGACAACAAAGACAGTTTCACAAATCTCCCCCAATGTCTGATGGACTTAAAAAAAAAAAAAAAAGGCATATGGGTAGTTTTATTAAAGATGTTTTCTGGGTGTTTGGAATTGATGGCCTGTCCTTAGACTAGGTCTTCAATAGCTGATCGGTGGCGGTCTGACACCCGGCACACCTGCCGAGCAGCTGTTTGAAGAGGCTGCGGTACTTCAGTGAGGTCTGCAGCCTCCTCAAAGCACATACCAAGCACAGCGCCATACATTGTATAGTGGCTGTCCTTGGTATTACAGTCCAGGTCCATTCACTGGGATTGAGCTGTAGCTTGGCCATTTGAGGCAAAGGCCTCTTCAAACAGCTGATAGGCAGGGGTTTCCTGAGGATGTTCTGGGGCTGCAGGTGGCCTCACTAGCCGATGGCCACCATGGCAGTGTCTGACTGGCCACAGTTTACTATTGTGATAGTAGCTGGTCGACAAGCCAAACTCACAGGATGGGTTGATAGATGGGGGTTGAAACATAATCTATTGTATTATGGGCATTTCCATCATTACTGTTCTCGCTGATAGCAGACTGGGGAGTTACTGCTGCATTCAGCTTAGTAAATCTCCTCCACTGTCATTAAGTTTAACATTAATATTTAAAAACTGAAGTACATATGAATGCCATGTAAGCCTATACATAGGAGAGGAGTTTACAATGTACACAATGATGGCACGGCTTTATTTGTTTAGTGAGAGAAAACACCTGAACAATTATTTCTTTTTGGACGTCATCCACAGCAGACCTTATCTGTCATGTCTCCACTGCACAGTTTTTACTTTTTTCCCCTCGTACCAGGCTGTGCATGGCACCACCAATAACTTTCCATGAATAGCTTTTTTTTTGGGCCCAAAAATATTTACAAAATGTAACAGATGCCTGAACAGTACAAAAGAGAGAAATATGTGGAATATTATCATTCAGAGCCAAAGACACATTGGAGCTGTATACATATTACAGAGCTGGATATTTATAATTGACACTAATGCAGCATTGGAGCAATAAAATAAAAAATAAAGAGGCTGTTCAGGGGTGATTGGAAAAGAGACACAATTAATCCCTTTTAAGGATGTGGCTATTTGGGGCCATAAAGTTGCAGAAATTTATTTTCTGTGTTTTTTACCCTTTTTTATCATTCAGGAAGCCATGGCTTTTATTTCTACAGGGAGTGCAGAATTATTAGGCAAGTTGTATTTTTGAGGATTAATTTTATTATTGAACAACAACCATGTTCTCAATGAACCCAAAAAACTCATTAATATCAAAGCTGAATATTTTTGGAAGTAGTTTTTAGTTTGTTTTTAGTTTTAGCTATTTTAGGGGGATATCTGTGTGTGCAGGTGACTATTACTGTGCATAATTATTAGGCAACTTAACAAAAAACAAATATATACCCATTTAAATTATTTATTTTTACCAGTGAAACCAATATAACATCTCAACATTCACAAATATACATTTCTGACATTCAAAAACAAAACAAAAACAAATCAGTGACCAATATAGCCACCTTTCTTTGCAAGGACACTCAAAAGCCTGCCATCCATGGATTCTGTCAGTGTTTTGATCTGTTCACCATCAACATTGCGTGCAGCAGCAACCACAGCCTCCCAGACACTGTTCAGAGAGGTGTACTGTTTTCCCTCCTTGTAAATCTCACATTTGATGATGGACCACAGGTTCTCAATGGGGTTCAGATCAGGTGAACAAGGAGGCCATGTCATTAGATTTTCTTCTTTTATACCCTTTCTTGCCAGCCACACTGTGGAGTACTTGGACGCGTGTGATGGAGCATTGTCCTGCATGAAAATCATGTTTTTCTTGAAGGATGCAGACTTCTTCCTGTACCACTGCTTGAAGAAGGTGTCTTCCAGAAACTGGCAGTAGGACTGGGAGTTGAGCTTGACTCCATCCTCAACCCGAAAAGGCCCCACAAGCTCATCTTTGATGATACCAGCCCAAACCAGTACTCCACCTCCACCTTGCTGGCGTCTGAGTCGGACTGGAGCTCTCTGCCCTTTACCAATACAGCCACGGGCCCATCCATCTGGCCCATCAAGACTCACTCTCATTTCATCAGTCCATAAAACCTTAGAAAAATCAGTCTTGAGATATTTCTTGGCCCAGTCTTGACGTTTCAGCTTGTGTGTCTTGTTCAGTGGTGGTCGTCTTTCAGCCTTTCTTACCTTGGCCATGTCTCTGAGTATTGCACACCTTGTGCTTTTGGGCACTCCAGTGATGTTGCAGCTCTGAAATATGGCCAAACTGGTGGCAAGTGGCATCTTGGCAGCTGCACGCCCTTGACTTTTCTCAGTTCATGGGCAGTTATTTTGCGCCTTGGTTTTTCCACACGCTTCTTGCGACCCTGTTGACTATTTTGAATGAAACGCTGATTGTTCGATGATCACGCTTCAGAAGCTTTGCAATTTTAAGAGTGCTGCATCCCTCTGCAAGATATCTCACTATTTTTGACTTTTCTGAGCCTGTCAAGTCCTTCTTTTGACCCATTTTGCCAACGGAAAGGAAGTTGCCTAATAATTATGCACACCTGATATAGGGTGTTGATGTCATTAGACCACACCCCTTCTCATTACAGAGATGCACATCACCTAATATGCTTAATTGGTAGTAGGCTTTCGAGCCTATACAGCTTGGAGTAAGACAACATGCATAAAGAGGATGATGTGGTCAAAATACTCATTTGCCTAATAATTCTGCACGCAGTGTATGTCGACATAGAAGGCTTGTATTTTTGCGGAATGGGTTGTAATTTTCAGTGCTACAATATTGATGAACATATAATGTAAGGTCCTTTTAGGCCGAATTCACATGGCCGTGTTACGCGGCCGAGAGCGGTCCGTGGTATGCCGGGCTGGATTCCTGTTCAGAGCAGGAGCGCACAGCGTCATTGGTTGCTATGACGCCGTGCGCTTTATGCTGCCGCTGCACTACGGTAATACACTCATATAGTGCAGCGGCGACATGAAGCGCACGGCGTCATAGCAACCAATGACGCCGTGCGCTCCTGCTATGAACAGGAATCCAGCCCGGCATACCACGGACCGCTCTCGGCCACGGAACACGGCCGTGTGCATTCGGTCTTAAGAAGACCAATTATCATGCTGATTATCGGGAACAAACGGCCCGTGTAAAGTTGCCGTCAATCAACCGATGGACGAGCGAACGCTCATTCACTGGGTGAAAGAATTGTTGATGCAGACACAAAAATCTTCATTCCTGGTCTCCAGATCATCCTATGTCTATGCCTGTGAAAACAGGGCATTTAGACCAGTTTCACATGAGCGTGTTCAGTCCAGGAACATTTGATGGCTGCTGCTTGCATGGCCCAAATTTGCTGCATCATTTAGTCGCGATACTGGGAGTTCTTGCTGGAGCCTACTCTCCATTACTCACCACATCATGTGGGTACAGGACAGTAGACTCATGGTAGGGCAGGAACTCACAGTATTACAAATGACTACTATGCAGTGAGTTCACTCAGATGAGCAGTGGTTGTTTTTGTGTGTGTTTTTCTTTAATTTGTTTGAACATTACATTTTTTTGTTTCCTTTTTTTGGTCCCTCTGGGGGATGTCTATGAGAATAATGTATAGCTGATTATTTACCCACTCATAGCTAATGCCGACCCTATGTCTACCATAGACCTTCATGACTGAACATGCCCTGCCAGCCTCAGGTATGCTGGGACGTATTGCACCACAGTAACTAAAGAACAACAGGTTGCACAACCACCATGTAACCAAGTTATATACTATATACACATACACCAGGGCACTGATGTCGAATGGAAGAACGTTTACATTTAGCCATGTTGATTTAGGAGGATCTTGTAAAAAAAAATCTCTATCCACGTGTATATGACATGACAGGTAATTAATAGTGTTGGTTGAGCACCAAAGTGCTTGGGTGCTCGAGTAGAACACCTCGGGATGCTCGGGTTGAGCACAATGGAAGTCAATGGAAGAACCCGAGCATTGAACCAGGCACCCCCTGCACTGAAGAGGGGAGGGTGTCTGGTTCATAGTAAAAGGTCAGAAATTGATGGAAACACCACTGAAATGGTTCGGGGACAGCATGGGGAGGATGTCTGGATGCATCTTGGACTCCCAGGTTGCTGCTGGGAACAATGTTGTCCGAGTAGTACGCCACTTTTACAGACCGACAATAATACGCACAAAACCAAAGATAAAATCGATTTTAGAGGAAAAATTGTTAGGAAACATTCTTTCCTGTATATTTACTTGTATAAAAAGTGCTGGCAAAAATTACAAGGAAACGGTACTACAATACACCCTTTATTACACATAAAGGAGGGCATCACACACACCCTTGAAAAAGTATGATTGCTGGCCTGCTGGTGACCCATAAAAACATTAGGAGCAAGGGCCTGCTGGTGACCCTCTAAAACATTGGAGCAATTTTTCCACAAGGACCTTCTGGTATTGCACCATTTTGCTCGTCCTCTCCACCACAGTAATGAGAGATGAGAAGTTATCTTTGTAGCGGGGGTCGAGAGGGGTGAACAACCAGTTATCGGTGTTGGCCAAAATGCATACAACGCAAGGGTCACGGGAAAAGCAGCCTAACATAAAGTCAGCCATGTGTCCCAGAGTCCCAACAGACAGGATTTCGCTGTCCTCATCAGGAGGATGACTCTTAATCTCTTCATCCTCTTCCACCTCTTCTACCCATCCACGCTGAACAGATGGAATAAAACTTCCATGGGTATAACCCTCTGTAGCGGAGGCAACCGTCTCCTGCTCCTCCTCCTCCTCATCCAATTCGAGCTGGTCTGGCTATTACAGTGTGTACTGTCTTCCCCCATTTCCACCTCTTCCACATGCAAAGCGTCCACCTTAATTCTGAGCACCGAGCGTTTGAGTAGACACAGAAGTGGGATGGTTACGCTGATAATAGAGTTATCGCCGCTCACCATCTGTGTTGATTCCTCAAAGTTGCGTAAAACCTCACAGAGGTCAGACATCAATGCCCACTTGTCACTTGTGAAGAGCAGAAGATGACTGGAAAGGCGACGACCATGTTGCAGCTGGTATTCCACTACTGCCCTCTGCTGCTCACAAAGCCTGGCCAACATGTGCAACGTGGAGTTCCAACGCGTGCTCACATCGCACAACAGTCAGTGAGCTGGCAATTGCAAGCACTGCTGCAGCATTGCCAGACTGGCGGAAGCTGTCAATGACTTGCGGAAATGGCCACACACACGGTACACCTTCACCAGTAGCTAAGGCAAATTGTTGTAGGTTTTGAGAAACCGCTGAACCACTAGGTTGACTACGTGGGCTAGTATGAGCTTGCCGAGCTCCAAAGCCACCACCAAGTTACGGCCATTATTAGACACAACCATGCCTGGTTCTAGGTTGAGTGGCGAGAGCCACAGCTCAGTCTGGTCCCTTATCCCCTGCCACAGCTCTGTAGCGGTGTCCTGTTTGTCACCTTAAGCAAATCAGTTTAAGCACAGCCTGTTTCCGCTTCCCCACTCCACTGCTACACTGCTTCCAGCTACTGACTGATGTCTGACTGGTGCTGCAAGATCATAATTCAGAGGTGGAAGTGGAGGAGGAAGCGGAGGAGGAGAAGGGGGGGTTGCAGTCACTAACATAGGTGGTAGCGGAAACCCTGATGGCAGTAGGGCCCGCAATCCTTGGTGCGGTAGCACTTGTGCCATCCCAGGGTAAAACTCGCTCCGGGCCTCCACATTGTTTACCCCGTGTGCCTTCAGAAAAATATAGTGCCCCTGGCCAAAAGCACTTGTCCATGTGTCAGTAGTTAAGTGGACCTTCCCAATAACTGCGTTGGTCAGGGCACGGGTGATGTTACGGGACACATGCTGGTGTAAGACTGCACAATGGGAAAAATATTGGCGGCTGGGGACAGAGTACCGCGGGACAGCTGCCGCCATCAGGCTGTGGAAAGCCTCAGTGTCCACAAGCCTAAATGGCAACATTTCCAGGGGCAGCAATATGGAAAGATGCACATTTAGTGCTATGGGATGGGTGGCTGGGTATTTGCGCTTTCGTTCAAAGGCCTGGGGTATAGACATCTGTACGCTGCACTGGGACACAGAAGTGGATGTGCTAGCTGATGGTGCTTGCGAAGGTCCAGGTGCATGGCGGGAGACATCCTTGCCTGCGTCTTGGACAGGGGATTGGAATAGCATGTAACACAGGGGAAGAGGAGGCAGTGGTGTGACCCGCAGACACTGGTTGTGGACCCAGGCGTTCGGCCCACCTATTAGGGTGCTTTGATGCCATGTGGCGGATCATGCTGGTGGTGGTGAGGTTGCTAATGTTCACGCCCCTGCTCATTTTGGTACGGCACAGGTTGCAAATGACAATTCTTTTATTGTCCGCACTTTCCTCAAAAAAGCGCCAGACTGCGGAACACCTACCCCTTGGCAAGGGAGATTGCTGCAAGGTGGTGCTCCGGGGAACAGTTGCGGGCCTGTTTGGTGTGACCCACCTTCTCCCTTTTGCCATCCCACTGCCTCTTCCAGTATTGCTGTCTTCGCTCAGCTTGCCACCTTCCCAGGTTAGGTCAGTGACTTAATCGTCAAGCACTTCCACTTCCTCACTCTGATGATCCTCCTGACTTGTTGACCTAACAACAACCTCACTTATTGACAACTGTGTCTCATCCTCATCATGAACCTCTTGAGACACTAATTGCGGTTGACTTATTGGCAACTGTGTTTCATTATCATCATCCACCTTGTGAAACACTAATTGCCGTTCCCCACCATCATCTTCTTCTGACTGTGGATGCTCCAGAGTTTGGGAAACAGGGCACAGGATTTCCTCATGTCCCTCTTCAAGTAGCCATGGTGAGAGGCCCAAATTAAGGAATGGCGATGAAGACAGCTCCTCAGAACAGCCGAGAGTGGGATCACTTGTTTGCCAAGACTCTCCATGGTGGGTGGAAGGAGTATCAGGGTAAGGATTCTGTTGACCAGACTCTTGGCTACTGAGACTGGACTTTGTGGAAGACAGGGTGGTG
This sequence comes from Bufo bufo, assembly GCF_905171765.1. NCBI lineage: Eukaryota > Metazoa > Chordata > Amphibia > Anura > Bufonidae > Bufo > Bufo bufo. Next base: position 738,888,152 of record NC_053390.1, on the reverse strand, counting down.
CTTAACTGACTGGAAGCATTATCTGCTGCAATCCAACCAACCACTTGGTCGCACTGGTCTGACTTAGAGAGTGGTGTCCTGCACCGCCCTGCAAACTGGGACATGAAGCTAGGTATCGTGGATGAGTGTGTTTCTTGTGCTCTGGCAGCAGGCACAGTTTCACCGCGGCCTCTGCATGCACCATCAGCAGCACGGCCAATTCCCCGTCACTTACTGCTCGCCTTGCGCATATTAAATGGTATATATGCTTGCAAGTATGTCACACGTACAGTAGCGCAGGTTTTGTAAGTGTATGCGCAAATAAAATACACAGAATGTCACAGATATTTTTAGGATGCGCACATATTAAACAGGAGGTATAGCGCAAGTAATGTCGCTGTCACCACCGCCTAATAAAAAATTACACTGAATAAATGTCACTGATATTTAGGATGCGCACATGTTATACAGGAGGTAGAGCGCAAGTAATGTCTCTGTCACCAGCGGCTAATAAAAAATGACACTGAATTAATGTCACTGATATTTAGGATGCGCACACGTTAAACAGGAGGTATAGCGCAAGTAATGTAGCTGTCACCAGCGGCTAACGGGAGATGTAGCGCAGGTAATGTAACTGTCCGCAGCGGACACAGTCTACAGAAAAAGTACACTGGATGTCACAGATATTTTTAGGCTGCGCAAACGTTACACAGAAGATGTAGCGCAGATAATGTCGCTGTCACCAGCGGCGCAAAAAATTACACTAAATGTCACTGATATTTCGGATGCGCTAACGTTATACAGGAGATGTAGCGCAGGTGATGTAACTGTCCGCAGCGGACACCGTCTACGGGAAAAAGTACACTGGATGTCACAGATATTTTTAGGCTGCGCACATGATAGACAGGAGATGTAGCGCACATAATGTCGCTGTCTGCAGCTGCCAAACAATTGCAAGCTTTTTAGCGCAGGTTGCGCTAAAAATATATATTGCTGCCAGATACAACTATAGTCCTTAAAAGGACTTTTGGGTCTATAACAAGTATAAAAACAAAAAAATTGCTATTTCAATCCCTACACTATCTGTCCCTTCTGCTCTCCCTGACTAATACTGAGCCGAACACGTGTCATCGGGTGCTATATAGCACCCGATGGCGCGTTACGGCCAGCCAATCACTGTAATGCCAACAGCCAACATGGCTACGGCATTACATTGAATGGCAGTACTTACCTGCATGTTTATTGGCTGCGTAGCAGCCAACAAAAGTGTGGGGTGGAGACTCGAGCGTCGCACTCGAGCACATGCGGTATTCGGCCGAACACCGCGATGTGCCGAGCATCGTGATGCTTGAGCCGAACTAGTGTTCGGCCAAGCATGCTCGCCTAACACTAGTAATTAACACTTCTGAACTATGCAGTGGACTGTACGTGTTATACTGTACATCAGGGCTGGATTGGCCATAGACCTTACAGGTCTTACAAATTTCCAAGGGGGCCACTCAAGCTCCCATCTTTGCCACTGGCTACCGTACAGAATGAGCGATCAGTGGTAATTAACTCTGTGAGAATCAGGTACTAATATACCCTGCCAGTGACATGCCCCATCCTGAATTCAACTATGTCCCACATCTCACCTCCTAAGCCCCCTGCTCCATATCTTAATCAGAGACAACTGGAGGAGGACAGAAAAATGGCCGCTATTGATGGCCAACTCGGAGGGACAGCTTTTGGGGTAATATATTGTGCCGCACTGTGGTATGTGGTATTTTGCTCTGTGGTATTGCTGACACCCCTACTTTTGTTGCCCTGCCTCCTGTTATTTTAGACCCCCCTACAATATGGGGACACTTTTAGGCATTTTTTCCAGGGCCACTTTAGGTTCCCAATACGCCCCTGCTGTTTATGTTTCCTAAGCTTTCCTGAAGTCCAAGTCAGAAGACACAGTGCATGATAGCAAATCAAGTCATGGCAGTAAGCACAAGAATAATAAGGCTGAGTCTCTATGTAGTGGCAATAGGCCATGGTGAGCGCAAATGTGCCATGAATCTCTGCAGTTTCCCCACAAGTACAGGTGACATACAGTACAGACCAAAAGTTTGGACACACCTTCTCATTCAAAGAGTTTTCTTTATTTTCATGACTATGAAAATTGTAGATTCACACTGAAGGCATCAAAACTATGAATTAACACATGTGGAATTATATACATAACAAACAAGTGTGAAACAACTGAAAATATGTCATATTCTAGGTTCTTTAAAGTAGCCACCTTTTGCTTTGATTACTGCTTTGCACACTCTTGGCATTCTCTTGATGAGCTTCAAGAGGTAGTCCCCTGAAATGGTTTTCACTTCACAGGTGTTCCCTGTCAGGTTTAATAAGTAGGATTTCTTGCCTTATAAATGGGGTTGGGACCATCAGTGGCGTTGAGGAGAAGTCAGGTGGATAGACAGCTGATAGTCCTACTGAATAGACTGTTAGAATTTGTATTATGGCAAGAAAAAAGCAGCTAAGTAAAGAAAAACGAGTGGCCATCATTACTTTAAGAAATGAAGGTCAGTCAGTCAGCCGAAAAATTGGGAAAACTTTAAAAAGTAAGGGCTATTTGACCATGAAGGAGAGTGATGGGGTGCTGCGCCAGATGACCTGGACTCCACAGTCACTGGACCTGAACCCAATCGAGATGGTTTGGGGTGAGCTGGACCGCAGAGTGAAGGCAAAAGGGCCAACAAGTGCTAAGCATCTCTGGGAACTCCTTCAAGACTGTTGGAAGACCATTTCAGGGGACTACCTCTTGAAGCTCATCAAGAGAATGCCAAGAGTGTGCAAAGCAGTAATCAAAGCAAAAGGTGGCTACTTTGAAGAACCTAGAATATGACATATTTTCAGTTGTTTCACACTTGTTTGTTATGTATATAATTCCACATGTGTTAATTCATAGTTTTGATGCCTTCATAGTCATGAAAATAAAGAAAACTCTTTGAATGAGAAGGTGTGTCCAAACTTTTGGTCTGTACTGTATACATTTTTTTATGTGCTTCACCTGTACTTGCTGAGAAACCACTACTCACAGCAAACCAATGTGATTTCTTCATGTGGCACACTACCGCCCCATGCCCACTTGTAGAGACACAGCTTTATAATTTAGCACCAATGCATGTACTAGCTTTATCAGGACACAAAACGAGCTCCAAGTTGTCAAAAAACATATTCTGTCACCCACAAGAGTCTATAGAATCATATCGTACCTCTGTATGGCTTTGATTTCATACATGGGTATCCAATGGCATATTACCCCTAGAAGCTATACCTCTGTAATACAGTGCCATACAGAGGCCCACACATCCACCTATGGAGTGCCTACAGCCCTTAGATCTACTGTGCACAGTAACTGAGCCTTTACTCAAATTCCTAAGTGTGATTAAGAATAAACTAGCACATAAATAATTATGGAAGTGGAACATATTTCTAAATGTAATGACTTTTAATAACTCCCATAAGGGTGCAGCCACATATTCATGTGTTTGAAACAGTTTTGAAGCCAAAACTAGGAGTGAATTCAAAAAAATTGTATCCGTCCTTTATACTTTCTCTCCCTTTATGATCCACTCCTGATTTTGGCTTCCAAAGGCTTGTGGCCTGAAACTGGTGTTTGATTCCTGAACCCATGCTGCCATACACAGCCAACTTGACTCTACCAGCAGTGACGGACTGGGGTGCCTAGGGCCCACAAGTAAAATTCATTCTGGGGGCCCACTATACAGCTACATGGAAACATTACCTGCTCACAGAGTAGCAGGCAGTAGCAAGATGCTACAAAATGACTGAATATGGTGGGTGTCTGCAGCAACTTCGAGAAGGCAAGTCCCGGAATAAAGAGGATACTGACTGGCCTTCCACTATACCTAGAAGTCCTTTCAGGCACCTGATACATCTACAATATAAACCGGGTAGATTGCTCAGTTATCTACCCAGTTTTTATATAAACCTAGACTGGTTCAGGTGCTGTACGTTGCCTATCTATATGTAGTGCAGTATACTGTGTCATGTGCCACTTGTGCAGGGGGTGGAGGACTAGGGGCCCAGCTTGCTCAGGGGCCCACCGGGAGATTCAGCTGTTCCCCTGTGGGCCAGTCCAAGCCTGGTTACCAGTTTGGGTATGTTCAGAGGATACGCTGCAGATATGCATTCAGCAAATCTACAGTGCTTTACACAGGACCAACAAAGTGGATGAGATTTCTTTAAATCACACTGTGAAACATACCTTTCAGGGCACCAGTTCCCTTTTGTACTATTGAGCCTTTCAGACAAGCATAAACTGGAACAACTGGGAATTTAACTGGAAACTTTTTGGTATTTAGATGGAGGGACAGTAGAAAGTGGATGGGAAGATATGAATAAGCAGGTACATGTTTTAATCCCAAACTTTTGTCTTACATCGATAAATAGATATGGGGTGGACAGAAAGAGATTCATAAATTATATCATTAATAAATTCATAAAAACATATCATATAAGGAGTATTCCCATCTCAGATATTAGTGGAATATTTCTAGGGTATGTCACCAATGTCAGATAGGAGTGGGTCCCACTCCTATCTCCAGAATGGGCCTCCCAAAGTGAAGTAGAGCGCACTGCACAAGTGCGGCCACCCTCCATTCAGCGCTATGGGACTTCCAATAGCTGAGTGCGCTCTCTGGGCTATAACCCTGTACCCTGTACCCAAATGAAAGTCTCAAATAAATCTCAAAGATGCCACATGCTACAGGAATCATCCAGCACTGCATGGGTCCAAAAAATAGAGCATTATTCTATCAGTGATGAAACGCACAAGAACAGCTGACACATTTTGGGCTACTATAGCCTTTCGTCATAGCACAATCACAAATGTTTAAAATGCTATCAATTTATTTCTCTTATTTATATAGCACCAACATCATAACTGAGTAATCAATAACTGGGTAATAGAGAGACTAACAGCATGAATGAGGGAACTAATAAATACACCCACGTCACCATAAGAAATAATTATTTCTGCGGTAACATGACCTTGCTACAATTAAAAAATAAAGCAAAGAAATTAAAGACGGATGACCTGTCCTCTGAATAGCTCAACAGTATCTGATCGGTGAGGGTCACCAGGGACCCCTACTGACAGGGATGCAGCAATAGGGGGTGTAGAGATAGCAGTCGCTACCTGGCTAGGGAGCCTGAGGTGGCCCAAAGACCCTTGTGCCGCATAAGAAGACACTGGTAGTATAGAAAGTGCATGCTGGTCAAATTATACCTCTGGCTGGAGGGAAGGGGTTAGGTCAAGAATCTGGCATGGGGGGATGCTGTTTCAATTTTTGCCTCAGGCAGCACGAAGGCTATGTGCTTCCCTGCCCCTGGCTGCAAAGTACTGAGGGAAGGAGGACCCAAGTTGAACTCTTGCACCAGGGCCCCATGAGCCTTGACGGCATGTTCATTGGTCAGTGGCTTAGGCGCAGCTCAGCTCTATTGAGGTGAATGGAGTTGAGCACGATACCAAGCAAAGCCGCTATACAATGTCCGGAGCTGTGCTTGGTAAGCAGAGAGAAGGCCACAGCACAACTATAAGAGCCGGTGCCTTCTCAAAAACAGCTGATCAGTGGGGGTCCCGGGTGTAGGACCTCCATCGATCAGATACTAATGACCTACACAGAGGATCGGTCATCAGTATACAACTTAAAAAAACAACAACTTTAAAACATTATCTGTTCTCATGACAGTGCTATGACACAAGGCCTTCTTAAACGGGCCCAGGATCAGGGCAAAAATTGCCCCAATGCTGGCGAACACCTAATGAAGAAGCAAGCACTCATCTGTCACACTTGTGTTTTTCATCCTGCACCTAAATTCATTGTTCAGCGGCAGCACATCGGCCATTGTAAACAGGGAAGAACTGCCCGCATTCATTAAATCTGTATGGGGGAGACCGGTCTCATGTACTGTATTTTTCGCCCTATAAGACGCACCTGCCCATAAGACGCACCTAGGTTTTAGAGGGTGAAAATAGGAAAAAATATTTTGAACCAAAAGGTGTGCTTTTGGTGGGTTTTGAACCCATGGTGGTCTGCAGATGACACTATTATGGAGGATCTGTGGATGACTCTGTTATGGAGGGGATCTGTGGATGACACTCTGTTATGGGGATCTGTGGATAATGCACTGTTATGGGGGATCTGTGGATGACACTGTTATGGGGGATCTGTGGATGATACTGTTATGGGGGATCTGTGGATGACGCACTGTTATGGGGATCTGTGGATTACGCACTATTATGTGTGGTCTGCGGATGACACTATTATGGAGGATCTGTGGATGACACTGTTATGGAGGGGATCTGTGGATGACACTCTGTTATGGGGGATCTGTGGATAATGCTCTGTTATGGGGGATCTGTGGATAATGCACTGTTATGGGGGATCTGTGAATGACACTGTTATGGGGGATTTGTGGATGTTGCACTGTTAGGGGACGTGTGGATGTCGTGCTGTTATGGGGGATCTGTGGATGTTATGCTGTTATGGGGGATCTGTGGATGACACTGTTATGGGGGATCTGTGGATGACACTGTTATGGGGATCTGTGGATGACACTGTTATGGGGGATCTGTGGATGACACTGTTATGTCGGGATTTGTGGATGACACTGTTATGGTGGGATTTGTGGATGACCCTGTTACGGTGTGATATGTGGATGACACTGTTATGGGGGGGGGGTCTGTGAATGACACATATATAGCATCATCCACAGATCCCCCTCATAACAGTGTCCCTGTGTAAATGCTGACCCCCAATACAGAGGGTGGAGGCAGGCAACTGATGTTGGAATGGCGGCGGGGCCCGATGCAGTCACTGTACTCTATTACACCGGGCCCCGCTCACTGCAGTCTTTATATGTAAAGTGTAGACATGGGAGGTTTATTAAACTATGGCAATCCTCTTCAGTAGTAGCGCAATCCTATGCACTTGTACTCACTATGAAACTCCAGTAGCAGGCAGGCCGGGAGCGTAATGTCACTCACTACGTCACGCGCCTGCTCCACCTGCTTCGTTCATAAAGTGGGAGGAGCAGGCGCGTGACGTAGTTTGTGACGTTATGCTCTCCGGCCTGCCTGCTACTGGAGTTTCATAGCCCCTTTAATGCAGAATGAATTAAATATATTCTGGAATCTTCCATTTACCCAGAGTTGACATTTGAAGTCATATGAAGCACCTGACTGCATGAGGTGTCAGATCATGGGATATATAAAACAATGACTTATTTGTTGGATTGATAATTATTTGATCTATTGCAGAGTACATATTGTGATATATATATTATAATATGTCATATATATAGCTCAACGAACATCAGGAGAAATCAGTTTTGCTTTTTATCAATATCCCTCATTGAACATATCCCAAATCTAAATGACGCGGTTGGGCCACAATACTAAATCAGTAAGAGGGCCCTCCATCTATTCTTAAGTGCTTGAACGGACTTTGCGCCCCTTTAGGCACTAGAGCCCAGGTTCAACTGTTATCTTTGCTCTAGCTACTTCCCTACTTCCAATACTTTCCAAGTTGACTGATAATAACCCAAACTAAAATCATGCACTATACAAAAAGAGGGCACAGAGAACTGAGCTTTGACTCTAGATGGCTCTTATGGCTCTCGGGGTAACCTCTGCTCAGGAAAGTAGACTGACAGTATTTCTGGTAATCATTCGTATATACATTCTATGATATTCTTTAATACATCAAGTGCTATAAGGTACAAGTCTGTCAAATTAAGTATTAGAAATGTAAGCTTCCTGCTCTGGACCGAATAATTTAACTCATAGCATGTCAAGTACTTTCCCTTTCAGCGGGTACAATAAGATGGTGATGTGGCATACAAGTCATTTACATATAAACTCCAGGAAGTACGGATGGTACAGGGCAGAAGAATGGGTGGAAAATTCCCTTGAAACCTGCTACACCTGGATGGGTTATTCATACCACATCCATGTTAACAGGTGAATTGAGTGGACGTTTTTGAGGGACCTCAGACCACTTTAGATGTCAGCATGTGACATAACAACCAAAGAGGGCAATAAGGCCACTTTGAAGCAATGTCAAGGGCATCTTGAACTATAAAGTATGTAATGACCACCTACTAGCTTGTATGAAAATTATGAAAATTAAAGAATGCCCCATTATTTAAAAAGTCCTCCACAACATAAGTTCTGCATTTGAAGACAATGGGTCACATATGCTAAACGTGTCTGAGATTACAAATGGTAGAACATATGTTTGACAAAGTTCATTAAACTGTCATGCGCTTCTATGTAGATTTGATGCATTCGCACTAAAGCCTACAATACAGATAAATGTCAGCGTCGGACTGGGGTGCCCATGGCCCACCAGTAAAATTCAGCTACATGCAAATATTATCTGCTCACATAGTGGCAGGCAGCAAGAAGATGCTATAAGGTGATTGCTTATGGTGGTCCCTTCAGCGACTATGAGAAAGCAAGTCCCGGAGGGAAAGAAGATACCGTCTGGCCTGCCTAGAAGTCATCTCAGCCTCCTGATGTGTCTAGAATAATAAATCGGGTATTTTGTTAAATAACCTCCCCAGTCTTTATATGAATATAGGCTTGTTGAGAAGCTGTATGCTGCCTATTATACTGCGTGATGTACCACTTGTGCAGGCGGTGGGAGACTAAGGGCCCACCTTGCTCAGGGTCACACCAGGGGGATTCACCTGTACCCCTGTGGGCTAGTCTGAGCCTGTACAAGCTGTTTGTTGTGTATTCCTAGACTGACCTGGGACAGGTTATCTGACAGCTTTTGGGTGCTGTAAAAATGGTGCCCGCAAATTTAACAAAGCCTTCAACCTGAAAATTGTCAGTCATGACGGAAAAATGCGTGCCACCTCAGCGCTTAGGTATGGCGAGGGCAGCTAGGAGATTTTACCAGCAGCTGCCACAAATTCATCTCCATTTTCACCCGTTTTCTGAAGCAAATGAAGACAAATCTGGTGCACAGACTGCCGGAGGATGCACCTAATACATGGCGAGGGGTGCACCTCATTATATATTAGCAGCGCAGGGGATATCAAAGACTGGCGCACAAAGCCCAAGTCTTTATAAACTTTCCTCTTAGTGTCCAGAGATTTCTGTCCAAAATTATTAAGTGCACTCATACTATAACATCAAGGATCCGAATGTGAAGATGACGTGTTGCTAGCTGTCAGCATAGTACTGTGTAAACATATGGCACCAGTGTCCCGTGCTATATACTGGTGCATGGTATGAGGAAGGGGTTATAAAAGCAATAAAATATTTCCAATGGATGATATAAAACTCTTGCAAAACATCCTGTATTTTTTTTCACCATTCACAAATCAATAGCTAAAAAGTAATAGTTAACTCCCTGAGCATAGCGTGGCGGGTCAAGCGCTGCCTGCATGTTCCCTGATGATCTGTAATAAACACGTTTTGCTGATGTTTAACACTCACCTGGTTTTATGGGCTTCTGCAGAGGCCAAGTGGCTCCCCTGTCCTGTGCTGTAAACCTGCGCTCTGGAGACGTCTCTGTGTGACTCAAAAAACTACTGCATCTCCTGCTTTCCTGAGCAGGATCTCTGAGCACCTCCTGTTGTTGATAGCAACCAAACCCTCTAGCCTGAACGCTCAGTCTTCACCTTCTCTTACTTTTTTTCTTTTCCCTTCTGAGAGCTGGAGAAAAAAAAATGCACAGCAAAAAAAAAAAAAAATCTCAATTAGCAGGTTGCCACTAATCTCAAATCCTCGCTGCCCAAATGCTGCACATTCCAATAATTTAAAAAGGGTCTCAGAAGGACATTTTAATACAAAAAAAGCCTGACTAGACGGAAATCATTAGAGGTATGTGATCCCTCCTGAGGCATGCCGAATGCCCACTCTGCTTTACTTAAGGAAAAGCGGATAAAGTTGTATTCGGAGTCAAGCGCTGGAGCTTGGCTGGAGCAGTCTTATCAGTTTCACTCTGTGAAAAGCCTGTCTCTTGCTGGTATACTCCCTGCCCTTAAACTCACCAAACCAGAATCTTACTCCCAACTAACACAAGCAACTTCCCGCACATCCAAACTGAAATTTTATCCTGTTCAGTGAGCCCTTACTGGCCATGGGCCAGTACAGCATTCCTCTACAGATACCTTTACTACAAAGGAAGAACTGCTTTCAATGTGTTCATGTAGGTTCCACGAATGGTGAGGGAGTTCCACCTTTCCCTATCTGTGAGGAGGCACGGTCTACGTTTCACACGAAAGACAGTTTTGTTCAGCTTTGCTATGTTTTTTTTTTTAAGGCACCTGTTTCATTTCTCCTTTCTTAGCATTTATCTGATCCCAATCTGTGGAGCAGTATCATGCTTACACAACAGAAGCTCCAGCCATGTGGATGGATGGGGGGGGGGGGGAGGGCAACCACTGACAATACCATGGGGTGTAACGCCCTGTCACCCACTCCGCTCTGTGCCCTCTCCGTCACAGATGCAGCGATTTATAGATTGCATTCAAAAATGAAAAGAAGGTAGAGAAAACAGGAGGCCAAACCTGTTCTACCACTGCCAAGCCTACTTTTAACCGTGCCCAGATCTACCGAGTGAAATGCTGTTTTTACTTCCCCCAACACAATAGGGGCACAAGATACATATGAACGGTTAAGCGAGTGACAAATCTCATCGCCTGCTTGGCTAAAACACACAGACTCGGTTTATAGTAAACAGTCAGTTAACAGTAAGGGAACAGATAAGAAGGCAAAAAAAATAATAATCAGAATTTCTGATTACAGGCCTAACCCTGACCTTAGATCACTCCACTGTCTGTGTTTTAATTCACAGAATGATAAACGGGGCCAATATAGACATAATAAAGACAGAGTAAAAGAATGCAAATAATATAAAATATTAACTTAAAAGGGCACATCCATCAGAAAGGGATACATTTTTAAAGGGGTTTTCCAAGTGTTTTTTTTTTTTTTACTGATGCCCTATGCTATGGATAGATCGTCAGTATCTGATCAGTAGGGGTCCGACACCCCGCCAAGGCGCCGCAGCCTTCTCCAACTTCTCCTAGGCCATGTGACTTCACGTTCATCAGTCACATGACCTAGGATCAGCTCAGCCATTGAAGTGAATGGTGCTGAGCTGCCATGCCAAGCACAACCACTACACAATGTACAGCGCTGTGCTTGATAAGTAGAGAGAAGGCCGCAGTGCTACTGCAAGCACCGATGCCTTCTCAAACAGTTGATCTCAGGGGATCCTGGGTGTCAGACCCCCACCGATCAGATACTGATGACCTATCCAGAAGATAGGTCATCAGTAAAAAACACTTGGAAAACCCCTTTAAATACCAAATTCATAGGACTTTTTTTTACATTTTTAGCGTTTTTTCATTTTGGCAGGATTAGGCCATTGAAAATTAAATATAAAATATTGTCGTACTATAACAGGCAGCACTTCGCTGTGAGCGGAAGATGTTATCTGAAGGGGAATCCTCAGAAGTTTAAACCCCGCTGACCTGAGGACCTATCTTGAGGATTGGTCATTAATATCCTGACACACCACAACCCCTTTAATGTAATATGCAGTCCTCTAACTGAGTAAGGCTACATTCACACGTCCGTGGTGTGTTGCGGACCCGCAAATTGCGGGTCCGCAACACACCAGCCCGTCACCCCCATAGAAATGCCTATTCTTGTCCGCAAACTGCAGACAAGAATAGGACATGCTCTATCTTTTTGCAGAGCTGCGGACCCAAAATCGGGGCCGCGCTCCGCAATTGCGGCTGCAGACAGCACACTGTGTGCTGTCCGCATCCATTCCGTCCCCATACAGAATGAATGGGTCCGCACCCATTCCGCAAAATTGCAGAAAGGATGCGGACCCATTTTGCGGACGTGTGAATGGAGCCTAACACACCCTCTTCCCTCTCTGGTCAGAGTGAATGGTCTGACTGAGAAAGCCAAGCAAAACAGAAGGAAGTTAAGAAGAAAAGACAGGAAGTAAAATACGTAGAGTAACTTCAAAAAAAAAATCCAGAAAACCATTCACTCATTTAAAAAAAAAAAAAAAAAACTAACTGGTAATATGTAATAAAAACTTTTTGATAGATGTACCCCTGTAAAGACAAGAAAAACTCCAGCACTTAGTGGGCCTCATTTATTAAAACTGCCTAAGGCTACTTTCACACTGGTGTTTTGGTTTCCATTTGTGAGATCCGTTCAGGGCTCTCACAAGTGGTCTAAAACGGATCAGTTTTGCCCTAATGCATTCTTAGAATTCATCAGTTTGCATCCGTTCCATCTCCATTCCGCTTTGTAGGCGGACACCAAAACGCTGCTTGCAGCGTCTTGCGTCTGATGAAACTGAGCCAAACGGATCCTTTCTGACACACAATGTAAGTCAATGGGGACGGATCCGTTTTCTATGACACAATCTGGCTCAATAGAAAATGGATCCGTCCTCCATTGACTTTCAATGGTGTTCAAGACGGATCAGTCTTGGCTATGTTAAAGATAATACAAACTGATCCGTTCTGAATGAATGCAGACGTTTATATTATCTGAACGGATCCGTCTGTGCATATCCATGACGATCCGCACCAAACGCGAGTGTGAAAGTAGCCTAAGAGTAAAACTGTCTTAGTTGTCCATAGCAACCAATCAGAGCTCAGCTTTCATTTTTGCCGCTCCGGGACATAAGGCCAGCTCACGGACCGTATGTCTCGGAGGGCATACGGTCGTGTGCAAGGGCCCTTAGTGGCGCAAAAAAAAAAAGGATTTGCCGTTGTGTGGTAAAGTGAGAAAATTACAGCCCTTTTTTGCATGTATTAGTGGCAAAAAAATATATATTTGTCGTTCAGCGGTGCAGTTATATGTTATAAAGCCCTTTTTGGTATGTATTAGTGGCAAAAAATATATATTATTTGCAGTTCTGCGGTGCAGTTACATGTTCTAAGGCCTTTTGTGGCGTGTATAAGTGGAAAAAAGTAAGGGCCTATTTGCCGTTCAGCGGTGCAGTTATATGTTCTAAAGCCCTCTTTGGCGTGTAATAGTGGCAAAAAAATATATATTATTTCACGTTCTGCGGTGCAGTTATATGTTTTAAAGCCTTTTGTGGTGTGTATAAGTGGAAAAATGCAAGGGCCTATTTGCCGTTCAGCGGTGAGGTTATATGTTCTAAAGCCTTTTGTGGCGTGTATAAGTGGAAAAAAATAAGGGCCTATTTGCCATTCAGCGGTGCAGTTATATGTTACAAAGCCTTCTTTGGCGTGTATTAGTGGGAAAAAAAGGGCTTATTAGCCGTTGTGTGATGAAGTGAGAAAATTACAGACTTTTTTGGGGTGTTTTAATTTCCTTTTTATTTATTTATTTGATCTAACAGTATGTCAGACAGAGAAGTGCCAGGTACTGCACAGGGGAGTGGCAGAGGCCTAAATTTTTCTGGCTCAGGAACAGGTCGCGACAGAGTAAGGGGGCGTGGCAGCAGGAGTTGCAGCGAGAGGCCTGAGCTCCCTGGGTCATCTAGCGGTCGTGTCTTGACCAGCAACCCAGCGGTTCTTGAATGGTTGACTCGGTAATCAGAAATCAGACACCCCCAGCCAAGAGTCGGTGAGTTCGTCAGACACAACCCTTAGTTGGCATGGCCCGGGAGCAGGCCCTGTGCCCTCACCTGTCCTCAACCTGCCTCTGTCCTTTTCTGTTCCCTCAGCCAGACAAGTATTATATGCTGTGGGCTCAGCTCCACTATACAGCGAGGATGAGCTACTAGAGGACAGTCAGCAGCTACTGGCCAGCCAAGATGTGGAGGAGACATCCGCCGCTTCCTCCGGTAGGCAGGCAAGTAGTGATTTGGAGTGTGGCATGAGAGCTGGTGTTGCGAGCAGTCAGGCTCCTGACCCAAAGACAGTTGAAATCAGAACCATGGTGACAGACAACGGGAAGAACATGGTGTCGGCGCTGCCTCCAGGAGGGCTGAGCCATGCACCCTGCATGGCACACGTGTTCAATCTGGTTGTCAAGCGGTTCCTGAAGTCTTCCACCCATCTGAAAGACATCCTAAAAATGGCCAGGAAACTTTGCACTTCAGCCACTCGCACACCGCAAAGCACACCCTCCTTGAGCTGCAGCGGCAGAACGGCATCCCCCAACATAGGCTGATATGCGACGTTTCGACCCGTTGGAATTCCACCCTCCATGTGTTGGACCGACTTTACGAACAAAGAAAGGCCATAAACGATTTCTTGATGATCCAAGCGGACAGGAGTACTCCCCTGTGTAACTTTGATGTCAGCCAGTGGCAGCTCATGCGTGACACCTGCTGTTTGCTCAGGCCCTTTGAGGAGGCCACATTATTTGTCAGTCGCCAGGACTACGGGATGAACAACGTCATTCCACTGCTTCATGTCCTGGAGCAGATGCTGGTAAATCTGGCTGGTCAGAGGACAGGAGACGTGGCGCCTAGATCTCACGGCCACATGAGCCCTGTGGGGGCTGAACTGGAGGAGGAGGACATTGGAGCACAAGCAATGTGTAGCGAAATAGGTGGTTTTTATACACAGGTGACAGGAGATGAGGAGCAGGAGCAGCCAGAGGAGCTACAAGGCCATGAGGAAGATAAGGCAGAGGACCCAGACACACCGTGGCAGTATGCAGTGGAGATTGAGGCAGGGAGTCCCTCCGAGTCACTTGCACAAATGGCCTGATGCATGCTCACTTGCTTGCGTAGTGACAGCCGAATTGTCAGCATTCGGCAGAGGGATGACTTCTGGCTCTCCACCTGATTGGACCCTCGCTACCGGTCCAAAATGGGGGCCTTTTTTACGCCCGCTGAGAGGGAGGATTAACTGAACTACTATAGAGACATCCTATGAAGTCAGTTGGCCGCTGCCTATCTGCGCCATCGTCCATCCTCTCGCAGGTCTGACCGGGGAGGCCCTCTGCGCTCACGTTCCTCTGCCATGGCTGATGTTGCAGGGTGGAGGGGTAGGTGCAGTACCAGCTCCATCAGCAGCAACTTGAGTATAGAGTCGCTAATAAGTAGCTTTCTTCACCCGCCTAGTGAAGAAACTACTCACCAGCAGCAGCAGCAGCTAGACCTAGATCAGGACCTGAAGATCCTCTGGACTACTGGGCAGCCAAACTGGATTTGTGGCCGCAACTGGCAGAGTTTGCCCTGGAAAAGCTGTCCTGCCCGGCCAGTAGTGTGGCATCAGAGTGGGTGTTTAGTGCGGCGGGTACCATAGGTACCCCAAGAAAAACTTGCCTGTCCACCCAAAATGTGGAGATACTGACATTTGTCAAGATGAATCAGGCATGGATCAGCCAGGATTTCCACCCACCAATGTCTGATGCATCAGACTAGATCATCCACACCAACTGTTTCTTCTGGCTACCTGCCTCAGCTACAATTCTGATGCTGCCACCCGCCTGATGCGACACATCTGATGTCAAGTGCTCCTTCTTTCACCCACCATCTTCAGCTGGTGTTGGTATTGCCACCCACCTCCCCACTCTGTCAACGGGTCACTCTGTGGTCTACTGATGCTGCTGCCACCTCACCACTCAGGTCTCCTGATGCTGCTGCTGCCACCTCCACACTGTCATTGTGCCACCTTGTAGCCTCCTCCTGCTGCTGCTGCCACCTCCACACTGTCATTGTGCCACCCTGTGGCCTCCTTCTGATGCTGCTGCTGCCACCACCTCCACACTCTGTCATTGTGCCACTCTGCGGCCTCCTGATGCTGCTGCTGCCACCTCCACACTGTCATTGTGCCACTCTGTGGCCTCCTCCTGATGCTGCTGCTGCCACCTCCACACTCTGTCATTGTGCCACTCTGTGGCCTCCTGATGCTGCTGTTGCCACCTCCACACTGTCATTGTGCCACTCTGTGGCCTCCTCCTGATGCTGCTGCCACCTCCACACTGTCATTGTGCCACCCTGTGGCCTCCTCCTGATGCTGCTGCCGCCACCTCCACACTGTCATTGTGCCACTCTGTGGCCTCCTGATGCTGCTTCCACCTCACCACTGTGTCATAGGGTCACTTTGTGGACTTATCATGCTGTTCCCACCCTCCCCACTTCATGACTGGGCCACTATTTTGCCTTTTGGCCTGGCTGGCATCATCATTTATTTAACCCTTCTTCTGATCTGTCAGAAGGAAGGAAAAATTAGACGCAAAATGGATCCGGTCTATGTAACAGCTGTAAGGCCTGCATGACATAGTCCCTATTTTGCATCAGAATTGGCTTATGATTTGGTAGCCAAAAGCAGGAGTTGGTACAAAACACAGCAGACATGCAAATATTCCATTCACGTGTCATCTCTGTTTTGGATCCACTCCTGTTTTTTGGGCTTTAGCAATACTGATGGATTACTGACCAAATGCTGACCGAGTAAAGGCGGATGCTCCACAGACAGGATCCATTTTTTTGGGGTTATTGTTCTGACGGATCAGAGGAAGGGCAAAATAATCAGTGACGTCAACACAAACTTACTGCTGACACCCTCTCCACTCTATCGGGGGGCTCTACTTGTATAAGCGTTTAATAGAACAGGTTCTGTAGAAATCTATGTGGAATCAGTGAATTTGTGTAAAAGGAGTGCGCTCGCTCATTCACGCTATAGTAGAATCTTGGGCCTCTGCACGGATCTTTATACCTGGCACTAACATTGACACTTGAGTTATTTGGTCAGTTTTGGCCCTGTAACTGCCCAAATAAGTGAAGTGTGCAGTGATTCGAAGAGCGACACCTGTCATCTACATGTCATACTGACTCACAGTATTGTTTCACTACCACAGCAGACTCCTATGTGTGTTACTGCAAGGCACAGTGTTCTACACCACTATAAAGGCTCTCTGCAGCCAGGAAATAGCAGTTTTTTAACGCGAGTCACCACGAATAAACACTTGTATGACAAAATATTGAGGTCTTGCAACTTTTTAATACCAAAGTAACGAACAAAAATTAGATGTTCCAACAATTAAATTATCAATCACGTGAAAAATTAAGTTAAATATCTCAAGGCTAACGTGCCAATTTAAAAAAAATACCTTTATTATATTTCCATAGATGGGTATAAATACGAAAATGTCCAAAAATAATTTTCCAAAAAGAAAAAACTATTAAAAAATAGGATCTCAGTATCAGGAAGAGGATGGTAGGGTGAACTTTCCCTGTTTTACCCTAAATATTTCTCAGCCCAGGGTCACCCCCTGATGATGGAGGTTCCCTGTCCTCGTTCCTAGAACCTGGAAATTCCCTATCCGGACCCTACCATAATATATCCAGTAGTCATAGAACATCCATGTACAATGAGATAATTATAGTCTCTTATTAGATTTAAGAAAATATATAGAATTAAACAAAATGTAAACAAAGTGATACCAACGCGTTTCACCTCCACCTTGAGGTTCATCAGGGGGTTATGAAAAAAGTAGAAAAAGACATGTAGAGGTGAAAAAAAACTTTATGAGCAACAAGATATATATGGATAATACTTACCTCCCGAACAGGTAGTGGGGGAAGGTATACATCCCAATATAGAATAACTCAGCCAAGGATGACCTTGCGGAAGCTCCATGTGGAGCCAGCCCTTTAAAGCTGGAGCACTGAAGCTCAACCATTAGCCGCATCAGCTCTACATCTTCGGACACGCCGTGTGGGTTCCTCAGCCAGTAAGTAACCTGTGTTGGACTTACTGACATCTGTGTTCATCTTTCTTGAATATATGGTTATTCGTGATCTTATTTATATCTGTTCTTTAGGTCATCCTTGGCTGAGTTATTCTATATTACACCTGATGAACCTCAAGGTGGAGGTGAAACGCGTTGGGATCACTTTATTTTATGTTTTCTTTAATTCTATATATTTTTCACCCTACCATCCTCTTCCTGATACTGAGATAATATTTTTTTTAAAGTTTTTTTCTTTTTGGAAAATTATTTTTGGACATTTTTTTATTTATACCCATCTACAGAAATATAAAAAAAGTGTTTTTTTTAAATATCACGTTAGCCTTGAGATTTTTTTAATACCAAAATCTGACATAACCCCATAAATTGATGGAAATTAACTTAAGTAAATAGACTACAGCCAAGTACTAATCTGTGCCTACAGCTGTCCCTGTTGTGCCCTGCTTGCCCCATTATCTGGAATAGTTTATTATGGCTCAAAGAGTAGACTGCTCTGAGTAATCACACTGCTGCTGTGGGCCTCCTCTTGCCTTTGGCCCTCATGCAGTGGCACCTTGCCCCTGCTATCCCTGGAACCTGTGTTACTTCTGGTGTTAAATAGCACTGCAGGCAACATCAGCTACATATTCTGTACAGGGAATGATCACTATCTGTGTCTTTACATAGGACAGCAAGTACATAAATGATATTACATTATCTGCATTATCTGTACCTGCAGTCCTATGTAACACCACATATAATAGTGAAATTATATGTAACACCACAGATAACACAATAATAACTCTCTGAGCTCAGATAATGTAGCTGATGTTATGTGCAGTCCTTTGTAATGACACACATAATACAGTGATCATTCTCTGTGCATATAATGTAGTTGATGTTACCTGCAGTCCTATGTAAGACCACATGCAACAAGCAACAGAGGGGTCGATGCAGAGGATGAAAGGGGTAGTGGCCCGGGTGAGATGTTGTGTCATGGTGTACTCCCTTAGGCCGTTGCTCCCTGGGGATCCGTGCAGTGGAAATTTACCAGAAGGGCTGGTGCAGAGGATGGGAGTGGTAGTGGCCCGGGTGAGTTGTTGTGTCAAGGTTTACTCCCTTAGGCCGTTGCTCCCTGGGGATCCGTGCAGTGGAAATGTAGTTTTTACGAAGTGCAAAAAATAACTTCTGGTACATTCGATAGCAGCAGATTTAAAGTGCAATTTCTGGCACCAACTGAGGAGATATGGAGGCAACGTAGCACTAGTGGGTATAGGTGTCTACTGTAAGGTTCAGATTTGAACTTGATGATGGGTGTCTGAGCTGTAATCCCTCACTGCAGCAGTGTCTGTAACATATGGTTTTGCTGTTCACTCTGCTGTCTTGTCTCTCAAATGTTTTCTTACAGTATGATTACGAAAAAAGCCACCAGCTCATATATACAGTATCCCCATTAGAAACCATGTAACCTGTCTAATATCTGTCACAGGTATAAATCATATATAACAACCATCCTAATGCCTATGGCTACACAAACACTACAAAAACCTATTAAGAATTATAGCCAGACTGCACTGATTAATAATCAATAGTCCTTTATTAAATCACATGTAAATCTCATGTCATCCGCGACAAAGGCAACGCCGTAACGCGAGTCAGGGCTGGTGCCATCCTGGTTTGCGTAGAACACAATGGATAATGTGTTATTTATACTGTTTCCTTGCCATTAAATGTTTTTCTTTAATTGCACATGTACTTTATATTTGCTATGGTAATTTGTACTACAGTTGTTATGCAATGCCCTCTGTGCCTCAATACTAGTGATGACGCCTTTTCCCTGTATTGTTTTTAAACACCTTTTACATGTGATTTAATAAGGATTATTGATTATTAATCAGTGCGGTCTGGCTATAATTCTTGATAGGTTTTTAAGGTAGGATTAGTTGGTCTCTCTGGAGAGTCGCTCCAAGGAGCAGGAGCTCAGCAGGGTGCTTCCTCTCCCTTCCAAGGCTACTCAGGAACTCCCCCTCCTGGCAGGAAACTGGACCAGCCCACTCCCACCAAGAGGAGAGGAACAGGGTGGGTGGCCCTGTTCGTGCCAACGTTTGCCATCCATATCTTCTCTGCTGGGATGCACAGCCAATACAGAAAGAAAGAACATAACATTATGATACACAACTATATACAATACATTTGCAGATAACCCCGGGTCTGTGGTACTGCACACAGATAGCACAGTGATATCTCTATCAATACAGATAATGTAGTTGATATTAATTGTGCTATGATCAATCCTATGTAACACCACATATAACACAGTGATAACTCTGAGTACAGATAATGTAGTAGATGTTACTTGCAGTCCTATGTAACACCAGAGATAACACAGTAACAACTATATGAGTACAGATAACAGAGTGACCTCTCAGTGTAGATAATGTAGTAACTGTAACCTGCAGTCCTATGTAACACCACAGATAGCACAGTGTTAACTCTCTGAGTACAGATAATGCATTAGATGTTACCTGCAGCCCTATGTAATACCACGAATAACACAGTGATAACTTTCTGCATAGAGTTAATGTAGTA
Source organism: Bufo bufo (assembly GCF_905171765.1). NCBI lineage: Eukaryota > Metazoa > Chordata > Amphibia > Anura > Bufonidae > Bufo > Bufo bufo. The sequence goes on along the minus strand of NC_053390.1, from coordinate 738,867,871 downwards.
GATGTCACCTGCAGTCCTGAATAACACCAGAGGTAACACAGTGATAACTTTCTGAGTACAGATAATGTAGTAGATTTCACCTGCAGTCCTATGTAACACCACCATCTCAGTATAGATAATGTAGTGAATGTCACCTGCAGTCCTATGTAACACCACAGATAACACAGTGATAATTCTCTAAGTACAGATAATGTAGTAGATGTCACCTGCAGTCCTATGTAACACCAGAGATAACACAGTGATAACTCTCTGAGTACAGATAATGTAGTAGATGTTATCTGCAGTCCTATGTAACACCACAGATATCACAGTGATAAAAAAGAAGTGTGAAGTTCATTCTTGGTGCAGATTCCACATCCAATCTTCCCATTTTAAATGGATAGGATCATAAACCATGTAAAAAACGGTATGGAATTTTGAAGTGGAATTTGATGTGGTCTTGCCACATATGTTACCCTTGCATTGAAAACGGTGAAATCAGCACAAAAATACGTACAGAGAATTGACATGCTGCTGATTTGAAAATCTGCATGGAAAAAAAGCAAAGTGTATTATTCCTCACGAAAATCTGTGCGTAGTCCAAAACGGGTGTAGGTGGACTTACACTGGTTAATAAAATGAGAACACAACATGCTGCTTACACAGGGCAATCAGGGTCGGACTGACCTACCAGAGAACCAGAGAATCTTCCAGTGGGCCCAAACTCTGACACAATGCTTTAATTTTGTAAAAACATGTTCTATTTTTTGTGGTGTGGAGGCACGGAGAGAAACCCACACCGGATCGTCCGGATCGCAGACCCATTCAAGTTCACATCCTTGATGCGGTGCAAAAACGGCCAGAGCCTATATATTGCGGTCCCGCAGCATGGCTAATATGCTGAGAGACGGCCAGACCAAAAACCCCAGCATGCAGCGTTTTTTGTCTGGTCGCCTCTTAGCATGTTTGCCGTGCTGAGGCTGGAGCTCTGGCTGGTCCCCTGAATTGTGAATGGGGCCAGGCGGACTTCCGGCAGCACATGTGTGCAAATGGTAGCACAGATCCGGCAGGGAATAGCCTGCCTGAAAAGCATTACGCGAGTGTGAAAGTAGCCGAAAGGAGTTGTCCAGCCTTTTTTAAGTGATGGCCTATGCTCAGTATATATTATCACTAGCTGATCAGCAAGTATATAGCACCCCATACCCAAGCTTGTCAGCTGTTCTGCCTAGCTCCTTTGTCAGCATTTTTTATTTATTTTTTGTTTAGTTTTTTTTTACAAAAAACTGGTGGATGATTTTCTGGATATAATTTATTTAACTTCCTGCCCTGGCTCTTAAAGGGGTAAATGTTGTTTTAATATAATTTAGCATAAAAATAGTTACTTTTGTAATTTATTTTTGTTACAAAAATGCTGCAGCTGTGAGATATTATCTTTAATTCATTATAATGGTTCCCTTTGTTAACAGATGAATTACACGAGCACTGTACACAACAAATGCAATGTTCGCAGTTGGCATATTTAATTCCCAATGCTATGTATGGAAGGCTGGTTTCTCTCCCTTCTGCAATCTTTCCTTTCCCGGCCTGAGAGGTGCACTGCCTCTATCTCTAGATATTTTTATATACCCCGATATCCTCAATAGAATGCAGTCTCTGAACAGCGGATCCTATCTGTTCTTTTGATATAATGGGAAGCCTGAAGCGTATTACTCCCACTACATGCAGAGAAGCCTGTAGCCTCAATATAAGTGCATAACCTTTCTCTGACAAAACTGTTCTGCAATCCTCTTTGATAGCCACTATATATTTTGTAAGATCTCTTTCTTTCAATGGCTGGCACATCAATTGTCACTTTTGCTTTTGTATCCCATGGGGGAAGCCTCCCTGTGCAGCACTGCTCTCTTGCTGTGTACTTGTCCGCAGCTTACTCTAAACTAAAGTAACATCCTCCTAGATAGCCCTACCAGGCCACTAAGGAATCTCCCACTCCATACACAACCTATGGGGCGTGTAATACATGAAATACAGTAAAATTAACACTTGTTGTGGGAACACTGCAGGTATCTTCCAGCAAGGCTAAGTACATGTCATCAGTTCTGTAAAAGCAGCAGAATCCACTAAGTGGTATAGCAGTGACTGCACCACCAGCAAATTGGCCAGGTGATAGTTAAGCCTGCACACCATCACATTGCTGGGCATGTAGAACTGTTTCCTGGACACACATTCTGTTATTGAGGGCTGTCGACACAGAGTGGAAGGAGAACTCTGACAGGGAGAAGCAGTACCTGGTGACGACAATGACAAGGATACTCTACTGCATGTGGACGCAGACAGGAAAAAGAAGGACACTCTTGCTCTGATAGCTGGCGGCCAGTTCTATTTTCCCATAGGATTTGGTGATGTCGCCTCATGTGCTGCAATAAAGCAATGGTGCCTACGTTTGTGTTTGAATGCCCATGACTTATTTTCATTGTGCAGATCTTGCAAAAGGCAATACTTCTGTCTACCGACACTGTGAAGAAAACTGCCAGATGGGCAAGCTTGGCATGTCTTGTACTTTTTGATCTGGTGCTTATATTATCAGTGGCATCACCATTTCTCGAGCTGACCATGATAGAAGCAGATAGGGCTCTGTGAGTTTGATATGTCATAGAGACATTTCAAAGGTTTTGATCAGTGGGGCTCCGAGTGCTGAGACCATCACCGATCACTAGAAAAAGGAGAGAGAAGTAAAATAGAGCAAGCGAAACAGATTCTATAGAAAGTATATAGGCTCATCTTAATTCTGTCCCCTGCAGTAAGGAACGAGAGTGTGATATGTGAGTGCTTCTCTTTTCTCATTCAATTGATCGGTGGGGCGACAGAACTCGGACTCCCACTGGTTAAAACTTTCTTTTTCTCTATAATATATCAAAAGTTTTCTGAAAACTCAGTGACCCTTTAATGCATATTCAGTATATTTTATCTTACATGTGCTATAGACTATGTAAAGATAGTGAGCACTGCTTAAATAATATTACCCAGGGGAAGAGCAATTGGATCAACCTGACCTGTCAAAAGCCACCACAAAACCAACATGAAGCAGTTCTTCCAAAACAATTTTACCAAACAGATATCATGTTTTGTCAGAAAACTGGATTAATTAATAACAAATTCAACCATAAAAACATGTTTAGTCTCTAGTAACCAGATTACAGCCGGAATTAGGAAATATAAGCATCAAACTGGTTCCTATGGGTAACTCTTCCACTTTGAGAGATTTCCATTATTTCCAAAGCTGAAGGCATGCACAGTGAAACTTCATTTTCCCATCATTTCTAAACATAGCACCAATACTGCGTTACCATTTTGCTTAAAGGGGTTATCCGAGTTAAATACATTTATGCTAATAACTCTTATAGTATTATATGAAACTATTTTGTAAATCACTTACATTAGCTATTTTGCTCTGTTTAGCCAGTTCACATTTGGGTCATGTGACCCCCGACGTCATCAACCCTGCTCAGGCACTGACGTCTCGTTTACAAGCTTCTCCCTGCTTGAGGGAGTGTCCAGGCTCTGTAAACGAAACGTCAGAGCCTCTGGTGCCCTCCCCCCTCCAGCTCTCCTCACACTGCCTCGGCTCTGCTCTGCTGATGACGTTTCGTTTACAGCCGTCTCCCTGCTTGAGGGAGTGTCCAGGCTCTGTAAACGAAACGTCAGAGCCTCTGGTGCCCTCCCCCCTCCAGCTCTCCTCACACTGCCTCGGCGCTGCTCTGCTGATGACGTTTCGTTTACAGCCGTCTCCCTGCTTGAGGGAGTGGCCCGGCTCGGGCTTAGAATCAGCGATAGCTTAGATACAGCAATAGCTTAGATACAGCTGTAGCTTAGATACAGCTGTAGCTTAGATACAGTAATAGCTTAGATACAGCTGTAGCTTAGATACAGCGATAGCTTAGATACAGAGGTAGCTTAGATACAGCTATAGCTTAGATACAGCGGTAGCTGAGATACAGCGATAGCTTAGACTCAGCGGTAGCTTAGATACAGCGACAGCTTAGATACAGCGATAGCTTAGATACATTGATAGCTTAGATACAGCTGTAGCTTATCTACAGCGATAGCTTAGATACAGCGACAGCTTAGATACAGCGATAGCTTAGATACATTGATAGCTTAGATACAGCTGTAGCTTAGCTACAGCGATAGCTTAGATACAGCGGTAGCTTAGATACAGCGATGGCTTAGATACAGCGATAGCTTAGATACAGCTGTAGCTTAGATACAGCTGTAGCTTAGATACAGCGGTAGCTTAGATACAGCTGTAGCTTAGATACAGCTGTAGCTTTGATACAGCGGTAACTTTGATACAGCTGTAGCTTAGAATCAGCGATAGCTTAGATACAGCTGTGGCTTAGATACAGCGATAGCTTAGATACAGGGGTAGCTTAGAAACAGCGATAGCTTAGATACAGCGGTAGCTTAGATACAGCTGTAGCTTAGATACAGCTGTAGCTTAGATACAGCGATAGCTTAGATACAGCTGTAGCTTAGATACAGCTGTAGCTTAGATACAGCTGTAGCTTAGATACAGCGGTGGCTTAGAATCAGTGATAGCTTAGATACAGCAATAGCTTAGATACAGCTATATGTCCATCTTATAGATAGAGCCGTAGCTGCATCCTAGCCGTAGCTGCATCCTAGCCGTAGCTGTATCTGAGCCGTAGCTGTATCTGAGCCGTAGCTGTATCTGCAATGTGACAGGAAGATCTGCCTGTGTGAGCTAGGAGATGATCATGTGACTGTTTTTAAAAATGCAAACTTAGGATGTGCAGAGCAGGGTGAGGGGAAGGTCAGATTGTTCACGCCCACAAATATTCATGAGGGAGAACTCAGGCATTGTTGTTATACGCCTCCTCAGCATGTAAACACAGCAATAACAGAACCATGAGAAGGTGGACATATGGGTTTCTCTCTTAAGAAATCAAGCTTAACCAATGTATATGTATGTCCTGATGAATTTTATGAGGTTTTAATTTTTTTTTCCCATAACTCGGATAACCCCTTTAAGCAAGTAACAAATAATCCAACACACCAAACCAGAAGTAAAACAACATTATTCTCATGTTCTCTAAATGTGCCCAGACCAGTTTGTCAGGATCTTAGAATACTGTTCCCAGACTCAAAGGGGTTTAGACAAAGAGAAAGAAAGACCCAAATGCTGATAAAATTCTCCATCACACAGTATATGGCGTATAGTAAGCTGAAATGTGAGTTAACCCTTTCAACCACGGGCCAGTTTTCAACTTTCTGCCCAGGCCATTTTTTGCAAATCTGACATGTGTCAATTTATGTGGTAATAACTTTAAAACGCTTTTACTTATACAGGCCAAAAATGACGAAGGTACGCCGTCCCCCTGACGAAGGTACGCCGAAACGCGCGTTGGGGTAGCGCCACCCTGGTCGTTCTGGCACACGGTTCTTCTTTTGGTGAGTCCCTGTCTCCTGCTGTCTCCCGCTGGTTCTCATTATCATTGTCATCTATTTTCTACATCTCATTGGTCTGCAGCATAATTTTACAGCGCACTGTTTGTCTGCACACCAATGACTATATACAGAGGTGTCTATGCGTTTGACAGGTGTCTCACCTGGTACTTTATTTCAGCGGCACTATGTACATGGATTTGAGCATTGACTCCACATTGTTTCCCATGTGCCATATACCTTTATTGTACCATGTTCTTTTGATCCGTGTGCTTTTGCTCCCAGGGTGGTGTCTCTTTTTCTGTCCTCCGCTCCTAATCATGTCTATGGCATCATTTATTCATGTGTTTCACTCATGTCATTTTTTAATCATGCTTCAATAAATTATATATCTTTTTGGTATTATGAGCTCCGTTTTCTTTGTTTCTACCATCAACTGCAGTTCTTTTTTCACACCAAAAAAATGTCAAAAATAAATTAAAAAAACAAAAAAATATGCAGATGCTACGGAGCACACTGTAGTATAAAAATTCACTACAGTGAACACTGGCTACAAATTTAACTAAGGGCTCTTTCACACTTGCGTTCTTGTCTTCCGGCATAGAGTTCCGTCGTCGGGGCTCTATGCCGGAAGAATCCTGATCAGGATTATCCTAATGCATTCTGAATGGAGAGAAATCCGTTCAGGATGCATCAGGATGTCTTCAGTTCCGGAACGGAACGTTTTTTGGCCGGAGAAAATACCGCAGCATGCTGCGCTTTTTGCTCCGGCCAAAAATCCGGAACACTTGCCGCAAGGCCGGATCCGGAATTAATGCCCATTGAAAGGCATTGATCCGGATCCGGCCTTAAGCTAAACGTCGTTTCGGCGCATTGCCGGAGCCGACATTTAGCTTTTTCAGAGTGGTTACCATGGCTGCCGGGACGCTAAAGTCCTGGCAGCCCTGGTAAAGTGTAGCGGGGAGCGGGGGAGCAGCATACTTACCGTCCGTGCGGCTCCCCGGGCGCTCCAGAGTGACGTCAGGGCGCCCCAAGCGCATGGATCATGTGATCACATGGATCACGTCATCCATGCGCACGGGGCGCTCTGACGTCATTCTGGAGCGCCCCGGGAGCCGCACGGACTGTAAGTATACCGCTCCCCTGCTCCCCGCTCCTACTATGGCAACCAGGACTTTAATAGCGTCCTGGGTGCCATAGTAACACTGAACGCATTTGGAAGACGGTTCCGTCTTCAAATGCTTTCAGTACACTTGCGTTTTTCCGGATCCGGCGTGTAATTCCGGCAAGTGGAGTACACGCCGGATCCGGACAACGCAAGTGTGAAAGAGGCCTTAGATCTATATATATATATATATATATATATATATATATATAGAAATATAGAACTCTATATATATTCATATAAAGCCCTAACTACTTTTTTCTTCTTTTTTAACCAAAAAAAAAGAAAAATTTGCCAAAAAATTAGCACAGGCTGGATGATAAATGTGGTGCAGGGTTAGACACTTCAATTCTGAGACAGAATTTCACACCACAATTGTATTGCATCCCAGACCATGCCCCCTAACTACGGCTACACACATATAATGTCCCCAGATATGCCAAATTGCAGATTTATGTGCACTCAATGCGAACTTATACTACAGGGGACTACAGAGGGAGAGCATTATATATACAGTATATATACAGGGAGGGGGGGCATTATACTACATGGGGACTATGGGGGGGGGGCATTATATATATTACCACTACAGGGGGGCATTATACTACAGGGGGGCTACAGGTGGGGAGAGCATTATATATACTACCATTACAGATGGTGGGAACATACAGTGTCCACTACAGGGGAGCATTATAATACAGGCCAGAGCACTACAGGGGGCATTGTATTTACAGGAACTTCAGGGGGGGGGTATTATATGTACTGGCACTACAGGGGGCATTATAATACAGGTGACACTACAGGGGCATTATAACTACAGGGGGCATTGCAGTGGGGCTTTATAAATACTGGGGCTACTAAAGGAGGCATTATAAATACTGTGGGGGTGCCTTTTAGAATGGCCTTATTCCTACTGTGTGCTCTGAAGGGGTGTCATATAGAAGTGCCTTCTTCCTGCTGGAGACACTATAGGGGTGCCTTATAGAGGGGCTTTATTACTGCTGGAGGCACTATAGGAGGGGCCTTAGTTCTACCAGGGGGCATTATTATTGGGCACAATTTGGAGGGCACTGCTATTGGGAGTACTGTAGGGGGTACTATTACTATGGATGGCAGTTTGGGAACACTATTAGTATGGGGGGACAACCTGTTTGGTACTGTTAATTCTTCAGAATAGTATTTGGGGCCATTGGTGAGCACAGCGGGCACAGCATTGGGGATAGCAGCAGGATAACACTGTTGGGGCACTAGGAAGGGAGGATGATGGAAAAAAGAGGAAACAAAGATGTCTCTGTGGCAAACTGTGCAAAGACGGGATGCGGCTGAAATAAGTAAAATATTAGGTCTGATCTCTGAATGGAGAAGAAGAGGAAAGAAAACGTCTCCATCAGAGGAGACATCACTGGATGTAAGAGGTATGTAGAGCTGTATTTTCCTGTATGTTTTGTAGCGCTGTATGTGCAACTGGTGCCGCCCCCCAGGACCCTCTATCGCATCCCAGGTGTAGTAGAAATGCTGAGTGGTGTAGTGCGGCCTAAATGTCTCTTTAAGTGTGTCACGGTGCTCCTACCTGGATACAGCTGGGCCCCAGGCTTTGGCTCCGAAGCAATAAATAGGCGGAATAATTGAGGGATTTGAAAGAATAACTTGAGTCCAGACCTTGAGATGAAGTTCAATGGCAGCTTTACTTGTCCAACAGTTTTCAGGCTTTGTCTTGGTTCCAGCAGGCTTTAGCATAAACTGGCAGGCAAACTCAACTCTGCTTTATCTCTTTCTCTCTGCTGTAATGACAAGCTGACTGAATAATTTGGCTTCTACTTAATGATGCACTTCACTCTGTAGTCAGACTTTTGTTCAGCCAAGGAACTTTTTTCCTGGCTCCTGAGGCTTTAGGCTTCCACCTCCATGGCCAGCAGAGCTTAAAGTGCTCTGGCTGGCATGGGCAATTTCAGCAGAGACATGCCCCTGTACACCCTTCCCCTTGCTGGGGGTAAACTAAACTGACTCTAACTGGTCCCCACCCTTCCTGCAGGAAGTAGGGCTAGCCCACGTCACTCTAGTGGGGGGTTAGAATGGAATGGATAGCTCCATTCTACCTAAGTACAGCTCTGCCATGTTTGCTGCCACCTGCTGGTGAACCAGGCACATTACATGTCATAAACAGTTACATAACAATATTACAGATGCACATTATGGAGAGGACCTGGACCAAAATACATAAGATGACATAAAGGTTAGCCCATTAGAGATAGTAGCAGGGTGTAGGAGTGGTAACACCACTCTGGGGTGTTACATATGTCTATCCACATATATCTTTAACAGTAAAGCTGGGGAGCCATTTCAATTTAGAGCTCAGGCAGCAGAAAGGCTAGGTGGGTCTCCATACATATTGAGCACAGACGATATAACTTTACTTTAGTAATCATAAGAAATGTTTCTGTTTGTCCCTCAAACCACATACATTACTGAAACCATGGCTTTTTGAACAATAAGGCCTCTTTCACATGTATCCATTGATAATATGTCATCACGGACGTGTGAAGGAGGCCTAACACTGTACGGACACTGGTGGGCAATACTTGTACAATTTATCTCCAGGTTGTATAGCACTACTTATCTGAGCATGAAATAGGTACCTGGGCACTGTTTCATTATGCATGGCAAAGCATTAATTGTATTACTGATTACTGAGTCTATTGAACTACAGGAACATATCTGTGCAGAGAATCTGCTATTTATCTTGGCAGCGCACATTAATAATCCAATTTGTTCTGTTGTTCCATGTGCTGTATGGCCTAATCTAGGAAACATATTTGATATTTATCTCAACGCTGTGTGGACTAAGCGCTGCAAATACTAATGCTTTCTGACATTATGAGGGACATTTATTAATCTCTTTACACCACTATTGTGGGGTGAAAAAGTTGCAGATTATGGTGCAAGCCATGTGTCCACCATAATTTGCGACTTTTTGAGCTTCTTTGCACTTTTCCGAAGTGCCAAGGAAAAAAACGGAGTAGCTTAAAAGGAGGGGGCATTGATTTTGTGCCATCTACGTCATTTACTATAACTTTCACCAGAAAGTGGCGGAAGTTATAGCTGAAGTCTACGCCAGGCAGTAGCTGTCATAGACTTCAGTTTCTGGCACATGGCAGGGCAGAGATAAGCCTGATTTATGAAGAAGGCATCCGCCTCTTAAAAAATGAGGTGCATCTTGCGCCAGTGCAAAGAGATCAAGATTGGCATATGGATGCGCCAGTCTTGATATATCTCCCCCATTGTGTGCAATATATTAATTTTTAATGCTCTGTATTAGGCCTCCTGCACACGACCATATCTATTTTGCAGTCTGCAAATTGCAGATTCTCAAAATACGGATGTGGTCCGTGTGCATCCCGCAAATCGTGAGACAAAATGTGAAAAAACAATAACAGAATAGGACAGGTTCTATCATTTGCGGCCCAGAAGCGGACAGCACATGGATGACTCATCGTAATGAATGGGTGGGTGTGCGATCCACAAAAAATGCAGATCGACCCGAAAATACGGACATGTGAATGAAGCCTTATTTACAGGGGTTGTCTAGTGGTAAAACATTTCTTACAAACGTTTAAGAATGGGTGACAAAAATGAAAGAAGAAATACTCACCTCACACATCCCCACTGTTCCCATTTCAAAGCTTCTGGGGCTCGCCACCAATCTCTCCTTCCTGCTCCCTCTGTCTAACCCCACTGATACTGTGGTCGCTATTGAGTGCTGCATCGGAGGGGTTGAAAGACTAATGTTGTCATGTCATTTTTAGTGCACAGTAGATGCTGTAAAAACCTTGAGGAATTTTACCCCACAAAGAATGTCCTTGGAGAAGATGACAGACTACCTATAAAGGGTTACAATGTTCTGTTCTGTAATGTCATCACAAATCAGAAATGAAATAGAACCTGAGCAAATGTGCTTCTAGAAGTTATGAATGAATTACTAGCAGTTTGCAATGAAGGCCCTGAACAGTGGCGTAGCTAGAAATGACTGGGCCCCACAGCAAATTTTTGAATGGGGCGCCCCTCCCCCAGTAATTTGTTCGCAACCCCTTCCTTTCATGTTGCCCCCATTCCTCTGGCTAGTAAAGATCACTCTCTCAGACCAGGCCCGGCAGCTGTTCCATCCGTCTACACTGTCACCGTATATAATTTCATTGTGTAATACTGTTGAGGGGGCCCTGACAAAATCTTTTAGTCCTCCTCCTCCTGGATGGACCCCTTCTGGGTCAGGGCCCCAAAGCAGCCGCTTCTCCTGCTTCTCCTATAGCTACACCCCTGGTCCTGAAGGGTGTTACCAGTTGGGGGGTGTCCCAGTACAGTCTGACACTGGTAGCACTGATTGGATAAGTCAGACTTTGCAGGGTAACCCCCTAACTGGTAACAACATGGAGGCAAAAGAATACATGCTCCAGAATTGTTATTACATGGGAAAAGCAGGTAGTGACTACAACAGGTATATCAGGAGTGGTGACAGGTCCTCTTTAAAGGGAGTCTGTCACCTCCATATGGCCATACACAGTGCTTACATGGCTCTGTAGCACACCTATACAGGATTGTAATGGTACCTTTGTTCTTTTCTTTAGACTTGCACCAGCAGGAAAAACGAAGTTTAATTCATATGCAAATGAGCATTCGCAAGTGCCCAGGGGCGGCGTTCAGTGTGTAGGTGCCCAGGCTGCTCTGCCTTCTTTTCACTTTACTCCTCCCCAGTCTCTGCCTTTGCCCGCCCTCCAAGTCCGGACCTATCAATGAGGCAAGAGACTTGGAGGGCGGGCAAAGGCAGAGACTGGGGAGGAGTAAAGTGAAAAGAAGGCAGAGCAGCCTGGGCACTCACACACTGAACGCCGCCCCTGGGCACCTACACACTGAACGCCGCCCCTGGGCACTTGCGAGTGCTCATTTGCATATGAATTAAACTTCGTTTTTCCTGCTAGTGCAAGTCTAAAGAAAAGAACAAAGGTACCATTACAATCCTGCATAGGTGTGCTACAGAGCCATGTAAGCACTGTGTATGGCCATATGGAGGTGACAGACTCCCTTTAAGAACACAGCCCTGTTTGGTATTTAAAATGGTTTCCCTCTGGATAGGTCATCAGTATCTGACCGGTGGGGGTCTGACACCTAGAACCCCTGCAGATCGGCTGTTTGAGAAGGCAGTGCCGCTCCTGTGAGCCCCACAGCCTTCTCACAGCTAACCACGAACAGCATCACATATATCGTAGTATAGCGAATGTGCTTGGTATCGCAGCTAAGCTTTATTCACTTCTATGGGGCTGAGTTGCTCCTAGGCCATGTGACCTATGAACGTGTCATCACTGTCCTAGGGAAAGCAGAGAGAAGGCCGCGGCGCTCACAGGAGCCACAGCCTTCTCGAACAGTTAATCGGTGGGGGTCCCGGTTGTTGGACCCCCACCATCAGATACTGATGACCTATCCTAAGGATAGGTCATCAGTAAAAAAAAAAAAAAATCTCAGAAAAACACCTTTAAGGCTCCAACATTTCTTTTGCTTTCTTTTTTTTCATCTCCACATTTCAAAAGCCATAGCCATATGAAGTTCTCAGATGCTACTGTGACAACTGACCATGGCAGGGGCATACACAGAAATCATCAGGTCCCATAGCAAAAGTCATTCTACTGAAACTCCTGCCTGTACAGAACATAGACAGGCAACACCTTCAGAAGCTCCCTCTCTGCTGCAGTCACTAACTAAGCAGATATCCAGCCACTGGCCTGCAAATTCTCCTAATTATAGCAGCCACTTTTCCTGGTTGAGAGAAGGGTGGAGGAATGCTGAGGACTTCCTTTCTCTCTCCTCCTTCCTTCATTTCCCAGGAGCATAGACTAATCATACTGAGCACAACACTGCCACCTACTGGTCACAATAATTTTCTCTCCTCTAAAACAGGAGAGATAGTTATTACAGCTTTCTGATGTCGGAATGTGGGCCCTTCCACTTTCCCTCCATGTCCAAAGCAGTGCTAGCTATACCGCAGGTACCGCCACCGCTACCTTCTATATAGGTGCTGTTTCAGCTTCTAGTGCCTTGCTGCAGATGCAAAGCACTGGTATCTGCAGTTTCAGCAGATCATCAGTCTAAGGTCCCATTCAGACGACCATTTGGCTGCCGTTAGAGATGAGCGAATTTTTTAAAAATTTGATTCGCCGTTTCCTGAATTCTTTTAGAAAAATTCGGTTCGATCCGAATTTATTGGCAGCAAATTACATTAAAAAAACGGCTATTTCCTGGCAGCAGAGAGCCTGTATAGTGGTGTAGAACACTGTGCCTTGCAATAACACGCATAGGGAGTCTGCTGTGGTAGTGAAATAATACTATGAGTCCGTATGACATGCAGATGACAGGCGTCGCTCTTAGAATCACTGCACACTTCACTTATTTGGGCAGTTACGGGGCCAAAACTGACCAAATAACTCAAGTATGAACTCAGCCTTATAGGTCGATGTTAGCACCAAGAAGAAGCGCACTCCTTTTACGCGGTTGTCAGCTGATTCCACCTAGATGTCTGCAGAACCTGTTCTATTAAACGCTTATACAAGTAGAGCCCCCCTGACAGAGTGGAGAGGGTGTCAGCAGTAAGTTTGTGTTGACGTCACAGATTCATTTTCCCTTCCTCTGATCCGTCAGAACAATAACCCACAAAAAACGGATCCTGTCTGTGGAGCATACGCCTTCACTCGGTCAGCATTTGGTCAGTAATCCATCAGTATTGCTAATGCCAAAAAAAAACAGGAGTGGATCTAAAACAGAAATGACACGTGGATGGAATATTTACATGTCTTCTGTGTTTTGTACCCACTCCTGCTTTTGGCTACCAAATCATAAGCCATTTCTGATGGGACCATACAGGCCTTACAGCTGCTACACAGACAGGATCCGTTGTGCGTCTCATTTTTCCTTCCTTCTGACAGATCAGAAGAAAGGTCAAATAAATGATGATGTCAGCCAGGCCAAAAGACAAAATAGTTGTCACGACCGCTACCCCAGCAGCAGTCGTGTCGCACCAGACGGAGGGGAAGGGGGACCCTTATCTACGGATGGGAATAGTATGGCCACCCCTGACTAACCCTAAGCTGGCACCTGTCTGCCCTGATACCCTAGACGGGGTGTGAACCCGTGCAGCGAGCAGGATGCCTAAACCCTCAGTCACCCTAAAAAGCCTAGAGTGGGGAAAGGCCGATGGGAGCACTAGTCACCATCACTCATGTCTAGGAGAACAGCAGGGGAAGACAGCAACAAACAAACTATATCAGAGATAGACTTATCCAGTCACGAGCAGAGAAGGCGATCCCAATCACGACAGTCCACGCCGGACAAGAGCTCCACAGCAACACCATCAAACGATCTCCTTCAAAGGTCAGAATAGAACTGGAAGTAAGGACTATATCTGGCAATGACTGCAAGTGAAAGTGAAACTAATATAGTAGCTGGGAGTGGCAGACAGGACTCACCTGAGAAGGATGCCTACAAACTCCCAGTCAGGACAAAAAGGTTCACAAGGCAAAACCCAGATGACATACCCTGAACCACGGAGCAAACTCACAAGCTATTGCGAGTAGCAAGTCGCTGCGACCTTCTCCTCCCAGACCTGTCTGGATCAGTCACAGTCGTGACAATAGTGGACCAGTCATGAAGTGGGGTGGGTGGAAGCAGCATGAGGAGACCACAGAGTGGCCCAATGACAGGGTCTGGAGGTGGAAGCAGTATGAGGAGGCCACCGAGTGGCACAATGACAGAGTCTTGAGGTGGCAGCAGTATGAGGAGGCCACGAGTGGCACAATGCAGTGGCGTTACTAGAGTGTTATGGGCCCCCACCCCCATTTTTACAAAGAGGCGGCAGATTTTCTTTACACTAAGGGCTCTTTCACACGAGCGGATGACGTGCGGGTAATCCGCTGCTTGAATGAGAGCCAAGCCCCATTATGGACAGCAGAGACACAGAGCATTAACATGATTGATAATGCTCCGTGCCTCTCTGTGATCTTTTTACTACAAAATCACAGTGAGATAAAGTTTTCACCGTGATTTTGTAGTAAAAAGATCACAGGGAGGCAAAGAGCATTATCAGTCATGTTAATGCTCCGTGTCTCTGCTGTCCGGAAAGGGGCTTAGCTCTCTTTCACGCAGTGGATTACTCGCACAGGATCCGCTCGTGTTAAAGAGCCCTAAGCCCAATGCATGGCTACACTTAACCAGTCCTAATAAAATCTGGTCCTACCTCATCCAGATTGCCGCTGGCGTTGGCGTGATGTCCACTGGATCCAGAACAAGGCCCCTGTGGTCATAGAGAAAAAAAGAATACTCACATAAGGAAGGGATGGTGACTGCCCCTGTGAAATCACTGGCAGGGGAGCTGTTCTGGCCTGTAAGACTGAGCCATGCCAATGTATAGCAGGTTAATATAGGACATTTCCCCTAAATGCTGCTACACAGTACTAATAGTGTTGAGCGCGAATATTCGAATAGCGAATTTTGCTAATTCGCAAATATTTAGAATATAGCACTATAAATTCGCTATTTAGAATATTCTTTTTTTTTCTTTTTTATTGTTATATTTTTTTCTTTTCCACTTCCCAAAAGTAGTTTTTACCTGTCCTGAGGATTCCTGGCTTCCTGGCTGCTCCAGTCAGTGCCCGTTGCCGCTTCTGCCGACTTCCGTGCTCATGGAGCGTCCCCATCACCATGGGAACGCCTCCATACTAGAATGTACTGTCGGATGTGAGAATTAAGTTAAGATCGCAATGCGATTAATATAACTTGAAGTAATCGCATTGCGATTTCAACTTAGACCTGGTTTATTATGGTTGGCTTGGTATAATTAGCGAAGATGACGAATATGACGAATATATTCGTCATATTCCTGAAAACGAAGATAACAAAGTATTCTCCATCTTCGTTTTAGCTCCATATTCTTCAACTTCGCTAATTCTAGCAATCAAATAGGAAAGTTGACTATAGAGACAGCTGTGTTTAATTCGCTATGCGATTATATTACTTTGCTTTTTTTTAATAAATAGAATAATTATAATAATTATCAAGTATTATAATTATTTTATTTATTTTAAAAAAAAGTTAAGTAATATAATCGCATAGCGAATTCAAAACTTAGCTGTCTCTAGTCAACTTTCCTATTTGATTGCTAGAATTAGCGAAGTTGACGAATATGGAGCTAAAACGAAGATGGAGAATACTTCGTTATCTTCGTTTTGAGGAATATGACGAATACATTCGTCATATTCGTCATCTTCGCTAATTCTAGATATCAAACCAATAGGAAAGTAGACTTAAGTTAAAATCGCAATACGCGATTATTTAAATCGCATATTAATCGCAATAACTAGAATAATGACGAATATTCGATTTCGACGAATATGAGACGAATATTCAAGCAAAATCGAATATGGCACCTCCCACTCATCACTAAGTACTAATGCCCACATTGTGGCCCCTCACAGTACTAATGCCCACCTTGTGGCCCCTCACAGCAGTTAAGCCCACCTTTGTTACTGTCACAGTAGTTATGCCTACTTTTGTGTCCCCTTACTGTAGTTATGCCCAGATATGTGCCCCCTCACATAGTTATAGCCAGATATGTGTTGCCTCACAGTCATTATGCCCAGATATGTGCCTTCCTCACAGTAGTTATGACCAGCTATGTCCCCCTCACAGTAGTTATGCCCAAATATGTGCCCCCTCACAGTAGTTATAGCCAGATATGTGCCCCCGCACAGTAGTTATAGCCAGATATGTGCCCTCTCACAGTGGTTATGCTCTTTTATGCCCTCACTCTAGTTGTTGTACCCTTTTTGCAGCTTTATGGAAAAAACAAAACAAAAAAACACATACTTACCCTCTTCCCTGATGACGCCCTCCCACACTCACATCGCGCTGCTGGCTGAGCTGGAAGCCGATTCCCGGGCTTTCAGCGCTCCTCCCACAGCTAGCAGCGCGATGTGCAGCCTGCAGGGGGAGTGCCTGATCTCTGAAGAACAGTGAAGCAGGATGCGGAGAGGTCTCCCTGCTTCACTCTGAAAACAAACGGCCCGGCAGTGACAAGAACTTCCGGGCCGGGTGAGTGCGACCCTCCCCTCCTTGCTTCTGTGCCCCCTCATGTTTAAAGAGGGCTCTGACGGGGCCTGGCATTCTCACTGTACTTCATGCCGGGCCCTGTCAGAGTACTCCCATTATCCCATTACACGTGAGTGCAGTGGGCCCCCTCCCCCTGCCGGGCCCGGTCGCAGCCGCACTCTCTGCTACCGCAATCGTTACGCCCCTGGGACAATGACAGAGTTTGGAGGTGGCGGCAGCAGCAGCATCGGGAGAAGGCCACCAAATGGCACAATGACAGTCTGGAGGTGGCGGCAGCTGCAGCAGGACAAGGCCACCGAGTGTAACAATGACAGAATCTGGAGTTGGCAGCATCAGGAGAAGGCCACCGAGTGGCACAATGACAGAGTCTGGAGTTGGCAGCAGTGTGAGGAGGCCACTGAGTGGCACAATGACAGAGTCTGGAGGTGGCGGCAACAACAACAGCAGCAGCATCAGGAGAAGGCCACCGAGTGGCACAATGACACAGTCTGGAGTTGGCAGCAGTATGAGGAGGCCACTGAGTGGCACAATGACCACGTCTGCAGTTCGCAGCAGTATGAGGAGGCCACCGAATGGCACAATGAGTGTCTGGAGATGGCAGCATCAGGAGGCCACTGAGTAGCACAATGACAGAGTTTGGAGGTGGCGGCAGCAGTATGAGGAGGCCACCGAGTGGCACAATGACAGAGTCTGGAGTTGGCAGCAGTATGAGGAGACCACAGAGTGGCACAATGAGAGTCTGGAGGTGGCAGCAGTATGAGGAGACCACAGAGTGGCACAATGACAGAGTCTGGAGGTGGCAACAGTATAAGGAGGCCACCAAGTGGCACAATGACCAAGTATGGAGTTGGCAGCAGTATGAGGAGGCCACCGAGTGGCACAATGACACAGTCTGGAGTTGGCAGCATCAGGAGAAGGCCACCGAGTGGCAAAATGACGAGTGGCACAATGACCAAGTCTGGAGGTGGCAGCAGCATGAGGAGACCACAGAGTGGCCCAATGACAGAGTGTGGAGGTGGCGGCAGCAGCAGCATCAGGAGGTGGCCACAGAGTGGCACAATGACCGAGTCTGGAGGTGGTGACAGCAGCAGCATCAGGAGGATACCACAGAGTGGCAAGGTGACATAGTGTGGAGATGGCAGCAGCATCAGGATACCACAGAGTGGCAAGGTGACATAGTGTGGATATGGCAGCAGCTGCATCAGGATACCACAGAGTGGCAAGGTGACATAGTGTGGAGATGGCAGCAGCATCAGGATACCACAGAGTGGCAAGGTGACATAGTATGGAGATGGCAGCAGCAGCATCAGGAGACCACAGAGTGTGAAGGTGACATAGTGTGGAGATGGCAGCAGCTTCATAAGGAGACCACAAAGTGACCCGGTGACAGAGTAGGGCGGTGAGTGGCAATACCAGTACCGGCTAACGAAGGTGGGTGAAAGAAGGAGCACTTGGCATCAGATGTGTGGCATCAGGTGGGTGGCAGCATCAGAGTAGTATCTTAGGCAGGTAGCCAGAAGAAACCGGTCTCTTTTTTCAAGGTTTGGGTAAGGCGGCATGGATGATCTAATCAGATACATCTGGCATTGGTGGGTGTAAATCCTGGTTGATCCACGCCTGATTCATCTTGACAAAGGTCAGTCTCTACACATTTTGGGTGGACAGGCGAGTTCTCCTTGGGGTAACTATGGCCCCCGCCGCACTAAACACCCGCTCTGATGCCACACTACTGGCCGGGCAGGACAACTTTTCCAGGGCAAACTCTGCTAGTTGCGGCCACAAATCCAGTTTGGCTGCCCAGCTGCCCAGTCGTCCAGCGGATCTTCAATGTGGGTTGGCAGGGTGCTGTTCAAGTATGCCACCACCTGCTGCTTCAGGTCCTACTCCAGGTCTACCTGCTGCTGCTGGTAGGTAGTTTCTTCACTATGCTGGTGAAGAAAGCTACTCATCAGCGACTGTAAACTCAGGCTGCTGCTGATGGAGCTGGTACTGTTCCTGCCACCCCACCCCTCCCAGCAGCCATGGCAGTGGAACATGAGCGCAGAGGGCCCCCCTGGTCAAACCTGCGAAAGAATGGACGATGGCGCAGATAGCCAACGACCAACTGACTACATAGGATGTCTCTGTAGTAGTTCAGTTTGTCCTCCCTCTCAGTGGGTGTAAAAAAGGCCCCCATTTTGGACCGGTAGCGAGGGTCCAACAAGGTGCAGAGCCAGAAGTCATCCCTTTGCCGAATGGTGACAATTCGGCTGTCACTACGCAAGCAAGTGAGCTTGCTGTCACTACTTTGCTTGTGCAAGTGACTCGGAGGGACTCCCTGTCTCCATCTCCACTGCATACTGCCACGGTGTGTCTGGGTCCTTTGTCTCGTCTTCCTCATCACCCTGTAGCTCCTCTGGCTGCTCCTGCTCCTCCTCTCGTGTCAACTGAGTACAAAAACCACCCATTTCGCTACACATTGCCTGTGCTCCAATGTCCTCCTCCCCCTCCTCCTCCTCTTCCAATTCAGCCCCTACAGGGTTTATGTGGCCGTGAGATCTAGGCACCACGTCTCCTGTCCCCTGACCAGCCATTGTTACCACCATCTGTTCCATGACATGAAGCAGTGGAATGATGTTGTTCATCCTGTAGTCCTGGCAACTGACAAATAACGTGGCGTCCTCAAAGGGTCTGAGAAAACGGCCGGTTGTCACGCATGAGCTGCCACTGGTTGACATCGAAGTTACACAGGGGAGTACTCCTATCCGCTTGGATCATCAGGAAATCGTTGATGGCCTTTCTCTGTTCGTATAGGCGGTCCAACATATGGAGGGTGGAATTCCAACGGGTGGAAACGGTGCATATCAGCCTATGTTGGGGGATGTCGTTTTGCTGCGGTAGCTCAAGGAGGGTGTGCTTTGCGGTGTACGAGTGCCTGAAGTGCATGCAAAGTTTCCTGGCCATTTTTAGGATGTCTTGCAGATGGGTCGAAGACTTCAGGAACAGCTTGACAACCAGATTGAACGCATGTGCCATGCAGGGCGCATGGCTCAGCCCTCCTTGATGCAGCGCCGACACAATGTTCTTCACATTGTCGGTCACCATGGTTCCCATTTTGAGAAAGCCAGGATTCGATTGTGTGACTCCGTTCGCCCAGGGAAACGAGGTGCAGAACAGCGTGACACCGCTGTGCCCTGCACATGTGGTATGCTGGAGGGGCACTGTGACTTGTCCCTGGAGTGGAGGCTGAGGACATGGTGGAGGATGAGGAGGCAGAGGCGGACATTGTCGCAGGACCAACGGCGTGACAACGTGGAGGCAGAAGCGGCATCACCTGGTCAAGTTGCTGGTGTGGCTGTGCAGGAACCACATTCACCCAGTGGGCCGTAAAGGACATCTACTGTCCCTGACCGTAGTTACAGCTCCACACATCGGCGCTGCCGTGCACTTTGGCAGACACCGACAGGCTCAAGGACTGGCCCACCTTCTGTTCTACATATTTGTGCAGGGCTGGTACTGCCTTTTTCACAAAGAAATGACGGCTTGGGACTCTCCACATCGGCTTAGCACAAGCCATCAGTTCTCTGAAAGGTGCAAGGTGCAGAGTCCACCACTTGGAAAGGGAGGGACTGCAGCACCAGCAACTTGGACAGGAGCACATTCAGCTTCTGCGCCATTGGATGAGTGCACGCATACTGCTGTCTCTTGGCAATTGCTTCGGTGATCAATTGCTGACTGAATGACTGAGGAGTAGGAGGAGGATGAGCAGGAGCATCTGGACCAGCAGAAGATGGAAATGACAGACTGCTGCCGTCGGCTGAGGTGGTGGAGCCTTGACTGGCTGAAACCGGGTGCATGCCACTGGGTGAGGCAGGGGTTGCTGCAGCAGACTGGACCACTACATCGGAGCCACGGTTCTCCCGGGCCACTTTACACTGCACATGTTGACGCAGAGCCCTGGTGCCAACATTGGCACCCTGGCCACGCTTCACCTTCTGCCCATATATTCTACATATGGCCATGTTAACCTCCTCCAGCGGCTTAACAAAAAACTGCCACACCGCCGAGTAGGTGATTTTCCCCCAACAGTCCGCACTATCTGACTGCTACCGTCGCTGCCTCCGTGAACCCCTGCACCACTACTTCCCGGGCAGGTAGGCTGCTGCGAAGCAGGTGGTCTACCCCGGGCACATTTGGCTCCCGACCTCCCACTGCTGACACCCTGCTGACTCCCAGCCATGCTACCACCTTGCTGGTTCAGCCACTGCCTCACGGGCAAGCTGCCACCCACTTCTCCTGATGATGATAAAGCTCCTTCTGTACCCGGCTCCCAATTGCGATCGGCTTCATCATCATTGAGTAGTGTCTGCACGTCACTGATGTCCTCCTCAATGGTCTCTGACCGTTTGCACCCCTATGCTCGCACATTTAGGCCTCTGCAAATCCTCTGTGCATGGCCTGGCACTTCTCTGTCTGACATACTTTTAGCTGAACTAAATAAATTAAAAGCAAATTAAAACACCCCTAAAGCGACAAATATATTTTTATTTCTGTACTGAAATAGGCAACTAAACGCTTTCACCACAAATAACTGCAACAGTGAAGTGCGTATATATTTTTCTTTCTGTACTGAAATAGGCCACTCAACACTTTCACCACAAATAACTGCAACAGTGAAGTGCGTATATATTTTTCTTTCTGTACTGAAATAGGCCACTAAACGCTTTCACCACAAATAACTGCAACAGTGAAGTGCGTATATATTTTTCTTTCTGTACTGAAATAGGCCACTAAACGCTTTCACCACAAATAACTGCAACAGTGAAATGCGTACATATTTTTCTTTTTGTATTGAAATAGGCCACTAAACACTTTCACCACATTTAACTGCAGAAGTCAACTGAGAATATATTATTTTTGTACTGAAATAGGCCACTAAACGCTTTCACCACAAATAACTGCAACAGTGAAGTGCGTATATATTTTTCTCTGTACTGAAATAGGCCACTAAACGCTTTCACCACAAATAACTGCAACAGTGAATTGCATATATATTTTTCTTTCTGTACTGAAATATGCCACTAAATGCTTTCACCACAAATAACTACAACAGTGAAGTGCGTATATATTTTTCTTTCTGTACTGAAATAAGCCACTAAACGCTTTCACCACAAATAACTGCAACAGTGAATTGCATATATATTTTTCTTTCTGTACTGAAATAAGCCACTAAATGCTTTCACCACAAATAACTGTAACAGTGAAGTGCGTATATATTTTCCTTTCTGTACTGAAATAGGCCACTAAACGCTTTCACCACAAATAACTGCAACAGTGAGGTGCGTATATATTTTTCTTTCTGTACTGAAATAGGCCACTAAACACTTTCACAACAAATAACTGCAACAGTGAAATACGTATATTTTTCTTTTTGTATTGAAATAGGTCACTAAACACTTTCACCACATTTAACTGCAACAGTGAAGTGCGTATATATTTTTCTTTCTGTACTGAAATAGGCCACTAAACACTTTCGTCACAAATAACTGCAACAGTGAAGTGCATATATATTTTTCTTTCTGTACTGAAATAGGCCACTAAACACTTTCGCCACAAATAACTGCAACAGTGAAGTGCGCATATATTTTTCTTTGTGTACTGAAATAGGCCACTAAACGCTTTCAACACATATAACTGCAGAAGTGAACTGAGAATATATTTTTATTTTTGTACTGAAATAGGCCACTAAACGCTTTTACCACAAAAAACTGTAACAGTGAACTGCGTATATATTTTTCTTTTTGTACTGAAATACGTCACTAAAGCTTTCTCCACATATAACTGCAGTAGTAAACTGCGTATAGATTTTTCTTTTTGTAATGAAATATGCCACTAAACGCTTTCACTACATATAGCTGCAGAAGTGAACTGCGTATATATTTTTATTTTTGTACTGAAATACGCCACTAAACGCTTTCACCACATATACAGTTGCAAGAAAAAGTATGTGAACCCTTTGGAATAATATGGATTTCTGCACAAATTGGTCATAAAATGTGATCTGATCTTCATCTAGGTCACAACAATAGATCACAGTCTGCTTAAACTAATAACACACAAAGAATTAAATGTTACCATGTTTTTATTGAACACACCATGTAAACATTCACAGTGCAGGTGGAAAAGTATGTGAACCCTTGGATTTAATAACTGGTTGAACCTCCTTTGGCAGCAATAACTACAACCAAACGTTTCCTGTAGTTGCAGATCAGACGTGCACAACGGTCAGGAGTAATTCTTGACCATTCCTCTTTACAGAACTCTTTCAGTTCAGCAATATTCTTGGGATGTCTGGTGTGAATAGCTTTCTTGAGGTCATGCCACAGCATCTCAATCGGGTTTAGGTCAGGACTCTGACTCGGCCGCTCCAGAAGGTGTATTTTCTTCTGTTTAAGCCATTCTGTTGTTGATTTACTTCTATGCTTTGGGTCGTTGTCCTGTTACAACACCCATCTTCTGTTGAGCTTCAGCTGGTGGACAGATGGCCTTAAGTTCTCCTGCAAAATGTCTTGATAAACTTGGGAATTCATTTTTCCTTTGATGATAGCAATCCGTCCAGGCCCTGACGCAGCAAAGCAGCCCCAAACCATAATGCCCCCAGCACTATACTTCACAGTTGGGATGAGGTTTTGATGTTGGTGTGCTGTGCCTCTTTTTCTCCACACATAGTGTTGTGTGTTTCTTCCAAACAACTCAACTTTGGTTTCATCTGTCCACAGAATATTTTGCCAGTACTGCTGTGGAACATCCAGGTGCTCTTATGCAAACTGTAAACGTGCAGCAATGTTCTTTTTGGACAGCAGTGGCTTCCTCTGTGGTATCCTCCCATGAAATCCATTCTTGATTAGTGTTTTACGTATCGTAGATTCGGTAACAGGGATGTTAGCATATGACAGATACTTTTGTAAGTCTTCAGCTGACACTCTAGGATTCTTCTTCACCTCATTGAGCAGTCTGCGCTGTGCTCTTGCAGTCATCTTTACAGGACGGCCACTCCTAGGGAGAGTAGCGGCAGTGCTGAAATTTCTCCATTTATAGACAATTTGTCTTACCAAGGACTGATGAACAGCAAGGCTTTTGGAGATACTTTTATAACCCTTTCCAGCTTTATGCAAGTCAACAATTCTTAATCGTAGGTCTTCTGAAATTTTGTGCAAGGCATCATTCACATCAGGCAATGCTTCTTGTGAAAAGCAAACCCAGAACTGGTGTGTGTGTTTTATAGGGCAGGGCAGCTGTAACCAACACCTCCAATCTCATCTCATTGATTGGACTCCAGTTGGCTGACACCTCACTCCAATTAGCTCTTTGAGATGTCATTAGTCTTGGGGTTCACATACTTTTTCCACCTGCACTGTGAATGTTTACGTGGTGTGTTCAATAAAAACATGGTAACATTTAATTCTTTGTGTGTTATTAGTTTAAGCAGACTGTGATTGTCTATTGTTGTGACTTAGATGAAGATCAGATCACACTTTATGACCAATTTGTGCAGAAATCCATATAATTACAAAGGGTTCACATACTTTTTCTTGCAACTGTAACTGCAGAAGTGTACTGCGTATATATTTTTCTTGTTTGAAAAGATATTAGCCACTAGAGGCTTTTCAACATAGCACTTGCACCCCAAGAACAAATTGCTGGAATGACAGGGCTGTATAATGGCTATTTGGATCCCCAAATAATCTTTCCCTGCACTTGTAAATCGCTTTTCTAGCACTGTCCCTAGTGCTTTCTGACATCTCTCCCTGCACTAAGATGCTGTGAAATGATTTCTCCCTATTCTTTCCCTGCACTTATAAATCATTTATTCCGTTTTTTTTGTCACAATGAGGTTTTTCCTATTGCTGTCCCTACACTCCGAACGCTGGAAAATGTCTGAATCCAAGATGACCGCCGTTTTCTAGGGCTGTGACATCACAGGGCTGGCTGACTGCTAATTGGCTGCATGCATGGCATTCTGGGTCATCCCGCATTACCAGAGTTCCTTGCCCCATGTCCTCACACGTGTAGCTGCTATTTTAGCCGCCATTTTAGGAAAAATAGTGATCCGTTAACACGAAGTGTAAGAAAATTCGCATTCGTTGCGAATCAAATTTTTCCTGAAATTCGGATCGAATTCCACTTCGTCAGCTTCGATTCGCTCATCTCTAGCTGCCGTGCCTGTGTTGCAGACCGCAAACAGCAGGTCCACAATACACAGGCACCGGTCATGTGAACTCGATGATGCGATGCAGACCCTTTGACTTGAATGGGTCCGCGATCTGCAACATACAGCAAAAGATAGGACATGTCCTATCTTTTGCGGTGCAGAGGCATGGATCGGAAGCCCATGGAAACACTCGGAAGCACTTCCGTGGGCTTCCAATTCCATGCCTCTGCCCCGAGAAAGATAGGACATGTCCTGTCTTTTGCTGTATGTTGCAGATCACGGATCCATTCAAGTCATTGGGTCCACAACACAGCATCGAGTTCACACGGCCGGTGCCCATGTATTGGGTTCCCACTGGGTCGGCAACACGGGCACGGTGGCCATACAGTCGTCTGAATGGGGCCAGTTCACACAGAGTTTTTTGGCGCTGATTTTGGAGTATTTCTGCCTCAAAATCAGCTCCAAAAAATGCCTCAAAACAGCCTCCCAAGCATGGAAAAAAGAAGCAGCATGCTCTATCTTGTGGCAGAATCAGCTCTGAATCTCCCATTGAAATGAATTGGAAGCATAAAAAACAGCCAAGTCCATGTGTTCTTTTTTTTTGGCGCAGATCCGCATCAAAAACCTTAAGCAGAAATTCAGCTTTGTAGTGAAGTAAACACCCATTGGTTTAAAAAAGACGCATAAAAAAATGCATAAAAAAACACGCGAAAAATATGTGGATTCCTTGCAGATTTTTTTTAAGCATGTTTTTCAAAATCTGTTGTGCAAACTGGCCCTAAAACAACAGGTGAATGTCCAGAAGAAAGGGCCTGTTCACACAGCATTTTTTTTGCAGTCAAGTTGACTGTACGCTCGGGCTTAGCTCCATTGAATTGGAGCTAAGCAGTAAATGGGTCAGCGGCATTCAGGCTAACTACTGGGGCAGAAACCATGGTGGTGGTCTACTGTGGATAGGAGGTGGATTTTGACCTCAGCGCTCACTGGAGCACCGGGGTCTCTTCTTATCATCTCCAGTGGCAGGAGTTGGACCCCTACCGAGCAGATATTGATGACCTATCCTGAGGATAGTTCATCCATATTAAACATTCAGACAACCCATTTAAGCTTACACACTGGTGACCTTCCTATATCAAATTTTTGTTTGCATGTATATTTACGTACAGTAGAAAGTTTTATGTTGGGCAGAGTATTTATGTGCCTCTTTCACCATTCCAAAAGAACTGTAATAGTAAATATATCATGGGGTCTAACCTGCAACAGTATACGTATGACTATTAAGGCCTTGTTCATACTTATCTGCTTTTGGGCCCAAAAAAACTAAACAGTAATGGATCATCGAGTGGAGATGAAGGAAGACAGTTTCTATAAGAGATTGAGAAAGTATATATTAAGTTAGGAAGATTAAAAAACATATTGAGAACATGCCTGATGAGTTTGGTGTTTTCAAAGAAATGGGGTGGCACATCAAAGATTAGACCCCTACCAGGGAATTAGAAACTACTTTTCTCCAAACTACCTTACACAAGAGGCCCTGGCACTTCCATGCCATTTGAGTATGTTTTCCACTTTCTTGTTTGCTTGTTCTACAGTATATTTGGCGATCATATCTTTGTCCAAGTTTTCACCACCAATTAAAATGGGGACAAGGCCAACCTGGAATAGGTCCCATTTCTTCAAGGACACTACATCGGCCACATAAGCTAGAATTGTTACAAAATAATAATCGCTTTGTGGAAAATACTAAATTTGCCATCTCAGCTTCATTGCAAAATACATGTTATTGAGAAAGAAGATTATAATGAAGACTGAGGTCGAAAGTTTGGTCTAACGCCAGTGACATTATAGGAAGCGAAAATGACTAATGCAGAGCAAGGACTGCAGATGATTTCCACAAAGGATGAGATTATTAAAGGAAAAACAACACATTTGGTAGTGCTCTGAAGCATTTTAAGCTTTAGTGAACAATATCAATTAAAGCGTTGCGCCTAAAATTAGTAAATCAGAAGAAAAGGCTCCCATAAATATTAGTGTATTGTCTGTCAAACCCACCAAGAACAAGCTCCTGACTTTCCCCCGACAGATTATGTCAGGAGAGAGAAGGTGAATATTTTCAGCAGATTCTTTTATTCTCCCAGGAAATAATTTGGTGCCAGAGGTGTCTGCAGCTGCTTTCTCCTCTCTCCCCATTGAATAGATACATGCTCAGCTGGACCAAATGTGTATGTGTTTGGGGAGTCAGGAGAAAGTTGGAAGACATCGCTGTCAGCCGAAATATTGGTTGGTGACAACTACTCATGATGTATGGATGGCTTTAAAACAGTAGCCAACCTATGTCTTTTCTTTTTTATTTCTCTGTATTTAGGGCTTTTTTGCAAACGTGGTAGTGCAGTCATATTGGGTTTCACTTTTTAATTATTTTATCAGCAACTAATTGTAAACTATTTCATTAACTGAATATTGAAAAAATTATAGCTTATTTTTTTCTGATAATCCACTTCAAAAGTAACAGCTAACATGGATGCACTAGCTTCTGATTTACTATAATATTGCCATCATTATACACCCTATGGAAACCCTCTTAAATAGGGGTTGTCCGGTCTTGGAGCCAACAACCCCTGGGGTACTTCTCTGTTCCATGAACATAAAAAACCTACTCACCTGTCCGCCATCTCATCATATCTCTGTTCCCAGACACTTCTGGTCCCCATAGGACCAGTAAGTGGCTTAATCTCTTAATCACAGGCCTCAGCGGTCAGATGTAGCATTCAAGCTGCTGTGACCACAGAGGCCTGTGTGTGGCCACAGCAGTGACCAGAAGTGTCAGAGAACAGAGAAGCAGTGGGACTGTGGAGAGATGAGTGACTTTTTTATGTTTAAGGAGACAGGGGAGGGGTGCAGGGGCTGTTCACTCAAAGGCCAGACAACTCCTTTGAGGATGCCCCATAGATGCTCAATAGGGCTTAGGTCTGGAGACATGCTTGGCCAGTCCAGCACCTTTACATCAGTATAATTAACAAGGCAGTGGTCATCTTGAAGGTGTGTTTGGAGTCGTTATCATGTTGGAATACTTCCCTGTGGCCCAGTTTCTGAAGGGAGGGGATCATGCTCTGCTTCAGTATGTCACAGTACTTGTTGGCATTCATGGTTCCCTCAATGAACTGTAGCTCCCCACAGCCGGCAGCACTCATGCAGCTCCAAACCATGACACTCCCACCACCATGCTTGACTGTAGGCAAGAAATAGTTAGCTTTGTACTCCTCACTTGGTTGCCACCACACACGCTTGGCACCATCTGAACCAAATAAGTTTATCTTGGTCTAATCAGACCACAAGAAGTGGTTCCAGTAATCCATGTCCTTAGTCTGCTTGTCTTCAACAAAATGTCTGAGTGGTTTCTTGAGCATCATCTTTAGAAGAGGCTTCCATCTGGGATGACAGCCATGCTGTCATGCTCGTGTGTCGAAGGAAAACACCACACTGAGCATAGGAGGGAAAGGGGATACCAGAATAAGGCCTGGAAACTAGGGAAGAAAGATGGACACCTCCTAGAGAAAACCCTAACTCCAGTCCTGACAGACTACCAGTATGAAGAGGCCCACATACATTCCCATGCTGTACTGACGGCATAGTCTATGATGGCTACAATTTGAGTGCAATTGTACAAGCTATTTGGGAGAAATCGCTCTACCACAACAACTGTGATCCAAAGAGTCATCCCCACAGGGAGGATACGGATGCAGTTTGTTTGATACAGCGAATCCCAAATGTGATACATTTACATCTATGTGAATATAGCGATATCCATACGTCTTCTGCACATTGTTTTTTATTGTTGCTTTTTATGTATTTTTAACATATCTGATTTACCTATATGTATACATGTTTATGTAGTGTAATAAATTTTAGTCATTCTATTTCCAAGTGATTTCCAACTGTTTTGAGTGCCGATTCCATCATTTCAAAATGTATTACTCAGAATTAGGGGTGTTTCTTTTGAACCTGAGCACCAGGCGTGGTGAACCAAAGAGAGCCATCTGTCCACTATCTGAAGTTCATACACCAGATACCTAGAATCCTATCTCACCCTATAGGATCCTGGAACTAATATCAGGACTGAGTCTACCTGTTCCTCCAAAGGGAAGGACGAACAGGAGTCTCCCTCAGGCCTAATCACAAACAACAGGGAAAGGCAACACACACATATAATAAACAAAATACAGAAGGGAAAGGAAACACTTATCTTCAATGAAGCTTTGGTAGCACCAGGAACTCAGCCAAGAACCAAACACAAGCTAACCACAAGTCCAACAGAAGCTATAAACCGCATAGCATAGTGGGAGAAACAACAATAAATAGAGAAGGCTAAATGACCACAATAGCCACACCTGGGGAAAGAAGGTGTGGCAAGCACCAGAAACAACACAGACGTCATTTGATCCAAAAGGAAAACATGTCAGATCAAACCACGTGTTGCCAGTCTCACAGATCTCCTGCCACCTGTCGTGAGAACGTCCGTATGTCTCTGTACGTTCATGACACATGCAGACCAATTTGATGCAGTGTGCTATGTATGGTCTGAGCACTGACAGGCTGATCCCCACCCCTCCTGACCCCTCTCCTCCTGTTTTCCAGTTACTAAATGTATGTTCAGTACCCCAGTACAGGGGGTATCTGCAAATGTTATTTAATGTTATGTAATGTACCCTCAGCATGGTCTGGTATGGCTGACAGGGAAAGGATTAATGAACCTGCTCCACCCATCTCAGGAGGGGCAGGTGTGGGCTGGTCCTATTTCCTGACTAGAGAGGAGACTAGAGTGAGTGTGTGAGGAGGGAGGAAGGAAGTCCATGTGCTCCTTCTCCTTAGGTCTGAGGATTCAGAGACTAAGCAATCTCTGTTAAAGTTACTGCTTCTGCAAGATAGAGAGAAAGAAGGAAAAAATAACTTAGGATCTGCATGGCCAAGCATAGCAAGGTAACCTGTGACTACAGCTAACCAGTCTTTGCTGTTTGTGAGGGGTTACAGTTAAGACACCATCACAGTTAACCATGTCCTGGCCAGACATGCTTATAAAACATGTATCCCACAGTGGGCAATACAGCCATCGCTGCCAGATTACAGTCGCTAGCCAGTGATTCTAGTGAGACAGACTTTAGCAAGATGCATACCAAGAGTGCTATTATTTGCCACTTTGCCTGCCTCCATTTATTGCTAACTGAGGAAAGCATTTCACTGTTTTAAGATTGTTTTTGGATGCACTACAACCACTATTTTGCACTCAGCCTGGTTACTGACTCTTGACCTATACACCGGCCATTGCACTCTACATGCCCTGCCTTGCATCCATTCAAACAAATAACATAACGGGCACCACAGCTAGCATTGGGCAGGAGCCCCATAATCAGGGTGTGCCCTGAGAGAAGAAAGGGTGCCCCCCTCCTTCTGATGCACTGGTCCTAGGGAGCAACTCTCAGAGGACAGCTACTCTGATAGACTTTGTTATAACAGAAGCCGCTACCACTCCCATCCTGTGACTTTGGCTTCTCATAGGCTCACTGCACATTGCATATTAACCTACAGGAATTTAGATAATGTCAGGAATTTCAGAAACTGTATTTCAATCAATAAGCTGATTACTTACACGATGGTGAGAAGAAGACCAATGTACAGTTTGTTATTTGTTATAAGTTTTTTTGGAGTCGGAATTAAAGTGGCAGTCAAAGTGTGATAAAATGCAGGAGTCAGAGTTGGAGTCAGCTTGACTTGCTGTCTCCACAGCCCTGGTAGCATTTCTACCCTTCTTATATAGTAGAACGCAGTCGAGGAGAGCTAGCTTGATCCGGGTGACTGTGTGACCGGCTTGTACCCTGTTGCTCTCCAATTACCATTGCCTGCAAGCTTACATACCTATCACAATATAAATGAAATTTCAGTCATCAGGCAAGTTACTTTTCTTGTGTATGAAATTCCCAACAGCTTTAATCCCCTTATCTTTTGGAATATTTATATACTCTGATATAACATTACAACTTACTAAAAGTTTGTTACTGTAAATAGGAAATGTGTCTTTCAATCACATGAAGTGTACAAAACCATACTTCAAATTTCTCATGCAATGTGGTCACTGAAACTCTGAGTGGAGAACTGGTCAGTGTCAGCTCTAGACATCATGTGATGAACCTATTTATGTGAGACAGGCTGTCATACAGAAAAAGTTGGACCATGAAGCAGCGGTCTGCCACCTACTGAACCTTACAGTATGACATGTGGTTTATCATTAAAATGCAGCATGTGAAATCTAGAAAATGTAGAAATCTGTACAAATATTAATATTTCATAGAACCAAATTAACAGGCAACTTTGGCAACTACCGGGGTTTTCCAGTACTTTTATACTGATGGCCACTCAAAATAGACCAATCATATATAATTGTTGGGGGTCCAACACCCTACATCCCCATAGATCAGCTACGGTAGCTACTCCACAACATCTGATTGACAGGGCTGTGGGGTGTCAGACCCCTCACCTGAGCCTATCCATCCATCCAGTTCAGCCTGTTATCCTGCAAGTTGATCCAGAGCAAGGCAAAAAATACCTGTGAGGTAGAAGACAATTTTCCTCATATTAGGGGAAAAAAAATTCTTCCCAACTCCATTCAGGCAATCAGAATAACTCCCTGGATCAACGACCCATCTCTAGTAACTATAACCTGTAATATTATTAAACTCCAGAAATACATCCAGACCCCTCTTGAATTATTTCAGTGAATTCCCATTACCACCTCCTCAGGCAGAGAGTTCCATAGTCTCACTGCTCCAACTGTAAAGAATCCTGTTCTATGTTTGTGTAGAAACCTTCTTTCTTCCAGACACAGAGGATGTCCCCTCGTCACAGTCAGTCCTGGGGATAAATAGATGATGGGATAGATCTCTGTACTGACCCCTAATATATTTATACATAGTAATTAGATCTCCCCTTAGTCGTCTTTTTTCAAAACTGAAAAATCCTAATTTTGATAATCTTTCTGGGTACTGTACTTTGGGTACTCAAAAGACAATTACATTTCCCAACTGGTTCAGGACCCGACTAGAGGGACAGCCATAGTGGACTTAGTATTAACCAATAGACCTGACAGAACAACAGACGTGCATGTTGGGGGACACTTGGGAAATAGTGACCATAAAGTTATAAACTTCCAATTGTCATTCAAAAGAGTGTTTCTTCAGGGAGGAACAAAAATACCAAACTTCAAAAAAGCTAAATTTAGCCAACTAAGAGAGGCCATAGGCCTAACTAACCTGGACAAAGTCCTCAAAAATAAAAATACAGGCACAGAATGGGATATTTTTAAAATCATCCTAAAATCTAATTGTGAGAGGTACATACCTTATGGGAATAAAAGGTTAAGGAACAAGAAAAAAACCAATGTGGACAAATAGAATTGTAAAGAAAGCAATAAATGACAAAAAGAAAGCATTTAAATCAGAAAAACAGGAGGGTAGCACGGAAGCACTGAAAAACATATGTAAAAAACTAATAAAAGCAGCCAAAATAGAGACCGAGATATTAATTGCCAAAACTAACTAATTGCCAAAACTAACCCTAAAATGTTCTTCAATTATATAAATGGTAAAAAGTATAAATCTGAAGGTGTCAGCCCTTTACAGAGTAATGAGGGGGAAGTTGCAGACAGCAATGAGGAGAAACCAAGGCTATTAAATATTTTTTTTCTCCACTGTATTCACTGAGGAAAATAAATTGTCAGATGAAATGCAAAATGAAAAAAATTAATTCCCCATTAAAAGTGCCCTGTCTGACCCAGAAAAAAGTACAGCGGCGTCTTGAAAAGATTAAAATAGACAAATCACCAGGACCAGATGGCATACACCCCCGTATTTAAGGACTCTATACTGACAGGGAGTGTTCCACAGGATTGGCGCATAGCAAAAGTGGTGCCAATATTCAAAAAGGGTCCAAAAACAGAGCCCGGAAACTATAGGCCGGTAAGTTTAACATCTGTCGTGGGTAAACTGTTTGAAGGCTTTCTAAGAAATGCTATCTTGGAGTACCTCAATGAAAATAAGCAAATAACGCCATATCAGCATGGCTTTATGAGGGATCAGTCATGTCAAACTAATTTAATCAGTTTCTACGAGGAGGTAAGTTCTAGACTTGACAGCGGCGAATCAATGGATGTCGTATATCTGGACTTCTCCAAAGCATTTGACACTGTACCGCATGAAAGGTTAGTATATAAAATGAGAATGCTCGGACTGGGAGAAAACGTCTGTATGTGGGTAAGTAACTGGCTCAGTGATAGAAAACAGAGGGTGGTTATTAATGGTGCACACTCAGATTGGGTCACTGTCACTAGTGGAGTGGCCCGCGGTCTGGTCTTGTTGTCAATCACAGGTGAGGCCTGTTAGTATTATGCTTCACGTGTGGTTGCCGCTGGCAACATGATGTTATTTGGCAGTATAGCAGCCTGAGCTGGTTGCTAGGCAGCTTGCTGTCAAGTGCATGCGGTTGCACCTGGCGACCTCTCTTTGTAGGTGTGCACGGGATTTTAGTTATGTGTGCATTTCCCCTTTAAGTGACACTTACCTTCTTTGGTGTTGGAAGGGTTAATTCCTTTCCTAGTTTGTGGGTGTGGGTGTGGCTACTTGGGCTATTTAGCCTCTGCTGCATCCCTGTAGCTGAAGGGTACTTCAGCCATGCCTTATGCTGGAGTCATCCTCCTGGTCTTATACCAGTGGTCATAAAACTAATCCAATGTGTGAGAGAGAATCTAAATCGCACATCCTCATTACTATGCTTTTGATATAACAACTGTTTTAAATTTCAGCAAGATAAAAAATGGCTATACAGCACTATTATCATTAATTTGCTATGCACTATTAGGAGGCATTTAGTATACAGTTTGATCAAAGAGCATAGGCCCACTTACCACGACAAGGTCGCCTCCTTTCAAGTGGGGACCTACTCTAACTATGGCGCGGCGCAGTGCGGCGACCATCGCGCCCCCACACCGCTCCAGCAGGCAATGGGACCCAGTAGCCACACAGCACCCGCTGTGCAGAAAAGCCACCTAGGCCCTGGGTCCCATTACTCCACCAGCACGGCACAAAAGCAGCGACGGCCACTGCCCAGCACCGCATGTGTGGCTACTGGGTCCCATTGCCTGCTGGAGCGGTGTGGGGGCGCGATGGTCGCCGCACTACGCCGCGCCATAGTTAGAGTAGGTCCCCACTTGAAAGGAGGCGACCTTGTCGTGGTAAGTGGGCCTATGCTCTTTGATCAAACTGTATACTAAATGCCTCCTAATAGTGCATAGCAAATTAATGATAATAGTGCTGTATAGCCATTTTTTATCTTGCTGAAATTTAAAACAGTTGTTATATCAAAAGCATAGTAATGAGGATGTGCGATTTAGATTCTCTCTCACACATTGGTCATAAAACTAATGTATTGATGTTATGCTTATGTTTGTGTGGAGTCTCACCTTATTGCAGTTATGGATCTGGTTTCCTATGTGAGTTATCTTGTGTGCTGTGTCCTTTTCTGTTTGTTTTAAAATTGTTTTTATTGATTTTACAACAGTAAGGACATACAATTTTTACTTGCCCTACAAGGGCGCCAATATAAGAATGCATCTGATATAATACAGTCAAATGAGAAAAATCAGATTACAGATTTCAGAATAATAAACAAAACAGGGAAAGGGAGGAGGGACTAGGAAGGTCCGAGGGAAGAAAGGGAATAGGGATGGGGGGGGGGGGGGGACTCTTCCATTATGTTGTCAAGTGGTAGGGCTTGTTCCTGAGAATTAATATATTGCTATCTTTGGTATTCACTATAACCTTAAAGCAGTGCCTTCAGTTTGAAAAACCTCTATAATTCTTCCAAGGTTGCCAGATCGCCTCAAATCTGTGTGGCGTTCGGGCTTCCCAGTGGGCTATCTGTTCAAGGCGGTATAATTGATCGCATTTAATGATCCATTGTTTTATTGGGGGTATCTCCTTCTTTTTCCAGTAAACTGCAATGAGTATTCTGGAAGCCGCCAGTAAAATTTTACTCAACTTTTGCGTATCACTAGGGCACTTGAGCTCCCCGAACACCCCAAAGAGACACACCTTCGGAGAGGTTGGAAATGTCATCTTACAAATCTCAGATAAGACCTTACATATCATCCGCCAGTAGGGAGTAATCTTAGTGTAACTCCACCATATATGGCTGTGAGTGCCTACTTCTTGTTCACATCTCCAACAGTTTGAGCTACATTCAGGGAACATGCGGTTAATTCTCTGTGGTGTATAGTACCATTGAGTAAGTATTTTATAGCTATTCTCTTGTAATTTGACACACCTGGACACTCCATGGGGAGCCTTCAAAACACTAAGTATTTCCTTCGCTGAAAACTGAATACTCAACTCGCTCTCCCATTTTGAAATAAACGGAAACTTGTCTGGGCGCGATAGGGCTAATAGCAGACTATATAATTTAGATATCTTACCCTTTGGTTCCTTTACTTGCAAAGCCATTTTTTCAAATGCGGATTTTTCTAAAGATGCACTAAGACATTTAAGGTGGGACTTCATAGAATGAATAAAATGTGCTTTTTGGAAGTTTGAAAGGCAAGCTACCGTAGGGTGTTTTCCCAGAACCTCGAAGGTTGGAACATCATTATCTGGGCATAACGCTAAAACTGGAGTGGTAATTGCTTTGGCTCTGTCTGATATGGTTTCCCAGAACTGGGGTGAGGAGTGGCAAAGTACATCTCAAACCTGCATTAGGGCGACATAATTAGTTAGTAGATGCTCTTTCCATTTGGAATTCTTCCACATTTCCAAAGCATATTTAGTCATGATGTTGCATGTCTGAACCTTAGCGTGTTTTAGGGATTGGTCCAAGAAAATGATGGAGTGGAGTGGGAGGTTTAACATATTATCTTATGTAAGTAGGTCTAACCGTTCAGAGTAGGGTCTTAACCATTCTAGGCATCTTAATGCGATTACCGCTTTATGGTATGTGTACAGATCAGGAATACTTAGTCCCCCATTCCTAGGGTGTTGCACCATAAGAGTAAGAGGTAACCTAGATCTCTTCCCACCCCAGAGGAATTTAGACAAAATTCCCTG
Source organism: Bufo bufo (assembly GCF_905171765.1). Lineage (NCBI taxonomy): Eukaryota > Metazoa > Chordata > Amphibia > Anura > Bufonidae > Bufo > Bufo bufo. The sequence continues at coordinate 738,831,789 of NC_053390.1, read as the reverse complement.
CAGTTTTATAAAGTAAGCTTTTGGGATTGGGATTGGCAATGCCTGTAGATAATAAAGAACAGTGGGCAGCAGTATTGTTTTAATCAATGTTCTTCGTCCGAACCATGAAATAAATGGGATGTCCCAAGAACCCAACAGATCTTCCAAACGCTTTGGCAGTGGCTGGAAGTTGTCTTTAAACAGCTTTGAGAAGTCCGGGGTCAAGGTTATTCCTAGAAATACTATGGATTCCTTAGTCCACTGAAATGGGGTGGTTTTTTGTAAAGAGGCCATAGTATTCGACCTCAGGGTCACATTAAGGACTGTGGATTTAGATAAGTTCACAGAAAAATTGGATAACAAGTGGTAGGTTTGAAGAGTAGACATAATTGCTGGAAAGGCTCGGATTGGGTTGGTGATGAGTAAAAGTACATCATCTGCAAAGGCAGCTGAATGGTGGATAACCGACCCCACTTTCATTCCTTCTATCTCAGCATTTTGTCTAAATGATTGAAGAAGCGTTTCTATGACCAATACAAACAGTAAGGGAGAAAGGGGGCATCCTTGGCGTGTGCCGTTGGAGATCGCGAATACAGGAGATAGGGTACCATTCACCAGGATGCGCGCTGTGGGATTATAGTACATTGCCATAACTCCCCGTATGAATGTGTCTGGGATACCGTATTTTAATAACGCTTGGGTCATAAAAAGCCAATCCACTCTATCAAACGCTTTCTCAGCGTCCATACTTAAAATAACTAATGGCGAATTGGATTTGGTAGCTAGTTGTATAAGATTTATGACCCTGACTATGTTGTTTTTCCCCTCCCTCCCAGGTATAAAACCTACTTGCTCAGCCGAAATAAGGTTCGGTAAATAGAGTTTTAATCTGTTGGCCAGCATTTTTGCATACAATTTCAGATCATTATTAAGGAGCGAGATAGGCCTGTAATTGGAGCAAAGAGAGTGGTCCTTGTTAGGTTTAGATATGATGGAAATTTGCGCAGACAACATATCTCTGGTGAATGGTTTCCCCTCCCCTGCTTCATTGCAAACAGCCAATAGCCACGGCAATAGGACTTCCTTAAAAGAGGAGTAGTAAAAAACCGATAGGCCATCTGGCCCAGGACTCTTGTTCAATGGAGAATTCTTAAGGGCTATGTTCAATTCAGCTAACGTGAAGGGGAAGGATAATTTAACAGTTTGTTCTTTAGTTAAAGTAGGGAGTTTAAGAGTATCCAACCAATTTTGAATGAGTATTTTTTTCTCACTAGTTTGGGACGTGGTTGGATTAGCTTGTAAGTTATATAACTCACTATAGTATTTGCAGAACTTTTCCGCAATCAATTCCGTTTTATAGACTTCCTGCAAGTTCTGGGATTTTATATGGGAAATGTATGACTTCATTTTACGTTTTTTAATTTCAGACATAAGGACTTTTGTGGCCTTATTACCATGCACATAGTATTTATATTGAGTGGATAGGAACAGCTTTGCAGTCTTAGCATTTAAAATATTTTTTAATTCTGTTCTTAGGGTGTCCAGGTGTGTCAAAGTGTCTTCTTTTAGTGTACGCCTATGTTGCGACTCCAATCTGGAGATAGCCACGGTGAGTTCCTGTATTCTCTTAAGTTTTTGTTTTTTCACTTGGGCTCCCAAGGCAATTAGGTGACCCCTTATAACAGATTTATGGGCATCCCACAATATCGCTCGGGAAATATCTGCTGAATCATTCCTTTTCTGTTTGGTGTGGACAACAGCTATTGAGCACGGGTTCCAGTCAGTGTGTCTGTGGCAGGTAGGTGTGGAAGTGGTTTCACTCGCCTGCCATATCCATATGCTGTTGATGTTCCTTTTCCCTTTTACATCGCACGGATGAGGGTTTCCCCCACTCTCATCCGTGACAGTATGACCACAAAGGCTCCTTGTGTGGATACCTTCGAAAGAGGGTGCAGCATGTATCGCCATCTGTTGATGGGGTGCATGCGCGTTCTCCGGAGGGAGAGCGTTATGGGGGTTTCACCGTTAACGGCGCGGTGAGTGGCTTTTCCCCGCTATTCGATTCTCACCGTTGTCTGTATTGGTGCCCCCTTACTTTGTCACTCCCCTTCCCCCATCCCATTGTTTGTTGTGCCCCACCAACTTTCCCCTTTTTGTGGTTGGGGGGGCTTTGAGGGGTGGGAGTGTCACAGCCTTCGGAAGAGGGCGCAGCATGTGGCGCCTGCCGTTTTCTGGCACGCATGCTTATCCTCCGGAGGGAGGGTGAAAGGGGAACCCTGATACAATGCAGTTCTCTGTAGCAGTGGTTGCAGTGTGTGTGAACTAGCATTTGTGGTTGGGTCTCTCCTCGTCCACGTCTCAGTGGTTCTTGTACTTGTGTCGGTGTGGCTAGCTGCAGTCCTTGTTAGACTGGCTTAGGTGTTTGCTGGTGGAGGATGCATGCTGGCAGCGACTTGGTGGGAACCGTAGCTGAGAGTGGACGAGTGTTCAGTGCGGTCTCTCCGGGCTGTTTGTTTGCTGGTCTCTGGTTCCTGTGTGTTGCTCCAGGGGCTGGCAGCAGTCCTGGGGAGACTCGCTGGCACTGATACGCATTCTGATTCTTTTCCCCTTCTCCTATCCCTGTTTTTAGGTCCCTCACTAGTTTTCCCTTTTTTTTTTGATGGGGGGCTTTGAGAGGTGTGAGTGTCACGACCATGGTCATGGTCGTGACTCCTTGAGCCGCATGCAGTGGCCCGCGGTCTGGTCTTGTTGTCAATCACCACTGAGGCCTGTTAGTATTATGCTTCACGTGTGGTTGCCGCTGGCAACATGATGTTATTTAGCAGTATAGCAGCCTGAGCTGGTTGCTAGGCAGCTTGCTGTCAAGTGCATGCGGTTGCACCTGGCGACCTCTCTTTGTAGGTGTGCCCTTTGTATGTTTGGTGTGCACGGGATTTTAGTTATGTGTGCATTTCCCCTTTAAGTGACACTTACCTTCTTTGGTGTTGGAAGGGTTAATTCCTTTCCTAGTTTGTGTGTGTGGGTGTGGCTACTTGGGCTATTTAGCCTCTGCTGCATCCCTGTAGCTGAGGGGTACTCCAGCCATGCCTTATGCTGGAGTCATCCTCCTGGTCTTATACCATCTGTCCAGTGAGGGCCACCCTTGTGGTCATAAAACTAATGTATTGATATTATGCTTATGTTTGTGTGGAGTCTCACCTTATTGCAGTTATGGATCTGGTTTCCTGTGTGAGTTATGTTGTGTGCAGTGTCCTTTTGTGTTTGGTGTGGACAACAGCTATTGAGCACGGGTTCCAGTCAGTGTGTCTGTGGCAGGTAGGTGTGGAAGTGGTTTCACTCGCCTGCCATATCCATATGCTGTTGATATTCCCTTTCCCTTTTACATCGCACAGATGAGGGTTTCCCCCACTCTCATCCGTGACATGGAGTACCTCAGGAGTCAGTATTGGAGGGGTCACTGTCACTAGTGGAGTACCTCAGGGGTCAGTATTGGGCCCTATTTTCTTTAATATATTTATTAATGTTCTTGTAGAAGGCTTGCACAGTAAAATATAAATTTTTGCAGATGACACTAAACTGTGCAAAGTAATTAATACGGAAGAGGACCGTATACTGCTACAGAGGGATCTGGATAGATTGGAGGCTTGGGCAGATAAGTGGCAGATGAGGTTTAACACTGACAAATGTAAGGTTATGCACATGGGAAGGAATAATACAAGTCACCCGTACATACTAAATGGTAAAACACTGGGTAACACTGGCACGCAAAAGGACCTGGGATTTTTAGTGATCAGCAAACTTAGGGTCCATTCAGACGTCCGTAGTGTTTTGCGGTCCGCATATTGCGGACCGCAAAACACTGACGCCGTACATCGCCGGCACTTAATAGAGGATTCCCTTTCTTGTCCACAGCTGCAGACAAGAATAGGACATGCTGTATTTTTTTGCGGAGCCGCGGACAGGAATTTCGTGGCCGCGGACCGGAAATGCGGATGCGGACACGGTTTAGTGTCATCTGCAAAAATTTATATTTTACTGTGCAAGCCTTCTACAAGATCATTAATAAATATATTGAAGAGAATAGGGCCCAACTAACCCCCGAGGTACTCCACTAGTGACGGTGACCCAATCTGAGTGTGTATCATTAATAACCACCCTCTGTTTTCTATCACTGAGCCAGTTACTTACCCATATACAGACATTTTGCTCTAGTCCAAGCATTCTCCTTTTATATACTAACCTTTTATGTAGTACTGTATCAAATGCTTTGGAGAAGTCAAGATATACGACATCCATTGATTTGCCATGGTCAAGTCTAGAACTTACCTCCCCATAGAAACTGATTAAATTAGTTTGACTTCTTTATATGAGGGATCTGTCATGTCAAACTAAAGTCTTCAGACTTCTCCATCATTCTGCACTCAATACCCTATAATGACAAAATTAAAACAGAATGTTAGAAATCTTTGTTAATTTATTGAAAAGGAAAAACTGAAACATTACATTGACATAAGTAATCAGACCCATGAATTAATAGTACATGCAAATAAAATAAATAATAACTTATCTGAGAATACTGTCTTAGTTTTGAGTTATCAAGTGTTTCCCCCATTTTCCAAACTAACATTCACCCTGAATTCTGAGATAAATCTGTGTTGTTAGACCAAGACAGACTGTTAGCTCACTGAAGGATCAGATTGCATAATCCCATAGAAGTCTATGGAGGGGGCAAGGGAATCAATAATGAGCACTAGAGTGAGATAGAGAGAACAGGCATGATTCAACAGCAATAATAGGTGTTATATTTCACCCAAGTGTTGTAGTCACATCATTACTGCTCAGTACTTTTCTATAATGTCCTATATGGTGCTTCTGAGCAATTCTGAGTAAGATGTAGCAGAATCTGCTATCTCTATGTGTAGTCTATGGGTAGACTTCATTACAGCTAGTCTCCACCCACCAGATCAAAGGCAACTGAGAATCATAGATGGAGCATGTAGAGGAGAAAACTGCAAAAAAATAACATATACTGTACAAGTCATAAAATGGTCAGATACCTTGTAGTGCTATCACTCGTCTATACACATAGGGCAGCTTATTCTGAAAAGTGGTCTGAAAAGACAGGTACACTTTAAAGGGAACATGCCATCAGAACATGCCCTATTGTTTAAATCAAGATTTTATGTTAAACATATTTTTAAAGAAATTTTGATGATGACATTTTTAAATTTACACATCACTGTGTATATTTAAAAATCCTAAAATCCTACAATTATTGCACTGGACGCTATGCCTAATAAAATATGTCACTTCTTGGTCTGTACGGATCACTTTTTTTGCAGTGACCTTACCATCACAGGCTGGATAAAATGAACATATATCACCTATATTTGGATAACATATGATCAACCATCACAACAGGTGATATCACAGCTTATCTGCTCCCTCCTGACCTCTCCACAAGTCAAACAGCATGCTTATAAAACTCTTCTAGAGAAGTCAATGAGGTCCCCTCCTGTCCATTGTGTCTATGGCCCATGGTGGCTGCTGTAAAGCATATCTCTAAATACTGTTAAGAACAGCTCAGGCAAGATGGCCGCCCCCATAATCATGTTCAGCAATTACAATAAAAAAAAAATCTACAATCAGAAAATAAAACAGATTAGAAAAAGTATATGTGTTGCTATCTGGTTTTAACTGTCAGAATTTTTTTTTATAGGTGACACGTTATAGGTGGGCACGTTCCCAACACTTTTTGGCTATAGATTGATAGCGGATTATGTTGTCAGCATACACATTACACATACATGTGTTTTGAAACCCTATAACTGTCTTTTCTCTGTGTAATTGTTAGTGAAACATATCAATCTAGACGATGCAAGAGGAGGTAAATCAAATATCACGGGGGATTTTTTCCGTTGATGAACTTTCTTATCTCACAAGGAGAGGCATGACAAATTATTGACCTAAGAATGTGACGCTGTCTCTCTTTGTGTGAGCCTGAAGAACTTTGTTGTTCCTCCTGCGGTATTCAGTTACATTGGCACTGCAACATGAAGTGACTGTTATGATAATGTGGGGACATTATGTGCATGGTAAAGATTACTTTGCAGCAGTATGAAAACAAATGGTTGCATTTAATAATGGGCTCATACTGTTAGTGTAACAAGTAATTTAGCACAAAAAAAAAAGTTAAATCTATATTTAATTAAAATAAAATACACATATTCTAAGGCTGGGTTCACACACCATAATTTATTGCTATATTTAAGCTACAGAGGTGATCCATTGCAATGGCATTTGTGAAAGCTGCTGTTACATCTGCACCAAAATCTGTATGCACTGCAAGCAGAATTCATTACTGATACAGATTTTCAGTCTGGTTCAACAGCATCATTTTTAAGTTGTGTGTGAACCCGACCTTAAACTGTACCTGATTTTTCAAAAAAAAGGTTGCATAATGGCTGTGCTTCTTTCTGCAATCATAACTGTGAGGGAACAGTATGTTTGGGTTTCCCTAAGGTCTCTTTCAGCCTTATTATTCCCTGTTTCAGATGCACAGCTAGATGCATTTCACTCAGAAGCAGTGGGTGTCTACCTTCTGTTAAATCTGCCAGTACTGTATGCAGCGACTTCACTTTCCTTACTTACCACTATGTTTGTTTTCTTCTAGGCAGCTCAGAAAGTTAATAAGAAGGGATACATTACGCAAGGCAGGAGGCTTGTGTGATGTTTAGAAGCAGTTGTTTTATCATGCTCAGGAGCTCAGCTATCTCTGACACGCCCCCACTTCCTCTCAGCTATCTTCTGAGTCTCTGTTATCAGAGACGGATCTTGCCTGACAACAGGCAGTAGCCTGTAAGTTAGGTGGAAGGGAGTAATGTTATTTTTTATGGCGTTGTTGGGGAGTACCTAGAGATTACAGTGTAATTTATATCATTTTTTGCTGTGGAAATAAAGAAAAATTAGATTTTTGGCGTTGTTAATTTTTTTACGCCCCTCATGTTTCATGTGAAATAGACCAATAATAATTTTTTTCGGGTTATTACGGTCGTGTGGATACCTAATATGTGTATTTTTATTTAATGTGTGCAAAACAAAATGTATTTTACATTAGATAATGACCATTTTTTATTGGGGGAGTGCAACATTTTTTACATTATTTATAACATTTTATGACTTTATTTCATACTTATGATGTATTACTTTTCTTTATTATGCTCTCTGCCACTGTGACACAGGCTGCTGTTAGGTCAACACTAGCGTGCTCTTCATAGGACCTCAGGACTGATTGAGGATAGCTCTCCACACAGAGCTTGTGTAAACAACCTATTGAATGGACTCAGTAAAGTACAGTGGACTTCTTGCATAAAACCTGCCTCATCATTTTGTGCATTATCACAGAGCATCATTATCAAAAGTTTCAAGGAACCCTAAGTTAGACCTGGAAAACTACCACCACCTAGGGCATCCCAAACCACTATCAGGCAGGAGAAGTCTGATATGTACATGTGCAGTGTCCTGGAAGGCTGCATTTTATGCACTGTGTATGTCCCTTAGAGCTCATGCACACAATCATATGCCATATGCATTTTGCGATCCGCAAAAAATACAGATGACGTCCGTGTGCATTCCGTATTTTGTGGAATGGAACTGCTGGCCCCTAATAGAACAGTCCTATCCTTGTCCGTAATGCAGACAATACTAGGACATGTTCCACTATTTAGCGGAACGGACATATGGAAACGGAATGCACACATATTAATTTCCTTTTTTTTTTGTGGACCCATTGACATAAATGGTTTTGCACACCACCGTATGTATTTTGCGGTCTGCAAAAAACACGGATGACGTCCGTGTGCATTCCGTATTTTGCGGAATGGAACAGCCGGCCCCTAATAGAACAGTCCTAATACGGACATACGGAAACAGAATGCACACAGAGTAACTTTCTTTTTTTTTTTGAGGACCCACTAAAATGAATGGTTCTGCATACAGTCCGGAACGGACACGGAAAGAAAATACGTTCATGTGCATGAGCCCTTAGGCTGTATATGGAGTGGAAAGTCCCCAGATACTGTTGCTGGTTCCACTTCTTACTCTCTAGGAAGAAGTTGCTTCAGTCTAGTGCGAGGTGTGGATTTGAAAACATCTATGGGCAGTGAAGAGCACAATTACACAGGGATATCTGTTGTCCTCTGCATCATAAGCAGCCAAAGCATCAGCATATGTGCTAGCCCTTGAGGGAAAAAAAGTTTACTGAATGCAGTAGAAAGTTCAGCGGCCATACATATCAGAGAAGGTAAATACCTACAATCTGGCTATCGGCTTCTCTGCATGTGGTGGGAGCAAATAAGCTTCAGGTTCCCTATCATTTCAAAAGGATAGAAAGGGCCTACATGCACGACTTTTGTCTCTGCTTCAAAAATCTTCCTCTGAGCGGAAACCTAACGCACCCCATTATAGTCTATGCGGCACGTAGGCTCAGCTCGTCTCAGTTATGTGCCGAATCAGTCCCTTCTGTCCTTCTGCTCCTATAACGGAGTGGAAGAATGGAAAGGCTGAACACTGATGAGAACTCAGCCCATAAAGGCACAGTATAGCAGAGCATGAAGTGCCTAGATTACCTGGCTACTGATCCATAGGTGTGTGCAGCCTGGGGCTTTCCATGTACACAGGGCCGGTTTTAGACAAAATGTGGCCCTGGGCAAAATCAAGAGGGGGCCCACATCTTGTAATAATGTGCTAAAAACACATTCCGATGTCCGAAACCCCCGCCGATCAGCTGTTTGAGGAGAAGGCGCGTGCTGTTCACTGTTGTTGTCCCATAGACATACAGCAGCAGAGCAGGAAAAGAGAAGGGATATGGCACATGCGCACAGCGCACGCCGTCTCCTCGTCAGGAGTGCCGCCAATCTAATATTGATTACCTATCCTAAGGATAGGTCATCAATATGAAAAAACCCGGAGAACCTCTTGAAGCTACCCCCAATACTGTGCCTGTTGTGCTCCCCATGTCCACAAACACTAAACTATACACCCAGACTGCCCTCATTAGTAATGGTGCCCTCAATAGTCATAATACTCCCCAAGATAGCCCCCATTAGTAGCAATGCCCTCCACATTGTGTAAAATAATAATAACGCCCCTACAGTACTTTAGTAGTAATAATATAACCATAATGCTCCCAGTGCCCCCCACTTGTTCCAATATATAATGCTCTTCCCCATAGTGCCAATATATATATATAATGTTCCCCTGTAGTGCCAGTATATAATGCTCCTCCATTCCTCCCCAGTAGTGCCAAGTATATATAATGATCTTCTTCCCCCACCCTTGGTGCCCCCAGCTGTGTGGACATTTAGCATAAAAAAATAAAAATAAAACTGCCTCCCTCCCGTGACCCCGCCACTATGTGCGATGCAGACCACAGTTTTATCTGTGGCTTGTGTTGCTGCGTCCCGATGCATGCGGTCAATGACATCACCATTCCTGCTCCAGGTCTCACATGATGACGTCATCATGCAAGACCCAGAGCAGGAGTTTGCAGTGATGTCATTGCGGCTTCTTGCTCTGTTCTAATGCCTCACAGGCTTGAGGCCTCGGCTACTTTCACACTAGCGTTTTTGCTGGATCCGGCAGGGTTCAGCAAAAACGCTTGCGTTACTGAAAATACAACCATCTGCATCCGTTGTGAACGGATCCAGTTGTATTATCTTTAACATAGCCAAGACGGATCCGTCATAAACTCCATTGAAAGTCAATCGGGGACGGATCCGGTTTCTAATGTGTCAGATTGTGTCAGAGTTAAACGGATCCATCCCCATTGACTTGCATTGTGGCTCCGCAGCCACACGAAGGAAAGTAAACCGCAGCATGCAGAGGTTTTCTCTCCGGTATGAGAACGGAATGCATTTTGGAGCAATCCGTTCTGTTCAGTTACGTTTTGTCCCCATTGACAATGAATAGGGACAAAACTGAAGCGTTTTTTCTAGTATTGAGACCCTATGACGGATCTCAATACCAGAAAATATTACTGCTAGTGTGAAAGTAGCCCTAGCGGCCTGAGGCTTGTGAAGTTGGACCACCATGAGTGCGCCCCCCTTTATGGGTAGCGACGTGGCGCCCTAGGTGGATGACTACCCTCCCCTATCCATCGTCCCGGCCCAAATTCAGAGCACATTACTGCAGGAGGTATAACAGGAGAGGACTATAACTCCCAGCATGTCTAAGCCATTATTATTTAATATCAGAGCACATTACAGGGGGACGTATAAGAGGATGGGACTACAACTCCCAGCATGTCCAAGCATTATTATGTAATATCAGAGTACATTACAAGAGGAGGTATACAACTCCCAGCATATCCAAACGATGAACAGATGGCTCACTCTGGATAACCACGACTGGTGCTCAGGTTCAAAGAAACACCCCTAGTTCTTGAATATGAAAAAGTTAAGAAGTTGAACCGGCACTCAGAACAATTTGAGATCACGTGGAATAGAATAAAAAGTTTATTATGCAATATATCTCTACATCAACATGTATACATGAAATAAAATAAATAAAATATATAAAAATGGAGAACATGGATATGTCTAGGACCAGAATTTTGCAATAATACGAAGACGTCGCCTCCAAGGTTCGCTATATCAAAAAAGCTGAGCACACAGCTCAGTACGTTGCCCGGGATTTGTATGTGTTGAATTTATACTATAGGTCATTTACTAATGAGTATTACAATCTAAAACATACCGGTGTATACGTCGTCCAAGGTAAAATTTCGCTCTACCATATTAGCTGTGATCCATAAGAATTATCCCCACTGGGAGGACACAGATGCAGCTTTTTTGATATAGCGAACCTTGGAGGCGACGTCTTCGTATTATTGCAAAATTCTGGTCCTAGACATATCCATGTTCTCCATTTTTATATATTTTATTTATTTTATTTAATGTATACATGTTGATGTAGAGATATATTTTATGATAAACTTTTTATTCTATTCCACGTGATCTCCAATTGTTCTGAGTGCCGGTCCAATTATATAATAATGGCCTAGACATGCTGAGAGTTGTAGTCCTCTCTTCTTATACCTCTTCTTGTAATGTACTCTGATATTACATAACAGGAGTCATAAGAGGAGAGGACTACAACTCCCAGCATTTCACAGGCACTTACATTGAATCCATACTTCTTCACATGCACGGCTGGTCTTCTTCTTCATTACTTTACCGCACTGCTGAGCTCCACCTTCTGTTCTGGTCACATGATGGTGAGGTCATCGCAGGTCCTTCATCCCCTCTTCTCTGCTGAGCTCCGCCTCCTGCATCTGACATTATCGCAGGTTCTGTCAGCACTAGGGTAATGATTTCTCTTATGTGAGGGAGGGGACCGTACACTGCATTGTAAAGTGCAGCTGTTCAGCTGTCCGCCTGCTTGATTCCTCGGACGTTCAGCTGAACAGAAGCACTGAACAGCAGCCCCTTAGACAATGGGGGCCCTGGGCAATTGCCCAGTTTGCCCCCCCTAACGCCTGCCCTGCGTGTACATGACCATATTACAGATCACAAACACTGTGCACAGTTTTTGGCCCATACGCTACCTTCAGGTGCCTCTGATTTGGAAGCGCACTGAGGTTTTTTCCCACAAATTCAGAGGAATAAATTAATGCATAAGGACTTTAATGCCGGAGGAATTGACTGCTGCTTGTAAATATATGTATCAAACAGCTAAGCATACTTCAAATGGAATACCCGTTATGACTGAAGATCATATATTTGGATGTTAAACAACTGATCTTGGATCACTAGGTACATGCATGTTTATACATTATTACAATTCTTCGTCACATGTCTCTGCAGACTGTCGTTAAATCTTATGAACACAATAGGGGGAAAGCATGAACTTTGCACACCAGTTTTCTGGTGTACAAAAGTTGCGGTATTTGGCACAGGTGTTGGTTTGCACCAAAAGTTGTGACTTTTTGCCCTTTTCCACTTCAATCACCACTTTTACAAAAAGTCAGTGGGGACTGGACAGGAAGAGGTGGGCTTTGGATGGGACCTCTATGGCTTGACTCATTTAACAGTACGAGGTCAGAAAACTGGTGTATGTTAGACCAGGAGGGTCTAGGTAACTGGCGTAGATTTCTTTTTCTGGCGCAAGGAACTCCTGATGATGCACCAGGATTATTACCTCTTTATAATTCTGGCACATCATACGCCAGCAAGGTTTGATGGTGAGAAACAACAGTCTTAATACATTTCCTCCAATGAGTCTGCCATAATGTGCATGTATGAAATGTTGCATGTATTTGCTACATTTGGTAAATCTTTAAGCATAAGTAAGGTAGTGCCATTTTTGTGACATTTTAAAAAGTCACAATTAATAAATCTGACATACACCTTCTCACTTGTTGAACCAGGCTTTTTTTTTTCCAGTGCCAAGAGCAGTGTAAAACCATTGAGTCGCAAATCTTTGTGCAAAAATGGTGTGTGCCAAATTTTTTAGACCAGAAAACGGACATACAGAACTTGATAAATTTTTCCCTTTCACTTTTACAATGAAATAGTTTGACAACTTTTCAGTTGGCACCATCTATACAAGAGTAGCACCTTAAATCTCTTGTGCCCTGGTACAGTCAACCAGGGGACTTTATTTGACCTTTTTTTAAATAAAATTGAGGCATTCCTGTGTACAATTAGGCTACTTTCACACCTGGATCAGCAAAAACGCTTCCGTTAGGATAATACAACCAGTTGCATCCGTTCTGAACGGATCCGGTTGTGTTATCTCTAAAATAGCCCCTAAAGTGAGGAAAATTGGCTTCTACCTCACAGGGTTTTTTTTGCCTTCCTCTGGATCAACTTGCGGGATGACAGGCCGAACTGGATGGACAAATGTCTTTTTTCGGCCTTATGTACTATGTTACTATGACGGATCCAGCATTAAAACCATTGTAAGTCAATGGGCAATGGATCCGTTTTCTTTTGCGTCCAAGTAAACGGATCCGGCACCGTTCACTTACATTGTTTTTCATGCCAGATCCGTTTTGCTCTGCATCCCATGACGCACTCAAAAACACTGCTGGCAGCATTTTTCTGTCTGCGATGGGGACGCAACCAAACGAAACAGAATGCATTCTGTTCAGTTTTGTCCCCATCGACAATGAATGGGGACAAAACTGAAACGTTTTCCTCCTTTGAAGGATCTCAATAGCGGAGAGGAAAACGCTGATGTGAAAGATAGCATTTTGTGAAATTATTATGAAAAATAATTTACACTTGAGCACTGCCTATTTATAATACTGCCGCCCTCCCATGTGCCAGAAAGGCCTATGGGCTCTCTCAGCACAATGGCCTGTGTGTGACTACAACTTCTACAAACCTATAGTTAAAGGGATTAAGACAAGTTTTAAAGTCATCCCCTTTCCAAAGAATAGGGGATAATTAACTGATCGTGGGAGGGGGTGGCTCATACGTGACCCGCTGGGACAGGGAAAGGGGACGCCTATTCGAGGGAACAGCAGACAGACCCCCCACCGATCAGTTAGTTGTTCCCTATCCTGTGGATAGGAGATAACTTTAAAACTTGGCAAAACCCCTTTAACATAAATGTTCTAACCTGTTGTAAATGTATTTGTCAATCCAGAGAAACAAGTAAATTTTAATACATATACATGAAGGAAAGACGGTACCCTGTAAGTAAAAGCCATGCATATATCACTTTTGAGGCTTTTATTAATATTAAATTAAATATTTTTTTCTTTGCAGCTAATGAGCCCCGGAGGATTTTGTTTAGCCTTGCTGACTGACTGCCTCTTGCTGTTAGAATGTTAATCTGTCTAAACCCATTCAACTCAAGTTGCTAGCAAGTCAATTACGCAAAGTTGTGTTTGAAAGCCAGGCCATCTGATGTGGTGTACAAGGAGCCCGTCTGCACCACCTAATATGACAAAATGAAGAAACAGCAGCTTAACTGCTGTGACTGAAATGCAAATAAAGACAAAGTGAAAACAGTTCAAAATGGCAATTGATGGACACACATGGACATTTTGACAGCTATTCAACACTGGCCATTATAAGGGCATATATTGGACACTGATACAGAGCTGTAATAACAGGGTGAGCACTAAAGCCTCTTTGGCCCTCACCTGGTTGTGGGATAGGATGATCCAACTTCCAAGCCACAGCCAAATGAAGTATAAACTGCTTTATGTGGAGGCCATAAGCCAATAACAGAAACATTTTGGCATGCAGGCCTGTCTGAAGCTGTAGAGAAAGGTCTAGTGAACTGAAACTTTGCACGTCCAAGTCAGAACGCCACAACGTAACCTGGTGCACAGCTAACACAATTTAGTTAATGTTGCAAACCGATCAATAGAACATCAAACAATCGTAGAATTTTCTTTGTCAGGCCTGAGTTCATTTCACAGAAACCACATCTAGGATGTGTTGCCTTACACAGCTTCATTAAGACAGAACACATTCATGTCCAACACCTCAACCAACTAAAGGCCTTAAAGTGTTGTCTGGTTTTCCAATATTGATGACCTGTCCTCACCTGTTTGAGGAGACTGCGGAGCTTGTATGAAGCACTGCGTTCTCTTCAATGTTTTTACCTGCAAGCCTTCAACATTGCAGCGGGGGTGCAGGGTAATTACAACTGATCCATCCCATTCAGTTTAATTCCAGCCACAGATCCCTATGTCTCTCGTGTTCTGTCTTTCACACAATCCACAAAGTCACATACAATAGATATTTCCCAGCACACAGGAATAAAGACTGTTGGCAAGTATGCCAGCATTGATCTTCTCTTATGCCTCCTAACCTCCAGTTCACCACTTCCACAGATCAACCACCAGTCTCTCTTCCACCTTATCACAATGTAACTGTCATGGACGTACCGAGACATACGGACGTCCCAGCAACAGTGAGTGGCAAGAGATCTTTGAGACTGGCAACACGTGATTTGATTTGACATGTTTACCTTGTGGATCAATAGGCGTCTGTTTCTGGTACTGGCCATGCCCTTAACCTCCAGGTGTTGCTATTGTGTTCATTTAACTTTCCCTATTTATAGTTGTTTCTCCCATAAAGCTGTGAGGTTTATAGCTTCAGTTTGACCTGTGGATAGCTGGTGTTTGGATCTCGGCTGAGTTTCTGGTGCTGCCATAGCTTCTTGGAAGTTACGTGTTATCTTTCCCTTTGTATTTTGGCTTTTCTTTGTGTTGCATTTCCTTGTTGTTTTGTATTAGGACTTAAGGAGACTCCCGTTCATCTTTCCTTTTGGAGTAACAGGTTGTCTCATTCCTGTCATTAGTACCAGGGTTCTTTAGGGTTAGATAGGACTTTAGGTATTCCTGTGTATGAACTTACTTACCTCTGGGGTCTGTTCATACTGGGCTTTGGTTAGGGTTTTCACTAGAAGGTGTACCCTTCCCTAGTTTTCAGGCCTTATTTCCTTTCCCCTTTCCCTCCTATGTTCGTGTGAGGTTCCCCTCCCACACTAGAGTGTGACAGTAACAAGCTCACTCAGAGGTGAACAGGCCCTCAGCATGTAGTTAGTCCACACTTTCTTAGGGTATGCAGCATGCTTAGAACTGCTGAAAATTTTGGAGGGGTAGATATACCCCTTTCCGCCAAGCCACACCCCTTTATGTGCAATGACACTGCTCCCTTACTCTGTCTTTGGCTGCCAGGGCTTTTGTCTCATGACGCAACCCTAGCGACACACACAACTAATCTCTGGGAGGTGTCAGGAAGATTCCTCGGCACCTGGGAGTTTTGCCAAATATTTCAGGAGTCCAAGTGGTCTCCTCTTTTTGGGGAGCCTCATGGACTTTCCAGGAGAGTTGACCAGTATGAGCTAGTATAACCTCCCGACTACAGTCTTCAGAAGCCTCACTCTTCTAAGAATCGACAGCAACACATCTCTCACACAGCAGTACCACAACACTGCCCTACTAGTGGGTTCAGTATGTTGAATTTTGGATTTATTCTGTGTGTTTACTTTTGCCCTGAGAAATGTGAATATGAAGTTAATTAACGGACCATAGTAACAATAGTTAAGTGTTGGCTGCTCAGCTCACCTCCTGGAGGGGGTTGCTGCTTGAATTAAGCTGGCCATACACATTAGATAGAAGTTGGTTGATTATTGAACAAACAAACATCTGATGAATGTTCGTAACATACAGGACCATACACGCTTTAGTCCACATTGGCCATTACAGTTATTTAAACTGTCCATATGCATCGAGCGATGGATGACAGATCTTTCTGTAAACGTTGTTTCAAAGAAAGATTACTCATGAGCGAAAGATCTTTCTTTGAATGAAAGATCTTTGTCCGACCACTTGACCACCAGCGACTTATTTTCAAGAGATAATGATCTACGTATTATCTGTCGGCTAAAATAATTGATGGCAACTTTCAACCCAACCGACGAACATTCGTTTTGGTTAAAATTGTCTATTTTGATATTTAGACTAAAGTGTACGGCCACCCTAAGTTAGTTGGAGAGAGTGCGGAGAGGAAAAAGCAGCATTAGTCGACAGAAGATAAAGCCTTACCACCAGCTTCTGAGAAAGATAATGAGGATTTGTTCTAGTGGTAAACAGCCTGCAAAAGGAACTGATATTGTGGGGGGGCACCCCTTGGCTGAACTGGAAAGAAAGCATTGTTTATTGAGATAGTGACTCAGGGAGTACTTGTCCCTCCTACTCCATAGTGAGATATTTGATGCTACTGTATGACAAAGACCGTGTGAACAGAATGCCAAGCTACTGTAGTAAAGACTGTTCATTAAGCCTGCCTCGCCATTTCATGTACTACAGTAACGCATTGCCTTTCACTTCAGGGACCCCAGCCTTGCAACCCCAAAGCTCACTAACACCAGGGGCATCTCCACTACCACCAGGCAGAGTGTACCCTGAAGGGAAGAAGAGGTGCACCCTTCCCATCACTGCATGGCCAGGGGAACGCCAGAGTGAGAATCCCCCACCGTGAACTAACGCCATCCTCTCCACTTCCCCTATGGCACGTTGCAACACCTCTCGGCCAGTTATCACCAACCTGTAAAGAAACATAAACTGTACAACACAACATAATTATGTGGTTTAACTAATAAACTTTAACAATAGCCCCGTCCACATCTGTCCACCCGTAATCTGTGATCTTGTACAAAGGAGACATGCAGCTCTCACACACCATAGTAAGTAGTTATTAGTATTAGTTGACCTATTGTGGACCAGCCACAGTTCTCAGCACCTCAACAAAATACAAGCTCACTTCAACTGGGCTGGGTCTCGGCAGGTCAGCGGGCTACCACTGATGAAGAAGGCAGCTAAGACCTTCGAAACGCGTTTGGTGACTCCCCACAACCCGCTAAAACACATTACCTTGGAAGCGCTTCCACATAATCGATTTTCCCGAATTTTTGGATCGAGAAAGACCGCTCTGCGAATATTCACAATAGAATACAGCAAAGACACGTGAGACGCCAGAAAGTGACGTCACACCCACGTGGAACGCCAAAGACCGGGAACAGCCATCACAGAGCGCAGCAAGGACGCTCAGCAGCCGGGACACTCGTACCTCACAAAGAAGGTAAACCACAGTCAGGGTTGCAGCCCTTCTCAGTGTGTGGGACGCCACACCGGATGCATGGAATAGCCTTCCTGCAGAAGTGGTAGCTGCAAATACAGTGAAGGAGTTTAAGCATGCATGGATAGGCATAAGGCCATCCTTCATATAAGATAGGGCCAGGGGCTATTCATAGCATTCGTATATTGGGCAGACTAGATGGGCCAAATGGTTCTTATCTGCGACACATTCTATGTTTCTGTGTTTGATTGTGTTAATTATTTTATAGGCCGCATGGGCGTAGTGAAAGGCTCGTGGGCCCTGGTGCAAGAGTTCAGCTTAGGCCCCCCCCCTTCTCTCAGTGCTTTGTGGACAGGGCCAGGGAAGCACATTGCCCTCGTGCTGCCTGAGACAAAAATTGAAACAGCATCCGCGCACTCCACCCCCCCCCCCCCATGCCCAAATTCTTGTCCTAACCCCTTCCCTCCAGCCAGAGGCGTAACTTGAAACATTCTAGGCCCCAGTGCAATATCTATGACAGAGCCCTCCCAGCATGCACTTTCTATAATACTGATATTTTTCTATGCAACACAAGAGTCTTTGGGCCCCTCAGGTCCCTGGGCCCGGTAGAGACTGCTACCTCTGCACCCCCTATAGGAACGCCCCTTATGGGCTGTGAGAATTATTTGGAATGCTGCACGGCAATAGCGATCTTGACTTACAGCGATGTAATAATTTTGTGGAGATATTGTTTGGGCACTTTATGAAACTATTATCATGGCAATCAAAGGCCCACAGGGACAGATGCAAGTCTGAGAGAACTCCTTTTAATACACAATGTTGTGTCTGTTGTAATTTGCTGGGCTTAGGGAGATGTGTAAAATGGGTGGCTTTCAGGAGCCTGGCCCTGCCTCCACTAAAAGCCAGAATGAAGAATTGATATATTACATGGCTGATATCCAGACATGGATTTCCCTAATGATATCCATTCTTGCCTGTGGTAATAGAGGCCAGACACACAGCAATCAGCTGATCGCCGTGTCAAGAGGGGTTGTCACAATGAGGCTTTAAGCGCTTATGATGAATGCATGGATTAGTTAGAGGTCATCTAGCTTCACTATGGAACTGAGCTTAACATATATTATGGGCTTGCATGAAGTATGTGCAAGACCTGTACTTCTGTATACAGTATTTTCATTCACCTTACCTGGGCTGTAGCACAAGAAGACTAGAACAAGTTTTGGAGGTGTGCAGTCACATTTGTACACGTCTACTGAGCCGGTCTACGCAGTATGTAGCTGTGGTTTGATGTGAAGCCAAGAAATTATGTTTTTTTTTTTCCTTTCTTAAATCATAACCTTTACTAAATACTGAATGAAGACATGAGTTGCCGTAGTTGGCAACAAAGAGCGATATGTGAACATGACGTGATAAATTAAATCTTCTTAATTGGGGTAAATATCTTGATGAGGCTTTAAAAAGAAAAAAGTCATCAGAAAATGACCTATTGTACACTATGAAGGCTGTGTCCACCTTCGAAAGCAAATTTTTCATGATTGCACTTTACTCATTTTAGGTTAAAAATATATATTTTTAATTGGTCTTTATTAAAAAATATTGAAGCCGTTCTGTCACAAAGGGTTAACTGGTTGTCTAGCTATTCTTATCTCAAATTCACTAAGAGGTCATAAACACTTATTTAATGGTGGATTTAGACACCACCAATAATCGTCCAGAACTCATTCCTCGGTGAACGGTCGTTCCCGAACATCTGGCCGTTAAATGTGCTGCTGAAACGCTCGTTTATCGGGTGATCTGTCGTTCATGCAGGCATGACCAATCATGGATTCGGAGCAGCAGCAGATCGTGGTGTCTAAACATCGATCTACTGATCATAAGCCATGATTCTGTCTGAGGACGAGGGCATGTTTGCTGTGTTATAGTGAATGTGGCCAGGTGGACTTCCGGCAGCACACGTGTGTAAACTGTAGTACCGATCCGGCAGGCTTTCCCCTGCCAGAACAGCCTGCCGGAAAAGATAAACACCAGTGTGAAACTGGCCTTAAAGAATTTAAAAGCTCTGCATCTCTATGGCTTAGTGACCCATTATCATACTTACAGGCTCTGATATTGGTTTTCTGGCATTTTGGCATTTAAATCTAAACATTTTGGGGGATCTGTCTGCTTCAGTAACCTGCCATTCTTTATTTTTAGCTTTAATAACTTTTTTCTTAAAACATCTCATTGAGCATTTCATAAGAACTGAAGATGAAACCCACCCTACATTTATTGCATTTTATGTATTCTTAGGTTATTCATTCTTAGGTTATGTTCAGACATTAAAAATACACATAGAAAATCTAATATGTATTTGCTGTGGAATCTATGGCAGAAATCTAAAGTTGACTCTCGGGGTTTGAATGCCATGAATTCAACCGCAGATTAGCTCCATTCAGTGGGGCTAATACTCATGTGGACACCCACTGCAGTTTCAGGGCAATTTCAAATCATGGGATGCAGTTTCTTTTCTATTTGCCCTGTCTCTTCTACAGAAGGTATATTGCTGGATCAAAAAAGACTCATTTTCCCCAAGCTAGATGGCATTTGTAAATATACACTTTAACGTACTAAGGACCAAGTATACTCTATAAAATGTAATGGTTGGGGTCCAGGTTTTAAACCTGCCTACATCCAGGGCCAGCTTATAATGATTGGACCTGGGCAAGAATTTACTTGGGCCCCCCCCTGGATCCAGCCTTCCCACACCCTAGCATACAATCACGCCCTCCACCACAACACACACACGCAAAAAAATCCACACACCTCGTAGAGTAGTAAACTTTAATAATGATGAGTGGCCACTAGAGGTGGTTCCTTGGCAGTAATGTAAATACTGCCTTTTTCTGAAAAGGCAGTGTTTACATTACAAATCTTGCAGAGACATGCTATAGACACCAGAACTACTGCGTTTAGCTTTTGTGGTTCTGGGACTATAGTGTCCCTTAATATAGAGGGGGGGGTGGGGGGGGAAGAATTAGGCCAAAAGTATAAAATAAAATGGCTGTATTATTATTCAAAAAATTAGCACAACTTCTGAACACAATATATAGTATTTTGCAGACTACTTTTTTTTTTTTTTTTACATTGTGCCGATAGTACTGTACTACTAACCCCTCCATCCATCCCTACATACAGGGTTATACAGCGCCACATTCCTCTTACATCCAGTGACGTCTTTTTGATGTAGATGTTCTCTTTCTACATCTTCTCCTTTCAGGACCTTCTGACCAGACCACAATTTTTCAGCCATTTCTGTCTCTGCAGTTTGACAAAACAAAATCTTAGTTTACTACATTCCATCATCCTCCCATCTTCTGGACAAAATCATCCTACCACCCCCAATACTGTGCCGCTGTGCTCCCCAATACTATACTGCAGAAACAGATAAACCCCCTGATAATAGTAGTACCATGCAGATATAAACCCCCTGATAATAGTAGTACCATGCAGATAGTGCCCTTCAATAATTATTGGCACACAGTGCCATAAAAAAACTGCGCCCAGCAAATAGTTACTATAATAGTGTAAACATAATGTCCCCCAAAAACTAATTGTGGTAAGCTGATACTGTGCAAAGGTGCCCCCCACAGTAATAGTGCTCCCAAAAGTCCCACAATAGGAATAATTCTCTGCTAGAGCACACATGGTAGTAATGGTTCTTCTCAGGCTTTTTTTTGGCGGAAACGCACCGGAACGGCGCTCCGCCACCTTTTGACATCGCAGCCTGCGATTGTATCAGCGGGGAGGGACTGGGAGGAGGAGCTGGGGGCCGGTTGTGTTCACTGTGCTCCGGCCACGCAGCTCCAGTAGAGACTTATAAAAAGTGTAATTAAATGAATAATGATTCATGCTGCCCCCTCAGTAATATAACTTTCAATATATTGTACTCACAGGGCTACTGTTATCGTATGCAGGCCGGCCGGGCAGAACGAGCGGCAGCGACTGACGTCACGTGCCTGCGCCGCCTACTTTATGAATGAATTCATTATTCATTTTGAATTACACATTTTATAACTGTACTGGAGCGGCAATGGGGGGGTCTGTGGATGGCACTGTTATGGGGTGGGGGGGGTCTGTGGATGGCACTGTTATGGGGTGGGGGGGGTCTGTGGATGGCACTGTTATGGGGTGGGGGGGTCTGTGGATGGCACTGTTATGGGGTGGAGGGGGGTCTGTGGATGGCACTGTTATGGGGTGGGGGGTTGTTGATGGCACTGTTATGGGGTGGGGGGGTCTGTGGATGGCACTGTTATGGGGTGGGGGGGTCTGTGGATGGCACTGTTATGGGGTGGGGGGGTCTGTGGATGGCACTGTTATGGGAGGGGGGGGGTCGTGGACGGCACTGTTATGGGGTGGGGGGATCTGTGGATGACACTGTTATGGGGTGGGGGGGTCTGTGGATGGCACTGTTATGGGGTGGGGGGGGTCTGTGGATGGCACTGTTATAGGATGGGTGGGGTCTGTGGATGGCACTGTTATAGGATGGGGGATCTGTGGATGCCATCCCCAGATCCTCCACCCCATAACAGTGCCATCCCCAGATCCCCATTAAACAGTGCCATCCCCCAGATCCCCCATTAACCAGTGCCATCCCCCGTCTGGGGGGTTTCTTTGCTGGGCTGGTTTTTTATAGCCCCCCCCCCCCCCCCCAAAATTTTACTTGCATCCCCCTGTTCTCTAAAGGGGCAGTTTTAGGGGCGGTCCTAGGGGTGGGTAGGGGGCGGTCCTAGGGTTGGGTAGGGGCGTGGCCAGGGGGGGTGAGTACCACCACCTTTTCTCTGAGAAAAAAAGCCCTGGTTCTTCTACAGTTGCCCCCAACATGTCCCCACTGTGCCCCAGAAGTAATAATGCTCACATTAGTGTCCATACTAGTAACTATGTTCCCCAAAGACCCCCAGTAGTAATAAAGCCCTTCATAATGCCCCCCAGTAGTAATAATTCTATTTATAATGTGCCAGTGAAAAAATACCCCCTTTAATGCCCCCAGTTGAGCTAAGTCCCCATAGTTCCCCCCTAATGTGCCAGTATAAAATACCCCTATATAGTGCTCCAGTAAATGCCCATAGTGCTACTCTCCCCCTTCTTCCTAATGCCCCCCCATAATGTACCAGTATAAAATACCCCATATATAGTGCCCCAGTAAATGCCCCATAGTGCTACTCTCCCCCCTTTTCCTAATGCCCCCCATAATGTACAAGTATAAAATACCCCTTCTTAGTGCCCCCATATATGAGCCCATAGTACTCTCTCCTCTTCCCCATAGTACCACCATAATGTGCCCCAGTATAAACTGCCCCTATACAGAGCCCCCATTTAAAATACCCCTTCTTTGTGGCCTCAGTAGAAGCCCCCATAGTGTTCTCTGACCCCTTCCCCATATAAAAATACCCCTTCTTTGTGGCCCTCAGTAGAGGCCCCATAGAGCCCCCAATAATGTGCAGTAAGAAGTGCCCCCATAGATGCCCCCATAGTGCCACCCAATAAAGTGCCAATAAAAAGTGCCCAAATAATGTCCCAGTAAGAAGTGCCCCCATAGATGCCCCCACAGTGCCCCCCAATAATGTGCCAGTAAGATGTGCCCCCATAGATGCCCCCCAATAATGTGCCAGTAACAAGTGCTCCCATAGAGGCCCCCCCCAATCATGTGCCAGTAACAAGTGCCCCCATAGATTCCCCCCAATCATGTGCCAGTAACAAATACCACAAGATGGCCCCCAATCGTGTGCCAGTAACAAGTGCCCTATAGATGCCCCCAATCATGTGCCAGTAACAAGTGCCCTATAGATGCCCCAAATCAGTGGCAGTAACAAGTGCTCCCCTAGATGCCCCCAAATCATGTGCAGTAACAAGTGCCCCCATAGATGCCCCCCAATCATGTGCCCAATAACAAGTGCTCCCATAGATGTGCCAGTAACAGGTGCCCCATAGATGACCCCCAATCAAGTGCCAGTAATAGATGCCCCCCCAATCATGTGCCAGTAATAGATGCCCCCCCCATCATGTGCCAGTAGTAGTACCATATAAAAAAATATTACACTCTATACTTACCCTCCATCAGGATGGCAGCGATGCACTGCAGGCCTTCTTCCGGCCTGTGTCCTGCACTGTATGGCTCAGGCGGAAACGATGACGTCATTGCCCCGCCTGCACTGGCCTCTGATAGACAGCAGGCACTAGGCCTGCAGCCTATCAGAGGAACGGGGAGGGGAGACGCCTCTCCCTCCCCTGCCCCGCCGCAGCACTTCCATCTGTATCGCTGTCCTGAGGACGGCGATACAGATGACTTTGGAGATGAGCGCTTCCACAATGGAAGCGCTCATCTCCCTGTGCACTGCCGCCGCCCACCCCCACATCACCAGTGGCCAGCGGGGCTCAAGAGGCCGCTGCCTTGGGCCCCCACGAGCAACTGGGCCCGGGGCAGT
Source organism: Bufo bufo (assembly GCF_905171765.1). Lineage (NCBI taxonomy): Eukaryota > Metazoa > Chordata > Amphibia > Anura > Bufonidae > Bufo > Bufo bufo. The sequence goes on along the minus strand of NC_053390.1, from coordinate 738,807,743 downwards.
GCCCCTTTTGCCCCGCGTTAAAGACGGCCCTGCCTACATCCTAATGAAGACAGAATAGAGGTTTTATTATTAAACTGTATTGGATGACTTGATTCCTGGCTATATCTCCTCTCCAAGCATTGCAGAGCTGCTAGGTCTCAGCAGAACCACCCAGGAATTTATCTATCTGTGCTTTTGTGTGCTAAAACCTGGCACTGAGTAACTATACTGTACTAACACTTCAGTTATAGGGGGATTATTTGCCTGTCTTGACATACACCATTGTTTGCTACATGCGGATACAAATTCATACTGATGGAGAAAATTCTAGATGGCTTTCAAGATGAAAATTACGGAAAGCTGGAGTTCCACTGTCACAATTTTTGGAAGCACTGTCCGTATATACAGTCAGTATGACTGAATGTCCATTGTGGTAATTTTTGGAAGCACTGTCAGTACTGTCACTAATACAGTCAATATTACTCAGTGGCGTTGCGTGGGGGGGGGGGCGCCAAATTGCTATGGCTCCATCCCCCCTATAAGGCCAGTAGAGCGACGCGGTCTCGATTACCTCACTGTGACTCCTGCGTCGGATCTCGCGAGGATCCACAAGCTGTGATGGAGACAGGTAAGTATTTTTTTTTATGTACCCTAACTAAGTGCAGAGGGCACTGGGGGCACTAAGGGGGTGTGGGAGTACTGAGCAGAAAGAGGAGGAGTACGGAATGGCATAGTAATAAGAGTGGAGAGGCGACCATTATATTTATAACAAAGAGGGGGACATTATATTAACAAAGAAGGGGCCATTACAATAATAATAAAGAGGGGGCTAATACATTATTATTAATATACTGGCCCCCTCTTTATTATGAATGTAATGGCCCCCCTCTTTATTATGATGTAATGGCCCCCTCTTTATTATTAATTTTTGGCTTGCCCCGGGTGCTGACAACCACGCTACGCCAGTCTCCTTACAAGTGAGCACAATACAGATGGATTTACAATCATCAAAGAGTGGAAAAGTATTGTATGCGATCCAGGGCTATAAACTATAGAAGGCTACAAAGGAAAAGGTTGCACCTGGACCCTGGTACCCTACTGGAGCCCAGTAGTCCATCAACCACATAGGAGGCCACCAGTATTATAAAAATTGCAACATGGCCGCTTAGATGGTAAAGATTTAGCATTAAAGGGTTGTCCCATGAAAAATATTCTACAGTTTTCAAACAGCACCTGTATCTGAATAATTTTGTAATTGCATGTAATAAAAAATTTAGCCACTGAGTTATTCAATAAAATATATCTGTTTATAGCGCCACCTGCTGTTTGTTGTTTCCTTATTTCTTTGTCCTGCTCACTGAGAATGCCGCAATGCTCAGTTTCATCCTTCAACTGCCTCCTGAGCTGTGATAGGCAGAGCATGGACACGCCTCCTAGCAGCAGCAGAAAAGACACGCCCCCTGAGCTGTCAGCTTGATATAAATCTAGCAGAGAATGAATGGGGAGATCTCTGGATCCATGTGAGGTACAGGGCTTGGTTCTAGCTTTGTTAGAAAGAGATTGTCATGTACTATATCAGGGATGGCCAACTGAGGCTCTCCAGCTGTTGCAAAACTACAACTCCCATCATGCCCCGGACAGTCTACAACTATCAGCTACAGCAGGGCATGGTGGGAGTTGTACTTTTACAAACGCTGGAGAGCAGCAGGTTGGCCATGTCTGTACTATATGATGTCTGATATTTTTTCTATTAGTCATGAGTTAACTTCTTTAACCACTTCAGCCCCCAGTGCTTAAACACCCTGAAAGACCAGGCCACTTTTTACACTTCTGACCTACACTACTTTCACCGTTTATTGCTCGGTCATGCAACTTACCACCCAAATGAATTTTACCTCCTTTTCTTCTCACTAATAGAGCCTTTCATTTGGTGGTATTTCATTGCTGCTGACATTTTTTGTTATTAATCGAAATTAACGATTTTTTTTGCAAAAAAATGACATTTTTTCACTTTCAGTTGTAAAATTTTGCAAAAAAAAACGAGATCCATATAGAAATTTTGCTCTAAATTTATAGTTCTACATGTCTTTGATAAAAAAAAATGTTTGGGTAAAAAAAAATGGTTTGGGTAAAAGTTTATAGCGTTTACAAACTATGGTACAAAATGTGAATTTCCGCTTTTTGAAGCAGCTCTGACTTTCTGAGCACCTGTCATGTTTCCTGAGGTTCTACAATGGCCAGACAGTACAAACACCCCACAAATGACCCATTTCGGAAAGTACACACCCTAAGGTATTCGCTGATGGGCATAGTGAGTTCATAGAATTTTTATTTTTTGTCACAAGTTAGCGGAAAATGATGATTTTTTTTTTTTTTTTTTTTTTTTTCTCTACAAAGTCTCATATTCCACTAACTTGTGACAAAAAATTAAAAACTTCTATGAACTCACTATGCCCATCACGAAATACCTTGGGGTCTCTTCTTTCCAAAATGGGGTCACTTGTGGGAGTAGTTATACTGCCCTGCATTTTAGGGGCCCAAATGTGTGGTAAGGAGTTTGAAATCAAATTCTGTAAAAATGACCTGTGAAATCCGAAAGGTGCTCTTGGAATTATGGGCCCCTTTGCCCACCTAGGCTGCAAAAAAAAGTGTCACACATCTGGTATCTCCGTACTCAGGAAGAAGGTGAGGAATGTGTTTTGGGGTGTCTTTTTACATATACCCATGCTGGGTGAGATAAATATCTTGGTCAAATGCCAACTCTTGTATAAAAAAATGGGGAAAAGTTGTCTTTTGCCAAGATATTTCTCTCACCCCGGCATGGGTATATGTAACATGACACCCCAAAACACATTCCCACCTTCTCCTGAGTACGGCAATACCAGATGTGTGACACTTTTTTGCAGCCTAGGTGGGCAAAGGGGCCCATATTCCAAGAGCACCTTTCGGATTTCACAGGTCATTTTTTACAGAATTTGATTTCAAACTCCATTACCACACATTTGGGCCCCTAGAATGCCAGGGCAGTATAACTACCCACAAGTGACCCCATTTTAGAAAAGAAGACACCCCAAGGTATTCCGTGAGGGGCATGGCAAGTTCCTAGAATTTTTTATTTTTTGTCACAAGTCTAGTGGAAATGATGATTTTTTTATTTTTTATTTTTTTCATATAAAGTCTCATATTCCACTAACTTGTGACAAAAAATAAAAACTTCCATGAATCACTATGCCCATCAGCGAATACCTTGGGGTCTCTTCTTTTCCAAAATGGGGTCACTTGTGGGTAGTTATACTGCCCTGGCATTCTAGGGGCCCAAATGTGTGGTAAGGAGTTTGAAATCAAATTCTGTAAAAAATGACCTGTGAAATCCGAAAGGTGCTTTTGGAATATGGGCCCCTTTGCCCACCTAGGCTGCAAAAAAGTGTCACACATCTGGTATCTCCGTACTCAGGAGAAGGTGGGGAATGTGTTTTGGGGTGTCATTTTACATATACCCATGCTGGGTGAGATAAATATCTTGGTCAAATGCCAACTTTGTATAAAAAAAAATGGGAAAAGTTGTCTTTTGCCAAGATATTTCTCTCACCAGCATGGGTATATGTAAAAATGACACCCCAAAACACATTCCCACCTTCTCCTGAGTACGGAGATACCAGATGTGTGACACTTTTTTGCAGCCTAGGTGGCAAAGGGGCCCATATTCCAAAGAGCACCTTTCGGATTTCACAGGTCATTTTTTACAGAATTTGATTTCAAACTCCTTACCACACATTTGGGCCCCTAGAATGCCAGGGCAGTATAACTACCCCACAAGTGACCCCATTTTGGAAAGAAGAGACCCCAAGGTATTCGCTGATGGCAAGTTCCTAGAATTTTTTATTTTTGTCACAAGTTAGTGGAATATGAGACTTTGTATGAAAAAAAAAAAAAAAATCAGCATTTTCCACTAACTTGTGACAAAAAATAAAAAATTCTAGGAACTCGTCATGCCCCTCACGGAATACCTTGGGGTGTCTTCTTTCCCAAAATGGGGTCACTTGTGGGGTAGTTATACTGCCCTGGCATTTTCCAGGGGCCCTAATGTGTGGTAAGTAGGGTAAATGACCTGTGAATCCTAAAGGTGCTCTCTTGGAATGTGGGCCCCTTTGCCCACCTAGGCTGCAAAAAAGTGTCACACATGTGGTATCGCCCGTATTCAGGAGAAGTTGGGGAATGTGTTTTGGGGTGTCAATTTTACATATACCCTTGCTGGGTGAGAGAAATATCTTGGCAAAGACAAACTTTCCCATTTTTTTATACAAAGTTGGCATTTGACCAAGATATTTCTCTCACCTAGCATGGGTATATGTAAAATGACACCCCCAAAACACATTCCCCACCTTCTCCTGAGTACGGCGATACCAGATGTGTGACACTTTTTTGCAGCTAGATGCGCAAAGGGGCCCAAATTCCTTTTAGGAGGGCATTTTTAGACATTTGGATACCAGACTTCTTCTCACGCTTTGGGGCCCCTAGAATATCAGGGCAGTATAAATACCCCACATGTGACCCCATTTTGGAAAGAAGACACCCCAAGGTATTCAATGAGGGGCATGGCGAGTTCATAGAAATTTTTTTTTTTGGCACAAGTTAGCGGAAATTGATATTTTCAATTTTTTTCTCACAAAGTCTCCCGTTCCGCTAACTTGGGACAAAAATTTCAATCTTTCATGGTCTCAATATGCCCCTCACGGAATAACCTGGGGGTATCTTCTTTCCGAACCGGGCTCACATGTGGGGTATTTATACTGCCCTGGCATTCTAGGGGCCCTAAAGCGTGAGAAGAAGTCTGGAATATAAATGTCTAAAAAATTTTACGCATTTGGTTTCCGTGAGGGGTATGGTGAGTTCATGTGAGATTTTATTTTTTGACACAAGTTAGTGGATATGAGACTTTGTAAGAAAAAAATAAAAAAATTCGCTAAACTTGGGCCAAAAAATGTCTGAATGGAGCCTTACAGAGGGGTGATCAATGACAGGGGAGTGAGCAATGACAGTGGGTGATCAATGACCAGGGGGGGTGATCAATGACAGGGGGGTGATCAATGACAGGGGGGTGATCAGGGAGTCTATATGGGGTGATAACCACAGTCATTGATCACGCCCGTGTAAGGCTTCATTCAGAGGTCCGTATGCGTTTTGCGGATCGATCCATCTATCAGTGGATCCGTAAAAAATCATGCGGACGTCTGAATAGAGCTTTACAGGGGGGTATCAATGACAGGGGGGTAATCAATGACAGGGGGTGATCAGGGAAGTCTATAATGGGAGTGATCACCCACAGTCATTGATCACGCCCTGTAAGGCTTCATTCAGACGTCCGTATTGCGTTTTGCGGATCCGATCCATCTATCAGTGCATCCGTTTAAAATCATAGCGGACGTCTGATGGAGCTTTACAGGGGGGTAATCAATGACAGGGGGGTGATCAGGGAGTCTATATGGCGGTGATCAACACAGTCATTGATCACGCCCCTGTAAGGCTTCATTCAGACGTCCCGGATGCGTTTTGCGGATCCGATCCATCTATCAGTGCATCCGTAAAAATCATGCGGACATCTGAATGGAGCTTTACAGGGGGTTGATCAATGACAGGGGGGTGATCACCACAGTCATTGATCATGCCCCTGTAAGGCATCATTCAGACGTCCGGATGCGTTTTGCGGATCGGATCCATCTATCAGTGCATCCGTAAAAATCATGCGGACATCTGAATGGCGCTTTACAGGGGGGTGATCAGGGAGTCTATATGGGGTGATCACCACAGTCATTGATCATGCCCCTGTAAGGCTTCATTCAGACGTCCGGATGCGTTTTGCGGATCCGATCCATCTATCAGTGCATCTGTAAAAATCATGCGGACATCTGAATGGAGCTTTACAGGGGGGTAATCAATGACAGGGGGGTGATCACCACAGTCATTGATCATGCCCCTGTAAGGCTTCATTCAGACGTCCGGATGCGTTTTGCGGATCGGATCCATCTATCAGTGCATCCGTAAAAATCATGCGGACATCTGAATGGAGCTTTAGGACTCATTGGGGGGTGATCAGGGAGTCTATATGGGGGTGATCACCACAGTCATGATCATGCCCCTGTAAGGCTTCATTCAGACGTCCCGGATGCGTTTTGCGGATCGATCCCATCTATCAGTGCATCCGTATTAAAAATCATGCGGACTTCTGAATGGAGCTTTACAGGGGGGTAATCAATGACAGGGGGGTAATCAATGACAGGGGGTGATCAGGGAGTCTATATGGGGTGATCACCACAGTCATTGATCAAGCCCCTGTAAGGCTTCATTCAGACGTCCGGATGCGTTTTGCGGATCCGATCCATCTATCAGTGGATCCGTAAAAATCATGCGGACATCTGAATGGAGCTTTACAGGGGGGTGATCAATGACAGGGGGGTAATCAATGACAGGGGGGTGATCAGGGAGTCTATATGGGGTGATCAGGGGTGATCAGGGGCTAATAAGGGGTTAATAAGTGACGGGGGGGGGGGGTGTAGTGTAGTGTAGTGGTGCTTGGTGCTACTTTACTGAGCTACCTGTGTCCTCTGGTGGTCGATCCAAACAAAGGGGACCACCAGAGGACCAGGTAGCAGGTATATTAGACGCTGTTATCAAAACAGCTTCTAATATACCTGTTAGGGGTTAAAAAAAACACATCTCCAGCCTGCCAGCGAACGATCGCCGCTGGCAGGCTGGAGATCAACTCTCTTACCTTCCGTTCCTGTGAGCGCGCGCGCCTGTGTGCGCGCGTTCACAGGAAATCTCGGCCATCGCGAGATGACGCGTATATGCGTGACTGTGCGCAGCGCTGCCACCTCCGGAACGCGAATCTGCGTTAGGCGGTCCGGAGGTGGTTAAGTGCAAAAACATTAGATTAATCTTATAATGATCTCTGTTGATCTGCTATGATACAAGACTCTGGGCAGCACAGTGGCCTAGTGGTTAGCACTGGTGCCCTGCAGCGCAGGGGTCCTAGGTTTGAAACCAAGGACAACATCTGCATGGAGTTTGTATGTTCTCCCCGTGTTTTCGTGGGTTTCCTCATACACTCCAAAGACATACTGATAGGGAACTTAGATTGTGAGCCCCATTGGGAACACTGCAATATTAATGTCTGTAACGCGCTATATAAGACAGCACATAATAATATAGCAGAATAGCTTTTACCTTTAGGCTCTAATCACATCAGCATTACCGGATGCAGCATACCATAAACACCAGCGGCGCCAAATGGCTTAAAATGTCTGATTCTGATATGGTGTCCACTGGATGCAGTGCTGTTTTATAATCAAAGTAATGGACCATACATTTGTGAGTAACGTTATTCTAAGCATGAAAATGAACTCGTTTAGCTTGTAGGGTGACCAAATTTCCCAGGACAGTTTTCGTTTGCATCTAGAAATGTAAACTTTGTTCTGCTTTGACTATTCAGTCTCAAGTGATCCTGAATAACAGGATTTACTAGTGCACTTATAATTTAGGGTTTATAAAGGGAAGAATAGGGCAGAGGGATTAGATACCTGGGCAGAGGTTTATTTTACAACTGATGGAAAAGACTGGATTGTTTCACGGCTGCCAATCATACTCTAAACTGTGCAGGACGCTTCAATATTCCAAAGAATAGACTTGTGGCCAACTCAATTTTTCATCTTAGGGTGGGTTCACGTCACGTTTTTTCCCATCCTTTTAACGTTTACAAAAAAGTATACGTTAAACGGATGCCGCAAAAGTTCACCATAGAGTTCCATTGTAAAAAAAAGTATGTGTTTTGTTACCAGACTGTGCAGTATACAAGAACTTTTTGTATCCTTTTTTTGTAACGTATACATCAAACAGAGGCGTAAAACGTGATATGAACCCACCTTTATTCTTGGGTAAGTATTTGCCAGCCCACAAATAAGTTACAATATTAATGTGTTGAGACCATAAATGTATGGAAAATTAGTGACTGTGAGCCCCATTGGTATGGGGTGCCCTTTGTGCGCAATGTATTTTGTGACACAAAATGTGTTCTCTGCCACAAAATGAGTGTAGTAATCACAGAATTCTTTTTGTCTTTACAGAAATCTTTTTGTCTCACAGAATGTTATTTTGTGACACACAATGTGACTGTGGTGCTCAAAATTATTGTTAGGGCTCATGCACACAAGCGTATTTTCTTTCCATGTCCGTTCTGTATTTTTTTATGGACCGTATGTGCAACCATTCATTTCAATGGGTCCGCAAAAAAAACGGAAGGTAAAAAAATAGAACATGTCCTATTATTGTCCGAATTATGGACAAGGATAGGAATGTTCTATTAGGGGCCAGCTGTTCCGTTCCGCAAAATACGGAATGCACACGGACGTCATCCGTATTTTTTGCCGATCCGTTTTTTGTGGACCGCAAAATACATACAGTTGTGTGCATGAGGCCTTAGGAGTAGGTAACCCCTCCCTTTACATTCCTGGATTGGGTCATAATGTTGTCCATGTTTCTTTCCAAGGCCAGATCAGGACTTTGTAGCCATAAAATGATTAAGATGGAACCACTTCACAGAGACCCCTATCATAAAATGTGAATATGTCAGATACCAGCGTTATACAGACCAGAACCGTTAGAGGGATCAGGAAAAGGCTAGTGCCCTTTCCAGCCGAGGTCATACATGAAACCCCTATCTTGCAATATATAGCAAAGAAATACGTGGCCTTAAGCATATTTGCTCCACGTGCTCTTCCTCCTGAGAACTCAGGCCATTTATATGCTTCCATGGTATCAAAATCAAACAGATCCCAGCTCAGAAAGCACTAATACATGTAGTACAAGTAGAGAGCAGTACAATAGGTAGAGAGCAGTACAATACATGTAGTACAGGTAGAGAGCAGTGCAACAAATGTAGTAGAGGTAGAGAGCAATACAATACATGTAGTACAGGTAGAGAGCAGTACAATAAATGTTGTACAGGTAGAGAGCTGTACATACATGTAGTACAGGTAGTGAGCAGTACAATAGGTAGAGAGCAGTACAATACATGTAGTACAGATAGAGAGCAGTACAATAATGTAGTACAGGTAGAGAGCAGTACAATACATGTAGTACAGGTAGAGAGCAATACAATACATGTAGTACAGGTAGAGAGCAGTACAATACATGTAGTACAGGAAGAGAGCAGTACAATACATGTAGTACAGGTAGAGAGCAGTACAATAATGTAGTACAGGTAGAGAGCAGTACAATACATGTAGTACAGGTAGAGAGCAGTACAATACATGTAGTACAGGTAGAGAGCAGTACAATACATGTAGTACAGGTAGAGAGCAGTACAATAAATGTAGTACAGGAGAGAGAGCAGTACAATACAATGTAGTACAGGTAGAGAGCAGTACAATACATGTAGTACAGATAGAGAGCAGTACAATAAATGTAGTACAGGTAGAGAGCAGTACAATACATGTAGTACAGGTAGAGAGCAGTACAATACATGTAGTACATAGAGAGCAGTACAATAGGTAGAGAGCAGTACAATACATGAAGTACAGGTAGAGAGCAGTGCAATACATGTAGTACAGTAGAGAGCAGTACAGTAGGTAGAGAGCAGTACAATACATGAATACAGGTAGAGAGCAGTACAATATGTAGTACAAGTAGAGAGCAACAGTACAGGTAGAGAGCAGTACAGTACAGTGTACAGGTAGAGAGCAGTACAATAGTGTAGTACAAGTAGAGAAGCACTACTGTACAGGTAGAGAGCAGTACAGTAATACATAAGTACATATGTGTAGTACAATACATGTACAGGGAGAGCACTACAATACTGTAGTACAGGTATAGAGTGAGCAGTACAATAACATGGTGTACAGGTAAAAAATAGTATAGTACACTAGTAAAGGTAGACAGCTGTATAGTACATAGACTTATATCTCTATCTAGTATACAGTATATGCCCTGTGTGTCCAGTGTTGGTTTTGTAACTAAAATACTGCCACCATGTGTTGGATGACCACATGACATGCTGAGGCATTTACTGTACTGTAGAGACACTTTTTGGTGAGAAAAAATCTTTCTAAAAAGTGCCAGTCTCTTACAGTCTGCAGTCTGGGGGCGAGCTTAGATTCCATGATTTACCTACAAAAATGTTTGTAAGTATGGAAAAGGAACCCAGCCCTTGTGTATGCGAAGGCATGCTTGTGTGTGTATGAGAGCTTGTAGCAGAGCTGTGTTTGTTGGGTGTGTATAGCAGAGCTGTGTGTATATGCACTACTCTTGGCTTTTGGGTGAAATTTATGGAAAACGTAAAAAAGTTCATGCTACAGTAATGTTATATCATGAAAGTCGGGCATTTAAGTAGAAGCATGCAGTGGTGATTTCCTCATCTCAAACAATTTACTGAAAAAGCAACAGCAGTGGTGGGTATACCAGGGCGGTACAAGGCAGGGGCCGAAGGAGCGGGTGCCCTGGGCGCTACCATTTGCGGACAGGAGGGGGGCGCAGGTGAAGTACCAGCCACGGCCCCCCCTACATCATGCTGTGCCCCCCCATTCCCCCCCCAACTAAAATGGCCCCCCCCCCCCCCAAGTGAGCAGCCGCCGCCGGGCACAGGGAGATGAGCGCTTCCATTGCGCTCATCTCCATTGTAAACTGTCTGTGCCAGCGGAGGTGCAGGGGAGGGAGAGGCGTGTCCCTTCCCTTTCCTCTGATAGGCTGCAGGCAGGCACCGAAGTGGAGGAGAGCCCCGCCCCCTAATTACTCCTGTTTACCTTTCTAAAGCTAAAGGACCTTTGATGATGTCATCACAGGTCCTGTAAGGGAACTGCACAGTGTAAAGTGTAGTTCCCAGGTTAGAACAGTGCATCTGCCAGGACCTGTGATGACATCATCTTCAACATCACAGGTCCTGCAGAATCTAGCAAAGGAACTGCACCAAAAATGGTGTAGTTCCTAGGTTTCAAAGGTACATCTGCCAGGACCTGTGATGACATCATCACAGGTCCTTCAACCCCTAACAGCAAGTATTAAAAGTTCACAAGCAGCTCTGTATTGATCCATACAGACTGGAATGGAGAGGTAAGAGGAGGTCCTCCACTTTTCATCATTTACCCCCCCCCCTCCATGCCCTGTTTTTACTCATTGCTCACTCATGTATACTACTTCAGACAGTTACCACTACCTCATGTACCTCACAGTGACTATAATGCATAACTGACCACATATTTCTATAAACACTGCATCTACAGTATTATACCTTCTATGTGTCACATCAATACACTGCTCTGTATATATATATATATATATATATATATATACACACACATACATGCACACACACTGCATATATTACACAGTATTATACATGCAATATGTACAGATATATAGTATATACCGCAGTGCACTGATATGTGAGGTATGAGGTATAATAGATGCTGTGTGTACAGATATCAGTACACTTCTGTATATACTATATATGTGAGGTACGAGGTATAATAGATGCAGTGTGTACAGATATATAGTATATACAGCAGTGTACTGATATGTGAGGTACGAGGTGTCAATACACTGCTGTATTTACTATATACCTGTACACACTGCATCTATTATACCTCGTACCTCACATATTACACTACTGTATATACTGTATACACTGCATATATTATACCCCGTACCTCACATATCAGTACACTGCTGTATATACTATATACCTGTACACACTGCATCTATTATACCCTGTACCTCACATATCAGAACACTAGGGAATATACTATATACCTGTACACACTGCATCTATTATATCGCGTACCTCACATAACTGTACACTGCTGTATATAATATACATCTGCATCTATTATACCTCTTTTGTGTGCCAGGGCTGTTTTGTAATCCCATTCCGGCCCTGATGGCATAAATTATAAAACGCAGCAGCAAGAATAGTTCATGGAACAAAGGGAGGGGCTATAAAAGGGGAATGGGGGCCCAATTTAGATTCCTGCTATGGGGCCCAGTGATTTTTATGTACGCCCCTGGCTGCAGGCACTAGGCCGGCAGCCTATCAGAGGCCGGCGCAATGACGTCATCGTGCCGCCTGAGCCTTACATTACAGCGTGGGACACAGGAAGAGGCTGCATCGCATCGCTGACACTTAGGTAAGTATAAGTGTTTTTTTTTTGTTTTTTTTTACAATAGTGTTACTGGCACATTGGGGGGGCTTATTACAAAACTGGCACATGATGATGGGGGGGACTTTATACTGGCACATGATGATGGGGAGAACTTTATAGTGTCTGTGACTTTCAAAGTCCCACAGTCCTTTGTTCTATTGCTTTAAGTATATTCTTGTTTTGAAACAACATTGATTCTTTCTTAAAAACGGGGGGGGGGGGGGGGGCGCAGTTTGCCATCTTCGCCCCGGGCCCCAAAAGGCCTTGTCCCAGCCCTGGGTATACCCCCACAAAAAATGTCAATGTCTCAATAACTTCTGTAGCCTTGAGCATCTATTACAGCTTGACAACGACGTCTCATGCTATTCACAAGTGACTTATTGTCTGCTGAGGCATGACATCCCACTCTTCTTGAAGGGCGTCCCTCAGGTTATTCAGGTTCTGGGGTACAGAGTTACAAGCCTCTACACGGCGACTCAGCCGATCCCATAGGTTTTCAATGGGATTCAGGTCTGGAGAAAGTGTAGGCCACTCCATTTGAGGTACCCCAGTCTCCAGCAGCCGTTCCCCAATGATGCGACCTCGATGAGCTGGAGCATTGTCGTCGGTGAAGATGAAATTAGGCCTGTGTTGTTCACAGTGGCGTACATTTAGAGGTAAGGGCCCCACAACAAGGATCAAACCAGGCCCCCACACAGGACAGAAGGGTTTCTGCCTAAACCCCTTTTAATGACCCTTGGGTCATTTTTACACTGCTTCATTTGCTAAAAGTTGTTCCTTTAGAGGGTAGAGTCCTGACCAGGTCTTCACCCCCAGTAGAAGAGGGAATGATGCCAACTGGCCCCCCTCTTGCCCTGGGCCCCATAGCAGCCGCATGGTCTGCCACTATGGTAGCTACGCTCCTGCTTCTACATATAGATTGCAGTAGATGTGTTTTGCAGTCAAGAATAGGACATGCTCTTTCTTTTCTGCGGGGCCACGGATTGGAAGTACGGATAGTTGAAAATAGTTGAGCGAGCTACTCTGCTATTCTTGGCACTCCCACACGAGTGGTGCGTCCTCCTTCACTTTGCGGGCTCCCTTCTAGAGAGGTGGGATCTGTACCTATCAGACATTGGAAGCATATCCTTGCAATATGCCGCCAATGTATGAGATGGGCCAAACCCCTTTAAATGGATGCATTTTTTATTACAATCACTGCCCTGGGAAAGGTTATCTACTGGTGTATAATATACAGTGCTGCCCATAATTATTCATACCCCTGGCAAATTTGGACTTAAAGTTACTTTTATTCAACCAGCAAGTAATTTTTTGACGGGAAATGACATAGGTGTCTCCCAAAAGATGATAAGACGATGTACAAGAGGCATTAGTGTGGAAAAAAAAACATTTCTCAGCTTTTATTTAGATTTGAGCAAAACACTGTGGAAAATCCTATGGGAGACACCTATGTCATTTCCCGTCAAAAAATTACTTGCTGGTTGAATAAAAGTAACTTAAAGTCAAAATTTGCCAGGGGTATGAATACTTATGGGCAGCACTGTATATACTGTATATATATATATATATGGAGGTAAATATAGCTAAAGCACTTGCTATGGAGCTCAGAGGTTGGGGGCTATGAGGTGCAAGAACATTTTACCTTTTTTTGGGGAATAGCAATATGGTGGTGTTTTGCTATAATGTGGGTTTTCAAAGCGTTCTACCAGACTGAAAGGCAGGGGGACCAAACTCTAATTTCGCCCTCCAGTAAATAGCAGTAGACGTTTTAAGCAGAGCATTATGTATGAAAAGGTGTGTGATTTCTCCAGCTACATATGATGGAAGTGTGCAAACAGAGGATGTTTGCCGAGTACCAGGAACTAGTGCCATGTGACGTGTCAGGATTCATCTCTCCCAGGGTTCTCTGACTGGTGAAGTGCTAAACATCAACTCTTACATCACATGGACTGGATCTATTCCTATCATAAACTAAAGTAATTTTCACCAGGAATGTCTGTCGAGTTTTGTACAAATTACAGACAGACTTATAAAAAGTCATATCAATCAATGTATCTAAATAGTACATTAACCTGTTCAAGTCTCGGTCATTTATTCCCCCTCCTCCTTTCTTACCGGTTAAATTTTCTATTTTTTCAGTACATGAGTCCATAACATTTTTCTATTTGGTTATGTAAATAATTTGTGGACCTTTTTAAGTGATATATGGTCCTTTAATTATTATTATTTTTTTTAATTATCCCCTTTCTTTAACATGTGTTTTTTTTAGTATGGGAAACGTACAGGTTATGGCGGCTGATATTGTGTCCTGGAGCAAGTGTACTTTGGACTATGGACATTTGTGGACTTTGCACCTATTGCTACTATGCAAAGCCATCAACTCACTACTTTAATGTACTTGGAAGGGTTAACTTGAACTGTGATTTATGCTGTTGTCTGCACTTATACTGTTTTATATTATTGAACTGTATATTTTTAATGTAACATATCCTGTCCGTTTGCACTGTTATTGCACTATATCTGCACTGCAGTGTGGAAAGGGTCAAAGGGTTGTCTCACTTCAGCAAATCACATTTATCATGTAGAGAAAGGTAATACAACACTTACTAATGTATTGTTATCATCCATATTGCCTCCTTTGCTGGCTTGATTCATTTTTCCTTCACATTATACATGGCTCGTTTCCATGGTTATGGAAACCCTGTGATCCAGCAGCGGTGGTTGTGCTTGCACACTATAAGGGTCCATTCACACGTCCGTGTGTGTTTTGCGGATCCGTGGATCCTCAAAACACGGACATCGGCGATATGCGTTCCGCAAGAATAGGACATGTTCTATTTTTTTCGGGATCGGAATTGCGGACCCGGAAGTGCGGATTCGCAATTCCGGATCCGGGCAGCACATCGTGCTGTCCTATAGAAATGAGTGGGTCCGCAATTCCGTTCCGCAAAATGCGGAACGAAATTGCGGACGTGTGAATGGAGCCTAAGAAAAAGTGCTGGACTATGTGCACTCCTGCGGTCTTGGCCACCATAGAGGCCGATGCTTTTCCCTTTAGTATGCAAGCATGACCACCGCTGCTGGATTGCAGGGTGGTCATAACCATGGAAACGAGCAGTGTATAATGAGATGGAAAAATGAATCCAGCCAGCAAAGGAAGCAATATGGACAATCACAATACATTAGTAAGTGCTTTGTATTATCTTTCTCTACATTACAAATATAATTTGCTGAAGAGACTTTGGGACTTTCTATCTATTCACGGAGAAGTTAGAAATTTTCCACAGTTATTATAAGGGACTATGAAAGTTTTGGGGGAAAATTGACTTAATCCTTTATGCCACTATTGTGGCATAAAAACGGTAGCAAATTATAGTGCACGACATATGTGCACAATAATTTGCGACCGTTTAGGCTTCTAGACACTTTTCTAAAGTGGCAATAAAGGGGCTGGCTTAGCGGGAGGGAGCAGGTCTTCGCGCAGCCAGCCAGATTTGCTATAACTTACACCAGAAGGTGGCGTAAGTTATAGCTAAAGTCTGCGCCAGCCTCTGGTTGTTGTAGACTTCAGTTTCTGGTGCAAGGCAGGACAGAGATGCGCTTAATTCATTAAGAGGCATCTGACCCTATAATAAATTAGGCACATCTCTTGCCAGCACAGAGAGATCAAGAAGACTGGCATTTGGGTACCTCAGTCTTGATAAATCTCCCCCATCTTTTGACTGTCTGGTTTAGCTCTGTTGTTTATGTCTGGAAAAAATGCTTGGTCGTTATCATAGACTTGTATTGAAACTCTATACAAGTCTATGACAGACTAAAATTGCAACATAGTTTCTGTTTAGGCTGCGATTTTCCACTCCACCCTTTCCAATAGCAAGTTCTCCAAAACTGCAGCCCCTAGTTGTCTGCAGATAGGGATCAGACTGCACTAGTAACCAGAAAAAGACATGAATACAGTGCTGGAGAAGGCAAGGACGATAAGAAAAACTACCTCTGCCTTCTCTGTGGGTAGCTCTGCTGTCAATGACAGTGGGCTCCATGCTCTTGCAGTGCAAAATTAGAGTGCAGCTGCCAACTCTGTACGGACATCCAGGAATGTCTTTGCAGAGTTAAAGGGGTTGTATCACTTCAGCAAATACCATTTATTATGTAGAGAAAGTGAAGGCAAGCCACTTACTAATGTATTGTTATCATATATATTTCTTCCTTTGCTGGATGGATTCATTTTTCCGTCACATTTACAATCCATCAGCGATGGCCGTCACTTTTTCCTATAGTGTGCAAGCACGACCACCTCTGATGGTCGTAACCATAGAATCAAGCAGTGTAAAATGTGATGGAAAATGAATTATGCCAGCAAAGGAAGCAATATGGACAATCACAATACATTAGTAAGTGCCTTGTATTAACTTTCTCTACATGATAAATGCCATTTGCTGAAGTGAGACAACCCCTTTAAGCATCAATAACAAACCTGTGTTCCGGTTTATTATCTGCCTGTAATCCTGATGTTATGATATTGTGCATTAACTATGAAAGGATTTTGTTTTATTATTTCTGCAGATTTTACTCCAGGTTTTGGAGAGCTTAAAACTTTTAATATGCAAGATCCCCCATAGTTACAAAAGATTAAATCCTGATTTGACCTTTACATGACAATGTCAAAAACAGCAAATTTATGTACTAGAAAACACAGAAGTTAATCCATTTTAAAGTCTGTTAATAAGTGACTGCATTTTATAAAGATTTTTTTTTTTTTATCTCTTTAACCAAATCATCACTTATTGTGGTGACATGAAACACACAATTGCACTGCATTTTATAAAGATTTATTTAATCTATTTAAAGTGTACCTAAACGTATAAATAAAGTTTATTTAAACCTAAAATGTTTATTTCTATATACAATTTTTTTTTGTTTTACATACGATATAGGAAGGCGCCTATACGTCTCTGCAACCTGACTCCCGTCACACTGTTGTATATGGGAGTATGGATTCTCCTGCAGCCGCACTGAGTGCTGTACAGACAGGACCTCCTACTATATATTAGGTCTGCTCAGCTCCTTCTGCTCTATAACATGCTGCAGCTCAGACACCATTGTTCAGATGTTCCTTTTAACATTGTCCAACTTTGACATGATAAATGCATTTGCTGAAGTGTGACAACCACTTCAGCAATCAGTAAGATTGCTTCTGCCATAGAAATGCCTTGTACTGTTGCCACTGACAGTCAGTGAGGTACAGCTATTATTTCAAACTAGTGGTAACCCAGAGATTCCTGCAACAAAATGGCCATGCTTAGGCCTCATGGCACACGGCCGTTGGTTTTGGTCCGAATCCAAGCCACAGTTTTGGCGGCTCGGATGCGGACCCATTCACTTCAATGGGGCCGCAAAAGATGCGGACAGCACTCTGTGTGCTGTCCACATCCGTTGCTCCGTTCCGTGGCCCCGGAAAAAAAAAAATAACATGTCCTATTCTTGTCCGCGCTTTGCGGACAAGAATAGGCAGTTATATTAAAGGCTGTCCATGCCATTCCGCAAATTGCGGAACGCACACGGACGCCATCCGTGTTTTGCGGATCCGCGATTTGCGGACCGCAAAACACACAACGGTTGTGTGCATGTAGCCTTACTGTGTAGACAAAGTATGAAGCCTAAACCAAGCCGCCTTCTCCTAAACTTCCTTGCTCAAGTGCACTAGTATCAGAGGGGGAGAGGGAGGGGGAGAACACATGGCTGCAGCCTGAGAAAAGAATACTCTGATTTCCTATTATATTTTTATGATCTGAAATTGTGATATAGGACAGGAAAGGAACAAAAATAAAATAAGGAGATTATGTTACATTGTGTCTGTTGTTCTTTATATTTGTTTGGTTCAGTGTCCCTTAAATGTGTGCCTGTTCTCCTCCCGCCAGCTCTGGACTTTATGCTGCAGCCTGCTGCCAGGTTAGTGAGGTGTACCTCAGAGGTAGGGATGATAAGAGCTCATGTCATCCCCTACTGGACTCCAGCTTTGAGAAACCCTTACCCTGCCTGTTCGTAATTTTGACAGGTATATTAAGGGGTTTCTTATTGATGATCTATCCTTTGGATAGGTCATCAGTATCTAATCAGAGGGTCCAACACTCCAGGAACCCCACCAACCAGTCGTTTTGAGAAGGCAGTGGTGCTTGTAGTAGTGTCCACGGCTTTCTCGTTGCTTCCCGCAGGCCGGTGACATCACAACTATGTCATGTGGCCTGGACGTAGCTCCAGTTCTATTGAAGTGAATGGGGCTGAGCTGCAGGAGTTGCGGGCGAGGGCACGGGTTTCACTCATTTTCCACACACCTCACTGAGGAAGGCAGCAGCAAATTTAAAGGAGTTCTCCTGAATACTTAATATGGCCGCCAGAAACCCGCAGAGCTGTGGAGGAGAGGGGATGAGAGGAGGAGCCTCACTTCATCACAACTGTGCTCCAGGGCCTCGTTTTATGTAACAGTTCTCTATGTCCCTGTCAGGCTGCTCAGTCTGCAGGAATATTGCAAGTATGGACTTGCATCATTACTATCTAAGGGTAGAGCTGGACAAAATCTCTCCAGTATAATAGATGGTAATGATGCAGTCCATACCCACAATATGCTGGTGCCTGATGGGGGCAAGGAGAACAGTTACATGAAGCAAGGCCACGCAGCCACAATGTATTGAAGCCAGTGAAGGATCGTGGACCCTTGAACTACGGCAGACCTTTGTGGGGTAAATTTTTAAATAAAATTTGTAAAAGAGGAAAAGTTTTTAGTTTTTTTTAATAGCGTTTTTTTTATTTCAACTATTATTACAGTGCTAGTAATGGAGGTGTCTGAGAGGGCGCCTGTTAAAGGGCATCCCTTTCTTCCCAAAATTCCAGAGAAGCTTGTAATGGCCTATAAGTCTCCTCACACAGATTAAGGCACTCTCCTCAAGGAGAGATAGGACCCCCCAAATCCTGACTTGGCCTCTCAGCCAGGTAAGCCAGTAGGCTTTGTTCTGCTCTGCTCTGGAGCAATCACACCCCGAAACAGCTGTCTGCAGATGAGGTGCTGGCTTATTTGTTAACCGAGTCATGTCTCAAGACCTATTTATTAATGGTCGAACATTGACTTATAGGATAGCTGACTCATATCTGGTGGTGTTAGAGGCAGAGCTTGTTAAGAGCTCATTTGCATCCCTTTCTTCCCAGAATTCCAGAGGAGCACAGTATGGCCCATAAGTCCTCCTCACGCCGATTTAGGTGCTTTTCCCAAGAAGAGATGGGTCCACCCCCCCCCCTCTCACCCAGTTAAGTCAATACTCTCTGCTCTGCACTGATGAGGGGCAATCACCCCAAAACAGCTGTCTGCAGATGAGATGCTGGCTTATTTATTATCCGAGTCATGTCTCAAGGCCTAATTAAAGGGTCGAACATTGACTTATAGGATAGCTGCCTTATATCTGGTGGCATTAGAGGCAGAGCTTTCTAAGAGCTCATTTGCATCCCCCTTCATGCCAGCTGCATCCATGTTATCTTCAAAAGAAAAGGTTCCCTTTAAAATCTGTACGATTATAGACTATTTAAATCAACTCTTAGCAAGCTCTGCCGTTAATTCCACCAGATATAAGGTAGCTATCATTAAGTCAATGTTCAACCTTTAAAACATAAGATAGCTACCTTCCATACAGTGGCATTAGAGGCAGAGCTTGTTAACACTGATTTGCATACCCATTCTTCCCAGAATCCCAGAGGAGCCATGCCTGGCCTATAGAACTCCTCACACTGATTAGGCGCTCTCCATAAGGAGATACGTAGTATTTATTAAGCTATTCTGGAAACATTTCTAACTGATCACTTTTTCAGGGGTTGTTGACCTTACTATTCCCATTTACATAGCTTAAAAAGCACAAGTAGAATCATATTTTTGTGATAATAAATCCCAAATTACATTGTTTGGTGTGCTGCTCATTGTGATGGCAGTGCCATTTCATCAGATATACCACATGGAATATTACAACAATACTGCCATCTAGTGTCTGATTTACAAATTACATTAGCTCTTAGAACAAGTTCCTTTTAACATTTGGGAAGAATATGACATGATAGAACTTTTTAAAGTTATTTTTTTCTTTCTGATGATCTATCCTCTGGATAGATCATCGTTATCTGATCTGCGGAGGTCCGACACCTGGGACTCATGCAGATCAGCTATTTGAGAAGGCAGCGACGCTCCAGTAGCTTTGTGGTCTTCTCTGTATTTACTGCAGGTCCAGTGACATCACGACTAGTATCACTGGCCTGGTCGTGGCTAAGCTCCATTCAAGTGAACAGGGCTGATCTGCACCCAGGCCAGTGATACTACTCGTGATGTCACTGGGCCTCCAGTAAACAGCGAGAAGGCCACAGCGCTACTGGAGCGCCACTGCCTTCTCAAACAGCTGATTGGCAGGGGTGGCAGATGCTGATGATCTATCCAGGGGATAGATTCACAGAAAGAAAAAACTGCAGAATTCATTAAGAGTCATTATTTTTTTTTTAAAGTATTTTGGTCCAAAAAAACGTGTTTTTTTAATAACAGAATATGACAGCTGTATATAACACTTGAATTTCACCGTACAGATGCCGCAAGGGCTGTAAAATTGCTGTATTTTGCCCAAAAAGGGTGTTTTTAAAACCCAGAAAATTATAGCTGTATGTCTAGCTTAAATTGCACACTGATTAATGCGACAGAGGGCCCAGATGGAGGGGTATTCGCAAAAATGGGTGTTTTTTAAAACCCAGAAAATTATTAAAGTATTTCAAGCTTTTTTTTTTCATTTTATTTTTATTTTTCTTACTTTTATTTTCATCTTTTTCAATACAAACAAATAGGGCATGTCGCCAGTGGATGCAATAGCAGGCAAATAGAGATATTGAATTGCATAGCAAATACAATATGGGTGTGCAAACCCAATAATACAGTATATAGAGAACAGAGAGATCTAAAAAATCTCTAAGAAAATCCCAGTGTGAAAAATAAAAAAAACAACATCCTTAGAACATCACTCGCAATAGCAAAGGATCAACAAGTGAGAAAAATATCATACGTCATGTGTGAAACTGCAGTAGTACAGTTGACAATCCGTCTGCCCAGTTTTTATTTTTTCATGGGTAGCGGCAAACTAAAAGGCAAAGGGGTTCGTGTTCAGCAACCCAACTAGCCCACCGTGTTCGTGTCCCGAACCTGTAACCTGCCCAATCTTCCTTTCAGTTGTTCTAATAAATAGCATTCTGTTAAGGAAAATGGTTTCATTATGAATTGGATCTCATTGTCCAACATGTATTTGAGAATAAAATGTTTCAATTTTTTGAACAGTTTGTGAGTGAATCGTTCCTTTGACTGAAAGATCACCAATCGTTCTAGATGAAACAACTGCTTTAGTTGAGTTTTAATAGTATATAATGTGGGAGTTTCTGTCACGGATGGTGTTGCAGAAAACTGGAAGTTATAAATAAACATCCGACTGACTTGATCCCAAACTAAGGAACATATGGGTGAGCCCTATAAAACCCCTAGAGCTCTCCCTGACTGCTATGCCCATGCAAAGGTCTTTATGGTAGACGATTGCATGCCCTCGTACCTAGACTGTGTGACACCTGAAAACCCTATAATAGTGAGGGGACACGACCACCGGCTCCCTGCACTTAATACGGACGGAGTCAGGGTCACCTAGAATCAAGCCAGCAAGGAAACACAAATAAAGGGAAAAAGACTTATCTGAGGAATCAGCAGTTTCAGCCTCCAGCAGTGAACACAATCCAGGAAGTAGTATAAACCGCAAAGTGAGGCAGTATGGGAGGGAATATAAAGGGAGGCAATCAGTGTAAATAGATGACAGCTGGGAGAAGGAAAGGAGATGACAAAGTGAAACCAAAACAAAGAACATCATGCAAGAGGTACAGAAGAACGTCTGCCAGACCTTCTCAGAGAGCTGGCGGTGACAGTTTCAGACTGCAGCCAGTGTTGTAAGATACAGCGTTTGACAACCATGCAGATTGAGTGGAAAAGATCAGGGAGACCTCCTCCATCAATTTCTTCCCCTTCGAAATGAAATAGGAACAATATTGGGGTCAATTTCAACTTTCTCCCCCATAGTTCCTCTACAATATCACCCACCTCAGACCAGAGCTGTCTACTGCTGGGACACGTCCAAAGTCCATGTAAAAGATCCGTATGGCCCATATAACATTTAGGACAGTGTGTTATACGGTCGGGTCTGAGCGGGTGAGGAGGTATATTAAAACCAAAAATGGCCCTATGTATAATTCTCAAATAAGTGTCCCTTATGCATCATTTGGGTAATATTAACATCCCAACTGCTCTTTCCACTTCTGAAAACCTCCTCCTCTGTAATTTAACCTCTTCCGGACATAGGGTGTACAAGTACGCTCTGATGTCCCGGTACTTAAGGACACCCGCCGGCAGGGATATTCAGGGAAAGTTAGTGGAAGAAAAAAAAAAAAAAGCCAGTTTTGATTGCATCACCCTAAATCGGGTGTCTGGGGTCCACAGCACAGCTGTGTGACCGTAGACCCCCCAGGGGTGCTTCAGCTTGCCCTCCCCCACAACTTTTTTTGGGGCGCAAGCATTTTATTTTTTTTTGTGCGTACGCTGACTGTGGCCGGCACTTTTAGCGTCTGGCAACTGTTAGCGCATCGCACACCCCACCGCTGATCACCTTCGGACAGTTGATCAGCGATTTTGAATATTTATTTATTTATTTTTACATTTTTTGCCCTTTTTTTAGTTAGTTTTTTTTTTGTCTGTTAGGTTTAGGGTAAGTTCGCGAACACCCGCGCCCCCACACACACGTACACCAAATAAAGTTTAGCACGCACGCACACACACTCCCCTATGGCCCGCCGGATGTTCTCGACTGAGGAGGCATACGCCCAGCTTGCCTCCGGCTCCGAGAGTCCCAGTAAGGACGAGGATGACCCCATTTTCCTTTTGTCATCCGTGTCCTCCTCATCATCTAGCGATGATGATGAGCCCCCAAGGCGGCGGAGACGCCACCAGGCGGAGCAAGGGGACCGCCATGCTAGGGACCCTGTGGCCCACCCTAGTACGAGCAGCTCTGGGGCTCGTACTAGTTTTCCTGCCCACCAGATAAGTCCACCGGAGTCCCCTGACGATGAACTTGCATGGTATACCCCAGAGCGTTTTGAGCCTGTGATTCCTGATTTTGAAGGCCAACCAGGAATCCAGATTTCCACAATGGGCTTCACTGAATACGACTATTTTAGTCTTTTTTTAGTGATCACTTTGTAAATCTAATGGTGGAGCAAACAAACCCGTAGGCCCAACAGTTTGTTGCTCAACACCCAGGCTCCTGTTTGGCTAGGCCCGGTGGCTGGAGTCCGGTCAGTGCAGCCGAGATGAGGATATTTTGGGGCCTCGTGCTGCACATGGGCCTTGTCAAGAAACCTAGTGTCAGGCATTACTAGAGTGGGGACGTCCTCTACCAGACCCCACTCTACTGTATGGCCATGACACGCTCCCGTTTTGAGGCCATCCGGAAATGCCTGCATTATGCAGATAATGCAGCATGTCCCCCCCAAGGTGATCCTGCCTATGACCGCCTGTACAAAATCAGACCGGTCATCAATCACTTTGGGGCCAAATTTGTACAGGCCTATGTACCTGGAAGGGAGGTCGCGGTTGATGAGTCTCTCATTGCTTTCAAGGGGAGACTCATTTTCCGCCAGTATGTTCCCTCAAAGCGGGCGAGGTATGGCGTGAAGCTGTACAAACTTTGTGAGAGTACCTCAGGGTACACTTACAAGTTTCGTATGTACGAGGGGCGAGATTCCCGTATTAAACCCCCAGAATGTCCTCCCACTCTGGGTGTTAGCGGGACACTTGTGTGGGATCTTATGCACCCACTGCTAGATAAGGGTTTCCACCTGTACGTGATTAACTTTATACTAGTATCCCCTTGTTCCAGTCCCTTGCTGCCAGATCCACGGCCGCTTGTGGACCGTGCGGAAAATCAAACGCGGCCTCCCTACCCACCCCCCCTCCAGGTACCTATCCCCAGGGGTGTGACCCGTGCCTTACCAGTGAAAACCTGTTGCTGGTCAGATATAAGGACAAGAGGGATGTCCTTGTACTGTACTCGTACGTGTCACGGTAAATGGCATCACCCCTGTCCGAGGTACCCGCGGCAACGGTCCTCAAGCCCGATTGTATCGTCGACTACAATCGGTATATGGAGGAGTTGATCTCTCTGATCAAGTCCTCAAGCCAAATAATGCCATGCCCAAAACCCAGGCATGGTAAGAAAAAAGTTGCGGTTCTACTTGGTACAGGTTGCCTTGTACAACTCTTTTGTGCTGTCCCGGAGCACTGGCAACACAGGGACATTCCTTCAGTTCTATGAGGCAGTACTCAAGGCCCTGATCTTTTCTGACCGGGGAAAGAGCAGGCCGGAGTACCTCGGGAACTGGAAGCGCCCGGATCGTCCTTGGCCAACACTTTCCAGGTGTGGTCCCCCCATACTGGAAAGAAGGGACGGACCCAAAAAAAAGTGCAGAGTGTGTCACAGGAGGGGGATACGGAAGGACACCACTACTCAGTGTGACACGTGCCCCGATCATCCGGGCCCTGCATTGCAGTTGCTTCAGGGAGTACCACACTTCCATGGAGTACTAAATTTATATCCCAATTTAGCCACCGACAATCAGATAAAAAAAACTATGGTTCTCAGACTTGAGACACTAAGACAAAACAAAACAAAAAAATTCAAAAATATTATTTTGTAAAACTAAATAAATAAAAAAAGTTGACATATTAGGTATCGACCACGTCCGTAGAATCTGCTCTATAAAAATACCTGACCTAACCCCTCAGATGAACACAGTCAAAAATATAAAATAAAACGGTGCAAAAAAAGGTATTTTTTTGTCACCTTACATCACAAAAATTGTAATAGCAAGCGATCAAAAAGTCATATGCCCCCCAAAATAGTGCAATAAAACCATCTTCTCATCCCGCAAAAAATGAGCCCCTACCTAAGATAATCGGCTAAAAACTAAAAAAAATAACGACTCTTGACTATAGAGATACTAAAATGGTTTTTTATTTTTTATAAAAAGATAATATAGTGTAAAACATAAATAAATGTAAAAAGGTAGACATATTAGGTATCGCCGCGTCCGTAAGAATCTGCTCTATAAAAATACTCCATGACCTAACCCGTCAGATGAACATGGTCAAAAAAAAATATATAAAAATGGTGCCAAAACAGCAATTTTTAGACAAATTTTCAATTTTATATCCGTTTTTTTTCCAGTAACAAAGCAAGGGTTAACAGCAAACAAAACTTAATATTTATTACCGCTGATTCTGCAGTTTACAGAAACACCCATATGTGGTCGTAAACTGCTGTATGACTAAATGGCAGGGCGCAGAAGGAAGGCAGATTTTGATGGCCTTTTTTTTTTGGGACTATTTTTAGGGTACATATGATTTTTGGTTTATCTATATACATTTTTGTGAGGCAAGGTTACCAAAAATAGAAATTCGGAAATTTCCTCTCCATTTGCCATAAACTGTTGAGGACATCTAAATGTTAATAAAGTTTGTAAAATCAGTTTTGAATACCTTGAGGGGGTAGTTTCTTAGATGGAGTCACTGTTATGGAGTTTCTACTCTAGGGGTGCATCAGGGGGGCTTCAAATGGGACATGTGTAAATAAACCAGTCCAGCAAAATCTGCCTTCCAAAAACCACACGGCGCACCTTTCCCTCTATGCCCTACCGTGTGCCTGTACAGTCGTTTACGGCCACATATGGGGTGGTTTCTGCAAACTACAGAATCTGGGAAATAAATATAGCATTTTGTTTGGCTGTTAACCCTTGTTTTGTTACTAGAAAAAATTGATTAAAATGGAAAATTTGCGAAAAATCTAAATTCAGAAATTTTATCTCCATTTGCCATAACTCTTTTGAACACCTAAAGGGTTAATGACGTTTGTAAAATCAGTTTTGAATACCTTGAGGGGTGTAGTTTCTAGAATGGGGTCATTTTTGGTGGTTTCTATTATGTAAGCCCTCACAAAGTGACTTCAGACCTGAACTGGTCCCTAAAAATTGGGTTTTTGAAATTTCTGAAAAATTTCAAGATTTGCTTCTAAACTTCTAAGCCCTTGCAACGTCCCCAAAAACTACAATGTCATTCCCAAAATGATCCAAACATGAAGTAGATATATGGGAATGTAAAGTAAGTAACTATTTTTGGAGGTATTACTATTTATTATAGAAGTAGAGAAATGAAAAACTTGGAAATTTGCAATTTTTTCAATTTTTTTGTAAATTTGGTATTTTTTATAAATAAATAATTATTTTTTTTAACTTCATTTTACCAGTGTCATGAAGTACAATATGTGACGAAAAAACAATCTCAGAATGGCCTGGATAAAGTCAAAGCGTTTTACAGTTATTACCACTTAAAGTGACCCTGGTCAGATTTGCAAAAAGTGGCCTGGTCCTTAAGGTGAAATATGGCTGTGTCCTAAGGAGTTTAATAGGTTCCTTCAGTTCGCAATCTGTAGTAATATATGGGAGACTGAGGTCCTCCCTCCCCCCAGCTCCAATTTTATCCAATATGTTTTGCTTTATTTCCTTATGGACTAGTAGTACATTTTAATGTATGGCTGCCTTTACTAGAGCAAATTGTATAGTTTGAAAAGGAGTCAGAGAGAATTTATCTATCATTTCCGACTCCCGAAGCCATCTGGGCTCTACGGATGCAGCAAATGTTTGACCTGTGCGATTCCCTTTAATTTCCATTCTTTAAATAGACTATTCGTATGACCTTGTGAAAACTCTGGGTTATTCTATAATGAAGGTGTTTAGATAATCCTGTACGATAACCAAAACTTTCTCCTCAGAATTCTCCAAGTTGCAATGGTATCCTTAATGAGGACAGAGTTTTATTCCAAGCGGGAATGCTAATCAATCTCGCGTGTAATATAGCCACCAGGACCAGGGAGCACAGAAACCAGTATTCGAAAGGCAGGTGTCACTGATGTAGTAGGGGAGAACTCCAAAAGACAACAAGAAGAAAGGGAAAAGACACTAGGCCTCACCGCTAGGGAAGGAAAAGGGTCACCACCTATAAAACCCTGCTCCTGGCCCTATCTCCTATCCGTATGGGCACTCTCTCAGTGGTAGAGATGCCCATACACAGGAACCTAGAAAACCCTGGTGGCCCTTGGATGCCCTAATGTTAATGACAGGGCAGAGACCACCTGCTCCCTCCCCGGTGAAGGAACCAGTGCCCCGCCGAGGCCCAGCAAACAACAATGGTGGGGGGAATACAAAATACAACAAAACGGAACACTTAACTTCAGAGGCTGATGGATGATGGATGAACAGGACTTCAAATGAAGCTATCCAGAGCAAGGAGTGATGGGTAGCGTCAGACTAAATAGGGGGAGGTAAAGGTCACATGATCCACACCTGAACAGGAGGTGAGGACATACAAGCAACACACAGACAAAGTGAAACCAAAACCAAAAGAGGCTGTCAGATCACTAATGTGCAGATAATCTTTCAGACCTTCTAAAACCTGTCACCGGTACCCCCCCTTCTACGGGTGACCTCCGGGCACCCAGGACCGACCTTATCAGGATGAGCTCTGTGGAATGCTCTCACCAGGCGACTAGCATTAACATCGGTCGCTGGAACCCACATCCTCTCCTCTGGTCCGTACCCTCTCCAATGAATGAGATACTGGAGGGATCTCCAGAGAACTCGGGAGTCCACAATCCTGCTGATCTGAAATTCTAAATTGCCGTCCACCATGACAGGAGCGGGAGGCAAGGAGGATGGCTCAACAGGTTCAACACATTTCTTTAACAACGATTTATGAAAACTTTATGGATTTTCAATGCCTGAGGAAGTTCAAGACGAAGGCTACAGGGTTAACAATGGCAGTGATCTTATATGGACCAATAAATCTTGGTCCCAACTTCCAAGAAGGTACCTTAAGTTTAATGTTTCTTGTAGACAGCCACACAGAATCACCCACTCTCAGGTCCGACCACTCATACGTTTCCTGTCAGCCGCACGCTTATACCTTTGCCCATCTTTTCCAGTTATTTTGGATTTTCCGCCAAATAGAAGACAAAGAAGAGGAAAATCGTTCCTCCTCAGGAATGCCAGAATTATGAGCACCAGAAAATGTACCAAACTGTGGATGGAACCCATATGCCCCAAAAAATGGCGATTTACCAGTGGATTCCAGTCTACGGTGATTTTTTAGCAAACTCAGCTAACGACAAAAATGAAGACCACTCTTCCTGATTCTCTGAAACAAAACATCTCAAGTAAGTCTCCAGATTCTGATTAGTGCGCTCCATCTGTCCGTTCGACTAAGGATGAAAAGCCGAAGAGAAGGACAATTGTACACCCAGACGAGTACAGAACACTCTCCAAATCTGGAAACAAACTGAGTCCCTCTATCAGACACCTCATCAGAGGGAATGCCATGTAGTTTCTCGATGTTGTCGACAAACACCTGCGCAAGAGTTTTAGCATTGGGTAGACTAGGTAATGCAATAAAGTGTGCCATTTTACTAAAACGATCGACAACCACCAGAATCACGGTCTTTCCCGAAGAATTCGGTAAATCTGTGATAAAATCCATGGACAAATGGGTCCAAGGTCTGGACGGGATGGGCAATGGAAGCAGAGATCCGGAAGGCCGAGTATGTGTCACCTTAGCACGTGCACAGGTACCACAGGCTGACACATAGTCCTCAATACACTTACGCAACCCCGGCCACCAGAATCTGCGAGAGATGAGATCGACAGTCGATCTACTCCAGGGTGCCCAGCAAGCACCGTACAGTGATGTTCCTTGAACACCTTGTGACGTAATTCGGAGGGAACAAACAACTTCCCCTGAGGACAAGAGTCCGGAGCATCCTCCTGTGCCTCCAACACCCTGTCCTTGAGATCAGGATAAAGAGCGGATATAACCACCCCTTCAGATAAATGTGACTAGGGTCATTAGACTCACCCCCCCCCCCCCCCCCCCCCAGGAAAGCTACATGACAAATCATCCGCCTTGACGTTCTTAACCCCAGGGCGGTAAGTGACGATGAAGTTAAATCTGGTGAAAAACAATGACCATCTGGCCTGCCTTGGGTTCAATCGCTTAGCCGACTCCAAGTAGGCCAGATTCTTGTGATCCGTAATTACCGTAATAGGATGAATTGCTCCTTCCAACCAATGCCGCCATTCCTCGAATGCCAACTTAATGGCCAGCAATTCCCTATTCCCCACATCATAATTCTTTTCAGCAGTCTAGAGTTTTTTAGAGAAAAAATGCACATGGGCGCCATTTACTGGGTGAAGGACCCTGCGACAATATTGCACCAGAATAGGGGCCGAAGCAAAACATTCTTTCACAGCAGAAAAGGCCTGTAATGCCGCATCAGACCAGATAGAAATATCAGCACCCTTCCTAGTCATGTCTGTTAAAGGTTAACCACCGATGAATAGTTCAAGATAAATTTACGGTAGTAGTTGGTAAACCCCAAAAACCGGATAAGCACTTTCAGATTTTCGGGTCGATCCCAGTCCAACACGGCACGGACCTTCTCGGGATCCATACGAAAAACCTGAGGATGAGAGCAGGTAACCCAGAAATTGCACTAACTGTACAGCAAATACACACTTTTCCATCTTAGCATACAACTTATTCTCTCTTAGGATCTGTAACACCTGTCTCACATGATCCTGATGAGTCTCCATATTAGGCGAATAAATTAGTATGTCATCAAGGTATACACTGACAAACCTCCCCACCAGATGATGAAAGATGTCATTGACAAAGTGTTGAAAAACCGCAGGAGCATTGGTTAACCCAAAGGGCATGACCAGTATTTTAAAATGACCCTCAGGGTATTAAATGCGGTCTTCCACTCATCCCCCTCCTTGATCCTTACCAGATTATATGCCCCCTCAGATCCAATTTAGAGAACACCGACACTGACAATCTGACTAAACAAATCCGGAATCAAAGGAAGGGGGTAAGGATCACGACGGTAATACGATTGAGCTCACGGAAGTCCAGACATGGTCTCAGGGTACCATCCTTTTTCTTTACAAAGAAAAATCCAGCAGCCACTGGGGACTTGGATGGTCTAATATGTCCCTTTGCCAAACTCTCAGTGATATACTCTCGCATAGCCTTTCTTTCGGGTTCCGAAAGATTATACATCCGAGATTTGGGCAATTTAGCTCTAGGAATAAGACTGACGGGACAGTCATACTCCCAGTGCGGAGGGCAACTCCTGATTACCACTCTCAGAAAACACATCAGAAAATTCTGAAATGAACGAGGGTACAGTTTTAGTGGTAACCATAGAGAACGATGCATTAATACAGTTGTCCATGCAAAAATCACTCCAATCGAGAAGCTGTCTCGTTTGCCAATCGATGTTAGGGTTATGTTTGCTTAACCATGGTAAGCCCAACACCAACGGAGCAGGCAGACCTCCAACACATAACAGGAGATAGATTCCTGATGCAAATCACCCACTCTTAAATTAATGTCATTCACTACCTGCGACAGGCATTTTTGGGCGAGAGGTGCTGACTCAATTGCAAAGACAGAAATACTTTTCTCTAATGCATTAGTAGTCAACCCGTGAATGCGTACAAACTGTCCATCAATCAAGTTAACTCCTGCCCCACTGTCGATAAATGCTTTGATTTTCAGTTTTGGACTCTAGCGCCACCTCGGCAGACAAGAGAAAATGGGTACTACCAGTAAAAGACAAAAGTAGGTTTTCTTGTTCCCCACCCACACTACCAATAGTAATTTGGGGGATTAAACTTTTTTTTCTTTTTGTTTACACCTTAAAGAGGACCTTTCACCTGTATAAACTATGTGAACTGAGTATGCTGCCATATAGAGCGGCGCCCGGGATCTCACTGCACTTACTATTATCCCTGGGCGCCGCTCCGTTCTCCCGTTATAGGCTCCGGTACCTTTGCTTTTTAAGTTATAGTAGGCGAGTTTTCCCTTGTCCTGTGGGCGTCTCCTTCTCCTAGGCTGCAGCGCTGGCCAATCGCAGCGCACAGCTCACAGCCTGGGAGAAAAAAAACTCCCAGGCTGTGAGCTGTGCGCTGCGATTGGCCAGCGCTGCAGCCTAGGAGAAGGAGACGCCCACAGGGACAAGGGAAGACACCGCCTACTATAACTTAAAAAGAGCCTATAACGGGAGAACGGAGCGGCGCCCGGGGATAATAGTAGGTGCAGTGAGATCCCCGGGCGCCGCTCTATATGGCAGCATACTCAGTTCACATAGTTTATACAGTGAAAGGGTCCTCTTTAATGCTGCAAGTACGGACAAATATTCACAAAATGTCCCTTCTTGCCACAACAAAAGCAGACTCCTTTCACATCACCCAAGCTTTTGCCAGTAGTTCCGGGAGTAGCTCCTCCTACTGCATAGGCTCATCACAAGGCACAACCATCCGTGTCTCTTCACCATAAGTGTCAAAGGAAGCAGTACCCTTATTGGACAGTACGTCCTGAAGGTGAGACCCCTAGATCTCTCCCTCAGGCTCTATCAAGACGTACAGCAAGGGATATACTGTAGCTGCTTCCAATGACTCAGGATTTTCATGAAAAGCCAATGAGTCCTGCAGTCTCTCAGAGAGACCCTGGCAGAATTGGCTACGGAGAGCAGAATCGTTCCACTCTGTATCCGTAGCCCATCTCCTAAATTCAGAGCAATAGGTCTCCGCAGAACGCTCTCCCTGCCGCAAACCCCGTAACTTGGTCTCGGCCTGAGAGATCCGATCCGGGTCATCATAGATAAGTCCCAAGGCTCTAAAGAATTCATCTACCGACCGGAGGGATGGTAATCCAGTCGGCAGAGAAAAAGCCCAAGATTGGGCGTCCTCTTTAAGCAATGAAATAATCATACCCACACGTTGACACTCATCACCAGAAGAGTATGGACGCAGCCTAAAGTATAATTTACATGACTCCCTGAACTGGATGAAATTGTCACTACCCCCGGAAAACCTGTCCGGGAGAGCTACCTTCGTTCAGGGCAGGCCTGGAACCAACCACCAGAACCAGCAGCCTGTGGACTCTGATTCTGCAAAACCATCGCACGGAGGTCTGCTACCTCCAAAGTCAGATTCTGCAGCTGTTCGACCAGTGCAGTCATAGCATCCATAGCTGCTCAGATCAGAACAAAAAATGGCAGTATGGGCTCTGGATAATGTCACTGATGTAGTAGGGGAGAACTCCAAAAGACAACAAGAAGGAGGAAAAGACACTAGGCCTCACCGCTAGGGAAGGAAAAGGGTCACCACCTACTATAAAACCCTGCTCCTGGCCCTAACTCCTATCCGTATGGGCACCTCTGGATGGTAGAGATGCCCATACACAGGAACCTAGAAAACCCTGGTGGCCCTCGGATGCCCTAATCTTAATGACAGGGCAGAGACCACCTGCTCCCTCCCCGGTGAAGGAACCAGCGCCCCACCGAGGCCTAGCAAACAAAAAAGGTGGGGGGGAATACAAAATACAACAAACGGAACACTTAACTTCAGAGGCTGATGGATGATGGATGAACAGGACTTCAACTAGAACCACACTCCAGCTCTTCCAAAAACCAAATGAAGCTATCCTGAGCAAGGAGTGATGGGTAGAGTCAGACTAAATAGGGGAAGGTAAAGGTCACATGATCCACACCTGAACAGGAGGTGTGGACATGCAAGCAACACACAGACAAAGTGAAACCAAAACCAAAAGAGGCTGTCAGATCACTAATGTGCAGATAATATTTCAAACCTTCTAAAACCTGTCACCGGTGTGACAGCAGGGCTGAATAAAAAACCAGTGCCATTTATCCAATCAGCAATGTGTCTTGCCATACAAGCTAAATTATAGCCTCTCACATCTGGAAAAGCCATACCACACAACTCTTTAGGAGCCGTTAGCTTGCACAAACTAATTCTTGGGCGTTTGCCATGCCAAAAAAATGTTGTGAAAGCTTTATTTAACCTATTTATGTCTGCATGCTTCAAAAGAATAGGTATAGTTTGTAGGGGTACATGGGCGTAGGAAGCGGGGGGGACGGATCCCCCCCAGAAAATAATGCGGGGGGACAGGTTTGGTTAAATCCCCCCAGGCTCCAGGGTTGCCACCCGTCTGAGACTCCAATCGTATATTTAAAACTATCAGTCACTCACTTCTGCGGTGGCCGGGTGATCAGCTGAGCTGTGCTCCCGAGCCTCCCCCCTCCTCCCTCCTCCTCCCTCCTCCCTCCTCCTCCAGTAGTCTACACTACAGTCAGTGATGCGGCTGCCAGTGCCAGGCAGTGCAGCGGTTAACTCACTGTTCGGTCTCCCGGACTGCTCGCTCCTCCTCCTCGCTCCTCCTCTGCCTCCCAGTCCCTCCCTCCTTCTCTCTGATAAGGAAGTCAGGTCCAGACTCCACACAGGAAGTGACATCAGAGAGAGAGGCAGGGAGGGAGAATTTAAATAAATCATTCTTCTTCTCCAGAGTAGACTCCAGTCCAGCTCCAGCAGCCTGCCCAAGTAGTGCCCAGCCCAGTGCCCACTGTGCCCTGCCTGCAGAGTGACCAAGACAGTCCTGACACCTGTCCTAGACACTTCTAAAAAGGTATATAAAACATTTGAAGTGTGTAAATGTACCAGTCTGTTTCTAATGTTAGTCCCTGCAGACATTTTTGCTAAAAAAAACACTTTTATTATATGCTTATGAGCCTCTAGGTGGTATGTGGGCGTAAAATCCGCACCTAGAGGCTCCGTCCACTCACGCTTTATCCCGCCCAGGTCTCCTGTTCTGCCGCCCAGCTCCTCTTGATTGATGTGACGGTTCGCAGCAGCGTTGACAAAATCCGCGCCTGCGCCGGTCACTTCTGTCTTCGGCGCAGTCGCAGTGAGTGAAGGCCGCTCTCCTGATGCCGGCTTCCTCACAGTGACGTAGTCGGCACAGGCGCAGTGAGGAATCCGGCACCAGGATCGCATCATTCACTCACTGCGCCGAAGACAGAAGTGAACGGCGCAGGCGCGGGATTTCGGCAGCGATGCGGCGGACCGTGCCATAAATCAAGAGGAGCTGGGGCGGGCAGAACACTGGACCTGGGCGGGATAAAGCGTGAGTGAACGGAGCCTCTAGGTGCTGATTTTATGCCCACATAGCACCTAGAGGCTCATTAGCATATAATAAAAGTGCTTTTTTTAGCAAAAACGGCTGCAGGGACTAATGTTAGAAACATACTGTTATGTAGTGCTGACATTAGCCCATCGCTATATCAGTCCGCTACATAACAGTATTTCTGGTGGTAGAAACCATTTAAACAGGTTTCAGAATCTGTCAATCATCAGAAAAAACGTTACGTTATGTAGCTGACTGACATTAGCGATGGGCTGATGTCAGCAGTACATAACAGTTGTATAGTAAGGACCAGCACTCGCTCTAATAGTAATTTCAAGTAGATTTAATGGTCACATACAAGTGATAAGTGACGCGTTTCGGCTACTGTGAGCCTTTGTCAAACATAATGGATACAAGTTGCAAACAATTTAAATAGCCCGCGATGGAGCCGGAAATGACATCAGGTTACCATGACAACGTTGTAAACAGAGGACACAACAATGCAGAGATAATGATTAAACAAGTGGATGAACAGATAACCATCATTGCTTAACAGGGCACCATGCTTTGCAGTGCTACATTCTATTGATCATCATAATATTATTATAGTATAATGTTCCATACTGGATGCTAGAAACTGTAGCAAACTTATACAGAAGAAAAAGGGAAAAAAAGAACATAATTAATTCTCAGTGCACCATGCTTTACAGTGCCACATTTTGCTAAACCTTATATAATGATGTAAAATACTGAATGCAGAGGTGCTACAATTTTGCGTGGTAAACTTACGCCCTGATCAAGCACTAAATGACACGGATTGGAGTCAAGTTCTCTGTGAAAGAAAGAAAGAGGGAACATGTTGAAAGGGTTACTGTACACTGTAGCTTACAGAAAACTATTTACATCATAATCACGATTTAATCCCTTTGGTTCTAGGGTTTGCAGGCGATGAATCCAAAAGGATTCTCTTTTTTTGAGCATTTTACACCTGTCTCCTCCTCTCCGGGCAGTGATACGTGCTCTATTATCTGGAAGCGCAGCTGGGAGATGGCATGTCGGTGTTCCTCAAAATGATATGGGATGGGGAGTAGTACATTTTTCTTTCTAATGGTAGATTTATGTTTGCAGAAATGGTCTTTCATCCTCATGGAGGTCTCACCGACATACACAAGACCACAGGGACACTTCAAGAGATAGACCACGAAATTGCTATTACAGGTAAAGAAGCCATTTATTTTACATTTTTTCCCCTGTGTATGGGTGGGTGAAGTGTTCTCCTTTAATGGCACTAGAGCAGTGTATGCATTGAAGGCATGGATATGTCCCATTCTTGGGTGTTGAGAGCGTGGCCTGGCGCAGGGTATGTTTGTCGCTACCTACATCAGCCCTGACTAAGATGTCTTGGATATTTTACACCTTTTGTAGCATATCATAGGTGGGGATTGAAATTCCGTAACATTGGGGTAAGCTCTGCTGAGAATACTCCAATGTTTATTGAGGATAGTCCTGCATTTATTGACCCAAGGGTGGTATTTCACCACGAAGGGAACTCGTGGCTGTTTAACACTAGTAGTGGAGCTGTCTTTAGGTGGTTTCGCCTGTTGTGTATTTAATAGGTCTTGCGGATAACCTCTGTCACGAAACTTGTCTAGCATTTCTTCCTGACGTGCTGTTCTCATATTGGTGTCAGACACGATCCTATTTGCGTGTGGCGGGGCGACATTCGAACCCTCGAACTATTCAGGCAGTACATCAACTCTGTTTGGAAGGAACTGCAGTTCACCGTGCACTCAGATATGTCTAAAATTAATTTCCTTGACACATGGGTTATAAAGGATGAGAAGGGGCAGATACACACAGACCTATATACCAAGGATACTGACCGTAACAGTCTGCTGCACTTCACCAGTAACCATCCCCCTGCAGTCAAAAAATCACTCCCCTAGTCACAACTACAGAGAGTGAACAGGATAGTGTCCGACACCGACATGAGAACGGCGCGTCAGGAAGAAATGATAGATAAATTCCGTAACAGAGGTTATCCGCAAGACCTATTAAATACACAACAGGCGAAACCACCTAAAGACAGCTCCACTACTAGCGATAAACAGCCACGAGTTCCCTTCGTGGTGAAATACCACCCTTGGATCAATAAATGCAGGACTATCCTCAATAAACATTGGAGTATTCTCAGCAGAGCTTACCCCAATGTCACGGAATTTTAATCCCCACCTATGATATGCTACAAAAGGTCTAAAAATATCCGAGACATCTTAGTCAGGGCTGATGTAGGTAGCGACAGACATACCCTGCGCCAGGCCACCCTCTCAACACCCAAGAATGGGACATACCCATGCCTTCAATGCATACACTGCTCGAGTGCTATTAAAGGAGAACACTTCACCCACCCATACACAGGGGGAAAAATTTAAAATAAATGGCTTCTTTACCTGTAATAGCAATTTTGTGGTCTATCTCTTGAAGTGTCCCTGTGGACTTGTGTATGTCGGTGAGACCTCCATGAGGACCGTTTCTGCAAACATAAATCTACCATTAGAAAGAAAAATTTACTACTCCCCATCCCATATCATTTTGAGGAACACCGACATGCCATCTCCCGGCTGCGCTTCCAGATAATAGAGCGCGTGTCACTGCCCAGGAGAGGAGGAGACAGGTGAAAGATGCTCAAAAAAAGAGAAGCCTTTTGGATTTATTGCCTCCAAACCCTAGAACCAAAGGGATTAAATTGTGATTATGATGTAAATAGTTTTCTGTAAGCTACAGTGTACAGTAACCCTTTCAACATGTTCCCTCTTTCTTTCTTTCACAGAGAACTTGACTCCAATCCATGTCATTTAGTGCTTGATCAGGGCGTAAGTTTACCACGCAAAATTGTAGCACCTCTGCATTCAGTATTTTACATCATTATATAAGGTTTAGCAAAATGTGGCACTGTAAAGCATGGTGCACTGAGAATTAATTATGTTCTTTTTTCCCTTTTTCTTCTGTATAAGTTTGCTACAGTTTCTAGCATCCAGTATGGAACATTATACTATAATAATATTATGATGATCAATAGAATGTAGCACTGCAAAGCATGGTGCCCTGTTAAGCAATGATGGTTATCTGTTCATCCACTTGTTTAATCATTATCTCTGCATTGTTGTGTCCTCTGTTTACAACGTTGTCATGGTAAACCTGATGTCATTTCCGGCTCCACCGCGGGCTATTTGAATTGTTTGCAACTTGTATCCATTATGTTTGACAAAGGCTCACAGTAGCCGAAACGCGTCACTTATCACTTGTATGTGACCATTAAATCTACTTGAAATTACTATTAGAGCGAGTGCTGGTCCTTACTATACAACTATCTGTGGATCTTCTCCGGGACACGCGCACCGCATCACTGAGAGCAGAAGTGCCGCTTGTATCTTCTTTTGGAGCAGTACATAACAGTGTGTTTTATAACTCCCTGCCTGCCACAGGCCGCCGTTCTCTTAAAATAAAGACTTATAGTATGCTAATGAGCCTCTTCAGGGGCTTAACGATCGCGGTGTGACAGCGACCAGGGGTGGAGGCGGGACATGGGCATGGCTGGAGGCGGGGGGGGGGGGGTCTGGACCGTCTGGTATTACTGGCACATGATTCGGGGGGCTGGTATTACTGGCACATGATTGGGGGGGTCTGGTATTACTGGCACATGATTGGGGGGGTCTGGTATTACTGGCACATGATTGGGGGGGTCTGGTATTACTGGCACATGATTGGGGGTCGGTCTGGTATTACTGGCACATGATTGGGGGTCGGTCTGGTATTACTGGCACATGATTGGGGGTCGGTCTGGTATTACTGGCACATGATTGGGGGTCTGTCTGGTATTACTGGCACATGATTGGGGGGGTGTCTGTTATTACTGGCACATGATTGGGGGGGTCTGTTATTACTGGCACATGATTGGGGGGGTTCTGTTATTACTGGCTGATAAGAGGCACTGGGGGCTGCTATGAGGCATGGGGCTCTTATCTGAGGTCTGATTGGGGGTCATTCATATTGGGGTCTGAGCTGAGGTGTGATCTGAGGTCTTATTAACATTGGGGATCTTACTGGGGCTGTTAGCTGAGGTCTGATTAACATTGGGGGTCTGATTGGTGGTCTGACCTGAGGTGTAATGAAAAATATTTTTTTCTTATTGTGCCCACTTCCAGCCCGGAGCCCAGCTGCCCAGAGCACTGATCCGGAGCAGCTTGGAGAAAAAGGCCTCACAGTCTCCCACACTCCTTCTGCCCGGCCAAGCCTGTCAGCACCCCTGAGTCTTCAGAACTGTAAGTGTGTGTGTGGGGGGGTTCACACACACACACACACACTTAAAATTTAACGATATAAACAACCCGCAGTTTACTGAATAAGAATATACCCGGCGAGCAAAAATGCTGCCCCCCCCAGATTTTTGGGGGTTCCTACACCCATGTAGGGGTATAATAGTTTAGACACTGACATCATTTTGAGGAGATGATTACGGCCCATCAATGATAAAGGGAGGTTGTGCCATTGACGTAACTCTCATAATATTATTTATTAAAGGGACATAGTTTAGCCTGTAGATGGATTCCAGGGTTTTGCCTATCTTGATGCCAAGATAGGTAATAAATGACTTGGCCACTGGTATGTTCTCCACTTCCGTCTCCCCTCCTCCTGAACCAACACTTCGTAAGAAGAGAATTTCACTCTTGGTGTAGTTTATTTGCAATCCAGAGAACGAGCCAAAGTTAGTTTTAATTTGAGTTCATATTGGCAGAAGGTGCACCAAATGTATCAAACATCTCGTTCTGATTGATAAATCTGGTGCATCTTTTATTGGAGTGATTTTATGGCTTTTTTGCAACATAAAAAAAAAAAGCTGCAGTGATAAATATGGAGCTGGACAACAGCGATGAAGGTTACACAGTCAAAACACATTATTCTGACCACCAGCTTAAATCCAGAGTAAAGCCTTATTCACACATCAGCGTTCTCCACGGACAGCCCACGTCCCCATTGATTTTAATGTGTGTATTCATACATCAGTGTTTTATCACGGTTCGTGGGTCCGTTTTTTTTGCATGGATGCATGCTCTATTTTGTCAGTGTTCACAGATCCATCACGCCCATTATAGTCTATGGGTCCATGAAAACAACGGATGCCATCTGTGTTGCATCCGTGTTTCACGGATCATTAGGAAGAGATGCTTTGAAAAGTATTTTTCAGCTGTGCAGTGTCAGTGAAACACGGATGGCACACAGACAGCAAAAAACGGACATAAGAATCTTTCACGAACAGCTTTGCGGATGCATCACGAGCTAGCTCAGCGATTTTCGGTGGCCCCATAGAAATGAATGGAGGGCGGCTGCACATGTGCAGTGCACCCGGGTCAGCTATGCAGTGGGTCAGGATATATGTGTAGTACTTTGTGACGCCAATTGCAGCTTGCGCAGGTACTGTAGCAGGGCCCTTTAACCTCCTCAGGACCGCCGTACGCAGGATTGCGTCTTTGCGGCGGTCCTGTTGTTCTGGGTGGACGCGCCGGTGCGTCCTCTCGCGAGACGCGAGATTTCCTGTGAACGCGCGCACACAGGCGCGCGCGTTCACAGGATCGGAAGGTAAGCGAGTGGATCTCCAGCCTGCCAGCGGCGATCGTCTAATATACCTGCTACCTGGTCCTCTGGTGGTCCCCTTTGTTTGGATCGACCACCAGAGGACACAGGCAGCTCAGTAATATGTTGCACCAAGCACCACTACACTACACCCCCCCCCCCCCCCGTCACTTATTAACCCCTTATTAGCCCTTGATCACCCCTGATCACCCCATATAGACTCCCTGATCACCCCCCTGTCATTGATTACCCCCCTGTCATTGATCACCCCCCTGTAAAGCTCCATTCAGATGTCCGCATGATTTTTACGGATCCACTGATAGACTGATCGGATCCGTAAAAATCATACGGACGTCTGAATGCAGCCTTACAGGGGAGTGATCAATGACTGTGGTGATCACCCCATATAGACTCCCTGATCACCCCCCTGTCATTGATTACCCCTCTGTCATTGATCACCCCCCTGTAAAGCTCCATTCAGATGTCCGCATGATTTTTACGGATCCACTGATAGACTGATCGGATCCGTAAAAATCATACGGACGTCTGAATGCAGCCTTACAGGGGAGTGATCAATGACTGTGGTGATCACCCCATATAGACTCCCTGATCACCCCCCTGTCATTGATTACCCCTCTGTCATTGATCACCCCCCTGTAAAGCTCCATTCAGATGTCCGCATGATTTTTACGGATCCACTGATAGACTGATCGGATCCGTAAAAATCATACGGACGTCTGAATGCAGCCTTACAGGGGAGTGATCAATGACTGTGGTGATCACCCCATATAGACTCCCTGATCACCCCCCTGTCATTGATTACCCCTCTGTCATTGATCACCCCATATAAAGCTCCATTCAGATGTCCGCATGATTTTTACGGATCCACTGATAGACTGATCGGATCCGTAAAAATCATACGGACGTCTGAATGCAGCCTTACAGGGGAGTGATCAATGACTGTGGTGATCACCCCATATAGACTCCCTGATCACCCCCCTGTCATTGATTACCCCTCTGTCATTGATCACCCCCCTGTAAAGCTCCATTCAGATGTCCGCATGATTTTTACGGATCCACTGATAGACTGATCGGATCCGTAAAAATCATACGGATGTCTGAATGCAGCCTTACAGGGGAGTGATCAATGACTGTGGTGATCACCCCATATAGACTCCCTGATCACCCCCCTGTCATTGATTACCCCTCTGTCATTGATCACCCCCCTGTAAAGCTCCATTCAGATGTCCGCATGATTTTTACGGATCCACTGATAGACTGATCGGATCCGTAAAAATCATACGGACGTCTGAATGCAGCCTTACAGGGGAGTGATCAATGACTGTGGTGATCACCCCATATAGACTCCCTGATCACCCCCCTGTCATTGATTACCCCTCTGTCATTGATCACCCCCCTGTAAAGCTCCATTCAGATGTCCGCATGATTTTTACGGATCCACTGATAGACTGATCGGATCCGTAAAAATCATACGGACGTCTGAATGCAGCCTTACAGGGGGGTGATCAATGACAGTTGGGTGATCACCCCATATAGACTCCCTGATCACCCCCCTGTCATTGATCACCCCCCTGTCATTGATCCCCCCCCCCCCCCCCCCCTGTAAGGCTGCATTCAGTCTTTTTTTTGGCCCAAGTTAGCGGAATTTTTTTTTTTTTCTTACAAAGTCTCATATTCCACTAACTTGTGACAAAAAATAAAATCTCACATGAACTCACCATACCCCTCACGGAATCCAAATGCGTAAAATTTTTTAGACATTTATATTCCAGACTTCTTCTCACGCTTTAGGGCCCCTAGAATGCCAGGGCAGTATAAATACCCCACATGTGACCCCATTTCGGAAAGAAGACACCCCCAGGTATTCCGTGAGGGGCATATTGAGTCCATGAAAGATTGAAATTTTTGTCCCAAGTTAGCGGAACGGGAGACTTTGTGAGAAAAAAATAAAAAATATCAATTTCCGCTAACTTGTGCCAAAAAACAAAAATTTCTATGAACTCGCCATGCCCCTCATTGAATACCTTGGGGTGTCTTCTTTCCAAAATGGGGTCACATGTGGGGTATTTATACTGCCCTGGCATTCTAGGGGCCCCAAAGCGTGAGAAGAAATCTGGTATCCAAATGTCTAAAAATGCCCTCCTAAAAGGAATTTGGGCCCCTTTGCGCATCTAGGCTGCAAAAAAGTGTCACACATCTGGTATCGCCGTACTCAGGAGAAGTTGGGCAATGTGTTTTGGGGTGTCATTTTACATATACCCATGCTGGGTGAGATAAATATCTTGGTCAAATGCCAACTTTGTATAAAAAAATGGAAAAAGTTGTCTTTTGCCAAGATATTTCTCTCACCCAGCATGGGTATATGTAAAATGACACCCCAAAACACATTCCCCAACTTCTCCTGAATACGGAGATACCACATGTGTGACACTTTTTTGCAGCCTAGGTGGGCAAAGGGGCCCACATTCCAAAGAGCACCTTTCGGATTTCACTGGTCATTTACCTACTTACCACACATTAGGGCCCCTGGAAAATGCCAGGGCAGTATAACTACCCCACAAGTGACCCCATTTTGGAAAGAAGACACCCCAAGGTATTCCGTGAGGGGCATGGCGAGTTCCTAGAATTTTTTATTTTTTG
Source organism: Bufo bufo (assembly GCF_905171765.1). Lineage (NCBI taxonomy): Eukaryota > Metazoa > Chordata > Amphibia > Anura > Bufonidae > Bufo > Bufo bufo. Next base: position 738,765,092 of record NC_053390.1, on the reverse strand, counting down.
TCACAAGTTAGTGGAAAATGATGATTTTTTTTTTTTATTTTTTTTTTCATACAAAGTCTCATATTCCACTAACTTGTGACAAAAAATAAAAACTTCCATGAACTCACTATGCCCATCAGCGAATACCTTGGGGTCTCTTCTTTCCAAAATGGGGCACTTGTGGGGTAGTTATACTGCCCTGGCATTCTAGGGGCCCAAATGTGTGGTAAGGAGTTTGAAATCAAATTCTGTAAAAAATGACGAGTGAAATCCGAAAGGTGCTCTTTGGAATATGGGCCCCTTTGCCCACCTAGGCTGCAAAAAAGTGTCACACATCTGGTATCTCCGTACTCAGGAGAAGGTGGGGAATGTGTTTTGGGGTGTCATTTTACATATACCCATGCTGGGTGAGAGAAATATCTTGGCAAAAGACAACTTTTACCATTTTTTTATACAAAGTTGGCATTTGACCAAGATATTTATCTCACCCAGCATGGGTATATGTAAAAAGACACCCCAAAACACATTCCCCAACTTCTACTGAATACGGAGATACCAGATGTGTGACACTTTTTTGCAGCCTAGGTGGGCAAAGGGGCCCACATTCCAAAGAGCACCTTTCGGATTTCACTCGTCATTTTTTACAGAATTTGATTTCAAACTCCTTACCACACATTTGGGCCCCTAGAATGCCAGGGCAGTATAACTACCCCACAAGTGACCCCATTTTGGAAAGAAGAGACCCCAAGGTATTTCGTGATGGGCATAGTGAGTTCATGGAAGTTTTTATTTTTTGTCACAAGTTAGTGGAATATGAGACTTTGTAAGAAAAAAAAAAAAAAAGAAAAAAATCATCATTTTCCGCTAACTTGTGACAAAAAATAAAAAGTTCTATGAACTCACTATGCCCATCAGCGAATACCTTAGGGTGTGTACTTTCCGAAATGGGGTCATTTGTGGGGTGTTTGTACTGTCTGGCCATTGTAGAACCTCAGGAAACATGACAGGTGCTCAGAAAGTCAGAGCTGCTTCAAAAAGCGGAAATTCACATTTTTGTACCATAGTTTGTAAACGCTATAACTTTTACCCAAACCATTTTTTTTTTACCCAAACATTTTTTTTTTATCAAAGACATGTAGAACAATAAATTTAGAGCAAAATTTATATATGGATGTCGTTTTTTTTTGCAAAATTTTACAACTGAAAGTGAAAAATGTCATTTTTTTGCAAAAAAAATCGTTAAATTTCGATTAATAACAAAAAAAGTAAAAATGTCAGCAGCAATGAAATACCACCAAATGAAAGCTCTATTAGTGAGAAGAAAAGGAGGTAAAATTCATTTGGGTGGTAAGTTGCATGACCGAGCAATAAACGGTGAAAGTAGTGTAGGTCAGAAGTGTAAAAAGTGGCCTGGTCTTTCAGGGTGTTTAAGCACTGGGGGCTGAGGTGGTTAAGATGTTATAGCTCACGTACCAAGTGAGGAATGCCAGAGGGGGATAATGTCTCTGTATAGCAAATATGGTAGTGTCAACGGTGTCCCTACCTGGGTACGGCTGGACTCCTGTATCCTGGCTCACTTGCAATAAAATTGAGTGTGGTCAGTAGGAGTAATTGAGGAATGATTGAGATCCAAACAGGTAGTATGATCCAACTCGTCTTTACATAGTGATTGGCAGCTTTGATCCATACAAGTTACAGCAATAGTCTTGGGTCCCAGCAGGTGTTGGCAATATGTGGCAGGAATCTATATGTATTCTGCTTCTTGTACATATGCCTAGAGAATCTGGCAGGTATCTGTCTTCTGCTCTGACTTTAGTCTGCTTTGTTTAGGCCTGACTAGCTGAGGAGGTACTTGGTTTCTCCTGGTCTTTGGATCTGTACTCACAGGACTGCTCGCAGGGTATGATGTCTTCTTCCTGGAGATCTATAGTTCTGTAGATAGCTGCTTGCTTGTCAACCAGCTGAGTTAGATGACTCAGGCTGGGAAGAGTGATCCTTGGCCTCAGCCGAGGCTTGGATCCTAGGTTGGGATTCCTGTTTCTGGGAGCTCCTACCAACACAGCCTTCCCCAGCAGGGGGGCTGGTTACACTCACTAACTTCCTCTCCTCCTCATGAGACAGGACATGGGAACATCCCACTTCTGCTCACACAGGGGAGACTAGGCTGGAATGGACTATTCCAGGCTAGATACTAACTGACTATGGTCTGCTACATATTGCTGCCACCTGCTGGTGTACATTGAAATTACAGCAAATATATAATACAGGCCTAAAAATACATATAATGGCAAATGCAAAGTTAGATTACACAGAATGACAATACATACACACCTAACATATGATAGCGGGGATAAAGAAGTTTAGTGACATACTTCAGGATGTTACATACCCCTTTACTTTAAGTGAAGCCATCCTCGGCGTACATTAGGCGGGTGAGGAAATCAGCTCTGGGTACCTAATAAAATACAAAGTGCTGCGTGAATATACATATAATGACATACATAGACAAAACATTTAACGACTTTCTCGAGGTTCCTGCCCGCTAGAGTAAGGTGTCCAACACACAGTTTCCTTCTCTTGGTATAACCAGGTAACCTAAATACTGCACAAAGAAAAACCTTTACTAACTGACTTTGTCTGTTATTATGGCCATCAAACATCAAAGAAAGCATGGGGGTGTCTTTACTCCGTAATCCCACCATTATGTAATGGAATGCCCGCAAATAGAAGGGTGGTTTTATCCCTGCACCATAGCCTGAAGAAATTTGGCTTGTAGCACGATCACTATGATGACTAAGAGGAAGCTAAATATGGCTCTAAAGTTTGAGGCGCCTTACCTTAGGCAAAAAAGGCTCAGAAGGGGAGGTATTTATCGTCTCCGTGTCTTCTGGCTAGTCACAGGAGGAGGGCAGTACGTTCCCATGGATCTCCTGGAAATGAGACACCTCCAGATGGGAACAATCCGGAACATAAAACAAGCGGGAAGGAGCAGCCTAGGGCTTCTAACGATTCCCGAAGCAGCAGGGGTACCTGTGAAGTTACTGGATCTGCCTGGACTTACCACTTGGTCCTACCCTGGGTACCTATGGGTATATATCACCGGGTGTAGGCCATTAGTTTTCAATATCCCTATGATGACAGTCCGTATGAAGGGGGGAGAGAACAAGAGCTGTGAAAAGGCACACTTGAAGTAAATTGCTACATTTTTGTTAAGTGCAATGGCAAGTGCAATCATTATAAACAGTGCATAAATTCACATTGCGGCACCTAGAAGGATAATACACACAATGGGCGGGTTATCTTAAATGTTGCATAACTTGTAAACTGGTTTCTAGTGCAAAAATATCAGAGTAGGAAATCACAAAGAGCTCAGGTATCACGTTTGAGTCCTTTCTTTGGGTGCAAGCTTTTATGTTGCGGTAAAACATTTTACAAGGATAGGCTCAACAATAACTTGAGTCCTTATTCCTGGAAGTGCTTAAAGTTGAAGAATCCTCTGGAAACTGATAAAAAAAGTCCATTGTAATCCAAAAGGTTAAAAGTTAATTGTAATCCAAAGGGTTAAAATGTCATATAAGAATAGCAGCAGGCTATCAGGTAACCTGATCAAGGGGATAAAACGGTTAACTTGGTCATGAGGGGGTTAAGTGATGATGGGGGAGTCCTAACTGACATGACCATCTGGATGAGGACAACACTGGCAACCTGGAACATAAAACATTAACATTGCACACAAAGGCCAAACAGGTCCTCACCCGTCAGGTAATCAGTCCATGGCGTGGCTCCCAAACAATGTCACTGAAGGTTGTTTTTTTCATTGTAGGGGACAACTTACAGGTAGGTGTCCAGCTCCTCGTCGCTACTGGAGCTGCTGAACCTCATCAGAGGTTGTTCCTGCCTCTGATGATAGCTCATTGTGGCGTTGGTAGTTGTACGCCACTGCCCTCTGCTGGTGGCTGCAGGAACTGGTTGCGCTGACAACCTGGTAAATGCTGCGGTGACCCGCTGTAGCCCGGGATCCACAGCCGGTACAGGAGGTGGGAGCACTTCTGGCTGCAGGGGCTCAGGAAGAGCTGGAGCAGTTGCCTGGGGCTGCTTCCAGGGTAGCATATATGGTGGCATCAGACAAGGCTGGACCTTGGGGTTGAAGGTCAAGACAGAATTGTTTATCTGTCCTACCCTCAGGGTTGGTGGTGGTGATAAATCGGGTATCAACGGTACAGGTACAGGTTGTGGCTTTTCTTTGAATTTCAGGCGGCCGTCCGGGGCTTCCTGGAGGCATCTGATCCTGCCCACAGAGCCTGGATCCTCCTGCCAGGTCTCTGGGGTGACGGCAGGGGTAAGCGGCTTGTCCAATAAAGCGACACCAGCAGCAAAGAGTCCTTGCATGGACCGCATCGGGGTGTACTCAATTTGGTCCCCCGCATAAAGGTTGTGTCTGGCCTGGGGAAGGTAGTGTCTCTTGACAGAGCGTCGGCCCACAAAAACTTCAGTGCTGGAATGGCTGTTTTGTACAAAGCCCACCCCTCGTTCTACCGAGAACCATAGCACGGTCCCGATTCTCCTAGTTAACCTGGGGTCTCCTGGCTGGGGATCGTCAATAACCTGCTTCACCCATTCCTCGACCGCTGATTTATATTCCCAGGCGGTCTGGGCGAAAGCAGTAATTTCGAGTGGGACATCGGGGTTCAAGCTCCGCAACTTGTTGTAGCTGGGCGGCGGAGTGGAATCACTGGCCGCCTCCGCCGCACCAGTAGGTGGTTGTGGTGGTGCAGGCCTAGGCGGTGCAGGGGCAGACACGGACCGGGCCTGGGCCTCAGGGAGCGGGGCAGCTCCTACCTGTGGTTGCGGCCGGGCGGCCGGTTCCGGTGCCTCCTGGGTGCTGTAAAGGGGTGTCATCTCCGTCTGGAACACCGTCTTGTCAATGGCTGTGGTAGCTGCGTCCTCCGCGGGAACCATCTTGACGTCGACCTCCATCTGGTCTTGTACGTCGTCTTCCGCGGGGGCGCTTGACTTAGTGGAGGCATCCACGGCCTCCGGGAACTCCATTAGGTCCGGGCTCTTGACATCGGGAACCGGGATGTCTGCAGCAGCCTTCTCAGGATCCTCGGGGATGCTGGCCAAGGTAGGAGACGCTGGGTCTTTGACCAGGGAGGAATCCACGGCCTCCGGACTGGCACTAAAGCTGGAGGGACCGCGGCGTTTCAGAAGCTGCGAGACTTGTATTTCCAAAGGGTACTCAGGGTACTCTGGCTCACCGCCGATGGACATTTCGTTTCACTTGGGACTCGGGTAGGTCATGGCTGCTTCTCTCTTGACCACACAAACTGCCAGAACTAAGGGCGGGGCGCAGAGGGAGGAGTCTTTCTTACCTCGGTTCCCAAAAGCAAGTTCATGGAGGGCAGTCTCCATTTTTTCTGTCTTCTAGAGGGGCGTATTCGATATCTTCGCGCTCTTGAGGGGGAGTTACTAGGTTTTCCCGCTTCTGGGGGGCGTATTCAGCATTTTCGCGCTCTTGAGAGGGCGTTCTTTTCTTCCCTTGCTTCTGGGCATGAAGATGAAGCGCCATTTTAACGAATATGGCGAATTTCACAATGACGAATTAACCCCTTTACTTCTGGAGCGCACGTCTGGCGCTTTCTGGCACAGCAATACGGCAATACAGTCACTTTTCAGGGTCTTTGCACAAGCGGCAGCACTTGCAGTACTGTGAAACACGCGATCCGGTCCGTTTCAACACACAATTGGAACCGGTTCTGTTGTTAGGGATGGACACACAATTCAATCCGATCCTGTTCGTGACGCCACTTTAATGCAATGAGCAGGACACTGGGTCAGTGGGTCAGCTATGCAGTGGGTCAGGATATATGTGTAGTAGTTCGTGATGCCAATTGCAGCTTGCGCAGGTACTGTAGCAGGGCCCTTTAAGATGTTATAGCTCACGTACCAAGTGAGGAATGCCAGAGGGGGATAATGTCTCTGTATAGCAAATATGGTAGTGTCAACGGTGTCTCCTACCTGGGTACGGCTGGACTCCTGTATCCTGGCTCACTTGCAATAAAATTGAGTGTGGTCAGTAGGAGTAATTGAGGAATGATTGAGATCCAAACAGGTAGTATGATCCAACTCGTCTTTACGTAGTGATTGGCAGCTTTGATCCATACGAGTTACAGCAATAGTCTTGGGTCCCAGCAGGTGTTGGCAATATGTGGCAGGAATCTATATGTATTCTGCTTCTTGTACATATGCCTAGAGAATCTGGCAGGTATCTGTCTTCTGCTCTGACTTTAGTATGCTTTGTTTGGGCCTGACTAGCTGAGGAGGTAGTTGGTTTCTCCTGGTCTTTGGATCTGTACTCACAGGACTGCTCGCAGGGTACGATGTCTTCTTCCTGGAGATCTATAGTTCTGTAGATAGCTGCTTGCTTGTCAACCAGCTGAGTTAGATGACTCAGGCTGGGAAGAGTTATCCTTGGCCTCAGCCGAGGCTTGGATCCTAGGTTGGGATCCCTGTTTATGGGAGCTCCTACCAACACAGCCTTCCCCAGCAGGGGGGCTGGTTACACTCACTAACTTCCTCTCCTCCTCATGAGACAGGACATGGGAACATCCCACTTCTGCTCACACAGGGGAGACTAGGCTGGAATGGACTATTCCAGGCTAGATACTAACTGACTATGAATAAGGGGTTGGGTCAGCACAACCTGCCTGTAGGTGCAGATCGCTATGGCGAAATACATATACAAACGGAAAATGCAAATGTGATCGCACACTACATCCAGCACTCTGCCCTCCATGCTGGATGAGACATTGGTTTATATTTTGGCCAAAGCATAGTAAGCCACTCACCGCGTCAAGGCTGTCTCATGAGTGGTCCCTAACTCTTGTTCCTACCTGTTCATGGGCCATGACAGCCACATAAAATCCAGGGAATGCAGGTCAGCATGCAAGCCAAGTACACTTTGCTTGTAACCCCGTCCGGTGCCATTACAGCTTTCATCGGATCCAGGGATGCAAGTACCAACATGCATGCTGAACCCACCATATACTTCTCCTGGAGCCAAATGGCTAATGGTAGGTTCTATACAAGCAGACTCAGTTTTATACTGACTTTAAAACCAGCCTCAAGGACAGATTAACTGGTCAGGTGTGCAATGACTCCAAGGAGATCGCCACGCCTCCAATATATACTACAAAGAAAAGAATAAGGGGTTGGGTCAGCACAACCTGCCTGTAGGTGCAGATCGCTATGGCGAAATACATATACAAACGGAAAATGCAAATGTGATCGCACACTACATCCAGCACTCTGCCCTCCATGCTGGATGAGACATTGGTTTATATTTTGGCCAAAGCATAGTAAGCCACTCACCGCGTCAAGGCTGTCTCATGAGTGGTCCCTAACTCTTGTTCCTACCTGTTCATGGGCCATGACAGCCACATAAAATCCAGGGAATGCAGGTCAGCATGCAAGCCAAGTACACTTTGCTTGTAACCCCGTCCGGTGCCATTACAGCTTTCATCGGATCCAGGGATGCAAGTACCAACATGCATGCTGAACCCACCATATACTTCTCCTGGAGCCAAATGGCTAATGGTAGGTTCTATACAAGCAGACTCAGTTTTATACTGACTTTAAAACCAGCCTCAAGGACAGATTAACTGGTCAGGTGTGCAATGACTCCAAGGAGATCGCCACGCCTCCAATATATACTACAAAGAAAAGAATAAGGGGTTGGGTCAGCACAACCTGCCTGTAGGTGCAGATCGCTATGGTGAAATACATATACAAACGGAAAATGCAAATGTGGTCGCACACTACATCCAGCACTCTGCCCTCCATGCTGGATGAGACATTGGTTTATATTTTGGCCAAAGCATAGTAAGCCACTCACCGCGTCAAGGCTGTCTCATGAGTGGTCCCTAACTCTTGTTCCTACCTGTTCATGGGCCATGACAGCCACATAAAATCCAGGGAATGCAGGTCAGCATGCAAGCCAAGTACACTTTGCTTGTAACCCCGTCCGGTGCCATTACAGCTTTCATCGGATCCAGGGATGCAAGTACCAACATGCATGCTGAACCCACCATATACTTCTCCTGGAGCCAAATGGCTAATGGTAGGTTCTATACAAGCAGACTCAGTTTTATACTGACTTTAAAACCAGCCTCAAGGACAGATTAACTGGTCAGGTGTGCAATGACTCCAAGGAGATCGCCACGCCTCCAATATATACTACAAAGAAAAGAATAAGGGGTTGGGTCAGCACAACCTGCCTGTAGGTGCAGATCGCTATGGCGAAATACATATACAAACGGAAAATGCAAATGTGATCGCACACTACATCCAGCACTCTGCCCTCCATGCTGGATGAGACATTGGTTTATATTTTGGCCAAAGCATAGTAAGCCACTCACCGCGTCAAGGCTGTCTCATGAGTGGTCCCTAACTCTTGTTCCTACCTGTTCATGGGCCATGACAGCCACATAAAATCCAGGGAATGCAGGTCAGCATGCAAGCCAAGTAACTAACTGACTATGGTCTGCTACATATTGCTGCCACCTGCTGGTGTACATTGAAATTACAGCAAATATATAATACGGGTCTAAAAATACATATAATGGCAAATGCAAAGTTAGATTACACAGAATGACAATACATACACACCTAACATATGATAGCGGAGATAAAGAAGTTTAGTGACATACTTCAGGATGTTACACCTCCACCACCTTTCCCCGCTCCGTTCTCAATGTTAACAATAGAGGCATATGCTGGCAATATGCCCCCATTGATTGTGATGAGAAAAAGCCTTTAACCTATTGTTTTTTTCAGATTAAAATATGTATTTATATACCCTGGACCAATATTTGGGTCACTGTGCTTGTTTGGCTCAATGGACGTGATGTCACAGGATGAGGATGAGACGGCAGTGCTCACTGACTGACCAACTCCAGTAGCTGATCGGTGGGCCTGCCGCATTCTGCCTGAATGTACTTCCATACAGCATCACTCACCATGCCTGACCTGACTTTTCACTGGAAGAAACAGGCTAACCTTAAAGGGGTTTCTGGGAAATCAAGGGAAGGCGCCTAGCTTGCATTCATACGTACCTGCTCTCTGCTAATTGTTTTTAAGAATGAAAACACAAGAAGAATTATAAAAATGTGGTTTACTGACCTAGTGAATGAAGGAACTAGGTCAGTTTTAACACACAGGGAACGCCATAAAAAAAAAAACAACAAAAATATGGTAGAATTGTATTTTTTCCAAATGCACCCCATTTAAAAAAAAATCCAGCTTTTCACTATATCGTATGCAATATAATATGATGCCAATAGAGTGCACTTTGTCCTGCAAAAAACAAACCCTCATACAACTACAGTATGTGAACTTAAAAATAAAAAAAAACTGAAAATTGACGGATTGGTAAGGGGTTAAAATAACCATACAGGCTTGTTCAACTTCCAGCTTTTCCCTCAGCTTCCCTATACAATAGCACACTCAGCTCAACAGATACATCTGATAGAGTCTTATCTGCCCTGAGAACAAAAGGAACCGTCATGGTGAAATTCAACATGGTCAATTGTTTATTCCCTTTATGACCTTCTCTGAACCCTCTCCAGCTCTGCTATGTCTGTCTTGTTCACAGGAGCCTAGAACTGAACACAGTACTCCATGTGTGGTCTGACTAGTGATTTGTAAAGTTGCAGGACTATGTTCTCATCACGGGCATCTATGTCCCTTTTGATGTAACCCATTATCTTATTGGAAGCAGCTGCCTGACATAAAATTTTTTGTGAGCAAACTAAGCTGTAGAAACCAAAGTCCTTTTTCATGTCAGTGTTACCCAGTGTGTTACCATTTAGTATGTACGGGTGACTTGCATTATTCCTTCCCATGTGCATAACCTTTAATTTGTCATTGTTAAACCTCTTCTGCCAATTATCTGCCCAAGCCTCCAATCTATCCAGATCCATCTGTAGCAGTATACTGTCCTCTTCTGTGTTAATTACTTTACACAGCTTAGTGTCATCTGCAAAAAAATTTATTTTACTGTGCAAGCCTTCTACAAGATCATTAATAAATATATTGAAGAGAATAGGGCCCAATACTGACCCCTAAGGTACTCCACTAGTGACAGTGACCCCTCCAATACTGACCCCTGTGGTACTCCACTAGTGATGGTGGCCTCTCCAATACTGACCCCTGTGGTACCCCACTAGTGACAGTGACCCAATCTGAGTGTGTACCATTAATAACCACCCTAATTTTTCTATCACTGAGCCAGTTACTTTCCCACATACAGACATTTTCTCCTAATCCAAGCATTTTCATGTTATATACTAACCTTTTATGTGGCACAGTATGAAATGATTTGGAGAAGTCACGATATACGACATCCAATGACTCCTGGTCAAGTCTAGAAATTACCTCCTCATAGAAACTAATTAAATTTGTTTGACATGACCGATCCCTCATGAAGCCATGCTGAGATGGCATTATACGCTTATTTTCATTGAGATACTCGAGGATAGTATGTCTTAAAAAAAAACTTAAATAGTTTACCCATAACAAATGTTAAACTTACCGCCCTAAAGTTTCCGGGCCCTGTTTGACCCCTTTTTTAATATATGCACCACATTTGCTAAGCGTTCTGTGGAACGTTCCCTGTCATTATAGAGTCCTTGCATATCAGAAATAAGTGTCTGTCCTATGACTTTACTTAATTATCTTAGGATACAGGGGTGTAGGCCATCTGGAACCTATGATTTGTCTATTTTAGTCTTTTTAAGTTGCCGCTGCACTTCTTCCTGGGTCAGACAGGCCACTTTTAGTGGGGAGTTTATATTTACACTCTGCATTTCATCTGATATTCTTTTTTCCACAGTGAATACAGTGGAGAATAAAGAGCCAACACTTTCAGGTTAATCTTTTTTACCATTAATATAATTGAGGAACATTTAGGGTTAGTTTTATTCTCTTTGTCAATGAGCCTCCTTGTCTCCAGCTTGGATACATGTATCTGTCTTTTACGTATTCTTTTTTTCCTTATAATATTTCAGTGCTTCTTCACTACCTTCCTGTCTTAGTCATTTAAATGCTTTCTTTTTTTTACATTTATTGCTCTCTTTACATTTTTATTTATCCCCTTAGTTTTTTTTCCCTTGTTCCTCACCCTATTATTCCCATAAGGTATGTACCTTTCACAATTAGAGTTTAGGATTGGTCACTGTTTTGACATCTGTTATTCAAGGTCTATTGATTAATACTAAGTCCACTATGGCCGTCCCTCTAGTAGGATCCTGATCCAGTTGGGAATGTTTAGTTATTGTCAAGAACTTGTTTCCATGAATGCCCACATCTCGTACCTATGTTTGTTTCATTGACCTTTTCTGTTTGGTCACTGATGTCGATCTTGTTCTTACTATTACTGGAAAATCTTAACTAAAGAATTTACAAAAAGAACATGTTTCCTTTATGAAATGTACAGGTTTCAGTTTCCCAGTCTATATCTGGGTAGTTGAAGTCCCCCATAATAACCACCTCATTATGATTTGCCGCCTCATCTATCTCGTTTAGTAGTAGATTTTCTGTGGAGTCTGGTATAATAGGTGGCTTATATTAAACTCCTATTAGAATTTTATTATTGTTTTTGTCTCCATGTGACTCCACAGTGACTCCACATGTTCATGTCCCTCACTTATATCTTCTCGGACTGTGGGCTTTAGACAGGACTTTACATAAAGGCAGACCCCTCCCCCTCTCCGGTTTTGGTGATCCTTTCTAAACAGACTGTAACCTTGTACATTAACTGCCCAGTCATAGCTATCATCCAGCAATGTCTCAGTTATTCCCACTATGTCATAGTCCTCCTTACACATTACTATTTCCAGTCCCTGAGGATAGGTCATCAATATAAACAGGCTGCCCAACCCCTTTAACCTGTACAGTACCAGTGCCGTACATGTATGGCGCTGGGAACTGTGTTTAAAATGCCAGCGCCATAGTACTACGGCGCGCAGATCGGACGGGTGCAGGAGCTGCTCCCACCTGGTCAGCGGCAGGGGTCCGACAGTCACTGATAGCTAGACCCCTGCTGTATGCGCTGGCATCGGTGAAAACACCGATGCCAGCGCATTAACTCTAGATGTGCTATGGTCAGCGCTAACCGCGGCACGTGTGGTATCCATGCAGGGAGGGTGCTCCCATTAGGTCCCTGCGCTGCTGTGACAAGGAGCTCCCATCAGGTCCCTGCGCTGCTGTGACGGGGACCCGATAGCTGGCACAGCAGCCCGATGCAGCAGGCTGTAAGTGTATTACAGTGTGTAACACATTTACAGCCAATGCATTACAATACAGATGTATTGTAATGCATTGTACAGGGGATCAAACCCCCAAAAGTTGAAGTCCCAGAGTGGGACAAAAAAAAAGTTTAAAAAAAAGTTTTGCACAAAAAATTTTTACGTTTCAAGAACAAAAAAAGCGTCCTTTTCCCAAAATTTATTTTAAAAAAATAGGAAAAAAAAGAAAAGTAGACATCCGTATCGACCAGCTCTATAAAAATATCACATGATCCACCCCATCAGGTGAATTCCATAAAACAAAAGTAAAAACAGTGCTAAAACAGCCATTTTCTGGTCACCTTGCCTCACAAGAAGTGTAATATCAAGCAATCAAAAAGGCGTATGTAGCCCAAAATGGTACCAATCAAACCATCATCTCATCCTGCAAAAAATTAGCCCCTACCTAAGACAATCGCTAAAAAATAAAAAAAAGCAGACATACAGTATGGGGAATGTTCATTGATAACTATTTTATGAGGTATTACTATCTTAAAAATATCTTAGAAGTAGAGAAATTCAAATTTAGAAAATTGTGAATTTTTCTAAATTTCTGGTAAATTTTGCATTCTTTTATAAATAAAGGTGAAATATATTGACTCAAGTTTACCACTGTCATGAAGTACAATGTGTCACGAGAAAACAATCTCAGAATGGCTTGGATAAGTAAAAGCGTTTGAAAGTTATTACCACATAAAGTGACACATGTCAGATTTGCAAAAATCGGCCTGGGATTTGAGGTGAAAAGTGGCTCGGTAGCGAAGGGGTTAAGACACACACTTGCGATCAAACACTTGCGTTTTCAATCTGCTTATATAGCTGCTGTTCCCAGACAACTCCAAACCAGATTGCTGATTTTTTTTTTCATCTGAATTCAAAGGCGTTCTGAATACACTGTATGAAAATTTTAATACAAGATAGCACTTGAGTTTCTGATGAATAACGGTGGAACCTCATGTGACTGTTGTGGACATCATATTGTGTGCCATCACCAGCACTATAAGAAACATACCAAATGTATTTTTTATTAAAAAAAAATAATAACTGAAACTATTGAGTGTGTAAAACAAAGCTCTACCTTGTATAGCAGCCACAGGACAGTTTTATATATCTATCATAGAAAGTGAAACACAAAATGAATGTTCTTCAGGTGACTCACCAATCCTTAGCATTTTCTTTTAACTTCTATATGATACTGTAAAGAAACATAGGTGAGGAAGAATACCACCAGCAAAACTCTCACTCTGCTACCAATCTTCCTTTACCACTCTGGTTAGTAGATACAGTATAAGGCTACCCCTAGGTGTTCAACAGAGCAAGCCATAAGGCCAAGTTGGACTTGGCTGCTAAGGAACGAGATTATGTCTACAGAGTAGGGTAGCAGAAAACAGGTGCAAGTAAGGATACTTTCACACTAGCGTTAATATTTTCTGGTATTGAGATCTGTCATAGGGTCTCAATACCAGAAAAAAATGCTTCCATTTTGTCCCCATTCATTGTCAATAGGGACAAAACGTAACTGAACAGAACGGAATGCTCCAAAATGCATTCCATTCCGTTTGGTTGCGTTCTCATACCGGCGAGCTTACCACTTGGTAAAGTACCAGTGGTAACTTGGAACCAAACCCGAGTTCAGGAAATAGTTTTTTACAGTATAAATTTATTTATGAAGTTATTGCACGAAGTCTCGCAAGACTTCGTGAAGCAATAACTTCGGCTCCTGCTCCGTACAGTATTAGAACGAAGTTTTATGCAAATCGACTTCGGATGTTTCATCCGAAGTTGATTCGTTCATCCCTAGTAGTGAGCACTTTGACCTCAAAGGTGTTTCCTAGAATTAGGAAACACTTGGCAGTGAAAATGAAAAATTGCATTTTTTTCTTGAAAAAGTTGCTTTACACCCACATTTTTTACTTTCCCAAAGGGCAACAGGACAAAATTCACCCCAAATTATGTTCCCCATTTCCCTCCGAATACAGCACTACCCCATATGTGCTAAAAAACTGATGTATGGACGCACGGCAGCCTTCAGAGTGGAAGGAGCACCATATGGCTTTTGGAGAGCGGATTTAGCTGGAATGGTATTTGGGAGCTATGTCGCATATGAAGACACCCTGAGGTGGCCCTACAGTGTAAACCCCCAAAAAGTGACCCCATTTTGGAAACTACACCCCTCAAGGAAACTTTCAAGGTGTGTAGTGAGCACTTTGACCTCAAAGGTGTTTCCTAGAATTAGGGTCCATTCACACGTCCGCAAAATAGGTCTGCATCCTTTCCGCAATTTTGCGGAACGGGTGCAGACCCATTCATTTTCAATGGGGCCGGAATGTTCTGTCCGCATCCGCATTTGCGGATCCGCATCTGCATTTGCGGATCCGCACTTCCGCATCCGTGCTTCCGTTTCCGCAAAAAAATAGAACATGTCCTATTCTTGTCCGCAATTGCGGACAAGATTAGGCATTTTCTATTATAGTGCCGGCGATGTGCGGTCCGCAAATTGTGGAATGCACACATTTCCGGTGTCCGTGTTTTGCGTATCCGCAATTTGCGGATGCGCAAAACACTTACGGACGTGTGAATGGACCCTTAGGAAACACAAAATTTGCATTTTTTTCTAGAAAAAGTTGCTTTGCACCCACATTTTTCGCTTTCCCAAAGGGTAACAGGACAAAATGCACCCCGAATTTTGTTCCTAATTTCCCCCCGAATACGGCAACACCCCATATGTGCTCAAAAAATGATGTATGGGAGCACAGCAGTGCTGTAGAGTGAAACTGCAAAATATGGATTTTGCTGACTTGAATTGGCAGACATTGATTTTAGGTGCCATGTCGCATTAAAAAAATTCCTGAGGTCCCCAGAAATTAAAAACCCCAAGAAGTGACCCCATTGTAGAAAGAGCACCCCCGTACAAACATTTTAAGTGGTGGAAAGGGTACTTTTCAGCAAACAGGTGTCTCACAGAAGGCAGAAACACTTGTTAAAGGATTTCAAAGCACACATTTGTGAAAATGAAAAATTACTATCAGACCCCAATTTTTCAATTTCACAAGGTGTTAAAGGAGAAAATGCACCCCAGTATGTGTTCCCCATTTTCTCCCCATTCAGGAAACACCCCACATGTGCTTGTATCCTGCTGTATTGGTGCACAGCAGGCAAACAGCAAAATATGGATTTTGCTGGCAGGCCTGAATTGACAGACATGGATTTTAGGTGCCATGTCGCATTTAAAGAATTCCTGAGGTCCCCATAAAAAAAAAAAAGAAGTGACCCAATTTTGGAAAGTGCACCCCCCATACGAACACTTTAAGGGATGGAAAGGGCACTTTTGACCTAACAGGTGTTTCATAGAAATGAATATGTAGTGGTTGGTGAAAAGTGGATCTGTAAGCTAGGCGGACGAAATCAGAGATATAAGGTGGTAAAACTACAGGGTACATAAAGGATGAAATTAAATTAATACTCCATGGATGAGTGGTAGATTTTAAAACACTTCTGCATGCACAGTCCAGGTTTTTCAGGGCAGGTTTCGCAGTGGTAAATGGTGTCTTTCCTTAGCTGCCTTTTGGAACACACCCTGAATCTTTTTTGGGTCCTTCCCTTCCTTGCTGTCTGGGGGACTTGACCTGGAATATGTTGCCCTGGTACAGCACGGGCACAATGACTTCCTAAAGTGCTGGGACCCTTCCCTGCCTGGCTTTGAAAAATTCGGGCCTTGATAACCACTAGGGTTGAGCGAACCCAAACTGTAAAGTTCGGGTTCGTACCGAACTTTAGGATTTTTGGACCCCGGACCCGAACCCGAACATTTCAGTAAAAGTTCGGGTTCAGTGTTCGGCTATTTTATGGCGCTTTTTGAAAGGCTGCAGAGCAGCCAATCAACAAGCATTTAACTTTGTGCCCTTAGAAGCCATCACAGCCATGCCTACTAATGGCATGGCTGTGATTGGCCAGTGCAGCATGTGACCCAGCCTCTATATAAGCTGGAGTCACGTAGCGCTGCACGTCACTCTGCTCTGATTATTGTAGGGAGAGGATGCTGCTTCTGTGAGGGAGAGAATAGGACAGAATCTTTAATCAGAAGTGCTGGTTAACTCAGCGATCTACCTAGATTTTGTTTTGTCGGTGCAGTGCACAATCTTTTTACCATGCCCTGAGCCCAGTGACCCAGAAAAATAACTTTTATCTGTCTGTTAGTTAGGTGGGTGGCGGCGGTCATTTTATGCAAGTTCTGTGCAACAGCACAGCATATGTGCATTTTGTGACAGTCAAATAGAAGCTTGAACTACTGCAATTATATTCTGGGTTTAAAAAAATCACCCATTTTTGGCAAGACCCTACATCTGTGGCCTTTGCAGCATTAGTCAGTGTTCAATTTAAGTTACAAATACAGCAATAATTTTCTGGGTTTTAAAAAACACCTGCAGCGTCCCACTCAGGACACGTGGGAACTGCAATTATCATATTGCATGTCATTTTGTACTACAACACCTGTTGTATCCCTGTTCATAGGCCGGTCTGGTGCAATTTATACATCCCACCACTAGATGGGGATAGCACTTAGGGCATATAAATACTTAAGTCAGGCCTAGTGGGACAGATTAGTAGTCAGTCAGTCTGTTGCTGAGTTTGAGAGAGTGCAGATCTAGCACTTCTGCTCAGGTAAAAGTTTAGTCCAGGAGGGGACAAAAGAAAGAAAAGCCTAAAAATCCAAAGGATAAAAGCCACAAACCAGGCATAAAAGACCTTTGGGTATCCAGGTGAAGGATACCTAAGCCACAGGCAACCTCACCAAATAACTCTGGTTTACTAGGGACCTGAAGCAAAGTCACCTACCAGAAATACTTATACAGAACCTTCAAGCTAAGCTAAACCCAGCCAAACCTATTAACAGTGGATCAACAGAATTCCTCTAAATTGCAAAAGACTGTATTCTGTGTGGATGTATATGCCGCAAGTGGTAGGCAAAGAGAGAGTATATAGGCGTGCTCAGACCCTGTCACACCAAGCACAGACCACGCCGAGAACCACAGCATTGCTTGAGTAAAAAGAGAAACAGCTCCAGCTCGGTTAAAATGTTACTGTCACCGCCAGTTCTGTGAGAAGGTCTGGCAGACGTTCTTCTCTACCTCTTGTATGATGTTCTTTGTTTTGGTTTTACTTTGTCATCTCCTTTCCTTCTGCCAGGTGTCACTTATTTAGACTAATCGTCTTCCTTTATATTCCCTCCCATACTGCCTCACTTTGCGGTTTATACTACTTCCTGGATGAAGTGTTCACTGCTGGAGGCTGCTGCTGCTGTTTGCTCAAATAAGTCGTACTTTATTGTGTTTCCTTGCTGGCTTGATTCTAAGTGACCCTGACTCCGTCCGTATTTAGTGCAGGGAGTCGGTGGTCGTGTCCCCTCACTATTATAGGGTTTTCAGGAGTCACACAGTCTTAGGTACGTGGGCATGCAATCGTCTACCATTGAGACCCTTGTATGTGCATAGCAGTCAGGGAGAGCTCTTATGGTTTTATAGGGCTCACCTATATGCTTCTTAGTTTGGGATCAAGCCAGTCGGTCGTTTATTTATAAGTTCCAGCTATCTGCAAATTCATCCGTGACAGTTACCTTTATTTTTCAGTGCAGATAAAAGCCAGTTACAGTCCAGTCTGCATGTTTCAGATCAGAGATAGTAGCGATCCTTACTCATGACATACTGAGGAGGGGGTTAGATATATAGCGCCTCCACTTAAAAGCAGGTGGACACACTAACTACAAGGCCCTCCATCAAATGAAATTGACAACATGTGCTAAAAAGCATGGTTAATTAAAACAAAAGAACACACACAAGTCATGGATCAAAAATTCAATAGTGTAATATCAGGTCATGTTTCCGATTGAGTCCACTTGGTGTAGTGGACCCCATTTTAAAAATCCAAAAGGACTCACGATTCAAAAGCTTCTTCTTGTAATTACCACCCCTGGGTGGTGGAGTAACCCTTTCCAGGCCTTGCACTGTTAAACCCTCTGTGTTGCCACCATGCACCACTGAAAAATGCAGGCTAACTGCAGACACATTCCTGGCATGTGAATGAGGATTGTCAGAGATGTGCCTGCGCAGTCTAACCTTAAGGCCACCAATGGCCATGCTTTTTAGCACATGTTGTCAATTTCATTTGAAGGAGGGGCTTGTAGTTAGTGTGTCCACCTGCTTTCAAGTGGAGGCGCTATATATCTAACCCCCTCCTCAGTATGTGTATGTCATGAGTAAGGATCGCTACTGTCTCTGATCCGAAACATGTAGACTGGACTGTAACTGGCTTTTATCTGCACTGAAAAATAAAGGTAACATTTTAACCGAGCTGGACCTTTTTCTCTTTTTATATGCCGCAACTGGAACCAACATCAGTAAAAGTTGTGAGTTGTATCCTACCACTGTCTACTTCATTCTTACCACTGGTTGTACCACCATTAACGGTACTGGCGACAAATAACACCAAGGGACCCAGCCGCCACAAGCACCCTAAACACCACTGCCATCAAGGGCACCTCAACCTCCATCTAGGCTGGTGATTCCCTACCACAGAGCGTGCCCCGGAGGATTTCGTGCTGTCTTCCTCAACACTATGCTGCCAGCCCAGGGAGGCTTTCTGCTAAACTGATGAACTGTGTTATTATTTGGCCCCTCATCGGCCCACCGTGCACCTCACGTGTTGTCCCTGCGGTTCTGGCTGGCTGCACACTCTTTTTGGGCAAAATACTCAATTTTACAGCCCTTGCTGCATCTGTCAGTGTGAAATTCAAGCGTTATATACTGCTGTCATAGTCTGTTATTAAAAAAACACCCTTTGTGGGCAAAATAATACATTTTACAGCCCTTGCAGCATCTGTCATTGTGAGATACACACTTTAGATACTGCTGTGCTATTCTGTTATTAAATAAACACCCATTTTGGGCAAAATACTTAATTTGCGGCCTTGTCTGCATCTGTCAGTGTGAGATACACGCTTTAGATACTGTTGTTCTATTCTGCTATTAAAAAAACACCTATATTGGGCAAAAATCTTAATTTTGCAGCCTTTGCTGCATCTGTCATTGTGAGATACACCCTTTAGATACTGTTGTTCTATTCTGTTATTAAAAAAAACACCCATTTTGGGCAAGATCCTAAATTTGAGAAATATGAGGAGAGCGCCAAATAAGGGACGTGGCCCCGGTCGTGGTGCTGCTGGTGGAGCTCCTGTTGCAGGGAGAGGACATGGTCGATCTGTGCCAGCTACACGCACAAGTGAAACACCTTCCTCAGGTGCAAGTAGGCGACAGAACCTTCAGCGGTATTTGGTCGAGCCTAATGCGGCTCTACGAATGGTGAGGCCAGAACAAGTACAGGCGATAGTAGATTGGGTTGCTGACAGTGCCTCACGTTCCTTTACATTGTCTCCCACCCAGTCTCCTGCTGAAAGATCAGAGTTGGCACCTGCAGCCGATGTCCATCAGTCTTTCACCTCACCCCTTTGCAAATCAGCCAAGCAGTCTGAGCCCCAAGTCATGCAGCAGTCTCTTCTGCTTTTTGATGACTCTGCTAGCCAGGTTTTCCAGGGCCATCCACCTAGCCCTGCTCCAGAAGTGAAAGATATTGAGTGCCCCGATGCCCAACCACTTATGTTTTAAGATGAGTATGTGGGAGAACCACCGCAGCACGTCTCGGATGATGACGAAACACAGGTGCCAACTGCTGTGGCTTTCCAAAGTGTGCAGACTGACAAGGAGGGCAGGGGTGAAGACTGGGTGGAAGATGATGTGGAGAATGATGAGGTCCTCGACCCCACATGGAATCAAGGTCATGGGAGTGACCTGTGTAGTTCGGAGGAAGAGGCGGTGGTCGCACAGAGCCACCAGCACAGCAGAAGAGGGAGCAGGGTGCAAAACGGGGCGGCTGTCCCCTAGACAGTACGCCTGCTACTGCCCACCGCAGCAAGGGACCGAGCACACCAAAGCCAGCTCCAAGGAGTTCCCTGGCGTGGCAGTTCTTCAGACAATGTGCTGACAACAAGACACGAGTGGTTTGCACGCTGTGCAATCAGAGCCTGAAGCAAGGCATAAACGTTCTCAACCTGAACACAACCTGCATGACCAGGCATCTAAGTGCAAAGCACGAGCTGCAGTGGAGAAGACACCTCAAAAATCGAGAAAGGTCTCTGGCTCCTCCTGCTTCCTCTTCTGCTGCAGTCTCGGCCTCTTCATCCACCTCTGGAGTGACAGTGGCACCTGCCACCCCGCAAACAGAGGATCTGCCAGAAACACCACCACCTGGGTCACCAAGCATCTCCAGGCGTGCCATCCCTTCCCTGCACAACCAAGTGGGGGACAAAATCAAGTGTGCACTACGCAACGCCATCTGTGGCAAGGTCCACCTAACTACCGATACGTGGACCAGTAAGCACGGTCAGGGACATTATATCTCCATAACAGACCACTGGGTAAATGCAGTGGTCGGCTGGGCCTGAGGCGGATAGCAGTTTGGCGCATCTCCTTCCACCACCGAGGATTGCAGGGCGCTTCAGTTTGCCTCCTGTTGCTTCCTCCTCCTACTCCGCTTCCTCCTCCTCTACCGGCTCCTCATCCGGTCAGTGTAACACCTTCACCACTAACTTCAGCACAGCCAGGGGTAAACGACAACAGGCAGTTTTAAAACTTATCTGTTTGGGGGACAAACCACACACCACGCAGGAGCTGTGGACGGGCCTTGAACAACAGACTGATGAGTGGTTGGCAGACATCCCAACCTGCAAAAACTAATTTCAAGGAGGTGCACCTCTCATTTCAGGGAGGTTTTCTTTTTTTTTCTTTCATGAACTTTTTATTCCATTTTCCAAACATATGCAGTATCTGCACACTTTGCTCTATGGTGTGGAGGACTGGGCTCATTACCCTGCCCCAAATTATCCTATTTATGTATATGATTAAAGGGATTCTGTCACCACCTATAATACCTGTGAGCTAAACATCTGCTCATGTCCAGGCAGCATTCTGATTTCTAAGGTGGCCTTATAAAAGCTATTTGTGGCTTTATTCTGCGGAAAAACAGGTTTTACTAACCTGTCAATCATTGAATTAAGGTGCCCAAGAAGGGGAGGTCTGTGGATGCATGGTGCCCGGCTGCACGCATCGCCGTTCGTGCCCAGCGCCGCCTTCTACTCCTCAGTGCCGCCTCTCCCTCCCACTTTGAGATCCCGTGCGTGCGCACAGGCTCAGCCTGATGCGCCGTTGCGGACTACTGGCATCAGCTTCTTCTTGCACTGTGCGCACGCGCCGAGAAGGGGACACTGCTACAGTTTGCCGGAAAGTTTTACTGCGAGTAAACTAGAGATGGGAAGTTCGGATCTTTCAAATGAACCGATTCATGAATCGAATCTTCGGTTCATTCGCTGAGCTGATAAGAAACAAGTGAACCGAAGCTTAGGTTGCGCAATGCGCATGCGCAGATGACGGAAGCTTCGATTCACTTGCTGACTCGCTGAGTCGGCTCTTGGTCTGAGTCAGGAAGTTTATTCTTTAAAACCCTGTGTGTAATTATCTACCCCACTGTAGGAACAAGCATCCAGGGGGTGTGAATTTAACACTGGGGTAAATAATATAATTAAAATGGAGGGTTAAATGTGTAAATGTATTTTTTAAAAAAATACATCTCTCTCAATAGTTATATAGCTACTGAATGAGACAGAAGAAGGGATGCCTTTAACAAATATATCTCCTTGAGAAGACAATTTGACTATAAAGGGTTAATTCAACCTGTAATCTAAACTCTGTCCTGTCACTTCTCTTATCTCTCTGCTCTGCTATCTGACTGAGATAAACCTTTCCGGGATATATTGTTTCACATGCGGGTGTCAGGGAGCCGCTATCTAATAGCGGGAGACTCCCTGAACCTCCGGGAGACTTGAGATCCCTGGGTTGGTGCCAGTGAGCCTCAAGCCCTGCCTGGTGGTGTGCGATAATGGGCGAAATCTCGTAGCAGCTCTGGGACTAGCCGATTTAAAGCACATCCCTTGCCTGGCGCATGTGCTGAATGTGGTAGCAGAGGTTCCTTAAAAATTACCCCGATATGTCAGAGCTGCTGCTTAAAGTGCGGGCTGTCTGTGCGCGCTTTCGGCGTTCTCACCCTACTGCTGCTTGCCTGTCAGGGCTGCAGCATAACTTCGGCCTTCCCGCTCACCGCCTCATATGCGACGTGCCCACAAGGTGGAACTCCACCTTGCACATTCTGGCCAGACTGTGCGAGCAGCAGCAGGCAATAGTGGAGTTTCAGCTGCAGCACGCACGGGTGAGTTGCTTTGCGGAACAGCACCACTTCACCACCAATGACTGGGCCTCCATGTGCAGCGTCCCACTACGTGTGTGTGAGCACTGCTTAAAGTACTTTTTCATCTTAACAATTGAATTGTACAGTATGGTATAACTTTGCATTTGTGTAACTGCAAAATCCCTGTTAACAGGCCTATTAGGTGCAATTTATACATCCCGCCACTAGATGGGGATAAAGTTCAGGAACTATATATACTCAGGTCAGGCCTAGTTAGTTAGTTAAGACAGAGCAGATCAGACAGGTCAGTGTGAAGATCAGTGTGTAAATTGACACTGAGAGAGTGAAAAGGTGCAGATCCAGCACGTCAGCTCTAAAGAAAAGTTCTAGTCCAGAGAGGGACAAAAGAAGAGGACAGATTCAAATTCAGCCAAAGGATAAAAGCCGTAACCCAGGCAGAAAGGACCTTTGGAATATTTTAGGTGAAGGATACCATAGCCTCCGGCAACCTCACCAAGATCCCACTGATATTGAAGTAACCCACTGCTCCAAACCCACAAAAACCTGACAAGCCTACAACAGTGGATTTGCAGAATTACCTCTGTATCATCTAAAATCTGCATAATTGTACTACTGCAACTGAAAGACATCCAAAGTAAAAGTTGTGAGTTGCATCTTACCACTGTCTACCTCATTATTACTACCTATGGTTGTACCACCATTAACGGTACTGGCGTCACGACAAAAACCATCAAAGGACTCAGCCGCAATAAGCACCCGAAGCACCCCTAACATCAAGGGCACCTCAACCACCATCTTGGCTGATGCTTCCTACCACAGAGCGTGCCCCGGAGGATTTCGTGCTGTCCACCTCAACACTGTGCTGCCAGCCCAGGGAGGCTACCTGCTAACCGTGAGTAAACTGATGAACTGTGTGTTATACCATTTGACCCCTCATCGGTCCACCATGAACCTCACGTGTTCCCCCTGCGACTGGCTGGCTGCACATGCGAGACCTGTGTTCCTTGTTGCGCTGTTTCGAGTACTCCACCAACATGGCCAGTGCTGATAATGCCGTTCTCAGCGTTACTATCCCACTTATATGCCTCCTTGAAAAAACGCTGCTGGCGATGATGGAAGAGGATGTGGCACAGGAGGAGGAGGAAGAGGGATAATTTCATAGGGTTTCCGGCCAGTCATTCACAAGTGGCTCCGAGGGTGGGTTCCTGCACCCACAAACGCCAGGTACACAATTGTCCAGCCAGGGCACAGTTCTGGAGGATGACGAGGTGGAGGATGAGGAGGAGATGATGGAGGAGGAACCGTGTTCACAGCAGGGTGGCACCCAAACCAGCTCATGGCCATCACTGGTGCGTGGCTGGGGGGATACAGAGGAGACAGACGATACACCTCCCACAGAGAATAGCTTTTCATTGCCTCTGGGCAGCCTGGCACGCATGAGCGATTACATGCTGCAGTGTCTCTGCAACGACCGCCAAGTTGCCCACATTCTAACTTGTGCTGATTACTAGGTGGCCACGCTGCTGGATCCCCGTTACAAGGACAACGTACTGTCCTTAATTCCGTCACTGGAGCGTGATCGTAAGATGCGCGAGTACAAGCGCACGCTGGTAGACGCGCTGCTGGTGGCATTCCCACCTGACAGCGGGGGCACAGTGGAAGCACAAGGCGAAGGCAGAGGAGGAGGAAGAGGTTGCCATCGCAGCTGGGGCACCACCAGCACCTCAGAAGGCAGGGTTAGCATGGCCGAAATGTGGAAAAGCTTTGTCAGCGCGCCACAACAACCAGAACCACCAGCTGATATGGAACATCTTAGTAGGAGGCAGCATTTCACCAACATGGTGGAGCAGTATGTGTGCACACGCCTACACGTACTGAATGACGGGTCTGCCCCCTTCAACTTCTGGGTCTCCAAATTGGGCACATGGCCTGAGCTTGCCCTTTACGCCTTGGAGGTGCTGGCCTGCCCTGCAGCTAGTGTATTGTCTGAATGTGTGTTTAGCACGGCAGGGGGCGTCATCACAGACAAGCGCAGCCGCCTGTCCACAGCCAATGTGGATAAGCTCACGTTCATTAAAATGAACCAGGCATGGATCCCACAGGACTTGTCCGTACCTTGTGCAGAATAGACATGTATACCGGCCTTAACCAGCCATTGTTATACTACAGCGCAATTGCTCATTGTTGTATTTTGGATATTTCACACTCTTTTGGAGTGTACCCTAATTTAAAGAAATATATAAAAAAATTAAAACCAAAAACCAGTGTTGGCTACCTCGTCCTCCTCCACCGCCACTTCCACCTACACCGCTACGTCCACCGCCTCCTCAAACACCTACTCCATATGGACCTCCACCTCATAAATCAAGTTTATGTTTTTTAATTTGTATGTATTTTATTTTATGTCATTTCACTAATTTGTCTGTTACTTTTTTGGGTGAAAATCACTACATTTTGGGTGTTATATACCCCAGCTCTACCTAGTAGACAGGTAACATTTCACTAATTTGTCTGTTACATATTCGGGTGAAATTCACCAATTTTTGGGTGTTATATACCCTGGCTGTACCTAGTAGACAGGTAAAAACATTTCACTAATTTGTCTGTTACATTCTTGGGTGACATTTGACCATTTTGGCCGTTATTAAACCCCTGCTCTGCATAGGTGATAGGGAGAAAAATTTCAAAAAATCGTCTGTTACAAGGTGACATTTTACCAATTTTGCCGTATACAAACCCCTGCTCTGCATAGGTGACAGGCAATTAAATTTTAAAAATTCTTCTTTAAAGGGTTTCTGTCACCCTGCAAAACTCATTTTTTTTTTTTTTGGATAGTTAGATTGCTCATAGTGCGATATAGGAGAATATAATGGTCTTACTTACTTTCATGCGGCGAATTCTTTATAAAACGAACTTTTATAATATGTAAATGAGGGCTCTACCAGCAAGTAGGGCGTCTACTTGCTGGTAGCTGCTGCAGAAATCCGCCCCCTCGCCGTGTTGATTGACAGGGCCAGCCGTGATCTCCTCCTCCGGCCGGCCCTGTCAGTAATTCAAAAATCGCGCGCCTCGCGTCATTCGGCGCAGGCGCTCTGAGATGAGGAGGCTCGTATCCTCAGCACTCCCTCAGTGCGCCTGCGCCGATGACATCACCGAAAGAGAAGACGTCATCGGCGCAGGCGCACTGAGGGAGTGCTGAGGATACGAGCCTCCTCATCTCAGAGCGCCTGCGCCGAATGACGCGAGGCGCGCGATTTTTGAATTACTGACAGGGCCGGCCGAAGGAGGAGATCACGGCTGGCCCTGTCAATCAACACGGCGAGGGGGCGGATTTCTGCAGCAGCTACCAGCAAGTAGACGCCCTACTTGCTGGTAGAGCCCTCATTTACATATTATAAAAGTTCGTTTTATAAAGAATCGGCCGCATGAAAGTAAGTAAGAGCATTATATTCTGCTATATCGCACTATGAGCAATCTAACTATCCAAAAAAAAAAAAATGAGTTTTGCAGGGTGACAGAAACCCTTTAATTGATGTGCGCCACCTCCTTTCATTCAATGCTTAAACTTTAACAAGTTGTCCCACATTTGCGCTTTAATAATTTGTCCCACTTTTCCGCTCGATCATATTTAATTTAAAAAAATGTATCCTATCTTGGATGTGGTCTCCCTTTCTCACACTCCCTCTCCAGCGTGGAAACCTGATTCTCCGATAACCGTGATCAACATGGTAGGCTCAGAAATTAACATCGAAAGTTGATAGAGAAGATATCCAAATGGATCGTGGACGTCACGGTGATGTGCGATCAGGCAGAAGTTATCTAGAGTCAACAAATCGGCAGCAGGGCCTTTCCTGTCTAACGTTTCCAAATCCTAAATACCCCAGTGACATTCCCTATAATTTTTTATTAATCATTCCAATAACAGGGCATCTTAAGAGTCCTGAATTGTTATTTATCGTCACTACCTCCCCAAGTCGGGAGGGGGTAATTGCTGCGCGCCCCCTCCTTTCCTTGGATTCTTCCGTTTTAATAACTTTTCCCACATTTCCGCTCGATCACAATTAAATTTCATCCATTGATCTCCCTTGGATGTGGTCTCTCTTTCTCACGCTCCCTCTCCGGAGTGGAACCCTGATTCGCCGCTAACCGTGATCAACATGGTAGGCTCTGAAAAGAACATCAAAAGTTTATAGAGCAGATATCCAATTGGATCGTGAACATCACGGGGACGTGCGACATGGTGGGGCAGTATGTGTGCACACGCCTACGCGAACTGACTGACAGGGATCAGCCACTGCAACTTCTGGGTCTCCAAATTGGGCACATGGCCTGAGCTTGCCCTTTACCCCTTGGAGGTGCTGGCCTGCCCTGCAGCCAGTGTATTGTCTTAACGTGTGTTTAGCACGACTGGAGGGGGTTATCACAGGTTATATTTCCCAATGTTTTGGGGTGCATCCTAATTTAAAAAAATAAAAATAAATTTAAAACCAAAAAACAGTGTAGGCTACCACCTCCTCCTCCACCGCCGCTTCCACCTACACCGCCACAGCCACCGCCTCCTCAACCTCCTACTCCATATGGACCTCATCCTCCTAGATCAAGATTTTATTTTATTTTTTTTACGTATTTTATGTTATTTAAAGTCATTTCTCTATCCACATTTGTTTGCAGAACACTTGCCATGCTCTTAACCACATTTTGCTGCCATTTGCAGCCCTCTAGCGCTTTCCATGACATTTTTAGAGACATTTTAGTGCTCAAAAGTTAGGGTCCCCATTGACATCAATGGGGTTCGGGTTCGGGGCCAAGTTCGGGTCCTGAACTCGAACTTTTTTGTGAAGTTCGGCGGAACCCGTACATCCAGGTGTCCGCTCAACTCTAATAACCACCTCTTGGAACTGAAGTAAAGTTCCTGTGTGGCCTGCAGATTGAAAAAGCACATACGCATTGCACATTGCCCTCTGTACAATGTGTATGGCCAGCTTTTTGTACCACACTTTTGTTTTTTATGTGGCACTGTAGGGCTTTAGAAGTTGATCTGAAAGATCCTCCCCTCCCATGTGCCTGTTGTAGTCCAGGATACAAACTGGTTTGGGAGTAGTGGTTGCAGTACCTCGTACAGGAGCAGGGGAGCTGGTGTTAGTGTGAATGGTGGTCAGTACAAGGACGTTCCTCTTGTCCTTGTAATGAACTACCAGCATGTTCTCATTGTGGAGAGCCCTACTTTCACCAATTCTCAGTGGTTGCCCTACCAGGGATCTAGGGAGGCCTCTCTGATTTTTGCGCACTGTGCCGCAAGCCACAGTAACTCTGGCAGTTAGGGACATGAATAGGGGTATGCTGGCAGGGCCGGCTCCAGGTTCATGTGGGCCCCCTTGTGGCATTTTGCATGGCGCTTACATCAATGAAACTGCATGTATTATAGATTAAATACCTTAGGCTACATGCACACGACCGTATGTGTTTTGCGGTCCGCAAATTGTGGATCTGCAAAAAAAACGGATGACGTTCCGTATGGCATTTTTTCTTGCGGATCCGTATTTTTTGCGGATCCATTGTAATAATGCCTATCTGTGTCCGCAAACTAGAAAAAAATAGGCCATGCACTATTTTTTTTTTGTGGGGCTACGGAACAGACATACTGATGCGGACAGCACACAGTGTGCTGTCTGTGTTTTTTACGGACCCATAGAAATGAATGGGTCCGCATCCTATCCGCAAAAAAAACAGAACGGACACGGAAACAAACAATGTTCGTGTGCATGTAGCCTTACACAGAGCATGCTACAGAACGGATACATGTGAATCAGTCCTTATGTGCCTACTTTTATTTTATACCCAGTGTTTCAGTCCCTCAGGTTTACTCACAGATATGTGCCTCCTCACAGTAGATATGCCAAGATATGTGCCCCCTTCACAGTAGATATCCCAAAATATGTGCCCCCTCACAGTTGATATGCCAAGATGTGTGCCCCCTTCACAGTAGATATGCCAAGATATGTGCTCTCTTACGGTGGATATGCCAAGATATGTGACCAGTGCCCCCCTCACAGTAGTTATGCCCAGAGGTGCCCCCTTCACAGGAAGTGAAAAAACAAACAATAAATACTCCACTCCTCAGTCACCTGGCTCCTTCCATGATCTGCGCCCCCCATCAGCAGCAGCAGGATACTGTCACACATCGCACTGCTGTGTAGGAGGAGCAGAGGCTGATTCCCAGTCTGCCCCGCTCCTCCTCCTACACAGATCAGCAGGACGATGTGTGAGGACATTGTGCTGCTG
This sequence comes from Bufo bufo, assembly GCF_905171765.1. Taxonomy (NCBI): domain Eukaryota; kingdom Metazoa; phylum Chordata; class Amphibia; order Anura; family Bufonidae; genus Bufo; species Bufo bufo. Next base: position 738,736,176 of record NC_053390.1, on the reverse strand, counting down.
CTGCTGTGGAGCGCTGGCGGCTCAATGGTGGAGCGGGGAGCAAATAGTTCCCTGCTTCAGTGGCGTGTCTACGGTGTTTGGCACCAGGGGCGGGTCCTTTCTCTGGCACCCACCCAATACTTAAAAAAAAAATTGTACCCCCTCACAATGGTATTGCCCTCATTGTACAACCTTCACAGTTGTTATGCCCACATTGTGCCCTCTCACAGTAGCTATGCCCTATTTGTGTCCCTTTCACAGTTGTAATGCCCTATCTGTGCCCCCTTCACAGTAATAATCCCCATTGTGCCCCCTTCATAGTAATAATCCCCATTGTGCCCCCTTCTTAGTAATAATCCCCATTGTGCCCCCTTCATAGTAGAACTCCCTGTTGTGCCTCCTTCACAATAATAATGCCCACTATTGTAGTAATGCCCTCTGGCTCTGTGCCCCCTCCGTGGTAGAAATGCCCATTGTGCCCTCTTCACATTAGTAATGCCTTCTGTACCCCCTCCAGAGTAGTAATGCCCTCTGTGACCCCTCCATAGTAATAAAGACCTCTGTGCCCCCTCCATAGTAATAAAGTCCTTTGTGCCCCCTCCATAGTAATAAAGACCTCTGTGCCCCTGCAATGAGCCGGGGCGTGGTACGGTTACACGGACGCCAAATTATGCAGTGGGTCAGGATATGGGTTTAATAGTCTATAGTTTTGTTTGTGACGCCAATTGCAGCGTGCACAGGGTACTGTTGCAGGGCCCTTTAAGGTGTTGTAACTCACGTACCAGGTGAGGAATGCCAGAGTGGTGTAATGTCTCTGTATGGTAGTAGTAATAGTGTCAACTGTGTCTCCTACCTGGGTACAGATGGACTCCTGGATCCTGGCTCACTTGCAATAAAATGAGTGTGTTGCTAGTAGGAGTAATTGAGGGATTTGCAGCAATAATTGAGATCCAGACTTTGCTTGGTCTTTACTTGATGCAGCTTTTATCCATGTGAGATACAGCATTAGTCTGAAGTCCCAGCAGGTATTGGCAATGTGTGGCAGGAATCTATCTTCTATCATGTGCCTGGAGCTATTTGCAGGATAAGTCGTCTGCTTGTGGCTCTGTAATGTGGCAGGAAATAATATCTTCTGCGCTTACTATCTTTTGCTATCTTGAGGACTGACTAGCTGAGGAAGAATTTGGCTTCTCATGGTCTCTGGACGGTACTCACAGTTGTGCTCACAGGGTATGGTTCTTCATGGAGTTCTGGAGGTGGCTGCTTGCTTCTACCAGCTGAGGCTGAAGGCTCAGTCTGGGGATGATGATCAATGCCTCAGCCGAGGCAAGATCCTGGCTTTGGATCCCTGAATCTGGGAGCTCCTACTTGTACAGCCTTCCCCTAGCAGGGGTGGCTGGCACACTGACTCTAACTTCCTTCCCTCCACATGAGGCAGGACATCGGCGAACACACTCTGCTCAAAGAGGGGGGAGCTAAACTGGAATAAACTATTCCAGTCTAGAGACACTAAACTGTAGCTAAGTCTCTGCTAAACATTGCTGCCACCTGCTGGTAACATAGTAACATAGTAACATAGTACATAAGGCCGAAAAAAGACATTTGTCCATCCAGTTCGGCCTGTCATCCTACAAGTTGATCCAGAGGAAGGCAAAAAAAAACCTGTGAGGTAGAAGCCAATTTTCCTCACTTTAGGGGAATAAAAAATTCCTTCCCGACTCCAATCAGGCAATCAGAATAACTCCCTGGATCAACGACCCCTCTCTAGTAGCTATAGCCTGTAATATTATTACACTCCAGAAATACATCCAGGCCCCTCTTGAATTCCTTTATTGTACTCACCATCACCACCTCCTCAGGCAGAGAGTTCCATAGTCTCACTGCTCTTACCGTAAAGAACCCTTTTCTATGTTTGTGTACAAACCTTCTTTCCTCCAGACGCAGAGGATGTCCCCTCGTCACAGTCACAGTCCTGGGGATAAATAGATGATGGGATAGATCTCTGTACTGCCCCCTGATATATTTATACATAGTAATTAGATCTCCTCTCAGTCATCTTTTTTCTAAAGTGAATAACCCTAATTTTGATAATCTTTCAGGATACTGTAGTTGCCCCATTCCAGTTATTACTTTAGTTGCCCTCCTCTGGACCCTCTCCAGCTCTGCTATGTCTGCCTTGTTTACAGGAGCCCAGAACTGTACACAGTACTCCATGTGTGGTCTGACCAGTGATTTGTAAAGTAGTAGGAATATGTTCTCATCACGGGCATCTATGCCCCTTTTGATGCAACCCATTATCTTATTGGCCTTGGCAGCCGCTGCCTGACACTGTTTTTTGCAGCTTAGTTTGCTGTTTATTAAAATTCCTAGATCCTTTTCCATGTCAGTGTTACCGAGTGTTTTACCATTTAGTATGTACGGGTGACTTGCATTATTCCTTCCCATGTGCATAACTTTACATTTCTCAGTGTTAAACCTCATCTGCCACTTATCTGCCCAAGACTCCAATCTATCCAGATCCCTCTGTAGTATTATACTGTCCTCTTCAGTGTTAATTACTTTACACAGTTTAGTGTCATCTGCGAAAATTGATATTTTACTATGCAAGCCTTCTACAAGATCATTAATAAATATATTGAAGAGAATAGGGCCCAATACTGACCCCTGAGGTACCCCACTAGTGACAGTGACCCAATCTGAGTGTGTACCGTTAATAACCACCCTCTGTTTTCTATCATTGAGCCAGTTACTTACCCACTTACAGACGTTTTCTCCCAGTCCGAGCATTCTCATTTTATATACTAACCTTTTATGAGGTACAGTGTCAAATGCTTTGGAGAAGTCCAGATACACGACATCCATTGATTCGCCGCTGTCAAGTCTAGTACTTACCTCCTCATAGAAACTGATTAAATTAGTTTGACATGACCGATCCCTCACGAAGCCATGCTGATATGGCGTTATTTGCTTATTTCCCATAAGATGCTCTAACATAGCATCTCTCAGAAAACCTTCAAACAGTTTACCCACAACAGATGTTAAACTTACCGGCCTATAGTTTCCAGGCTCTGTTTTTGGACCCTTTTTGAATATTGGCACCACATTTGCCATGCGCCAATCCTGTGGGACATTCCCTGTCAGTACAGAGTCCGCAAATATCAGAAATAAGGGTCTGGCTATGACATTACTTAATTCCCTTAGGATACGGGGGTGTATGCCATCCGGTCCTGGCGATTTGTCTATTCCCTGGACTGACATCCCCCTCATCTGCCAAACGTGCAAACTTGTTGGGGTGTGTCAGGTCAGGGCTAGCCTCCCTGGCACTCTTCCCTCTACCCCGCTTTCTAAATGTTACCCAGCTAGCTACCTCACTTTCCTCAGCCTCCTCTCTGTCACCCTCTCCCTCATCTACCCCAAAGAGTGCTTGCTCGGTGAGAAGCAAACTTTTTTGCAAATTGTCAATGCCTCTCAGTGTTGCAACTTGCCCATTTAGAGACTCGATTAGCGATTCCAAACGGGTAATTTGCTCACATCTTGAACAAAGAAATTCACCCTGGAACGGCTGTTCCAGGACTGCATACATCATGCAAGATGTGCACTGGACTGCGTTGTCAATTGTGCAACACATACTAAATGGGGATTACACCACAAAAGAAAAAAATACAATACAATGTAGTAATAATATACAGGCTAATTGCAGTCCCCCTCCGAAGTCCCTGAATCTAAAGTCACTTAATCTTAAGTCACACACTTAATCAACCACGCGTCGCGGTCAAACTCGCGTTATATATCTGCTTATATTAACCACCTCCGGACCGCCTAACGCAGGATTGCGTTCCGGAGGTGGCAGCGCTGCGCAGAGTCACGCATATACGCGTCATCTCGCGAGACGCGAGATTTCGCTCAAAGCCGGCCCGCGCATGCGCATCGCGGGCCGGCAAAATTAAAAGAAGTATTTCGTCACCAGCCTGCCAGCAACGATCATTGGCTGGCAGGCTGGCGATTTTCAAAAAATCCAATCCAAAGTCATATAACAGATCATATTAGTAAATATGATCTGTTATATGGCTTGTCTGCTCCTGTGCTGGTCCTTTTCGTCGGTTGGATCCAGCACAGGAGCAGACTGAACTGTGAGTACACCAAACACTACACCTTAGCCCCAGATCACCCACCTGCACCCCAATTAACCCTTTGATCACCCCTTTGATCGCCCCTGTCAATCACTAGTGAAAGGAAAAAAAGTGATCAGTGTAAACTGTCACTTTTTTTTTTTCACTGGTATTGGCTGTTAGGTTTTAGGGATAGTTTAGGCCCCTTGGTTAGGTAGTTAGCGTCAGTTAGCGCCCACCCCACCGCACCGCAGTCACTTTTATTCGCTGTTTAGCGTATCGCTAATCAGCATTTGTACTTTTATAGTATCTGTAAGTGATCAAAACTGATCACGGTCAGATCTATAATAGTATTAGTGTCACCTTAGCTCGCCCTCCACCCAAAACGCAGTGTTTGCCCGATCAGGCCTGATCGGTCGCCCACACGTGCGTTCACCCACGCCCGCCCCACCGCAGTGACAAAAAATTATTATTTTTTGATCACTGCACATTCATTTTACACGCACTGCGGCGATAAAAAAATCAGTTTTGATATTTTTTATCAACCGCAGCAGCCTCCGGTACTTCGCTAGCCTCCCCTTTGTAAGACAGGTTTGCTTTTTTTCTTGGGTAGTCTCAGGGAATACCCCTAAATTTAGTAGTCCAAAATGTCAAACAGGGGGTATTCTTCTGAAGAGGCCTACAGGATTCTGACCCAGTCGGATGAGGAGTGGGAACCCTCATCTGACGAATCTAGCGGGTCAGAATATGAACCTGTGGAAAGCAGTGGCTCTCTGACCCAAAGTTCGGACGAGGAGGTGGAGGTCCCTGGCAGCACCAGGCGTACCCGGCCCCATGTCGCTAGACCACAGGTTACGCAGGATCCGCTTCAAGAGCAGCAGAGTGGGGCTGTCGCTGCCGGATCACGTGGTGAGGCATACACCAGCAGCGCAGCCCTTCCTGGACCTAGTACCAGCACTGCCGTACAACCTGGTGAAGTAGCGAGCACCAGAAGGGCAGTTGAAGCTGGTACGGTGGCACGTGCAATAGTTACCCCGTCGCAGCCACCGCAAAGACGGGCCCGTAGAGCCCCTAGAGTCCCTGAGGTGCTGGCAAATCCTGATTGGCAGTCACCAACTTCAGCCGCACCAGTAGTTCCCCCTTTCACCGCCCAGTCTGGAGTTCGGGTTGAGACGGCTCAAATCGGTTCGGCCCTGGGATTTTTTGAGCTGTTCTTGACTGCGGAGCTCTTGGACTTAGTCGTGGCAGAGACCAACCAGTATGCCACACAATTTATAACCGCTAACCCGGGAAGCTATTATGCCCAGCCTTTCCGGTGGAAACCAGTCCAAGTTTCCGAGCTTAAAATTTTTTTGGGCCTTCTCCTCAACATGGGCCTGACAAAAAAGCATGAATTGCGGTCATATTGGTCAACGCACCCAATTCATCACATGCCCATGTTCTCTGCTGCTATGTCCAGGACACGATTTGAGACCATCCTACGTTTTCTGCATTTTAGCGACAATACCACCTCCCGTCCCAGAGGCCACCCTGCTTTTGACCGGCTCCACAAAATTCGGCCCCTCATAGACCATTTCAACCTGAAATTTGCAGATTTGTATACCCCTGAGCAAAACATCTGCGTAGACGAGTCCCTAATACATTTTACCGGGCGCCTTGGCTTCAAACAATACATCCCAAGCAAGCGTGCCCGGTATGGGGTCAAATTGTATAAGCTCTGTGAAAGGGCCACAGGCTATACCCACAAATTTCGGATCTATGAGGGAAAAGATCAGACCCTGGAGCCGGTCGGTTGCCCTGACTACCTGGGGAGCAGTGGGAAGACAGTCTGGGACTTGGTGTCACCCTTATTCGGCAAGGGGTACCATCTTTATGTGGACAATTTCTACACAAGTGTGGCCCTCTTTAGGCATTTGTTTCTAGAACGGATTTGCGCCTGTGGCACCATGCGAACTAGTCGCGTGGGCTTCCCCCAACGGCTTGTAACCACCCGTCTTGCAAGGGGGCAGAGGGCTGCCTTGTGTAACGAAGAACTGCTCGCGGTGAAATGGAGAGACAAGCGTGACGTTTACATGCTCTCCTCCATTCACGCAGACACGACAATCCAAATTGAGCGAGCAACCCGTGTCATTGAAAAGCCCCTCTGTGTCCACGACTATAATGCGCTCATGGGAGGGGTGGACTTCAATGACCAGATGTTGTCTCCGTATTTAGTTTCCCGCAGAACCAGACGCTGGTATAAGAAGGTGTCTGTATATTTAATTCAATTGGCGCTCTACAATAGTTTTGTTCTCTACAGTAAGGCTGGGAGAACAGGATCCTTCCTCAAATTCCAGGAAGAGATCATCGAGAACCTCCTTTACCCAGGAGGTTCCGTGGCCCCATCCACCAGTGTAGTTAGCCGTCTACACGAGCGACATTTCCCCAGTGTCGTTCCTGGTACCTCAACCCAACCGTCACCCCGAAAAAGATGTCGTGTCTGTAGCAGGAGTGGAATAAGGCGTGACACCCGCTATTTCTGTCCTGACTGTGCTGACCACCCTGCCCTATGCTATGGAGAGTGTTTCCGGAAGTACCACACACAGGTACACTTAGCATAGGGATCACATCTCACCAGGACAGGCACACAGGGCTATTAGGGCCCATTCACTCACAGCTGCTGCAAACCTCTCCTTTCACCTGGGATAAAGTGCATAATGTACTTCGCCACATCTTTGGGCGATTTGCGCTTTGCACATTGTCCCATGGGGAAGGAGAGGTTTGTTCTATAAAAGGTAAAAAAAACTAAACAAAAAAAAAAATACCGGTAAGTAAAAAAGTTAAATGTTCAGTTAAAAAAGTTTAAAAAAAGTTTCTATGTTCTGTTCAACAGTTAATAAAGTTATTGCTTTGCGGCCTGGTTTTTTCTTTTTTGTTTTGTTTTTTTTACCTTTCAGGTGGACCAACCGATCGACTAGCTGCAGCACTGATGTGCATTCGGACAGAAGCATTGCGCTGCTGTCAGATTACACGCAAGTCGGTGTATGCGGCGCTGCAAGACGAGATTTCTCCTCTGCAGTAAAAGATACGTTTGCCGAGGCATATGAGCTGAGGAGGTGGCGGTGTTCATATACTTTGGCAAACACTTTGTATATATAAAAAAAAAAATCCCGGCAATGATTTATTCATCCACATCGATTGATGTGAATGGAGAAATCTGGTTTGCCAGGGCATACGAGCTGAAGTGGGTATGGATGTTGGGCGGAGCTCCTATGTCCTGGCAGACGCCTTTCCCCTCCTTTTTCTTTTTTTGGCAGAGATTTTTTCATCCACATTGATCGATGCGAATGAAGAAATCTGTGCCGTTCATTTTTTTCTTTCAGCCCAGAGGCTGAACGGAAAAAAAAAATCTCATTACCCGTATGCTCAATATAAGGAGAATAGCAGAAACTCCTAATGCTGGGCATACATGTAATGATTGCGGAGACCCTCAAATGCCAGGGCAGTACAAACACCCCACAAATAACACCATTTTGGAAAGAAGACACCCCAAGGTATTCGCTGAGGGGCATATTGAGTCCATGAAAGATTGAAATTTTTGTCCCAAGTTAGCGGAAAGGGAGACTTTGTGAGAACAAAATCAAAAAAATCAATTTCCGCTAACTTGTGCCAAATTTTTTTTTTTTCAATGAACTCGCCATGCCCCTCATTGAATACCTTGGGGTGTCTTCTTTCCAAAATGGGGTCACATGTGGGGTATTTATACTGCCCTGGCATTTTAGGGGCCCCAAAGCGTGAGAAGAAGTCTGGTATCCAAATGTCTAAAAATGCCCTCCTAAAAGGAATTTGGGCACCTTTGCCCACCTAGGCTGCAAAAAAGTGTCACACATGTGGTATCTCCGTATTCAGCAGAAGTTGGGGAATATGTTTTGGGGTGTCATTTTACATATACCCATGCTGGGTGAGATAAATATCTTGGTCAAATGCCAACTTTGTATAAAAAAAATGGGAAAAGTTGTCTTTTGCCAAGATATTTCTCTCACCCAGCATGGGTATATGTAAAAAGACACCCCAAAACACATTCCCCACCTTCTCCTGAGTACGGAGATACCAGATGTGTGACACTTTTTTGCAGCCTAGGTGGGCAAAGGGGCCCACATTCCAAAGAGCACCTTTCGGATTTCACAGGTCATTTACCTACTTACCAGACATTAGGGCCCCTGGAAAATGCCAGGGCAGTATAACTACCCCACAAGTGACCCCATTTTGGAAAGAAGACACCCCAAGGTATTCCGTGAGGGGCATGGCAAGTTCCTAGAATTTTTTATTTTTTGTCACAAGTTAGTGGAAAATGATGATTTTTATTTTTTATTTTTTTTTCATACAAAGTCTCATATTCCACTAACTTGTGACAAAAAATAAAAATTTCCATGAACTCACTATGCCTATCAGCGAATACCTTGGGGTCTCTTCTTTCCAAAATGGGGTCACTTGTGGGGTAGTTATACTGCCCTGGCATTCTAGGGGCCCAAATGTGTGGTAAGGAGTTTGAAATCAAATTCAGTAAAAAATGACCTATGAAATCCAAAAGGTGCTCTTTGGAATGTGGGCCCCTTTGCCCACCTAGGCTGCAAAAAAGTGTCACACATCTGGTATCTCCGTACTCAGGAGAAGGTGGGGAATGTGTTTTGGGGTGTCATTTTACATATACCCATGCTGGGTGAGAGAAATATCTTGGCAAAAGACAACTTTTCCCATTTTTTTATACAAAGTTGGCATTTGACCAAGATATTTATCTCACCCAGCATGGGTATATGTAAAAAGACACCCCAAAACACATTCCTCAACTTCTCCTGAGTACGGGGATACCAGATGTGTGACACTTTTTTGCAGCCTAGGTGGGCAAAGGGGCCCACATTCCAAAGAGCACCTTTTGGATTTCATAGGTCATTTTTTACTGAATTTGATTTCAAACTCCTTACCACACATTTGGGCCCCTAGAATGCCAGGGCAGTATAACTACCCCACAAGTGACCCCATTTTGGAAAGAAGAGACCCCAAGGTATTCGCTGATGGGCATAGTGAGTTCATGGAAGTTTTTATTTTTTGTCACAAGTTAGTGGAATATGAGACTTTGTATGAAAAAAAAAAAAAAAAAAAAAACATAATTTTTCACTAACTTTTGACAAAAAATAAAAAATTCTAGGAACTCGCCATGCCCCTCACGGAATACCTTGGGGTGTCTTCTTTCCAAAATGGGGTCACTTGTGGGGTAGTTATACTGCCCTGTCATTCTAGGGGCCCAAATGTGTGGTAAGGAGTTTGAAATCAAATTCTGAAAAAAATGACCTGTCAAATCCGAAAGGTGCTCTTTGGAATATGGGCCCCTTTGCCCACCTAGGCTGCAAAAAAGTGTCACACATCTGGTATCTCCGTACTCAGGAGAAGGTGGGGAATGTGTTTTGGGGTGTCATTTTATATATACCCATGCTGGGTGAGATAAATATCTTGGTGAAATGCCAGCTTTGTATAAAAAAATGGGAAAAGTTGTCTTTTGCCAAGATATTTCTCTCACCCAGCATGGGTATATATAAAATGACACCCCAAAACACATTCCCCACCTTCTCCTGAGTACGGAGATACCAGATGTGTGACACTTTTTTGCAGCCTAGGTGGGCAAAGGGGCCCATATTCCAAAGAGCACCTTTCGGATTTGACAGGTCATTTTTTTCAGAATTTGATTTCAAACTCCTTACCACACATTTGGGCCCCTAGAATGCCAGGGCAGTATAACTACCCCACAAGTGACCCCATTTTGGAAAGAAGAGACCCCAAGGTATTTCGTTATGGGCATAGTGAGTTCATAGAAGTTTTTATTTTTTGTCACAAGTTAGTGGAATATGAGACTTTGTAAGAAAAAAAAAAAAAAAAAAAAAAATCATCATTTTCCGCTAACTTGTGACAAAAAATAAAAAGTTCTATGAACTCACTATGCCCATCAGCGAATACCTTAGGGTGTGTACTTTCCGAAATGGGGTCATTTGTGGGGTGTTTGTACTGTCTGGGCATTGCAGAACCTCAGGAAACATGACAGGTGCTCAGAAAGTCAGAGCTGCTTCAAAAAGCGGAAATTCACATTTTTGTACCATAGTTTGTAAACGCTATAACTTTTACCCAAACCATTTTTTTTTTACCCAAACATTTTTTTTTTATCAAAGACATGTAGAACTATAAATTTAGAGCAAAATTTCTATATGGATGTCGTTTTTTTTGCAAAATTTTACAACTGAAAGTGAAAAATGTCATTTTTTTGCAAAAAAATCGTTAAATTTCGATTAATAACAAAAAAAGTAAAAATGTCAGCAGCAATGAAATACCACCAAATGAAAGCTCTATTAGTGAGAAGAAAAGGAGGTAAAATTCATTTGGGTGGTAAGTTGCATGACCGAGCAATAAACGGTGAAAGTAGTGTAGGTCAGAAGTGTAAAAAGTGGCCTGGTCTTTCAGGGTGTTTAAGCACTGGGGGCTGAGGTGGTTAATATAAATGCAGCTCACTGCACCAGCCTGGTTTGCTTCCCCTCTGGAATCAAAAAGGCTGTGCTGTTCTTACTGCTGAGTTTTTAAAGTCTCCTAATTAGACAGCCACACCCTAATTAAACAGCCACACCCTAATTGCTCACCTGTTCAACCCCTGGAGAAAGAAAAAAAAAAAAGTGTTATCACAGCACAAAATACAGTCAAACACAGCCACTTATCAATGTCCACAAATAATTTAGCTCTCAGATACTCCCTCACTTAATCTTAAGTCACACACTTACGCAACCACACTTAATCAACCACACTTAATCAACCACGCGTCGCGGTCAAACTCGCGTTATATATCTGCTTATATTAATATAAATGCAGCTCACTGCACCAGCCTGGTTTGCTTCCCCTCTGGTTTGCTTCCCCTTCGAAATCACAGCAATATTCATGTAACAGGGCTTAGATTACACATTTGTGAGACTATTAGATAAAATCACATTAGATGACAGTATAAATACACTTAACAGGTTGTAGCGGGGTAAAAGAGTTTCGTAACATAACTCTGGGATGTTACACCCCCACCATAGTAATAAAGTCCTCTGTGCCCCCTCCATAGTAATAAAGACCTCTGTGCCCCCTTCACAGTAATAATCCCCATTGCGCCCCCTTCACAGTAATAATCCCCATTGTGCCTTCTTCACAGTAATAATCCCCATTGTGTTCCCTTCATAGTATAAATCTCCATTGTGCGCCCTTCATAGTATAAATCCCCATTGTGCCCCCTTCACAGTAATAATGCACACTGTTCCCCCTTCACAGTAATAATGCCCACTGTGCCCCCTTCATTGTAGTAATGCTCTGTGCCCCATCCATATTATAAATGCCCATTGTGCCCACTTCACATTAGTAATGCCCTCTGTGCCCCCTCCAGAGTAGTAATGCCCTCTGTGCCCCCTCCATAGTAATAAAGACCTCTGTGCCCCCTCCATAGTAATAAAGTCCTCTGTGCCCCCTCCATAGTAATAAAGACCTCTGTACCCCCTTCTTAGTAATAAAGTCCTCTGTGCCCCCTCCATAGTAAAAAAAAGTCATCTGTGCCACCTCCATAGTAATAAAGTCTTATGTGCCACCTCTATAGTAATAAAGCCCTCTGTGCCCCCTCCATAGTAATAAAGCCCTTTGTGACCCCTCTGTATTAAAAACAAAAAAACACAGTAACTACTCACCTTGTCCCGTTCCTGAGTCCCCCAAACTTCATAATCTCTGCTGCACTTACTGGGGTCCAACCTAGGGGTCTAGCGTATGCCGATGTAGGGTTTTGAGCAATGAATTGTTGGGCGTATAAATTGGTTTGGGCCACCATTAAATTTACAAAATCTTCAAAGAAGTTCAGTGAAGCCTGCACAGTCTATATGTATTCCGGAGCTGCCCTCAAAATCCGGAATTTGGGGCTGATAAGGAGTGAGGTCCATATGGGCTCACTCTGGGGGGCTGCCTCAGCTGTTGTTCTGGGGCACCTTCTAGAGGGTCCCTCATCAGCGGATGATGATGATGATGATGATGAGAGGGTAGAGGAGTAGAGGAAAATGGCATCCTCTTCTCCCTCACTGACAGACTCAGTATCAGAGGCAAGGATGGAGTATGCCTCTTCAGCTGAGTATACTCGTTGGGAAGGACGGCCATTTTTATTTTATTAGAGTGTGACATGTGAAATGTGTAAACCTTTATTAAGGACTAGAAAAAAAAATGAAAAAAATAAAAAAAAATTACAGATGCAGGATGCACGCACGCACAAAGATGTTGCGTGCGTGCAAAAATCTACACTAACACTACCTAACTAAAATAGATTTCTATATACAGTATATGTATATGTATATATATATATTGTCGGGATTCACTCTGTTAGGCAGTAGGTGTTGCTTATTGGCCTCCCGCTGTTGCAGGTTAGCCTCCACGAGGGCCTTCACGACAGCCTCCATTTTGTCGAGGGACACGGGTTGTAATCTCGCTGGTTTGATGTAAGACAACCGTGCCCGGAAAAACAAAAATATTTCGGCCTTCACGCCAGCCTCACTACAATGCCTGCATCCTCCACCAATAGTGGGGATTCGATCTGGTAGGCAGGTTAGCGGACGCAGTGTAGAGGCAGCAACAAAGTCTTTACATTAAACAGTTCAGTGTTTATTCACACATTAAGTAAATGACAAAACAAAAAGTCATTTTCAAGGAAAACAGTTACCTTGTGATTCTGGTGTTTGTTCCCACCATGCAGCAAAGAAGAAGTCCTTGGACAAAGCAGAATCCACCTGGTTTCACACCAACAAGGTAGCAGGCCTTAATCCAGGCCCAAACTCCCAGGTCCCAACACAGAGACTGACAGAGCTCCATTGTCAGAGACACTGCTGGCTGGGTTTTATATAGGCCAGTCAAGACCCGGCCTGGAACGTGGGGAGTAGTCACCCACCCATCACTTTGGCTACTCCCAGTAAGAGCCGCCCCGGATCAGCTATACAGCCATACTAAAATAGCCAAGTGTCAATCAGCATTAGCTTCCGCTAACACCTGAAAATACCGGCTCTTACTTCACCGAGGCCAGGAACCTCGGTGACACATACCTTCCATCAACGACGGACCCTTGCGCCTTCCTACAATATATATATATACAGTACAGACCAAAAGTTTGGACACACCTTCTCATTCAAAGAGTTTTCTTTATTTTCATGACTATGAAGGCATCAAAACTATGAATTAACACATGTGGAATTTTAAACATAACAAACAAGTGTGAAACAACTGAAAATATGTCATATTCTAGGTTCTTCAAAGTAGCCACTTTTTGCCTTGATTACTGCTTTGCACACTCTTGGCATTCTCTTGATGAGCTTCAAGAGGTAGTCCCCAGAAATGGTCTTCCAACAGTCTTGAAGGAGTTGCCAGAGATGCTTAGCACTTGTTGGCCCTTTTGCCTTCACTCTGCGGTCCAGCTCACCCCAAACCATCTCGATTGGGTTCAGGTCCGGTGACTGTGGAGGCCAGGTCATCTGCCGCAGCACCCCATCACTCTCCTTCATGGTCAAATAGCCCTTACTTTCAAAGTTTTCCCAATTTTTCGGCTGACTGACTGACCTTCATTTCTTAAAGTAATGATGGCCACTCGTTTTTCTTTACTTAGCTGCTTTTTTCTTGTCATAATACAAATTCTAACAGTCTATTCAGTAGGACTATCAGCTGTGTATCCACCTAACTTCTCCTCAACGCAACTGATGGTCCCAACCCCATTTATAAGGCAAGAAATCCCACTTATTAAACCTGACAGGGCACACCTGTGAAGTGAAAACCATTTCAGGGGACTACCTCTTGAAGCTCATCAAGAGAATGCCAAGAGTGTGCAAAGCAGTAATCAAAGCAAAAGGTGGCTACTTTGAAGAACCTAGAATATGACATATTTTCAGTTGTTTCACACTTGTTTGTTATGTATATAATTCCACATGTGTTAATTCATAGTTTTGATGCCTTCAGTGTGAATCTGCAATTTTCATAGTCATGAAAATAAAGAAAACTCTTTGAATGAGAAGGTGTGTCCAAACTTTTGGTCTGTACTGTATATATAGATATAACTAACTACACAAGAAAAAAAATATGTGCACAGTAAATTGAGCAGACTGATCAGAAAAATTGATGTTTCTGATCAGCGCTCAGCAGGTGCAGGACGCAGGCACGCACACAGATATTATGTGCGTGCAGAAATCTACACTAACACTACCTAAAATTGATTTTTATTTAACACTAAATGTATTTTTTACACAAAAAAAAAACTGAGCAGAAAAGCGACCAGTAAAAAAAAAAAAATTTTACTTATTGGTGCTCAGCGTTGCAGAACGCACAGAAGCTGACGTTTGGGGCATCCATGCAGACACTGTAGTATAAAAAAAAAAGATAAAAGTGACAAAAAAAAGTCACAACTTGTTTGCCGGGGGGGGATTTATAGGGACAGGGATTAGGGCTTGGGAAGGGGGGGTGGATTAGGGATCTGGAACTTCTGCTGCAAAAATAAAAAATCACTGCAGCAGATATTCCAGATGTTCTTTTTTCTTCTTCTTTACAGGAAGCAGTAGATCACTGTGGTGGTGAACCACAAGTCCCAGCAAGCAGGGACAGCACAGAGGGGCACAGGTCCACTCTGCATGCAGTTGCCAGCTAGAATGACTGCAAGCAGAGGGATTCTTCCTGTTTCCTGTTGTTGTAGCTCTGCCATTGGCTGGAGATTTGTTCCAGCCAATCACAGCGCTGGAAGGAGACGCCAAACACTGGAGTCCCCTGTCTGACCTCGGAGGAGACCGGTGCTGACTAGTTCAGCACCGGTTACCTCCCCGTGCCAACCCCCCGCCCCACAGCTTCCTTCTTCTTCCGACGCTGCGATGTACCAGTCTTCATTGACCAGCCAATCGCATCGCTTGGAGCTGTAGGGGGGCGGAAATACACCATGCTGCCATTACCCGGCATGGATGCCTGCCGGTAAGAGCAGCCATGGTGCCCCGATTCCCTTGCGATTACTTCCCAGCACCCGTCGGACCTTGCGCCGAACATGTACGGCGCTGGTCCTTAAGTCGACTATGCCAGTAAGGGAGCTGGCGTAGTTTAAACCATGTCACACGGCCAGCAGCACCAAAGTTATGTAGAGAAAGGAGTAGGGAGGAGGACAGAAGTGGTGATAGTAGCACTGATGGAAGTAGTAGTACTCACGGTGTCAGTACTCACTCTGGGAAGGGTACACCTTTTCTTCCCTTAGGGGCACTCATCTGCAATTGTAAATAGTTTTGTATTGTTACGTTATGGATTTTATGTTACTTGGCCGTACGTTCCAGCAGACAAGATATGGATGACGAAGGTTGGCGGAAACAGGGATAACCACCCTGTTCCTCCACCTTGATAGGAGTGGGCTAGTTCTGCTTCCTGCCAGGAGGGGGTGTTCCTATATAGCTACAGAGGAGAGGCAGCACACAACAGAGCCCCTACTCCTGGGAATGAATTTTTATTCTCAACAAAATTTGATTCTCAATAAAACTCAGCTTCAAGAAAGCATCTGAGAGACAAGACAGCAGCAAAGTGTACCGCAAATTATACTTTGTACTAACTTCTGGCTTGATTCTTCAAACTACATTTCCGTTACATCGACCCCCAGGGAGCAACGGTGACACAACGGAGAACACTGTGACACAGCACCTCATCAGGGCCACTACCACACCCATCCTCTACACTGGCTCCTCAAGAGCAATTTCACAACCTGAATACTGCAACAAGTACATGGTGTATTTTATACTGTTGTATATTACAATTGAATTTGCTGAAATGTGATACCAATCAGTTTTTTTTACGCTATTAAAAAAGAACAATAACATAAATATAATGGCGCTGAGTCATAATGAGGTATTTTCGCAATTACCCATGTGCGTTGGTTTGTAGTTAGGTAACCAGCAGTCATAAGCACTGAATAATTACTGTACAATCACCATTAACTTCTTCTGATAGCGGATCTTTTCATTTAAGTAACACAATCCAAGGGAGGTATTTCAAAGTTTGTTTATTGCATAGTTGAAACATTGCATTGTCCATCCGTGATTTATTATTAGGTTGTGTTCCTGCTGTAAGAACGATGTGATGATTGTTTCAGCAGATATAAAAAATATATTTTCAGCTCTTTTCTTTCCTTTGTGGGAAAACAATTAAATCTTCCACCTTTTGCTCTCCTTTAGATAAAAGTAAATGAATGAGGTGTCTGAAGACCTGAGGCAATGTTGTTGAGATGGGGCAATCACTTTAGGTTTATTTGGAGTTCGGAAAAAGACTAGAATTATTTGTCGACATGAACTGCAGCGCTATCATATAATGGCATCAAATCATGGCACTTCTGAGGTGTAGCTTGAAACTCTTGGGCCCTAATACAAAATCTGTGAAAGAGGGCACGGGGTCAATAGGGGAACAAGGTTGGGGTCAGGATAAGAAGTCTGTAACAGAGTCAAGTAGCACAGTAACAGAAGCCAAGCAAAGTTTGACTTTGATTTTCAGGCAAGGTGCAGAAGGGATTATCCCACGAAAAGTATTACTAAGCAATTAATAGGGCATTTCAAATGAAGTTTTATTGCAATACACACGTAATAATTTTTTTAAATTTATTTTTGTACATTACATTTTCCTCTCTAGTAGCGTCCCCTGCTGTCCACCCATCAGGGCCGCCTTCTGCATTCAGGGGTGGACTAACATGCTCAGTAGCTTTCCTCTTCCTCCTCTCATTGCTGGTGTAGTGATCTCATAGAGAAGCAGGTGAAGTGATGTAGACACTTTTAGTTTATTCATCCCTACTTCTAAATCCCTAGCAGAATATAGCTATACTGTATGTCTCTCTAGAGAGTGTAGAAATTGTGGAGGCATTACATACCATATGTAGCGTATCTCTGGGGCTATATGTGAGGGACTATGTACTAGCAGGGGATGAAGAGGTTAACATCATGTAATTGCAATTCATTCTGGGAGATGCATGTTCTTGATGAGCTACTGCCCACCCACAGAAAGAGAAGCAAGTCCTCCAGATAAGGCTACTTTCACACTAACGTTAAAATTTTCCGGTATTGAGATCCGTCATAGGGTCTCAATACCGGAAAAAAAACGCTTCCGTTTTGTCTCCATTCATTGTCCATGGAGAATGCAGTATGGAAAATAAACTTAGCATGAAAGTGCTAATCCTTTTGTTATTTATCTAGACTGGTGACTAGATCTTGTGGCCACTGAAGAAGGAGCAAGTCCAAAGCTCCAAAACGCGTCTGGTTGGGAATATCCTTCTGTACAAGTACCCTTATAATTAATTAGTAACAAATGGAGCGCTCCAGGAACGGTTACCATCTGACATGCATAACAGAGCCGGCCGTTCTACATCAATCCACTGAACACACGGGACGCTGACTTGACCCTCCGAACCACACGAAAGTCAGCGCAAGAACATAGCACTCACGATTAAGAGGGAGATACGAAGGTAAGACACACCGGTGCTGTGCATCACGTGGGACGCCACAACCGACACCCCGCTCCGCTCCTCAACAGTGAGAAACAAACAGACACATCGTGCAACTGTGTGGTGTATTAATATGGAGGTTTGATTATTTATTAACCAATATCAGCATATAGAAAGAACAAGATCACCAGTGATACATGAGTCTGGATAAATAACAAAAGGATTCGTATAAATGTGCACATGAAGTATGCAAATTAAATGAACTGATACCGTTCACAGACTTACTATCCCGGGATATATTCAGACATATTGGGACCTAATTCATCACATTATTCAATGTGATGAATTAAGACTGAAGATGAAGAATACATAATATACATATCCGCTGATCCCTTCAGGATAATATATTCGGTTTATAACATGTATACTGTGGAATATTGCATTTGAATACATTGAATGACGATACTCACTTTGCGGTGATACATCTCCGACAGGTTTTTGTCACAATGGATTTCTGTGTGACGCAATGACACACTCCACAGGCGTGACACTACCCTACACGGCGATTTTTCACTGCTGAGTGTTACTCCTAATTTTTCTTAATTTTTTTTTTTGTTACATTTTTGTATTTTACTTTAGAGATTTTATTATATTTTATTAATATATGTAAATAATGAGGTTTTACAAATTAATCGTACAATCAGAGTGATCCCAGATGTCGAGTGCCTATCATTTGGAGTAAGATAATTATCAATACAGAACTGCCCTACACTTTGTGAATGATACAGTGACAAGCCCATACTACTTGAATAACATCATTAATCCAGTCATTGTGCCTCTGCATGTACAACACAGGCCTAATTTCATCTTCATAGATGACAATGCATCAGCTCATCGAGGTCGCATCATGAGGGAATGGCTGCTGGAGACTGGGGTACCTCAAATGGAGTGGCCTGCACTTTCTCCAGACCTGAATCCCATTGAAAACCTATAGGATAAGCTGAGCCGCCGTGTAGAGGTTTGTAACTCTGTACCTCAGAACCTCAATGACCTTCAAGAAGAGTGGGATGCCATGCTTGAGAAGACAAAAAGTCGACTTGTGAACAGCATGAGACGTTGTTGTCAAGTGTAATTGATGCTCAAGGCCACATGAGAAGTTATTAAGACATTGACATTTTGTGGGGGTATACCCATCTCTGGTGTTGGCTTTTGTTTCAATAAATTGTTTGAGATGAGAAAATCCCCATTGCATGCTTCTACTCTAATGATATAATATCACTGTAGCGTGAATTTTACGTTTTCCATAAATTTCAACGGAAAGCCAAATATCCCTAACTTTTTGCGAGTAGTGGTATGTTATGAAGAATTAAAATTTCATACAATGGTCACTTTTTTTATGTTATATTTCTTTATTTAAAATTATATTTAAAAAAACATATATATAAAAGTGTTTTTCGCATTGATATATCCCTTAGTAATCCCCCCCCCCCCCCTCCCCATGGTAGCGGGAAAGAAAAATAAATACCGGTAAATTATTTAAGTGTATCCATTATATAGTCTTATTGGTGAACATCTCCCATTTTCTCCACAATCGATCGTAAACAAGGACCTTACTTTGCCTGATGTAGCCCACTTTCTCAACAGACCTGTTTACAGTCATCACATTTATCCATTCCCTAATCGTGGGCACAGCAGATCCCATCCAGTTACTAGCAATTAATAGACGAGCCATAAAAAAGGACTTATATACCTTATACTCCATATCTTTTGTCAAATTACACGGTAAATCACCCAAAACACAACTAAGAATTGAGAGCGATGGTTTAACTACAAAAATATCTCTAATCATCTGTATGAGACCCTTCCAGAATGGTTGTATCTTCGGACAACGCCACCACATGTGGATAATGTCCGCCTTTCCACTCTCGCATCTCGGACAGATGTCTGGAGTATAAATTGAAAATGTATTAAGCCAACTGGGGGTCACATATAAACGGTGCAAAATCATAAATTGAGTAATTCTGTGTGATTGATTTCTCAAGAACCTACTAGCAAACCAAAAACCCTTCCATTGTTCATCAGTGAGTGGACCTATATCTTTTTCCCATGTAATCTTACTAGTGCAAATCATATTCTCACTAAATATTTCCCTAAGTTTCCTATATAAAGATGAAACTATCCTATAACTACCCTTCCACCCTATAATATAGTTCATCACTTCATGTGAGCATAGTGTCAAATCTTTCTTATCCATAAGTTCTTTAAAAATTTAAAGTAATTGGGTATACCTTAAGAAAACCACTCTGTCTTCCCCAACTCTCCCAAATAACTCTACCTTTGGTTTTAATTCCCCATCCTTAATAAATTGTGCTACAAACCACATTCCCTTTCTAATCCAATACCTAACATCTCCACCACCGGTAAATTCTCCTAGTGACTTATTATACCATAAGGGGGTCGTGCTAATAATTCTCTCTAATCCCAGATATCTTTTCAGTGAACACCAAGACTCCACCACCAACTTTACTATTAGAAGTTTATATAACCCTGAATTATTCAATTGACCTGCTTCAAGTAATACAAATATATTAGGCATAGGTCCCTCGCTCTTCCTCACAAGAAATTACAAACATTTGACATGTTCCCAGTTCATTATCCATGTAATTTTAATTGAAAGATTATATAGCTTCATATCCGGAACTTCCAAACCCCCGTATTCATAATCTCTAGTAAACCAAACTAACTTTTTCCTAACTCTCTTTCAGCAGAAACTCGTCCAATCTTAACAATACATCATGTGAGTAGGGCGGAGGAATATAAACCGCCGCCACCACACACCTTCTATTTTCAAAGCGCCCATACAGAAAGATATATCTACCCTCCATGTCCACATTATATGAAATTATAGAGCATGATACTGTATGTCCCTGTGTATAAGAATACTCACCCCTCTGCTGTACCCACTATAGGAAGAATGGTATTGATGGGCTATCCAGTTTCGCTTGAACAAACTAAGCCTAAACATGTGAGTCTTTAATAAACATACTATCGTTGGGAGATATCCACCAAGAGTCCTAAATACAGCAAAGTTCTTTATCTTATCTCCTAACCCTCTCACATTCCATGATAATTCTTTAATACTTATCACATTGCCTTAGAGATAAAACAAGATAACGCAAAAGGAAAAAAACAAAACTCCCCGCTACCACCCTCCCATGCCCCCCCATACCCACCCTATACCCCCCCATACCCACCCTATACCCCCCCTCTTAGTGTACCAACCCCAAACTTGGGGTCTTAACACCCTGATAACTTGGCGTGAACACTTTGACCCATCAATTTCCACTTTGTCTAACACTCTTATTTCTATTATTGTCCTTGGGTGACCACCCATCACATTTTTAGCTGGTATTCTATGTGCCCTCTCCACCAAAAAGAGATTGGACAAATTTTCCCCACCCACCGTTTCCTTTAACCATTTCTCAATATACCGTGTACAGTTTGCACCCTCAGATTTTTCAGGTATCCCTATCAATCTAATATTTGATCTCCTATCCCTGTCTTCAAAATCTGCCAATTTCTTAGTGAGGGTCTCCTTTTCCATTTTTAGAACCTTAAGATCTTTGGTGATATCCAGTACCTGGTCTTCCAAATCACTTACGGTATTCTCTGTTCCGCCTGTATCTCTTTCACTTATCTTTCTACAATCATCTCTGACCAACTGAACATCAATTTTTAGTTCTCCCATCTGCTTGGTTATGGTCTCCAACACGCTATTGTTTTTACTCACAGCTGACATAATATCAGCTAAGGTGGGCGACTGTGACATTTCAACTTGAGTTAACGATGCCGCTTCCAATTTCTCGCCGTCCTCATTATCACTACGTTCAGACGCATTTTTGCTTTGTATATGGGCTCTTAATTTTTCCCTATTTTCTACCGAGACCGGAGCCTGCAAAAATCTATCCAATTTATTTTCCCGCTCTACTCTCGCTCTGGGTAAATCATGCCTAGGGGAATTATAAACACCAGATCTCCTCTGCTCTCCCCCCTTTCCCCTGCTTTATCCTTATCATCCTTCTTCTTAACCATTTTAACACAAACAGAGCAGTAATACAGGAAAAAACTATGAGAGAATAAAGAGACCGGTAGAGAGCTACTATAGTTGTTAGTGATTATTATTACGCCCAGCTATAACCTCTTAAACCTCGCAATTTTAGTCCTCCAGACATTAAACAGTTCACACGACAAGGAGAGTTGCACCAGGGGTTAAGGTAGTGATAGAACTAGCTGTTAGTTATCTGTGTCCTCTTAACCCTTTACTAGTGCTTAAGTACAGATTATAGATTTAAGGGAAAGTCAATTGATTAGCAAGGCAGTTAGAGGCAGTATCCATTCAGTTAGTGAGGATACGTTTTTTAAACAAGTTAGTCCTTAATTATGTTTTTGCTTCTGTTGAAGCTCTCACCCATCCTATATTAGTAAATGCAAAGCAATTGACTCTTGGTTCAACTTCCAACTTCATCCAAACTGTCGCCAGACCTCTTGTGCTCCACCTTGCTCCACTCAGGTAACCAAGATGCTTAACCCTTTTCTTCAGTGATCCTTATAGATGTAGAGACTTCAGAGAGTTACCTCCTCCCACGCTGCTCAGAACCATCACAAACAGATGGAAAGAAGGGCAGAGATAGCAGCCACCAGTATCCACAGCCGCCAGCTCAAAGGCTGCACCAGACTCCAGCTAAGCCTCCCTTATGCGATTAAGCACTCCTCTTCGCCACCCCGCGACACCCCCGCCCTCCTGTGCCAACCAGGGAGATGCAAGCTGGCAAGCAGGAGTAGGTGACCGGGGGGGGTGAATATATCAAGCGCTGCTGCTGAAAGCGGTACTACGCCACTGAGTAGAGGCAACCACGGACAAAACAGAAACCTCCGACAGTGTCACCACGTCAGGTCCAGGAATCTCATCCCATTCATCGCCCCACAACGCCAGCGAGCACTCCGAACATTAGACGCTCTGCAGTAAGCGCTTCACACGAGGCCGGAAAAAGGGGAGGGGCGGAGCTACGGCATGACGAGTTACATCCCGCACGTTCTGCCGACACGCCTCCCTCATACAATGGTCACTTAATAGATAAAATATGCTATTCCTCTTTGATCAAATTCACTGAACATAACACCAAAAACTTATGTGAGATATGGCGACTGCTAATTCAAAGACAATAATTACTATACAATCCACCACACAAACCAAAGAAAATACTGATTTCTCTCTGGGATTTGAAAAATGCAAAAAAAAAATGCATGCTTGTTATGAGTCAAAGACGAGCATAACATACGGCAAAAGGGATGACAAATGGTAAAAATCCTTGTCTGTTTTTTAAATGCAGAAAAATGCCCCCAAAAAAACTTTATGAAGGAAGCCTAAATCGGTTGCTTCTTTTCAAATCCATCTTTGTTAGAAGAGTCCCTCTCCCTAATAATATGCTGATGAGTGGGTGACCTGATGCAGGAACTGTAACGCCCCAGAGGTGCATTACCACTCATGCACCTCGCTACTATCTCCTATGGTTAACCCAATGTCATTCTATGTATTAATTTCCAGGTCCTGCAAATTGTATATTCATATTTCTTATTTATGTAACTGTTAACATGTAATTCGCCTGGTTCACCAGCAGGTGGCAGCAAACACGGCAGAGCTATCTTACAGAGAATGGAACTTTCCTTTCCATTCTAACACCCCCCTCTGTGGTATGGTGGGCGGGTCCCCCTTGCTGCAGGGAGGGTGAAGTTCTAGTTAGAGGTCAGTGTGAAAGTACCCCCTGCAAGGGGAAGGAAGCAGGAGCCCGTTCCTGTTGGAAGAGCCCTGTCTGAACCAGCTTGAGCACCTTCAGCTCAGCTGGATATGGAGGCCAAAGCTGGAAGCCTCTGAAACCAGGAGTAAAGTTCCCTGGACAAAGCTAGAGACAGACCAGACTACAAAGTGAAGTACAACATAAAGAAGAAGCTGAGTTCCATATCCGGCCTGTTAACATAGCAGAGCCGGAGAGCAACAGATGTAGCAGAGAGGAGTTTGCCTGTCACAGTTAATGCCAAAGCCTGCTGGAAACCAAGACAAAGCCCTGTACCCTTGTTGCTTCACTGCAACTGGCATCACAACAAACATTTGCTTTAACCCCTTAAGGACCGGGCTCATTTTCACCTTAAGGACCAGGCCATTTTTTGGAAATCTGACCAGTGTCACTTTAAGTGCTAATAACTTTAAAACGCTTTGACTTATCCAGGCCATTCTGAGATTGTTTTTTTTGTCACATATTGTACTTCATGACACTGGTAAAATGAAGTCAAAATTTTTTTTTTTTTTGCACAAAAAAATACCTAATTTACCAAAAATTTGGAAAAATTTGCAAATTTCAAAGTTTCAGTTTCTCTACTTCTGTAATACATAGTAATACCCCAAGAAATTGTGATGACTTTACATTCCCCATATGTCTACTTCATGTGTGAATTGTTTTGGGAATGATATTTTATTTTTTGGGGATGTTATAAGGCTTAGAAGTTTAGAAGCAATCTTGAAATTTTTCAGAAATTTACAAAAACTAAATTTTTAGGGACCAGTTCAGGTCTGAAGTCGATTTGCGAGGCTTACATAATAGAAACCACCCAAAAATGACCCCATCTAAGAAACTACACCCCTCAAGGTATTCAAAACTGATTTTGCATACATTATTAACCCTTTAGGTGTTGCACAAGAGTTATTGGCAAATGGGGAGGAAATTTGAGAATTTAATTTTTTTGTCTAATTTTTCATTTTAACACATTTTTTCCACTAACAAAGCAAGGGTTAACAGCCAAACAAGATTGTATCTTTATTGCCCTGACTCTGCCGTTTACAGAAACACCCAATATGTGGCCGTAAACTACTGTACGGCCACACAGCGGGGCGTAGAGGGAAAGGTGCGCCGTATGGTTTTTGGAAGGCTGATTTTTATGGACTGGTTTTTTGACACCATGTCCCATTTGAAGCCCCCTGATGCACCCCTAGAGGAGAAACTCCCTAAAAGTGACCCCATCTAAGAAACTACACCCCTCAAGGTATTCAAAACTGATTTTACATACGTCGTTAACCCTTTAGGTGTTGCACAAGAGTTATTGGCAAATGGGGATGAAATTTGAGAATTTCATTTTTTTGCCTAATTTTCAATTTTAACCCATTTTTTCCACTAACAAAGCAAGGGTTAACAGCCAAACAAGACTGTATCTTTATTGCCCTGACTCTGCTGTTTACAGAAACACCCCATATGTGGCCGTAAACGACTGTACGGGCACACAGTAGGGCGTAGAGTGAAAGGTGCGCCGTTTGGTTTTTGGAAGGCTGATTTTGCTGGACTGTTTTTTTGACACCATGTCCCATTTGAAGCCCCCCTGATGCACCCCTAGAGTAGAAACTCCATAAAAGTGACCCCATCTAAGAAACTACACCCCTCAAGGTATTCAAAACTGATTTTACAAACGTTGTTAACCCTTTAGGTGTTGCACAAGATTTAATGGAAAATAGAGACACAATTTCAAAATTTCAAATTTTTGGCAGATTTTCCATTTTATTATTTTTTTTCCAGTTACAAAGCAAGGGTTAACAGCCAAACAAAACTCATTATTTATGGCCCTGATCCTGTAGTTTACAGAAACACCCCATATGTGGTCGTAAACAGCTGTACAGGCAAACGGCAGGGCGCAGAAGGAAAGGAATGCCATAGGGTTTTTGGAAGGCAGATTTTGCTGGACTGTTTTTTTTGACACCATGTCCCATTTGAAGCCCCCCTGATGCACCCCTAGAGTGGAAACTCCAAAAAAGTGACTCCATTTTAGAAACTACGGGATAGGGTGTCAGTTTTGTTGGTACTAGTTTAGGGTACATATGATTTTTGGTTGCTCTATATTACACTTTTTGTGCAGCAAGGTAACAAGAAATAGCTTTTTTGGCACGTTTTTTTTTTTTTTTTTTTTTGTTATTTACAACATTCATCTGACAGGTTAGATCATGGGGTAATTTTATAGAGCAGGTTGTCACGGACGCGGCGATACCTAATATGTATACATTTTTTTTTATTTATGTAAGTTTTATACAATAACTTCATTTTTAAAACCCAAAAAATGTTTTAGTGTCTCCATAGTCTAAGAGCCATAGTTTTTTCAGTTTTTGGGCGATTATCTTGAGTAGGGTCTCATTTTTTGCGGGATGAGATGACGGTTTGATTGGCACTATTTTGGGGTGCATATGACTTTTTGATCGCTTGCTATTACACTTTTTGTGACGTAAGATGGCAAAAAATGGCTTTTTTTACACTGTTTTTATTTTTATTTTTTTACGGTGGTCATCTGAGGGGTTAGGTCATGTGATATGTTTATAGAGCCGGTCGATACGGACGCGGCGATACCTAATATGTATACTTTTTTTTTATTTATGTAAGTTTTACACAATGATTTCATTTTTGAAACAAAAAAAAATCATGTTTTAGTGTTTCCATAGTCTAAGAGCCATAGTTTTTTCAGCTTTTGGGCGATTATCTTGAGTAGGGTCTCATTTTTTGCGGGATGAGATGACGGTTTGATTTGTACTATTTTGGCGTACATGCGACTTTTTTGATCACTTTTATTACCTTTTTTGGGAAGTAAGGTGGGCAAAATTTCAATTTTCTCATAGTTTTTATTTTTTTATTTTTATGGCGTTCACCGTGCGGGGAAAGTAACATGACCATTTTATAGATCAGGTCGTTACGGACGCGGCGATACCTAATATGTGTAGTTTATTTTATTTTTTTAATTTTTATTCAGTGATAAATGTTTTTTTTTTATCTTAACTTTTTTCACAGCATAGATCTGTTCAGCACCATGGACAGCAGGACGCCTGAGCAGGCGTCCTGTTGCCATGGGAGCCCTCCCCGTCTGCTCAGAACTTCGCAGACGGGGAAGGGTAAGCACGGGGCTAAGGGGGGCTCTCTGGGGGCTCTCTCCCTCTCCATCGGGGGGCTGCAAAGGCACAGCAGCCCCCCGATGGAGAGGGAGGGAGCTCCCTGACCGATGACAGATAACTTTTTCCATACAGCGGTCCGTACGGACCGCGGTATGGAAAGGGTTAAACGGCTGACATCTGCACAGATGTCAGCCGTTTATACCAGGGTGCCAGCAATGTGCTGGCACCCTGGTATAACCACTAGAAGCCAACGATCATTCATGGGGAGGCGGGCGGGGGATCGCGATCCCGCCTGCTGCACCGCCCGCCTCCCGCAACGCCCCCACCGCATGCAGGGGTGCAGGGGGGGGTGAAAAATATAGATTATAGGCACTCAAAAGTTTCTGATCCCCGCGGTCAGGGACCGCGGGCATCAGAAACTGCAAAAAGCGCAGCAAACCGCAGGTCTGAATTGACCTGCGGTTTGCTGCGATCGCCGACACGGGGGGGTCACATCACCCCCCCTGGCGTTGTCACAGGATGCCGGCTGAAGGATTTCAGCCGAAATCCCATTCCGTTTAACCCCTCGGGCGCCGGAATCCCGATTTAAAAGTTAGGACGTACCGGTACGTCCTTGGTCCTTAAGGACTCGGGAAATAGGGCGTACCGGTACGTCCTATGTCCTTAAGGGGTTAAGGGACCCATGGCCGTTGGCCCGTCCATCGCAGAACCACCAATGCAATTCTGTGAGGGAGACTAGCCATAAGTATTTGTTTTTTGTTGCAGGTAAGGCTACTTTCACACTTGCGGCAGAGTGATCCGGCAAGCCGGAACTGCCTGCCGGATCCGGCAAAACGTATGCCAACTGATGGCATTTGCAAAACTGATCAGGATCCTGAGGAGTCTTAAAAATACCTGATCAGTCAGAAAAAAGCATTGAAATGCCGGATCCGTCTTTCCGGTGTCATCCGGCAAAACAGTTCATTTATAGATCATTTAGACCGGAAGGACAGATCCAGCATTCCGGTATTTTGAATGCCGGATCCAGCACTAATACATTCCTATGGAAAAAAAATCCGGCATTAAGGCAAGTCTTCCGTTTTTTTGGGGGCCGGAGATAAAACCGTAGCATGCAGCAGTTTTATCTTTTGCCTGATCAGTCACTAAAAGACTGAACTGAAGACATCCTGATGCATCCTGAACGGAATGCTCTCCATTCAGAATGCATGGGGATAAAACTGATCAGTTCTTTTCCGGTATAGAGCCCCTAGGACGGAACTCTATGCCGGAAAAGAAAAACGCAAGTGTGAAAGTACCCTTAATGCGCACATTTGAAAGATCATCCTGCACTTTAAAACCGGTCACCCAGATGATTATAAGATAAGGGACCTGAATATGGAACCCACCTCTAATAAAGGGGTAGTCTCATGAAAAATACTATACATTTTTCAGCACCTGGATCTTAATACTTTCGTAATTGCACTTAATTAAACATTTTGTATTGACATGATATAGACATGGTAAATTAAAATAGCACTCCCACAAAAAAAATATTCTCTGACTTGTTAGAAAGGTGCATGATGTAAATTGTAGTAAAAGTAATATTCTTACCAAAGACTGTACTTGAGAGTTATAACCTCTCTTCTGATTCTCAGATGTGTCATGTGACCAGCACTCTGATCTCCAACTGACACAGGAAGTCAGTTACTTCTCTATCCATTCCTATGAGACTGACATTGAGGCTCCTATAGAAATACACTGAGAAACTGACTTCCTGTCCACACATAAGATGCTGTGTTATTTGGAAAGTCAGAGTGTAGGTCACATGATACAGAAGAGAATCAGAAGGGAGGTTATAACTCACAAATACAGTTACATCATGTACCTTTCTAGCAGGTCAAAAAATAAAAAATAAATTGGGAGTGCTTCTTTAAGTAAAATGTATATGTATAGCGCCACCTGTTGTTCATTCTTTTCCTTATTTCTCTCTTCACCTCAGTAGCATGCAAAATAACCATGGAGCCCCAGTTATGGGTCTTCAACACAGTGAAAGCCAGATATCCGTCAAAGGAAGGAAAACCGAGCAAAGGGGTGTCCCCATTACAGAGATCACCAAATCCACCATATTAAGTGGCCCCTATGTCAAGATCCCGCTCTTTTACAAGCTTTAAGGATGTGACGGGGAAGACCTAAGCCAGTTATCCATCCACAGACAGCTGTTTCGGGGTGTTGCCCCTCATCAGTGTGGAGTAGGATTCTGGCTCACCTCAGTAGCAGCACTGGTGGACACCCCTGCTTAGTTCCATCCGTCACCTGCCACCAGCCACATCTACTGTTTGAAGCTGTGACAGTTACAGAGATTGAGAGAAAAAGAGCTGCAGCAGAAAGGACATGCTCACTAAGAAATGACCCCCCCCCCCCCCCTAAGTGAGGATCTAAGTGAGGATCTAAGTGAGGTTCATAACTAGTTCTAGCTTTATTAGAAAAAGATAGTGTAACGGGGTTCCGAAGGTGCACTCGGTCCCCCATTGCCCGCAGAACTGTTGCTTAGCTTTGGGAATGAGGATCTGTGTTTGACCTCATTCCCAGGGTGGCTTTACTAGCTGGGTGGCTCCCTGCTCCTAGTCTGCCTTGAGCGCCGAGCTGATCACTCGGTGCTCGACTGGTTGGTCTGTCGGTCATGTGACGCTGGCCACGTCACATGACCCTCACTCCCCACTATAAAAACAGGCAGCCTGCTGGAAACAGGTTGCCTGTTAATTTAGGTTCCACCTGTGATTTGGTCTTTCCTGGCGTACTTACCTCCTGCTGAATTCCTGACGATCCTCTGCCTGCTCCTTGTGTACTTTGCTGCTCTCCTGGTATTTGATCCCGGCCTCCTCCTGACGATCCTCTGCTGACTCCTTTGGTACTTCACGTCTCTCCTGGTATTTATGACCCCGGCTTCTCCTGACAATTCTCTGCTTGCTCCATTTGTACTTTGTAGCTTTCCTGGTATTGACTCGGTCCGTTCACGTCCTGTTGTTTGTCTGTCTGTCATCCCTTCACTTATTCCAAGTTAGGGATCGCCGTCCAGTTGTCCCCTGTCATTAGGACTCGCGAGGCAAGTAGGCAGGGCCAGGGGTAAGGGTGGAGCGCAGTGGTCACTTCCCTCCCCCCTGTGTGTGTGTGTACGTGACCGTTACAGATTAACAGGCCCAATAACCACTGTATTATGAATCCTCTGGTGACCCTGACTGACCATGTCTCTAATCTGACGCAGAGGGTGCAGGAGTTAGGGGAAAAACTCAGTTCTTTTGAGTTAGGGCAAGGTTCTTCCACTCCTCAGGCCTTCAGTCCGCATTTTGAGCCCCAGATTAAGCTCCCAGAACCCTTTTCTGGAGACCGGAAGAAGTTTCTCTCTTTTAAGGAGAGTTGCAAACTTTACTTCCGTTTGCGCCCCGTGTCCTCTGGCCCCGAGAGTCAACGCGTGGGCATTATAATTTCCCGATTACAGGGTGATCCCCAGGACTAGGCGTTCTCTTTACCTGCTGGCGCCAGTTGTTTATATTCTGTGGAGGGGTTCTTTCAGGCCCTGGGTACCCTCTATGATGAACCAGACAGGGCTCTAGTAGACGAGACGGCTCTAAAGGCACTGGTTCAGGGCAATTTACCAGCGGAGGATTATTGCACCCAATTCAGAAGGTGGTGTGTCCCCTCAGGATGGAACGAACCAGCCCTGAAGAGTCAGTTCAGGTCAGGTCTGTCTGATAAATTAAAGGATCTTCTGGTCAGTTATCAACTTCCAGAGACCTTAGAGGAGATGATGACCCTTGTTGTCCGACTTGACCGACGGGTTAGAGAGAGACGACAGGAACAACAGTTCTCTTCCCAGATGGTGGTCCAGCCAGAGGCCTATCCCAGAGACAATGCTGAGGTCTCCACCGAGGAACCCATGCAGGTTGGCATGACCCGAGGGAATCTTCGCCGCAGACGTGGAGAATGCTTTTACTGTGGAGATCCTGACCATTGAATCAACCAGTGTCCTAAGAAGGTCCTCTCTGTCAAGTCTCCTAAGGCAAGGCAACCTAAAGACCAGGTACACCCTGAATTTTCTAAATGTAAGCTTTCGGTACCCATTACGATTTCTCTGGGAGTAGATAAATGGCCGGGTAAGGCCTTTATTGATTCTGGCTCAGCGGCTAGCTTTATTGACTCTGAGTATGCTGTAAGATTGGGTATTCCTATGTTTGCCTTACCAACTCCTATCCATGTCATGGCTATTGATGCTACTCCTCTTATTGGTGGTACGGTGAGCTTATGTACCTCAGAGATTTCTCTAACCGTGGGTGTGTGCCACTCAGAGAGATGTTCGCTTCTAGTCCTGGAGAACCTACCTGCTGAGGTGGTACTAGGGTTGCCTTAGCTCCGATTACATAACCCCACTATAGATTGGTCCAATAGGGAGTTGGTGAGATGGGGGGCTAAGTGTGACTCGTGCTTGTCCGTTGTACAGGCTGGGGTCTCAGTAAAGTCTGATACTTTACCCTCTGTTGTTAGAGAATATTCTGATGTATTCTTATCACCAACCCCGGAGGTTCTACCCCCCCATAGACCTTATGATTGTACCATAGAGCTAGTAGAGGGGGCCAAGTTATCTAAAGGACGAATTTATAATCTTTCTATGCCCGAACGCAAGGCCATGGAAGATTATATTAAGGAGAGCCTTGGTAAAGGGCATATTAGACCTTCTGTCTCTCCTATGGGGGCAGGGTTTTTCTTTGTTAAGAAAAAAGATGGTGGTCTTAGGCCATGTATCGATTACCGGAGATTAAATAAAATCACTGTCCAGAATAGATACTCCTTCCCATTGATTCCGGATTTATTTAACCAGGTTCTGGGGGCAACCTGGTTTTCCAAAATTGACCTGAAAGGGGCATACAATCTAATCCGAATCAAGGAGGGAGACGAATGGCAGACGGCGTTCAATACTCCGGTAGGACACTTTGAATATCAGGTGATGCCTTTTGGACTCAGCAATGCCCTAGCTGTGTTCCAAAACTTCATGAATGACATTCTTAGGGAGTTCTTAGGTAAATTTGTTATTGTCTATCTTGACGACATTTTGATATTCTCTCCTGACTTCGAATCCCATGTGTCTCATGTTAAACAAGTATTAGAGGTGTTGAGGAAGAATCAGCTCTCCGCTAAACAAGAGAAATGTGTCTTTGGTGTACAGGAGATTCTGTTTCTAGGGCATGTTCTGACTCCTCATGCCTTCAAGATGGATCCTGGTAAGGTACTAGCAATTAAGGAATGGGTAAGACCTTCATCCTTAAAGGCCTTACAACGGTTCTTAGGTTTCGCCAATTACTATCGTAAATTTATTATGAATTTTTCCGTAATTGCTAAACCGTTGACCGACCTTACTAAGAAAGGGGCGGATTTGGAGAATTAGTCTACTGAGGCCATTTCTTCATTTGAAAAATTAAAAAAGGCATTCAGTAGCGCTCCCATTCTGATCTAGCCTGATCAGGAGAAATCTTTTATTGTGGAGGTGGATGCGTCCGAGGATGGCGCAGGAGCAGTCCTTTCACAAGGTCCTGCTAGCCTCACTAATCTGAGACCATGTGCCTTCTTCTCCAGGAAATTCTCTCCCACGGAGAGAAACTACGACATAGGGAATAGGGAGCTGCTGGCCATTAAATGGGCATTTGAGGAGTGGAGGCATTTTCTGGAGGGGGCAAGGCATTGTGTAACTGTCACTGACCATAAAAACCTTATGTTTCTCGAGTCTGCTAAGAGGTTAAATCCCCGTCAAGCCAGATGGGCTCTGTTTTTTACTCGTTTTGATTTTTCCATCACGTTCAGGCCGGGAAGTAAAAATGTGAAGGCGGACGCATTATCTCGGAGCTTCCAGGCTTTTCAACCTACTGAGGTACCACCTGAATCCATCCTACCAGCAAAAATCTTCTTAGCAGCTCTTACCCAGGATATCTCGGCTCGCATTAGGTCTGAACAACATCTGCCACCGGTATCCACCCCAACAGATAAGTTGTTTGTTCCCGTACAATTTCGTCTCCAGCTGTTGGGTGAGTGTCACGATTCTGCCTTTTGTGGACATCCGGGTGTTGAGGGCACTAAGGATCTGGTTTCTAGATCTTATTGGTGGCCCACTCTAACTAGGGATGTCAAGTCCTACGTGTCAGCCTGTGAGGTTTGTGCCAGGTCCAAGACACCTACGACCCCTACCCATTCCCAGTAGACCCTGGTCCCATATCTCGATGGACTTTATAACTGACCTACCGCCGGCGGAGGGTAAGACTGTAGTTTGGGTAGTGGTCGATAGGTTTAGCAAGATGGTCCATTTCATTCCCCTGTCTAAACTCCCGAATGCCAAAACCCTGGCGTCTATTTTTGTGAAAGAAATTGTTCGATTGCATGGTATCCCGGAAAATATTGTTTCTGACAGGGGTGTGCAGTTTGTGTCCAAATTCTGGAGAGCCTTCTGTCAAAAATGTAAAATGTCATTGTCTTTTTCCTCCAACTACCACCCTGAGAGTAATGGGCAGACTGAACGCCTTAATCAGTCTGTCGAACAATTCTTGAGGTCATGTTGCTGATGACCAGCAATTATGGGTGAAATTTATTCCATTGGCTGAATTTGCTTTGAATAACCATGTCAATTCTTCTGCTGGGGTTTCACTTTTCTTTTGTAACCATGGTTTCCATCCCCGTTTTCATTCTGGGTCATCCGTCTCCTCCTCTAACCCTGAGGCGGATAGGCTCTCCTCTGAACTGTGCACAGTTTGGGCCCGGGTTCAATCGAACTTAGAAAAGGCTCAAAGTTCTCAGAAACTCAAGGCCGATAGGAGACGTTCAAGGGGGGTGAATTTTCAGGTTGGGGATAAGGTATGGTTGTCCTTCAAGAATCTCTCTCTTAAGGTAGATTCTAAAAAGTTTGCTCCTCGTTTTATTGGACCAGATAAGATCACGGAGGTGATTAACCCGGTATCTTTTAGGTTGGAGCTGCCCGAGTCATTCCACATTCATAATGTGTTCCATAAGTCTCTACTTAAAAAATATTTTGAACCGGTAGTACCATCAAAAGCCTCGCCTCCGCTGGTTCTTGTTAATGATGCTGTCGAGTATGTGGTGTCTAAAATAGTGGATGTCAGGAAGGTGCGTAATTCCTTGCAGTACCTGATTCACTGGAAGGGGTATGGACCTGAAGAGAGATCTTGGGTACCTGCCAGGGAGGTTCATGCTCCTAGACTTGATTATAGAAGGGTTTGGCGTCACTCAATATCTGGCGTTAGTACAGACAGAAAGCAAATATGGTTTCAAAAAGTATTATTTAATATCTCACAACATGTTGTATAAAATGAATAAAAATACCATAAAACACCTTAAAAATACATAATAATGCACGTATACCCTATGGGGACCACTATGTTGGTGGTATGCAATTCAATTGTCCTTGTAGGTCATACAAAGTCCATAATGGGTTATACGGTGATAACCAATTGGGGTAGGTACAGTTAATGTTAATATGCAGAGCACTATATCGGTTGCAGGTCTACTTTACCGCTCCTAGTAGTAAAATCGTTGCTTGGCTGTGGGCCGCAGGAATCACTACTGTTTGCCGTCCGGCTGTTTGGCTGTGAGCTGCAAGGACCTTTGGAGGCGTGGTTGACGATTCCCCGTATAGCTGAGTATACTCTGACCTTTCAGGACCTGACGGTGGCGTCCCACGTGGTGTCGGTCGGATAGGTCAGGTGGCTCTTATTTCAAGCGGGGGTTTCAAATAGATACAAAGTTCATTTGTAGTTGTAATCGTCTTCCTTATCTTGTCCCACACTGTCTGCCGACCATACGCGTTTCGGGATGAAATCCCTTCCTCAGTGGTACAGACAGTGGGATAGAAATGTTCTTTTTATATCATCTATAATTAATTGATGAGATGCATGCTGGGACAGTGGGGGACTTGGAAGACCAGGAAATGGATTCTTAGTAGTGATTCCTTCATAATCATTATACTATCGTGCAAAGTCATTGTTTTCGCCTCTAGGCACATGAATTTTATTCATCTTTTCAAGGTATAGTGCACTATACATCCTCCAAACATATAAAATACACAAGTTTATTAAACATATATAGACTTATATAAAAAGTATAAAAACGCATATATGCATCAGCAGTTTCAGTGCGTCTTCAATTAGTTTAAGAACATATCTAAAAACATATACGACAATATAAAAGCAATGGTAATCAGAATAGGTGTTCTTAAATCAGTGATTTCTCAGATGTTTCTTTATTGACCGCATCATTCACAACATAAAATAATAAATAATCATGATATTAGTTAAAAACATGTCTGTATATCATAAAAACCTCAAAAACGCACCTGCGGTTTTGATGCGTTTTTGGTGCGTTTTTGCTAAAGACTCTTGATATGAGATGAGGGAAATAATGAGGGTATAAGGGGACATTTCCAAAGTTATACAGCACAAAGGAGTTCAGTTGTGATATCCATATTTGTAGTTAGGCCTTGGTGATGTTGTTATAGGAGCGCGGGCCTGCCTAGAAGGAGAGATCTGGGTGCTGATAACACAGCCTGACACCAGATGTCTCATTCAGGGCAGACCAGCGATCCCCTACAGGAATGCAAAAAGTTCTAAGTCTGCGTTCAGACCCCTTGGAATGAGGGAGTCAAACTCAAAGATTCTTTTAGATTCATTCCTGGACATACGAAGGATATGATTGCCACCTCGCCATGGTCTTTCAATCTTCTCTATAGCCATGTATATCAAGCTTGATGGGTCACTCTTATGGTAATTCTTATAGTGTTTTGATAAAGAGTGTAATTCATATCCCTTTTTTATGTTATTTACATGTTCAGATATTCTCTTTTTTAAAGTGCGTTTTGTGCGTCCTATGTACTGTTTATGGCAGGGGCATTCTATCAAGTAAATCACGTCAGTAGAATCGCATGTCAGACCCTCCTTAATCTCCAGAAAAAATGAGTTCTGGGTTGAGTTTACTTTTGATGTCTTTTTGGGAAATGTAGTAATTCTACAATTAGAGCAACGACCACATCTATAGAATCCTTTGAAGGATAACCAATTTTGTTTTAATATCTTGTGTCCTTTATTCTTTATAGATGGTGCTACCTTCAATCCCAAATTTGAGGCTCTAGTATATGTAATCTGGGGTGTACTGGTAAGTATAGGCCCAATTATTTTGTCTCCAAGTAAATGGTGCCAATACTTTGCAATAATCCTCTCCATATTTCTATACTGGGCATGAAATGGTAGAATCATTCTTATTTTCTCATCATTCATCTGTTTTTGTTTGGGAACGAAAAAATCTGTTCTGTCCAACAATTTGACCTCTTCCAATGATTTTTCCAAGTGATGGACCGGTACTGTCTATCGATAAATTGTTGTTTCAAAGTTTCTGCCTCTGTTGTAAATTGTTGGTCTTGTGTACAATTTCGTTTTAATCTTCTGAATTGGCCCTTGGGGACATTAATGAGCCACCTTGGTAGGTGGCAGCTCGTGTATAGTATAAAACTATTTTTACTCACTGATTTGTGATGTGTACTACACATTAATTTGTCCCCCTCAACTTTGATATCGAGATCCAAGAATTGGATGTTTTTCATATCTATAGTAGAGGTGAATTTCAGATTCAGATTATTCGTATTTATTTCTTCTAAGAAAGTGATGAGTGACGGCATCGTGTTCTGCCATATAAACACGATGTCGTCTATATAGCGACGCCACAGTACCAGATCCGCCCCCAGTCTAGGTGCAATGGCAGTGGACTCCCACTCTGCCATAAATAGATTGGCATAACTAGGGGCGAATCTGGTACCCATGGCGGTGCCCTTGCTCTGAACATAAAAGTCACCACTAAAGGAGAAATAATTATGCGTTAATATGTACCTGACGCCTTCTATTATGTAGTGAATTTGTTCTTCTTTCATAATTCCACTCTGGGTCAATTGTCGTCGCAAAGCCCCCATACCCTGTTCATGGTCTATTATGGTGTATAGGGAATTGACATCTAATGTACCCAATATATATCCTTCCTTGTATTGGGTCCCCTCTAACAGTTTAATCACTTCAGTGGTGTCTTTGATATATGACGGTATATTTTTTACAATTGGTTGCAACAATTGGTCAACATATCTTGACAGATTGGAGGAGATAGAATTTATCCCTGATATTATGGGCCTTCCTGGGGGTTTCGTTAAGGTCTTGTGTATTTTGGGAATACAATACATAACTGGCATTCTTTTTTCTGTATTCATAATGTACTTTGCCTCCTGTTCTAACAGGATTCCCGAAGTGGTACCTTTTTTACAATATTGTATTAACTGTTTATGATAATCCTCTGTAGGGTCTCGTTTTAATTTAGTGTATGTAGATTCCTCATTTAATTGTCGCAGGCATTCCTCTATATAGTCATTTGTGTTAAGGATTACAATCGCACCCCCTTTATCAGCTGGTCTTATTGTTATGTCATTACTAGATTGTAGCTGTTTAATTGCCTCTATTTCTTTACTGGATAGATTATATCTTAAATTATTTCCCTTCAATTTCCTTAAGTCATCCTCAACACATTTTTTAAAAGTTGCCATATGTTGACTTATTTCTTGTTTTGGGTAATTTTTAGAGGTTGTTCTCAGGCTTGTATGTATGTATTGATTGTTTTCTGAATTACCATTGTTCTCCATTATCGGATTCTTAGTATAATACTTTTTTAAACAAAGTTTTCTAATAAATTTTTCCACACCGATATATGTGGAAAATTTATCCAATTTAGTTGTAGGGGCATATTTTAAGCCCTTATTTAATAAAGTGACCTGTGCATTTGAAAGTTGGGTGTTACTTAAATTCACTATGCATGATGCGTTTTCTGTTTGTTGTACCTGTTTTTTCTTGCAGTGTCTACCTCTTCTAATCCATTTTCTCCCCTGTGGGATTGTGTCCTTATGTGTGTTCTCCCCTCCTGATTCTGTGAAGGATAGTGATTCCGTGATGAGTGATGATTCTGCCTGGGGTAGTGATGATTGTGATTGTATCTCTGTGATGTGTCTCTCTGGGGGGTGTGTCGGTGTCTTAAATTGTACTGGTGGTGTTGTCTCAATTTCCTTGTGTTGTCTCTTATTGGGGTGGGTGATCGTGGTTTTCTTACTCTTGTTTTGTGATGGGGGGGAGTGTAGTCTAAAAAAAGAGGTGATGAGAGTGATTCATACCGATTTGATGTTGGGACATTATAATGGGATGTATCTCCCTTATTGTTTGTATCTACATTTCTTTGTAATCTGGGAAACTCAATATCTCGCTCATTACTAATGAATTCCCCCACAGGCATGTCGGGAATATCACCAGTACTGAGCTGTTTTAATTTTTTACATTTTTTGTACATAATATCTTTTTCTAATGTATCTAGGTTTCTACAGATTCTATGTTGCCATTTCTGGACTTGCTCATTATTTGGAAAGAGGTCCACTATTTTTCTTGTATCAGCAATCTGGTCTGAAGTCTCATTTAAAATTTGTGTTCGTCTATTTATAATAATGTGAATTAAATTAGTGGACTGTGTTTTGAGAAAAGAATCCCATTCTTTTTTAAAAGTGTCATTTACTAAATCTAGTGCAGGTGTTTTATTCAGTGTTAATCCCTTGGGGATATTGCCACTTTGTATATATTGATTGAGAGCCTTTACTTCCCATTTGTTTCGTAACTGCTTTTGTAGCAGTTTCTCTAGATTGTAGAAGCTCTCATCAATATCTCTTCCAGGTTGGTCACAAATATCTTTAGAGTTTTCAAACTTATACGTATCTAATGTTTTATACTTTGTGTCTATATGTTGCCAGATATCCATAGTATATCAGTGGGAGCACAACCAGAGGGAGAAAAACAAGGTAAAGTCAAGGTTTGGTGGCTCTCTCACTGATAATACTGTGGAATAGGTGCACTGCCACACAGCACTCCCTGTTGCTGTTAGGAGTGTAGATTAGATTATAGAAGGGTTTGGCGTCACTCAATATCTGGCGTTAGTACAGACAGAAAGCAAATATGGTTTCAAAAAGTATTATTTAATATCTCACAACATGTTGTATAAAATGAATAAAAATACCATAAAACACCTTAAAAATACATAATAATGCACGTATACCCTATGGGGACCACTATGTTGGTGGTATGCAATTCAATTGTCCTTGTAGGTCATACAAAGTCCATAATGGGTTATACGGTGATAACCAATTGGGGTAGGTACAGTTAATGTTAATATGCAGAGCACTATATCGGTTGCAGGTCTACTTTACCGCTCCTAGTAGTAAAATCGTTGCTTGGCTGTGGGCCGCAGGAATCACTACTGTTTGCCGTCCGGCTGTTTGGCTGTGAGCTGCAAGGACCTTTGGAGGCGTGGTTGACGATTCCCCGTATAGCTGAGTATACTCTGACCTTTCAGGACCTGACGGTGGCGTCCCACGTGGTGTCGGTCGGATAGGTCAGGTGGCTCTTATTTCAAGCGGGGGTTTCAAATAGATACAAAGTTCATTTGTAGTTGTAATCGTCTTCCTTATCTTGTCCCACACTGTCTGCCGACCATACGCGTTTCGGGATGAAATCCCTTCCTCAGTGGTACAGACAGTGGGATAGAAATGTTCTTTTTATATCATCTATAATTAATTGATGAGATGCATGCTGGGACAGTGGGGGACTTGGAAGACCAGGAAATGGATTCTTAGTAGTGATTCCTTCATAATCATTATACTATCGTGCAAAGTCATTGTTTTCGCCTCTAGGCACATGAATTTTATTCATCTTTTCAAGGTATAGTGCACTATACATCCTCCAAACATATAAAATACACAAGTTTATTAAACATATATAGACTTATATAAAAAGTATAAAAACGCATATATGCATCAGCAGTTTCAGTGCGTCTTCAATTAGTTTAAGAACATATCTAAAAACATATACGACAATATAAAAGCAATGGTAATCAGAATAGGTGTTCTTAAATCAGTGATTTCTCAGATGTTTCTTTATTGACCGCATCATTCACAACATAAAATAATAAATAATCATGATATTAGTTAAAAACATGTCTGTATATCATAAAAACCTCAAAAACGCACCTGCGGTTTTGATGCGTTTTTGGTGCGTTTTTGCTAAAGACTCTTGATATGAGATGAGGGAAATAATGAGGGTATAAGGGGACATTTCCAAAGTTATACAGCACAAAGGAGTTCAGTTGTGATATCCATATTTGTAGTTAGGCCTTGGTGATGTTGTTATAGGAGCGCGGGCCTGCCTAGAAGGAGAGATCTGGGTGCTGATAACACAGCCTGACACCAGATGTCTCATTCAGGGCAGACCAGCGATCCCCTACAGGAATGCAAAAAGTTCTAAGTCTGCGTTCAGACCCCTTGGAATGAGGGAGTCAAACTCAAAGATTCTTTTAGATTCATTCCTGGACATACGAAGGATATGATTGCCACCTCGCCATGGTCTTTCAATCTTCTCTATAGCCATGTATATCAAGCTTGATGGGTCACTCTTATGGTAATTCTTATAGTGTTTTGATAAAGAGTGTAATTCATATCCCTTTTTTATGTTATTTACATGTTCAGATATTCTCTTTTTTAAAGTGCGTTTTGTGCGTCCTATGTACTGTTTATGGCAGGGGCATTCTATCAAGTAAATCACGTCAGTAGAATCGCATGTCAGACCCTCCTTAATCTCCAGAAAAAATGAGTTCTGGGTTGAGTTTACTTTTGATGTCTTTTTGGGAAATGTAGTAATTCTACAATTAGAGCAACGACCACATCTATAGAATCCTTTGAAGGATAACCAATTTTGTTTTAATATCTTGTGTCCTTTATTCTTTATAGATGGTGCTACCTTCAATCCCAAATTTGAGGCTCTAGTATATGTAATCTGGGGTGTACTGGTAAGTATAGGCCCAATTATTTTGTCTCCAAGTAAATGGTGCCAATACTTTGCAATAATCCTCTCCATATTTCTATACTGGGCATGAAATGGTAGAATCATTCTTATTTTCTCATCATTCATCTGTTTTTGTTTGGGAACGAAAAAATCTGTTCTGTCCAACAATTTGACCTCTTCCAATGATTTTTCCAAGTGATGGACCGGTACTGTCTATCGATAAATTGTTGTTTCAAAGTTTCTGCCTCTGTTGTAAATTGTTGGTCTTGTGTACAATTTCGTTTTAATCTTCTGAATTGGCCCTTGGGGACATTAATGAGCCACCTTGGTAGGTGGCAGCTCGTGTATAGTATAAAACTATTTTTACTCACTGATTTGTGATGTGTACTACACATTAATTTGTCCCCCTCAACTTTGATATCGAGATCCAAGAATTGGATGTTTTTCATATCTATAGTAGAGGTGAATTTCAGATTCAGATTATTCGTATTTATTTCTTCTAAGAAAGTGATGAGTGACGGCATCGTGTTCTGCCATATAAACACGATGTCGTCTATATAGCGACGCCACAGTACCAGATCCGCCCCCAGTCTAGGTGCAATGGCAGTGGACTCCCACTCTGCCATAAATAGATTGGCATAACTAGGGGCGAATCTGGTACCCATGGCGGTGCCCTTGCTCTGAACATAAAAGTCACCACTAAAGGAGAAATAATTATGCGTTAATATGTACCTGACGCCTTCTATTATGTAGTGAATTTGTTCTTCTTTCATAATTCCACTCTGGGTCAATTGTCGTCGCAAAGCCCCCATACCCTGTTCATGGTCTATTATGGTGTATAGGGAATTGACATCTAATGTACCCAATATATATCCTTCCTTGTATTGGGTCCCCTCTAACAGTTTAATCACTTCAGTGGTGTCTTTGATATATGACGGTATATTTTTTACAATTGGTTGCAACAATTGGTCAACATATCTTGACAGATTGGAGGAGATAGAATTTATCCCTGATATTATGGGCCTTCCTGGGGGTTTCGTTAAGGTCTTGTGTATTTTGGGAATACAATACATAACTGGCATTCTTTTTTCTGTATTCATAATGTACTTTGCCTCCTGTTCTAACAGGATTCCCGAAGTGGTACCTTTTTTACAATATTGTATTAACTGTTTATGATAATCCTCTGTAGGGTCTCGTTTTAATTTAGTGTATGTAGATTCCTCATTTAATTGTCGCAGGCATTCCTCTATATAGTCATTTGTGTTAAGGATTACAATCGCACCCCCTTTATCAGCTGGTCTTATTGTTATGTCATTACTAGATTGTAGCTGTTTAATTGCCTCTATTTCTTTACTGGATAGATTATATCTTAAATTATTTCCCTTCAATTTCCTTAAGTCATCCTCAACACATTTTTTAAAAGTTGCCATATGTTGACTTATTTCTTGTTTTGGGTAATTTTTAGAGGTTGTTCTCAGGCTTGTATGTATGTATTGATTGTTTTCTGAATTACCATTGTTCTCCATTATCGGATTCTTAGTATAATACTTTTTTAAACAAAGTTTTCTAATAAATTTTTCCACACCGATATATGTGGAAAATTTATCCAATTTAGTTGTAGGGGCATATTTTAAGCCCTTATTTAATAAAGTGACCTGTGCATTTGAAAGTTGGGTGTTACTTAAATTCACTATGCATGATGCGTTTTCTGTTTGTTGTACCTGTTTTTTCTTGCAGTGTCTACCTCTTCTAATCCATTTTCTCCCCTGTGGGATTGTGTCCTTATGTGTGTTCTCCCCTCCTGATTCTGTGAAGGATAGTGATTCCGTGATGAGTGATGATTCTGCCTGGGGTAGTGATGATTGTGATTGTATCTCTGTGATGTGTCTCTCTGGGGGGTGTGTCGGTGTCTTAAATTGTACTGGTGGTGTTGTCTCAATTTCCTTGTGTTGTCTCTTATTGGGGTGGGTGATCGTGGTTTTCTTACTCTTGTTTTGTGATGGGGGGGAGTGTAGTCTAAAAAAAGAGGTGATGAGAGTGATTCATACCGATTTGATGTTGGGACATTATAATGGGATGTATCTCCCTTATTGTTTGTATCTACATTTCTTTGTAATCTGGGAAACTCAATATCTCGCTCATTACTAATGAATTCCCCCACAGGCATGTCGGGAATATCACCAGTACTGAGCTGTTTTAATTTTTTACATTTTTTGTACATAATATCTTTTTCTAATGTATCTAGGTTTCTACAGATTCTATGTTGCCATTTCTGGACTTGCTCATTATTTGGAAAGAGGTCCACTATTTTTCTTGTATCAGCAATCTGGTCTGAAGTCTCATTTAAAATTTGTGTTCGTCTATTTATAATAATGTGAATTAAATTAGTGGACTGTGTTTTGAGAAAAGAATCCCATTCTTTTTTAAAAGTGTCATTTACTAAATCTAGTGCAGGTGTTTTATTCAGTGTTAATCCCTTGGGGATATTGCCACTTTGTATATATTGATTGAGAGCCTTTACTTCCCATTTGTTTCGTAACTGCTTTTGTAGCAGTTTCTCTAGATTGTAGAAGCTCTCATCAATATCTCTTCCAGGTTGGTCACAAATATCTTTAGAGTTTTCAAACTTATACGTATCTAATGTTTTATACTTTGTGTCTATATGTTGCCAGATATCCATAGTATATCAGTGGGAGCACAACCAGAGGGAGAAAAACAAGGTAAAGTCAAGGTTTGGTGGCTCTCTCACTGATAATACTGTGGAATAGGTGCACTGCCACACAGCACTCCCTGTTGCTGTTAGGAGTGTAGATTAGATTATAGAAGGGTTTGGCGTCACTCAATATCTGGCGTTAGTACAGACAGAAAGCAAATATGGTTTCAAAAAGTATTATTTAATATCTCACAACATGTTGTATAAAATGAATAAAAATACCATAAAACACCTTAAAAATACATAATAATGCACGTATACCCTATGGGGACCACTATGTTGGTGGTATGCAATTCAATTGTCCTTGTAGGTCATACAAAGTCCATAATGGGTTATACGGTGATAACCAATTGGGGTAGGTACAGTTAATGTTAATATGCAGAGCACTATATCGGTTGCAGGTCTACTTTACCGCTCCTAGTAGTAAAATCGTTGCTTGGCTGTGGGCCGCAGGAATCACTACTGTTTGCCGTCCGGCTGTTTGGCTGTGAGCTGCAAGGACCTTTGGAGGCGTGGTTGACGATTCCCCGTATAGCTGAGTATACTCTGACCTTTCAGGACCTGACGGTGGCGTCCCACGTGGTGTCGGTCGGATAGGTCAGGTGGCTCTTATTTCAAGCGGGGGTTTCAAATAGATACAAAGTTCATTTGTAGTTGTAATCGTCTTCCTTATCTTGTCCCACACTGTCTGCCGACCATACGCGTTTCGGGATGAAATCCCTTCCTCAGTGGTACAGACAGTGGGATAGAAATGTTCTTTTTATATCATCTATAATTAATTGATGAGATGCATGCTGGGACAGTGGGGGACTTGGAAGACCAGGAAATGGATTCTTAGTAGTGATTCCTTCATAATCATTATACTATCGTGCAAAGTCATTGTTTTCGCCTCTAGGCACATGAATTTTATTCATCTTTTCAAGGTATAGTGCACTATACATCCTCCAAACATATAAAATACACAAGTTTATTAAACATATATAGACTTATATAAAAAGTATAAAAACGCATATATGCATCAGCAGTTTCAGTGCGTCTTCAATTAGTTTAAGAACATATCTAAAAACATATACGACAATATAAAAGCAATGGTAATCAGAATAGGTGTTCTTAAATCAGTGATTTCTCAGATGTTTCTTTATTGACCGCATCATTCACAACATAAAATAATAAATAATCATGATATTAGTTAAAAACATGTCTGTATATCATAAAAACCTCAAAAACGCACCTGCGGTTTTGATGCGTTTTTGGTGCGTTTTTGCTAAAGACTCTTGATATGAGATGAGGGAAATTTTGGACTTTGTATGACCTACAAGGACAATTGAATTGCATACCACCAACATAGTGGTCCCCATAGGGTATACGTGCATTATTATGTATTTTTAAGGTGTTTTATGGTATTTTTATTCATTTTATACAACATGTTGTGAGATATTAAATAATACTTTTTGAAACCATATTTGCTTTCTGTCTGTACTAACGCCAGATATTGAGTGACGCCAAACCCTTCGATAATCTAATCTACACTCCTAACAGCAACAGGGAGTGCTGTGTGGCAGTACACCTATTCCACAGTATTATCAGTGAGAGAGCCACCAAACCTTGACTTTACCATGCTCCTAGACTTGTTCGAAAATTTCATTTAGAACACCCTGAAAAGCCATCGCCTGAAGTCTTGGGTCCGGTGGCCCCTCGTAAAAGGGG
Organism: Bufo bufo; assembly: GCF_905171765.1. NCBI lineage: Eukaryota > Metazoa > Chordata > Amphibia > Anura > Bufonidae > Bufo > Bufo bufo. Next base: position 738,691,253 of record NC_053390.1, on the reverse strand, counting down.
GGGTACTGTAACGGGGTTCCGAAGGTGCACTCGGTCCCCCATTGCCCGCAGAACTGTTGCTTAGCTTTGGGAATGAGGATCTGTGTTTGACCTCATTCCCAGGGCGGCTTTACTAGCTGGGTGGCTCCCTGCTCCTAGTCTGTCTTGAGCGCCGAGCTGATCACTCGGTGCTCGACTGGTTGGTCTGTCGGTCATGTGACGCTGGCCACGTCACATGACCCTCACTCCCCACTATAAATACAGGCAGCCTGCTGGCCACAGGTTGCCTGTTAATTTAGGTTCCACCTGTGATTTGGTCTTTCCTGGCGTACTTACCTCCTGCTGAATTCCTGACGATCCTCTGCCTGCTCCTTGTGTACTTTGCTGCTCTCCTGGTATTTGATCCCGGCCTCCTCTTGACGATCCTCTGCTGACTCCTTTGGTACTTCACGTCTCTCCTGGTATTTATGACCCCGGCTTCTCCTGACAATTCTCTGCTTGCTCCATTTGTACTTTGTAGCTTTCCTGGTATTGACTCGGTCCGTTCACGTCCTGTTGTTTGTCTATCTGTCATCCCTGCACTTATTCCAAGTTAGGGATTGCCGTCCAGTTGTCCCTGTCATTAGGACTCGCGAGGCAAGTAGGCAGGGCCAGGGGTAAGGGTGTAGCGCAGTGGTCACTTCCCTCCCCCCTGTGTGTGTGTGTGTACGCGACCGTTACAGATAGCCATGCACTACTGTATATGTTGTCTGATGATCGTATTTTACATTAATCATGGGATACTGCCTTTAACGCTCAAAATTTCCTAATAAAATATTTGGCTGGTTTCAAAAGCCCATTTTCAATCTCTTTAAAAGGTTTTTCTGAGACTTAAACACTGATGACTAGTAATGAGCGAAGCGATCTTTGGAGGCTACATCCAAAGTTGCTTCGCTCAAAACTTCGGATTAATACTGTACGGACATCCGTCTCCGTACAGTATTAAAATGTATGGGCTCCAATGAGCCTAAGTTAGTTATTTGCGAAGTCGCGCGTGACTTCATTAAATAACTTAAGCAATTGATTGTTAGGGTCCATTCACATGTCCGCAACTGTTTTGCGGTCTGCAAATTGCGGATCCGCAAAACACGGACACCGGCCATGTGCATTTCGCACTTTGCGGACCGCAAATGGCGGCATTATAATAGGAATGCCTTTTCTCATCTGTGGCTGCGGACAAGAATAGGACATATTCTATTTTTTTGCGGGGCCACAGAACGGAAGTGCGGATGCGGACAGCACATGGTGTGCTGTCCACATCTTTTGTGGCCCCATTGAAAATGACTGGGGCCGCACCCGTTCCGCAAAATTGCAGAACGGATGTGGGCCCATTTTGCGGACATGTGAATGGACCCCAAAGTGGAAAACCGCTTTAAAACTTAAAACCGAATTTAGCTTCGGTTCCAAGGTACTAGTCGGAACTGAAGCCGAGTTCGGTGTCAAGTTTTAAGTGGTTTTCCAGTATATGCAGCGATTCTCTGCATATACTTAATGGGGCTGGTGGGATTTGCATTTGGATCTGGAGAATTCCAGGAGGCTGCTCTCTGCTGGAACAGCCTGCCGGAATTCATGCCGCAGGAGTGAAAATAGCCTTAGGCTAGGTTCGCATCTGTGTTCTTATTTCCATTATAGGACCTGCATTGCCGCCATATTACGCTGTGTGTCTCTATACGGGATCCCTGGCTCGCATCACCATAACCCACTGAAACCATGGGGACCCCAAATCACCATCAGACAGGAGACGCCCTAAACCAGGGTGTGCCTTGGAGAAACAAGAGTTTGCCCTCAAATGTTGGCTATGGTGGAAATTTCACATATAAAGCAGCGCAAAAATCAATAAGTAAAAAAAATGACATCCTGCTCTTTACAACACTGGACACAGGCACAGCAGAGTGCAGTCACAGACCACGGCGGTGGCTATATGCAAGGGCAAAAACTATGACCCGCTTGTTGCATTAATACTGCAATACAAGGCTTCATTCACATCTGCATCAGGTATTCCATCACTGAAACAGAAAAGCAGAATGCAAGCCAAAGCTGGATCCACCAACAGCACCGAAGAACTCTCCGACTATAATAAAAACCACTGTCCATCATTTTACTGGTCCCTATAGTGCGGCATGCTGCGCTATTATGTTCTGCATTGTGGAGCCTCCAATGCTGATGTGAATACAGTCTAAATAGGGTTTTTTAAAAGGGGGTTATAAGTTGCTTTGGTGACCATGTCAGAGATGGCAACATACTGTCAGTCTCTATGTACTATTATATGGAGCGCCCTACATGCAGGGGTGCATGAGGCCAGGTGAGGCGATCGCACCAGGTAGGGGCAAGAGGAGGGCAGCGGAAGGGCCATGGGCAATGAGCACATTCATTGTGGCTAAGGGGTTAGGTTCAGAAATTGGCATCCGGGGGAGGGGGGAAAGGGGGCTAGGCGTTTTTGCCTCAGGCAGCAGAAAGGCTGCCTACATAGGTATTTATCCGGAGCCACTGAACTGGATGTTTTGTCCTAAACAAGGGGGTTTCCAGGTATTAGGAATCCCTTCCAGTCTGAAGGGGGTTTCTGATCTTCAGTTTATTAACAGGTGACCTAAAAAAAGTCCCAAACCTGTAAATAGGAAGTGTCCATGTACATGTAAACCTGACTCCTACATTACTCAGACCCCTATGTGCACTGTATAATACATTAACCCCTTAAAGGGGTTCTCCAAGAATTAAAAAAAATTGAAATACTTAAATATTATTTTATAACAAATATATTCACAAATACCTTTCATTACTTAGAATGGCTTGTTTTGTCTAGGGAGCAATCATTAGGAGAAAAAAAAATGGCTGCCGTCCTATCAGTACTCACAAAACCTGTCCTAATCACACAGGAGGACAAATTACTTCACCACAATGAGCCATAGTGCTGCCTCATCCTCCTCTCTGCTCTGCCTGTCAGGAATCATGATCCTGAATACAGGTGAATCTCTGTAGGAATGGAGAAGATGAGGAGACATGAGAGAAGGGTGAGGTGTGACACTTGTTTACAGTCTCCATTACCACAGTCTCCATTACCACAGCCTGTCCTGTCCTTCCTCTCTGTACTTCATGTCTCTTCATGAACTAAATTCCCCAGAGATTCAGCTAAAGTTCTTATCATCTGTATTCAGGATCATAATCCCTGAGAAGTAGAGAGGAGGATGAGGAAGCTCTTTTACCTTAGTGTTGTAAAGTAACTTGTCCTCATGTGTGATCAGGACAGGTTTTGTGTGAACTAATGGGACAGCGGCCATTTTGTTTCCCCTGATGATTGCTCCCCAGACAAAATGAGCCATTATAAATAATGAAAGGTATTTGAGAATATAATAAAGTAATATTTAAGTATTTTCATTTTCTTAATTCCTAGAGAACCCCTTTAAGGATGTAAGCCGTGTATCGGGGTGGGCTCTCCAGGATACAGCGAAGTCACAAATGAGAAAAGCAACTCTGACACCAGCTTTTGTAAAAATATGGAGACAGCACGTCCAAAAAGGGTGCAAAAAGTGGAATTTATTCCGGATGCAACGTTTCGGCTATGTTAGCCTTTTTCAAGCATGGCTAACATAGCCGAAACGTTGCATCCGGAATAAATTCCACTTTTTGCACCCTTTTTGGACGTGCTGTCTCCATTTTTTTATTTTTCTAGATTTCTACAAGTTGCTTTACTAGGGGTTTTTTACCACCCCTCCTGGAGACGAGCACCCGACACATTACTACTTAGGAGTGCTGTCCACCCATATTTTCTGCTACCAGCTTTTGTAGGACAGACTTTTTACTGTAACAGGTTATCAAACACAACCCCAAATGCAGTGAACATAAGTTTAGATTACATACATTCAGCCCGGAGGCTGAGACCCCTGTGTCGCACAGCACGGCGCCCTCCGATGATAGCCAGAACACACAAGCAATTTATCTACTGCGAGCAAAGCTAACTCTGCCTTGCCATACCTGTTATTACCCTAAAGAAAATACTAATAACTGTTTGGGTGAGTATGTGGTCCAACACAAGAGCTTACAATCTTGCAACATTACACAGAATTCCCCCCTTTCCCTTAACTGATAACGTAGCACATGCCTAAGAATCACTCCTGGGCAAACATATTAAACTGGCTGGAGTTCCTGGGATGAATGATAACAACCCTTTCGGTCTGACACAAGATAGAGGCCCTAAGTAGCTAACTCCAGGCCATAACTTAGTCTCTAGGCACCAAAACATCTATGAGGTGCGTGCACGAATTTACTGACCCGGGTCTGTACTGTATCCACTGGCGGCTCCGGACCGAACAACAAGTCCCTGCCACAACATGCGATCCTAAGGGGTTTGTAACTTTGCTCCTCCGTTCTCATCAGCTTCCTGAAATGGATGCTCTTTCCTCGGAACAGAATCTGGTTCCGGAACAAACGGTGAGGTCACTCAACTGCAGCTCTGATCGCTGAAGAACGCTCCAGACCTGGATGCAGACAGATCCTCTTTCTCCGGACGGACTCTGGGACTTGGACTGCGATCAGCCTCCTTCAGCTGCAACTCCGGCCACTCCAGGACTCGCTGACGCCTGGATGTGACCGGATTCTGTTCTCCAGCCCTCTGCCTCTCTCCTAAGATGTCTGCTGCTCTGCTTCCTGCTTCTTCTCCACACCGAGAGAGTCTCCACCTACAATTGAATATTCAAATACTTGCACAAGGTTACCTGTGAAACAGCGACATCTTGAGGTTAAAGAACAGAATGACAGGGCTAATGAATCAGTATTCATATACACAGTATTTATACAATGGTGACTGTTTCTCCAACAAGGACACAGCCTTGTCTGACAGTGACGGAGCTGTCCACTACAAGTTTAACTGAGTTTTGTAGTGATGGAGCTACACCCAAACAGCTGATCAGCAGTGGTTTGGGGTGTTGGACCTCTGCCGATCGGCTAGTCATGGCCTATCCTTAGGATAAGCCACCACTTAGTAAAGCCTAAACAACCCCTTTATAGTTAAAAGTGTCAAGGTATATATTTTATATATGAAAATGCATGACAAAAGGGAAATATAAAATACAGTAAAAAAAATGTTTTTTGAGGCATTTTTCTTCAGTTTTGCAGCATTTTTCAGGTCAGCATTTTTTTTTCCTTAAACACAAAATGCTGTAGCTGTGGCCAAAAAATGGCACTAAAGACTGTAAATTCAGGAAAATGACAATTCCAGGTACAATTATGCCCCATTAACAGTGCTATAAAGGATTTCCTACTGATATGTGAAGTAGACATAAACAGGCAAATATTTTCTCAGCCTCCCATGTTTGTTCCTTATGTCAAATTTTTTTTTTTTATAAATGTATATTGAAAAGGGAATCTGTCTCCTGGACCAGTAGTAGCTTCTGTTAGGTCCTCTGGACATACTGAATAACTCTCCAAGCCACCAACTTTATACATATTAGGCTACTTTTACATTAGCATTTTTTTGCGGATTCGTCACAATAATACAACCACATGCATTCATCATGAACGGATCTGGTTGTATTATGTCTTCTATAGCCATGACGGATCTGTCTTGAACACCATTGAAAGTCAGTGGAGGACGGATCCGTTTTCTATTGTGTCAGAGAAAACGGATCGGTCCCCGTTAAATTACATTATGTGTCAGGACGTTTTTCTGTCAGCAATGGGGACGCAACCAAACGGAATGGAATATATTTTGGTGCATTCCGTTTCGTTCAGTTTTGTCCCCATTGACAATGAATGGGGACAAAACTGAAGCGTTTTCTTCCGCTGTTGAGATCCTATGACAGATCTCAATAGCAGAATTGAAAAGGCTAATATGAAAGTAGCCTTAGGGTACAGGTATACAGATACAGGTCAGGGCAGGAAGTACAGGTATACAGATATAGGTCAGGGCAGGAAGTACAGGTATACAGATACAGGTCAGGGCAGGCAGTATAGGTACAGAGATATAAGTCAGGGCAGGTGCAGCGGACTACTCGCAGGCGTCTGGGGGTTCCCTTGCCCCTTAGGAGGTTTTTACAATATATGTCCCTCTTACAGAGCAAGTAGTCGTGATGCCAGTTGCAGTTAAGCAACAAGGACATGAAGTCCTCTTTGTAGATGGTAGTGTTGGTACCCAGATGTAGGATTGCCAAAGTGGTGTAGAGTGGCCTACAATCTCTCTGAAGGTGTTGTATGCACGTGTCACGGTGCTCCTATGTGAATATCCTTGGATCCCAGACGTGGTGTTGTCCGAAGCAGTGCAAAAAGGGGGTTGTTGAACTTGGGTGATAAATAAGTAGAATAAATGGAGTCCAGACTTTGTATTACCATTGAACACAGCTTTACTTGAATAAACTGTAATCCAAACAGTTTCCAGACTTTATCTTGGTCATCAGCAGGTATTGGCTTAACTTCTGGCACGCAAAACACTTCTGCAACAATCTCAGCTCTGCTATGCTGTAGCTTTCTCAGCTCTACTATGCTGGCTGGACTACAGGGAGTGCAGAATTATTAGGCAAGTTGTATTTTTGAGGATTAATTTTATTATTGAACAACAACCATGTTCTCAATGAACCCAAAAAACTCATTAATATCAAAGCTGAATATTTTTGGAAGTAGTTTTTAGTTTGTTTTTAGTTTTAGCTATTTTAGGGGGATATCTGTGTGTGCAGGTGACTATTACTGTGCATAATTATTAGGCAACTTAACAAAAAACTAATATATACCCATTTCAATTATTTATTTTTACCAGTGAAACCAATATAACATCTCAACATTCACAAATATACATTTCTGACATTCAAAAACCAAACAAAAACAAATCAGTGACCAATATAGCCACCTTTCTTTGCAAGGACACTCAAAAGCCTGCCATCCATGGATTCTGTCAGTGTTTTGATCTGTTCACCATCAACATTGCGTGCAGCAGCAACCACAGCCTCCCAGACACTGTTCAGAGAGGTGTACTGTTTTCCCTCCTTGTAAATCTCACATTTGATGATGGACCACAGGTTCTCAATGGGGTTCAGATCAGGTGAACAAGGAGGCCATGTCATTAGATTTTCTTCTTTTATACCCTTTCTTGCCAGCCACGCTGTGGAGTACTTGGACGCGTGTGATGGAGCATTGTCCTGCATGAAAATCATGTTTTTCTTGAAGGATGCAGACTTCTTCCTGTACCACTGCTTGAAGAAGGTGTCTTCCAGAAACTGGCAGTAGGACTGGGAGTTGAGCTTGACTCCATCCTCAACCCGAAAAGGCCCCACAAGCTCATCTTTGATGATACCAGCCCAAACCAGTACTCCACCTCCACCTTGCTGGCGTCTGAGTCGGACTGGAGCTCTCTGCCCTTTACCAATCCAGCCACAGGCCCATCCATCTGGCCCATCAAGACTCACTCTCATTTCATCAGTCCATAAAACCTTAGAAAAATCAGTCTTGAGATATTTTTCGGCCCAGTCTTGACGTTTCAGCTTGTGTGTCTTGTTCAGTGGTGGTCGTCTTTCAACCTTTCTTACCTTGGCCATGTCTCTGAGTATTGCACACCTTGTGCTTTTGGGCACTCCAGTGATGTTGCAGCTCTGAAATATGGCCAAACTGGTGGCAAGTGGCATCTTGGCAGCTGCACGCTTGACTTTTCTCAGTTCATGGGCAGTTATTTTGCGCCTTGGTTTTTCCACACGCTTCTTGCGACCCTGTTGACTATCTTGAATGAAACGCTTGATTGTTCGATGATCACGCTTCAGAAGCTTTGCAATTTTAAGAGTGCTGCATCCCTCTGCAAGATATCTCACTATTTTTGATTTTTCTGAGCCTGTCAAGTCCTTCTTTTGACCCATTTTGCCAAAGGAAAGGAAGTTGCCTAATAATTATGCACACCTAATATAGGGTGTTGATGTCATTATACCACACCCCTTCTCATTACAGAGATGCACATCACCTAATATGCTTAATTGGTAGTAGGCTTTCGAGCCTATACAGCTTGGAGTAAGACAACATGCATAAAGAGGATGATGTGGTCAAAATACTCATTTGCCTAATAATTCTGCACGCAGTGTAAACAGAAACTTTTCCTCTTCTGCTGGAACTTAGCTGTCTGTAGTCTGTCTCTTACTGTATCTTTATCTTTAGTCCTAGGAACCATTTCCTGGCTTCAAGCTCACTTAGCTTAGATATAAGCAATGCAAGCCCAGGAGGGGATATGCAACCATGTAGACGTCACAGGCAGGGCCTGCGGGCCCAGTAGAGCAGGCAGTGCTCTACTGGTCGACACACAGCCTCCCCTTAGGAAGGGTAAGTTAGACTGACCTCTAACTAACTCCTCCCTCTTTAGAGAGGGCTGTAAAGAACTAGAGGGTTCCTCTCCAGGGAAAGTAAGCTCTGCACAGATTGCCGCCACAGCTGGTGAACCAGGCACATTGCATGTTAACAGTAGTTCATGAGGAATGCATACACACATTGCAGGAAATGGCAATAAATATAAGAGATGACACATGATGCACCAACAAAGGTAGTGGGGGGCCCAAAAGAGGTGATAATGCCACTCTGGGTCATTACACAGTCAGTACAGGTATACAGATACAGGTTAGGGAAAGCAGTACAGGTACAGAGATATAAGTCAGGGCAGGCAGTACAGGTACAGAGATACAGGTCAGGGCAGGCAGTACAGGTACACAGATACTGGTAAGGGAAGGCAGTTCAGGCACAGATATATAAGTCAGGGCAGGCAGTACAGGTACACAGATACAGGTAAGGGCAGGCAGTACAGGTACACTGATAAAGGTCAGGGCAGGTAGTACAGGTACAGAGATATGTCAGGGCAGGCAGTACAGGTACACAGATACAGGTAAGGGCAGGCAGTACAGGTATACAGATACAGGTCAGGGCAGTCAGTACAGGTACACAGATATAAGTCAGGGCAGGCAGTACATGTACACAGATACAGGTTAGGGCAGGTAGTACAGGTACACAGTTACTGGTTAGGGCAGGCAGTACAGGTACACAGATACAGGTTAGGGCAGGCAGTACAGGTACACAGATACAGGTTAGGGCAGGCAGTAAAGGTACACAGATACAGAGCAGGGCAGGCAGTACGGGTACACAGATACAGGTTAGGGCAGGCAGTACAGGTACACAGATACAGGTTAGGGAAGGCAGTACAGGTACAAAGATACAGGTCAGGGCAGGCAATACAGGTACACAGTTACTGGTTAGGGCAGTCAGTACAGGTACACAGATACAGGTTAGGACAGGCAGTACAGGTACACAGATACTGGTTAGGGCAGGCAGTACAGGTACACAGATACTGGTTAGGGCAGGCAGTTCAGGCACAGAGATATAAGTCAGGGCAGGCAGTACAGGTATACAGATACAGGTCAGGGCAGGCAGTACAGATACACAGATACAGTTCAGGGCAGGCAGTACACAGATACTGGTTAGGGCAGGCAGTTCAGGCACAGAGATATAAGTCAGGGCAGGCAGTACAGGTACACAGATACAGGTCAGGGCAGGCAGTACAGGTACACAGATACAGGTTAGGGCAGGCAGTTCAGGCACAGAGATATAAGTCAGGGCAGGCAGTACAGGTACACAGATACAGGTCAGGGCAGGCAGTACAGGTACACAGATACAGTTCAGGGCAGGCAGTACAGGTAGACAGATACAGGTTAGGGCAGGCAGTACAGGTACACAGATACTGGTTAGGGCAGGCAGTACAGGTACACAGATACAGAGCAGGGCAGGCAGTAAAGGTACACAGATACAGAGCAGGGCAGGCAGTACAGGTACACAGATACAGGTCAGGGCAGGCAGTACAGGTACACAGATACAGGTCAGGGCAGGCAGTACAGGTACACAGATACAGGTCAGGGCAGGCAGTACAGGTACACAGATACAGGTCAGAGCAGGCAGTACAGGTACAGGTTAAGGAAGGCAGTACAGGTACAAAGATACAGGTCAGGGCAGGCAGTACAGGTACACAGATACTGGTTAGGGCAGGCAGTACAGGTATACAGATACAGGTCAGGGCAGGCAGTACAGATACACAGATACAGTTCAGGGCAGGCAGTACATGTACACAGATACTGGTTAGGGCAGGCAGTTCAGGCACAGAGATATAAGTCAGGGCAGGCAGTACAGGTACACAGATACAGGTCAGGGCAGGCAGTACAGGTAAACAGATACAGGTCAGGGCAGGCAGTACAGGTACACAGATACAGGTCAGGGCAGGCAGTACAGGTACACAGATACAGGTCAGAGCAGGCAGTACAGGTACAGGCTAGGGAAGGCAGTACAGGTACAAAGATACAGGTCAGGTCAGGCAGTACAGGTACACAGATACAGGTCAGGGCAGGTAGTACAGGTACACAGATACTGGTTTGGGCAGGCAGTACAGGTACACAGATACAGGTTAGGGCAGGCAGTACAGGTACACAGATACAGGTTAGGGCAGGCAGTACAGGTACACAGATACAGGTTAGGGCAGGCAGTACAGGTACACAGATACTGGTTAGGGCAGGCAGTACAGGTACACAGATACAGAGCAGGGCAGGCAGTAAAGGTACACAGATACAGAGCAGGGCAGGCAGTACAGGTACACAGATACAGGTCAGGGCAGGCAGTACAGGTACACAGATACAGGTCAGGGCAGGCAGTACAGGTACACAGATACAGGTTAGGGAAGGCAGTACAGGTACAAAGATACAGGTCAGGGAAGGCAGTACAGGTACAAAGATACAGGTCAGGGCAGGCAATACAGGTACAAAGATACTGGTTAGGGCAGGCAGTACAGGTACACAGATACAGGTTAGGACAGGCAGTACAGGTACACAGATACTGGTTAGGGCAGGCAGTTCAGGCACAGATACAGGTCAGGGCAGGCAGTACAGATACACAGATACAGTTCAGGGCAGGCAGTACAGGTACACAGATACTGGTTAGGGCAGGCAGTTCAGGCACAGAGATATAAGTCAGGGCAGGCAGTACAGGTACACAGATACAGGGCAGGCAGTACAGGTACACAGATATAGGTTAGGGCAGGCAGTACAGGTACACAGATACTGTTCAGGGCAGGCAGTACAGGTAGACAGATACAGGTCAGGACAGGCAGTACAGGTAGACAGATACAGGTCAGGGCAAACAGTACAGGTACACAGATATAGGTCAGGGCAGGCAGTACAGGTACACAGATACTGGTTAGGGCAGGCAGTACAGGTACACAGATACTGGTTAGGGCAGGCAGTACAGGTACACAGATACAGGTTAGGGCAGGCAGTACAGGTACACAGATACAGGTTAAGGCAGGCAGTACAGGTACACAGATACTGGTTAGGGCAGTCAGTACAGGCACACAGATACAGGTCAGGGCAAGCAGTACAGGTACACAGATACATGTCAAGGCAGGCAGTACAGGTACACAGATACTGGTTAGGGAAGGCAGTACAGGTACACAGATATAGGTTAGGGAAGGCAGTACAGGTACGGCTACTTTCACACTAGCGTTCGGGGCTCCACTTGTGAGCTCCGTTTGAAGGGGCTCACAAGCGGCCCCGAACGCATCCGTACTGCCCTAATGCATTCTGAGTGGATGCGGATCCCCTCAGAATGCATCAGTCTGGCAGCGTTCAGCCTCCGCTCCGCTCAGCAAGCGGACACCCGAACGCTGCTTGCAGCGTTCGGGTGTCCGTCTGGCCGTGCGGAGGCAAACGGATCCGTCCAGACTTACAATCTAAGTCAATGGGGACGGATCCGTTTGAAGATGACACAATATGGCTCAATTTTCAAACGGATCCGTCCCTATTGACTTTCAATGTAAAGTCTGGACGGATCCGTCTGAACTACTTTCACACTTAGAATTTTTTCTAAACTATAATGCAGACGGATCCGTTCTGAACGGATCCAAACGTCTGCATTATAGGAGAGGATCCGTCTGTGCAGACACCAGACAGATCCTCTCTGAACGCTAGTGTGAAAGTAGCCTAAACAGATACAGGGTAGGGCAAGCAGTACAGGTACACAGATACAGGTCAGGGCAGGCAGTACATATACACAGATACAGTTCAGGGCAGGCAGTACAGATAGACAGACACTGGTTTGGGCAGGCAGTACAGGTACACAGATACAGGTTAGGGCAGGCAGTACGGGTACACAGATACAGGTCAGGGCAGGCAGTACAGGTACACAGATACTGGTTAGGGCAGGCAGTACAGGTACACAGATACAGGTCAGGGAAAGCAGTACAGGTACACAGATACAGGTCAGGGAAAGCAGTACAGGTACACAGATACAGGTCAGGGAAAGCAGTACAGGTACACAGATACAGGTCAGGGCAGGCAGTACAGGTACACAGATACAGGTTAGGGCAGGCAGTACGGGTACACAGATACAGGTCAGGGCAGGCAGTACAGGTACACAGATACAGGTCAGGGAAAGCAGTACAGGTACACAGATACAGGTCAGGGAAAGCAGTACAGGTACACAGATACAGGTCAGGGAAAGCAGTACAGGTACACAGATACAGGTCAGGGAAAGCAGTACAGGTACACAGATACAGGTCAGGGAAAGCAGTACAGGTACACATATACAGGTCAGGGAAAGCAGTACAGGTACACAGATACAGGTCAGTGCAGGCAGTACAGGTACACAGATACAGGTTAGGGCAGTCAGTACAGGTACACAGATACAGGTTAGGACAGGCAGTACAGGTACACAGATACTGGTTAGGGCAGGCAGTACAGGTACACAGATACTGGTTAGGGCAGGCAGTTCAGGCACAGAGATATAAGTCAGGGCAGGCAGTACAGGTATACAGATACAGGTCAGGGCAGGCAGTACAGATACACAGATACAGTTCAGGGCAGGCAGTACACAGATACTGGTTAGGGCAGGCAGTTCAGGCACAGAGATATAAGTCAGGGCAGGCAGTACAGGTACACAGATACAGGTCAGGGCAGGCAGTACAGGTACACAGATACAGGTTAGGGCAGGCAGTTCAGGCACAGAGATATAAGTCAGGGCAGGCAGTACAGGTACACAGATACAGGTCAGGGCAGGCAGTACAGGTACACAGATATAGGTTAGGGCAGGCAGTACAGGTACACAGATACAGTTCAGGGCAGGCAGTACAGGTAGACAGATACAGGTTAGGGCAGGCAGTACAGGTACACAGATACTGGTTAGGGCAGGCAGTACAGGTACACAGATACAGAGCAGGGCAGGCAGTAAAGGTACACAGATACAGAGCAGGGCAGGCAGTACAGGTACACAGATACAGGTCAGGGCAGGCAGTACAGGTACACAGATACAGGTCAGGGCAGGCAGTACAGGTACACAGATACAGGTCAGGGCAGGCAGTACAGGTACACAGATACAGGTCAGAGCAGGCAGTACAGGTACAGGTTAAGGAAGGCAGTACAGGTACAAAGATACAGGTCAGGGCAGGCAGTACAGGTACACAGATACTGGTTAGGGCAGGCAGCACAGGTATACAGATACAGGTCAGGGCAGGCAGTACAGATACACAGATACAGTTCAGGGCAGGCAGTACATGTACACAGATACTGGTTAGGGCAGGCAGTTCAGGCACAGAGATATAAGTCAGGGCAGGCAGTACAGGTACACAGATACAGGTCAGGGCAGGCAGTACAGGTACACAGATACAGGTCAGGGCAGGCAGTACAGGTACACAGATACAGGTCAGGGCAGGCAGTACAGGTACACAGATACAGGTCAGAGCAGGCAGTACAGGTACAGGCTAGGGAAGGCAGTACAGGTACAAAGATACAGGTCAGGTCAGGCAGTACAGGTACACAGATACAGGTCAGGGCAGGTAGTACAGGTACACAGATACTGGTTTGGGCAGGCAGTACAGGTACACAGATACAGGTTAGGGCAGGCAGTACAGGTACACAGATACTGGTTAGGGCAGGCAGTACAGGTACACAGATACAGAGCAGGGCAGGCAGTAAAGGTACACAGATACAGAGCAGGGCAGGCAGTACAGGTACACAGATACAGGTCAGGGCAGGCAGTACAGGTACACAGATACAGGTCAGGGCAGGCAGTACAGGTACACAGATACAGGTTAGGGAAGGCAGTACAGGTACAAAGATACAGGTCAGGGAAGGCAGTACAGGTACAAAGATACAGGTCAGGGCAGGCAATACAGGTACAAAGATACTGGTTAGGGCAGGCAGTACAGGTACACAGATACAGGTTAGGACAGGCAGTACAGGTACACAGATACTGGTTAGGGCAGGCAGTTCAGGCACAGATACAGGTCAGGGCAGGCAGTACAGATACACAGATACAGTTCAGGGCAGGCAGTACAGGTACACAGATACTGGTTAGGGCAGGCAGTTCAGGCACAGAGATATAAGTCAGGGCAGGCAGTACAGGTACACAGATACAGGGCAGGCAGTACAGGTACACAGATATAGGTTAGGGCAGGCAGTACAGGTACACAGATACTGTTCAGGGCAGGCAGTACAGGTAGACAGATACAGGTCAGGACAGGCAGTACAGGTAGACAGATACAGGTCAGGGCAAACAGTACAGGTACACAGATATAGGTCAGGGCAGGCAGTACAGGTACACAGATACTGGTTAGGGCAGGCAGTACAGGTACACAGATACTGGTTAGGGCAGGCAGTACAGGTACACAGATACAGGTTAGGGCAGGCAGTACAGGTACACAGATACAGGTTAAGGCAGGCAGTACAGGTACACAGATACTGGTTAGGGCAGTCAGTACAGGCACACAGATACAGGTCAGGGCAAGCAGTACAGGTACACAGATACATGTCAAGGCAGGCAGTACAGGTACACAGATACTGGTTAGGGAAGGCAGTACAGGTACACAGATATAGGTTAGGGAAGGCAGTACAGGTACGGCTACTTTCACACTAGCGTTCGGGGCTCCACTTGTGAGCTCCGTTTGAAGGGGCTCACAAGCGGCCCCGAACGCATCCGTACTGCCCTAATGCATTCTGAGTGGATGCGGATCCCCTCAGAATGCATCAGTCTGGCAGCGTTCAGCCTCCGCTCCGCTCAGCAAGCGGACACCCGAACGCTGCTTGCAGCGTTCGGGTGTCCGTCTGGCCGTGCGGAGGCAAACGGATCCGTCCAGACTTACAATCTAAGTCAATGGGGACGGATCCGTTTGAAGATGACACTATATGGCTCAATTTTCAAACGGATCCGTCCCTATTGACTTTCAATGTAAAGTCTGGACGGATCCGTCTGAACTACTTTCACACTTAGAATTTTTTCTAAACTATAATGCAGACGGATCCGTTCTGAACGGATCCAAACGTCTGCATTATAGGAGAGGATCCGTCTGTGCAGACACCAGACAGATCCTCTCTGAACGCTAGTGTGAAAGTATCCTAAACAGATACAGGGTAGGGCAGGCAGTACAGGTACACAGATACAGGTCAGGGCAGGCAGTACATATACACAGATACAGTTCAGGGCAGGCAGTACAGATAGACAGACACTGGTTTGGGCAGGCAGTACAGGTACACAGATACAGGTTAGGGCAGGCAGTACGGGTACACAGATACAGGTCAGGGCAGGCAGTACAGGTACACAGATACTGGTTAGGGCAGGCAGTACAGGTACACAGATACAGGTCAGGGAAAGCAGTACAGGTACACAGATACAGGTCAGGGAAAGCAGTACAGGTACACAGATACAGGTCAGGGAAAGCAGTACAGGTACACAGATACAGGTCAGGGAAAGCAGTACAGGTACACAGATACAGGTCAGGGAAAGCAGTACAGGTACACAGATACAGGTCAGGGAAAGCAGTACAGGTACACATATACAGGTCAGGGAAAGCAGTACAGGTACACAGATACAGGTCAGTGCAGGCAGTACAGGTACACAGATACAGGTTAGGGCAGGCAGTACAGGTACACAGATACTGGTTAGGGCAGTCAGTACAGGTACATAGATACTGGTTAGGGCAGTCAGTACAGGTACACAGATACTGGTTAGGGCAGGCAGTACAGGTACACAGATACAGGTCAGGGCAGGCAGTACAGGTACACAGATACAGGTTAGGGCAGTCAGTACAGGTACACAGATACTGGTTAGGGCAAGCAGTACAGGTACACAGATACAGGTCAGGGAGTACAGGTACACAGATACTGGTTAGGGCAGGCAGTACAGGTACACAGATACAGTTCAGGGCAGGCAGTACAGGTACACAGATACTGGTTAGGGCAGGCAGTACAGGTACACAGATACAGGTCAGGGCAGGCAGTACAGGTACACAGATACAGGTCAGGGCAGGCAGTACAGGTACACAGATACAGAGCAGGGCAGGCAGTACAGGTACACAGATACAGAGCAGGGCAGGCAGTACAGGTACATAGATACAGGTTAGGGCAGGCAGTAAAGGTACACAGATACTGGTTAGGGCAGGCAGTAGGCAGTACAGGTACATAGATACAGGTTAGGGCAGGCAGTACAGGTACACAGATACATGTTAGGGCAAGCTGCAGTCAGATAACAAAAGTAGAAAACATATATAATAATTTACAACTTCACAATAATGGAGCCTTGTTAAAGTGAAGGTGGGATTGCCAAGTTTAAATAAGTAGACGTGTGTGACCTGCTGATCTAAGATTGCGGGTGTGACAGGTATGTGTCCCGACTTACTACAGACAAGATCAGGAGGAGACATCTGCAACAGTCATAGCAGATGGACCATCTGGAGAAAATGATCAGAAAGCCTTGTCTATTTACTGCTCATCAGAAATGAAGCTTTGTGGGGTTTAACCAGTGAGATAATCAATGTTTTGGCTGATTTGTATTTATCTTCTGCATTGCGCTGGGTGACCTGCTACTGCCAATCCTCTATGGCTGGTTAATGAGAGAAAGCAGACAGGTCTATCTCTCTAACATATTGGGGGAGACTTATCAGAACTGGTGTAAAGTAGAACTGGCTTAGTCGCCCATAGCAACCAATCAGATTCCACCTTCCACCTTTCATTGTCCAAAGGAGTTCTGAAAAATGAAAGGTGGAATCTGATTGGTTGCTATGGGTAACTAAGCCTGTTCTACTTTACACCAGTTCTGATAACTCTCCTCCACTGTGAATCTATCCCGGCCTCTAATGTCTATTAACCATCTGTTTCTCCTGTCTCATATCTATTTATCCAACTATCTCCTCTCTCTGTATCCAGATTAAAGTCAGTGTAATCTTATAACTTTCTATCAGGTTGTGGGTGGCAGCTCGGGTGTAGACGGGTGTGCCCATCACAGTTGCCATGTCAGCAGCTACCACGTCCACGCTATTCACTGGCACGGTGATCTAGACTAGCAAGTGATGAACGGATTAGGCCACGCCCACTGCAATCTCAGCACCGCCCGGGGCGAGGAGTCCCCGCCCACCATGTGATAAACCCTGGGACGCACAGCTGGTTGTCATGGCGATTCATCAGCGTTTATCCGTGTAGACCCCGCCCAGTCCCAGCTCCGGTATAGCAGAGGCGGTGATGTTGTGGTGTGCTCCGGACGGCTGTGCAGTTTGGTAGCTGTACCCACTCAGGAGCAGCTGGATCTCGCAGGTACTGGGGTAGCAATGCCTGGTTGTGCTGTGGAACTACAAGTCTCAGCGAGCTCTAGAGCTTCTGATTAAGGTGATGGGACTTGTAGGAAGCTACTTGGGGGCTCCCTGTAACCATGGGGGGGGGGGGGGGGGGGGGGGGGGGGGGGGGGTCTTTAGGGAATGTACTAATAGAATATAGATACAATGTATCCAGTGCTGAGTGGTAGAATGTGTCAGACTTCTCCTGGCATCATGGGGGCTATTCATTTACCACCTAGACCAGTGGTGGCGAAGCTATGGCACAGGTGCCAGAGGCAGCACTCTCTCTGTGGGCACCCGCACTATCAACAGCACAGGCAGTGATAAAGTAGATGGAAGCTATACTCTATGGGGTGGTAGTGTTCAGGTTACATGTGCCATACATGAGTTTTGGGTTGCAGTTTGGGCACTCCGCCTCTAAAGGTTCTCCATCACTGGTCTAGGATATGGAGGAAAGTGCCCGAGAAATGCCATAGCTAGAGGGTGCTGCCATATGATGGAGACCCCAGAAACCAAAGTGCTGTTTATGTAGATGTCACGTTATTATATCGTAGACCTTTAACTAACATCTGGCCCGAATATTTTAGCCCCCGTAAAAAAACAAAGATTTTATGAAAAATGCTGCCTAGTAGTCTGTGTGTTTGTGTGTAGTTTGTGTCTAGTATATATACTGTATGTGTAGTGTATGTACTGTATGTGTGTAGTATATGTACTGTGTGTGTACTGTATGTGTGTAGTATATGTACTGTGTGTGTAGTATATATACTGTATGTGTGTAGTTTGTGTCCAGTATATATACTGTATGTGTAGTATATATACCGTATGTGTGTATACGTGTGTAGTGTATGTACTGTATGTGTAGTATATATACCGTATGTGTGTATACGTGTGTAGTGTAGTGTATATATACTATATGTGTGCAGTGTGTATCCAGTGTGTATGTGTGTCCGGAGTATGTACTGTATGTGTATAATATACCGTATATTTCGCCCTATAAGGGCTCTTTCACACTTGCGTTCTTGTCTTCCGGCATAGAGTTCCGTCGTCGGGGCTCTATGCCGGAAGAATACTGATCAGGATTATCCTAATGCATTCTGAATGGAGAGAAATCCGTTCAGGATGCATCAGGATGTCTTCAGTTCCGGAACGGAACGTTTTTTGGCCGGAGAAAATACCGCAGCATGCTGCGCTTTTTGCTCCGGCCAAAAATCCTGAAGACTTGCCGCAAGGCCGGATCCGGGATCAATGCCCATTGAAAGGCATTGATCCGGATCCGGCCTTAAGCTAAACGTCGTTTCGGCGCATTGCCGGACCCGACGTTTAGCTTTTTCTGAATAGTTACCATGGCTGCCGGGACGCTAAAGTCCTGACAGCCATGGTAAGTGTAGCGGGGAGCAGGGGAGCAGCATACTTACCGTCCGTGCGGCTCCCCGGGCGCTCCAGAGTGACGTCAGGGCGCCCCAAGCGCATGGATCACGTGATCACATGGATCACGTCATCCATGCGCATGGGGCGCTCTGACGTCATTCTGGAGCGCCCGGGGAGCCGCACGGACTGTAAGTATACCGCTCCCCCGCTCCTACTATGGCAACCAGGACTTTAATAGCGTCCTGGGTGCCATAGTAACACTGAAAGCATTTGGAAGACGGTTCCGTCTTCAAATGCTTTCAGTACACTTGCGTTGTTACGGATCCGGCGGGCACCTCCGGCAACGGAAGTGCATGCCGGATCCCAACAACGCAAGTGTGAAAGAGGCCTAAGACGCACCTAGGTTTTTTGAGGAGAAAAATAAGAAAAAAAATATTTTGAACCAAAAGGTGTGCTTTTTGTTGGGTTTTGAACTAATAGTGATCTGTGGATGGCACTGTTATGGGGGCATCTGTGGATGGCACTGTTATGGGGGGCATCTGTGGATGGCACTGTTATGGGGGGCATCTGTGGATGGCACTGTTATGGGGGGCATCTGTGGATGGCACTGTTATGGGGGGCATCTGTGGATGGCACTGTTATGGGGGGCATCTGTGGATGGCACGACACTGCTATGGGGGGCATCTGTGGATGACACATATATAGCATCTTATCTAATGTGTCATCCACAGATCCCCCATAACAGTGTCCCTGTGTAGTGAATGGGGGCCGGCATCTGGTTCTGTATTGGCAGCGGGACTCACTACATCAGGCACCTGTGCCGCCTGCTTCATTCATAAAGTGGGGGTGAGCAGGCGCGTGACGTAGTGAGTTATGCTGCCGCCCGCCCGGTCTCCTGGCTGCTACGAAGTTAGTAGTAAGTACTACAAGCGCTGGATTTCACATGATTTGAATAGTTTAACAATACCTATAGGTTAGATATGATTATACTACAGTGAGCGGGGCCCGGTGTAGTAGAATACAGTGACTGCACCGGGCCCCGCTGCCATTACAGAACAAGATGCCGGCCCCCAGCCCCTCCTCCCTCTCAGCCGATACACCCGACGGTCGCAGCATTCGCCCCATAAGACGCACTGCTATTCCCCCCCCCACTTTTTTTGGGGGGGGGGAAAGTGCGTCTTATAGGGCGAGAAATACGGTATATAGCAACCATGATGACTTATGGCACTACATTTGTTTCTCATATACATAGTTGCCATTATTTGAAGACCTTACCCCAACTCTACCACTGTAAACACCTATTGAGGCGCCTGCCTTATCGTTACTTGAAAATGATTGATTAGTCCAGCGTTTTAATATGCTCACTATATATTGTTTTGACAACTGAAAAGTATAACGTACAGGTTTACATGGTATAAAAATGACGAATCTGTAAAGCCTTCATTGGGGCTGAGGCTGTCCAGGTGATAAATCCGCCTCGTCTCTTCTTGGGGGAGAATTCTTTCCAGATCTCCTCTACGTGCTCCTAAGGTTTTTTTTGCATAGACTCCAAAATTGTAAACCTCTCAGATCACCGTTATGAAACGCTCTGACATGTTTTGATCTTGTCGTATCTGATTTTGTATTGATACTACTGATGTGTTGGCAGATTCGCCGTCGGGATGTTTTGCCCACATACAATTTGGAACAAGGGCACCGTGCAATATAAATGATGCCCGTAGTCTGACAATTAATACATTGTCTAATTTCATATTTTCTATCATCCAAAGGGTTTGTAAATGTTTTCAGCTTTTGAATATATGGGCAGAAGCTACATCTACCACAAGGGTAGCTTCCCACTGTATTGGACTTCAGCCACGTTGTTTTGGGTGGATCGGTGCTGTAAAAACCGTGTACCAAATGGTCCCTCAGATTTTTCCCTCTCCGATAGGTAATCGTAGGTTTTGATGAGAGCACCTCCCTGAAGTCATTTTCCGTCCATAATTCATGCCAGTGCTTTTGTAAAATTTGGAATACCTTACGGTCTTGTACATCAAAGGTGCCAATGCACCTTATTGGGGAGACCGTGAAAACGATGGAACAGAGTGTTACATTCCCGGAGGAAGCCAGAATCATCGGAACAGATACGACGCACCCGTAAATATTGTCTGGTAGGCATTCCTCTTTTTAAAGGCAGGGGATAATAACTCTGCCAATGTAGCAGATTGTTCGTAGGAGTAGGTTTACGATAAACCTCCGTACTGATGCGGCGATTCCATGGAGATTCTCAGGTCAAGAAAGGGAAGTGTATGCTGATGTATCTCAGAGGTACCGTATTTTTTGCCCTATAAGACGCACTTTTCCTCCCCCAAAAGTGGGAGGAAAATGGCAGTGTGTCTTACTGTGCACATTTACTACCCATGTCTGTGCCAACTAACTGTAAATAAAAGTGCCCATTAAATAAAAAATAATTGTGTGTAAGGAGGAAACGTAAAAGTGTAAGTACTAACGCATTGTGAGCGTGAAATTGCGTGCCCTTAGTGAATAAAAAAGAGATACCGCATTAATTCCCGAATCGTGTTTGATATTGGTATATAATGCCTCAATGTCTAGACTGGCAAGTTGGCTATGCTCTGTAATCTGGCAACCGCATCCATAGTATCTCTGACGTAGGACGGTAAGGAAGGAACAAAGGCCGAGATAAAATTGTCGACATATTCACTAATATTTTCCGTAAGGCTGTTATTGCCTGAAATAGGCCGTCTCTGCTTGTAGGTCTTAGGGATAGCGTATATGGTCGCTATAGTTGGTCGCAAGTTAAGAAGATATTTATATTCGTCCTTAGAAATAAGATTGTTACTTTTTGCCGCTGATAGGATGACTCTAAGCTCCTCAAGATATTGCACTATAGGATTGGAATCCAATTTTTTATTTGTCCGTGTGTCCCTCAATAGGTCCATCACTATACCCTCATACATGTGTCTACCCATGGTAACAATATTGCCGCCTTCATCAGACGGTTTCAGCACCAATTCTGGATTTCCCATCAATTCTCCCAGGGCCATGTTCTCATCTGGATCTAAGTTACCATTAGTAGATGACATAATTAAATAAATAAGATATCGCACTAGAAGAAATAGAAACCAAAAGGTGCTCCTGTAAATTGAGACCACTCACTCAATAGAAGGATTATGAGAAATATATAAGGTACAGGGCACTCAAGAGACCGTGACCATGTGGTTAACAAATATATAGTTTTATTTAGATTAAGTCAAATAAAATAAATGCAATAAAATACACAATAGATATGCTTCTATATATAACATATACCACTGAGGAAGGGGCAAATAGCTAGACCCCGAAACGCGTCTGGTGCGACACCCCCCAAATTTTGTACTGAAAGACCGAAGTACCGGAGACTGACCAATATACAGAAGCAGAAGTGGACCTTTACCGACGAAATTTTCCGTCATTATACCATTGCGCAATTTCGATTTAAAAGCGGAGGTCTATAGGCTTGGATAGCGATTTACAGAGCCGCCTGCAATCTCCTGATTTTACAAGTGCTGCAGAAACCAGAGGCACATTTCGGAGAGTGGTCAAAAGTCAAGGTTTGGTCGATTACAATTTATTTTACTTGCAAGTAATTCACCTGTTTTCGGCGGGACGCCGCTGTTACTAAATACGGGACATTTGATTTCTTGGTCCATATCAACTATACTCAGGTTCTATTTTTAAAGACTGCACATAATATTGGATGAACTTTTAGTTATTTTGATACCATTTTTTTGCTGGTCATACTACTGAGGTCCGCCTTGATGATAATCTATATGTTAGCTGACTTTTGAATAGCATGAATATAGTGGCATTATTATAGAAGCATTTATCTATTGTGTATTTTATTGCATTTATTTTATTTGACTTAATCTAAATAAAACTATATATTTGTTAACCACATGGTCACGGTCTCTTGAGTGCCCTGTACCTTATATATTTCTCATTAGTAGATGACCTTGATGTCTGAATGCTTTTTAAGTCCTTGGTCACAAGGTTGACAAAGGTCTCAATATCCCCAAACTGGGAAAAAAGGGGGGGGGGGTAAACTTAGAACGTGGTTTAAGCGTCGAAAAAGGGGGGTCTATACATTCCATATTAGTTTGATTGTTACAGTCCAGAGATTCCAGAATCTCTATGGCGGCTGTTTCTTTTTCTTTTAGCACTCGACAGTCTCTCTCCTGCTGCTTATGTATTTTATGTAAGGCTAATTTCCTAGCAAAAAGGTTAACATCCTTAACCCAGGAAGGCTTTACATATTCATCATTTTTATACCATGTAAACCTGTACGTTATACTTTTCAGTTGTCAAAACAATATATAGTGAGCATATTAAAACGCTGGACTAATCAATCATTTTCAAGTAACGATAAGGCAGGCGCCTCAATAGATGTTTACAGTGGTAGAGTTGCAGTAAGGTCTTCAAATAATGGCAACTATGTATATGAGAAACAAATAACGTCATACACATATATATATATATATATATATAATCATCATAATGGTTGCTATATACATGAGAAACAAATGTAGTGCCATAAGTCAATATACTAGATCGACTAGCTGACAGCTATAAATAATAAATGATGATGGAGAACCCCAACCCTATGTTACTACAAAATGCATGGTATATAATATACAATATCAGATCTTACAATATTATCAAACCAGTTGACTAACAACCTAGGTAAAACAAGTGCAGTATATAAAGAAGCAGATGACAAGTTAGATTCATGCATGAGCAAATTGGGCACAGTGCCTGTATGAATAGTGTGCACTGTTTCTAAGTGCAAGCGCAGGCGTAGTGGCTACAGTACCCTGTTGCAGAGATGAAGACCAAGCGCAGGCGCAGTGCACCACAGACACCGAAAAAAAGACTAAGTGTAGGCGCAGCCGCAGTATCATCTTTTGCCGGCTCCAGACTACTAAGTTCCGGTGCAAGCGCAGTGTGGGCTATCGGCGCGTACAGAAGGTAAGTCCAGGAGCCGAAGCCCACTGCAGTCTGCAAATTGGGGGGTCCGCAAAACTAGGCCGCCGGCCATGTGCGTTCCGTATTTTGCGGAACAAAATGGCCAGCCCTATGATAGAAATGCCTATTCTTGTCCACAATTGCAGACAAGAATAGGACGTTTTCTATCTTTTTGTGCGGCCGTGGAACGGAAGTACGGATGCGGACAAACTGTCCGCATCTTTTGCGGCCACATTGAAAAGAATAGGTCTGCATCTGTTCCGCAAAATTGTGGTGGCAAAGGGTAGGTTCACACAGAGTTTTTGGAGGAGGTTTTAAGAAGGACTTAAATGCCGTTTTTTCAGCCTTTGAATCCAGAGGAACAAAAAGAAGTCTGGTTTGAGATCTGCATTTGTTCAAAATATTAGCAAATTGCCCATTTGGAATCGCACATCATGTATCTAACCGAGCAAATTTCAACACTGGGGAAACGATAATTTGGAAAAGAGTTTGCTGCTCACTGAGCAAGCACTCTGGAGTAGATGAGGGGGAGGGTGACAGAGAGGAGGCTGAGGAAAGTGAGGTAGCTAGCTGGGTAACAGTTAGAAAGCGGGGTAGAGGGAAGAGTGCCAGGGAGGCTAGCCCTGATCTGACACACCCCAACAAGTTTGCACGGTTGGCAGATGAGGGGGATGTCGGTTCAGGGACAGCACTAAGGCAGCCAGACACTACCTCTGCCATTCAGGGGAATGTCAGCTCCAGTAAGCAGGGAACCAGGAGAGCAGGGCAGGCCAGACAGGTGCTGGTAGTGGGAGACTCAATTATTAGGGGTACAGATAGGGCAATCTGTCACAAAGACCGTGATCGCCGAACAGTGTGCTGTCTTCCTGGCGCTCGAGTTTGACACATCGCGGATCGGGTTGACAGATTACTGGGAGGGGCTGGAGAAGATCCAGCGGTCATGGTCCATATCGGAACCAATAACAAATGTTAGAGGAAGTTGGAGCGTCCTTAAAAATGATTTGAGGGATTTAGGTCACAAGATTAGGGAAAGGACCTCAAACGTAGTGTTTTCCGAAAAACTGCCTGTACCATGAGCCACACAAGAAAGTCAGTGGGAGATTAACAAGTGGCTCAAGAACTGTTATAGGAAGAATTGAGAGATTAGCCAACATATCCTACTTGGAGGACATGTCTGAGCCCGAGCACCGCGCCAAGGTTTCTCAAGTAGCTCGGGACCTTACGCTAAACCTACCTGGGCCGTATGGGCAATACCAGGAGCCAGTGGGCAAATTACAGGAGAGCAAGGTCCGACTCACAGCAATCTCCCAGTAACCTCCAGCATGTGACCATGCATACAGTGGGAGGAGGGAGAGAGCTCTGAGCCCCACTCAAGACTGGAGGTTACTGGCTGATATAGCCCGGGCCTCAAATGTGCCTCAAATGTGCACCAGAATGCTGCCTGTGGATTGAAATAAAGGCACATTCAGACTAGGAGTTTCTACTTCTAAACAAAATAGACGAGGCGGCAAATCATAATAAGGTCGTTAATATGGGGGACTTCAACTACCCAGATATAGACTGGGAAACTGAAACTTGTATATCTCATAAAGGAAACAGGTTCTTGGCAATAACCAAAGACAATTACCGTATTTTTCGCTTTATAAGATGCACTTCCCCCCCCCCCAAAAGTGGGGGGGAAATGGCCGTGCGTCTTATAAAGCGAATACTTCGCTGGCCGCTATGCTGCACAGCGCGGCCAGCGAAGTATCAGTGTGGAGGGAGGAGGCGGGGACACTCATGGCGGGGCCCGGTGCAGTGACTCTACTCTAATACACCGGGCCCCGCAACTGTTAAGCATTCAATCTGATCTATATCTAATTGTATATGCTCTGTACGGTACTTACTGTAGTACCATAAGTATAGCATTAAGACGGCGCAGACCGGCATCTCCCTCAGTCATACGCCGCCTGCCGCAGCTCCCTCCTCATGCGCCGCCTGCTCCAGCTCCAGCTCCCTCTGTCATGCGCCGCCTGCCCCAGCTCCCTCTGTCATGCGCCGCCTGCCTGTTCATTCATAAAGTGAGATAAACAGGCAGGCGGCGCATGAGGAGGGAGCTGGGGAAGGCGGCGCATAACCGAGGGAGCTGGGGTAGGCGGCGCACGAGGAGGGAGCTGCGGCAGGCGGCGCATGACCGAGGGAGATGCCGGTCTGCGCCGTCTTAATGCTATACTTATGGTACTACAGTAAGTACCGTACAGAGCATATACAATTAGATATAGATCAGATTAAATGTTTAACAGTTGCGGGGCCCGGTGTATTCGAGTAGAATCACTGCACCGGGCCCCGCTATGAGTGTCTCCGCCTCCTCCCTCCACACTGATGCATCTGATGGGGGATCTGTAGATGACACTTATCGGTGTAATGCACAGATCCCCCATCATT
Organism: Bufo bufo; assembly: GCF_905171765.1. Classification (NCBI taxonomy): domain Eukaryota; kingdom Metazoa; phylum Chordata; class Amphibia; order Anura; family Bufonidae; genus Bufo; species Bufo bufo. The sequence continues at coordinate 738,664,858 of NC_053390.1, read as the reverse complement.
GTCATTCACAGATCCCCCCCTCAGTGTCATTCACAGATCCCCCCCCCTCAGTGTCATTCACAGATCCCCCCCCCTCAGTGTCATTCACAGATCCCCCCTCAGTGTCATCCACAGATCCCCCCCATCAGTGTCATCCACAGATCCCCCCATCAGTGTCATCCACAGATCCCCCCCATCAGTGTCATCCACAGATCCCCCCCATCAGTGTCATCCACAGATCCCCCCATCAGTGTCATCCACAGATCCCCCCCATCAGTGTCATCCACAGATCCCCCCCATCAGTGTCATCCACAGATCCCCCCATCAGTGTCATCCACAGATCCCCCCATCAGTGTCATCCACAGATCCCCCCATCAGTGTCATCCACAGATCCCCCCATCAGTGTCATCCACAGATCCCCCCATCAGTGTCATCCACAGATCCCCCCATCAGTGTCATCCACAGATCCCCCCATCAGTGTCATCCACAGATCCCCCATCAGTGTCATCCACAGATCCCCCCATCAGTGTCATCCACAGATCCCCCCATCAGTGTCATCCACAGATCCCCCCATCAGTGTCATCCACAGATCCCCCATCAGTGTCATCCACAGATCCCCCATCAGTGTGTCATCCACAGATCCCCCATCAGTGTGTCATCCACAGATCCCCCATCAGTGTGTCATCCACAGATCCCCCATCAGTGCGTCATCCACAGATCCCCCATCAGTGCGTCATCCACAGATCCCCCATCAGTGCGTCATCCACAGATCCCCCATCAGTGCGTCATCCACAGATCCCCCATCAGTGCGTCATCCACAGATCCCCCATCAGTGCGTCATCCACAGATCCCCCATCAGTGCGTCATCCACAGATCCCCCATCAGTGCGTCATCCACAGATCCCCCATCAGTGCGTCATCCACAGATCCCCCATCAGTGCGTCATCCACAGATCCCCCATCAGTGCGTCATCCACAGATCCCCCATCAGTGCGTCATCCACAGATCCCCCATCAGTGCGTCATCCACAGATCCCCCATCAGTGCGTCATCCACAGATCCCCCATCAGTGCGTCATCCACAGATCCCCCATCAGTGCGTCATCCACAGATCCCCCATCAGTGCGTCATCCACAGATCCCCCATCAGTGCGTCATCCACAGATCCCCCATCAGTGCGTCATCCACAGATCCCCCATCAGTGCGTCATCCACAGATCCCCCATCAGTGCGTCATCCACAGATCCCCCATCAGTGCGTCATCCACAGATCCCCCATCAGTGCGTCATCCACAGATCCCCCATCAGTGCGTCATCCACAGATCCCCCATCAGTGCGTCATCCACAGATCCCCCATCAGTGCGTCATCCACAGATCCCCCATCAGTGCGTCATCCACAGATCCCCCATCAGTGCGTCATCCACAGATCCCCCATCAGTGCGTCATCCACAGATCCCCCATCAGTGCGTCATCCACAGATCCCCCCCCATAACAGTGCGTCATCCACAGATCCCCCCCCATAACAGTGCGTCATCCACAGATCCCCCCCATAACATTGCGTCATCCACAGATCCCCCCCCATAACAGTGCGTCATCCACAGATCCCCCCCATAACAGTGCGTCATCCACAGATCCTCCCCCCATAACAGTGCGTCATCCACAGATCCCCCCATAACAGTGCCTCATCCACAGATCCCCCCCATAACAGTGCCTCATCCACAGATCCCCCCCATAACAGTGCATCATCCACAGACCACCATTAGTTCAAAAGCTACCAAAAGCACACCTTTTGGTTCAAAATATTTTTTTCTTATTTTCCTCCTTAAAAACCTAGGTGCGTCTTATCATCAGGTGCGTCTTATAAAGCGAAAAATACGGTACCTTTCCCAACTGGTTCAGGACCCAACTAGAGGGACGGCCATACTGGACTTAGTATTAACCAATAGACCTGTTAGAACAACAGACCTGCAGGTTGGGGGACACCTGGGAAATAGTGACCATAAAGTAATAAACTTCCAATTATCATTCAAAAGAGTGTTTCTTCAGGGAGGAACAAAAATACCAAACTTCAAAAAAGCTAAATTTAGCCAACTAAGAGAGGCCATAGGCCTAACTAACTGGGACAAAGTCCTTAAAAATAAAAATACAGCCACAAAATGGGATATTTAAATCATTAAAACAGGAGGGTAGTGAGGAAGCACTGATTATAAGGAAATAAATAGAATATGTAAAAAACAAAAAAAAGCGGCCAAACTAGAAACCAAGAGATTAGTTGCCAAAGAGAGCAAAACTAACTATAAAATGTTCTTCAATTATATAAATGGTAAAAAGTATAAATCTGAAGGTGTCCGCCCTCTACAGAGTAATGAGGGGGGAGTTGCAGAGAGCAATGAGGAGAAAGCAAAGCTATTAAATATTTTTTTCTCCTCTGTACTCACTGAGGAAAATAAACTGTCCAGATGAAATACAGAATGTAAAAGTAAATTCCCCATTAAAAGCGCCCTGTCTGACCCAGGAAGAAGTACAGTGGCGTCTTAAAGATTAAAATAGACAAATCGCCAGGACCAGATGGCATACACCTCCGTATCCTAAGAGAATTAAGTAATGTCATAGCCAGACCCTTATTTCTGATATTTACAGACTCTATACTGACCGGGAGTGTTCCACAGGATTGCCGCATAGCGAATGTGGTGACAATATTCAAAAAGGGTCCAAAAACAGAGGCCAGAAACTATAGGCCGGTAAGTTTAACATCTGTCATGGGTAAACTGTTTGAAAGTTTTCTAAGAGATGCTATCTTGGAGCACCTCAAGGAAAATAATCAAATAATGCAATATCAGCATGGCTTCATGAGGGATCAAGTCAAACTGATTTAATCAGTTTCTATGAGGAGGTAAGTTCTAGACTTGACAGCAGCGAATCAATGGATGTCGTATATCTGGACTTCTCCAAAGCATTTGACACTGTACCACATAAAAGGTTAGTATATAAAATGAGAATGCTCGGACTGGGAGAAAACGTCTGTATGTGGGTAAGTAACTGGCTCAATGATAGAAAACAGAGGGTGGTTATTAATGGTACACACTCAGATTGGGTCACTGTCACTAGTGGAGTACCACAGGGGTCAGTATTGGGCCCTATTCTCTTCAATATATTTATTAATGATCTTGTAGAAGGCTTGCACAGTAAAATATCAATTTTTGCAGATGACACTAAATTTTGTAAAGCAATTAACACAGAAGAGGACCGCATACTGCTACAGATGGATCTGGATAGATTGGAGGCTTGGACAGATAAGTGGCAGATGAGGTATAACACTGACAAATGTGAGGTTATGCACATGGGAAGGAATAATGCAAGTCACCCGTACATACTAAATGGTAAAACACTGGGTAACACTGACATGGAAAAGGACCTAGAAATTTTTGTGAGCAGCAAACTAAGCTGTAAAAACACATGTCAGGCAGCTGCTGCCAAGGCCACTAAGATAATGGGTTGCATCAAAAGGGGCATAGATGCCCGTGATGAGAACATAGTGCTACCACTTTACAAATCACTAGTCAGACCACACATGGAGTACTGTGTACAGTTCTGGGCTCCTGTGAACAAAGCAGACATAGCAGAGCTGGAGAGGGTCCAGAGGAGGGCAACTAAAGTAATAACTGGAATGGGGGGACTACAGTAGCCTGAAAGATTATCAAAATTAGGGTTATTCACTTTAGAAAAAAGACGACTGAGGGGAGATCTAATTACTATGTATAAATATACCAGGGGTCAGTACATCATCTATTTATCCCCAGGACTGTGACTGTGACGAGGGGACATCCTCTGCGTCTGGAGGAAAGGAGGTTTGTGCACAAACATAGAAGAGGATTCTTTACGGTAAGAGCAGTGAGACTATGGAACTCTCTGCCCGAGGAGGTGGTGATGGGGAGTTCACTAAAAGAGTTCAAGAGGGGCCTGGATGTATTTCTGGAGTGCAATAATATTACAGGTTATAGTTACTAGAGAGCGGTCGTTGATCCAGGGAGTTATTCTGATTGCCTGATTGGAGTCGGGAAGGAATTTTTTCCCACCTTAAGTGGGGAAAATTGGAGTGACAGGAGGAGGTGACTTCAATCTTTTGCAGTGTTTTATATTAGGAGTAAATCCCAAAAATAGAGCAAATTTTAGTCTTCCATTTTCTTTCCTTTTCCTTTATGGCTTCAGTAAAAAAAAAAATAAAAAAAAATGCACGTGTGAGTCCAGCCTTAGACCCCAGCCAACCAGATAATAAAGAGATGTTCTGCAACTTAAATATTCATGATCATGACCTGTGCTTAGGATAGGTTGTTAGTATCAGATTCATGAGGGTCCAACTCACACGTAAATATTGGCGTCATGTATTTGACCCTGTTCACACATTCACCTGTTCACTCAGTCTTAGCGCATTTAGTGGTGTGCTGCTACTTTGTTTGCTGTATTATTGCCGGGTAGCTTGCACCTGCGATTTGTCTCTGGAGGTGCTGTTCAGTTTTTTGGTTATATATATATATATATATATATATATATATATGTATATATATATGTATATAAATTTAACTACAAAAGGTAAAGAAGGTAATGAAAGTCCACTGTGAGCGATAGGGCCGATTAGTTTTCTGTTGTCTGTTTACATAGTAACATAGTATATAAGGCGGAAAAAAGACATTTGTCCATCCAGTTCGGCCTGTTATCCTGCAAGTTGATCCACAGGAAGGCAAAAAAAAACTGAGGTAGAAGCCAATTTTCCCCACTTAAAGGGCTTCTGTCACCCCACTAAAGTCATATATTTTTTTTGGGCTAGTTAAATTACTTATATTGCGATATATGAAAATATAATGCTCTTACTTACTTTGATTCAGCAGTTTCTTCTAAAAAGGTCTCTACCAGCAAGTAGGGCGGCTACTTGCTGGTAGCAGCTGCAGAAAACCGCCCCCTCGTCGTGTTGATTGACAGGGCCAGCCAGGATCTCCTCCTCCGGCCAGCCCTGTCGGCATTTCAAAAATCGCGCGCCTGTGTTCATTCGGCGCAGAGCCTCCTCATCTCAGAGCGCCTGCGCCGAATGAACACAGGCGCGCGATTTTTGAAATGCCGACAGGGCTGGCCGGAGGAGGAGATCCCGGCTGGCCCTGTCAATCAACACGACGAGGGGGCGGTTTTCTGCAGCTGCTACCAGCAAGTAGCCGCCCTACTTGCTGGTAGAGACCTAATTTACATACTATAAAACTTCGTTTTTAGAAGAAACTGCTGAATCAAAGTAAGTAAGACCATTATATTTTCATATATCGCAATATAAGTAATTTAACTAGCCCAAAAAAAAAAAAAAAAGACTTTAGTGGGGTGACAGAAGCCCTTTAAGGGAAAAAAAATTCCTTCCCGACTCCATTCAGGCAATAAGAATAACTCCCTGGATCAACGACCCCTCTCTAGTAGCTATAGCCTATAATATTATTACACTCCAGAAATACATCCAGGCCCCTCTTGAACTCTTTTAGTGAACTCCCCATCACCACCTCCTCGGGCAGAGAGTTCCATAGTCTCACTGCTCTTACCGTAAAGAATCCTCTTCTATGTTTGTGTAGAAACCTTCTTTCTTCCAGACGCAGAGGATGTCCCCTCGTCACAGTCAGTCCTGGGGATAAATAGATGATGGGAAAGATCTCTGTACTGATCCCTGATATATTTATACATAGTAATTACCGTATTTTTCGCCCCATAAGACGCACTCCCCCCCCCCCCCGCCGGGACTGGGAGGAGGAGCTGGGGGCCGGCAATTGCGGCGGGGCGGTGCAGTCACTGTAGTCCGGCCCCGCCGCTCAAGTGCTGCACTATACAAATAAAAAATGTCTCATTCAATTAAAAGTGATTACACATGCCCCCCCCCCCCACTCCTAATATTACCGTACATCCTAACCGCTTCTGTAGAATGCAGGCAGGCCGGGCGGCCGGCAGCATAACTCCCTGATGTCACGTGCCTGCGCCGCCTACTTTATGAATGAAGCAGGCGGCGCAGGCAAGTGACGTCAGTGAGTCACACGCCGGCCGCCCGACCTGCCTGCCTGCGTTGTACAGAAGCTGTTAGGATGTACGGTAATATTAGGAGTGAGGGGGCATGTGTAATCACTTTTAATTGAATGAGACATTTTATATTTGTATACTGCAGCCCTGGAGCGGCAGGGGGATGTGTGGATGACAGTTTTATGGGGAACATCTGTGGATGGCACTGTTAAGGGGATTGGGGGTCTGTGGATAGCACTGTTATGGGCTGGGGGGTCTGTGGATGGCACATATATAACAGTGCCACCCACAGATCCCCCCTGTAACAGTGCCACCCACAGATCCCCCCTGTAACAGTGCCACCCACAGATCCCCCCTGTAACAGTGCCACCCACAGATCCCCCCTGTAACAGTGCCACCCACAGATCCCCTCCTGTAACAGTGCCACCCACAGATCCCCCCCTGTAAGAGTGCCATCCACAGATCCCCCCCTGTAAGAGTGCCATCCACATATCCTCCCCTGTAACAGTACCATCCACATATCCTCCCCTGTAACAGTGCCATCCACAGATCCTCCCCTGTAACAGTGCCATCCACAGATCCCCCCCCTGTAACAGTGCCATCCACAGATCCCCCCCCCTGTAACAGTGCCATCCACAGATCCCCCCCCCTGTAACAGTGCCATCCACAGATCCCCCCCCGTAACAGTGCCATCCACAGATCCCCCCCCTGTAACAGTGCCATCCACAGATCCCCCCCCTGTAACAGTGCCATCCACAGATCCCCCCCCTGTAACAGTGCCATCCACAGATCCCCCCCCTGTAACAGTGCCATCCACAGATCCCCCCCCTGTAACAGTGCCATCCACAGATTCCCCCCCCCTGTAACTGTGCCATCCACAGATCCCCCCCCCCCTGTAACGGTGCCATCGACAGATCCCCCCCCCTGTAACAGTGCCATCGACAGATCCCCCCCTGTAACAGTGCCATCCACAGATCCCCCCCTGTAACAGTGCCATCCACAGATCCCCCCCTGTAACAGTGCCATCCACAGATCCCCCCCCTGTAACAGTGTCATCCACAGATCCCCCCTGTAACAGTGCCATCCACATATCCCCCCCCCCCGTAACAGTGCCATCCACAGATCCCCCCCCCCCCTGTAACAGTGCCATCCACAGATCCCCCCCTGTAACAGTGCCATCCACAGATCCCCCCCTGTAACAGTGCCATCCACATATCCCCCCCCTGTAACAGTGCCATCCACAGATCCCCCCCCTGTAACAGTGCCATCCACAGATCCCCCCCCCCCTGTAACAGTGCCATCCACAGATCCCCCCCCCCTGTAACAGTGCCATCCACAGATCCACCCCCCTGTAACAGTGCCATCCACAGATCCCCCCTGTAACAATGCCATCCACAGATCCCCCCCCTGTAACAATGCCATCCACAGATTCCCCCCCCCTGTAACAGTGCCATCCACAGATCCCCCCCCCCTGTAACAGTGCCATCCACAGATCCCCCCCCCTGTAACAGTGCCATCCACAGATCCCCCCCCCCTGTAACAGTGCCATCCACAGATCCCCCCCCCCCTGTAACAGTGCCATCCACAGATCCCCCCCCCCCCCTGTAACAGTGCCATCCACAGATCCCCCCTGTAACAATGCCATCCACAGATCCCCCCCCCGTAACAATGCCATCCACAGATCCCCCCCCCTGTAACAGTGCCATCCACAGATCCCCCCCCCTGTAACAGTGTCCGTCACAGATCCCCCCCATAACAAGGTCCGTCACAGATCCCCCCCCCATAACAGTGCGTCATCCACAGATCCCTCCCCATAACAGTGCGTCATCCACAGATACACCCATAACAGTGTCCTTCACAGATCCACCCATAACAGATCCCCAGTAATAGTGCCATCCACAGACCGCCATTAGTTCCAAACCCATCAAAAGGACACCTTTTGGTTAAAAATATTTTTTTTCTTATTTTCCTCCCCAAAAACCTAGGTGCGTCTTATGGGCCGTTGCGTCTTATAGGGCAAAAAATACGATAAATCTCCCCTCAGTCGTCTTTTTTCTAAAGTGAATAACCCTAATTTTGATAATCTTTCAGGGTGCTGTAATTCCCTCATTCCCGTAATTACTTTAGTTGCCCTCCTCTGAACCCTCTCCAGCTCTGCTATGTCTGGAGCCTAGAACTGTACACAGTACTCCATGTGTGGTCTGACCAGTGATTTGTAAAGTGGTAGGACTATGTTCTCATCACGGGCATCTATGCCCCTTTTGATGCAACCGATTATCTTATTGGCCTTGGCAGCAGCTGCCTGACACTGGTTTTTACAGCTTAGTTTGCTGTTCACTAAAATTCCTAGGTCCTTTTCCATGTCAGTGTTACCCAGTGTTTTACCATTTAGTATGTACGGGTGACTTGTATTATTCCTTCCCATGTGCATAACCTTACATTTGTCAGTGTTAAACCTCATTTGCCACTTATCTGCCCAAGCCTCTAATCTATCCAGATCCCTCTGTAGCAGTATATTGTCCTCTTCCGTGTCAATTACTTTACACAGTTTAGTGTCATCTGCAAAAATTGATATTTTACTATGCAAGCCTTCTACAAGATCATTAATAAATATATTGAAGAGGATAGGGCCCAATACTGACCCCTGTGGTACTCCACTAGTGACAGTGACCCAATCTGAGTGTGTACCATTAATAACCACCCTCTGTTTTCTATCACTGAGCCAGTTACTTACCCACATACAGACATTTTCCCCTAGTCCGAGCATTCTCATTTTATATACTAACCTTTTATGTGGTACAGTGTCAAATGATTTGGAGAAGTCCAGATATACGACATCCATTGATTCGCCTCTGTCAAGTCTAGAACTTACCTCCTCATTGAAACTATTTAAATTAGTTTGACATGACCGATCCCTCATGAAGCCATGCTGATATTGCGTTATTTGATTATTTTCCTTGAGGTGCTCCAAGATAGCATCTCTTAGAAAATCTTCAAACAGTTTACCCACGACAGATGTTAAACTTACTGGCCTATAGTTTCCGGGCTCGGTTTTTGGACCCATTTTGAATATTGGCACCACATTTGCTATGCGCCAATCCTGTCAAACACTCCCTGTCAGTATAGAGTCCTTAAATATCAGAAATAAGGGTCTGGCTATGACATTACTTAATTCTCTTAGGATACGGGGGGGGTGGTGCCATCTGGTCCTGGCGATTTGTCTATTTTAATCTTTTTAAGACGCCGCTGTACTTCTTCCTGGGTCAGACAGGGCACTTTTAATGGGGAATTTACTTTTAAATTCTGCATTTCGTCTTTTTTCTTCATTGAACACGGTGGAGAAAAAAAATATTTAATAGCTTTGCTTTCTCCTTATCGCTTTCTGCAACTCCCCCCTCACCACTCTTTAAAGGGCTGACACCATCAGATTTAGGGTACTTTCACACTTGTGGCAGAGTGATCTGTCACGCAGTTCAGTCGCCGGAACTGCCTGTCGGATCCGGCAATCTGCATGCAAATGGACAGCATTTGTAGACGGATCCAGATGCGGATCCGTCTCACAAATGCATTGCAAGAACGGATCCATCTGTCCGTTTGTCATACGGACAAACGGATCAGTTTCTATTTTTTTCACATTTTTAAAGGTCTGCGCATGCGCAGACCGGAAGGACGGATCCAGCATTGCGGTAGTTTTATGGTTCAATTTGTTTTTATTGAAAACCATATACATTTGAAAACATGCAATATGAGCTAGTTACATTTGAGTATATGCAATATGTGGGCATTACAATAGTACATATCAAGTCAGCATATAGAGAAGAGAATCATCAAACATCAATACTAGATGAATGGAGTAGAACGGGGGAGACAAGACAAAGGAACCAGGGGGGAGGGCAAGGAGGGAGGGGGGGGGGGAAGGGATTGAACTAGTAATCTATACAAGATATAACTGCAGTCAGACTGGACAGAATACTTTAAGTAGTAGATCCTGAGGACAACCAACCCGAGAAACCTGCTGATGCACGGAACTGGTACCAGGCCTCCCATTGTTTAGAGTGAGCAACTCCAAGACCTTGATCTTCGGCTCCCAGTTCCTCTAGACGTGCTAGAGAATCCAAAGCATTAACCCAAGTGATCCTAAGGGGACTATCTGGTGATCGCCAGGCTCTGGGAATTATTTGACGCATTGCTATAACAAAAAATCTAAGAATGCCCTTCTTGACTATCTTAATTCTGCCCGGATAAACTGAAAGGAGAGCTATCTGGGGCGACATAGGGATATGGATTTTGTATAGATATTCATATAGCTTGAAGATGTCATTCCATAGTGTTGCTACTCCCGTACACTCCCACCAGATGTGCAGCATAGTGCCCCTATCTTTCGAACACCTCCAACACGTGTCTGGCACCGAAGGATAAAACTGGTTAAGCTTAACCGGGGTCCTATACCATTTAGACCAAATCTTATAATTGAGTTCCTGGATCTTGCAGGAAATCGAAGACTTATGGGTGAGCATTGCGGTATTTTTAATGCCGGATCTGGCACTAATACATTTCTATTGAAAAAAATGCAGCCAAGTGTACAGTTTTTCTGGCCAGAGATAAAACTGCAGCATGCTGCGGTATTATCTTCGTCCTGAACAGTCAAAAAGACTGAACTGAAGACATCCTGATGCATCCTGAACGGATTGCTCTCTATTCAGAATGCATGGGGATAAAACTGATCAGTTATTTTCCAGTATAGAGCCCCTAGGACGGAACTCTATGCCGGAAAATAAAAACGCTAGTGTGAAAGTACCCTTATACTTTTTACCATTTATATAATTGAAGAACATTTTAGGATTAGTTTTACTCTCTTTGGCAATTAATCTCTCGGTCTCTAGTTTGGCCACTTTTATTTGTTTTATTACATATTCTATTTTTTTCCATATAGTTTTTCATTGTTTCCTCGCTACCCTCCTGTTTTAGTGATTTAAATGCTTTCTTTTTGTCATTTATTGCTTTCTTTACAGTTCTTTTTATCCACATTGGTTTCTTCTTGTTCCTTAACCTTTCATTCCCATAAGGTATGTACCTCTCACAATTAGATTTTAGGATGCTTTTAAAAATATCCCATTTTGTGGCTGTATTTTTATTTTTGAGGACTTTGTCTTAGTTAGTTAGGCCTTTGGCCTCTCTTAGTTGGCTAAAATTAGCTTTTTTGAAGTTTGGTATTTTTGTTCCTCCCTGAAGAAACACTCTTTTAAATGATAATTGGAAGGTTATTATTTTATGGTCACTATTTCCCAGGTGTCCCCCAACCTGCACGTCTGTTCTGTCAGGTCTATTGGTTAATACTAAGTCTAGTATGGCCGTCCCTCTAGTCTGATCCTGAACCAGTTGGGAAAGGTAATTGTCTTTGGTTATTGCCAAGAACCTGTTTCCTTTATAAGGCTACTTTCACACCTGCGTTAGGTGCGGATCCGTCTGGTATCTGCACAGACGGATCCGCTCCTATAATGCAAACGCTTAGATCCGTTCAGAACGGATCCGTTTGCATAACCATGAACAAAAAAAAAATTTTTTTTATTTTTTTTGTTCATGATAATGCAAACGGATCCGTTTTGACTTTACATTGAAAGTCAATGGGGGACGGATCCGTTTGAAAATTGAGCCATATTGTGTCAACTTCAAACGGATCCGTCCCCATTGACTTACATTATAAGTCTGGACGGATCCGTTTGCCTCCGCACGGCCAGGCGGACACCCAAACGCTGCAAGCTGCGTTCAGGTGTCCGCCTGCTGAGCGGAGCGGAGGACAAACGGTGCCAAACTGATGCATTCTGAGCGGATCCGCATCCATTCAGAATGCATTAGGGCTGGACAGATCCGTTCGGGGCCGCTTGTGAGAGCCTTCAAACGGAACTCACAAGCGGAACCCCGAACGCTAGTGTGAAAGTAGCCTAAGATGTACAGGTTTCAGTTTCCCAGTCTATATCTGGGTAGTTGAAGTCCCCCATAATAACAACCTCATTATGATTTGCCGCCCATCTATCTCGTTTAGTAGTAGATTTTGTGGACTCTGGTATATTAGATGGCTTATAATAAACTCCTATTAGTAATTTATTATTGTTTTTGCCTCCATGTATTTCTACCCACAGTGACTCCACATGTTCATGTACCTCACTTATATCTACGTTAACTGCCCAGTCATAGTTATCATCCAGCCATGTCTCAGTTATTCCCACTATGTCCTAGTCCTCCTCACACATCACTAATTCCAGTTCCCCAGTTTTATTAGTCAGGCTTCTGGCATTAGTATACATACAATTAAGAGGTTTATGTATATTTTTTACCCTACACCTTTCCTTCTGAACTGTTCTAGTCCCTCCTTCCATTCCTCCTTCATTTCCATTACCTTGCCCCTGGTCTCTGTCTGCACTATCTTCCCATCCTATAACGTAATTACCTTCCCCCCAGTCCCTAGTTTAAACACTCCCCCAACCTTCTAGCCATTTTCTCCCCCAACACAGCCGCCCCTTCCCCATTGAGGTGCAGCCCGTCCCTACCATAGAGCCTGTAGCAGACAGAGAAGTCGGCCCAGTTCTCCAGGAACCCAAACCCCTCCTTCCTACACCAGTTCTTGAGCCACTTGTCAACCTCCCTAATCTCCCGCTGCCTTTCTTGTGTGACTCGTGGTACAGGCAGTATTTCGGAAAATACTGCCTTTGAGGTCCTTGGCCTAAGCTTTTGACCTAAATCCCTAAAATCTTTATTAAGGACGCTCCACCTACCTCTAACTTTGTCATTGGTTTCGATATGGACCATGACCGCAGGAACTTCTCCAGCTCCTCCCAGTAATCTGTCAACCCGATCCGCGATGTGTCAAACTCGAGCGCCAGGAAGACAACACACTGTTCGGCGATCCCGGTCTTTGTGACAGATTGCCCTCTCTATACCTCTAATAATTGATAGCATCAATATACTCCACAGCGACGTCAGCACCTTCCGCAGTGCGTCAGTTGTCACAGTTGTCATATTTATTCATATGACTTCATTCAGTTTTGCATTTAAATGAAATATTGTCAGACTTTTGAATAATAAGCCATTTAAAGGGGTTCTCCGAGACTGGGAACCCATGTTGAGGTGACTGGGCAGGTTGCAAAGGTTGAAAAAGAAAATAAGACTCGTGTTGAGCATTGACCTCCCTTATACGATGCCTCCGCTGGACCTGAAGTGTGACGTGTTATTTAGGGAGAGATCACATCACCATTTTTTTTCTGTTCTTCTGATTCGTCAGAACAGACTTGCGGACATATGGCTACGGAATGCACATACAGTTATTTCAGTTTTTTTGCCCTATTGAAATGAATGGTTCCGCATTTGGGCCGCAAAAAAAACCTGAACCGGCACGGACAAAAAATAAATTTGTGTTCATGAGCTCTTATGCACATTTGGCATCCGTTTGAGCCACTTCTGTCAGAGATTGTGCATGCAGGACTTTATTTTCCATCTAAGAAACAGATTCCAGACGAAAATGGCTCAAACGGATGCCAAATGTGCATAACTGATACACCGGATCCGTTTTTTTCTTTATTTTTCTGTTCTTCTGAAAGATCAAAAGAAGCAAAAAATAACTCTGATGTGTATTTTCCCTTCCAAGTACAACACTGCTGCTGACCAATCAGCCACTTCAGCATTGGCAGTGGTTATGTGGCGTGCCTGCATCCATCACCAATGAAGCCAGCGGTGAAGTGCATGTAGACGTCACACCACACTTCTGGTCCAGTAGAGTGAGTGGAAGCGGTGGAGAAAGGGCCTCTGCACTGGACCCAGAGGTCTTTTTTTTATTTTATTTTAGCGCCCTGCCCAGCCATCTAAACATGGGCTCCCAGTCTTGGAGAACCCCATTGATATGTGTCTATCATTTAACATAATTCTGATACATCAGAAGTAGAGATGAGCTGATTCGCTGAATTTCACCAAAAAATTTGCTTCACGATGAAGCGCATTTTTTTGTAAGTAGCAGGTGCAATGACAGAGAGCTGTGATAGCGCCACCCCTGTCATTGTACCCCTCAGATGCCGCGTTCATACATGAACTCCATCTGAGTGTTTAATTAACAATTAAAAAAAAATTAAATCAAACTTACCGCCTCCTTTTGCTCGCGACGGGCCTTCAGCCTCCATCTTGCTTGAAGATCTCGGCCAAAATCCTGTGCGGTGCGAGATTACGTCATGACGCCCGCTAGCGCGGTGACTTATGACATCACTCCGGCAGGCATGATGATGTAATCTCGCGCCGCACGGGATTTCGAGATCTTCAAGCAAGATGGAGGCTGACGGCCCGGCGCGAGCAAATGGAGGAGGTAAGTTTGAATTATTATTTTTTTTATATACTATTTCAGGTTAAATTGATTCGCTGACACGAAACACGAGGAAATTCGGCTTCTAGGCGAATCGAATTTATCCTGATTTTCGGAACGAATTCCACTTCGTGGGATTCGATTTGCTCATCTCTAATCAGAAGTTTTGATCAGAAGAGGTCCAAGTGCTAAGATTCCCACTGATCTCTAAAACAAAGGGGCCGAAACACTAAACTAAGCTGTGCCCCTTAATTTCCGCTGGGCAGTGTACAGATTCATAGAAATAATCTTTAAAGGGGTTTTCCAGGTTCTAAATATTAATGACATCTCCTCAGGAAGAAGGTACCAGGCAACACAACTTGTTTGACTTAGGGCTATAGAATGCATATTCCCAGTAAATATCCAAATTTTGTTGTGGTCAAAAGTTTTGAGACCAACACAAACTTAAAGGGAGTCTGTCACCTACCTGACCGGTTTCAAACAGGTGACATTGTTTAGTGGGGCACAAAGACATGACACAGATGTTACCCGTGGTTAGTTCTTCTGATGCTTCAAATCGCCCAAAAAGTCGTTTTTATCATATGCTAATGAGCGGTCGCAAGTGCCTAGGGGTGGAGAGTTTTCTGAAAGTGCCCAAGTTCCTCCGCCTCACTCGCGCCTAACTCCGCCCCTTAGTAAGCTCAGGCCAGCCCTGTGGCTCTGACATCATAATTATCTGTAGGCTGTTCGCGCATCACTGCCGGGCCCGGGCATGCGCACTGTTTTGCCCACTGTGGTCAGAGGCACAGAAATATGCAGTGCGCATGCGCCAAATTCACGCCAGTAACGGGTGCATGCGCACTCCATATCCCTGTCCCTTTGCCCACAGTGGGCAGAACACTGCGCATGCCCGGGCCCGGCAGTGATGCTCAAACAGCCTACAGGGAAATATGATGTCAGAGCCACAGGGCTGGCCTGAGCTTACTAAGGGGCGGAGTTAGGCGCGAGTGAGGCGGGGAAACTTGGGCACTTTCAGAAAACTCTCCGCCCCTGGGCACTTGCGACACTGAACAATGTCACCTGTTTGAAACCGGTCAGGTAGGTGACAGACTCCCTTTAAGTTTTTACTTAGTTTGTTGCTTCAGTGTTTTTGGTAGCGATTCAGTATTGCCAGTGTTGACCCTTCTTTTTCAAGACTTCTGCAGTTCTCCCTGGCTGGATATCATCTTCTGGGCCAAATCCTGACTGGTGGCAACCCATTTTTACCTAGTCAGTGCTTGGAGTTTATCACAATTTCTGTGTTTTTGTTTGTTCACCTGCTTTTTAAGGATTGTCCACAGGTTCTCAATGGGATTGAGATCTGGGGTGTTTCCTGGAATTGGACCCAAAATTTTAATGTGATATTCACCAAGACACTTAGGTCTCTTGCACATGACCGTATAGCTTTTTTTTGTATTTTGCGGTCCATTTGAAACGGATCAGTTTTTCAGTTTTTTTTTTCCAGTAGCGTTTCCACTTTCGCTCCGTTTTGCTGTTTTTTCAATTTGGTTTCCGTTTGTGATCCGTTTTTTGCGGATCGGAAACGGAAGCATACAATAATGTTTAAACAGTAAGTACATAACAAAATTGGGCTGGGCATAACATTTTCAATAGATGGTTCCGCAAAAACGGAACGGATACGGAAGACATACGGATGCATTTCCGTATGCATTCCGTTTTTTTTGCTAAACCATTGACTTGAATAGAGCCACAGAACGTGAATTGCGGGTAATAATAGGACATGTTCTATCTTTGAACGGAACTGAAATACGGAAACGGAATGCATACCGAGTACCTTCCGTTGTTTTTGCGGACCGATTGAAGTGAATGGTTCTGCAAACGGAACACAAAAAAACGCTCATGTGCAAGAGGCCTTAGGGGGACATTTATTAAGACCGGCCGGTCCTAATCCCTCTGCGCTGCCGGTGGATGCACCAAAGTAATGTAGAGGCACAGGCGTTTACA
Source organism: Bufo bufo (assembly GCF_905171765.1). Classification (NCBI taxonomy): domain Eukaryota; kingdom Metazoa; phylum Chordata; class Amphibia; order Anura; family Bufonidae; genus Bufo; species Bufo bufo. The sequence continues at coordinate 738,648,520 of NC_053390.1, read as the reverse complement.
TAACTTCAGCTCTTGCTGCTGCCTGCTGTGCAACATGCTTTAAATTACGCCAGCCCCCTTGCTGGCGTAGTTTAAAGCCATTTTCCATGCCACACCACACACCCTTTTTCCGCCATTTTGCAAAAGTGGCGTGAGCAGAGTATAGTCACAGATTTTGTCCCAAAATGCGACCTAATTACGCCAAAAACTGGCGTAAATCATAAACCCCAGAGTGGTGTTACCACTTCTCCACCCTGCTACTGTCCTTATTGGGCTAACAAAATGTCATCTTATATATTGTTGTCCAGGTTCTATACATTGTGCATTCCTAATCTGTGTGCAACTGTTATGTTCATGTAAATTACCTGGTTCACCAGCAGGTGGCAGCAAACACGGCAAAGCTATCTTAGATGGAATGAAACTTACCATTCCATTCTAACCCCCTTCTGGAGAAAAGTGGGCCATCCCTACTTCCTGAAGGAAGCGTGGGTTAGTTCCAGTTTAGGTCTGCCCTAGACAGGGGAAGGGTGTGCAGGGGCACGACTAAAGCCTGCTGGAACCAAGACAAAGACTGCAACTGTTTGGAGAAATATTTATTTAAGTAAAACTGCCATTAAACTTCATCTCAAGGTCTGGACTCAAGTTATTTCTTCAAATCCCTCAATTATTCCCCCTTTTTATTGCTTCGGAGCCAAAGCCTGGTGTCCAGCCGTATCCAGGCAGGAGCACCGCGACACATAAAGAGACATTTTAGGCCGCAACATACTACTCAGTATTTCCTACACCTGGGACGCGCAGCATAGAGGGCCCAGGGGGGAGGCCGCCCGTTGCAATCAGAACTAAGTGGGTCATTTATTATATCACTTTTGTCTTGTGACATGGTGCTCCATCATGCTGGAAAAAGTATTGTTCATCACCAAATTATTCATGGCAGTGATCTTCATGCAGTCAACCCCACACATGAATGGTCTCAGGATACGTTACTGTTGGCATGACACAGGATTCATGGTAGTGCTCACCATTTCTTCTATGGACAATCATTCTTCCAGATGTCCCAAACAGTCTGACGGGGGCTTTATCAGAGAAAATAACTTTACTCCAGTTCTCTGCAGTCCATTCCCTGTTCTTTCCGTTGAATGTTTGTCCTTGATGTATATCTTGGAGGGACAAAAACAAAGGGTCGATTCCAGCTTCTGACGTATAAAATAGTTTGTTCTTTATTTGGCTTTCAAAATTTAAGATCCAACATACATCACATGGAGAGACACAAAGTAATTGTGACGCGTTTCGGGCTATAGTATTGAGCGGACAGCGCTTTAGCATTTGTCCAGTGTTGTTTTTAGCCTACACTGGATTCTTTGGCAGGTAGCGTTGTTCTGGCACGCTGCTCGGATGGTGCGCCAGTATTACAACTCTCCCCTAGTGTAGTGTGCACTAACAACAAACTGAATGATAAAACTGATGTGTCCTGCTACATTTCTCATTTCAGCCGGTGGTCTACATCATCACCTTGGTTTAGTGAGCAGCTATGTGGAATTTCTTACTCTTGTTCTCCCCTCTTTCCACATAATTACCAACCCGCAAATAGCTGGACTTTTGTAAGCCACACCTCGTTTCTACTAGGAAACATCAGGATGGACCATGAAGGTGGTGCAGGGATAGACTCTGTTCTCTGACTCCATACCAACTATTGGTTGGCTTACTTTGCGACAGAATTTAACACCGGAACTGTGACGCAATTTTGGAGCAAACTGTTGCATCTTAGACCCCGTCCCTTTCACACAAAGCCACACCCCTTCCCTGTTAAGCCACATCCCTTTTCAGACTAAGTGCAGATAACTTCTGTAAACCTAGATGCAGCAAATGCTCCATATTTTAGCGCAATTTGCACCAAAATCTAGGTGCACTGAAACGTGGACTACTGTTTAGTTTACAGTAGTTTTAAGGTGTGTAACTTGAGGGACCACTGTATATACATCACAGAAAGGGAAGCATGGTTGAGAACTACACTTTCAGATGGTGTTAGCTCAGTCAGCAATTTGTTTCTCTACTTTTTACTTTCCACTTTATAGCAATGTGTTTTAATCCTGTTTGCTGCCATACCATTACACCCATGGTATCTGAGCAAATTAAAAATGTATGCGCTATGACATTTATGGGCCTTCGATTTCATTTGAAATCCCAATCACAGCTGTGACAGTGAAGCTGGAAGTACCAGTGTCAGGCCGGACTGTAAATCTCTGTGACCTGCCAGCAAGCCCTCAAGTGTAAGTCAGCTATCCACATGGAAGTTTTCTAGCCGAGAATTTCACATCAACTGTGAGATGAATAATACTAATGCCAGCGCTGTTTATTAAGCAGGTCACCAGGGACTCAGAATATGGGCTCCAGTAATATTTTCCAAAAACCATATTGGTGTATGATTCCTAAAATTCATAACAATAGGGACTGCCCCCCAGGTCGCCCGATAGTGTCGGGGAGAGGTTCGGTGACTGAGCTTATCTCCAGGTACTTGGATTGGTTATTAAGACCTCTATAGGAGGGAGTGATTTCATATTTGCAGGATACGTCACAGTTTTTGGATACCTTACTGTCTTTTCACTGGCAGGAGGGATACCAATTAGCCAGCATTGATGTTGAGAGCCTGTACATTTGCATCCCTACTGATCTGTACAGGCGGTGGGACATCGATTGCTGGCTTCTGGTACAGATACGGGATTTACCAAATATATTCAGGAATTGTTGCTATTTATGTTGGAACATAATGCTTTTCAGTTTGGGAGGTCATGGTTCTGCCAGAGGGCAGGAACTTGAGGGCAGGAACTGCGATGGGGACGCCAGCAGCGCCCACTTTCGCTAATCTGTTCCTGGCAGAATCTGAAGATGACAAGATTTAGGATATAAGGAATCCATATGTACAATATATCAAGTTATATCTGAGATACATTGATGACGTGTTTTGTGGTTTGGTCAGGGTCGGAGCGGGAATTCACTAAGTTTATGACATACTTAAATGATAACAATTGTAATATGTTTTTTACATCACAGTTTGGGGGTAATATTCTACAGTTCCTAGATGTTGAAATAGAGATAAAAGAAGGAGTGATTCATACTAGAGAATTTAGGAAGAGCACAGCTACTAACTCCTTATTGAGATATAGTTACCACCCTGCATACATTAACCCCTTCAGGACCCTGCCATTTTTCACCTTAAGGACCAGTCAATTGTTTGCAAATCTGACATGTCACTTTATGTGGTAATAACTTTAAAAGGCTTTTACTTATCCAGGCCATTCTGAGAATGTTTTCTCGTCACATATTGTACTTCATGACAGTGGTAAATTTGAGTCAAAATATTTCATTTTTATTTATAAAAAAAATACCAAATTTTCCAAAAATGTTGAAAAATTTTTCATTTTCAAAATTTCGATTTCTCTGTTTTTAAAATAGATAGTGATACCTCCTAAAAATAGTTATTACTTTACATTTCCCATATGTCTACTTCATGTTTGGATCGTTTGGTATATTACAATTTTTTGGGGACATTTAGAAGGCTTAGAAGTTTAGAAGCAAATCTTAAAATTTTAAAGAAAATTTCCAAAACCCAATTTTTAAGGACCTGTTCAGGTCTGAAGTCACTTTGTGGGGCTTACATAATTGAAGCCACCCATAAATGGCCCCATTTTAGAAACTACACCCCTCAAGGTATTCAAAACTGAGTTTACAAACTAAACCTTTAGGTGTTTCACAAGAATTTAAGAAAATGTAGACAAAATTTCTGAATTTGACTTTTTTGGCAGATTTTAATTTTAATAAAAATTTTTACGCTAACAAAGCAAGGGTTTACAGCCAAAGAAAACTTTATATTTATTACCCTGATTCTGTAGTTTACAGAAACACCCCATATGTGGTCGTAAACTGCTGTACGGGCACATGGGAGGGCGCAGAAGGAAAGGAACGCCATATGGTTTTTGGAAGGCAGATATCACTGGGATAATTTTAAGTTGCCATGTCATTTGAAGACCCCCTGATGCAAAAAAATGACACCATTTTGTAAACTACGGGATAAGGTGGCAGTTTTGTTGGTACTATTTTAGGGTACATACCGTATGATTTTTGGTTGCTCTATATTACACTTTTTGTGAGGCAAGGTAACAAAAAATAGCAGATTGTTGTGAACACGACAATACCGAATATGACTACTTTTTTAGTTGTTTGTTTCAGTTTTACATGTCATACTTTTATTCCGGCCGCCTCTTGGCATGTTTGCCGTGCTGCCGCTGGAACGCCGGGCCGCCCCATTATAGTCAAAGGGGCCGGAGAGGTAGTCCAGGGGCACGCGTGCACTAGCGGCAGCACGGATCCGACAGGCTGTTCACCTGCCGGAACAGCCTGCCGGAGTTCCTTGCCGGAGTTCCTAGTGTGAAAGGCAGAGAGGATATCCCCGTAACGTCATACAGGAGTCATACAAAAGGGCTTGAGGTCAGGATCAATATATGTTACTATAAACTAATAAAAACAAAATGAGAGAAAAAGAAAAAATATTTACTTTTTCTTTCCAGTTTAGTCCTATGGCGGATGCAATCAAGGCCTCTGTAAAGAAGAATTGGCACATAATAGCAACTGTGTTAACTAGGACAGAATAAGGCTACTTTCACACTAGCATTTTAGTTTTCCGGAATTGAGTTCCGTCATAGGGGCTCAATACCGGGAAAAAAACACTTCAGTTTTGTCCCTATTCATTGTCAATGAGGACAAAACTGAACTGAACAGAACGGAGTGCTCCAAAATGCATTCCGTTCCATTTAGTTGCGTTCCCAGACCGGAGAGCAACATGTTGTATTTTGCGTTCCGTCCTGGGATGCGGAGCAAGACGGATCCAGCGTGACCCCCAATGCAAGTCAATGAGGACAGATACGTTTTCTCTGCCACAATCTGCCACAATAGAAAACGGATCCATCTCCTATTGACTTTCAGTGAAGTTCATGACGGATCCGTCTTGGCAATATTAAAGATCATACAACCGGATCTGTTCATAACGGATGCAGACGGTTGTATTATCAGTAACTGAAGCGTTTCTGCTGAACCCTGCCGGATTCAGTAAAAGCGCTAGTGTGAAAGTAGCCTTAGCCGAGTCATCTCAGACATATGGCAGCTCTGTTGTATTGCTGGGGCATAGCTATGTTATTATTGGAACACTATACACAGAGATTATGCTGTATATGCATCTACCCTATCACTTCCTGGTCTCTTGAGAAGGAAATGTACACCAAATTTACAAAGGCCAATAATTAGCCAAATGAGTCATCTTTGTGATTTGTTTAGGTCCCAACTCACGGACCCAAGGAAACTACTGGCATGACCTTTTTTCTTTGACTATCCAATTTTAATAAGTACGGTACATTTGAAATATCTCAGAATCTTTCACTTTTCATGCTGGAATCACTCAACAGGCCAACCTTTTACCACTTTCTGCATCTCACTTGTCAACTTTGCTGTGTAGACTAGGACAGAATTAGCTGAGTATATTACAATGGCCATTGATTAGCCAAACAAACTTTATTACCGATGTTTGTTCCAGATTATTGCCCAATATAATGCCAGCCAGTCACAAACTCATTGTTGATCACATCTTTTACACAGGCATAAAAATCATTGTTTGTTGGCAGCACATCTCCTCATATACACAGAGAATGGGCTAATAACGATATTCAAACTGCACGAGGGATGAATAATTGTTCTAATTAGATTAACTTAACGAGTGCCAATTGACATGCCATATCTTCCTAGATGGTAGTTTATGGGCAGGTCATATTTGTTCATATATCCGTTTGGTAAATTTGGTAGTCTGTTCCGGAAGAGGAGCAGACTACTGGAGTTAGGCCTCATCCACATCTCTGTTAGGAGATACAGCAGGCTGTTCCGGCACAGAGCAACCTGCCGAAACCTTTACTAAACTGCTGGATCCCCATTGACTACAATGAGGTAAGGCAGTGATCCGGCCGATTTCTGGCATAAATGCGGGTTTCGGACACACAAAAACCGTTGCATGCAAAAAATGTTTTTCTGGCCAACAGCCAAAATTTGCAATGGATCAGGCAGCCAGATCTCCTAAATGGAGATGTGAACGTGGCCTTACTGTATTCAGCATGGCCAGACACCACTGAATACCGCCAGATCTGGATTCACTATAACAGGATTTAGCAGGTTTCTGATATAAATGCCAGCTATCTGTTGTAGAGATACCTCTGTATGCAGGAGTATTTTTGTGACAGAAAACCGGCGTTTATGGTGGTAACCTGCCAGATCTCATTATAGTGAATGGGAATCTGGCGGTGTCTGGCAATGCTGGATATGATAATTCCTGTACTTGTCTCCTCTGCTGGAACAGACCACCGGATTTACCAAACAGAGGTATTTTTTTTACTCTTAATTCCGCTTCATTCAGCTGAGAATTTCCTTTATGGGTCATCTAAATAGTAAACCAACATCTTCAAATTACATTTGTAATGAAGTATTTGTTTATGCAATTCCGTGGCTCCAGTCATTGCAGATGCTGGGAGTTGTACCTTCACACAGGCTGGAAAGCCACAGGTTCCAGATCAGTTCTGTAAGGTTGCTTTAACTGTTTGATTATATTTTTTAGGCATTTGCCCCTCACAAGTTTGATAAAGATCCAGAATAACTTGAGCCTGGAAAAGTCAAATCCTACTGTTTCAGAGAAGATGTCAGAGTTCAGCTCTAAAGATTCCTTGTTGCATTGCTCATCGTCCACGACAGAAACCATGAACTATCCCGATGAGGTATTCCTCAATGCTGCCAAGATCTTCCAAGGCATTCATCGTAAGAAACCCCCTGACAGAACCCTGGTGAACTATGGTTCTGACATTGAACACTCTGCACCAGAATTCAAGGACGAAAGATCTCAGCGCTGGTCTTATGAATTGGCTTTCAGTGCCCTGAAATGTGAGTGTCATGTGTAACATACGGTCTAATTCTAGGTACTGTCCTTGTGAATGCGACTGGGCCAGATTTTCTAACTTGTTGGAATAATTTTAGCACAGGATGCAGAAAACAACACTATGATCTGAGGATACCTAAATGTGACAGTGCCACGTCCACCCATAACAATTTATTTGAAAGGCCGTTTGCTTCTCTGTAGAAAATAAATATTGGCCCCAGGGGTGCACCACCAATGAGGCCAGGTGAGGCGATCGCCTCAGGCAGCACCAGGTAGGGGCAAGAGAGAGGCAGCTGAAGGGCCATGGGCTGAAGGGAATGGGTTAGGTTAAGAAATTGGCATTGGAGAGGGGGGGGAGCGCCGTTTCAGTTTTCGTCTCGGTCAACAGAAAGGCTAGGTGCTTCCCTGAATGGCCCTCATGCAGAACTCGGTCTATGTACGTACTGGTAATACAGTATGTTATAGCAATCTTATATTAAACCTTAGTTACGACTTTTAGCATGGTTGTCGTTTGTATTGTACACCTTATCTTAAAAATAACACCTACTACTCAACCATCAAGTCACTGAATGTTTGCAACAGTGCATGAGGAGGACAAGGGAGCGGTTGCTATAGACAGACAAAAGCAGAGAGACTGACAGAGAGAGTGCTGAGATTTACTGTCATATTAAACTGCTCATTATACCTGCTGCTGAGAGTGTGCTACAGAGAGTTAGGAAACCAGAACCCTTGTTTATCCATGTGTAGTCTATGGGCAGACATAAAACCAGCTAGTCAACACCTACCAACTCAGAATAAAATGAGAATTACAGATAGATTACAGTGGGAAAAGTCATATAATGGCTAGAAATTGTGTTATTCCTCATGGGCACCCACATGGCAACTTATTCTGAAAAATGTCCTGAAACTAGAGTTCCACTTTATGCATAAAACACAATATATTAACTAATTGGCATAAGAATAATAATTTTAGACTAGTCGTGAGTGGGGGTGCTGCTCTCATAACATCAGGGGCTTAACTATAGGAGGTATAGAGGTTCCGAATGCAGCCATGGACTGGAGCCTGAGGGGGTCCGAAATATCAGTACTTTATACATTACACATGACATGGAGATTGGGGAGCCCTGATACGGAGCAAAGGGGTTTTCTCATAAAGACAACCACTTTCTATCTGCCCTATTTTGCACACAATATGAGGGTAATTCATTTTTTGGTTGTAAATGTTCTCGGTGGTTAACACCAGCTGATGGCCGCGGCAGCCATATTTTATGAAAGGTTGTCTCTGGCCAGGGAGTTTTATTTTACACCTCCTGTTAACATGATTACGAATTCATTTTATTGTTCATCAGGTAAGCTGCAATCCATCTGATGCTGGAACATGTATCGGCTCCTAAAGATTCAATTTTATCTCGTGAACCATTTGTATTTTTGTGGCACCAAGAAACCGTGTCAACAGCGTGTCCCATGTTCAAATAACCCTGGCTGTTCACACTCTGGAAGCAAACAGGAGACATTGTGCAATGTTTAGTGTAATATCTGTGTAGGCATTTATTTATCTCACTGCTGTTTACTTTGATTACTGTGTTCCTCGCTCTGATGTCAGTCCCTATAGGCCATCGCTATCACTTATGAAGCCAAACGCTTTGAACCTTTGTTATGACATCAAAGAGGTTGTCTCACTTCAGCTAATGGCATTGATCATGTAGAGAAAGTTACTACAAGGCACGTAATGTATTGTTATCCATATTGCCTCCTTTGCTGGTTGGATTCATTTTTCCATCACAATATACACTGCTTGTATCCAGGGGTTATGACCACCCTGTTACTAGAAAGTGCCAGCCTTTCTAGTAACCGGGACTATGAGAGTGTGCATAGGACAGAGCTTTTTCCTATAGTGTAGAAGCACGACCACCTCTGCTGGATTGTAGGGTGGTCATAACCCCTGGAAACAAGCAGAGTATAATGTGATGGAAAAATGGATCAAGACAGAAAGGAGGCAATATGGACAATCAAATGCCATCCAGTGCCCCGTGACATCCACAGCATAGCGCTGTGCATGAGTCAGTACAGGCTTCACACAAAAGTCTGTACAGTAGACGGCCGGCAGTCCCGGCGCATGCGCACTAGTGTGGGACTAGGGAAGGCCGGCAGGAGGTGATGAGGTCAATGATGATGCACCGTCTCCTGCTCCAGAGAGGGAAAGAAGAAGATGGTGAGGGAGCGTAAGACCCGGAAATGCTGCAGGAGTGGTCTTGTGACCGTGAAGAGGATCCTGGGAACCCCTGCACTGCGGAGGGTAATTACTTTAATATTCTTCCCTCCACAGATAATTTTAATGGGCTGAATTTCAAGTAGGGGCCGGAGAACCTCTTTAATGTGCTGCATCAAAGATCATTTCACCCAATGAACAAGCATTTTGCTTGTTCATCGGGTGATCGGCAGCACATTTACAGGAGACGATTATCGGGAACAAGTGTTCATAGTAACATTAATTCCCTGACAATTGTGCAGTGTATATCCACCATTAAGGGGTTCTCTCACCTCAGCAAGCAGCATTTATCATGCAGAGAAAGTTAATACAAGGCACGTACTAATGTATTGTGATTGTCCATATTGCCTCCTTTGCTGGCTTCATTAATTTTTCCATCACATTTTACACTTCCCATTTATATGGTTACAACCACCCTGCAATCCAGCAACGGTGGCCATGCTTGCACACTTTAGGAAAAAGCGTCGGCCTCTCTGGTGGGTGGGACCGTGGGAGTGTAAGACCGTGAACCGGGGAGGGACCCCCAGGATACAGCGAAGTCATTGAATAAGGAAACCGACACGGACACCGCCTCCTGATGCAAAAACATTAACTTTACTGAACAGGGGGATAAACAGTAGTATTAACAGTAATGACAACAGTAGTTACAGAGAGTATATATATCTCATATATATCAAATACAATGAACAGCATGTCACATTCCTTTCTCTTGCCCCCAAATGACACAGTTCACGTGCCCTGAGTACTCCCAGCCTGGACGCTGGCGTGGCCTTGCAGTGTAGCAACAATGGAGTGTGCAGAATACCCTATACCCCAGGCTCAGAGTCACGGTACCAGCCCAAAGGAAAAACCGTACCCAAGGCGGCATACACAGCAGAGCCCGCAAGTCGATACTGTGCCACAGGTTAACGGACCTGACCGATAGCACACACGGCAGAGCCTATAAGTCAATAACCGTGCCGCTAAGTCACTGACCTGGGTATGTCCTGTGTTTACTGGTTGCTCCAAACCGACAGCAAGTCCCTGCCACAACATGTGACCCTGCAGAACCTGCACTCTGACCCTCTGTTCCGATCCTGACGCCAATACTCATCCACACGGTTCTCTGAAACTGTCATTTGGCATTCCGGGCACTAGAGGCCCTGTCAATCTAGTGTAGCAGGGCGTGGCCAGAGGTGGAAGAACGGAGCCTCTAGGAGCAGGGGCAACGCCCCCCCCCTGCACCTAGAGGCTAATAAGCATATTATAAAAATTATATTTCTGGAGTAACGGGGGCATAGATAAAAGTAGGAATAGGCTAGTTAGGTTCAGCTGACATTATCACATCACTAATGTCAGCTAGCTTAATAGGGTTAATTCTGGTGACAGAAACCCTTTAACTTTTTTGTGTATATGATAACTGACAACCCCTTTAAGCTTTCCAGGCTTGGCTCCCTTGACAGATCAAGTGAGAAAAGGGAATTCTCTGGGAATTAATTAAAATGGCTGCCATTTTACACAATGCACTGCTCTAGAATAGATGGTAATGATGTGATTCTGCCTGTGATATGCCATCATGTCTGAGCAGCCTGACAGGAACACTCATCAATATGTAGTATATGCAAGTGCCAGAGCACAGTGTGTAGTGAGGCCCCTCACCCCCCTACAGCTCTTCAAGTGACGGCAACCAGTCCTGATCACATTCTAGGACAGGTTGCTGCTCGCCATTTTAAATTATTCCTGGAGAACCCCTTTAAGTGAGTTTGGGGGAACAAGAGAAACACACAGGTGATATCAAATATATATATATATATATATATATATATATATATATATATTTGAAATGTCAGTCCAGAAAATGAACGGCACTCCAGTAAATTATGAACAAATGACTCCTTTAATCACCCGTGCGGTACAACGTTTTGGCCCAATGCCAAAACGCGTGATTTAAAGGAGTTATTTGTTCATAATTTACTGGAGTGCCGTTCATTTTCTGGACTGTTCATTGGGGTAAGAAGCCTATTCCCTTAATAGCGTGCACCCAACCTTTTATCATTTGCCAGTGCCACCACTTTTCCCAGATATATATATATATATATATATATCATGTGTATGGCAACCTTCTTATTAATATATTATACATAATACATATCACAGAAAGCCTTTGTTGCATGAATTACTTTTTTTATTACTTTTTAATAACGAGGGTGTGGGCACCATCTTGCCTGAGGCCAGCCCTAAACAATCTTGTGTTTAGGTCCAATATTCTCTGCTAATTAATTTTTTTTAATTTGCCCGGGATTTGGAGTTCTGTTTCAGTAGAGCAGAGCTGTAATCACCATGGAGCCTCATAAGAAATTAAAATAGGAGTCTTATCAAATAATATTATATAAAAAATGAGGCTGATAAATAGCAACTGCACTGTGTGATTTCCACTTTAGCTTCCATGTTTTGAAGCATAAATACATTTATTGCAATTTCAGGCAATATCCATGCAGTCAGAATCTGAGTTCTGTCAATGATCCATGTGAATTGCTCTCACTGACGGAATAATATCCTGTCTTCAATATTGTGACCTATGCACAATGAGAAATATGAAAAATGACTTTTTCATTTTTATAGCTCAATTTTGACAACTTATTCTTCCCCGGGGAGATCTTTCTGGAGTTCCCCTCTAACGACTCTATCTTCTGTCTGTGCCTTCCTGTCTCTTAATTCATGTACAATATATTGTCCATATTTTATTTATCTGACTTTAAAACTAGGACAACCATACGGCCACGCATTCCTTTCTGCCAAGGATGAATGACGGCCGTTATCCTGGTGCCTCACTTATATATGTAGATGGTGGTTGAGCTAAACTACCTGCAAACCTGAACTGCATCCCTTTCCAAAGATGCGTCTGAACTGAATTTTATCTGCTGTGCTTTGATATGTTTGCAGTGTTTTGCCTTGTATGACTGTTCATTATAACCGCCCTTTCTGTGCATGTATTGTTCAGTGCTGGTTGTGTTATATGTGCTTATGCAGGCGGACACCTGTGCTGCATGGATTCCGGTCACCGGGGCAGACGCTGGAAAGCGGTGTTGCACGGCCTCCATTTTAGTGGAGAGAGATATATATGGGATGCTTTTGTGCGCCTCACAATGAATTGTATATCTCGCTGTACAGAGTACAGTGTGGCAGATGTAACTTGGCAGGCTGCCCAGTACTAATGGAGATCTGCAGTAGCAAACCAGCCTCATCTGTAAGAGTGAAGTTGGGTCCAGTCAGAGACTGTTGATCCTGAGATCCTGTTCAGTGGTGAACTGCCGGGGACTGCTGCATCTTAGATGCCTTAAAGGGGACCTGTCATCAACTTTATGCTGACCTCACTGAGGGCAGCATAAAATAGTGACAGAAATGCTGATGTCAGCGATGTGTCACTCATGCGTTAATAGTAAGTGGTTGCAGAGAACCAGCATCATCATCATTGCAGCCCAGGCCTTGAGAAGAGTCAAATCTACCTGAGAAGAGTCCTGGTTATTCCTAATCTCCTGCTCTCCCCGTCCATCTGCTGATGATTGGCAGTTCTCTTCTAGAGAGAAAGGGAGAAAACTAGGTATTAGACTGTCAATCATCAGCAGGTGGGCAGGGAGAGCAGGGATTCATGAATAACCGTGACTCTTCTTAGCTGGCCGTGACTCTTTTCCAGGCCCAGTCTGCAATGATTGTGATGTTGGTTTTCGGAAACCACTTACTTTTAACTTTTAAATGAAAGACCACTGAAATCAGCTCACCTGTGTTTACTTTATTCTTCCATTAGTAGGGACAGCATAAAGTTGTTGACAGGTTGTCAGAGGTGCCCCTGGAGACATACAGTTGCAGACCACTTCTTCAACATTGTCTGTACTATGGACTGAGAAAGGCTCTGGGTTATGTTGATGTTTTGAGCAGAGGTTGAGAAAGAGTCAGCCTAAGGTTAACCAATATGTTCAGTAAAGACTGTAACTGAAAAGCTGTGTGCCCTCTAAGTGCCCTCTTTTTGCAGACAATTGTTCATGGATTTCATCCTCTGTATTGCAAAGGGTGAAATCCCTGGTGGAAATCCGCACTGTGTATCAAAGTATGTGCAGAGTCTTTTTCAGATTTTTTATTTTTTTTTAAAACCGTTTTGTTGTGGAACACCCCTAAAGATACATGCCACTTGTGGCCGTACCCTAAAAAAGACTGTTCTGTTGTGACTAGTAACCATCAAGCACTGTGCCTATAATATTCTTGTAACCACCAAGCCTTGTACCTATTGCTATCAAGCATGGTGTTGAAAGAAAGTTGCTACAGGTTCATTGCTTCTTCACTGCACTGTGCTCAAGTAACGTCCCATAATTGGGTCAAGGGCCACACATAGAAATGACCCTCTTACATGCAGTTGTATGCTTCATTAAAGAGGTTGTCTAACTCCCAAAGCAATCTGTTTATGGCCTAAAAAAAATGATAAGTATAAAGTAAAAAAAGCCACTCACCAATTTACCCATGCTCTGTTCTAGCACAGAGGGGCACATCCCCTCCTTCTGGCCTCCTGTGAACCAGAAGTATGACTTCCAATCTATTGTCACATGCATTGTGGGACCCATTCACTATGTCCCTAAGTGGCGAATCCAGTTTTTCCTTAATGCTAATCACTTTCAGGGCCATAATTAAAATTGCCTTGGGGGTCAGACAACCTTTTTAAGTTGACCGTAGATGTAACTTTCCTTTGTTAAATGACCATCAGTGCTACCAAAAATACTGGTTTAGCCTCTTTCATTTCATAAAGCCTGCTTTTTTTTTTTGGGTGTGTGGTTATTAAAGTGATAGCCCCACAAGAACAAACCACTTGTCATATGCCCTATTAAGGTATATGGAAGCCATAGTTCCTCTGCTTGGGACCCATCTCTAATAGCCAAAGTACTACTTACAAAGAGCATCTTTGGTGGACTCCCATATTAGATGATTGGGAATGAATAAGAGCCATGTAATACTACACTTCCTCTACAGTGGTCACTATAAGGGAAATATGTGCCATGACCCTCCCTGAATATAACAGCTGATCATCAGGAACAATAGACGCCATATCCCCTGATTGCCAGTTCAGCTTCTATTTAGATGATGCTGTCATCATGAGACAGTACTACGGTAGTGTTAAACAGTAGATGACTTTACCAATTTACTTCCGTTAAAGTGCGACTCAGGCTGAGTCTTCCAGTTTTATTTACATGAAAGTTGCGACATGTGGCTCAAATAGTCCAACACTGGCCGTATCTCTTTCACGTAAGTGGAAAAGTGACCTCCGAGGGACATCTGTGAGGAGGTTTGCTTGTAGTAACAGTATTTGTTGCTAGCTGCCACTTCATACAATTTCATTATTTCTCTTGTGATAAGACTTAGCAAATACTGATAATACTTGGACATTTCAGTTGACCTCAGATAAATTGTTAGCACCTAGGGAGTGTAAAAACGAAGGCTATCTTAATGACTATTTACAGCTGCTTAAGATTTATCAGAAAATATAGAATCCTGATAGATATTTAGGAATTTATATTTCACTAAGTGGTGTATATATATATATATATATATATATATACTTTGTGAAATATGCTCCCAGGGTCATCCATCTGTATAAAATATGGTTTCTGCCTTTGTAGCCAAAGTTCAAATGTGTTCGATTTTTTGCCGGAGATTCTTAGGTTGCAGCTGGGACAGAAGTTTCACAATGTCCCGATGAGGCCTTCATTTTTATTAATTTCCAATTTGAAAAAAAATTCCTTTGTAAAAAGTGTGCATAAGAGTTTTGCTGGTACACAATTGGATCTACTTATGTTTTCCATACACATTTTCCACTGAAAGGGTCATTATTTTATTTCTTCACAGATCAAGATCTTCTTGAGACGATATTACTAGTCAGTGGCTTCTATCATTCCCAACCTTTGGTGAGTACCATCTACTGGGAAATAATCTAAGTATATTTTATATGTCAGAATATAGTTGGCATATAGCGGCTGCATAGACAATGCCCTCTCCCCCCATCCATTTTTTTTAAGACTCTAGCATGTCGGTATCCCAGATAAACAATGTAATGATGAGGGGGCTACAGGACATGCTGGTGGTACTGCAGCTTTGCCCCATGGGAATGAATAGTGAATAGCGAAAGTATCAGAGGTCACATCCTCACAATCACATATTGGTGGCCTATGCTGAGGATAAGTCATCAATCATATTTTTTCCAAAAACCTTTTAAAATATATGAGGTATGACTACATGGTATAGAAGTATAAAATATACATAATATATAATGCTTTTCTCTTCCTTTAGCCAGATGAAATGACAAGTCTGGTGGTGGTTATGTTATATGACTTCCAGTTTCGAAAGTTTCAGCCACGCTATCTTTCCAATAAAGATGAGGTTGTAGAGGAAGTACAAGAAGTAGAGACACTCCTCGAAAGGTAATGAACAGATCACAAATCTGGGAATATGCATGTTTTTCATCTACATGCAGGTAAAATAGTGGGGAATATAATACCATTTATGCTACCACATATAGCTGTGCAATCTCATTTTAATTTTCCTTAAAGGGGTTGTCCGGGTTCAAAGCGGAACCCGGACAGATCCTCATTTTCACCCAGGCAGCCCCCCTGACTTGAGCATCGGAGCAGTTCATGCTCCGATGCTCTCCTTTGCCCTGCGCTGAATCGTGCAGGGCAAAGGCATTTTGTCGAGTTCCGGTGACGAACTGAGCTCTCCATACGGCTGCCAGGCGGAGGCTACCGCCCATCAGTGAGCCCAGTGACGTCACCGACACTGATGGGCGGTCTTTAGCGCTGCCATAGCCTGTAAAACTGCTAGGGCAGTGCTAAAGCCCGACCATCAGAGCCGGTGACGTCACCGACCACACTGCTGGGCGGAAGCCTCTGCCTAGCAGTGTGTTATTGTAAATTAAAGATCGCTTGCCCTGCACAATCCAGCGCAGAGCAAGGGAGAGTTCATGCTCCGATGCTAACATCAGTGGGGCTGTCTAGGTGAAACTATGGGTATGTCCGGATTCAGCTCTGAACACAGACAACCCCTTTAAGACACATAGGGGGCTGCCATGACCATGAATTAAAGGGTATCAGCCTGCTGTGACTACTGGGGAAAAAGGGAGAACTCAGCTGTGATTGTGGGAATGAGACATATAAATCCAGTATTGTACATTATCTCTGAATGTCCCATTAAAAGGGTTGTCTCACTTCAGGAAATGGTATTTATCATGTAGACATGTTAATACAAGGCACTTACCAGGGGCGTAGCTAAAGGCTCATGGGCCCTGGTGCAAGACTTCAGCTTGGGTCCCCCTTCCCTCAGGGCTTTGTGGCCAGGGGCAGGGAAGCACATAGCCTTCTTGCTGCCTGAGGCAAAAATTTAAACCGCAGCCCCCCCCCCCTCCATGCCAAATTCTTGACCTAACCCCTTCTCTCTAGCAAGAGGACTACGGCTACGTTCACGCTTAGGTTATTGTTTTCCAGTATTGAGATCCGGAAATGTTTCCGTTTGGTCCTCATGCATTCTGAATGGAAAGAGATCCGTTCAGGATGCATGTGGTTTTGTGTCCGGTCATAAAAACGGAAAAAAACGGATCTGGCACTGAAAAAAATGTAAGTCGTTGGTGACAAGCCTTAAAAAACGAGTCCATCATCCATTGACTTTCAATGTATTTAGTGCCGGATCCATTTTTTTCCCATTTTGATTTCACACAACCACATCCTAACAGAACGGATGCATCCAGATCCATTTAATTCCGGTATTGAGATCCTCTGCTGGAACTCAGTACCGGAATTAACAATGCAAGTGTAAAAGTTGCCTTACTTGAACATTCTGGGCCCCAGTGCAAAATCTATTACAGAGCCCTCCCAGCATGCACTTTCTATAATACTATTGTTTTCTTATGTGGCACAAGGATCTTTGGGCCCCTTCAGGCTCCTGGGCCCAATAGTGACTGCTACCTCTCCACCTCCTATAGCTACACCCCTGGCACTTACTAATGTATTGCGATCGCCCATATTGCCTCCTTTGCTGGCTTGATTCATTTTTTCATCTCATTATACACTGTTCATATCCAGGGGTTATGACCGCCCGTAATCCAAAGGTGATCAGCCCTTACTGATGTGATATTGATGGTGGATATGGCATCAATATTGTAGTCCAGAAAACTGCTTTTAAGGTAAAGAATCAACATAATACCATTTGAGCAGTGGCGTTCCTAGGGTGTTTGGCACCCGGGGCGGGTCCTTCTCTGGCACCCCACCTCCCCAATACTTTAAAAATATCATACCCCATCACAGTAGTATTGCCCTCATTGTACAACCTTCACAGTAGTTTTGTACAGATGTGTTCCCCCTCACAGTAGTTATGCCCACATTGTACCCTCTCGAAGTAGTTATGCCTACATTGTGCCCCCTCACAGTAGTTATGCCCTCTGTGCCCCTTTCACAGTTGTAATGCCCTCTTTGTGCCCCCTTCACAGTAATAATCCTCATTGTGCCCCCTTCACAGTAATAATCCTCATTGTGCCCCCTTCACAGTAATAATCCCCACTGTGTCCCCTTCATAGTAATAATCCCTATTGTGCCCCCTTTATAGTAATAATGCCCACTATGCCCCCTTCATAGTAATAATGCCCATTGTGCCCCTTCACAGTAATAATGCCCATTGTGCCCCCTTCACAATAATAATGCCCTCTGTGCCCCCTTCAAAGTAATAATGCCCACTCTGCCCCCTTCATTGTAGTAATGCCCTCTGGCTCTGTGCCCCCTTCACAGTAGAAATGCCCATTGTGCCCCCTCCATAGTAGTAATGCTCTCTGTGCCCCCTCCATAGTAATAAAGTCCTCTGTGCCCCCTCCATAGTAATAAAGCCCTCTTTACCTTCTCTGTATTAAAAAAACAAAACAAAAAAAAAACACGGTAACTACTCACCTTGTCCCATTCCTGAAGCTCACATACCTCTCTTCCCTGCAGGCACAGATTGCGCTGCAGAATTGTGTGGGCGGAGATTATGCAGATTTCCAGGCTGCAGGCTCCCCCCACACAGGCTGGCAGCATGATCTGTGCCTGCAGGCTGAATGGTGGAGAGGGGAGAAGTCCTCCTGCTTCACCATTCTGTGTGCTGCCGGCCTGAAGGAGGTGAGCGGTGAGTGACAGGACTGCAGCTCCCTGCGTTCCAGCAATGAGCGCTTCCATCTGTATTTATGGAAGCGTTCATTGCTTCTGGCACCCCCCTGAGAGCGGCACCTGGGGCGGACCGCTCCCAACACCCCCCCCCCCCTTAGTACGCCACTGCATTTGAGCAGTGTCAGTTTTGTGTACCAGGAGAATGAAGCGCATATTTTCCCTTGAACAAACTAAATCCTTTCATCCTTCCACTTGGCAGCTCATGGAAAACTATATACACTGCCTGTCCAAAAAAAAAGTCGCCACCAAAAAAAAAAGGTCACACACTCTAATATTTTGTTGGGCCGCCTTTACGGCATGCATTCGCTGTGGCATTGTTTTGATAATCTTCTGCAATATCACAAGATTTATTTCCATCCAGTGTTGCATTAATTTTTCACCAAGATCTTGCATTGATGATGGTAGAGTCTGACCGCTGCGCAAAGCCTTCTCCAGCACATCCCAAAGATTCTCAATGGGGTTAAGGTCTGGACTCTGTGGTGGCCAATCCATGTGTGACAATGATGTCTCATGCTCCCTGAACCACTCTTTCACAATTTGAGCCCGATGAATCCTGGCATTGCCATCTTGGAATATGCCTGTGCCATCAGGGAAGAAAAAATCCATTGATGGAATAACCTGGTCATTTAGTATGTTCAGGTAGTCAGCTGACCTTATTCTTGGAGCACATACTGTTGTTGAACCTACACCTGACCAACTGCAGCAACCCCAGATCATAGCACTGCCCCCACAGGCTTGTACAGTAGGCACTAGGCATGATGGGTGCATCACTTCATCTGCCTCTCTTCATACCCTGATGCGCCTATTACTCTGGAACAGGGTAAATCTGGACTCATCAGACCACATGACCTTCTTCTATTGCTCCAGAGTCCAATCTTTATGCTCCCTAGCAAATTGAAGCCTTTGTTTCTGGTTTGCCTTACTGATTAGTGTTGTTTTTTTTGGCTACACAGCTGTTCAGTCCCAATCCCTTGAGTTTCCTTCGCATTGTGCATGTGGAAATGCTCTTACTTTCACTATTAAACATAGCCCTGACTTCTACTGTTGTTTTTCTTCGATTTAATTTCACCAAACGTTTAAGTGATCGCCGATCACGATCATTCAGGATTTTTTCCCCGCAACATTTCTTCCTCAAATACAATTGGTCCCCACTATCCTTCCAGTTTTTAATAATGTGTTGGACAGTTCTTAACCCAATTTTAGTAGTTTCTGCAATCTCCTTAGATGTTTTCTCTGCTTGATGCATGCCAATGATCTGACCCTTCTCAAACAGACTAACATCTTTTCCACGACCACGAGATGTGTCTTTCGACATGTTTGTTTAAGAAATAAGAAGCAACTCATTGCACCAGTTGGGGTTAAATAACTTGTTGCCAGCTGAAAGATAATCGCCCATGCAGTAATTATCCAATAGGAGGCTCATACCTATTTGCTTAGTTAAATCCAGGTGGCGACCTTTTTTTGGGACAGGCAGTGTACATACATAAACATTAGTCTGTCTTCCAACAAAGAGTCTGAACGTTACAAACTGATGTTTAAAACCGCCAGTGTTTGAGGAGTCACTTGAGGCTCTTTGTGTGGCTCCTTACCTATTAGCAGCCCAAGATACTGTTGTGCACATATAGCACCATGGGTATCATAGGATTACTAAAGGTTGGCACCCGAGACAGAAATATGAAATCAGGCATGGAACTACAGTATATTACCACGTGGCTCCTGGGTTACATAGCTACTTAGGTTTAAAAGTACACAAGTTCAACTTTTCTCACATCAGTTATGTCTATTCATGGTAAGTATCCCAAACTATCTTGTACAGGCATGTTATGTGTAATTAAGGTTTGTTTGCAGGACCCGTCGGGTTATGAAAAACCCTTTAACATAGTATTTGCTTTTGCAGCCTCTTCATGACATTGAGTAACTATTAGAGATAAGCGAATCGAAGTTGACGAAGTGGAATTCGATCTGAATTTCAGAAAAAATTTGATTCGCTCCGAATCTCCTGACGCTTCACGGTAACAAATCACATTTTTTCCTAAAATGGCTGCTGCACATGTTAGGACATGGAGCAAAGAACTCTGGGAACGAGGGATCACTCACAATGCCATGCATGCAGCCAATCAGCAGCCAGCCAGCCCTGTGATGTTACAGCCCTAAAAAATGGCCGCAGCCATCTGGATTCAGCCATATTTCAGTGTACTTCAGCAGGTGTTAGGGAAAGTGCTAGAAAAGACTTGAAAACTTTTATTTTGCTGAATTGAAGTTCAGGGAAAGAGCATTAGAAGTGTAGGGAGAGGATAGTGAGGAATTATTCCACAGTATTGAAGCAGAACAGGGTCCAATAGGGGAGTTTACAGCCTGGGTAATAGGAGCAATCCTATTACACCTTGCTGCACTGACTGCGGATCCAAATTGCCATTATACAGTACTGCTGCTTTCATGTTTGCAATAGATGATACCTCTGTAATTCCAGCAAACCATTCTTGTTATTGGGGTGCAAGTGCTGTGTGATACAGCCATTAACAGGGTGTATTACTTGGAAATGTCTTATTAGCCCTTGTGCGGCACAGTTATATGTTTTAAAGCCTTTTTTGGTGTCTAT
Organism: Bufo bufo; assembly: GCF_905171765.1. Taxonomy (NCBI): domain Eukaryota; kingdom Metazoa; phylum Chordata; class Amphibia; order Anura; family Bufonidae; genus Bufo; species Bufo bufo. Next base: position 738,627,509 of record NC_053390.1, on the reverse strand, counting down.
TAGTGGGGGAAAAAAGGGATTATTTGCCATTCAGCTGTGCAGTTATATGTTCTAAAGCTTTTTTGGCGTGTATTAGTGGGAAAAAAAGGGCTTATTAGCCGTTGTGTGGTGAAGTAAGAAAATTACAGCCCTTTTTGGCGTGTATTAGTAGCAAAAAAAGTATTTGCCGTTCAGCTGTGCAGTTATATGTTCTAAAGCTTTTTTGTCGTGTATTAGTGGCAAAAAAAAAAGTATTATTTGCTGTTCAGTGGTGCAGTTATATGTTCTGAAGCTTTTTTGGCGTGTCTTAGTTGGAAAAAAAGGGCTTATTAGCCGTTGTGTGGTGAAGTGAGAAAATTATAGACGTTTTTAACGTGTATTAGTGGCAAAAAAAAGTATTGGTTGCCATTGTGTGGTGAATTGACAAAATGACAACCTTTTTTGGGGTGTATTAATTTCCTTTTTATTTACTTATTTGATCTAACAGTATGTCAGACAGAGAAGTGACAGGCCCTGCACAGGGATGGGGTAGAGGCCTAAATGTTTCTGGCGCAGGCACAGGTCGCAGCAGAGTAAGGGGGAGTGGGGGTCACTTCGAGAGGCCTGAGCTCCCGGTGTCATCTAGTGGTCGTGTCTTAACCAGTAACCCAGCGGTTCTTGAATGGTTGACTCGGTCATCCACTTCGTCCCAAGTGACATCCGACACCTCCAGCCAAGAGTCTGTTGGTTTGTCAGACACAACCCTTAGTTGGCAAGGCCCAAGAGCAGGCTCTGTGCCCTCACCTGTCCTCAACCTGCTTCTGTCCTTTTCTGTTCCCTCAGCCAGAGAAGTATTATATGCTGTGGGCTCAGCTCCACTATACAGCGAGGACAAGCTACTAGAGGACAGTCAGCAGCTACTGCCCAGCCAAGATCTGGAGGACACATCCGCTGCTTCCTCCGGTAGGCGGGCAAGTAGTGCTGAGGAGAATAGTGTGGGAGCTGGTGTTTCGAGCGGTCAGGCTCCTGGCTCAGAGACCGCTGAGGAGGACATCAGTGATGTGCAGATAGTACTCAATGATTATGTAGCCGATCGCAATTGGGAGCCGGGTGACGAAGGGGCTTCATCATCATCGGGAGAAGAGGGTGGCAGCTTGCACGTGAGGCAGCGGCGGAGCCAGCAAGTCGGTAGCGTGGCCGGAAGTCACCAGGGTGGCAGCAGTAGAAGGTCGGGAGCCAATCGTGCCCGGGGTAGACCTCCCACTTTACAGGAGCCTACCTGCCGGAAAGTAGTGGTGCAGGGGTTCACTGAGGCAGCGACAGTAGCAGTCAGTCAGTGCAGTGTTGAGTGTAAAATCACCTACTCGGCGGTGTGGCAGTTTTTTGTTAACCCGCCGGAGGAGATGAACATGGCCATTTGCCAAATCTGTGGGCAGAAGGTGATTTGAGGCCAGGGTGCCAATGTTGGCACCAAGGCCCTGCGTCAACATATGCAGCGTCACCATAAAGTGGCCTGGGAGAACCGTGGCTCCAATGTGGTGGTCCAGCCTGCCGCAGCAACCACTGCATCACCCAGTGGCACGCACCCGATTTCAGGCAGTCAAGGCTCCACCACCTCAGCTGAAGGGAGCTGTCTGACCTTGCCATCATCTACTGGTCCTGATGCTCCTGCTCCTCGCCCTCCTACTTCTCATCAGTCATTCCATCAGCAATCGATCACCGAAGCGATTGCCAAGTGTCACCGTCAGATCTCTGAGAAGTTCTGATAGACGTTCTTCAGTACCTCCTGCATGATGTTCTTTTTTTTGCTTTCGCTTTGACATCTCTTCTCCCTCTCCCAGCTGTCATCTATTAGCAGTGATTGCCTCCCTATATATCTCCTCCCATACTGCTTCACTTTGCGGTTTATACTACTTCCTGGATTGGTTTCACTGCTTGAAGTTGCTACTGCTGGTTCCTCTATTTCTGTATTTGTGTCTTCCTGTTGGCTTGATTCTAGGTGACCCTGACTCCCTCCGTATTGAGTGCAGGGAGCCGGTGGTCGTGTCCCCTCACTATTATAGGGTTTGCAGGTGTCACTCAGTCTAAGGTACGTGGACATGCAACTTTCTATCATTGAGATCTTTGCATGGGCTGAGCAGTGAGGGAGAGCTCTAGGGCATTAATAGGGCTTACCCTTTTGTTCCTTAGTTTGGGATCAAGTCAGTCGGATCTTTATTTGTTACTTATTGTTTCCTGCTACACCATCCGTGACACCAAGAGACAACAGTATGCATGCACTCATCCAACGGTGCAGAAGCTGAACGCGCTACTGGCCAAGTTGCTGGTGTGACAGTCCCTCCCTTTCCAAGTGGTGGACTCTCAGGGAACTGATGGCTTGTAACAAGTCAAGGTGGGGAGTCCCGAGCTGTCATTTCTTTGCCAAAAAGGCAGTACCAGCCCTGCACAAATATGTAGAACAGAAGGTAGGCCAGTCCTTGAGCATGTCGGTGTCTGCCAAAGTGCACGGCAGCTCCGACGTGTGGAGCTGTAACTACTGTCAAGGACAATATATGTCATTTATGGCCCACTGGGTAAATGTGATTCCTGCCCAGCCAAACCAGCAACTTGGCCAGGTGACGCCGCTTCCGCCTCCATGTTCTCACGCTGTTGGTCCTGCGACAATGTCCGCCTCTGCCTCCTCATCCTCCACTATTTCCTCAGGCTCCACTGCAGGGACAATTCACAGTGCTCCTCCGGCATACCACATGAGCAGGGCACGGCGGTGTCACGCTGTTCTACACCTTGTTTGCCTGGGCAAACGGAGTCGCACAGGTAAGGAACTGCTCCGTGTCCTTCATCAAGAAATTGAATCCTGGCTTTCTCCATTACAACTCAAAATCGGAACCATGGTGACCGACAACGGGAAGAACATGGTGTCGGCGGTGCATCAAGGAGGGCATGGCGCACGTGTTCAATCTGGTTGTCAAGCGGTTCCTGATGTCTTCCACCCATCTGCAAGATATCTTAAAAATGTCCAGGAAACTTTGCATGCACTTCAGCCACTCGTACACCGCCAAGCACACCCTCCTTTAGCTGCAGCGGCAGAATGGCGTCCCCCAACATAGGCTGATATGTGACGTTTCCACTCGTTGAAATTCCATCCTCCATATGTTGGACCGACTATACAAACAGAGAAAGGTCATCAACGATTTATTGATGATCCAAGCGGACAGGAGTACTCCCCTGTGTAACTTCGATGTCAGCCAGTGGCAGCTCATGCGTGACACCTGACATTTGCTCAGGCCCTTTGAGGATGCCACGTTATTTTTCAGTCTCCAGGACTACGGGATGAACAACGTCATTCCACTGCTTCATATCCTGGAACAGATGCTGGTAAATCTGGCTGGTCAGGGGACTGGAGACGTGGCGCTACATCCTACGGTAACATGAGACCTATGGGGGCTGAACTGGAGGAAGAGGAGGAGGACATTGGAGCACAAGCAATGTGTAGCGAAATGAGTGGTTTTTCTACACAGGTGACAGGAAAGGAGGAGCAGCCGGAGGAGCAAGAGGGAGATGAGGAAGGTGAGGCAGATGACCCAGGCACACTGTGGCAGTATACAGTGGAGATGGAGGCAGGGAGTCCCTCCGAGTCACTTGTGCAAATTGCCCTCTGCATGCTCATTTGCTTGGGTAGTGACAAGAGTTTGCCCTGGAAAAGCTGTCCTGCCCGGCCAGTAGTATGGCATCAGGTCGGGTGTTAAGTGCGGCGGGGGGCATAGTTACCCCAAGGAGAACTCGCCTGTCCACCCAAAATGTGGAGAGACTGACCTTTGTCAAGATGAATCAGGTGTGGATCAGCCAGGATTTCCACCCAACAATGCCTGATGCATCAGATTAGATCATCCATGCTGCCTCACCCAAATCTTGACAAAAGAGACCGGTTTCTTCTGGCTACCTGCCTTAGCTACTATTCTGATGCTGCCACCCGCCTGATGCCACACGTCTGATGCCAAGTGCTCCTTCTTACTCACCATCATCAGTGGGTACTGTTATTGCCACGCACCTCCCCACTCTGTCACTGTGTCACTCTGTGGTCTCCTGATGCTGCCGCCACCTCACCACTCAGGTCTCCTCATGCTGCTGCTGTCACCTCCATACTCTGTCATTGTGCCACTCTGTGGCCTCCTCATGCTGCTGCTGCCACCTCCACACTATGTCACCTTGCGACTCTGTGGCCTCCTCATGCTGCTGCTAAATCAACACTATGTCACTGGGTCACTCTGTGGCCTCCTCATGCTGCTGCCACCTCCACACTGTCACCTTGGCACACTGTGGTCTCCTCATGCTGCTGTCAACTCACAACTCTGTCTCTGGGCCACTCTGTAGTCTCCTCAAGCTGTTCTCCCACCCTCCTCACTCCATGACTGGGCCACTATTTTGCCTTTTTGGCCTGGTTGACATCATCATTTATTTAACCATTCTTCTGATCTGTCAGAAGGAAGGAAAAATTGAGACACAACGTATCCTGTCTGTGTAGCAGCTGTAAGGCCTGTATGGTCCCATCAGAAATGGCTTATGATTTGGTAGCCAAAAGCAGGAGTGGGTACAAAACACAGAAGATGCAAATATTCCATTAACGTGTCATCTCTGTTTTGGATCCACTCCTGTTTTTTTTTTGCTTTAGCAATACTGGTGGATTACTGACCAAATGCTGACCGAGTGAAGGCGGATGCTCAACAGACAGGATAAATTTTTTGGGGGGGTTATTGTTCTGACGGATCAGAGAAAGGGCAAAATAATCAGTGACGTCAACACAAACTTACTGCTGACACCCTCTCCACTCTGTCAGGGGTGCTCTACTTGTATAAGTGTTTAATAGAACAGGTTCTGTAGACATCTAGGTGGAATCAGCTGACGATAGTGTAAAAGGGGTGCGCTCTTTCACGCTACAGATCTTGGGCCTCTGCACGGTTCTTTATACCTGGCACTAACATCGACCTGTAAGGCTGAGTTCACACTTGAGTTATTTGGTCAGTTTTGGCCCCATAACTGCCCAAATAAGTGAAGTGTGCAGTGATTCTAAGAGCGACGCCTGTCATGTGTGTGTCATACTGACTCACAGTATTGTTTCGCTACCACAGCAGACTCCCTATGCATGTTACTGCAAGGCACAGTGTTCTACACCACTATACAGGCTCTCTGCAGCCAGGAAATAGCTGTTTTTAAACGTGATTCGCCGCAAATAAATTCGGATCGAATCTTTTCTGAAAATTTGGCAAACTGGACGAATCAAATTATTGAGAAATTCGCTCATCTCTAGTAACTATGCTAAACTTAATCATAAGCATTCTATGTTTAGGTGCTTCTTTTGTTCTGCCTTTTCCAGTTATATCACACCTAACATAAATAAGGAAGGGTAGCCTTATGGTATATCATGGAACTGTAGCTCTCAGAATTTGTCCATCTGTGCACCTTGGGGCGTCATGAGTAGAGTAGGTCTATGTGGGCAGATTACATAAATGTTACTAACCTCTAGCTGCATCCTGCACGTCCTGAATGCTGTTATGTTTTGTGTGATAAGTCATGAACACCTAGTACTGTTTTTATGCTGTCTCTTGCGCTTTGTTTCCACATTGTGTACAACTCCTTTGTTGGGAAATATGTAGACATGATGCCTCCATGCCTTTATTTCTCCAGAGCTTAATGCTTTTATGTTGTTTCACTTAGCTATAAAACCAAGCTGGCTGCAGCCCTTGCAAAATGTCGAATTAAGTATGCAGCTCCAACCATTGAGTATATCTTACCTGAGACTGTACGGAAACAAGAACAAAGAGCTTCTACATTACCAATTTATGCTTGGATTAACACAACCAAAGCCAGGTAAGTACTAGTAGAAACCCTAATAAAAAGAATGGAATTTTGCACTAGGTTATTTGGGGATAAGCAGTAGTATAGTGGCCAAGGGCAAGAAAAAAATCTGGAGGTTGCGCCCTCTTTCCTTATGTAGTGTTTGGGATGATTCTCCCTTATGCTATTCTATAGGGAACTGGAACTGTATTCAGCACGAAGATGGTACTTGACCAGCAAACATCTCATTGCAATTTAATATGGGTTTTTACTAGTTTTGTAGACTCTTTTAGAGTTTTGATTCCTGTTATTCCTTTGTTTTCAGCATCACAGAAGTTTTTAACACCTTAAAGAGAGAGGGGTTCACCCAGACTGATTGTCCCTCAGAACTTGATGGTTATACATATTGTGTGGACCACCATTGCCAAGATTTGCTAATTTTTCCAGCACATTTTAAAGAGGAACTTTTCAACATGGAAATGGTTGTTAATTACCAGCTAATATTACAGGTAGATGTGTGTTCAACTTTATGCAACTTTTGTATTGGTGGACACATTGCTGACACCGTGTCACAAACTGACTACCGTGGGCCACATTTACTGATGTAAAGGGGGTTTCTGGGAATAATACATTTTTATCTAATGCCCACAGCTTGCCTCCCTAAACAGAACATTCATACTTAACTGCGATGCTTTCATGTTTTGGTCACCGGAGTGTTTACATCCAGCACTGTATGGGCGAAGGTCACATACTGCACTGCAGCCAATGACTGGCTTCAGCGGTGGTGTGCAGGAGCTAGCATGGAGGACCAGAGTGGAGGGGTGCAGGTAAGTATACATTTTCAGTTTCAGTAGGCAGGCTGCAGGCATTAGATGAAAAGTACTGTAATTATTCCTGGAAAACCCCTTTAAATCCACCTTTTTGGAGCAGTTTGGTGCATTTTTGGCACATCTATGTTTATAGAAATCCACTGCTCCTGGTTTGCTAGAGGGTGGTGGTTGAACTAAGAGGGACATGTTCTACAGAGGAGATAAAGCAGAAGATGCAGCATTTTATGCCAAAATTGTGACACAATTCTGGTGTAAAATTCTGTTGCAAAGTAAACCAACCAATAGTTAGTATAGTGTTAAGGTGCATTTACACCAACAGATTATCTGACAGATTTTCTGACCAATCATGATTGGACAGAAATTGGTCAGCTAATCTATTGGTGTAAATACAACCTGTAACGGAACGCCTAGCACCCCGACCGGGTACCTCCGTCGATATATGCTCCTAGTGCTTCCAGAGCACTCCAAGCACTCCACTTGACACAGTACGCACTGCAGACCCCACGAACCGCCGCAGCTTGGTTGGGGTCTCACCATCCTCCACCCACGCTGGACCCAAGACTGGGCTTCAGCTTCCAGTGGGTGAACCTCTCCTACATCCAGAGAGCAGGAACCATGAACAAGCTCTTACAAGAGCTTATACTCAGGGGAGTATTGTGATATAGCAATCCCCAAGTGTAGTTATCGCATTCCCCAAACATGAGCCAAAACTTCATGAAGGTATAAAAGCAACCACTTTATTCTAACACACAAGCATTTTATACACATCTTCCAACAAGGCCACCACCCACAGGGTTTTGTAAAAACAGCCAATCACATGCATTTACAGTATTCAAACCTCCCCAGCAATTGTACACAAAATCCCCTTCCCTCTGTCTGTAACGCAATAAACAACATACAATGAGCATTGTCTGAGACGCAATTAACTAACACAATGAGCATTGTCTGAGACGCAATCAACAAAATACAATTACCAAATGTAATGGACTAACTTGAACCCTGGTCTAATTCGTGGGGGTGAGAGTTCAAGTTAGTCCAAGTCCTTTGTGAACAAATGAGGCCTGGCTGATGAGAGGGCCCATAATCCTGGGGCAAGAGGCTAGTAGCCAGGCCCCTCCAAAACCCAGTGGCGAGGTTGGTTTCGCCACACAACCCTTGACAAAAGTGTCTATCCCTGCACCACACTTATCATCCAGTCTGATCCACTGTAATAAATTTGGTGCAGATCTAGACAGCCTGGAGGTAATGGATTATCAGGGTACTATTTAAAGTCACATTTTTTATTTATTTTTTTGCGACAAACTTACCAAATGTCTCATGTCATTTGTTATATTTGTCACACGAGTTATTGATGATTTTTCAGTCTAACATTTATCTATTGTAAAGGTGCCTTCAGTTTTCACTCTGCTAGAGGATTGGAGTATACGTGTGACTTTTTTTGAGAGTGATACATTTGGCTAAAAATGTAATTCCACTCACAAAACCTTGGTAAACACAAAATTCCAGGCATGGTCCAAAGCACATAACAGATTTTGCAAACACTTCTTAAATTTGTCACAAGGTCTACTTCACCAACAATACAACCAAAAATACTCCACCTTTCTGGTGCAGAGCATTTCATACCCCCTTTATCTTAGTTTTACACCATTTACATTATTAGTAATGCTGCCCCAGTGTCTGTCTACTGTGTATCATGTTGGCAACTGTTATCTAAAAAGCCACAATTTCAGCATGGTATTGGTAAGAAAATCTTTCCTTTGGAAAAGGTTCCTAGAACAATTCTTATCTATGGTTGGGCTCTTTGGGACATACTGGTTGATGTCTGGCTAATGAGCAGCAGCACTTCTCTGCAGTATCCATTACCACTGCCCCATATTACCACAGTCTCTCCTGTCCTTCCTCTCTGTACTTCATGTCTCCTCATGGACTCCATTCCTACAGAGATTTAGCTGAAGATCTTATCAGCTGTATTCAGGATCATAACCTTGACAAGCAGAGCAGAATGCAGGATGAGGCAGCTCTACAGCTCAATGTTCTGAAGTAACTTGTCCTCCTGTGTGATTAGGACAGGTTTTCTGTGTAATAGGACGGAGGCCATTTTATTTTCTCTGATAATTGCTCCTTAGACAAAATGAGCCATTATAACGCTATTCGTAAATGTATTTAGAGCAAAGTAATATATAAGTATCTTCAGTAATTTTTATTATATTTATTCCCGGAACAGTACATTGACGAACCCCTCCCGCAGTCACAAGCAGAGCATACAAACTTGTCCTTGGCCAGATTCAAACCTGTTAGAAGTCTAAGTAGATTTTCCACTTGTTGGACCCATTGTGTTATATGAATTATTGGTTGCCGTACATGAAGAATGCTTGCATGGTGATTATATGATGGTACGATGGAAATGGTCATTGTAAAGTGACACAGTGATTAGCATCCACAACTACTGGTCCACAACTAATTAAGAAAGCAGAATCTTTGCGTCATGCCTTTCTCCTCTTACAAGTGATATTTGTCTTGGAAGCATTTTTTGTATCTGGATTAGGACACCAAACATAAAGGGAGATGTAGAGGAGCAGAGAGTGATTTATATCTCTATTGTACGCTCTCTTCAGACTTGGAAGCCTTGTGGACGCCGAGGAACAATATCAATGCCTGAGTGAGAGGGTTGCGTGGCAACATGCTTATGTCAGGCAGTTTATCATTGCGAGCAGTATCTGCCCAGTTTAGGAGCTTGATCTTTTAATCCCTAGAAGGACAATGCCAACATAAAATATTGCGCCTTTCTCTGGGCAGTTTTACGTTGACTGCTGCAGGAGCAGAGATAGTGTAGGAGCACAATAAATTGCCATGGAAACTGGTGTGAAGATCACTGGGGATGTGTAAGCCATGTACTGTATTGTCTAAGGACACATTAAAAGGCTTCTGCTTTGGGAGAACGTCTTATACCTTGAGTGCATGTGAAGTCTGTTATCTGCTTGTTGCATTTTTGATGTTGCCTTGTAGAAGGGAGTATTAACTGGCTTACAATGTTCAAAATGCATAAATAACTTCACTGCAAGTAGGAAATTCATTTATTAGAAGAATTGATAGTGAATCACTATTCTGCTAGGGCTTGGTATAGTTGCCAGTTCTGCTGAAAGATATTTAAAGGGATTGTCCAGGATTTTGATATTCATGGCCTATCTTCAGTATAGGTCATCAATATCTGATCGCTGGAGATCTGAGTCGTGGCACCCCTGCCAATTAGCTGTTTCAGACGGCCTCCTCACAGCTCACCAATCATAGAGCCCTACATTGTATAGCAGCTGTGCTTGGTATTGCAGCTCAAGCCCATTCACTTGCACCTAGGCCATGTGATCTTTGAACACAATGTCACTGGCCTAGGAAGAGGCCGCAGAGCTCACCTGAGCACAGCGGGCTCTTCAAATAGCTGATCGGGGGGTGGGGGGTGTCAGGAGTCGGGCCCCCACGATCTGGTATTGATGACCTATCCTGAGGATAGGCCATCAGTATCAAAATTTCGGACAACCCTTTCAAAGGGAACCTGTCATCAATTTGCAGGCAGCGTACTATAGAGCAGAAGGAGCTGAGCAGATTGATGTATAGTTTTGTTGAAAAAGATTTAGTAAAGTTAAATTCATTAAAATCCCTGCACCTTCTAGGCCTAGCAGTCCAGTGGGCGGTATTATCCATTATTGCCATGCTTTCCTCTTTAGCTGTGCATACAGGGAAGGCTGTCTGTCACGGAAAAAGGACCACCCACATGACTCCTAAGCCTAGAAATAGAAGGGATTCAATAAATAAAGCTATGGAAATTGAAATAGAGTGATTCCCTGTCCCTTATGTTTGTCAATCCCTCATGACCACAGGGAGGGAGTACTCGTTTTTAGGATCCCAGCGCTGGTACAGTTTCAGACCCTCCGCTATATGCATTTACCATGTAGAGCAGAGAAGAACTGTCTGAAACGCATATTCCGTTGATGCGTTCCACTGCTGAGTCAGGCGCATGGGCAGTAGCAAGGAATAGGCGGACCGTAAGCCTGTGCGCTGCACGCCTGCGATCCACCTACAGGAAGTGGACGCGGGCCGGGCGCCCCATGTGATCCTAGCTTCCGGGCGCGATATTCAGGTGCCACCCATCATTTGGGCGTGGGAAACAGCGCATCCCCCACAGGCTATTTAAATGGGGCTGTCTGTCTCTGACACAACACACTGGCGGAGGTGTTAGTCTACATACCTTGAGTAGTCCACGTGAGTAAATGTGACAGGCCTACTTTGCATTTAAAACGCTTGTTATGTTTATGGATTCTAGGTCCTGCTCTTTCTTTTCAGGTACCTTTTGGGTCATCATCACCCAGTGGACCCCAAGCAGAGGGGTTGACTCACAGGCAGTTTGTCTGTATGAGTTCATCACTATCACCCCTCAACACCGCCCACCTGCTATCAATGATTGCCTGTGCAGTATACAATTTTGGCACAGCATTTTGATTTATCCATTCAGTGTCTCGTGTGTATTTGTTTATGTGATGTATATAACCCTGTGGGTGGCGTTTATTGAACCTAGCCTCCTCACAATATATTGACCCCCAGAGGAACCCAAGAGTGGAAGAAAAGTGTTGGGGTACAGGGACCCATTAGGGCCAACTAGGGTTGTTGACAGTATAGGTACAAGAACAGAGAGTCCCCACCTTCAGGGGTCTTCTTTGGGCTGATTGACACCCCAGGGATATCACAGGGAAAGTTTTCTCTTCACTGCATTGTCCCTATGATTGACCTACGTACTAGATTACTATCTTGGGACATAGATATTTATGTTTCATGTTGACCATTATTATAATGATGTATTGGGAATATTTTCGCTTTTATTCTTAATCTGATTATTTAAAGTGTTTTTAAAGGGAACCTGTCATGTGGATATTTGATTATAATCTAACTAATTATATACAATCATTAACTACTAAAAAGTACCTTAGATGTATTCACTTACTGGTGTGACAGATGGTTACCTCATAATATACACACAAAGAAGCCACATGCCGCATGCTAATGAGCTGATTTGAGTCCAGCGTGATGTCAGTGAGTCCAGCGTTTTTTTAATTCAGAGCTATAGCCACTCCCCTGCCCACCTGCTGCTGATTCATATGGAAAATAACTGTCAATCAGCAGCAGGTAGGCGGGGATAGTCAGGAGCTCATGAATATTCAGGACTCATCATTATCAGCTGGAGCTTTTCAATACAAGATGTTGGCAGATTGACTGGGTCAATTAAAGAAAGTGAGCCAGCATTGTGCTAAGAGAATCAGTCACTTATTTATGTTGCCCTTAGTTAGGACACCATAAAACTGGTGACAGGTTCCCTTTAAGGGTCTTCTTTTCTGCTGGACTTTATTTTGATATTTGTTTAAACACTCATTTACATTGATGTGGATATATATGTTTGCTGGAAGTGTTATACTGAATCTTTTCCAACCAACTATATATCAGTCTTCTCAGCTCCTCCTGCTCTATAACATACTGCCTGCAGATTGCACTGCATTTGTCATGACAGGCTCTCTTTAAAGGATCATGACAAAACTGAGACACTGTGTTATGCATCGTGTCGGGCTTAAAGGGATTGTTTCATTTCAGAAAATAGAATTTCTCATGTAGAGAAAGTTAATACAAGACACTTGCTAATGTATTGTGATTGTCCATAATGCCTCCTTTGCTGGCTTCATTAAATTTTTCCATCACATTATACGCTTCTCGTTTCCATGGTTACAACCACCCTGTAATCCAGCAGCAGTGGCTGTGCTTGCACACTATAGGAAAAAGTGCTGGCCTCTCTGGCTAGCACAAGCACAACTACTGCTGCTGGATTACAGGGTGGTCATAACCCCTTCACAGTGTCTAATGTGATGGAAAAATGAATCAAGCCAACAAAGGAGGCAATACGGACAAGAACAGTAAATTAGTAAGTGCCTTGTATTAACTTTCTCTACGTGATAAATGCTATTTTCTAAAATGAGACGACCCCTTTTAAGGGGATGGTGCATGACCCAGGGATTCAAAGGAAAAAACACTGATTGCTGTATCCTGTACCCTCCTTCACTTTGATGCCTTAAATGATTTGGATATATGGAAAGATCCACCTCTTCATTGACTTCTAGTTCACGGTTCTTTACCAACAGACGAGCGTCCCAGAGGAACAACCAACTCCAATCACGAATTTCTGACATATCTCCATTGTCCTGTGGAAATCCACAGATAATACATTATTTTTTACTATGAACTTTTTTTAAATGGCAAAGCACCGTTCTGTATTGGCAATCATAGCTCAGCTCATCTCATCTCATCATGCTCTATGTTACATGTACACACTTGTACAATTTCATATAATGATTGATTTTAGAGGATGCTTTCCAGATTACTATGTAGTGAGTCCATGTAATGACATATGATGTATTACTCACCCAATCTGCTCTGTCCCATCCACAGGACAAGTCACACAGCCTAGCGGCACATTCAGTAACAGCCTTGCTCAACATGGATGATGACATCATAGTGGCCAGCCCTTACCCAGACTATACTATTGCCCACATTTCTGTGCTGACCAGTCAGTATTCTTCTAATATATATGTCTGCGGAGTTAAGTCTGAATCTAGAGAAGAAGAGATGTTGGATTTATTCCGCAGCATGGAATGTAGAAGTAAGTTGTCAGGTTGTGTTTCCTAACTGGTTATAAATCAGCTAAGGGTACATTCACACATCTGTCGGGTGCATTTAACGTCTGTCACGCAGCCATTTTCAGAACCATTGATATGGGTCTATTCACATGGCTATTTCTTTAATGAACAATGAATAATAGGGGTAAAAAATAGGACGCGTCCTATTTTGTTGTTTTTTACGGACAGACAGCCCCCATAGTTTATAATGGCTATTTTTCAGAAAGGCATTGGTTAAAGCGGTTATCCCATGGCCAATGTAAAAAATAAAAATCAGACATCATATAGTACATGACAACCTCTTTCTAGCAAAGCTAGAACCAGCCCTGTACCTCACATGGATCCAGAGATCTCCACATTCATTGCTCTGCTAGATTAATATTAACCCCTTAATGACTGGGCCATTTTTCACCTTAAGGACCAGACAGATTTTTGCAAATGTGACATGTGTCACTTTATGTGGTGATAACTTTAAAACGCTTTTACTTATCCAAGCCATTCTGAGATTGTTTTCTCGTCACATATTGTACTTTATGACAGTGGTAAATTTAAATCAAAATATTTCATTTTTATTTATAAAAAAAATACCAAATTTGCCAAAAATTTCGAAAAATTTGCAACTCTCCAAATTTCAATTTCTCTGCTTTTAAAATAAATAGTGATACCTCCTAAAATAGTTACTACTTTACATTCCCCATATGTCTACTTCATGTTTGGATCATTTTGTACATTACATTTTCTTTTTTTGGGACGTTAGAAGGCTTAGAAGTTTAGAAGCAAATGTTAAAATTTTTAAGAAAATTTCCAAAACCCACTTTTTAAGGACCAGTTCAGGTCTGAAGTCACTTTGTGAGGCTTACATAATAGAAATCACCCAAAAATGACCCCATTTTAGAAACCACACCCATCAAGGTATTAAAAACTGATTTTACAAATGTTGTTAACCCTTTAGGTGTTCCACAAGAATTAATGGAAATTGGAGATTAAATTTCATAATTAATTCTTTTTGGCAGATTTTCCATTTTAATAATTTTTTCGCTAACAAAGCAAGGGTTAACAGCCAAACAAAACAATATTTTTTGCCCTGATTCTGTAGTTTACTGAAACACCCCATATGTGGTCGTAAACTGCTGTACGGGCACATGGCAGGCCGCAGAAGGAAAGGAACGCCATATGGTTTTTGGAGGGCAAATTTCACTGGAATAATTTTAATTTGCCATTTCACATTTGAAGACCCCCGGATGCACCCCTAGAGTAGAAACTCAAAAAAAATTACCCCATTTTGGAAACTGCGGGATAAGGTGGCAGTTTTGTTGGTACTATTTTAGGGTACCGATGATTTTTGGTTGCTCTATATTACACTTTTTGCGAGGCAAGGTAGCAAAAAAATTGTCACTGTTTTTACAACGTTCATCTGACAGGTTAGATCATAAGCTATTTTTATAGAGCAGGTTGTTACAGACGCGAAGATACCAAATATGACTAATTTTTTTGTTGTTTGTTTCAATTTTATATAATGAAGTTTTTTTGAAAAAAAAAGATTTTTTAGTGTCTCCATATTCTGAAAGCCATATTTTATTTTTATTTTTTGGGCGACTGTCTTATGTAGGAGCTCATTTTTTGCAGGTTGAGATGACTGTTTAATTGGCACTATTTTGGTGTGCGTATGACTTTTTGATCGCTGCCTTTTACACTTTTTGTGATGTAAGGTGACAAAATGGCTTTTTGACACCATTTTCATAAAAAAAAATTTACGGTGTTCACCTGAGGAGTTAAATCATGTGATATATTTTTATAGAGCATGTCGTTACGGACGCGGCGATACATAATATGTATACTATTTTTTATTTTTTTTATTTAAAGGAGTTGTCCGGGTTCAGAGCTCCATTTTCACCCAGGCAGCCCCCCTGACTTGAGCATTGGAGCAGTTTATGCTCCGATGCTGTCCTTTGCCCTGCGCTAAATTGAGCAGGGCAAAGGCATTTTCAGGAGTTCCGGTGACAAACCGGGCTCTCGATGGGGCTGCCAGGAAGCTTGGTGATGTCACCGGCCAGTAAAACAGCTAGGGCAGCGCTAAGGCACACCCATCAGAGCTGGTGACCTCACCGTACACACTGCTGGGCGCAAGCTTCTGCCCAGCAGTGTGTTATTGTAAACAAAAGAGTCCTTGCCCTGCGTGATCTAGCGCAGGGCAAGGGAGAGCATCGGAGCATGACATGCTCCGATGCTAACATCAGGGGGGCTGCCTGGGTCTGAACCCGGACAACCCCTTTAAGTTTTATACACTATCATTTTTGAAACAAAAAAAATCATGTTTTACTGTCTCCATAGTCTGAGAGCGATAGTTTCATTTTTTGGGCGATTGTCTTAGGTAGGGTACCATTTTTGCTAGATGAGGTGACGGTTAGATTGGTACTATTTTGGGGGACTTTTTGATCGCTTGCTATCACAGTTTTTGTGATGGCTTTTTGACACCATCATTTTTAATTTTTTACGGTGTTCATCTGAGGGGTTAAATCATGTGATTTTATTTTTATAGAGAAGGTTTTTACGGATGCGGCAATACCCAATATGTATACTTTTTTGATTTATTTAAGTTTTATACACTAATATCATTTTTGAAACAAAAAAATATCATGTTTTAGTGTCTCAATAGTCTGAGAGCATTTTTTATTTATTTTTTGGGCGATTTGTCCTTTCTAGGTGACGGTTAGATGTGTACTATTTTGGAAGCATACTCCTTTTTGATCACTTAGTGTTGAACTTTTAGTGATGCAAGGTGACAAAAATAGCTTTTTTTGACAGTTTTTATTTACTTTATTTTTTATGGTATCCATCAGACGGGGTGAATCATGCGATACATTTATAGAGCCGGTCGTTACGGATGCAGCGATACCTAAGATGTATGTTTTTTCTTTTCTTTTTTTTTCTTTTTTTATTATAAATCAGGGGAAAGGGGCGTTTTTTCTTTTTTCAACTTGAATTTTATTTTATTTTATTGAAAACACTTTTTTTTTAAACTTTATTTCTGTCCCGCTCTGGGACTTTAACTTATGGGGATCTGATCCCCTCTGCAATGCATTACAATACATCTGTATTGTAATGCATTGCCTGTTGGTGGATTACACTAATACACTAACAGGTTGCCTAGGAGACCAGGCCTGGGGCCCCCGTAGAAGGCAGATCCCCATGCTGTACAAGGCATTGGGCAGCCTCTGCACGGCATCCGTCTGCCTTGCCACACATCGGGTCCCCGCCACAGCAGCGCGGGGACCCGATGCGCTCATTCACCGGCCGCCAACCACTTCTATGTCACGGTCAGCGCTGACCGCGGCATAGAAGGGGTTAATCCGCCTGCATCGCTGTAAACAGGGACAGGGGCTACCAGGGACTGCTGGACCCCTGCAGTGATCGGGCAGGCGCAGCTCCTGCACCTGCCCGATCAGCCCGCCGTGCATGACTGCGGAATGCGTTCTGGCACAGCATCCCCCGCTGTACATGCACGGCATTTTGCGTTAAGGGGTTAAGCTGACAGCTCAAGGAGAGTGTCTCTTCTGCAGCTAAGGGGGCGTGTCAATGCTCTCTCTATCACAGCTCAGGAGGCAGTTGAAGGATGAAACTGAGCATGTGCGGCCATCTCACAAATTAAAAAACAAAACAAACAGCAGGTGGCGCTATACAGATACATTTAATTGAATAACTTAGTAGCTAAATTTTTAATTACATGCAATTACAAAAGTATTTAGATCCAGGTGCTAGTTTGAAAAAACTGTAGAATATTTTTCGTAGGACAACCACTTTAAAAATAGACCATTTTCGGCAATATTGGGGTGTCTGTATCCCACCTCTTTGCCTCCTAGGGGATAAACCGCGCCCAGGTTAACGTTCGCTATATTTAAGCTATCACAATGTATTCTTTTAGCTGCCAGAATTCATATAGCCTTTAAATGGCGCCCGGCCTCACTTAGTTTTCAGGCTGTATTAGATAGAATTAATAAGATACTTTTATTTAAACGGCTTAAAGCCATACATACTGACACTTACGCAGCCTTTGAGAAGCTCTGGAAGCCCTAGCTATCCTCCTCTCATTCTACCGATCTCCGCTACTGTATTACTTTATAGCACACCCCCCATGTCACATTGTCATTTTACTCTACTCTTTCAAGGAAATTGATTGATGACATGCAATCCCCATTGTACTTCAGTGTTTACTTATCTGTATCATTTTTGAAATGTTATTGGAATTTTTCCTTTACTTATGTTCTTGTCCATGTTTTTTTTTTTTCATATAATGACAAATGTACTTTCACACTAGCGTTTTTCTTTTCCGGCGCTGAGTTCCGTCCTAGGGGCTCAAATTCGGAAAAGAACTGATCAGTTTTATCCTAATGCATTCTGAATGGAGAGAAATCCGTTCAGGATGCATCAGGATGTCTTCACTTCAGTCTTTTTGACTGATCAGGCTTTTCAGAAAACCGTAGCATGCTGTATTTTTACCTCCGGCCAAAAATCCTGAACACTTTGACTGAACGCCGGAACCGGTCTTTTTCCCATTGACTTGCATTAACGCCGGATCCAGCGCCGTGTGTTCAGTCAAACCGGATCCGGCTTTTGCATGTTAAACCCGAAAAATGTGAAAAAAAAGTTAAAGTCCATAAATGGCGGATCCGTTTTTTCCAATGCATTTTTTCATTGTGATCAAAATCCTGATCAGGATTCAAATGTAATCCGTTTTCACACGTTTTTCCGGATCTGGCGGGCAGTTCCGGTGTCGGAATTGAACGCCGGATTTAAACAACGCTAGTGTGAAAGTAGCTTTACTCAGTTATTTACTTTCTGATGCCAAAAACCAAATAAATGACTTTTGAAACTAAAAAAGCCATTTTGCCATATTAAAGTCTGTTTTGTTTCAGTCATTGTCACGGCTTACAGTTAGGGTTGTGATACCAAGTTTTGATACCAAGTAAATTATCACAATACTCGATACCAACTCAATACTTTACAAACAAAACAAAAACACAAGTCCGTCTCTCTCCTAGCTCTCACCCCTGCACTCTCCCCCTCTTCTCACCCCCACCGCCTCCTTGATTCCTGTGATCTCTCCTGGCTCTCACCTCTGCAGCCTCCTTGATCCCTGCACTCTCCCCCTCTTCTCACCCCCACCGCCTCCTTGATTCCTGTGATCTCTCCTAGCTCTCACCTCTGCAGCCTCCTTGATCCCTGCACTCACCCCCTCTTCTCACCCCCACCGCCTCCTTGATTCCTGTGATCTCTCCTAGCTCTCACTTCTGCAGCCTCCTTGATCCCTGCACTCACCCCTGGCTCTCACCCCCCACCGCCTCCTTGATTCCTGTGATCTCTCCTGGCTCTCACCTCTGCAGCCTCCTTGATCCCTGCACTCTCCCCCTCTTCTCACCCCCACCGCCTCCTTGATTCCTGTGATCTCTCCTAGCTCTCACCTCTGCAGCCTCCTTGATCCCTGCACTCACCCCTGGCTCTCACCCCCCACCGCCTCCTTGATTCCTGTGATCTCTCCTGGCTCTCACCTCTGCAGCCTCCTTGATCCCTGCACTCTCCCCCTCTTCTCACCCCCACCGCCTCCTTGATTCCTGTGATCTCTCCTAGCTCTCACCTCTGCAGCCTCCTTGATCCCTGCACTCACCCCTGGCTCTCACCCCCCACC
This sequence comes from Bufo bufo, assembly GCF_905171765.1. Lineage (NCBI taxonomy): Eukaryota > Metazoa > Chordata > Amphibia > Anura > Bufonidae > Bufo > Bufo bufo. The sequence continues at coordinate 738,608,499 of NC_053390.1, read as the reverse complement.
GCCTCCTTGATTCCTGTGATCTCTCCTGGCTCTCACCTCTGCAGCCTCCTTGATCCCTGCACTCACCCCTGGCTCTCACCGCTGTGGCCTTCTCGGCTCCTTTGCTTTCCCCTGGCTCCACTGACACAGACGTGCGGCCATGACACATAGTGAAGATCCATGACACTTGTACATAGGCTGTAGTCGTAGGCCAGTCCTCTGCTTCACTGCTGCTGTTTCCTCTATGGCACTATGACTCTCTGAGGCAGCACATGAACAACGGTAGTGTCTAAACTCCATTCACAATCAACAACTAAGCGAGAGGAGGCGCCACATGGGACAGCTTTGTCCTCCTAGCACTCTCCCTCGGTTCCCCACAGCCTCCTCAGCTGCTGCACTCTCCATTGGCTCCACTGCTACATGTGGCCACTGATGAGAACATGGCGTGCGCCACGTAGTATGTGCACCATATTCTCGAATCAGAACTTCTGATTGCGCAGCTTAGTATCAACAAATCAGACAATTACGATATCACATTGTTCATAATAGTATAGAAAAAGTATCAAGACTTCTATATATAATGCAACCGTAGTGTGAATGTGTCCTACCTTTAGTTGAAACGATAGAGCACAGTGCCATCGAAAATACCTGAAGCCCCCCTGGTGCAATGGGGGAAACGCATGTGTAAACAGAATCTAGTAATAGGGGGAATTTATCATTGTTTTTACACCGTTTTCTGGCTTTTTTTAAGCAAAACTTTTCAGCCTGTTATACTTTTACTCCATGCATGCCACTTTTCTGAAAAGTAAGCTTGGCATGGCCTGGACTTGACCTCCACCACCCTGGGAAATTTATTATAATATAAAACTTGAATAAATTATAGGTCAAATCTAGACCAGCTCATAATTGCCGTAGATTTGACTTTCTGCTGCACATAGGGTCAGAGATGCTCCAAATGTATTAAGAGGCTTGCCTCGTAATAAATTAGGTGCATCTCACTCCAAATTGGATCAAGACTGTTGAAATGCCGATTTTGATAAATTAATTCTAATGTGATGCTAGTATTTAATCCTAGTCATAATGCTTTACTTTTTAGATATTAAAATGCTGAAGGAGAGTTTCACCGACATCGACCTCACGAATCCTAGGTTGCAGAAGGCAAAAATCATTCTCCTCATGCCTCTGTGTTCAGGATCAGGCGTCAGTGACCCAGTGGAGTTTATCTTAAATGATCATGGAGGTGATTGTTTTGACCAAATACAATGTTATCTGTTCATGGTTTGTGCAGTTTGCTTTAAGTCTCGTGCACATGAACGTATTTTGTTTCCGTGTCAGTTTGTTTTTTTTGCAGCCCATATGCGGAACAATTCACTTCAACGGAAAAAAACTGAAATGACAGAAATGTGTCAATTCCTTTTCTGTATGTCCGCATGGCCGTTCTGCAAAAAAATAGAACATGTCCTATTATTGTCTGCATTACGGACAAGGATAGGACTGTTCTATTAGAGTGCCGGCCATTCTGTTCCGCAAAATACAGAATACACATGGACGGTATCCATTTTTTGCGAATTCTCAATTTACGGACCACAAAACAACAGTCGTGTGCATAAGCCTTTATACAGATGATTATATAAGTCCTCATGCACACGGCCGTTGTTTTGGTCCGCATCCGAGCCGCAGTTTTTGCGGCTCGGATCCGGACCCATTCACTTCAATGGGGCCGCAAAAGATGCAGAAAGCACTCCGTGTGCTGTCCGCATCCGTTGCTCCGTTCCGTGGCCCCGCAAAAAAAAGAAAAACTGTCCTATTCTTGTCCGTTTTGCTGACAAGAATAGGCAGTTATATCAATGGCTGTCCGTGCCGTTCCGCAAATTGCGGAACGCACAGGGACGCCATCCGTGTTTTGTGGATCCGCAATTTTCCGGACCGCAAAACAGACAACTGTCGTGTGCATGTAGCCTAAGGCTGTAGTCGCATCAAGTTTATGCATTGTGTCTGAAGGATATGTTTAATTAGAAATAAAGAACCTACCATTTTTCACTTGTTAATATTTTGTGCCTGTGCATTTTGGAAGCAAAGCTTCATCCCTCCAGGCGAAATCTTGTGCATGTGTAATAAATAATCCCAGTCTTTACATGCAGAGCAGAATACAAAAACTCTCCTGAGAGCTTCATGGCACAGGATTGTATTGTAAGAATCAGGGTTTGCTGATTGATTGGTAACACTCCTGACAAGTACCGCAGGGATTTCCTGGTACCTATCACTCCATCTGGTTTCATTTGTAAATGTAAGACGACTCAAATTATGCCTTATACAATGCATTGCATACCCTTTGACTCATTTCACAATTTGTTCTGTTGCAGCCTTGTGCTAAAGTAAAAGAAAATTCTTGTTTCCACCTCCCCCCCCCCCACAATTCTGCAATCAGTACCCTTAATGACAAAGTGAAAACCGAATGTTCTTAAACTTTTGATCATTTATTGAAAAGGAAAATCTAAAATCTTGCATTGACATAAGTAATTAGACCCTTTATTTAGCACTTAGTAGAAGCACCTTTTGCAGTGACTACAGCCTCCAGTCTTCTCGGGTATGATGCCACGATGTTTGCACACCTGGATTTAGGGACTTTCTGCCATTCTTCTCTGCAGATCTCAAGTTCTGTCAGGTTGGGTGGGGACCGTCAGCAGACAGCCATTTGCAGGTCTCTCCAGAGATATTCATTTTTTGGACCAGTCAGAGCTCTAATTGGGCGACTCATGGATTTTCACATCTTCTTGGAAGGTGAACCTTCGGCCCAGGGCAGTCTTGATCAAATTTTCATTAAATAATATCTCTAAACTTTATTCCATTCAGCTTTCCCTCAACCCTGACCAGTCTGCCTGTCCCAAAAGCTGAAAAACATCCTTACAGCATGACGCTGCCACCTCCGTGTTTCACGGTAAGGTTGGTATTGGGCAGATAATGAGCAGTGCCTGGCTTCCTCCAGACACGACACTTACAATTGAGGTCATATAGTTCAATCTTGATTTAATCAGACCAGATAATCTTGTTTTTCACAGTCTGAGAGCCCTTAAGGTGCCTTTTTGCAAACCCCAGGCAGACTTTCATGTGTCTTTTACAGATGAGAGGTTTATTTCTGGTCACTCTGTCATGTAGCCCAGATTGGTTGAGTGCTGCAGTGATGGTTGACCTTCTGGAAGTTTCTCACATCTGCGCACAGGATCTTTGGAGCTCAGCCAGAGTGAACATCTAGTTGGTCACCTCTCTTACCTAGGCCCTTTTCCCCGATCATTTAGTTTGGTGGGGCAGCCAGCCGTAGGAAGAGTCCAGGTTGTCCCAGACGTCTTACATTCTTGGGAACGTCTTGGGATGTCATCGGAACTTTCAGTACAGCTGAAATGTTTCTGTACCCTTCTCCAGATCTCTGCCTCCACACAATCCTGTCTTTGAGCTCTACAGGCAGTTCTTTCCTCCTCATGGCTTGGTTTTTGCTCTGATATGTATTGTTAGCTGTGAGACATTATATAGACAGGGATGTGTCTTTCCACATTATGTCCAATCAATTGAATGTACCACAGCTGGACTCCAATCAAGTTGTAGAAACATCTCAAGGATGAACAAAAGAAATGGGAGGCCCTAGGGCTAACTTTCAAGTGTCATAGCAAAGGGTCAGAATACTTATGTCCATGGGAAATTTTTGTTTTTCCTTTTTAATAAATTTGCACAAATTTCTATAATTCTGTTTTCACTTTCTCATTATGGGGTATTGAGTGCACATTGATGGGGGAAAACTTGATTTTTTTTATTTTATTTTAGCACAAGGCCGCAACATAACAAAATGTGAAAAAGCGAAAGGGTCTGAAGACTTTCCTAATGCACTGTACATACACAGAGGCGGACGACGGAAAGTTGGGAGGGATGAATAAATGAGATAAACAGGCTGTTAAGTAGGTAGACAGACAGATGGATGAATAGATAGATTGATAGAAGATAGGTGACAGATAGATAAATATGAAACAAGTGTGTGTGTGTATATATAGAGAGAGAGAGATGCATAATTCAATAGATATGAAATATCTGAAAGAGATATACAGATTAGGTAGACATACAGTAGGTATGAGAGACAGATATACCATAGATCTGAGAGAGAGAGATAGACAGATATGACAGATCGCTGGAGACAGGAAGAAAAAGAGGATGATAGTTGAAGAGATATGAGATGCGATGGCTCAAAATTATAATATAACCCTTGAGAGGCTGTTTATTTCCCACTATGTGCCCAATGAAAATACACTTGGGAGGATGAGATGGTGCAATCTATTACGTGTAGTGCACTCTTACATCCAGCAAGTGTCACTGTTGTTAATGTATTATTTGAAGGTTATAGGTGTCGGCATTGAGAACTGTGACGCTAATGACAGAAGCTGGCTCACAGGCTGCTTGGAGGAAAACCTCATCTTTGCAGAAACATTTACTGCCTCACCTTTTAAAGAACAAGCTTTGCTTTTTAAAAGGAATTCCTTCTATGTGTAGCGGCCAAAAAAGTCTGCGATTCCAGAACTGGCTGTGCTACACTATTTCTGTAACTCCCATTCACTGCACCCAGTATAGCTCTTTCCTGTCCACTACATGTAGACAGGTATCCTTAGCCATAAATGGCTGGGATGGGAATAACCCTTTAGACAGGAGCTTTTGTCCGCTCACCTTGTCACTGCCTTCTGTATATTACCGGGTGAATAGATTGGGGAAGCAACAACTTTTCTGTGGACATTTCTAGTTCTTCAAAGTGATTGTCATTTTTCAGTCCCATATTGTCCATGGCCTGATAAGCAGAACAAGCACTAATATAATACTGCAGCCTATAGAACACAATATAAAGGTCATATCTCTCAGGCTATCTATTTGTTTTATACTGTTCTGTAAGGGCTCTTGTCTATTTGTACCAATGAATGACCCTAATGACTGTATCTAACCTTTCTCATCCAGACACTTCTCTGCTCCAGGATCTCTCTCAAGGGTACGTCTCTGCTGACCGGCTCAATGATCTGGCCAAACATCAGCTCTCGGAGCTCAACCACGCCATGAAATGTAAGCGCTGTTTGAAGCCAATGTTACTAAAGGACAGTACGTGACCCATGGCTCAATCCAATGACATTATCCCTTGCTTTCCTGTGATTTCAGTCAGTAAAGTGCAGGCAATTGTATACTGCACTTGCTCCATTTATCCTGAAGAAAATGAAAATGTGATCAGTCAAGCCCTTCAGATGAAATTGGAAGGAATCAAAGGGCAGCCATACAGGTAGGGTTTCTGCACGGACATTGTGTAACCTCCTGTAACAGGATTCTGTGAACTTTAATGGAATATATCACTGGAAAATGAAAAATCACTTTTTTATGTTTAACATTTTTAAATAATTTTTTATGTTATTTTTCATTTTTCATGTCACTTTTTATATTTTTGGCACTGGCCCCTATGTATAAAATTGGTGGCACTTCATGGTTTGTACAAATCTCTTTACTGTAGTTACCTTATCTGTCATTCTAATCCTGCCTGTAATGATATCACCTCTGTGTATAGATAAGACAGGATCCACCATTCACAATAGGTGATTCTCAGAGATTATCTATTCTGTCCTTGTACAATGACCTCTGCACAGGTCACAGAGCATGTCTAGGGAACACTCCCATAGAAGTCAGTGAGGTCCCCTCCAGACCATTGTGTCTATGGCCCATGGGGCTGCCGTAAAGCAATATTTTAATACACTGCTCAAAAAAATAAAGGGAACACTTAAACAACACAATGTAACTCCAAGTCAATCACACTTCTGTGAAATCAAACTGTCCACTTAGGAAGCAACACTGAGTGACAATCAATTTCACATGCTGTTGTGCAAATGGGATAGACAACAGGTGGAAATTATAGGCAATTAGCAAGACACCCCCAATAAAGGAGTGGTTCTGCAGGTGGTGACCACAGACCACTTCTCAGTTCCTATGCTTCCTGGCTGATGTTTTGGTCACTTTTGAATGCTGGCGGTGCTTTCACTCTAGTGGTAGCATGAGACGGAGTCTACAACCCACACAAGTGGCTCAGGTAGTGCAGCTTATCCAGGATGGCACATCAATGCGAGCTGTGGCAAGAAGGTTTGCTGTGTCTGTCAGCGTAGTGTCCAGAGCATGGAGGCGCTACCAGGAGATAGGCCAGTACATCAGGAGACGTGGAGGAGGCCGTAGGAGGGCAACAACCCAGCAGCAGGACCGCTACGTCCGCCTTTGTGCAAGGAAGAACAGGAGGAGCACTGCCAGAGCCCTGCAAAATGACCTCCAGCAGGCCACAAATGTGCATGTGTCTGCTCAAACGGTCAGAAACAGACTCCATGAGGGTGATATGAGGGCCCGACGTCCACAGGTGGGGGTGGTGCTTACAGCCCAACACCGTGCAGGACGTTTGGCATTTGTCAGAGAACACCAAGATTGGCAAATTCGCCACTGGCGCCCTGTGCTCTTCACAGATGAAAGCAGGTTCACACTGAGCACATGTGACAGACGTGACAGAGTCTGGAGACGCCGTGGAGAACGTTCTGCTGCCTGCAACATCCTCCAGCATGACCGGTTTGGCATTGGGTCAGTAATGGTGTAGGGTGGCATTTCTTTGGAGGGCCGCACAGCCCTCCATGTGCTCGCCAGAGGTAGCCTGACTGCCATTAGGTACCGAGATGAGATCCTCAGACCCCTTGTGAGACCATATGCTGGTGCGGTTGGCCCTGGGTTCCTCCTAATGCAAGACAATGCTAGACCTCATGTGGCTGGAGTGTGTCAGCAGTTCCTGCAAGACGAAGGCATTGATGCTATGGACTGGCCCGCCCGTTCCCCAGACCTGAATCCAATTGAGCACATCTGGGACATCATGTCTCGCTCTATCCACCAACGTCACGTTGCACCACAGACTGTCCAGGAGTTGGCAGATGCTTTAGTCCAGGTCTGGGAGGAGATCCCTCAGGAGACCGTCCGCCACCTCATCAGGAGCATGCACAGGCACGTGGAGGCCACACACACACTACTGAGCCTCATTTTGACTTGTTTTAGGGACATTACATCAAAGTTGGATCAGCCTGTAGTGTGTTTTTCCACTTTAATTTTGAGTGTGACTCCAAATCCAGACCTCCATGCGTTGAAAAATTTGATTCCCATTTTTTTTTTTTTGTGTGATTTTGTTGTCAGCACATTCAACTATGTAAAGAACAAAGTATTTCAGAAGAATATTTAATTAATTCAGATCTAGGATGTGTTATTTTTGTGTTCCCTTTATTTTTTTGAGCAGTGTACTTTGTAAATGCTGTTAAGAGCAGCTCAGTCAAGATGGCCGCCCCATGATCGTGTTCAGGAAATAAAATAAAAAAATCTACAGTCATAAAAAAAAAACAGATTAGAAAAAAAGGATATGTGCTACTATCTGATTTTAACTGGCAGATAAAACTTTGGTTGATGTTCTGTTAATTACATTAAGAGAAGTTTGTTCTGTTTTATGTTGTCATATTGGAGACAGAAACGTATCTGTCTGTACGGCGTTGTTCTCCTGCCTTATCTAGGCCTCTGACACTACAACAGAGCCATCATTAACTTACCCACCTCTAAAGGCGAATCTACACTTCAGGAGCGAACTACTAGGAGCGCTCGTTCCTGATAATAGGCCTGTGTATAACTGTGCTGCCAACACAGTACATGGGTTTTTATTAATTCATGATTGGTTAAACATTATTATTACATAGTTTTATTGTTTTATATACAATATTCATCGTTTGGTGGATGTGGATAATATTTGACACTGCCTGGTTATGTAGGGGGAGGGGTCCCTATCCAATTTTTGCTGTGCTTCATTTCTCGAATCCAGCTTTTTTTTATTATTGGTTTTAGCAACATGTATTCTGCCTTTCAATAAAAAATGTATTTATTATTATTTTTATTCTCTTTATATGTTACATAGTGGTGCATAGATGTCTAATAGCTGGTTACTGTGATGTTAATGTGAGGCAGTTAGATGGCGAAGAAGCCTTCAGTATAGTTTTTAGGCAGTACACAGAAAAGACATAGAAAATAAAGCCACAGAAAAAGACAGACATAGCAGAGCTGGAGAGGCTTCAGAGGAGGGCAATTAAAGTAATAACTGGAATGGGGCAACTACAGTACCCTGAAAGATTATCAACATTAGGGTTATTCACTTTAGAAAATAGACGACTGAGGGGAGATCTAATTACTATGTATAAATATATCAGGGGTCAGTACAGAGATCTCTCCCATCATCTATTTATCCCCAGGACTGTGACGAGGGGACATCCTCTGCGTCTGGAGGAAAGAAGGTTTGTACACAAACATAGAAGAGGATTCTTTACGGTAAGAGCAGTGAGACTATGGAACTCTCTGCCTGAGGAGGTGGTGATGGCGAGTTCACTAAAAGAGTTCAAGAGGGGCCTGGATGTATTTCTGGAGTGTAATAATATTACAGGATATAGCTACTAGAGACTGTACTTTGATCCAGGGAGTCGAGAAGGAATTTTTTCCCCTAAAATGAGGAAAATTGACTTCTACCTCACAAGGTTTTTTGCCTTCCTCTGGATTAACTTGCAGGATAACAGGCTGGCGTATATTTGTTACACATTGCGGCACAAAGGCTATTTGTGCTGCAATCTGCGACTATTCCCCGCTCACACCAGGTCTAAAAAAGGAGGCGTGACATAGACGGACAAGGGGGCGGACCGGTAGGCCAATCTCATTTATCATTTTCTACACCTGTTTTAGGCATTGAAAATGTTCTAAATCTATGCCAGCAAGAAAGCTGGAGTAGATTTAGACTGGCGGTGGCCAAAGTTATGTAGAGACTAATAAATGACCCCCCTATGCTACTAGAACTAGCCCTTGTACAGTAAGGAAGTAGGTTATATTAGATGAAGGTCTCTCATGGATTTTAGAAAACATGAAAAGTAATACAGAAGATGGTAACACAAGTGTATTGTTTTTTAGTGGCACATATATTTTGCCTTGTAGCTTTCCTCCCATGGCTTTAGAAGTAAGTCTATATGTGGCACCACATTTCGCCTTTTCACCAGTCTGTTTGACACCCATCACCTCTGTTGTGTTTCTTTGCTGCAAATGCTCCATTTCATCCATTCATGATCCCTAATATGTTCCAGGATTAGCCCTCCTCTTATACCACTTTGCTCTTCAAAAGAAGTTGAATCAGCCTCCGAGAACTTTTTTAAAATGGAGCCATCACAAATTTCCAATGGTTGTTTTCTTGCAGTCCTAACAAGGGAGGTAAGTTAACAAAATGCAAATATACTTATTGAATGTTCACATACAGGAAATGGCTATACAAATAGTTTAACTTCACCATGCAATAAAAATGTTCTTTAATCCAGGGAATGTTCAGAGGAGAATTAAAGATCAATTGGAATTAGTTAAAGGGGTTGTTTCATGAAGACAGGAACAACTTAGGGCCCCCCTATTATAAGTCAGAGTGAAGAGCTGTTCCCATTCTGACAAACCATCCCAATCCATTACATGATCAGCAATTCATTTGTATGCAATGCATTCAGAAAGTCTCTAGATCTTTTCACTTTTTGAAATGTGGTAAAATAAAAATAAGCTTCCCCCACCGTCCACACCTGTCTCTGATCTCTACAGGCAGTTCTTTCCTCCTCCTGGCTTGGTTTTTGCTCTGATATGAATACTTGTGTCAATGCAAAATGTAAGTTTTTCCTTTTTAATAAATTTGCAAAGGTTAAGAACATTTTGTTTTCACTTTCTCATTATAGGGTAATGAGTCCCGAATGATGGAGAAAAATATTAAAGGTTCTCTGTCAGCAGATTTGTACCTAAGAAACTGGCTGACCTGTTGCATGTGGCCCTGGCAGCTAAAGACATCTGTGTTGATCCCATGTTCATATGTGCCCGCATTTGTGAGAAAGATGAAGTATTAATATATGCAAATGAGCCTCTAGGAGCAACACATAGCTCTCTCTGCAACTGCCACACCCTCAGCACTTTATTGACAGGGTCAGGCTGGCGTGATCATGTTTACACTGCCTGGCCCTGTCAACCAAAGAGCAGAAGGCATGGCAGTTGCCACTGTTGCTCCTAGAGGCTCATTTGCATGGGACTAACAGCTGCCAAGTGCACATGCAACAGGTCAGCCAGTTTTATGAGTACAAATCTGCATATGCCCTTTCATTTTTTTTAAATTTAGCACAAGGCCATAACATAACAAAAAGTAAAAAAAATGAATGGTCTGAAGACTTCGTGAATGCATTGTATATTGTTTAGATAGATCCCATTTTGCTACTGAGCGCAACTACATAATGTGAATGCGCAGATGCAACGACTAGCCTGCTTCCATAAAACTCAATGGAGGTGCTCCATTTTTTATGGTATGCTACCCATGGCATCCAATCAGAGCAAGTTTGAAAATGATCTCCATATTGTAGGCAACATTGTCTCGAACTATTACAGTGGTATGACGAGAATTTCTTTTTTTTTGTCTTAGAAGGATCCATCAGAATCTTTCTCTGCTAAAGATGTTCTGGCTCGAGCTGCTTCTAAGGGACTTCTTGATGGTATTGAAGTTCCCAAATCTTCAAGAAGGGAGAAGAAGAGGTCCAAAGCAACACATAAAAGTTCTCATGGCCCATCAGTAACTCAAGCAAAAATCAACGAGTTTCTGAACAGGGAAAACAATGTGATCAGCCCAAGAATACAACAAGAGCCAAAGAATAGTTCTTTAATGAGAAAACCAACAAAGCTTGGAGCAATTCCTCCAAACAGTGCAACAGTGAAAACTACAAATGGCCACGCTGCCATCTCCAAAATGTTAGAAAGACAACCAACCATTGTCAGGCCAAAACCTGAAGATAAGATTGTGCTGAAGCCAGTCCATATTATGTTGCCGCCAGTAATGGTTCCTTTATACATGACTCCACCTGCTGTCAAAATCCGGAGTCCAGTCCACTATTACCATCAGCGCTGGCATGCAGGAACCAGGAGCACCATCTCCGTACAAAGCCCTTATATACCGACATTGCCAAAGGCTCCACCTCCCACTGTGGTTCGTCATCCTAAGCCGTGGCATTAAATTGAGTTTATGTAATTAATGTACTTCGTTGTGTTTAGTAGTAACACTGCTCATTTTTACTAAAATGACTTGTATTTCTAACGTTGAGTTACCGAGTTACCAGTATTGTATCTTCTAACTAATGATATTACATTTCATTTGGAGAATATGAATTTGCAACGTTCTTCATTTACTCCTATCAGTCCATTCAATATTACCATGGGGTGGACATTTTTCGAAAATTGGTTTGACTGGGATAAATAGTGGATTGATGCTGTTGATTAGCATTTTTTCCAGATTTTACACTGATAACATCCAGGAATTTTTATTGAGATCAATCTATAATGGTGCTAAGGTTTGGACCAGGGGTCAGCAGCCTTTTTTTTTTGTACAGAATGCCAGTTCAAAATAAGAATCATAGCTGAAGTGCTCAGTGTGCCATGCCATACAGGAAAGTCATATTACAGAAACTCTATGTGATGTAAAGCAGGTATTTAATGGCTACATCCCAAAATTCTCAGTGACACTGCCTGACGCACGGTTTAATGAAGCTCCCAACTTTTTTAGAAAAATTGCCTTCTGGCAAATCTATGGATAAATAAAGCATGTCGCTGCACCTGAATCAGCTTAATTATGGGAGACCCCGGCCCCACTGCACACCAACCATACACTTATTGACAGTAGTAGGGGAGAGCAGCCCTCTCTCATTTTAACTCACCCCCCCCCCTCCAAATAAATCTCCAAAAGTAGTCAGAAAGCTGGTTTCCTATCATAACCAGCCTCCCCTATCCCCCCAGTAATCACGTTTCAGGCTCACCATCCTCCCGCCACCGTTTCCCCGCTACAATAATATGCAGGTTCCCTCCGCATGCAATGTAGTCAGAAAGCTTGCTCTCCATCATCCCCTAGCAATCAAATGCATGATCACCATCCCCTTCAACCCCCCAACAGTCCTGAGGAGGAGCAGCACAGCAACAGAAAGTATGCAAGCAGCTAGGAGCGTAGCAGAGTCATGCTCTCTGCTATTACTCGGGCGGGAAGTGTCAGGGACGGGCCTAGCAGATGCATTGTGTGTGATGCATCTGAATGTGTTTTTCATTAAAAGGTACAGTTCGGTGGCAGGGCACTAACAAATGTCGACAAGACTGAAAAGTCTTGCCGTCATTTGGCAACAACCGGCATGCCAGCAGAACATTCTGGCCATGTGCTGCAGGTTGCCAACCCAAAGTTTTTACAGAGGGCAATGATTAAGGCAGTTATCGGGAATGAATATTCCTGCGAATGTTCATTCCTGGCACTTACCTTGTGTAAATGTGCTGACAAACAAGCAAAAAAACCCTCAGATTTAAGCCTCATTCACACGTTTTCCATCAGTGATTGTGAGCCAAAACCAGGATTGGAGCCTCCACAGAGAGAAAGTATAAGGGAAAGATCTGCACCTGTTCTGTGTTTAGAGCCGCGCCTGGTTTTGGCTCGCAATCACTGATGGAAATCACTGACCGAACACTGACGTGTGAATGAGGCATTAGGGCTCACACATGACCATTGCCGTTTTTGCGATCCGCAAAACACGGATACCGGCCGAGAGCCTGCCGCCATATTTTTTTGGCACTCTTTCACAAATGTCCTATCCTTGTCCACAAAACGGACAATAATAGAACATGTCCTATTTATTTATTTTTTGCGGGGCCGCAGAACGGACTTATGGATGACGACAGCACACGAGTGTTCTGTCCTCATCTTTTGTGGCTTATTAAAGTGGCTGGGCCCTGTGTCTTTTGCTGAAAGGTTTTATCAAGAAAAAAATGTTTAAAAGCTTCCAGTAGATATCCATCATGGTAGACTCCATTCATGTCATTGCTTCTGCTGATGGATCAAGTTTTGGCAGATCTCTGGTATCGCAAGTGCCCAGGGGCGGTGTTTACTGTGTTGGAGCCCAGGCTGCTCTGCCTTTTTTCGTTGTTTCCCCTCTGCCTATGCCTGCCCTGCTATTCCCTTGCGTCATCCTTAGGTCCGGCCGAGATCGCGTGCCTGCGCACTGCCTCGCCGGGGCATGCGCACTGCGATGCCCATTGTGGGCACGGCATCGCTTTACTGCGCAAGCACCAGCGAAAGGCGTGAAACAGTGGCAAAGGGGGTGTTCACTGGCGCAATGCGCAGTAGGTTAAAGCGAGGCCATGCCCACAATGGGCATCGCAGTGGGCATGCCCGGCCCCGTGAGGCCGTGCACAGGCACCAAAGGATGACGCAAAGGGAATAGAAAAGGCGGGCAGAGGCGGGGAAACAATAAAAAAAAGGCAGAGCAGCCTGGGCTCCACCACAGTAAACACCGCCCCCCGGGCACTTGCGAGTGTCATTTGCATATGAATTTAACTATATTTTTCCAGCTTCTGCAAGTGTAAAAAAAAAAAAGACAAAGGTACTATTACATTCATGCATAGGTGTGCTATAGGACAATGTAAGCGCTGTGTATGGACATATGAGGGTGACAGACTCCCTTTAGAGGCGCTTTTACACCAAAACAAGGAGCAGCATATAGTTGGCTGCTTGTTCAGTGGGGGTGAGTGCTGTATTTACATGCAGCGATCACCTCCACACAGGGGAGCACCCAGGAATTTTGTTCTAGGGGGTGTCCGAAAGGCAAAGAAAAGTTGGCGTGTTATCGTGCGCTGTGCTAATTAAATTTTTCAAAGCCCCCTTTATATTTAAAAATGCAGGGAAGGGGTGTAGGTTGGTGTTGCGCTTGATTCTTTTATTGGCGATTCTAAAAGCCCCTGCAGGAAAATAACATGTGGCAAATTTTTGGGCCCCACCCATTACTAAAAGCCCCTCCTGCATATAATAGGCCACTCCCAACAAACACTGTAAGGCTGACATTCTATAGTTTCGGCCTGTCTCTACACATCATACGGAGAGAGGGGGAGGCCTCTGTCCTGGCTGCACTGCCTGCTTCACATTATACAATAGACAGCCGCCTACAGCCAGGAAGCTCCTCCGCTCTCCTCCTCCCTGATCCTGCTCAAGGCCTGTGGTTCCCCCCACCATCTGCCACCGCCCGTGGCCTGCTGCCCCCCTTGACCGTCCTCACCCAGCTCTGAATCCTCCTTCTGCAAATGGCAGGAGGAGGAGCCGGAGCATCTCCTCTCCTACATAGCGCCTCATACCTCTTACATCCAGTGATGTCACCTTTGTTGTAGACGTTCTCTTTCCTCATCTTCTCCATTCAGACCGCCATGATGATTTTTCAGCCATCTCCCATCTCTGCAGAGATTAACAAACAGACATTAGTTTCCCACATTTCCATCATCTTCTGAACACCCTTTCCTGCCACCCCCAATACTGTGCCCGCTGTGCCCCCAATACTATACTGCAGAAACAGTCCCCCTGAAAATACTACTACCACACAGATAGTGCCCCCTTCAACAATTATTGGCACACAGTGCTCTAAAAAAATAACTGCGCCCAGACACTAATAGTATAAAGATAATGTCCCCCAAAAATTATTGTGCTAAGCTGATACTGTGGCAGGGTGCCCCCCAAAGTAACAGGGCTCCCCAAAATAGAAATAATTCTCTGCCAGAGCACACTTAGTAGTAATAATGCCCCTATAGTGCCCATACTAGTAATCATGTTCCTCATAGCCCCCCAGTATTAGCAAAGCTCCGCATAATACCTCCTAGTACTAATATTTCTCCCTACAATATGACAGTACATGAAATACCCCTGCTTAGTGCCCGCTGTTGAGCTAATGTCCCCATAATGTATGCCAGTATAAAATACCCCTATATAGTGCCCCAGTAAATGCCCTCATAGTGCTCCTCTCCCCCTTCCCCAGTGTCCCCCATAATATGCCAGTAAAAAATGCCCCTTCTAAGTGCCACCATATGCCCCAATAGTGCTCCACTCCCCCATAGTGCCGTTCTCCCCTATAGTGCCTACCATAATGTGCCAGTAAAAAAATGCCCCCTTAGTGCCACCAGATGCCATAATGCCCCCATAATGTGCCAATAAGAATAAAGGCCCCTTTAGAGCCCCCACTTCCCCTTAGTGCCCCCAAATAATGCCCCTATAGTGCCACCAGATGCCCCATAGTGCCATTCTCCCCTATATTGCCCCCATAATATGTCAATAAAAAAAAAGCCCCTTTAGACCCCCCATAGTGCTCCTCTCCCCCATGGTGCTGCCCCATAATGTGCCAGTAAAAAATGCCACTTCAAAGTGCCACCATATGACCCAATAGTGCTCCACTCCTCCATAGTGCCACCCTCCCCTATAGTGCCTCCCATAATGTGCCAGTAAAAAAATGCCCCTTAGTGCCACCAGACGCCATAATGCCCCATGTGCCGTTAAGAAAAAAAGGCCCCTTTAGAACCCCCAACTTCCCCATAGTGCCAGCAAATAATGCCCCCTATAGTGCCACCAGATGCCCCATAGTGCCGTTCTCCCCTATAGTGCCCCCATAATGTGTAAAAAAAAAGCCCCTTTAGAGCCCCCATAGTGCTCCTCTCCCCCATGGATGCCCCCCAAATAATGCCCTATAGTGCCACCAGATGTCCCCTAGTGCCGTTACTCCCCTATAGTAGCCCCCCATAATGTGTCTAAAATAAAAAAGCCCCTTTAGAGCCCCCACTAGTCGCTCCCTCTCCCCCATGGTGCCCCCCCCCCATAATGTGCCAGTAAGAAGGGCCACCTAAAAAAAAGTACCACCAGGATGCCCCATAGTGCGTTCTCCCCTTTAGTGCCCCCCATAGTGCCAGCTCCCCCCCTCCAAAAAAAAACAAACAAAAAAAAAATACACTGATACTTACCTCCATATCAGCAGCGATGCGATGCAGGCTCTTCCGGCCTGTGTCCCTGCTGTGTGCTGCCCGGCTCAGGCGCGTGATGATGACGTCATCGCGCCGCCTGAGCCGGCCTCATGATAGGCTGCAGGCTTTAGTGCCTGCGGCCTATCAGAAGAAACAGGGGAGGGACACACCTCTCCCTCCCTGCCGCTGCACAGCACAGCATCTGTATCGCTGTCCTAAGGACGGCGATACAGATGGATTAGTATGGAGATGAGCGCTTCACAATGGAAGCGCTCATCTCCTAGTACTCCTACTGCCCCCTCGGCCCCCCCCACCACCACCACCGCCGCGGCCGCCGCAATAACATCCAGGGCCGCGCCCAGGGCTGGTTGTTCAGGGGGGGGTCCAGACCAGCTGGACCCCCCCTGTAGGTGCGCCACTGCCTCCACAGTATGATGACGTAGCGGTCGCCTTTGCAATCACTTGTCCTCATACAGCTGCATTGTTTAGACAGCACGATCTGCTGCCAGAAATTTTTTTTTAGGTGCCTGCACGAACGACAGGATCACCCAATCAAGCAAGAATTTTGCTCGTTCATCGGATGATCAGCTGCTCATTGGCAGTTTGTTGGTAATGAGCGTTCACAAGAACATTTGCTCCCCCATAATCTGCCCGATTTTATTGCACTGTGTAAATCCACCTTAGCTCTTTACGTTTGTAAATTATAGTCTGTTTGACTCAACAGCCTGATATCATCTCCTGATGGAGGTGATGAAAACTAAAGCTGGCCATTCACATTAGATAAATGTCAGTTGAACCTGCATATTTTGGCTGCATTGGGTGACTAATGCGTTTGGGGCCTCGTGACTTTCCCCCACAGGGGAAGATAAGGATGGGGCACTTGGATTTTAACCTCCCAATCCATTTGTTCTCTGGGAGAAAAGTCTCTGCCAGAGGAGTCGTCAGCAAGTTTCATATTTCTTCCTGTTCAGGACACATGCAATGCTCGGCCAAGCCAATTGGGTATGTGTATGGTGGGGTTAGGAGTGATCGTTGTCGTCTGGCCTGAACAAGAATTAGTAAGGGGGGAAGCTGAGAGAAAAAGCAGTCTGCAGATAGCTATCTAATATAAAAGGCCACTGTCAAGGTGACCATACACATTCAATAGCTGCTCGGTTGAATGATCATTCGTCCAGCAGCTATCTCTCTCGACTCTCCCCAGTGATTAGATGCAGTGGTATATGGAACATTACAGCTGAAACCAAAATAGTCATTGGGATGCTGCCCTGGGAGAGGGAGGAGCTGGAACACTGGATCGGAGCTGGTGGAAGGGGTGCGTGGGAAGTGATTTTATTATTTTATCGGGGAACAAGGAGTTTGCATTAAAGAGGACCTGTCACCCATGAAATGCAGTGCAGTCTGCAGACAGCATGTTATAGAGGAGCTGAGCAGATTGATATATAGTTCTGAGGGAAAAGATTCAAAAACACTTTTAATTTATACATTTATATCTATGCTCTTTCTGAACTCAAGACAGGGCATTTGGATAATCAGGGATTGAAAGTATTTTCTCTGTAAGGGCTGCATTACATCAACAGATTGACTAATTTCTGTCCAATCAGATGAATAGTTGGTGTGTATAACAAAAGATCTGTGTGTAATTGGCCCTCTGACCAATGGTTGGTCAGAAAATCTGTCAAATAATCTGTTGGAGTAATACAGCCCTAAGTGTGTATACAGAGATAGCTGTCAGTCACTGATATCTGTACACAGGGGAGGTGTTATCAGAGATTTGATAGCATTCTCCGTGTAAGTGTGTATACATATATAGCTGCCAGTCACTGATAGCTGTACATGGGGAGGTGTTATCAGTGATTTATGGCATTCTCTGTGTAAGTGTGTATACAGAGATAGCTGTCAGTCACTGATAGTTGTATACGGAGGAGGTGGTATCAGTGATTGATAGCATTCTCTGTGTAAGTTTGTTTACATAGATAGCTGTCAGTCACTTATAGTTGTACATGGGGGAGGTGTTATCAGTGATTGAAGCATTCTCTGTGTAAAGGGTGTATTACATGTGTGTCAATGTGGCACTCTATTCTTTCCTAGGAGTAATACCCAGTGTGCATTCCGTGTCCATATATCTGCATGGCCGTTCCACAAAAAAATAGAACCTGTTCCAATTATTGTCCGCATTTACAGACAAGGATTGTACTGTTCTATTTCGGGCAGGCCCTTCCGTTCCATAAAATGTGGAATGCACGTAGCCGGTATCTGTGTTTTGTGGACTGCAAAACACCCAACGGTTGTGTGCATGAGCCCTAAGTGTGTATACAGAGATAGCTGTCAGTCACTGATGGCTGTACATGGAGGGAGGAGTTATCAGTGATTGATAGCATTCTCTGTGTAACTGTGTATACAGACATAGCTGTCAGTCACTGATAGTTGTACATGGGGCAGGTGTTATCAGTGAATAATAGCTTTCTCTGTGTAAATGTGTATAGAGAAATAGCTGTCAGTCACTGATAGTTGTACACAGTGGAGGTGTTATTAGTGATTGATAGCATTCTCTGTGTAAGTGTGTATACAGAGATAGCTGTCAGTAACTGATAGTTGTTCACATGAGAGGAGTTATCAGTGATTGATAGCATTCTCTGTGTAAAGGGAGTAATTACATGTGTGTCTATTCTTTCCTAGGAGAAATACTTCTAGAGGAGAATTCTTCTGTTAATACAGCATTCGCTGGAAATTCAAGAAACCCTATATATCTTCATATGGGCCCATAGTAGGCTGTGGGCCCTGCATTATAGATATGAGCAACATGGATCAGTAATATCACCCTGTGCACAAACCCTTGTTGATTTTTTCTTTAGTCACTACTGGCTGACTGAGAAGAAGGAACTCATAAAGGCAAATCTGAATATTAAATTAGTAAAATGGCACTGATAGTCATTTAGGCTACCAAGGCTGATTTTCGCTCTGCGTCCCTCAAATGCAAGTTTCTAAGGTGCCCTATGTACTATAGTTCCTTAAAATCCCACATAACATAACAAAATGGCTGTACTTTATGAAAATTACACACCCCATGACATCACTTCCTGCTCTTCACTTATTGGCTGAAGAGGCCCTCACAGACATCCTGTTCGCCCAGCCCTTGCTTGCTATAATACTGGGGGGGGGTCTTAAAAACTAGTGCGGTCTCCTTCCACTGGATCTCTTATGTATTGTTTGGTGCTCTCAGACAAGAAGAAAAATAAAGGTTTTAAAATGAATTGGAAGAACCCTCCCGGCTACCGCCTACTTGGTTTTATCTCCACTCTTAGAGGCAACATATCATATAAATAATGTGACTTCTATTTTTTACTTTGTCGAATGATTCAAAAGTAATGAATGATTTTATTTTTACTTCTGTTTTTCAAGGCTGATAATAAGAATGAAACATAATTAGTTGATAGTCAGTGTGAACAATTCTAGCCTGTTTAATTTATTGGTCTCATTAGAACTGTCCTCCAGGCATGCAGGCAATCAGCAGCGAATTACTGCTAGCTAATAACCCAAATCTCAAGCTCTCTCAGAGTGTTCCTTGCACACCAGAAATGTCAGAAGCACAGCACGGGGTGATTACCATTAAGTATCACATGCTGTCCAACCATCTACTGTACATCAGAGGGCTGAATGTGCTCTGCGTACTATCAGCACAATATTATTGTCATCCACAGAGCTCTCTGTGTGATAGGGTGCATTTGGGTGCATCAGAGGTATACACTAAGAAGAGTGCCCAACACATTTTACAATTCCAATTAAGTTGGGATGCTGTGTAAAATGTAAATAAATGTAGATTTAACCAGAATCCAAAAATCTGCAAATCTCATAGACCCATATTTAATTCACTATAGACCATAGAACAAATTACAGATGATGAAAGTGAGACTTTTTTTGTTTAAAAAATTTACTCATTTAGGACTTGATGGCAGCAGTTAGTACCTACAGTTGTGTTCAAAATAATAGCGGTAAGACATCACTAACCTGATCAATCACTTTTTTTGGTAGAAATGATAATTCTACATGGCAAATAATTTACTAGCAGGTGTAGTAGAGTAATAGAAACCCAAGAGACCTAACAGTCATGAAATGCATGCTGCTGATTCTCTGTAATTCAATCACTTATTGAAAGGGGAATGTTCAAAAAAATATAGTGTGGAGTTCAATGATTGAGGTCATTCATTCTTTGAAAAACAGGTGGCAATTATTGCCCTTATTTAAGGAAGGAAGGCACCAAATGTTGTACATGCTGGTTACGGTGCATTTCTCTCTGAAATTCTGAGGAAAATGGGTCGTTCCAGACATTGTTCAGAAGAACAGCACACCTTGATTAAAAAGTTGATTGGAGAGGGGAAAACATATAAAGAAGTGCAGAAAATGATAGGCTGCTCAGCTAAAGTGATAGCAAATGATTTAAACCCTCTTCGTCACATATTTTACCTCATGACACTGGTAAAATGGAGTCAAAAAAATTCATTTTTATTTATAAAAAAATACCAAATTTACCACAAATTTTGAAAAATTTGAAAATTTCAATTTCTCCACTTTTTTAATAGATAGTAATACCTCCATTAGATAATAGATAGTAATACCTTATTATTTTACACTCCCCATATGTCTACTTCATGTTTGGATCATTTTCGGAATGCCATTTTATTTTTTGGGGATGTTACAAGGCTTAGAAGTTTAGAAGCAAATCTTGAAATTTTTCAGAAAATTTCTAAAACCCACTTTTTCAGGACCAGTTCAGGTCTGAAGTCACTTTGTGAGGCTTACATAATAGAAACCACCCAAAAATGACCCCATTTTACAAACTACACCCCTCAAGGTATTCAAAACAGATTTTTACAAACTTTGTTAACCCTTTAGGTGTTCCACAAGAATTAATGGAAAATAGAGAGAAAATGTCACTTTTTTGTCAGATTTTCCATTTGAATCCATTTTTTCGAGTTACAAAGCAAGGGTTAACAGCCAAACAAAACTCAATATTTATGACCCTGATTCTGTAGTTTACAGAAACACCCCATATGTGGTAGTAAACTAGTGTACGGGCACACGGCAGGGCACAGAAGGAAAGGAATGCCATACGGTTTTTGTAAGGCAGATTTTGCTGGACTGGCTTTTTGACACCATGTCCCATTTGAAGCCCCCCTGATGCACCCCTAGAGTAGAAACTCCAAAAAAGTGACCCCATTTTGGAAACTACGGGAAAGGGTGGCAGTTTTGTTGGTACTATTTTAGGGTACATATAATTTTTGGTTACTCTATATTACACTTTTTGTGAGGCAAGGTAACAAGAAATAGCTGTTTTGGCAGCGTTTTTATTTTTTGTTATTTACAACTTTCATCTGACAAGTTAGATCATATGGTATTTTTATAGAACAGGTTGTCACGGACGTGACACTTGGGCGACTGTCTTGTGTAGGGGCTAATTTTTTTCGGGATGAGATGACTGGCACTATTTTTGGGTGCGTATGACTTTTTGATTGCTTACTATTACACTTTTTGTGATGTAAGGTGACAAAAAAATTGCTTTTTTTACACCATTTTTTTTTTTTTTACTGTATTCACCTGAGGGGTTAGTTTATGTGATATTTTTATAGAGCAGGTTCTTATGGACGCGGCGAAACCTAATATGTCTACTTTTTTTTTTATTTATGTAAGTTTTGCACAATGATTTCATTTTTGAAACAAAAAAAAAATCATGTTTTAGTGTCTCCATAGACTGATAGCCATAGTTTTTACAGTTTTTGGGCAATTATCTTGGGCAGGGTATGATTTTTGCGGGATGAGATGACGGTTTGATTGGCACTATTTTGGGGTACGTATGA
Organism: Bufo bufo; assembly: GCF_905171765.1. NCBI lineage: Eukaryota > Metazoa > Chordata > Amphibia > Anura > Bufonidae > Bufo > Bufo bufo. The sequence continues at coordinate 738,586,756 of NC_053390.1, read as the reverse complement.
CTTTTTCATCGCTTGCTATTACACTTTTTGTGATGTAAGGTGACAAAAAATGGCTTTTTTTACAGCGTTTTAAATTTTTTTTTTAAATGATGTTTACCTGAGGTGTTAGGTCATGTGCTATTTTTATAGAGCAGGTTGTTACAGACACAGCGATACCTAATATGTATACTTTTTTTATTTACTTAAGTTTTACACAATACCAGCATTTTTGAAACAAAAAAAAAGATGTTTTAGTGTCTCCATATTCTGAGCCATATTTTTTATTTTTTTTGGGTGATTGGCTTAGGTAGGGGCTCATTTTTTGCGGGCTGAGGTGACTGTTAGATTGGTACTATTTTGGGGGGCATACGCCTTTTTGATCACTTTGTGTTGCACTTTTTGTGATGCAAGTTGACAAAAATGGCTTTTTTTTACACCGTTTTTATTTTAATTTTTTTATGGTATTTATCGGACAGGGTGGATCATGTGATATATTTATAGAGCCGGTCATTACGGACGCGGCGATACCTAATATGTGTGTTTTGGTTTTGTTTCTGTTTTTTTTATTATAAAATAAGGGGAAAGGGGCATTTTTTTTCTTTTTTTTACTTTACAAATTTTATTTTATTAAAAACTTTTTTTTTTTTTGATTTTTTTTCTTTACTTTATTTCTGATCCCCTCTGCAAAGCATTACAATACATTTGTATTGTAATGCATTGCCTGTTCGTGTACTACAGTGAGTAGTACACAAACAGGTTGCCTAGGAGACCCAGCCTGAGGCTGGATCTCCTCGGCTCCCATAGAAGGCAGTTCCCGATGCCGTGCAAGTTATTGGGCAGCCTCTGCACGGCATTGGGCTGCCTTCTGAGACATCGAGTCCCAGCCACAGCAGTGCGGGGACTCGGGCTTCCTCAAACACAAACCCCTTCAATGCCGCGGTAGCGGCATAGAAGGGGTTAATCCGCAGCGATCGCCGATACGGGGGGTCACAGGACCCCCCTCGGCATTGACCCAGGGTGCCTGCTGATTGATTTCAGCAGGCACCCAGTTCCGATCACCGCCCGCCGCGTGGCGGTGATCGGAAATACACAGGGTGTGCAGGTACGCCCTGTGTCCTTAAGTACCGGGACATCAGATGTCCGTAAGATGTTAAAATGGCAACCAAAACCTGAAAGACGTGGAAGAAAGCGAAAAACTACCATTCGAATGGATAGAAGAATAGCCAAAATGGCAAGGACTCAACAATCAGCTCCAGGAAGATTAAAGAAGGTCTAAAGTTACCTGTGAGTACTGTTCCAATTAGAAGACGTCTATGTGAAGCCAAGCTATCTGCAAGAAGCCCCCGCAAAGTCCCACTGTTGAAAAAAAGACATGTTCTGAAGAGGTTACAATTTGCCAAAGAGCACATTGACCGGCCTAAAGAGACAGTTTGTGGACTGATGAAAGTAAGATTGTTCTTTTTGGGTCTAGTGGCCGGAGACAGTTTGGCGGACGACCCCCAAACACTGAATTCAAGCCACAGTACACTGTGAAGACAGAGAAGCATGGTGGCGCAAGCATCATGATATGGGGATGTTTCTCATACTACAGCGTTGGGCCTATTTATCGCATACCAGGGATCATGGATCAGTTTGAATACATCAGAATACTGAAGAGGTCATGCTGCCTTATGCTGAAGAGGAAATGCCCTTGAAATGGGTGTTCCAACAAGACAACGACCCCAAACACACCAGTAAACGTGCAACATCTTGGTTCCAGACCAACAAGATTGACGTTATGGAGGGGCCAGCCCAATCCCCGGATCTTAATCCAATAGAAAACTTGTGGGGTGACATAAAAAATGCAGTTTCTGAGGCAAAACCAAGAAATAGAGAAGAACTGTGGAATGTCGTCCAATCATCCTGGGCTGGAATACCTGTTCACAGGGGCCAGAAGTTGGTTGACTCCATGCAACACAGATGTACAGCAAAGAAAAAAATAAGGGGTTGGGTCAGCACAACCTGCCTGTAGGTGCAGATCGCTATGGCGAAATACATATACAAACGGAAAATGCAAATGTGATCGCACACTACATCCAGCACTCTGCCCTCCATGCTGGATGAGACATTGGTTTATATTTTGGCCAAAGCATAGTAAGCCACTCACCGCGTCAAGGCTGTCTCATGAGTGGTCCCTAACTCTTGTTCCTACCTGTTCATGGGCCATGACAGCCACATAAAATCCAGGGAATGCAGGTCAGCATGCAAGCCAAGTACACTTTGCTTGTAACCCCGTCCGGTGCCATTACAGCTTTCATCGGATCCAGGGATGCAAGTACCAACATGCATGCTGAACCCACCATATACTTCTCCTGGAGCCAAATGGCTAATGGTAGGTTCTATACAAGCAGACTCAGTTTTATACTGACTTTAAAACCAGCCTCAAGGACAGATTAACTGGTCAGGTGTGCAATGACTCCAAGGAGATCGCCACGCCTCCAATATATACTACAAAGAAAAAAATAAGGGTTGGGTCAGCACAACCTGCCTGTAGGTGCAGATCGCTATGGCGAAATACATATACAAACGGAAAATGCAAATGTGATCGCACACTACATCCAGCACTCTGCCCTCCATGCTGGATGAGACATTGGTTTATATTTTGGCCAAAGCATAGTAAGCCACTCACCGCGTCAAGGCTGTCTCATGAGTGGTCCCTAACTCTTGTTCCTACCTGTTCATGGGCCATGACAGCCACATAAAATCCAGGGAATGCAGGTCAGCATGCAAGCCAAGTACACTTTGCTTGTAACCCCGTCCGGTGCCATTACAGCTTTCATCGGATCCAGGGATGCAAGTACCAACATGCATGCTGAACCCACCATATACTTCTCCTGGAGCCAAATGGCTAATGGTAGGTTCTATACAAGCAGACTCAGTTTTATACTGACTTTAAAACCAGCCTCAAGGACAGATTAACTGGTCAGGTGTGCAATGACTCCAAGGAGATCGCCACGCCTCCAATATATACTACAAAGAAAAAAATAAGGGGTTGGGTCAGCACAACCTGCCTGTAGGTGCAGATCGCTATGGCGAAATACATATACAAACGGAAAATGCAAATGTGATCGCACACTACATCCAGCACTCTGCCCTCCATGCTGGATGAGACATTGGTTTATATTTTGGCCAAAGCATAGTAAGCCACTCACCGCGTCAAGGCTGTCTCATGAGTGGTCCCTAACTCTTGTTCCTACCTGTTCATGGGCCATGACAGCCACATAAAATCCAGGGAATGCAGGTCAGCATGCAAGCCAAGTACACTTTGCTTGTAACCCCGTCCGGTGCCATTACAGCTTTCATCGGATCCAGGGATGCAAGTACCAACATGCATGCTGAACCCACCATATACTTCTCCTGGAGCCAAATGGCTAATGGTAGGTTCTATACAAGCAGACTCAGTTTTATACTGACTTTAAAACCAGCCTCAAGGACAGATTAACTGGTCAGGTGTGCAATGACTCCAAGGAGATCGCCACGCCTCCAATATATACTACAAAGAAAAAAATAAGGGTTGGGTCAGCACAACCTGCCTGTAGGTGCAGATCGCTATGGCGAAATACATATACAAACGGAAAATGCAAATGTGATCGCACACTACATCCAGCACTCTGCCCTCCATGCTGGATGAGACATTGGTTTATATTTTGGCCAAAGCGTGTAGTGTGCGATCACATTTGCATTTTCCGTTTGTATATGTATTTCGCCATAGCGATCTGCACCTACAGGCAGGTTGTGCTGACCCAACCCCTTATTTTTTTCTTTGTAGTATATATTGGAGGCGTGGCGATCTCCTTGGAGTCATTGCACACCTGACCAGTTAATCTGTCCTTGAGGCTGGTTTTAAAGTCAGTATAAAACTGAGTCTGCTTGTATAGAACCTACCATTAGCCATTTGGCTCCAGGAGAAGTATATGGTGGGTTCAGCATGCATGTTGGTACTTGCATCCCTGGATCCGATGAAAGCTGTAATGGCACCGGACGGGGTTACAAGCAAAGTGTACTTGGCTTGCATGCTGACCTGCATTCCCTGGATTTTATGTGGCTGTCATGGCCCATGAACAGGTAGGAACAAGAGTTAGGGACCACTCATGAGACAGCCTTGACGCGGTGAGTGGCTTACTATGCTTTGGCCAAAATATAAACCAATGTCTCATCCAGCATGGAGGGCAGAGTGCTGGATGTAGTGTGCGATCACATTTGCATTTTCCGTTTGTATATGTATTTCGCCATAGCGATCTGCACCTACAGGCAGGTTGTGCTGACCCAACCCCTTATTTTTTTCTTTGTAGTATATATTGGAGGCGTGGCGATCTCCTTGGAGTCATTGCACACCTGACCAGTTAATCTGTCCTTGAGGCTGGTTTTAAAGTCAGTATAAAACTGAGTCTGCTTGTATAGAACCTACCATTAGCCATTTGGCTCCAGGAGAAGTATATGGTGGGTTCAGCATGCATGTTGGTACTTGCATCCCTGGATCCGATGAAAGCTGTAATGGCACCGGACGGGGTTACAAGCAAAGTGTACTTGGCTTGCATGCTGACCTGCATTCCCTGGATTTTATGTGGCTGTCATGGCCCATGAACAGGTAGGAACAAGAGTTAGGGACCACTCATGAGACAGCCTTGACGCGGTGAGTGGCTTACTATGCTTTGGCCAAAATATAAACCAATGTCTCATCCAGCATGGAGGGCAGAGTGCTGGATGTAGTGTGCGATCACATTTGCATTTACAGATGTACAGCAGTTCTCATAAAAACAGCGGTTATACAACTAAATATTAGTTAAGTGATTCAAAGAAAAGCAAAATCTTCAAACATTTTTCAGTTTATATAGTGAATGTTTGAGTTTTTAAAGAAGAATACAAACACTGCTATTTTTTGAACTGTTTAATATTCACTTTTCTAAAAAGAATTTAGAGGAACAACACAAATTTGATATATTTTTGTTCATGTTTTGATCTGGAATAGAATGTGTAGTGCTCCCAATGCATTTGTGTGTATGGATATGGAAGCTATTAGAAGGATTTTGAGCTTTAATTAACTTTTTTAAACACACTGCTATTATTTTGAACACAACTGTACCAAAGGTGTTCCAACAGCAAGGTCATGGGAACCCAAGGCTCAACGATGTGCATGGGGAGCCAAGGCTAGCCGGCATGATCCAGTAGTATTTCACAAGAGCTACTGTAGCACAAATTACTCAAAAGTTAATGCTGGCTATGATATTGCAGAAAGATGTCAGAACACACTGTGCATTTCTGGTTTCTCAGCATGGCACTGTGTAGACCAAGACCGTTCAAAGTGCCCATGTTGAATCCTATTTACTGCCAAAAGCTTGCATAATGAGCACGAGAGCATCAGAACTGGACCATGAGTCAAGCTTTGTTATGGACGGCTGGGTGCATGTGTATTGCATAAATGAGGAAGATATGGCACCAGGATGCATTCGGGGAAGAAGGCAGCTGGCAGAGGCAATGGGATGCCCTAGGCAATGTTCTGCTGGGAAATCTTGGGTCCTGGCATTCATGTGGATGTTATTCTGCTACAGACAACTTACCTAAACATTGTGCAGACTAAGGGGGTCATTTACTAAGCTGAAATAGGCCTACAATAAGGCATAGCACCCGCACTGAATCCTGACCCATTAATTTTAATGGGTCTGTGTACATGAGCGTTGTTTTTCACGCATCAGTTCTGCGTTGCGTAAAAATCGCAGCATGTTCTATATTCTGCGTTTTTCACGCAGCCCTGGCCCAACAGAAGTGAATGGGGCTGCGTGAAAAAAACGCATTGCATCCGCAAGCAAGTGCGGGTGCGATACGTTTCTCACTGTCGGTTGCTAAGAGATGTTGTTTGTAAACCTTCAGTTTTTTATCACGCGCGTGAAAAACGCATAAAAACGCATTACACCGGCGCGGAAAAACTGAACAACTGAACGCAATCGCAGACGAAACTGACTGAACTTGCTTGCAAAATAGTGCGAGTTTCACTGAACACATCTGGACCTAATCCGTCACGCTCGTGTGAAAGAGGCCTAAGCGTATTTCAGGCGCAGATGGCCATTGCGCTATCTGCGACTTTTCCCTGCTCACGCCAGGTCTAAAATATTGGGCGTGCCGTGGGTGGGAATGGGCACAGGCCGGCAGGCCAGTCTCATTCACCATTTTCTACGGCTGTTTTATATGTAAAAAATGGTCTAAATGTAAGACAGCTCGGAACCTATCTTACATTTAGAACTGGTGCTGGATGCGCCGAAGTTATGGAGAGGCTGGCGGGTTTACTAAAACACCAGTCTTAATAAATGTGCCCCTAAGTATTTGGCTTTCAA